>NW_024100556.1:0-1433019 GCF_016545835.1 Crotalus tigris | reverse complement strand
CACCCTGAGGGATTCACCTGGGGCAGGGCGTTTCCCATCAGAGAAACTGCTGAATTGAGAGGGGGAGCAATTGTGGTACTTCTCCTTTTGGGTTGGGTTTTTTTAATTCCGCCTGCCTAAATCAGGGACACTTTAAAGTGTTTGGATGTGATGCCACCCCCCCCCCAAGATTTGAGGGGGCTAGAAAAGGGCTCTTGAGGGGGGGAGGGGGCCCATGAGAGAGAAGAGAGGGAGGCCTAATTAGGACTCAGACTGAAAGGAGTCAGGTCCATCCTTGGGAGCCCCAGAACCTCAATGGTGGTGCTTCCCTAGGGGGACCACTTTCCCCTCCCCCCAGCCAGCAAAGAGGCTCCTCTCACCCCTCCAAGGACTGCCTTTTCCTGCTTCACTGGAAGGGGGGGTGTCAGAAGAGGAGGGGTTTTGCAACATCCTGCCTCACCCTCAGCCTTTTCTCCAACGTCTCTTCGGGAGAGGGGTCGCAGTCCCTTTCTCCCCCCCCCCGGACCCCCAGCATCAATGGGGCTTTCCCCCAAGTGTGGCCCTGCTCCTTTATGAGTTGGGGGGGCTGCCTGAATCGGAGACACTTCAACGCCTTTGGACAAAATGGCCCCAAGAGTCACGAGGAGGCTGGAAAAGGATTCTGAAGGGACCCCTGAGGCAGAGGAGGGGCCCAGAAGGAGACCTAATCCAGTCCGACCAAGAAAGAGAACTCGAGGCCATCTCTGAGGCGCCCCGAAGAAGCCCGATGGCTGCGCTTCCCTCATAGCCGCGTCTCTCTTTCTATCAACGGTTTTTCCCGCCTGAGGGACTCGCATTGGGAAGGCCGTGCCCAGAAGGGGGAGGGGGGTCTTGCAACCTCTCGCCGTGCAGCCATTTCCCCAACATCTCTCTGGGGGGTCCCAGCCCTCTTCAGGGGGAAGCTGTATGGGGGTGGAGGGAGCCCCTGAAGGATAGGAGGGGCTCAGAAGGAGGCTTCATCCAGAGTCCGACGGAGAAAAAGAAGTCGAATCCGTCTGTGAAGAGCCCCGAAGAAGACCGAAGGCAGCTCGTCCCTCAGATCCGCGGCATTTTCTCTCAACGGCTTTTCCCGCCTCGCCGCTTGAGGGAATCGCACTGGGAGGGGCGTGGCCAAAAGGGAGGTGGGGGGAAGGGAGGAACCTTGCACGGTCCTGTCTCCCTTGCCCTGCAGCCTTTCCCCCAACGCCTCTTCTCGAGGTCCCAGCCCCCTTCTTCCTCTTCTGGGGGAGTGTCTCCTTCCTCCCTTCCCTTCCAGGGACCCTCGCCAGCTGACCCACCAGCAGTAACAGGGGCACCCCAGCAGAGCCCATGGAGGCTTCCCACAAGCCCCCTCCCAAGAGAGAAGGGAAGTGGAATAGGGAGGAGGGGTGTCTTGACAGGGATTCCTAAGAGTTGGCCTACCAGGAATAAGTTGCGCCAATGGGAATCCTCCCTTCTCTTGAGTCATCAGTCTCTGGGTAGAATGTCTCGTCATTTCTCCTTATTGGAGAAAGCCTTTGGAGCCCCCAAAGGCCCTTTTTTTCAGAAGGCAATTGGACTTTCCTTGAAAACCTTCAGCTCTCACTGGATGGTGGGGAGTAGTCAGAGCTGAAGAAGCTTCTTGGATGAGAAACGTCTTCAAAGGAAAAAAGAAGTAGAAAGGCCAGTTGCCTCCTGGAAAAGCACCTTTGGGTCAACCATAGCTGGATGACTGGGAGACTCCATAGTTTCTTTGGAGCAGAAGCTGAGAAACCGGGACGCACCATTTTGTCTTACCCACATTATGTGCAGCCACAACTGGAGGGGACCTTGGAACTGCAGTGATTCTGATTCTTATATTATTTCTATCTTCTAGGCAGTGGCTGCCCTTTTCCCCTCCGCATTTTTCTTACGCCCCTTAATTACATAATTATTACAAATTATATAAATACTGAAACTCGATTGATCCATGACTGAGTCTGCATTCCCATTTTTTGGGGAAATATCAGCAGGTGTCAAGCTCTCAAAATATACCAAAAGCAGCACCAGGTGTCAAGTTCTGCCAGAACGTTTGTTTGCTTGTTTGTGTGTGTGTGAGTGAGTGAGTGCGAGAGAGAGAGAGAGAGAGAGAGAGACTGACAGACAGACAGAAACACACACACACACAAACATAGTCACACAGAGAGGGGGGAGATGAAGGGAGAGAACGGGAGAGGAACAGAAAGAGCAAGAGAGGGAGAGACAGAAGGAGAGAGAGAGAGAGGCGGAGGAAGACGAAGTGGGAAAGAAAGGGAGAAAAGTAGAGGAAGACAGTGCGGCAGGGAGAGCGAGTGGGATAGAGAATCGATCGGCTCCCAAAAGGACAGAACCGGCATCCCCTCCGGGTGACTTTCTGCAAATCGGCATTAGCGCAAGGGCAAGGGGAGGCCTGTTACCTCCCCGTGGCATTTACCAGAAGCTAAATGGCAGAGCTCGTCCTCCAGGGCAGATCCGGCGCCGATCAGAGGGTTGGGCTGGATAGCCTCCAAGTTCCTCCACAGCCGTGATATCACCGCAGCTCCCGGCAGGGGGCGCTCGCTGGACTGCAGACTGACTGTATGCCACAGCGCATGCTCGACTCTGTCTGCATGGTCGGGAGACTGCCGCCTCTGAGTTCCTCGGGAATTTGGGGGAGGGGGGTGGGCAAGGGGGGGTTCCGCGACTCAGATCCTTCCCAGGGAAGGAGAAACAGACTCCGAATCCCGAGGCTTGGAGGGAGCGGGGAATCCACCCGTTAACTGCTCCGGGCTGTGCATGCAGAAGATCTAACAACGGAGGAGGGGAAGAGAGTTGGGGGGGGGGGGAGAGGGAGCCTAAAGGGACCACTTGCTCAAGTCTCCTTCAGATTCAGCTTCCAAGACGGGAAGGGTCTTCGGAGAGCCAGCGGAGACCAGTTGCCGGGCGGTGCCAGTGGCTGAGAGATTCCTGGTGAGCGTGGCAGAGGAGAAGCAGGAATAGAATGAAAGGGACCTTGGAGGTCTTCTAGTCCGACCCCCTACTCAGGAAGTGCCCCAGGTGAGAGATGCTTCTTTTGGGAAATATGAAGGGAACTTTGCATGCTTGAATTCTTAAATACCTTCCTGATAAGAGTTTTGGGTGATTGATAATGCAAGTAGATCATTTAAAGAGCCTCATTAAAGAAATTGTCCTTGCATTCTTCCAAAGAGTATCTCATTTGGAGCAATTCTCCCATGGGCCTCCATCCATCCCCACCGATGGACAGGAGGGTTTGGCCACCTTGTGGAAAGAACATAAAATCCAGATCCTCTCATGTCCTGTATCTTCAGCCCTCTCCATTGCTTCTATTTCACGTTCTGAGGTCCTTCCAGGAATGGGGACTAATTGGGTGGATCCCACAAATCTTTCTCATGATCTGTCTTTCAGAGGGATCCCCAAGGAGAAAAGTCAACATCAGGAAACCTCACTAGGTAAGGGAAGATCGTTCCACTGGATTGGAGATTTTCTGGAAAGATTCTAGTTATTGTTAATTCTCTGTGTCTTCTCATGTCTTGGCCATTGGATTTAGTAGAAGGTGACCCAATAAAAAAAGCAATAACTCCCTCTTCAAGCTAGAAGACTTAAGGCGCACAAAGGAATTTCCATCCTTAAGATCCACTCTATGGTTTCCCTTTTGCAGAAGACCCACTTTTCTAGGGACCACCTTGAGTTGTAGTCTGGCTCCTCCATCATGAAAGATTTCTCTTTGTTCTCAATGATGCGGAAGACAGCAAACCTGTTTTTTGGCCTTCCTCAAGAGATAATTTCAACTCAATTCCTACACAGATCCCTGCTGGACCATTTCCAACTCCAGCTGTCCTTGCAGGCATGTTCCTGGGTTGCTAGAATTTCACAAATTGCTCTTCCATGATGGTTTTAAGCCGCAGGGAATTGGAGGGAGGGAGAGAATTTATAGTGATTGAGGAAATGCTTTGGTTGCCAAGAATGTACTTCCATATGTTGTTCCAGAAGGTCAGGAGAACAATCCAATTGAGGTTTGTTCTTCAGTATGTGGTGGGGTTTGGTCTTCTCTTTTTCTTCTTGGCTCCCATGATGGTGCCTATGAAAGGCCACCAAAAGGAGAGTGTAGAAGAGCCCAATGGAGGTTTCCTGGGCAGGTCTTCAAGCTAGAAAAGATGAAGTTGCAGCCTTTCCTGTTTCCATCCTGTCTCTCTCCTTCCTAGTGAACGAAATGGAGTTGCCATTAACTGAATCATCTCCGTCTATTAGTGGAGCTGAAAGAGCAGCAGGATTCTCAACTCAGGTAGGAAGGAAGAGATCAGCAACTAATATGGGGGAGCAGTAGGGAACCTCTAGTTTCCTTTGGGGACTCAACATATGATATTGCTATTCCTAAGCAAAACACAACAAGAAAATTAGAAATCTAAATTCATGATCAATCAAACCAAGCCTACCTCTCAACATTTAAGATTTAAAAATGTATGGAATTCCTTAGTAGTTATATCATTCTGGTTTCACAAAATGCCACCTGGCAGGTCATGTTGTCTATCATCAAGAAAAGCAGACAGGAGGCACGAATAATTAGGCTAAGTCTGCTTTACTTAAGTATTATCTGTTTTCCAAGCAGCCAAAGTTTAACATGGCAATAGCGTAACAATAGCATTTTATTTATTTATTTATTTATTTATTTATTTATTTATGAGACTTATATACCACTTTAAGTGCAAGCACTCTCTAAGCGTTGTACACCAGTAAGCAATGTATATATATATTTACATTGCCCCCAACAATCTGGGTCCTCATTTTACCTACCCCGGAAGGATGGAAGGCTGAGTCAACCTTGAGCCGGTGAGATTTGAACCGCTGACCTGCTGAACACAGTCAGCTAAAGTGGCCTGCAGTACTGCACTCTAACTACTGCGGCACCTCGGCTCATTGGTTAAACTCCTTACCAATCCTTAAGAATAGAAAGCCAGGAGGCCCAAAACAAGGAGCAGTTTGCTGCAACATCCTGTTGGTGTAAACTAGCTGATATCCGGCAGGTGAGGTCATTGTACCAGCCTGCTGTAGTTTCCCACATCGCCATGGTGATGTGTAGGGATGAGATCGTGTAGAGAGAAGAGGCATGCAGGCTTTGGAGGGGCAGTTTGCTGCTCACGACCTCTACCTGGCCCCCATCTCTACAGGATTCTTCTTTGTTCAGGGTCCTGTGTCCTTTGAGGAGGTGGTCGTCCATTTCAGTGGCGAAGAGTGGTCGCTGCTGGATCCCAGTGAGAAAGCCCTGCATCGAGAAGTCATGTTGGAAATGTCTGGGATGGTGGCCTCTTTAGGTAAGCGTTCCTCTGGAGGAAAATTATGTCAGACCAAGGGGTCACTAGACATTTTAGTCACAACTTACATCTATATGTATCTTGTTAAAAATGATTTCATCTCTTCTTTTGTCCTCTTACGTTAATTCCAGACTGCTTTCATGGTCTTCTAAGTAGCACGATTTCATTGAGAAGAAAGAGATCAGTGGGGTGATCAGTCATTCTGGCAAGGGTTGACATTTGGTCTTGTGGTCATTCTGGGCCCTGTGTCATCACTGCAGAGCTATTGGGAGAGGATGTTTTTGCCTATTGCAGTTGTCCTAATCGGGAACAAATTTTGTCTTGCTTCATGTTGCAGTGACATATCTTTTCTTATTGACTGTAACTTAGGTGCATCATATGTGAGACAATATGTGTGCCATGTCCTGATGTCACGACCTGTTCTTGCTTTAAATTTTTAACTGCCAAGAATGAGGGTTAGGTCAGCAGTCACGGTAGTCTTTTAAGTTAATAACTAATATTCATGCTGTCCTTTCCCCCGTTTCTTTCTCCGCAGATTCCCAGTAATAGATAAATCTATGCACTGGGACTGCAAACTGTACGTTGTGTATTATTCTAATTTATTTTTCTTCCCACTCAAGCATTAGATGCGCAGAAGGAAAATAACCAAGAGCCAAATTTAATGCCGTTGCAAATCATCCAAACTGAAATACCTGAAGAGACACCTACAAATCAACGGGAGAGGAGGAAACATGAAAAGAAGAGAGAAAAATCTATTCTTGAATGTGTGGAAATCGATTGCTTGCTGACCAAAGGTGACTCCAAAGAAAATACGGGGAAATATCAAAGTAGAAAAAGATTCAACGCAAACCCCAATTTTAGTAACCACTACAAAACTGGAAAGACCTTCAGCAGTAATAAACTTACTCCCCATAAAAAGACCCAGGCAACGGAGAAGCCCTACAGAGGTGTGGACTGGGGAAAAAGCTTTGGATGGAGAGGTAATCTAACTTCCCATAAAAGAATACAGTCAGGGGGAAAGCCCTATAAGTGCACGATCTGTGGGAAAAGATTCCATTCAAACAGTTCCTTTACTTCTCATAAAGAAATCCACACCAGAGAAAAACCCTATGAATGCCTAGAGTGTGCAAAGAGGTTCAGGAACAAGGAGTGTCTCAAATCCCACAAAAGGATGCATACAGGCAGAAAACCTTATAAATGTGTGGACTGTGGTAAAAGGTTCAATGTGAAGAGTTCCTTTACTTCCCATAGAAGGATCCATACTGGAGAAAAACCATTTAAATGCCTACAGTGTGCGAAGAGCTTCAGTACTAGTAGTTACCTGATATGCCATAGAAGGATCCATTCAGGGGAAAAACCCTATAAATGTGTAGACTGTGGAAAAACCTTCAGGACGAATACTGCTTTTACTACACATAAATTGATCCATACGGGAGAGAAACCCTTTAAATGCATGGAGTGTGGGAAGAGCTTTATCCAAAGTGGTGTCCTTGCTTCCCATACAAGGATCCATACAGGAGAGAAACCCTATAAATGCCTTGTGTGTGAAAAGAGCTTCCGTGAAAAGAGTTCTCTTACTTGTCATAAACGGGTCCACACAGGAGAAAAACCCTATAAATGCCTGGAATGTGGGAAGAGCTTCAGTATAAAGAGTTCTCTTACTTCTCATTTACGGGTCCACACAGGAGAAAAACCCTTTAAATGCATCGAGTGTGGAAAGAGTTACAAAAACAGCAGTCACCTGAACCTCCATAAACGGATCCACACGGGAGAGAAACCCTATAAATGCATGGAGTGTGGAAAGAGCTTCACTATAAAGACTTCTCTTACTTATCATGAAATGATCCACACTGGAGAGAAACCTTACAAATGCATGAAGTGTAGAAAGAGGTTCAGGACCAGAAATTGCCTGAAATCCCACAAAAGGATCCATACAGGGGAAAAACCTTATAAATGTGTGGACTGTGATAAAAGGTTCAGTGTGAAGAGTTCCTTTACTTCCCATAGCAGGATCCATACGGGAGAAAAACCCTATAAATGCATAGAGTGTGGAAAGAGCTTTAGCCAAAGCAGTGGTCTTGCTTCCCATAAAAGTATTCATACGGGAGAGAAACCCTATAAGTGTATTGAGTGTGGAGAGAGCTACAGAACTAGTAATCAACTGACCTCCCACAAAAGGATCCATTCAGGCCAAAAACCTTATAAATGCACGGAGTGTGGAAAACCCTTCAGGACATGCAGTTCCCTTGCTTCCCATAAACGGATCCATACAGGAGAGAAACCCTATAAATGCCTGGAATGTGGGAAGAGCTTCAGTGTAAAGAGTTCTCTTACTTCTCATTTACGGGTCCACACAGGAGAAAAACCCTTTAAATGCATAGAATGTGGGAAGGGCTTCACGCAAAGCTGTGCCCTTGCTTCCCATAAACGGATCCACACAGGAGAAAAACCGTATAAATGCATGGAGTGTGGAAAGAGCTTCAGAAACAGCAGTTACCTGACCTGCCATAAAAGAATCCACACAGGAGAGAAACCCTATACATGCCTGGAGTGTGGAAAGAGGTTCTCTATAAAGAGTTCTCTTACTTCTCATGAAAGGATTCACACAGGAGAGAAACCCTATAAATGTCTAGAGTGTGGAAAGAGCTTCACCCAAAGCAGTCAACTTAGTTTCCATAATAGGATCCACACAGGGGAAAAACCTTATAAATGCACAGACTGTGGAAAGACCTTTGCTGGCAGTGGTTATCTGACTTACCATAAAAGGACCCACACTGGTGAGAAACCCTATAAATGCCTGGAATGTGGAAAGAGCTTCTGTGATAACCGTGTCCTTATTTCCCATAACAGGATCCACACGGGAGAGAAGTTGTATGTATGCAATGAATGTGGGAAGAGTTTGAGTTCAAGCAGCTCCCTTACTTACCACATTAGTTCCCACACACGGAAGAAATTGCATCTGTGCACAGAGTGTGGGAAGAGCTTCAGATTAAAAAGACACCTTACTTCCCATAAGAGGATCCACAAAGCAGGGAAATAGAAATGTATGGAATGTGGAAGGAGCTTTTGTGATAGCTGCACCCTTACTTCCCATAACAGAATCCATACAGGGGAAAAATAGAAATGTTTGCAATGCGGAAGGAGTTTTGGTGAAAACAGGATGCTTCTCAAGAAAGAATCCATAGAGGGCGGAAAAATAGCCTGTGTAAAGCAATCAAATTATTATTTTTATATCAGGGATACATACAGGATGAGAGAGATCCCTTTAGATCAGGGCTAGGCAATCTTGCTCTTTTATGACTCGGGGACTTCAACTCCCAGAATTCCTGAGCCAGCCACACTGAGGGGAAAGGGATTCTGGGAGTTGAAGTCCACGAGTCATAAAAGAGCCAAGGTTGCCTACCCCTGCTTTAGAGCAAGGGATCCTAATCTGTGGGCTGTTTCCGACTGTTGGTCATGGCCTATTGGCCACAGGTCTACCTGATGGCTGGCCATTGTGTATGTGTGTGTGAGTGTGCGCCCATAACCCCACTCACGTGAGCATTTTGAAAGTCGGCGTTTGTGGCCACACTCACACAAGCCTTGTCACAAGCTTCGCAGGTGTTTGCCGCACCAGTCGCACAAGTGTCACCACAAGCATCGCAGGCATTTGGTACCCCACTTTCAAGAATGTCATCTCGGGCACTCAAAACTGTACCCAGAAAAGCAGTGGGTGTTTTTGTGCATGTACACCCAATGTTCATCCCCCCACAAAACCATCCTTTTCCCCTCTGAACTCTGCTTTAGGGACTGAAGTGTCCTTAATTTGCATAAAAGGATCCACTATGACGTGAAACCATCTAAAAATATGGAGTGTAAAAAGAATAACATTTGTGTAAAAATGTGGAGAACACTCTTCCTTCTTTCAGAGAATTGCCATAGGAGCAGTGAATAAATGTATTTGGATTTTGGAAAGCTGCCAGGATAGATTTCTTAATTTCAGAGGTATTACCCATTTGATTAATTTTCTCAAGAAAACCTGTTAAACAATTGCCCCTCTCATTACTCCAAAACCTCTACTTGGTCAAGCTGCTTTATTTAGGCAGAAGCAATCTGAAGTGAGTCTGAGATCAACCTCCCGGCATTGTAAAGATGTAGTGCAGTGGTTCTCAACCTTTTTAATGCCACGACCCCCAACCGGCCGTACATCGAGGACTACCCAACCGGTCGTAAGTTGAGGACTACCCAACCGGTTGTAAGTCAAGGACTTTCCCTGCCCGGGAGCACCGCACATGCGTGGTGCCGCCCCCTGCGCCGGCCGAGGCGTAGCTGGCAAGGAGCAGCGATGGGGCAGGGCGATCATCGGCTGGGCCACCAGCTGGCCCAGCCAAAGGGAGGTAAGGCACCCGCCGGGCCCCATGCGCGCCAGCAACCCTCCCTGCGCCTGCCGGCCTCCCACCCCTGGCCCTCTTTTACTTACATTTTTAGTAGTTGCTCAGCAGGGAGGGGTGGAAACTTCCAGACAGCTCACCTTCGCTGTAGACAACTTGCAGTACCGTTTGCAGAATGGGACTTTTGGCGGGCTCAGCAGGGCAGAGACAGCCTGGACAATTCCTATTGGCTTTTCAAAGCCAATAGAATTAGACTCTATTCAAGAGACTCTATTCTATTGGCCTTCAAAAGCCAATAGAATAAAAGGGAGTAGCACAGCTAAGGAAAAGGGGGGGAAATGGCGGACTGCGCTGTTTGGCAATCCCCATAAAATGGTCGTTCGACCGCAAATGGGGTCGCAACCCACACGTTGAGAACCGCTGATCTAGTGTATGCAAGCGAAAAAAGGGAAAGTGTGTCTCTGTGTGTTCATTTTTGTTCCAATTGGGTTAAAAATACTGGCTTTCTTTAAACATATAGTTGTCAAATTCACAAATGAGCCTAGCTGCAGCCATTTCCCCCCTCATTTGAAGTTGCCACATGAAACAGGAAGGGGGACTTGTCCAGGTGTTTTGCTAGTCAAAACAATCAGATGTCCCATGGGAATCAAGGTCATCTATTGCTCCCGCAATTGGGGATTAGGCGTAGTATAAGAAAGCCCACCAAACTATTCTATTGGGAAATGTAGTTGATTGCATAATACTGGGGTGGGAACTTTAACTTTGTAATAATGTAACTTTTTGGAGGGAACTTTACTGTTGGTTTCACTTTTGACTCTTTATAGTCTGTAACAATAAACATGTTTTTTGAGGAAATTGCTCTGCTTTATTCCTCTTTGTTGGAACCATGACAGTAGCAAGGTATTAAGCTTTTTTCTTCATATACGTATGGGTACAAGTTTGGTTTACAAGTGAAAATGTCTCCCAAACGTTTATATGTACGGTCTACTCTGGTTCAAAATTGCATTAACCCAGCTGAAAGGGACTTTATAAATGGCTTTATTGATCCAACAGTGTACTATATGAGCAATGTTTTTTTAAATATTTCCTGATTATTAACAAGGTTTCTAATTTTGAAAGGCTAATAAATTATTGGAAACAATTGTGGCACATTGTAAATCATGCCCTACTTAATACACATTGAACAAAAAAGCTAAACGAAGAAAACAGATGAATACATAGAACCTATGGGGGGAGGGTGTGTGTGTGTAATAAAAAGTTATAAAGTGGTAGAAGGAGGTGGAATGAATTCAGATTTGATTTAGTTTCACATTGCACAATGATGCGTAGAAAACCATGGAATGACAAAAGCATTAGCAAGGTAGATTTCTCTATGAAAAGAAATTGTAGTCTATAAAATGTGGGAACATTCCACATTCTAAAATCTTGGCATTTTTTAGAATTTTCCTAATTGTACAGTTTTACATCTGTGGAGATAATCCATGCAGCATTGATAGTACTTCAGTCAACAATATCTTCTTCCTTTACGTCGAAGGACCTAAATGGGAATTAGAGAACTGAAATCCTTTTGCTGTTTTCTAGTCTGAATGGACATTTGGCTTTTGAGTGGTAGGCAAGGATTTGTGTTTCAAGAGTGTGTATGAGTATTAAGTGAGAAGACATTTATTTTCCCATTCTATACAATTAAATAATATATAAATTTAATAAATCAAATAAAAGCATTTCTTATTCTCCAGCCAGCAATTCCACCTTCTCTTTGAAGACCTGTAAGAGATACCATTATTATTTTTTTGAAGGGTTTTGAGGGGCAAATGGAAGCCAAGGCCTTGAATGGGATCATCTCCCGGGATCTGGGGATTCTCCCAGTCATTCCGCCTCAGCCATGGGGTGGCCCCAAGGGATTCACGGGGGGGGGGGGGGGAGGTTTCCCATCAGACAACTGCTGAATTAAGTAGGTGAAAATTGTGGTAGTTCTTTTTGATTGGGGTTTTTTAATCTGGCCTGCTTAAATCAGGGACACCTTAAAGTGTTTGGATGCGATGCCCCCCCAGACATTTGAGGGGGTAGAAAAGAGCTCTTGAGGCAGACTGGAGGGGGGCCCTGAGGGAAAAGAGAGGGAGGCCTAATTCAGAGTCAGACTGAGAGAAAGGAGTCAGGTGTGTCCTTGGGAGCCACAAAGACCCCCAATAGTGGTGCTTCCCTAGGGGGACCTCTTTCCCCTCCCCCCAGCCAGCAAAGAGGTTCCTCCCACTACACAAGGACTGCCTTTTCCTGCTTCACTGGGAGGGTGGTGGTCAGAAGGAGAGGGGTCTTGCAACCTCCTGCCCCTCCCTCACCCTTCAGCCTTTTCCCCAATGTCTCTCTGGTAGAGGGCTCGCAGTCCCTTTCTCCCCCCCCCCCCGGCTGCCCTCCCCAAGTGTGGCCCTGCTCCTTTTTCAGTTGGGCTGCCTGAATCCGAGACACTTCAACGCCTTTAGACATAATGGGGCCCCCAAGAGTCTCGAGGGGGCTGGAAAAGGATTCTGGAGGGGGGCCCTGAGGGAGAAGAGGGGCCCCGAAGGAGGCCTCATCCAGAGTCTGACCAAGAAAAAGAAGTCGAGGCCATCTCCGAGGAGCCACGAAGAAGTCCGATGGCGGGTCTTGCTTCAGAATCATGTCTCTCTTTCTCTCAACGGTCTTTCCCGCCTTTTCCCACCTCGCTGTCTGAGGGAATCGCACTGGGCGGGGCATGGTCACAAGGGAGGGGGGAGGGGAGGAGCCTTGCAAAGTCCTGCTCCCCTTGTCCTGCAACCTTTCCTCCAACGCCTCTCCTGGGGGCCCAACCCCCCTTCTTGGGGGGAGTTCTCCTTCTCCCCCCCTTCCCTTCGAGGGATTCTCGCCAGCTGACCCACCAGCAGCAACAGGGGGACTTTGGAGTTGGCTTGCCAGGAATAGGTTGCGCCAATGAGAATCCTCCCTTCTGTTGAGTCATCTGTCTCCGGGCAGAATGTCTCTTGATTTCTCCCTGTCGGAGAAAGCTTTTGGAGCCCCAGAAGTGCTTTTTTTCAGGAGGCAACTGGACTTTCTTTGAAGAAAAGCTTATTCAGCTCTGACTGGATGGTGGGGAATAGTCAGAGATGAAGAAGCTTCTTGGATGAGAAGCAAAACGTCTTCAAAGGAAAAAAAAACCCAGAAGTCCTTTGAAGCAGAAACTGAGGAACTGGGACTGGGGTGGGGGAGTCTTACCCTCATTATGTGCAGCCAAAGCTGAAGGGGACCTTGGAACTGTGAGTGATTCTGATTCTTATATTATTTCTATCTTGTAGGTAGTGGCTGTCCTTTCCCCCTCCTTAATTACAAAATTATTACAAATTATATAATTACTGAAGCTGGATTGATTCATGATTTGAGTCTGCATTCTCATTTCTTAGGGAAATATTGATGTATCGCCTGGGATTTTTATATGGATAGGTATAAAAAATGATCTGGGTGAAATCTGTCACTTCAGGCAGGCTTTTATGGGATGTTTGGATGGAAATAGGGATTGCTGCTCCTGGCTTCTTCATCTGGTCTGGAAGGTGAAGGAGGAGAAGACGAAAAGGATGTGGTCCTGACAACTCTGATCACAGTTTTATGAGGATGTGGTTACAAAAGAGGGAAACATCAGCAGGCATCAAGCTCTCAAAATATATCAAAAGCACCACAAGATGTCACGTTCTGCCAGAGGTTGTGTGTGTGTTTGTGTGAGAGAGAGGGGGGGGGAGAGGGAGGGAAAGAGAATGGGAGAGAGTTAGGGAGGGAGAGAAAGAGAGAGGGAGAGAGAGAACAAGTGGGAAAGAGAGGCAGAGAAAGAGAGACAGACAGACAGAAGGGAGGGAGAGAGGGAAAGAGAAAGAAAGTGAAAAAAAGTGAGAGGAAGAGGGAGAGACCAAGAGAGAAAGCTAGTGGGAGAGGGAGAGAGAGAGAGAGAGAGAGAGAGAGAGAGAGAGAGAGAGAGAGAGAGAGAGTTACAGAGAGAGGAAGCAAGAAAGGGAGAGGAAAAGCAAGAGGGAGACAGAGGCCTAGCGAGACACACAGACAGACGGAGGGAGGGAGGGAGCGAAAGGGAAAGAGAGAGAGACCGAGAGGGAGGGAAAGAGAAATGGAGAGGAAGAGAGCGCGGAAAGAAGGGGGGACAGAGAATCGATTGGCTCCCCAAAGGACGGAATCCCTATCCTCTCCGCGCTCGATTCCTTCTGCGTGGTCCGGAGACTGCCGCCTGTGAGTTCCTCCCTGGGAATCTGGGGGCAGGGGGGAGGGCAAGGGGGGAGGTCTAGTGACTCAGATCTTCCCCAGGGAGGGAGAAACAGACTCCGAATCCCGAGACTTGGAGGGAGCGGGGAATCCACCCCATAACTGCTCTGGGCTGTGCATGTAGAAGATCTAACAACGGGGGAGGGGAGAAAGTTGGGGGGGAGGGGAGAGGAAGCCTAAAGGGACCACTTGCTCACGTCTCCTTCAGATTCAGCTTCCAAGACGGGAAGGATCTTCGGAGAGCCAGCGGAGACCAGTTGCCAGGCGGTGCCAGTGGCTGAGAGATTCCTGGTGAGCGTGGCAGAGGAAAAGAAGCAGGAATAGAATGAAAGGGACCTTGAAGTTCTTCTAGTCCGACCCTCTGCTCAGAAAGGGCCCCAGGTGAGAGATGCTTCTTTTGGGAAATGTGAAGGGATCTTTGCGTGCTTGAATTCTTAAATGCCTTCCTGATAAGAGTTTTGGGTGATTGATAATGCAAGTAGATCATTTAAAGAGCCTCATTAAAGAAATTGCCCTTGCATTCTTCCAAAGAGTATCTCATTTGGAGCAATTCTCCCATTGGCCTCCATCCATCCCCACCGATGGACAGGAGGGTTTGGCCACTTTGTGGAAAGAACATAAAATCTAGATCCTCTCATGTCTCGTCCTCTTCAGCCCTCTCCTTTGCTTCTATTTCACGTTCTGAGGTCCTTCCAGGAATGGGGACTAATTGGGTGGATCCCACAAATCTTTCTCCTGAACTCTGAGAGGGATCCCCAAGGATAAAAGCCAATGTCAGGGGATCTCATTACATGAGGGAAGACCATTGTGCTGGACTGAAGATTTTCTGGAAACATTGTCGTTATCCTTAATTCTCTGTGTCTTCTCGTGTCTTTTTCACTGGATTTAGTAGAAGGTGACCCAATAAAAAAAGTAATAACTCCCTCTTCAAGCTAGAAGACTTAAGGTGCCCAAAGGAATTCCCTCCATGATGAGAGATTTTTGTTCTCAATGAGGCAGAAGAGAGCAACCTGTATTTTGGCCTTAAGAGATAATTTTGACTAAATTCCTACACAGATCCCTGCTGGACCATTTCTAACACCGCCTGTCCTTGCAGGTATGTTCCTGGATTGCTAGAATTTCACAAATTGCTCTTCCATGATGGTTTCAAGCTGCCAGGAATGAGGGGCGGAATTTGCAATGATTGAGCGAATGCTTTGGTTGCCAAGAGTGTACTTCCATGTGATGATGATAATGATGATGATAAAGTTGGAAGGGACCTTGAAGGTAATTGGGTCCAATCCCTTGCTCAGGCAGGAAACCCTACACCATTTCGGAGAAATGTTCTAAAAGGATAGGAGAACAATCCAATTGAGGTTTGTTCTTCACTGTGTGGTGGGGTTTGGTCTTCTCCATTTCTTTTTGGCTCTCATCATGGAGCCTATGAAAGGCCACCAAAAGCAGAGTATAGAAGAGGCCAATGGAGGTTTCCTGAGCAAGACAGGAAGAAATCTTCAGTTGGGTCTTCAAACTAGAAAAGATGAAGTTGCAGCCTTTCCTGTTTCCATCCTGTCTCTCTCCTTCCCAGTGGATGAAATGGAGTCACCATTGTTCAGCGAATCAAGCAATTTAAATTTTAAAAAATCCTTTAAAAAAAAAAAAACATTGTTCATATGGTACACTGTTGGAGCAATAAAACCATTTATAAAGTCCTTTTCAGACGGGTTAATGCAATTTGGCACCAGACTGAACTGTACATATAAACATTTGGGAGACATTTTTACTTGTAAACCAAACTTGTACGTATACAGTATATGAAAAAAAAGCTTAAAATTCCTTGCTACATGATTAATGGCCAGTATTTTCAACACAATTAGAGCTAAAATGAATATACGCACATACATTTCCCATTGCTTTGCTTGCATACACCAGCTCTTCACAAAACGTGGAGGCTGATCCCAGACTCACTTTAGATGTTGCTTCTGCCTCAATAAAGCAGCTTGACCAAGCAGAAGTTTTGGAGTAATGAGAGGGGCAATTGTTTAACAGATTTTCTTGAGCGGGACCTTACCTCTCACTAGATAATACCTCTGGAATTAAGAACTCTATTCTGGGACCTATCCAAAATCCAAATACATTTATTCAGCTGCTTCTACAGCAATGGCCTGAAAGGAAGACTGTTCTCCACAATTTCTCACAGATGTTATTCTTTTTACAGTCCCATATCTATAGATGGTTTGATATCCCTCCCGTCCTGTATGCATCCATGATGTGGATCATATTAATACAGGAAATAAGTTGATTTCTTAATTTTCCACCCTCTGGATTCTTTTTTGAGAAGTATACTGTTTTCACCAAAAATCCTTCCGCATTGCAAACATTTCTCTCCTGTGTGGATCCTCTTATGGGAACTAAGGTGTTTTTGTAATCTGAAGCTCTTCCCACATTCTGTGCTCTGATGGAATTTCTTCCGTGTGTGGGAACTAATGTGGTAAGTAAGGAAGCTGCTTGAACTCAAACTCTTCCCACATTCATTGCATACATACAATTTCTCTCCCATGTGGATCCTGTTATGGGAAGTAAGTGCACGGTTCTCACTGACGCTCTTTCCACATTCCAGGCATTTATACAGTTTTCTCCTGTGTGGGTCCTTTTATGGTAAGTCAGATAGCCACTGTCAGGAAAAGTCTTTCCACACTCTGTGCATTTATAAGGTTTTTCACCTGAATGGATCCTTTTGTGGGAGGTCAGTTGATCACTATTTCTGTAGCTCTTGACACACTCAATACACTTATAGGATTTCTCTCCCATATGAATCCTTTTATGGGAAGCAAGGTCACCACTTTGCCTGAAGTTCTTCCCGCACTCTAGGCATTTATAAGGTTTCTCTCCCGTATGGATCACTTTATGCTTAGTAAAAGAAGTGTTAATCCTGAAGGTTTTTCCACAGTCTACTCATTTATATGGTTTTCCACCTGAATGGATTTTTCTATGGCATCTCATGTAACTACTACTGCTGAAGCTCTTCCCACAATGTATGCATTTAAAGGGTTTTTCTCCTGTTTGGATCCGTTTATGTAAGAGAACACTTTACACGGAAACTCTTTCCACACTCCATGCATTTATACCGTTTCTCTCCTGTATGGATCCTTTTATGGGAAGCAAGGACACCACTTTGCCTAAAGCTCTTCCCACACTCTATGCATTTAAAGGGTTTCTCTCCCGCATGGATCAATTTCTGCTTAGTAAAAGAAATGTTTGTCCAGAAGCTTTTTCCACACTCTATGCATTTATACAGGTTTTCCTCTGAATGGATCCTTCTATGGCATATCAGGTAACTACTAGTGCTGAAGCTCTTGCCATGCTCTATGCATTTAAAGAGTTTTTTTCCAGTATGAATCCTTCTATGGGAAGTAAAGGAATTCTTCTCACTGAACCTTTTACCACGGTCCACACATTTATAAGGATTTCTGCATCCTTTTATGGGATTTGAGACACTCACTGTTCCTGAAGGTCTTTGCCCACTCTAGGCACTCATAGAGTTTTTCTCTGGTGTGGATCGATTCTTGGCAAAAAATTTAAAAGCAAGAACAGGTCTTGACATCCGGATGTGGCACACAAATTGTCTCACATATGATGCATCTTAGTTATATTCAATAAGACAACGTATGTCATTGCAGCATGGAGCAAGACAAAATTTGTTCCTGATTAGGACAACTGCAATAAGCAAAAACATCCTCTCCCTCAACATCTTCTGCTCTGCAGTGATGACACAGATCCCAGGATGACCACAAGACCAAATGTCAACCCTTGCCAGAATGACTGGACACCCCACTGATCTCTTTCTTCTCAATGAAATTGTGCTACTTAGAGGACTATGAGCACAGTAAGGCTGTCACTAAAGTGTCTAGTAATACCTTGGTCTGACTTAATTTTCTTCCAGAGGAACCCTTACCTAAAGAGGCCACCATCGCAAACATTTGCAACATGACTTTTCGATGCAGGGCTTTCTGGCTGGGATCCAGCAGCAACCACTCTTCGGTACTGAAATGGACAGCCATCTCCTCAAAGGACAAGACCCTGAACAAGGAAGAATCCCTGTGAGCAGACTCGATAGAATTTGCGAGATCTCCTTTCATCCGCAAATCCAACTAGCACAAAGGGAAAATTCTTCATTGGACATTTCCCTAGCCGGACTCAATGTATTACATGCTAATATAGGCAGAATTCACAGCCTACCCCAGACAGCCAATTAGGGCATGACTGACTCTGCGGACCTTGTGTTATCAACCCGCCTTGATCAAGTGGCAGAGTGTGCCTTAGACACACCATCTACCAATGGCTCCACCATTTCATGATATTTGCAAGAGATTCTGTGGGATTTCCGTCTGACACAGTAACCAAAAGGTCTTTGTGGTTCTTTGAAGGATCAGCCTTGTTCCCAGTCGTGAACATTCATGAAAATACAAGGAAGGCACTTTTGGCCGTCAAGATGCAGATGATACACAAAGTGATTTCTGCTCCTCCTGTTTTTATCGCTTTCCCCAATGATACGAAAACAAGATAATACTTAAATAGGTTTAACCTAACTATTTGTGTGTCCTATCTGCTTTACGTGGGTTAGACAACATGACCTTCCAGGTGGCATTTTTTGAAACCAGAATGATATAACCACTAAGAAATTCCATTTCCAAAATTTAAATGTTGACACATGGGCCTAGTTGACTGATCATGAATTTACATTTCCAATTTCCTGCTCAGGAATAGCAGTATCGTATGTTGCATCCCCAAAGGAAACTAGAGGTCTCCTACTGCTCCCTCATATTAGCTGCTGATCTCTTCCTTCCTACCTGAGTTGGAAATCCAGTGACTCTTGCAGCTCCACCAATAGAACAACACGACTCAGTGACCAACAGTGACTCCATTTTGTCCACTGGGAAGAAGAGAGACAGGATGGAAATAGGAAAGGCTGCAACTTCATCTTTTTTAGCTTGAAGACCCAACTAATCCGTTTCCATCCTCCAAACATCCCATAAAAGCCTGCCTGGACTGACAAATTTGACCCAGATTATTTTTGCTATCCATACATAAAGCCCAGGAGATACATCAATATTTCCCCCAGAAATGAGACTGCAGACTCAAGTCATGGATCAATTGAGCTTCAGTATTGATATAATTTGTAATATTTATGTAATTAAGGTTCATGGGGAAAATGCAGAGGGGGAAAACGACAGTCACTCCCTAGCCTAGAAGGCAGAAATAAATTTTCAAAACATCCTCATCACCTGATTCTTATCAGAACAGAACTGGAAGGGACCTTGGAGGTTTTCTATTCCAGCCTTCTGCTCAAGCAGATCTTATAGCATTTCAGATAAGTGGCTGTCCAGTCTCTTCTTTAAAATCTGCAGTGATGGAGCGCCCATAATTTCTGAAGGCCAGCTGCTCCACTGGTTAATTGTCCTCCCTGTTACGAACATTCTCCCTAATTCCAGATTGCTTCTCTCTTTGATTAGTTTCCCACCCTTGTTTCTTGTCTAGTTTTCTGGTGCTTTGGAAAATAAATCAACCCCCTCTTCTTTGTGGCAGCCCCTCATATACTGGAATACTGGCTATCATGCCCCCCCCCCAGGCCTTTTCTCTAGACTGGACTAGACTTTTCTCTAGACTTTTCAGACTTCAAATTTCCCAGTAGGTCAGGGAAACGGGCTCCCCATGAAGCAGAAGATGTTGCATTTGAAGGAGGAGAAGCATACAGATAGTCCTCTAGAAAGCCAGAGTTGATCATGCACTGGAAGGTTGGAGATAGGTGTCACGGAAAGGTCTTGTGAAAAACAAGTGAGCTGTGTCTAGATGAGACTGCTACATTCTGAATCGGCTAAGAATGGGATTTCCACATCTCAGCAATTGTTGTCTCCCGTAGAGATTGCTTCACTCAGGGCCCATCTGTGTTCTCTTTGGGACAACCTAGTTCCAAAGTCCCCTCCAGTTGTAGCTGCACACAACACACACACACAGACACAGACACACAAACACACGAACTTTCTCATTTTCTGTTCCAAAGGCTTTCTTCAACAGGGAGAAATCACAAGAGATTCTGCTCAGAGACAAATGACTCAAGAGAAGAGCGGATTCTTATTGGCGCAACGTATTTCTGGCAGGCCAACTCCAAAGCATCCCTGTTAAGACCCCCTGCCAATTTCATTTCTCCCCTTCCTCTCTTGGGAGGGGGCTTGCGGGAAGCCTTCATGGGCTCTGCTGGGGTCACCGTTGCTGTTGGTGGGTCAGCTGGCAAGGATCCCTCGAAGAGAAAGGGGGAAGGAGAACCCCCCCAGAAGGGGGCTAGGACCTCGAGAAGACGCGTTGGGGGAAAGGCTGCGGGGCAAGGGAGACGGGACGTTGCAAGGCTCCTCCCTTCCCCCCGCCTCCCTTCTGGCCACGCCCCTCCCAGTGCGGTTCCCTCAGGCGGCGAGGCGGGAAAAGCCGTTGAAAGAAAGAAGGACGCGGCTCTGAGGGAAGCGTCGCCATCGGGCTTCTTCGGGGCTCCTGAGAGACGGCCTCAACTTCTTTTTCTCAGTCAAACTCTGGATGAGGCCTCCTTCTGGGCCCCTCCTCTCCCTCAGGGGCTCCTCCACCCCCACACAACGTCGTCCCCAGGAGCCCCTTTCTAGCCCCCTCAAGGATCTTGGCCCATCACATCCAAATGCATTGAACTGCCCCTGATTCAGGTAGCCCCCAACCGAGAAAAAGCAGGGCCACGCTTGGGGGGACAGCCCCATTGAGGCTGGGGGGGGGGGGGAGAAGAGGACTGGGACCTCCCCCCCGCGGAGATGTTGGGGAAAAGGCTGCAGGGCAAGGGAGACGGGACCTTGCAAGGCTCCTCCCCCATTTTCCTTCTGGCCACGCCCCTCCCCGTGCGATTCGCTCAGGCGGCGAGATGGGAAAAGGCGGGAAAGGCCGTTGAGAGGAAGATGCGGTCCTGAGGGAAGAGCTGCCATCGGGCTTCTTTGGAGCTTTTCAGAGATGGCTTCGACTTCTTTTTTTCGGTCAGACTCTGGATGAGGCCTCCTTTGGGGCCACTCTTCTGCTTCGAGGCTCTTAGGGGCCCATCATGCCCAAACACATCGAGGTGTCTCCAATTTAATGCATAGAGTGTGGGAAGCAGGAAAAGGTAGGAAAAAGTTCCAAGAGACGTGGGAGGAGCCTCTGTTGGCAGGGAGAGGGGAGAGAGAGAGACACACACACGGCTCTGAGGGAAGCACCGCCATCGGGGCTCTGTGGGGTTCCTCAGGACTCGACTCTTCCTTTCTCTTGGCCTGACTCCGAATTAGGCCTCCTCCATCCCCTCTTCTCCCTCAGGGGCCCCCTCCACCCGCACACAGCAAAAGGCTTCTCTGGTTCCCCTCTGAGTTCTCAGATATAAAGAAAGATAAAATTGGCCAAAGCACCATCAGTGCTGCATGGATTATTTCCACAGATGTCAAATTACATAATTTAGGAAAATTCTGGAAAAAAAACCCTCGCATTGTGAGGAACGTAATGAATCTTCCTACATTTTTAGAGGCACTGCTTTCTCCCCTTTGTTGCTTCATTTATAGGTTCATCTGCCTTGGTGCTGTTTTTCTCATATTCCATGGATTTCTATACATTCACCATCTGTGGAGTGGGAATCCTTTGATACTGAGTTTGATGTGAATTCCTTCTACCACTTTCTAGCACTTTCTGTCTATTCCATTTCTCTCCACTCACTGAAGCTTCTCCCACATATTCATTTGTTTTTTTTTCTGGGCAGTGACCCCCAACCTGTTGGGCACCAGGAACGGGTTCCATGGGGAGGTTTTTCTGTGGACCAGAGGGGTCATAGTTTTGTATGCTACCTGCATTCTGCAGATGGGGTTTCACTTCTTTGTGTGGCCTGGTTTCTGGCATGCCGTGACCCAGTGCAGGTCCACGGAGGTTGGGAACCCCTGATGTAGAGGCATCATCTGTATTGTGCAACAACTCTTTCCCATAATTTATTATAATAACCCTCCAAAATGAGAAATACAGTTAATCAGAACATACAGAAACATTTTTTAAAAGCTATAGTAAGGTAAAAAACACAGTCACAATCACACCAACACAAGATATCTCCAATTGGCAGTGCCACGGTCCTCTAAAATTTCAAATAGGATTGACCTTTCTGATTACTTTGATATCACCAAATATACAGTGGTACCAAAGTGATATTGAAATCCTTGACAAATTCAGTGGTCTGGAAATGTAACAAATCCAGAAAGGATTCTTTTTGATATGAATGATATATATATTTAATAATAAGGTTAGAAAATATGATCCTGGTTAGAAGACACTGAGTAATTTAAATCAAGCTGTTTAGTTCCCTTCTTAAAAAAATATTGTTCATATGAGTACACTGTTGGATTCATAAAAACATTTTTAAAGTAATCCCAAAGGTGTTTTTTCAAGAGGCAACTGGACTTTGTTTTTTCTTTGAAGATATTTCACTTCTCATCCAAGAAACTTCATCTACTCTAAGTTCCTTGGATGAGAAGCGGAACATCTTCAAAGAAAAAAAAAAGAAAGCCCAGTTGCCTCTTGAAAAAGCATTTTGGGACAACCATGACCTGGATGTCCATAAACATTTTTAAAGTAAAGAGGCAATAGCTGGCAATCATAAACTCGCTGGCCACACTTCTCTTTACAGCAGGATTAATGTGATTTTGCAACCAGAAACATACTCAACCAAACGGGCATGTACATATAAATACCTGGAAAAGATGTTTCACAGATAAACCACAACTAATGTACATCATGATACATAAAAAACAAAGAACTAAGAGCTTAAATACTTGGCTATATATTGAAGGAAGGCGGGTATTTACAATTAGAGCTAAAGTACACATACACGTACAAACATACATTTCCCCCTGCTTTGCTTACATATGTAGCTCTCCACAAAGCCTGCAGCCTGATCCCAGAACAACTTAAGATGTTGCTTCTACCTAAATAAAGCAAACTGACCAGGCACAGGTCTTGACAAATACTGGCATAATAATAAGCAGGACAGTTTAATAAAAGATTCTTGTGAGCAGATATAACTAACTAGGTTATATCTCTGGTATTTAAAAAAATCTATCTTGGGAGCTCTTTCCATAATTCATACATTTATTCAGTTTCTCCTATGACAATCCTCTGTTCACTTTTTTCTGTGGGATCATTGTACTTACTGGACCCTTAAGAGTTGATTCTTTTACAGGAAATAAGACAAATAATAATAATAATAGTAAAGTTGGAAGGGACCTTGGAGGTCATCTAGTCCAACCCCCTGCTCGGGCAGGAAACCCTACACCATTTCGGACAAATGGCTGTCCAGTCTCTTCTTAAAAACTTCCAGTGTTGGAGCATTTACTGCTTCTGGAGGCAAGCTGTTCCACTGATTAATTGTTCTCACTGTCAGGAAGTTTCTCCTTAGTTCTAGGTTGCTTCTCTCCTTGATTAGTTTCCACCCGTTGCTTCTTGTCCTGCCTTCAGGTGCTTTGGAGAATAGCTTAATTCCCTCTTCTTTATGGCAGCCCCTGAGATATTGGAACACTGCTATCATGTCCCCCCTTGTCCTTCTCTTCGTTAAACTAGACATACCCAATTCTAGCAACCGTTCCTTATATGTTTTAGCCTCTCTTGGTGTTCCATGTATTTATATCTACATTCTCTCTCCTATGTGAAACTTTTTCTGGGAAATAAGAGCGCCTTGTACTGAAGTTCTCCAGACACCTACTTGATCATTCTTCTCCCAGACACATGTATCTGTGGTTCTTCCATATGGATCCTTTCATGGGAATTAAGGAACCTGTTTTTGCTTAATTTCTTCCATTCTCCCTGCATTTATGGATTCCTTTCCCAAGTAGACATTTCCTTCTCAAACTGTTCCCACATTCTATGCGTTCTAATGTTTCTCCCACGTGTACCTACAGTAACTTATTTTCCAAAAATAAAGTTTCTATTCCACTTGAAAAAGCCAGCATGGTGCAGTGGTTAAGAGACCAGGCTGGAAACTGGGAGTCCCACTTTAGACACTAAGTGACTTTGGGCCTGTCACTTTCTCTCAGCCCTATGATGGCAGCAATAGCAAAGCACTTTGAAAAACCCTGCCAAAAAAACCCTGCAGGGACTGGTATCATCAGAAATTTAAAAAAAAAAAAATCTATCTGCAAGGCACATGCAGAAAGAAAAGCATTTGAAGCTCTTTCCACACTACATGCTTACATGCTATTTCCCTTGTATGGAGCCTTTAGACACATCAGTTCATAATTCTTGAGTGAAGTTCTGCATTTACTGTATATGTTTGATATTACAGCCAATCCTTTTACAGGAATTCAGAACACTTCAATCCCAAAAGACATGTTCTCCATGTGGGTCCTTTTATGGAAAGTAAGTTGATTGCTCCACATAAATTTCTTTCCACATATCATGCATGTATATTTTTTCCCCATTTCTGTTAGGCAGCATAAGAGTTTCACAAAAACTCTTTCCATATTCAGAGCATATTTATCGCTTCTCCCGTGTGTGGACTCGTTTATGGGAAGTAAGGTAACGGCTCTTGCTAAATCTTTTCTCACACTCTGTGCATTCATAGGGTTTTTCTCCCGTATGGATCCTTTTATGAGAAGTAAGGAAACTGTTCGCTTTTTCCACAGTCCATGCATTTATAGGGTTTCTCTCCTGTATGCATCCTTTTATGAGAAATTAGGTGACTTTTCCACCTGAAGCTTTTCACACACTCCGTACACTGATATAGTTTCTCATCTAGGTGGATACAAACATGATTCGTCAGGGAGATGTTAGAAACAAAACTCTTCCCACATTCCTTGCATATGTATGGTTTCAACCTTGAATGGATCTTCTTATGAGAAGTAAGGGAACTATTGATACTGAAGCTTTTTCCACAGTCCGTGCATCAATAGGGTTTTTCTCCAGTATGCATTTTCTTGTGGGAAGTTAGGTGACTATTCAGTTGGAAGCTTTTCCCACACTCTGTACAAGTATATAATTTCTCCCCCGAGTGGATACTAATGTGTTTCGTAAGGGAGCTGCTTGAAATAAAACTCTTCCCACATTCATTGCATATATAAGGTTTCAACCCTGAATGGATCCTTTTATGGCAAGTAAGAGAACTGCTGCTGCTGAAGCTCTTTCCACACTCCGTGCAGGTATAAGGTTTCTCTCCTGTATGGATCCTTTTATGAGAAGCAAGGGAACTGTTCAAACTGAAGCTTTTCCCACACTCTATGCATTTATAGGGTTTTTCCCCTGTATGGATCCTTTTATGGGAAGTTAGATAACTGCTGCTGCTGAAGCTCTTTCCACACTCCAGACATTTATAGGGTTTCTCTCCTGTGTGGATCCTTTTGTGATATGTAAGAGAACTATTCATAATGAAGCTTTTCCCACATTCCAGGCATTTATATGGTTTCTCTCCCATGTGGATCCTTTTATGAGAAGCAAGGGAACTGTTCAAACTGAAGCTTTTCCCACACTCTATGCATTTATAGGGTTTTTCCCCTGTATGGAACCTTTTATGGGAAGTTAGATAACTGCTGCTGCTGAAGCTCTTTCCACACTCAGGACATTTATAGGGTTTCTCTCCTGTGTGGATCCTTTTGTGATATGTTAGAGAACTATTCATACTGAAGCTTTTCCCACATTCCAGGCATTTATATGGTTTCTCTCCCATGTGGATCCTTTTATGGTAAGTAAAGGAACTTTTCATACTGAAGCTTTTTCCACAGTCTACGCATTTATATGGTTTTTCCCCTGTGTGGATCCTTTTATGGGAGGTCAGATAACTTTTGGTGCTGAAGTTTTTTCCACATTCCAGGCATTTGTAAGATTTCTCTCCCATATGGATTCTTTTATGAAAAGTAAAGGCACTGTTCATAGTGAAGCTTTTACCACAGTCCGTGCATTTATAGGGTTTCTCTCCCATATGGATCCTTTTATGATAAGTCAAGGAACTGTTCATATTGAAACTTCTTCCACATTCTGCGCATTTGAAGGGCTTTTCCCCCAAATGGATCTTTTTATGATAGTGAAGATTACCTCTCCACCTAAAGTTCTTTTCACAGTCCAAACATTTGTAGGGCTTCTCCTTTGCATGGATTATTTTATGTGGGATAATTTTAGTGTTATAGTTGAAGTTTTTTCCAATTTTGCAGCAGTTACTGAAATTGGGTTTCGGTTTGAATCTCTTCCCATTTCCTCGACACTTTCCGATACTACTTTCTTTGAAATCATGTTGAATCTGGAAATTATCCATTTCCACACATTCAAAGGTCAAGTTTTCTCTCCAAGTGTAAGATTCTTTTTTCTCATATCTCCTTCTTCCCCACTTATCTGCACATTGCTGTTCTCGTATTTCAGTTTCGATTATTTGTGATGGCACCACACGTGGCTCTCGATAATTTTCATTTTTCTGTGCATCAACTGCTCGGGGGAGGAGAAAAAGATATCAGAAACTCTACAACATATAGTTTGCAATCCCCATGACAATCCCTAGCCTACACCTATTCCTGGACATCTGGAGGGAGAACAAAAGGAAAAATGACAGCATGAATGCTATTTCTTAACTTAAAATGTTGGTGTGGCTGCTCAACTCGTATAATTCTGGGTGTCTGACAACAATTTAAATGCAGAACATAAGACAACATAATAACTAATGCAGTGTCCTGCAGCCTAGATCTTGACAGGATGTAGCATACACCCTTGTGTCAGATGTGCTAAAGCCACAACATACCTATCATTGCAGTATCACTCCAAGAAAAAAATATGGCTAATTAGGACAAGTGAAATAAGCAAAACCACCCTTCTCTGATTATATTCCCAATAGTTCTGCAGTATTGATGTAGAAGATCACAAGACTGCTTGTTAACTCTCCAGACCAACTATCTCTAACCAGTTCCTTTCTTCTACATGATACTATGTGTCAAGAGTGAAAACCTGGCAGCTACCTGCCTTATTGTTTTCACGTTGTCATTAGAGTAAGGGGCGGGGTGGAGATGAGGCTTCAAATGGGTTAGTTACAGAAACGAAACCTCTCCAGTTCTGCAGACATTTGTTGAGAAAAGATGTATGGAAACTTTTGAAAGACATTCTAACCACTGTGAAGAAGATAGCAGACAGTTATCTAAACAATGAGAATGTGTTTACATGAACTCTGTGGACATCTGGGAGGTTTGGTTGGGAATGTCATTGATATATGCTTTGATTAGATGTCTTGGGATTTTAGAGTTAGTTTTCCTCCGCCTATACTATGTCATGTATTCAATAAACCAGTAAGATTTTCAGAAATGGAAGAAATCCTGGACTTTATTTGGATATTCGAGCTGGAGGTTGATACTATGGTACTTAGAAGACCACAGAGGTGGACTGGAATTGATATAAAATGAAAAGAGAAAAGAAAAGAAACCATTTTAACAAGTTCTGCACAGATATCCTAAGCTGTAAATAAACAGTCCAATGACTCCTCAGTCTTACTTAATTTTCTTCTAGATAAACCCTTACCTAAAGAGGTTACAATCCTAGACGTCTCCAACATTATTTCTTGGTACAGGGCTTTCTGGTCGGGATCCAGCAGCGACCATTCTTCATTGGTGAAATGAACATCCACCTCCTCAAAGGACACAGGACCCTGAACGAGGAACAATCTCTATGAGCAGAGTCAGGAAGAATGTGCAAGATCTCTTTTAATCTGCAAATGCTAAAAACATGGAGTTATAATTCTTAGCTGGACTTTTCCCCAGCTGGATTCAACATGTTATGTGAAAAAAACATCCCCTGATCTCTAAAGGGGTTGTTACATACACCATCCTCTCCATCTAAGCCAGTGGTGGTGAACCTATGGCACGCGTGCCAGAGGTGGCACTCAGAGCCCTCTGTGTGGGCACACAGACCATTGCCCCAGCAGTTTGCCAGAGTGTCGAGCATGTGGCGTTTGGAAGTGACAGGCAGGAAGCGAGCAAGCAAGTGGCTTTGGCCCCAGAGATGGCGAGGGACTGGCCCCCACACACCTGGCCGCGGCCACAGCCTGCCATGACCACTGCAGCCACGCTCACCTATTGGGCCATGCCCCCACACCTCCTCAGGGCACCACAATGCTGATGCAGCCTTGGCACTTTGCGATAAATAAGTGGGTTTTGGGTTGCAGTTTTGGCACTCGGTGTCTAAAAGGTTCGCCATCACTGATCTAATAGGATGTAGGACAGCAGGTTCTCCCTGAAGGTTATTAAAGTTATTGTATGTGCATTAACTGTATTCCTATCTACTGAAAAATTTCATGTGGTTGGTTACTATAAATTGGATTCTATCAATTGACAACTCCAGCCCTCAGTTGACTTTCTCAGCTAAGCAGGTTCACTCCTGATCAGTCAAAGAATGAGGGACCACTTTATTTCTTTCTTTTATCTTATCCTTTTATCTCTTTTCTAATCCAAAGTGTTAAAAACACCAGGACATAGGCCAATAGAAAATCACTTGTCTAATGCAGCCCATGGGTTCTCCCTCATTGAAGACTTTAAGAAGAGTCTGGACAGCCACTTGTGGTATAAGCTCTCCTGCTTGAGTAGAAGGTTGGACTAGAAGACCTCCAAGGTCCCTTCCAACTATATTATTCTGTATTCTGTTATTCTGCAGTTTCTAAAAGCTAAGATGAAGTCAATATTTTCTCCAGTCTTTACCCTTTTTTTAAAATCGGCTTAGCTCAGGAAAAAAAGTTTTAACAACAACAACAATAATAATAATAATAAAGTTGGAAGGGACCTTGGACGTCATCTAGTCCAACCTCCTGCTCAGGCAGGAAACCCTATACCATTTCAGACAAATAATGTTGGAGCATTCACCGCTTCTGGAGGCAAGTTGTTGCACTGGTTAATTGTTCTCACTGTCAGGAAGTTTCTCCTTAATTCTAGGTTTCTTCTCTCCTTGATTAGTTTCCATCTGTTGCTTCTTGCCCTGCCTTCAGGCGCTTTGGAGAATAGCTTGACTCCCTCCTCTTTGGAGCAGCCCCTGAGATACTGGAACACTGCTATCATGTCCCCTCTTGTCCTTCTCTTCGTTAAACTAGACATACCCAATTCCAGCAACCGTTCCTTATATGCTTTAGTCTCCAGTCCCCTAATCATCTTTGTTGCTCTTCTCTGTCCTCTTTCTAGAGTCTCAACATCTTTTTACATCGCGGTGACCAAAACTGGATGCAGTATTCCAAGTGTGGCCTTACCAAGGCATTGTAAAATGGTATTAATACTTCTTAACTCTTTGAAAACAAGGAATAATTCTCAATGTATGCCTTTTCTTCTAGAATTATGGTATTTCACTTAATGATGGTTCAGAATGAGAACTGTCTTTGAAAAAGTCACTTAAGACCATTGGAAACAGTCGCACCAATACCCACGGTCACAGAATTGCAATTCATGCACTTTGAAACCAGTTCACTTTTATGTTTTCAGGCAAAAAAAAAGCCATTGGTTAAGTTGGGTTCTGTACTTATGACACTTGACTAGCTTAATAATCATGATCTGTTACATAACTGGTTACTCAACTCAATTGGTTACTCAACAGCCTCAACAACCACAGTGTTTTACAATGGAAATTCCTGTCCCAACTGTGATCATAAACTGACTAGCTGTATTTATGCAAGTGAAGCTGGCAGCCTTATTACTGGTTTTCCAAAAATGATAACAGCTGGCACTGCTTCAGACGTCCCTATTGCTTTGCCTAACAGTTTTTTTTTACAGCTTTTTACGTTTCATAGCGTGAACTATATATTTGGACTCCAGCAGTATAACCATTAAAGTTATGGATGCATTTCCAAAACCATCCTGAGAGTTAAGCCTTTGGAAGAATTGAGAAGAGTAAGAGTTTGGAAGAGTTGAGACTATGGGAATACTGCAGAGAAGAGCAACAAAGATGATTAGGGGACTAGAAACTAAAACATATGACGAAAGGTTGCAGGAACTGGATATGGCTAGTCTAGTGAAAAGAAGCGCCAGGGGAGACATGATAGCAGCGTTCCACTATTTGAAGGGCTGCCACAAAAAAGAAGAGGTTAATCTATTCTCCAAAGCAGGGCTTTTCAACCAGTGGTATGGGTACCACCTGTGGTACATTGGCACCTGGTATGTGACCATCTTAGAAAAGTAACGGGGGAGGGGAATAAACTGAATCGGTGGCAGCACCGCACAAGCCTGAGCGAGAGATGGCTGGAGCTGCAGGGCTGTCAGGGCTCAGCAGAAGCGCCAGGATCAGCACTTCTTCAGGACTGTCAGGGCTCAGTGGAAGCGCCAGGATCAGCACCAGGCTCCAGCTGGAGCTCGGCGCTGATCCTGGCGCTTCTGCTGAGCCCAGAAGAAGCGTCGATAAGCTGGAATGTTGCAGAATCTCCAGGGTCTTGTGATTGACATTCAGATGCTTGGCAACTGATTCATATTTATGACGGTCACAGTGTCCCAGGGTCATGTGAAGTGACCAAAACCTGCTACAATCAAATCGCCAGGACCAGATGGATTACACCCCAGAGTTCTCAAGGAACTGGCAGATGTGATATCGGAGCCACTGAACTATATTTTTCAAAGATCCTGGAACACAGGGGAACTACCAGAGGACTGGAAAAGAGCCGATGTAGTTCCCATCCTCAAAAAAGGAAAAAAAATGGATCCAGGAAATTACAGACCTATCAGCCTGACCTCAATACCTGGGAAGATCCTGGAAAAGATAATCAAACAACGAATCAACGAACACCTAGAGGCAAACAAAGTCATTACTAAAAGCCAACATGGGTTTGTCAAAAATAGATCATGCCAGACAAATCTTATTGCATTCTTTGACCAAGTGACAAAATTAGTGGATCAGAGGAATGCTGTGGACATAATTTACTTGGACTTCAGTAAGGCATTTGATAAAGTAGATCACAACCTACTACTTGACAAGATAGAAAAATGTGGGGTAGACAGAACCACTACCAGATGGATCCGTAGCTGGCTGACCGGCCGTACTCAGCGATGGTCCTCAATGGAACTGCAACTATATGGAGGGAAGTGTGTAGTGGGGTGCCCCAGGGCTCTGTTCTGGGCCCAGTACTCTTCAACATCTTCATCAACGATTTGGATGAAGGGATAGATGGGGAACTCATCAAATTTGCAGACGACACCAAGCTGGCAGGAATAGCCAACACTCCAGAAGACAGGCTTCAGATACAGAAGGATCTGGACAGACTTGAACACTGGGCACTAACTAACAAAATGAAATTCAATGGTGAAAAAAGCAAGGTTCTACATTTAGGCAAGAAAAACCAAATGCACAAGTACAGCATAGGTGGCACCATGCTCAATAGTAGTAACTGTGAGAGGGACCTCGGAGTCCTAGTAGACAATCACTTAAATATGAGCCAGCAGTGTGCTCAGCTGCCAAAAAGGCCAACACAGTGCTAGGCTGCATTAACAGAGGGATAGAATCAAGATCACGTGAAGTATTAATACCACTCTTCAATGCCTTGGTAAGGCCACACTTGGAATACTGCATCCAGTTTTGGTCACCACGATGTAAAAAAGATGTTGAGACTCTAGAAAGAGTACAGAGAAGAGCAACAAAGATGATTAGGGGACTGGAGGCTAAAACATATAAGGAACGGTTGCTAGAATTGGGTATGTCTAGTTTAACGAAGAGAAGGACAAGGGGGGACATGATAGCAGTATTCCAATATCTCAGGGGCTGCCATAAAGAAGAGGGAATTAAGCTATTTTCCAAAGCACCTGAAGGCAGGACAAGAAGCAACGGGTGGAAACTAATCAAGGAGAGAAGCAACCTAGAACTAAGGAGAAACTTCCTGACAGTGAGAACAATTAATCAGTGGAACAGCCTTACCTCCAGAAGCAGTAAATGCTCCAACACTGGAAGTTTTTAAGAAGAGACTGGACAGCCATTTGTCCGAAATGGTGTAGGGTTTCCTGCCCGAGCAGGGGGTTGGACTAGATGACCTCCAAGGTCCCTTCCAACTTTACTACTATTACTATTACTAAATGCTCACAACAATGAAAACCTTGGACAGGAGGAAGAGCGCCACCGGATGGGCAGACAGGTGTCTTGCTCGGCTGTGGCTTGGGGGGCACTTTTTCAGTGCCATTGTAACTTCAAACCGTCACTAAGCGAACTGTTGTAAGTCGAGGACTACCTGTACTTTATCACTTTTTTCCTTTTTTTTTTTTTTTTTGATCATCAACGTTTTGACACCTTGCTAGACGACTGGTGGTACTCGGATGTTGCCATATCCTAAAAGTGGTACAATGGGTGAAAAGGTTGAAAAGCCCTGCTCCAAAGCACCTAAACCAAAGACAAGAATTAATGGGTGGAAACTAGTCAAGGAAAAAAGCAACCTGGAATTAAGGAGAAACTTCCTGACAGAACAATTAACCAGTGGAACCGCTTTCCTTCAGAATGTCAATGCTGCTAACATTGAATGTTCTTGCTTTGACAACATGGAGTTTCAGCCTTTTTCTTTCTTATGCTTTACTCTTAGAATTAGATTATACTGGGGGAGGAGGAGGAATGTGATGGGAGTTAGTTAGACATAACAATATTGTACTAGTGTGTGAATTCAGAGCTTGAAATAAGAGATGATAAATGGCGGGTTGGAGAACAGGAGGGAAAGCCTGCAGTTCAAACTAATTGGAGAATGTGATTTATGACTGTTAATTAGAGGAGGGAATTGTGTTTGATACTGTGTGCTAAGGGGAGGGGAATCCAGATTTTGGCTTTGACTATATACGATGCTGAAGCTATGCTGCTCGAATAAAGATTCTTTAAGGTAAAAAATGCCTCAAAGTTCTTTGAAGAGTTTCATCTGTTGGAACCATGACACAGAAGTTATGGTTGCTTCATCACTGGAGACTTTTAAGAAAGGGCTAGATAACCATTGTCTAAAATGGTACAATGTCTCCTGCTCGAGCAGGGGGTTTGACTAGATAGAAGATCTCTGAGATCCCTCTCAACTCTGATATTCTATGTTCTGTGTTCTAAATCGAGTGTTTATACTTGAATCCTAATTTTCCTGTTCCACATCACTCAGGAACAGCAATATCATAAACGGAAACCCCAAATGAAACTGGAGGTCTCAACTGTTTCCCCATATTAGCTTTTGATCTTTTCTTTCCTACCTGAGCTGAAGGTCCAACTGTTCTTTCAGCTCCACCAGTACGTGGAGATGAGTGGATGAATAACAGCGACTCCATTTTGTTCCCTGGGAAAAAGACAAGAGAGCAGGGAAGGGATCAACTCCATCTTTTCTAGCTTGAAGCAACAACTTAGTATTTCTTCCTGCCCTGGGGAGGAAACCTCCATCCATTACCCCCTTCTTTTGGCAGTCTTTCATGGCTCCATCTTGGGATCCAAGAATAAAAAGAGAAGAGTACAGCCCAACCATGCACTGGGACACAAACCCCAATTGGGCCTCTGTCTTAGCCTTTTGGGCAAGGACACACAAGTATATACAAGTACACTCTTGCCAACCAAAGCATTCACTCAACCATTAATACAGTAGTGGCCAAAATTGTGGAAACCTTTTGGGAAAAGTAAATTTTTGAGATTTGATGGCTAATAACACCACTTTTTTTGGGGGGGGGAGTAGTACCATAAAATTATATATCAATGGAAATATAATTTAATCAAGAATGTAATGCAACATATTGTGTTCAATTATCTGTACTGTATTCTATGAAAAGGTATAGCCAAATAACCAGAAAAAGGAAGCACAACTTGCTTAGGTCGATATCAGGTAGCTTCCCTTCATCTGATTGTAGCCAATGAGCATGAGTGTTTAGAGAGCCAATCAGCTGTCATCTTGTTTTGGCAATGAGCCAATCAGATCGCAGTAGGATTCAGTTATTGATGTCATGTACTGAAGCTGAGAGGAGGACATTGGTCAGTGTGTTATGTGATCGCTATCAAGTTGGTTGGGGTTTTTTGTGTTCTTTCATTTAGTGACCTTGTAAAACGTAATAAAATTAAATTCATGGTGCAAAGAGTTGACTGGTTGCCCAGAAAGCGATGTAAAATAGTATTATTAAGTGAACAAGGCTACCGTTATAAAGAAATCACAAGAAAAATTGGTGGAAACTTAACCAAAGGTGGCATTTCTCCTGTACACTTTTCCCAAAAGGCTTCCACAATTTTGGCCACCACTGTATATGCTCCCACTACCCCTTGAAAACAACCCGTTCCACATAGATGGACAAATGATGTAATTCTAGCATCCCAAGAACACACTTGCAAGGCTAGAAAGTAAGAATGTTAGAGGGGGTCCAGCAGGGATATGTGTCAGAATTTTCTCCAAATTATCTCTCAAGGAAGGCTAAAGATAGGTTACTCCCCTTTCCATCTCTGATGGAATGAAGAATAACTAGAATCTCTTTGGAAAATCTCCAACCTTGTAGAATGACCCCGTTACCTAGTGAGGTGTCTTGACATTGACCTTCCTCTTTGTAGAGTCCTCTAAAACATGGCTCCCGAGAGGGATTTGTGGGATTCACCCTTTCCTCAGGACAATTAGTCCCTACCTCCATGAAGGACCTCAGAACCTGAAATTTTGATGAAAAAGGAATTAAAAGAATATAAGAACTACATTTTCATTTTCAACGTAGCAAGCGCTGTGTCCTGAAATCAGTAAACAGGGATTATTAAGATGTATCAATCTCCAAAACTGTTAGGAATCCATTGAAGAATTCCACACCTCCATATTTCCCAAGAGGAACATCTCTCACCTGGTGTCCTCCCTGCTCCTTCTCTACTTGGGTCAGAAGGAAGCCTTCAGCCAGGGCCACCGCCTGGCAACTGGTCTCTGCTCGGCATTCCCGCACCCAGCACTGCATCTCCCCAGGCAGGACAGCCAGAAACTGCTCCAAAATCACCTGGTCCAACATCTGAGCCTTGGTGTGCTTCTCGGGCTGCAACCACCCCCGGCAAAGGCGGTGAAGGCGGCTGCAAAGCTCTCGTGGTCCCTCAGCCTCCTGAAAGGGGCTGTTCCTGAAGCGCCAGTGCTGAATCTCAGAATTAAGAGCTTCCTCCAGGATCTTTTGCCCAGGTCCTGCCCAGACCTCCTCACAGCTTCGCAGCTGAGCAGCAGCAGGGCCTTTTCCCACTCGCTTCCCAGCTGGCTGGTTTGCATCCATTTCCAGTCTCTTCTCTGACAGGGATCCAGAAGGGCCCTGTGGATCTCCTGAGTCTGAAAAGGTTTTTTTCAGTCCCGGGATCTGAGGGAGTTGCCCAGAGAATCCCAGAGAAGAGTTTCAAGCCATTCAGCTCTCGAGAGGCCTCCAGTTTTTTACATCTAAAGTGGAAAAGGAAAAGAAATTTCAGAAATCACACAGACTGTTCTCATTCAGAAAGTGACAGTTTCATCAAATTCAGGACAGTTTGGAGAGGGGCAAAATCCTATTGGTTCACTCTTAGTGGAAGGTGTCTCCCTCCTTCCCATCAAACTCTTGACATACAGCCCCCCCTCCCCAATTCAGGGAAGGTCTTCTCTGGAGGTGCCGTTCAGCTCCACTGAGAAAAACTCCTGGGGGTCTTTTCAATCCCTCCCCCAAAAGCTTGAAGGGGGTCCGTTTGCAGAGGGTGGAGGAGCGCCAGACAGGGAAGCCCCCCGCTTGCCAAAATTCTTTTTTTGCATGGAAATGCTGGGAAGCAAACCTGGTTTATCCACATGTGGTAGCTCCTTTAGCCTTCCCCCCAGCTACTTCCTTCCCCGGGGAGACTCGGGGTTGGGGGACCCCTTCCTGCCCGTTTCCCCTCCCCAGATTTCCAGGTCACAGCTCACAGCCGCTCCTCCCCAGCTGGGCAGACGTGGCGGAGCGTGCGCAGTGGCGCTCAGCCCCTCGACATTGAGGTGGGCGCCCCCTATGGCTCCCTCTCCGATTGTCTTTTCCGCAGCTTTGCGGGATCGACCCGGGATCCAAAGCAGATCCCAGCAATGATTGTCTCCCCCCCTTCCCCCTCCCCCGATCCAGACCGACTGATCATCGGATTGATTCCTTTCTTCTAGCTGAAACTGCGGCAATTAGAGGCCTGGAATTAATAGGAGGGGGTTGGACTAGAAGACCTCCAAGGTCCCTTTCAACTATTCTATTCTAAGATGCAAAAGAATCATTTTAACAAGATCAGCACAACCTCACAGGGCGGTTGTTCTGAAGTTCGCCGCCTTGAATTGCTTACAGGGTAGCAAAACGGGGAATAAATAAATAAATAAATAAACTCCTTGAATTTGCAATCCAAAAAAACCCTCCCTCTCCCTTCCCCGAGGCTTTTCCCAGGAAAGGTCTATGGAGATTCTCCGTCCTCCAGGTCCTGGTTGTCCCAAAGATGTATTTTTCAGGAGGCAACTGGACTTTCTTGCTTTTCTTTGAAGACGTTTCACTTCTCCTCCAAGGAGCTTCTTCAGCTCTAACTAATCCTTCCATTCCCCACCATCCGGTCAGAGCTGAAGAGAACTCTCTCTCTCTCCCCCCCCCCCCCGCCTCCTTTGGTCCCTGCGATTTCTTTGCCGTCTGCGGATATGAAGGGGTTACAGCAAGCGAGCGCAGAGTCCTAGAGAAGCCAGTCCTCCTCAGAGCGAGCGAGGCTGCCCCGCCCACCTCTGGGCGCCTGGCATTCGTGTGGGAGGGCGGGGCTCAGGGTGTGGGGGGAGCACTCCGGGTCACGTGAGCCTGGCGAGAGCCAATGGCAGGAGAGAAGCACCTGTCAGGTTTGGGCGGGAAGGGAGTTGCTGGGTCTCTTCAGCTGCTTCTGTGCTGGGCGGGAATCTCCTTCTCCCTGAGGATAGACTGACTGACACACACAACACACTCACACACACAATTCTCCTTGAGGAAAGACTGACTGACAGACACATACGCGCGCACAGGCACACAAACACACACAGAGAGACACTTCGCCCTGAGCCAATGGCAGGAGAGAAGCACCTGTCAGGTTTGGGCGCGAACAAACACACAGAGACACTTCGCCCTGAGGAAAGACTGACTGACTGACACACACACACGCACACAGAGACACAATTCTCCCTGAGGAAAGACTGACTGACACACAAACCCTCGAGGCGAGGCAACAACTGGGCTTGAGGCCTCAGAGCCAGAAAAGCAGGAACAGAAGTGATCCTCTGGGCTGGGGACTTCCTGGATCTTGACAAAGGGATCCCAGTGCTTCCCCTCAGACCCTGGAAAGCCTTTGGCAGCTTCCCCTTGTAGACATAGAATCTCCTGGTGGTCTCCCAACAGAGAAGAGAGGCTGAATTCTTGTTCTGGGTTGGGGCTCCCCTTTCTCAGCTCCCTCCAGGCTGAGGGTGGAGGAAAGAGATATTTCTGGAACCCACCAAAAAGCAGAATTGTGCTCTGTAAAAGAGGACAATAAGCTCCAAGTGAATGGACAAGGCTTAACGGCAGTGGGTCATCACTGGAAAAGAAGCCAGTTAGAAAGAGATTGTCCTGGACAAAATCTGTTGAGCCTGACTTGATGGCACAGAAGGCAAGTCAAATGTCAAACTGTCTGTTGATCTCTGTCCTACATCCCAGCACTTGTTATGATACAAAACTCAGAAACAGCCTCAATTTTAGGCCTTAAAATGAGAGAAAGTTGGCTTTTCTTTACTCGAGACAAGGATGTCCACTAAAATATCCTACCCTATGCTTCCAGCTTTCCAATCAAGTCTTTGCAGCTATATTCACTTTAGGCCCTCATAGATTTTTTATCTTGTTGTATTTGGAGACAAAAAAGGATTGGAACAAATGTAAACTCAAAATAATGAGTTTTCTTGCACATCCTTCCTCTTAAGCCTAAATGAAGTTTTATTAGAAGACCAAAAGGAGGGTTTTTTTGCATGCTGTTCTAAACAAAACATTTAAGATGCATCATTTTTCAGGTTGGCCAAGATGAAAGAGAGATAAGCGATGTTTCGGGAATGGTTTTTTTTTTAATTGTATGATGAATAGTTGAGAGAGCTAGGAATGTGTAGCTAGCTATCAAAGAGAAGGATTTGGGGGGGGGGCATGATTATTGTCTTCCAATGCTTGAAGGGCTGTTACAGAGAAGAGGGGATTGACTTATTCTCTAAAGCAGGGGTCCCCAACCCTCAGTCCGTGGACTGGCACCAGCCACAACATGCCAGCAACTGGGCTGCACAAACAAGTGAAGCCCCATCCGTGAGATGCAGGCAGCACATGAAACAACACCCCCTCCGGTCCACAGAAAATCTCTCCACGGAATCAATCCCTGGTGCCCAAAAGGTTGGGGGCCACTGGTCTAGAGAAGAAAGACTAGGGGTAGTCATATACCAGGTATATAATTATTAATGAAATAAACCTCTGAATCTTAAAGTAAGAATTATTGTTTTGTGTTGCTATCTCTTGTTTCTTTTATTGGGTTGGGGGGCGCTGCTCCAAAGCACCAGCTGCCCAAAAGGTTGGGGGGCGCTGCTCCAAAGCACTAGAGGGCAGGACAAGTAACAGATGGAAAATCATTAAAAGAGATCCAACCTGGAAATAAGGAGAAATTTTCTGACAGTGAGAAGAAATAATAAGTTAAATAGCTTGCCTCCCAGAGTTGTTGCTGCTTCATCACTGGAGGTTTTCAAAAATAGATTGGACAATCATTTGACCAGGATGGTATAATGTTTCCTGCCTTCAGGTTAGATTAAAGGATCTCTGAAGTCCCTTCCTGCTCTATGATTCTATATTTCCACATGCAATTTTTCCTTGTAGTTTTTTTAAGCTTCCTCAACAAAGAGTTACCACAAAATTCTTATTCTTCTCTGAGGTGAAGACTTCTTAGAGAGGAGACAATTTTGTGTCATAAGAGTGGACTAATCTGGGTCTCCCTGTTCCTCCTCCTCCATTTAATCACTGCATTGCAGAAATAGGCAGTGACTATAATGCAAATACTACACAACTGAACATATATTGTACAGGGCCAAGACTTTATTAAGCATGTAAGACAGTTGTTAGTTTGAAGATCCTACTGTCCTTTAATTTTTTTAAATTACCCCATTATATTCTAGTGAGCCACCAAGTCTTTCCAGTTGCAACGGGGGGAAGGAATGGTACTTATGAGTTCACCTATTGCAAAATCCCCAGTCATGTAATTGTGACTTCCAACATTCCCTGCTGGATTCCCAGAAACAAAGTCAATGGGGAATGAATGATCATACATTACTAAAGAACAATCATTATTTGATTTGTACCAATCAGCAATTCATAAGGATTATGTCAATATTTGGATTCAGTATTCCTCCACCACCACCCCCAACAAAAAGGAAGGTTTTGGAGTTGTTCTATCTATCTATTAGTTTTTTCCTCTGCTATTCTGATTATTTTGAAATTATCTTTGTTCCATATTTGTATACCTTTGTTAATCAGTTTGGTATATTAATATTTAAATATATATCCTTTTGTCTTTTTTAATCCTTTCCTCTAACTTGCACTTTTAGAATAATACCTAAGTTCCACTTGCTTCTATTGGTATTTGTTTCACAAGTTCTATATATTTAAAAGGGGCTTATTTTGTTCATATAACATTTTTATATTTCCTATAACCATTATTATCTTTATTTTCTAAACTTCCACATCATGCTTTGTGATAAGATACCTGAAGTAACCTGAAAGGCTCTCATGTGAAGTAGAGTGTTTCCTGAACCCGATCAGTTCTAGTATGTTTTGGCCAGTAAAACATGAGCATGACCAAAACCCAGTTCTGCTCCATGCAGACTCAGGAAAGCCAGGATTTCTAAAATTTAAGTGACAGTTTTAGGAAGCTACCGAACTGCTTTTCCAAAAGCTTTTCCCACACTCAGTGCATGAGTACAGTTTCTCCCATGTGGATCCTTTTATGAGAACGCAGGGTAACAACTCTACATTAAATTTTTACCACACTCCGTACAACCATATGGTTTCTTCCTGTGTGGATTCTTCTATGTCAAATAAGGTAATTGTGCCTTCTGAAGCTCATCCCACATTTCATGCATTCATAGTGTTTTTCTCATGTGCAGGCTTTTATGGAAAATTAAGTCCACTAGTAGCGCAGTAGCTCTTCCCAGACCCCATGCATTTATGTTTTCTCCAGTGTGGCTTCTTTTGTGGAAAAAAAAGCTTCTTCTGCTGAAGCTCTTCCCACAGGTTTCTCTCCTGCATGGATCTTTTATAGGAAGTCAGGTCACTGTTCCACTTGAACTTTCCACACTCCATGCATTTATTTAGTTTTTCTCACCTGTATGGATCCTTTGATGCAAAATAAGGTTACTTTTTTGACAGAAGTATTTTCCACCCTCTGAACATTTATATGACTTCCCCCTTGTATGGATTCTTTTATTGTAAGGTTACCACCTATGCTGATCTTTTTTCCATTCCATGAATTCATTTGTTTTCTTTTCTGTGCTAACATTGTCTTATACCAGCGGTTCTCAACCTGTGGGTTGGGACCCCATTTGGGGTCGAACGACCATTTCACGGGGGTCGCCAAACAACGCAGTCCGCCATTTTTTCCCCCTTTTCCTTAGCTGTGCTACTCCCTTTTATTCTATTGGCTTTTGAAAGCCAATAGAATAGACTCTCTTGAATAGAGTCTAATTCTATTGGCTTTCAAAAGCCAATAGGAATTGTCCAGGCTGTCTCTGCCCTGCTGAGCCCGCCAAAAGTCCCATTCTGCAAACGGTGCTGCACCAGTTGAGTAGTCCTCGACTTACGACCGGTTGGGGGTCGTGGCATTAAAAAGGTTGAGAACCACTGTTTTATACAGATATATTCAACATTGAATTGTAAAAATTTTTTTGTTCTTCTTGTGCTGATCCTTTTTCTTGTAATATGGGTTTGGTAAAGCTTTTTTGAATCTCATTTGGCTTTGAATATTTTTATGCTTTTTAGCTCAACTACTTTCCACTGATAGCTTACAGTTATAGAGAGGAGGAGCAAAAGGAGGAGCAGCTGAGTGGATTCCTTTGTGGAAGTGTCAGCCCTTCGAGGTAGACTAGACAGGAAATATGACTAGAAGAGTTAATTCTATTTTAATATAAGCCTAGATTAACAGAATCCTGCAAATCTGAAGGTAGAAACCTTTTCCTCTGTTATCTCATTGATTCCTAGGAAACATCTCTTCCACTCATCCACTAAGGCAGGGATGTCAAACTCGCAATGTCACGTGACATGTCACGACGCATCATGACTTTTTTGCCATTGCCGGCAATGGGGTGGGTGCGGTTTCGCTATGATGCATCCGGCCTGTGAGCCGGCAGTTCGACACCCCTGCACGAAGGTCATCCACGCAGTTCATTACAGGAAATGAGGCAGACTCTGTTTCATGCCTGTATATATTTCCCTATCACAGTGGAGCCTTTTACAGGAATGAAGGACAAATAAAAAAGAACACATAGGCACTTCCCCCGTGTCCCATTTTATTTATTGTTTTTATTTATTTGCATCCCAACTTTATATAAACTTAAGATGTTATTTTAATGTATATACCTATATATACAGCAATACTCCTCTGTCCTTTTTGCCCACCATAACAACTTTGTGCGGTGAATTGGGCTGAGATTGAGTGATTGGCTTATAGTCACCCAGTTGGCTTTCATGCTTAGGGTGGGGCTAGAACTGTCTCCCCTCTCTAGCCTGATGCCTTAACGATTAAACCAAACAGGTTCTTTATGGGAACTATGTTGTTTGCTCTACCTGACATTCATTCCGCATCTCATGTATTTATATTTTTTCTCTCTTCTGTGATTCCTCTTATGAGGAGGAGTCTTTTACAAAAATACTTTTTACACTGAGAATATATCTATACAGGTAGTTCTCAACTTAGGAGTGGTCACTTATCAACAGTTTAAGTTCTGACGGACATATCTGGTGAGGACTCTTGACTTGGATTCAAAGTTCCAATGGTTGGACTCCCTTGGTCACATGACACTTGGCAACCAGGGTGTATTTGCAGCCTCTTACAGTGTCCCATTGTCATATTACATTTTATGTTGGTTTTGCACCAAACTGGAAATGCTGGTTTTCAGAAAAACTGCACTCATAATGACCTATTAGTTCACTTAACAACTGCAGCATTTGTGCAACGATCATGAATTCACTTAATGACCAGTGATTTGCTTAAGGACTACTGCAAAAAAAGTTATAAAATAAATGACCCACTTTGCAACCATGACGAGCAGGTTACCTTATGGTCATAATTTGAGAACTACCTGTAGTTGCTCCTCTGTGTGAACTCTTTTATGGGAAATAAGGTCACTGCTATTTCTGAAATTCTTCCCACAATCTATGCTTTTATAGGGTTTCTCTCCCATATGAATCCTTTTATGGGAGTTAAGGTTACAAGTTTGTCCTGAAGCTCTTTCCACATTCTACTATTAGCAGAGAACACTGCCAATGGCCCAGGTAAAAGTAAGCTTGGAAATCTAGTTTGCTACTTCACTGCCACATTGTAAAACAGTCCGAGATGCTCTAAATATTTGTTTCTCAACCGTGGCCACATTCAGATATCAGGAATTCAACTCCCAGAAAATTTTGCAAAGCCAGTGGCAGTTGAGGCATGTGTAGCAAACAGCCATGGCAGAAGTTGCGCACAAGCCTTGGTGAATGGAGCAATTGACACTGCTGCCCAACACTCCTCAAGAATTGCCATGTAATGCTTACCTTCAGGCATTTTTCCTTCTACTGTTGAGAGGTTCATGCAGCCTGTACAAGGCAGCTCCTGGTCGCACCAGGCCTTCTTTCCCGAAGCAGCCTTGGAGCCAGTTCTTGCAGGCAGTCAGAAAGCTTTTTTTTTTTTTTTTTTGCAGAAAAGTTCAGAGATCTGGAAAAAAAAAAACCCAGACTGTAAATTTGATTCAACGTGAATTTAATTAGGTGAATTTATTAAATATATTTTTAATTTGTGAAGCCAGAGTGTTAGTTACTCTTGATGGCTTCTCTTCCCTTAGGAAGGAACTTGCCTGTCATCTTGATGAACCAGAGTTTGTAATGCCTTTAAGATTTCTTTTGGCAGCCTTGGAGAGCATCGCCCAATGGCAGGGCTGCTCGGGCTGTATTCCTGGAAGGAAAATGATGGAAGCTTGTGGCGAATGAGGTTTTTCTTTATTAAAAGAGCTCCAGCACAGCAAGCACAGCATCCCCCTATCCCTCTTTAGGCTTTCCTTGGACTCTTTTTAAGTATCTGCGTCTCAGCAGGGAGAGAATGAAAGTCTTCCTCCCAGCTGAAGAGTGACTTCTGTTTCCCCTCATCTCCCTCAAATGGTCTCCCTTCTAAAATGGTGTCACTTTGGCTCAAAAGTCTTTTTTCCTAGGCATTGCCTCTTCCCACGCCACCTTTAAGGGAGGCCATCATTTCAGGGCCCTCACTGAAGTTGAAACATTCAGCAAAAAAACCCCAAAAACCATGGAGGTGTTTTTAGTAACGAAGCAACTTCTTCAGGTCAGGGAACCCAGGATTGTTTCTTGGGCTGGTGCAGTCTCTCTTCTCCCAGGAGGAAGTTATGATTGTGAGGGTGTTTTCTTGTGTGTCAATCAGTGTTTTGCTTTGGGCCAGTGCAGCCTCTCGTCTCCCAGAAGGAAATTATGAGTGCGAGTATGTTTTGTTTGTACGTGTGTCAGTCAGTCAGTCAAAATGTCAGCACTTTGGGCCAGTGCAACCTCTCCTCTCCCAGGAGGAAATTATGAGTGTGTGTTTTGTTTGTGTGTCTGTCAGTCTTTTGTTTTGGGCCGGTGCAGCCTCTCCCAGGAGGAAATTATGAGTGTGAGTGTGTTTTGTTTGTGTGTGTGTCAGTCAGTCTGTCTGTCTGTCTTTTTCTCAGGGTGAGGAGGGAGATTCGCGCCCAGCAGAGAAGCGGCTAAGGCGACCCAGAGACTCCCGTTTCCCGCCAAAACGTGACGGGCGCTTCTCTCCAGCCATTAGAACTCACGTGACCCGAAGGAGTCACCTCCCCTCCGCCCCGCCCCCTTCTAACGCCAGGCGCCCAGAGCCTAGGGCAGAAAGGGGCAGCTTCTCCCGCTCGCAGGGCGACTGAGCATGCGCCTCATCGCGGCGGGGGGGGGGAGAGAATAGTCGCCGAATTCCCCGGCCTCTCTAGGACACAACTCTCTCGTTATAACTCCTTCACCCCCTCGGGCTGCACAGAAACCGCCGGGGCGTCTGGAAGGCGGGGCGGCAGATCCGCTCGTGGGAAGGGGAAGCCGGAGGGGCAAGGGGCTTGGTCAGGGTCAGCCTTCCCACTCCTGGAGGCGGGAGAGTCCGGGGTCCCCTTTATATGCACGGGCCAACGAAGACACTCCCTCCCAAAGGAACTTTCTGTGCCAGGAGGGAAAATGGCCTCCCTGCCTCCGTCTCAGCAGGGACGGGCAGTGGATGGAGATTTCTCACCTGCCCAATGAGGCGACCCCCCCCGCCAAACAATCTGGCTTTTATCTGGCCGTCCGTACATCCCACCAGGGGGCGCTCTCGCTGCCGGGCTCGCTGAGCGCCACTGCGCATGCTCCGCGTCCGGCCTCTTATCTGAGGAGAGCCGGCTGTGAGTTCAGCCCTGGGGATCTCTTGGCTGGGGGAGAGGGGGGGAGGGGGTGTCTCGCGAGCCAGTCTCCCCAGGGGAGGAGAAACAGCTGGATTGCGAATGCCCAGGCTTTGAAAGGCGCGCGCGCACACACACACACAAAAACCACACATTCCTGCTCCTGGCTGTGTATGCAACCCTACTGAAAGGGGAAATGTTGGGGAGGGTTCACACTGTGCATTAACCAGATTTGCTTCCCAGCTTTTCTAGCCCAAAAAACCCCAAGAATCTGGGGAAGGGACTTTCCTGCCTGTGGCTCTTCCACTCCCTGCGAACGGTCCCATTTCAAGTTTTTTTGCTGGGCAGGTTGGAAACACAACCAAGACACCTCCAGATGGCCTCAAGGACTCTCTAAAAGAATGCAAATGACCAGCTGTCTGCAAGGAGTATAAATACTTCCATTTCCCCACCATCCAGTCAGAGCTGAAGAAGCTTCTTGGATGAGAAGTGAAACGTCTTCAAAGAACAAACAAGAAAGTCCAGTTGCCTCTTGAAAACGCACCTTTGGGAAAACCATGATCTAGAGGATTGAGAATCTCCATAGACAAGACACCCAAGAGTTTTTCTGCTGCCAGAGGAGTTTAACTGTGCCTCTGCAGAAGACCCTCCCCAGAATGAGGGCTGGTCTTCAATGGGGTGTTTCCACCAAGCCTGATTTTGATTAAAATGTCACAGTTTTTGAAGGAAAGCGTATTGTGATTGATTACTTTTCCATCTCACATGTAAAAGCTGCATGCCACTTGAGAGCAGAATCCTTCTGGTTCTCTGTAAGAGAAGAGAGTGGAAATGGATGGAGACCAGCCAGTGTGGAAGAAAGTGGGAAAAGGTCCCGCTGCTGCCCAACTTGGGAGCTGTGGGGAGGTCTGGGCAGGAGCCAGGAAGAAGATCCTGGAGGAGGATCAGGAAGCCCTCAGTTCTGAAATCCAGCATTGGCGCTTCAGAAACAGCTTCTTTCAAGAGGCCGCAGGACCACGAGACCTTTGCAGCCACCTTCACTGCCTTTGCTGGGGGTGGTTGCAGCCGGAGAAGCACACCAAGGCTCAGATATTGGACCGGGTGATTTTGGAACGGTTTCTGGCTGTCCAGCCCAGAGAGATGCAGCACTGGATGCGGGAATGCCAAGTGGAGACCACTTGCCAGGCGGTGGCCCTAGCTGAAGGCTTTCTGCTGAGCCTGGCGGAGGAGGAGGAACAGGGAGGGTGCCAGGTGAGAGACACTCCTCTTAGGAAATATGGAGGGATCTTAATGTATAGGTAGTCCTTGAGTTACAACAGTTCATTTAGTGACTGTTCCAAGTTACAATGGCAGTGAAAAAAGTGACTGATGACCATTTTTCATATTTATGACTGTTGCAGCATCCCCACGGTCACGTGATTTACATTTGGATGCTTGACAACTGGCTCACATTTATGATGGTTGCAGTGTCCCGGAGTCCTGTGATCTCCTTTTGCAACCTTCTGACAAACAAAGTCAAATGGGGAAACCAGATTCATTTAACAACCATGTTACTAATTTAAGCACTGCAGTGATTCACCTGTGTGGTAAGAAAAGTTGTAAACGGGTAAAACTCAACACATTTCTCAGCAACATAAATTTTGGGCTCAGTTATGGTCGTAAGTCGAGGACGACCTGCAGTTGAAATCTTAATTGTCTTACTAAGAATTTTGGAGATGAATAATGCAATGAGATGGTTATAGAACCTTATCAGCAACATTGCTCCTGTGTTTGTCCAAACACCATATTTGGAGCAATTTTTTCATCGTCTTCCAGTCCAAATTATGGACACAAATGTCTAGCAATATTGTGGGCAGAAATTTGAAATCCCAGTTCTTGTTTCTTAACTCCATTTCTTTGCTTATACTTCAGGTTCTTAGGTCGGAAGTGGGCACTAATTATCCAGACAGAAGCACACGTCCCTCTCAAGAGTCATGTGGCAGAGTGATCTCTAAGCAGGAAAGTCAATCTCAAGATGCCTCACTTGGTAAGGGAAGGTCATTCTACATTCTACATTTCATTGAGGGCCACATCAGCATTGCGGTTGCCCTCAGGGGGCCGGGTGGATGTGGCCAGGGTGGGTGTGGCCTACTGGGTGTGGACTGGGCAGGTGTGGCCTACTGGGTGGGTGTGGCCAGCTCTACATCGTTCGTGTCAAGGGTGCCTGTGGGGCCCTGGGCAGGAGTGGGATAGATCTGAGGGTCTCTGGCAGAAGGGGGTGGGACTGGGGCAAGTGCCAAAGCGTGGTCCACTGGAGGAGCCTCACTGTTCCTCTCAGGCCATGCGGGGGGGGGGAGCTTATGGAGCTAAGACTGAATGCATTTCAGCATAGAGGGCCACCACAAAATTGTACATTGGCTCCCGGCTGGCCAGGGCCAAGGCAGAGGGGGCCGTTCCCTCACTGTTTCCAGGATGGCTTTGCGGGCCATATGAAACCACTTCGCGGGCCGCATCTGGCCCCCGGGCCTTGTGTTTGACATGTCTGTTCTACATAGTTGGAGGCTTTCTAGAGCTATTCCAATTTTTCTTAATTCTCTCTATCCTCTCATGTCTAGTTGTTGGACTTACTAGAAGGCGACCCAGCAAGAAAGAAACTTGAAGGCTTAAGTCCATCAAAGGATTTCCCTCACTTCATTCCACATGCTATCTTTTGATGATCTCTGCTTGACGAAAACTGACTCTTTTGGGGGGTTGGTCCGGGATTGCATTTTGCCTACATCATCCTGAGATATTTCTGTTTGTTCTCAGTGATGCAGACAGAAGCAACCTGTTTCCAGCCTTCCTTGATAGATAATTTCAAGTAAATTCTGACACATATCTCTATTGGACCATCTCCACCAACATCTGTCCTTGCAGGCGTGTTCCTAGGGGGCCACAATTTCATCATTCACATAGAACAGGATTGTTTCAGCCTGCAGGGGTTGGGGGAGCATCTGCCATGGTTGAGTGAATGCCTTGATTACCAAAAGTATATATTTTTTGTCTTGTTGGTGACCAAAAGCTTAGGAGAGACGTCCAGTTGGGTTTGTTTCCCAGCACATGCTGTGGATGTGGTCTTTTCTTCTCCTTTTATTCTGGGCTCTCAAGATGGAGCCCGTTAAAGGCAACTGAAGGTGGAGGCTAGGATAGAGGTTTCTTTTGCAGGACAGGAAGCCTTTGAGCTAGAAAAAAATGGAGTTAATCTCTTTCCAGCTTCCATTCCTCCTTTCCAGGGAACAAAATGGAGTCACTATTATTCATTCAATCATGTCCTGGTACTCGTGGAACTGAAAGAGCAGCTGCATCTTCAGCTCAGGTAGGAAGGGAAAGATCAGGGGCTAATTTGGGGGAGCAGTGGGAGACACCCAGTTTCATTTCGGGTCTCAACATATGATACTGCTGTTCATGAACAACTCAGGATAGGGAAATTAGAATTCAGATTAATGATCATTCACATTCCACCTGCCTCCCAAGATTGTTCTGGAAATGTATTGAATTCTTTGGTGATTGTATCCTGCTGGGCTCGAATGCCACCTGGCAGTTCATACTATAAAACATAAAAATGAAAAAATAAAAAAACAACTAACAGACATAATTACAATCTCCTCTGGAACAATGCCAACTTTGATCATTTTTGGAAGATCAATAAAAAGCTGCCAATTTAATTTGCAGAAATGCAGTGGCATAAAAGATCTACAGTGAGAGTTGTTCCTTCTTTTCAAGATCAGAGTTTTTTTCTTCTGGGTATTAAGGAGGTTTACAAAAATGAGTAAAGGCTGAAGATACTCATGACTGCAGCTTGGCTTTTAAAGAACTGAATCTATGCTAGTGTTTGGTTATAATATAGAAGTGATTTTACATTGGCCTCTTCCCAAAATTTTCAGTTTAAAGGCATTAAGTGGTCTCTCATCCTGTGACTAACCAGGACTGAACCTGAGAAGATCAACTGTGGGAACCTGAACTTGCCACTAGCTGAGGCCCAATTAAAATGGTTAATAGCATGAAATCAGGAATACAGGTAATACACATATAACAGCTTTGATCATCTTTCGGGAGAGTCTGCCATATTATATGGCCTAGATGGAGATGATCCCCTGGTTCTTGAGATCAGGGGATAGGTAGTTTTGTCACATAACATGTTGAGTCCAGCTGGGGAAATATCCATTTAAGAATTATAACTGTGCGTTTTCTGGATTTGCAGATTAAATGAGATCTTGCAAATTGAGTCTCTTCACAGGAATTCTTCCTCCTTCAGGATCCTGTATCCTTTGAGGAGGTGGCCATTCATTTCACAAGTGAAGAGTGGTCACTGCTGGATCTCAACCAGAAAGCCTTGCACCAAGAAGTCATGTTGGAGATGTGTAAGATCATGGCCTTTTTAGGTAAGGGTCCTCTGGGGGAAAATTAAGTCAGAGCGAGGAGTCACTAGGTAGTTTATACACATTTTAGGAGATCTGTGCAGATCTTATTAAAATTATTTCATCTCTTTTCTCTTTTGTATTAATTGCAGTCCACCTCTGCAAAATTCTAAGGGCCACAATTTCAGTTAGAAGAAAGGGATCAGTGGTGACCAGTCAGTCTGGACATGTAGTCTTGGAATTGTCTTTGGGCCCTGTGTCAATACTGCAGAAGTGCTGGGAAGATAATCAGGGAGGGGATGTTTTTGCTTATTTCAGTTGTCCCAATCAGCACTAGTATTTTCTCTTGCAATGATATTGAGATTACATCTATGTTGTGGCATTAGAACCAACGTAAGTGAATCACATACATTGCTCAAATAATTGTAGATGCAATATCACAAAGACCAGGGCAACAGAAAATTGTACTGGTTATTTTTAGTTTGTGTTTTTTTAAAAAAAAAATTGTTAAGCACCCAGAATGATACAAGGTGAGCAACCACACTAGTCTTTTCCCTTGTGTTTCCCCTGCAGATGCCCAGGAATAGATATAGGACATGTCATGGGGACAGTAAATGGTGTGTTATATATATTTTTGATGTTTCTTTCTCCCCCTCAAGCAGATGAGCCGAAAAATGAAAATGACCAAGAGCCAAGTATGTTGACATCACAAATAATGAAAATTAAAATACTAGAAGAGTTATCTGCAAAGAAGTGGGAAAGGAAGAGATATGAGAAAAAACAATCCTATTTGGAGAGAAATTGGAGAGAAAAGGCGAGTTTTGAATGTGCCAAAAAAGATCTCTTCCTGACCCAATGTGATTGCAAAGAAATCAGTACAGAAGAGTGTCATGGAAGTGGGGAAATAGCTCAAGCAAAACTCAGTTTCAGTAACAACTACAAAACTGTAAAGAGCCTCATCGATAATAGCACTATTATTTCTGATAAAATGGTCCATGCAAGAGAGAAGTCTTACAAATGCACGGACTGTGGAAAAAGCTTTAGGTGGAGAAGTAATCTAACTGCCCATAAAAGGATCCATTCTGGAGAAAAACCCTTTAAATGCCTAGAATGTGAAAAAAGCTTCCGTATGAACAGTTCCCTAATTTTTCATAAAAGGATCCATATGGGAGAGAAGCCTTATAAATGCGTAAAGTGTGGGAAGAATTTCACCACAAGCAGTGAGCTTACGTCCCATAAAAGGGTCCACACAGGAGAGAAACCCTATAAATGCCTGGAGTGTGGAAAGAGCTTTAGTCATAATGGTTCCCTTACTTCCCATAACGATTCATTCAGGGGAAAAACCATATAAGTGTGTTGAGTGTGGAAAAAGCTTTAGTATGAACAGTTCATTTACTTTTCATAAAAGGATCCATACGGGAGAGAAACCCTTTAAATGCGTACAGTGTGGGAAGCGCTTTAGCACAAGTAGTGAGCTTTCTTCCCATAATAGAGTGCATACAGGAGAGAAGCCTTACAAATGCGCAGATTGTGGAAAAGGCTTCAGTCATAGTAGTTCTCTTACTTCCCATAAAAGGATGCATTCAGGGGAAAAACCATATGAATGCAAGGACTGTGGAAAAAACTTTACTACAAACAGTTCCTTTACTCTGCATAAAAGGATCCATACAGGAGAGAAACCCTATAATTGTCTAGAATGCGGGAAAAGTTTCAGTCACAGTGGTTCTCTTACTTCCCATAAACGGGTCCACACAGGAGAGAAACCGTATAAATGCACAGACTGTGGAAAGAACTTTAGAAATAGCAATCACTTGACTACCCATAAAAGGATCCATTCAGGGGAAAAACCCTATAAATGCAAGGACTGTGGAAAAAGCTTCAGTGTGAACAGTTCATTTACTTTTCATAAAAGGATCCATACAGGAGAAAAACCATATAAATGCCTAGAATGTGGAAAGAGCTTCAGTCACAGCGGGTCCCTTACTTCACATAAAAGGATTCATACAGGAGAGAAACCCTATAAATGTAAGGACTGTGGAAAGAGCTTTAGCAACAGTAGTCACTTAACCTCCCATACAAGGATCCACTCGGGGTTGAAGCCATATATATGCAGGGAATGTGGGAAGAGTTTTATTTCAAGCAGCTCTCTTGCTAATCACATTAGTATTCACACAGGAGAAAAACTATATCAATGTACAGAGTGTGGGAAGAGTTTCAGGTTGAAAACTCACTTAACTTCCCACAAAAGGGTCCACACAGTGGAGAAACCATACGAATGCATAGAGTGTGGAAAGAGCTTTAGTCATAGTGGTTCACTTACTTCCCATAATAGGATCCACACAGGGGAGAAAAAATATGCATGCATGATGTGTGGAAAGAACTTTAGGTGGAGGAATCAACTTACTTCCCATAAAAGGATGCATACAGGAGAAAAACCTTATAAGTGCAGAGAGTGTGAAAAAAGCTTCAGTATGAACAGTTCGCTTATTTCTCACAAAAGGGTCCATACCAGAGAGAAACCTTATCAGTGTACAGATTGTGGGAAAAACTTCAATACAAACAGTGACCTTAGTTCTCATAAACGGGTTCACACAGGAGAGAAACCCTTTCAGTGTATAGAATGTGGAAAGAGCTTCAGCATGAATAGTTCCCTTACTTGTCATAAGAGGATCCATACCGGAGAGAAAAAATATGTATGCATGGTGTGTGGAACAGACTTCATGTGGAGGAATCAACTTACTTCCCATAAAACGATGCATACAGGGGAAAAACCTTATAAATGCAAGGACTGTGGGAAAACCTTCAATATGAACAGTTCCCTTACTTCTCATAAGAGGATCCACACTGGAGAGAAACCCTATAAATGTATAGTGTGTGGGAAGAACTTCAGCACAAGCAGTGACCTTTCTTCCCATAAGAGGACCCACACAGGAGAGAAATCCTTTAAATGCTTGGAGTGTGGAAAGTGCTTTAGTGCAAACAGTTCCCTTACTTCTCATAAAAGAATCCATACAGGGGAGAAACCCTTTCAATGCACAGAGTGTGGAAAGAGGTTCAGTATGAATAGCTCCCTTACTTCTCATAAAAGAATTCATACTGGAGAAAAGCCATATTCATGCATAGAGTGTGGGAAGAACTTCAGTACAAGTTGTAACCTTACTTCACATAAAAGAATCCACAAGGAGCATCTGTAGCATTGCTCTGAATGTGGAAATTCTTTTGTGAAAACAGTTCCCTTACAACCATATGTTCAGAGATAGTTTATTTTGACAGCGCTGAGTGATGGGACTCATCATCCTTGCCTGACATAGCTGCTGCAGCACTTCTGGGTCATGTGAACAAAATTCCAACTGTTGGCAATCTGCCCTTAAAATAAACAGTGGTTCCACTGCAACAGCCCCTTTGCTATCTTTCCTCAATGCTGCCTTGTTGGGTTCCACACCCTCCTCATTTCCCATCAAAGCTCATTCCACTTGCCTTTTCTGTAGATCTTCACAAAGCAGCTGATTTATTGACTGGCCTTCCTACATGGAGATTGCATAGGCCCATCTCTGAAGAAGGCCTAAGGCCTGTAGGAACCCTGTTGATTGGGAAATGGAGTATGAGGTTCCTTGGGCTTTGAGAAAGTGGAGGCAGGCCATGTGTGAGCCGGGGGAGGTTCTATAGCATGGACCTAGGTGTCAACGCTGCAAATATTGTATATTCTTGCTTTTGACAATATGCAGAATTGTCTGGTAATTATGGGGTTAATACAGAGCAGAGTGGGGGTGGGGGTAAAGCCCGGGGAAAGAAAGAGGAAGAAAACCTTTGACCTTCACACTAATTGGATAATGTGATATATGACAGCTAATTTAGGGAGGGAACATGCTGATAATTTAACTGCTCAGAGGAAAACTTAAATCCTAGCATCCATCCGTTATGCATGTGCCGACATTTTGTAACAATCACTGACTTTTAGGAAAATAAATGCCTGGAAGTTCTTTGAAGTGTTTCATTAGCCGGAACCATAACGCTAGGTATGTTCTAGTTTTTTTACTCCTGGTGCTACTAGTCTCTGCAGATTTTTCAAAGTGTTTGCCATTGCCGCCATTGTAGGGCTGAGAGAATGTGACAGGCTCAAAGTCACCCAAATGGATTTATGCCTAAGGTGAGTATCCTGGTTACTAGCTTGTGCCTTAACCACTCCACCAAACTGGCTCTTTCAAGTGGAATAGAAATTTTATTTTCTGTAAATATGCTATTGGAGGTATATGTGAGGAAAACATTAGAACACATAGAATGTGGGACAAGATTGAGAAGGAATTGTCCACTTGGGAGAGGAATCTATAAATAGCAAGAGCACATAGACTTATATACCGCTTCATAGTGCTTTACAGCCCTCTAAGCAGTTTACAGAGTCAGCATGTTGCCCCCAGCAATCTGGGTCCTCATTTTATCGACCTTGAATGGAAGGCTGAGCCAATCTTGAGCTGTTCAGAATCAAACTCCTGGAGTGAGCAGTGAATTAATCTGCAGTACTGCCATTCTAACCACTGCACCACCATGGCAATAAATGCAAGGAGGATGAGAAGAGGATAAGCAAAAACAGATTCCTTAATTTCCATGGTAATGTCCACATGGGAGAAATCTAGAAATATGTGTCTGGGAGAAGAATTAAAGAACAGAAGTCTTAAGAACTTCAATACAAGGAGCTCTCTTATTTCCTAAAAAAAGGTTTGCATACGAAAGAATAAATACATGGAATGCAAGGAGAGTCAGCCTGCTGACCTGTCTTATTTCCCATAAAAGGATCCACATTTAAGAATCAAGTAAGTACAAGGATCATGTGAAAAGATGTAGTTTTCCTTTCAGAGGATTGTCCAAGGAGAAAATAATATATAGATTATGGAAAAAGCTCCCAGGATAGATGTCTTAATGCCAAAAGTATTACCTAGTCCAGCAGTCCCCGACCTTTTGGGATGATTTTCCATGGATGGCAGGCATGGTTTCACGTGCTACTTAGATTCCTCACATACACAAATGAAGTTTCACTTGAGCATCTTGGCAGGGGCTCGGGACCTCTGACTTAATCTGTTTAGTCTAGCTCATGAGAATTTTTTATTCTACTATCCCAATCATTATGCAAAATTTCTACCTGGTCAAGTGGGTTTATTTTGGCTGAAGTAATATCTGAAGCAAGTCTGGGATCAGGTTCTAGACTTTATAGACAGCTGGCATATGCAAGCAAAGCAGAGAAAAATGTGTGTATTTTTAGTTCTACTTGTGTTATAAATATTGGGACTTGAACTATTTAAATTCATATAATCCGATGTACATAACTGTTGTTTAGCAGGAAAAAAATCATCTGATTATTTATGTACGTGCTTGTTTAGCTTAGTACAGCGGTTCTCAACCTATGGGTCGCGACCCCATTTGGGGTCGATCGACCATTTTTCGGGGGTCGCCAAAGGCGGCGATCCGCCATTTTCTCCCCTCGGGGCGCCGCCGCGCATGCGCACCACGCATGGGGCAGCACCGCACATGCGCACCGTGCATGGGGAGCCCCCCGCATGTGCCCGCGCATGGGGTGCCCCTGCATGCGCCTGCGCATGGGGTGGCCCCCCACATGCGCCCACACCGCGCATGGGGCGCCCCGCGCATGCGCCCACACCGTGCATGGGGCGCCCCCGCACATGCGCGCCGCGCATGCGCAGAACGTTTGTGTGACGGGGGTCGCCGTCACACAAACGTTGAGAACCACTGGCTTAGTAGATCTCTGGGTGCAAAATTGCATTAATCCTGCTGAAAGAAGTGTAGCCAGTGAGTTAATGATTGTCTCTTGAGGATTGCTGATGCCTTTTTACTTTGAAAATGGTTTTATTGATCCAACAGTGTATCACATGAGCAATTGTTTAAAAAAGAGTTTGATCAAGTTATTTCTCTTTATGTCTTCATTTCCTACATAACCAGAACCATATTTTCTAACCCATTCAAGGGAATTGTTATGGATTTTTTTTGGTTAAGATTCCAAAACCACTGCATTTCTCAATTTTTTCAGTGGTACTTATAGTGTTGCAGTATTAGTTTAAGCAGATAGGTCAATCCTATTGAAATTTTAGGCGACCACAGCATGGCAAATAGGAGAAAACTCCTCTTACTGGCATGATTGTGACTGCACTTGTTATCTTAATACAGCTTTAAAAAAAACATTTTGGTATGTCCGGTTAGTAACTATTTCTCATTTTGAAGGGTTAATGCAATAAATTATTGGAAACAGTTTTTGATCGGTGTAAATGATGCCCTTACTAAATATACATTGAAGAAAACTAAAGGATGAAGCCAGATGAATATGTAGGAGAAATTTTAGTGAGGGGGAAGGAGTGGAATAGATTTAGAAGATGCTAGAAAGAGGTGGAATGATTCCAGATCCGACTCAGTATCAAAGGATTCACACTGCAGATGATGATGATGCAGAGAAATCTGTGGAATATTAGAAAAGCATTAGCAAAGCAGTTATTCAGTCAGTAAGTTATGTCTGACACTTCACAACCCTATAGCATGCCAGGCTCCCCTGTCTCCTGGAATTTGCCAAAATTCATGCCTACTGCATCAATGATACTATTTAACCATCTCATCCTCTGCCATCCCCTTCTGCTTTTGCCTTCATCTTTCCCAACATCAGGGTTTTTTCCAAGAAGTCCTGTCTTATTACATGGTCAAAGTATTTGAGCTTCAACAATTTTCCTTCCGAAGAATAGTCAGGGTTGATTTCCTTCAGGATTGACTGATTTGATCTCCTTGCAAGGGACTCTTAAAGAGTCTTCTCCATCACCAAGAAAGCAGACCTGCCTATAAATGAAGCAACAAAGAGAGAGAAAACACATCATGTGAATTACCTTCTGAAAATTAGGATCTTCTTAAGTGAACTACGTAGCTTAGTCTCACTAATGACAGAATAATCAAGAGCTGAGGATTGAATTGTGATATTGATGTCAATTGCATTGACGTCTCCTTGTTTTGGATCACGTGCATTTGCAGTTCTCTGAAGTGAACCCATCTCTCCCCCCCCCCTTTGACTTTGTTGGAAGCTGTCTGGGAACGTTGCAAATGATCACATGACCTCAGGATGCTGCAACTATCCTAAATAATGCTGGTTGCCAAGTGCCCAAATTTTGATGATGTGACCATGGGGATGCTACCAAGGTGAATCCAACATAACTCACATCCATGGAGATTCTCAGTCATCCAGCTCATGGTTGTTCCCAAAGGTATTTTTTTCAAAAGGTTTTTCCTTGAAGATATTCCATGTATATGTATACATTTGAACTAGATTGTGATGTTTCTGTGTCATATGTGTGGGTGTATGCATAATGGTATTTTTTTTTAGCTGAATGCAATGAAATTTCATTTTAATGTATGCTGATTAGTGTACATTTAAAGTAACAATGAAGGTTTTGTTTTGTTCTATTCCATATTTTCTATTCTATTCTCATCCAGGAAGCTTCTTCAGTTCTCAGTTGTAACTTTGGTCACTAAAAATGAATGGAAGTTGAGGACTACCTACATTAAACTTTTCAGATATGTTACGGTACCTCAAAGTGCGATGAGGAAGCGTAAAAACTAATAAAGACACCCCCCCAAAAAAATCCCTCAGGGTGAAGATGGCAAAGTTGCGACGAGCAGCAAAGTGGCTGAGGAGACCCGGCGATTTTCTTTTCCCGCTCAAACCCGATGGGTGTTTCTCTCCCGCCATTGACTCACCAGGCTCATGTGACCCGGCAGACACTCTCTCCCCTCCCCTCCCCTCCCTGAGGGTTTCCTCCTACCGGTGGCCGAGGAGGGAGGGGCAGCTCCGCTCTCCAATGCAGGGTGGCTGTGCATGCGTGCTTCCCAATGGAGGTCGCCGAACAGGTGGCATCTGTTAGAGACTCCACGCACGCGCTCCGCCCAGTCCTCTGCAGGCGCCTGGCAGGGAGGGCGCCAGGCACATGCAGAGTCGTCTCGTGGGGAACCGGGGTGAGGGGGACGCGCGAAGGGCTCAGCTAGGGATAGGCATGACGGTGCGGGGGGGGGGAAGAGTCCAGGCTTCCTTTGCATGCACGTGCCAGGCGATGAGGGAACGAAGACCGCCCCCCAAACATGGCTGGGAGGGGAAAACTCCAGGCTTGCTGCCCATTTACTACTATAGAGTGTGGAAAAAACTTGGAACAGGAGTCACCTGACCTACCATAAAAGGATTCATACCGGAATAAAACCCTATAAATGCCTAGAATGTGGAAAAAACTTCACTAACAGCAGTTCCCTTCTCATAAAAGTATCCATACAGATGAAAAACCATAGTTCTCTTACTTGTCATAATTTACACATGAGAAAAACCGTATAAATTAGGGGCCCCCAATTCGAAGGCCATGGACTGGTAAAGGTCCATAGCCTGTTAGGAACTAAGCCACACTGCTGGAGATGAGTGGCAGGCAAGCGAAACTGGGATCTAGGTTGTGTGCTTGTCCTCCCCCTCCCTGGTCCATGGAAAAAGTGTCTTCCACCAAACTGGTCCACCAAACTGGTGCCAAAAAGATTGGGGACCACTGCTAGAAATGCCTGGATTGTTGAATGAACTTCTTAGTACTGCAGAAAAAAACAATTGCAACCAGGCTACCTTCTATAGAAGATCTGTATATTACTCATGTCATAAGGAGACCTAAGAAAATATCTAGACTCCTCACATCCTGGACATAAAGTTTCAATTCCTTTCACTTGCAGTCTTGATATTCTGGGAAACCAGCAGAGAAGATTTCAAAGGAGTATCACCTTAGCAACGAGTCCTAGTTACAAATAGGTTGCTGAGTGTTTAATGATGTGATGGGGCAGCATAAATTACAATGGCTGGAGCACTGGTTCTGAGGCCATTGTAACTACAAAACATCATTAAAGGAACAGTTGTAAGTTGAGAACCCCCGTATCTTTTTAACTATAAGAGTAAGGGAATCCATATATTTTGTCTTGTCAAATTCCATTTGGTGGATCTATCCTTTCAAAGAACATTGCCATCTGAAAATTTTAGTTTTTCTTCCAGAATCACATTTACGTAACCCACTATGTCCCAAAGATCCCTTTCCACGAGGCAACTGAACTTTTTCTTGTTTTTCCTTTGAAGACGTTTCACTTCTGATCAAAGTTTCTCTCAGAAACAGCTTCTTGGACGAGAAGCAAAATGTCTTCAAAGAAAAAACAAGGAAGTCCACTTGCTTCATGAAAAAGCATCTTTGGGACTATGACCATAGATGTAACCTACTACTTTCTCGCAAAACATGTGTTATAGAACATTACACTTGTATTTTTATATTTATTATTCCACTATTAAATCTCCAATAAAAAGGCTGTCTTGCAGAGGCCTTTCCTATAGAAATGTAATACAGTTCAATATACTCCATTATTTTCCATAACTGCTTCCCCTTTTTTTCTTGCTATCGCCGCCTCCCATCCATTAATGAAACCTCTCTTTCCCCGCTTTTTTTAAAAAAAGAAATCGCTTCCTACTGTCCTACTAAATGCAATTAAGGGGCCTTTCAATTGCTTCTAACTACAGAAAGGCTAATAAGAAATTCCGGACCAAAAAAGAGATTCGAGCACAGCAGAGAAGCAGCTGAGACGACCTAGCGACTCCCCGCCAAAATCTAACAGGCGCTTAATATCTCTATTAAGCTTTTCAGATATGTTAGCACAGAGCATGATGAGGAAGTCTAAAAAATATTTAATAAAGACCTTCTTTTTCCCCCTCCCCCCCCAAAAAGTCCTCAGGGAGACGAAGGAGAGTTGCGCTCAGCAAAAGAGCAGCAGAGGAAAACTGTTGATTCTCTTTTCCCGCCGAAACCCAACAGATGTTTCTCTCCCGCCAATGACTCGTCAGGCTCACGTCACCCAGCGGGCTTCTCCCTCCCAGTCGCGGTTTTTTTACATAGACAACAACCGGATGGAGGGCGATTGAGCATGCGCACCTCCCAACCGACATCACCGAACGCCTGGCCTCTCTAGGACTCCGCGCTCGCTCGCTGCAACCGTTTTTTTCGCAGGGTCGTCTGGCACAGAGCCAGACATGCGCAGAGCCACCTGCGGAAGCCAAGGTGATGCGCACTCAGTAAGGGATAGTCAAGTCAATGATGCAGAGGGAGAGTTCGGATTCGCAAAGCCGGTCTAGTCTTGTGGGGAAAATATCTTCTGTCCTTAGCAGTTCTTAAAAGTAGGCAAATACAACCTAAGATGAACATGACATATTACATCAGTCATCTGCTTCAGCCATAGGGTGAACCTAAGGGGTCCACTGTCAAAGAAGCCACTGAATTGGCTGCCCCTCCAATTGGCCCTGATCCTTTTTGGGTTGGGTGCTGCCTGAATTGGGGATACTTCGATGTGCTTGGGCATGATGGGCCCCTAAGAACCTCGAGGGAGAAGAGGGCCCCCGAAGGAGACCTCATCCAGAGTCTGACCGAGAAAAAGGCCGTCCCTGAGGAGCTCCGAAGAAGCCCCATGGCAGCTCTTCACTCAGAACCGTCTCTTTCTCTCAACGGCCTTTCCCGCCTTTTTCCACCTCGCCGCCTGAGGGAATCGCACTGGGAGGGGCGTGGCCAGAAGGGAGGCGGGAAAGGGAAGGACTCTTGCAAGGTCCCGCCTCCCTTGCCCTGCAGCCTCAACGCCTCTCCTGGGGGTCCCAGACCCCCTTCTTCCCCTTCTGGGGAGGGGTTTCTCCTTCCCCCCTTCCCTTCCAAGGATCCTCTCCAGCTGACCCACCAGCAGCAACCGGGAGACTCCAGCAGGGCCCATGGAGGCTTTCCACAAGCCCCTCCTAAGAGAGGGAAGAACTGGACTTGGGAGGTGATCTGGACTGGAGGGGGGGAATGTTTTGGAATTGGTGTGTCAGGAATAAGCAGGAGCACCAATGAGACTCCTCCCTTGTTTGCGTCATCTGTCTCCGGGTAGAGTCTCTCGTGATTTCTCCCTGGGGAGGATTACTTGGAGCTGAAGATGAGAAAGTTGTGGGGCTCCGATTCATAGCAGCTCCAGCTGGACATTCACATGCTCATAGTTTGTGGGGAAACTGCATCATGCAGTTGGAGTTTTCTGAAGATTTATACACAAGCCAACACTCATATCTCACTGGATTTTTATCATACCTATCATCTCTTCCCCATCTCGCTCTCTAATCATCTATCATTTCTATCTTTTATCTATCATCTATATCATTTACCTATATCATATTTATTCATTCTTATCTCTAACATCTCTGTGTGTATGTATACAAACACAAACACACACAGAGATACTATCATCTCCATTCATCTTGTCAATCATCTCCATCCATATCTATCTATCTATCTATCTATCTATCTATCTATCTATCTATCTATCTATCTATCTTTATATATCTTATTTATCTACGGTATCTTTATCTATCAAGAGACAAGAGATAATCTATTATCTATCTATCATCTATCAACTCAACTCATTCCAGCGTTTATGACAGTATAAAATTTATTGTTTTATATTAAAAAAAGCAAAAGAGTTGAATTGGGGGAGGACAGCATTGTGGATGAAGCTCCTGTGGATTTAAAGCAGGGAGAAGAGATAGAGAAACTGCAGGGGGAGGGGTGAAAGGTTTGGGGCTCTGCTGGGCAAAGAGCAGTTGATCCCTGACATCACTTCTCAGGAATGGGGAAATCCCAGAGTGACTGGTACATGCAAAGCATCTGGGATGTCACTGGATATGTTGGCCCCCAGTCTTGGTCAACCACCAGATGGATTTCGGGTTAAGCAGCTGTCGGTGGATGGTTCCAGCCATTGCTCTGAATGGGAGCCTCTACTGAGCAGGAGAGATTTGGGGGCGGGAGGGGTTGGAGTGACAGGCAGTCCAAGGGTTCCTGAGGGCAGACTACATGGTCTCCATCCCTCCCTGTTTCCCCTCCTTCAAAAAGAAGAGAGCCTTTGAAGCCAACTGGTGGGTCTCAGCAGAAGAAGGTCCAGGCTACGATTTTCCTCCTCTCCCCAGTCCACCATGTTGAACGTCCAATTACCAAAGGGGAAATTCACCAGTGATTCCTAAAAAAAATTCTTTCCCATCAGAAAACAGGAAGGGACGCCAGGATTAACTCATGAATGCTGAGGAAAAAAAGAGACAGACTATATAGTAAAACCTTTAGTGTAAATAAGTTCTTTTTTTTTGGAGAGTCTGCAGGCTAAACACAGGGTGGGCTTCTCTTCCCCCTCCCATTCAGCCCCCCCCATACATACACACATTGTTAGATCACTCTGCAGGAGGGTGGTTGATAGGCAGGGCTAGAAGAGAGGGAGAATCCATCCTTTAATGAGAAGGCTGTGAAGGACCAGGGATCCCTCCCCATTTCATTTCCTGGGACATGAAGGGGATCTGAGTTCAGGGGCTGCAAAGGGAGGGCTCCAGGGTGACCTTGAGAAGATGGAATTATCCCTAATTGATTTAATTAGGGTGTTAATCAAGAGAGGAAGACCTCCCTCCCTGCAGATATTTCATATTAACAAAAAACAGAATCATAAAATCAAAATCATGTGAAGTATTAATACCGCTTTATAAAGCCTTAGTAAGGCCACACCTGGAATGCTGCATCCAGTTTTGGTCACCACATTACAAAAAAGATGTTGAGATTTTGGAAAAAGTGTAGAGAAGAGCCACTAAGATGATTAAAGGCCTGGAGACTAAAACAGTGATGGCGAACCTTTTAGAGACCGAGTGCCCAAACTGCAACCCAAAACCCACTTATGTATCGTCGGGCGCTGGGTGGGCGTGGCCCATTGGGTAGGTGTGGTCAATTGGGTGGGCATGGCCCCTTGGGTGGGCATGGCTGCAGTGGTAACGACAGACTGGTTGGGACTAAAAAGTTCAATCAATCAATTCCAACTTTGCGAGATCTTTTTTTCCCCCCGCGAGAAGTTGAAATTGATTGATTGAACTTTTTTTTTTTGCACACGGTGGCAGAGGCCTTAAGGGAAAAGGTTTTATAAAACCCAACTGAAGGTCTAGAACTGGGGTGATGGCGCGCGTGCCCACAGAGAGGGCTCTGCATGCCACCTGTGGCACATGTGCCATAGGTTCGCCACTACAGGACTAAAACATATGAAGAATGGCTGCAGGACTTGGATTTGACCAGTCTAGAGAAAAGAAGGACTGGGGAGGGGGGGACATGATAGCAGTATTCCAGTGTTTGAGAGGGTGCCACAGAGAAGAGGTGGTCAACTTATTTTCCAAAGCACCTGAAGGCAGGACAAGAAACAATGGATGGAAACTGATCAAGGAGAGAAGCAACCTGGAATTAAGGAGAAACTTCCTAATAGTGAGGACAATTAACCAGTGGAACAGCTTGCCACCGGAAGTTGTCGGTGCTTCATCACCGGAGGTTTTTAAGAAGAGACTGGGCAGCTATTTGTCCTGCTTGAGCAGGGGTTTGGACTAGAAGACCTTCAAGGTCCCTTCCTGTTCTATTCTGATTAAATTAAGAAGATGGTGCTAATTCTAACCCTGGTGTCACTTTGTGCAAAATGTCACAAAGCGGCAAGGATGAGGAATGGCAGCCCAAAACTCAGGGTGCTCCCTCCCACTAATGACAGGGATAGCCCCATGTTTTAATGTTGTATGTATTTTGTGTTTTATTGCACTGTGTTTGGGGGTCTCTGTAAGGAAAAACTGACTAAAATTTCAGCAGTTTGCCTTCTCCCCAGCATGGACGCTTTGAGGGGTTCACTGAAAGTATGATTCAGTTAGTTCAGACGCATTTTTTTTTAGAAAAGGAAGAATTAAAAAAAATCTATAACTTGTGGGAGGGGTTCGTTTGAGGGGAATAGAAAAAAACTCACCTGCAGGGGGTTGGATGGGAGTTGCTGGAAGGAGAAAAAGACCCAATCAGGACCCTTCGTGGGCTGGAGGACTCAGCCCCCCCTCCCCATCGATAGCCCATAATAGATTCCATAATGTGCCATTAAAATAAATGATCCCAAATTTTTCCGGGGACCACCGGGTTTAGGCTTCAAATGAACCTGCTTGGCCAGCTACTCACTAAGCTTGATGAGACGCCTCCCTTTTCATCCAGTCGCCCAGACTCACCTTTCTTGCTCTTCAGGTGGAGGGAGAGCCCCACAGCCAGGAAGGCCACCCCCAGCACAGCCCCCATAATCCCCGTCCAGTGTTTGATCCTGGCAGAGTTGGAGGAACGGGGCTCTGGGGAAGGAGAAGGAGCTCCCCTGAGCAGGAGGATCAGGGCCAGCTTCCCCCCCCCCAGAGGGTCACCTCCGGAGCCCCCCACAGAGAGGGTCTCTCCCCCCTTCTTGGGCAGGATGCTGTCCCCAGACCAGGAAGGAAGGGAAGGGAGGGACTCACCCCACTGGACAGTGATGGGAGCCTCCAGGCTGGCGTGCCCCACCTGGCAGGCGTAGACGTCCCCCCGCTGGGTCTGGGTCTCCAGCAACACCTGGAGCTGGTAGGTCCAGTCTCCATTCTGGAGCTCCTCCCCAAAGGCCACGCCCTCCTCTTCCAGCCGCCCATTCTTCAGCCACCAGACCTCGATCTCCACGGGGTAGAAGCCCCTCACGGTGCAGAGGAGGATGGTGTTGGGGGAAGCGGGGTCCAACTTGGTGGAGGAGATGGAGACGGTGGGCTTGACTGGAGGAAAGGAGGAGGAGGAGAGATGTGAGAGACACAACAGGGTCCAGAACAGGAGACCAAGTTGGTCCCTTCAGGCCAAGACCCCTTTTTACTCCTAAAAATATTTTGTGTTAAAGAATAGGATAATAAACGAAGCAACGTAGTCATTCCATACATTGCAGGAATAACGGAAAAGCTTAGGAGGATCTTCAGCCAACACAATATACGTGCACACTTCAAACCCAACAAGACAGTAAGGCAGAAGCTTATCTACCCCAAGGATAAAACACCCAGACACAAACTGAGCAATGTGGTATATGTAGCACAGTGCAATGAGCCATAGGCAGATCTGTACATTGGGGAAACAAAACAACCACTTCACTAACGAATGGCACAACATAAGAGAACAAACCCATCTGGACAAGATTCAGCAATTCATCTGCATTTAAAAGACAAAGGCCGCTCTTTCGAAGACAGCAAAGTCCTCATTTTGGACAGAGAGGGCCGCTGGTTTGAAAGAGGGGTCAAAGAGGCCATCTAGGTCAAAATTGAACAGCCCTCCCTCAACAGAGGGGGAGGAATACGACATCCTCTATCTCAGTGGTTCTCAACCTGTGGGTCGGGACCCCATTTGGGGTCGAACGACCATTTCATGGGGGTCGCCAAACCATGCTGTCCACCATTTTGTTCCCTTTTCCCTAGCTGTCCTACTCCCTCTTATTGGTGGCCACACCCACTTGGGGGTCACCACAACATGGGGAACTGTATTATGGGGTCACGGCATTAGAAAGGTTGAGAACCACTGCTCTATCTCCAGTCTACAACACAAATCCTTTCAGCAGTTCCAGGAAGGCTCCACACCCATTTGCACCACTCAGGTGACCCTGAGGACAGAGGTAAACCTCCAAACGGTCCCGATGACTCTCTAAAAGAAGGCAAGTGACCAGCTGTCTGCAAGGAGTATAAATACTTCCATTTCCCCACCATCCAGTCAGAGCTGAAGAAGCTTCTTAGATGAGAAGCGAAACGTCTTCAAAGGAAAACCAGAAAGTCCTGTTGCTTTGTGAAAAGAACATCTTTGGGACAATCCTCTGGTGGTAAAAAGATTTCAAACTGCATCTCTCAAATTGAAAAGGATATTATTTATTTATTTTCTAAATTGTTATATTACATGGCAGACCCTTCTAACCCCCCCCCCCCCCGCAAATCGGAACCCCTTCCAAGTATGAAGACTGCCATGATCTGGTTCAAGGTGAAGCAGAAGCTGTTACCAAAAAGCGGGTTTCAAGGGACCCCAGACCCTCCAAAATTGGCTGAACAAAATTTCTCAACCTTTGAATTCTGTATGATTGGGATTTATATTTTCCTTTAAACACTGAATCATGATTATAAATTTTAGTGGGCTTCCTTTATTTACTTGTTGGTTGGATTTAAAAGCTGCCAGACTGCAAATGATTCTGAATACAGAATAGAGCAGTGGTTCTCAACCTTTTTAATGCCACGACCCCAACCGGTCGTAAGTCGAGGACTACTCAACCGGTCGTAAGTCGAGGACTACTCAACTGGTGCAGCACTGTTTGCAGAATGGGACTTTTGGCGGGCTCAGCAGGGCAGAGACAGCCTGGACAATTCCTATTGGCTTTTGAAAGCCAATAGAGTTAGACTGTATTCAAGAGAGTCTATTCTATTGCCCCCCTTTATGGATTACTGCCTTGTCGTGGCGAAGGGGCTTGCGTAACTCAATGAAGCTATAAGCTATGCCGTGCAGGGCCACCCAAGATGGACAGGTTATAGCAGAGAGTTCTGACAAAATGTGATCCACTGGAGAAGGAAATGGCAAACCACTCCAGTATCTCTGCCATGAAAACCCCATGGACAGTACTAAAAGGACAAAAGATATGACGCTGGAAGATGAGCCCCTCAGGTCGGAAGGTGTCCAATATGCTACTGGGGAAGAGCCGAGGGCTAGTACTAGTAGCGCCAGAAAGAATGAAGCGACTGGGCCAAAGCCAAAAGGACACTCAGCTGTGGATATATCTGGTGGTGAAAGGAAAGTCCGATGCTGTAAAGATTTTTTCTCCATATGAACCTGGAATGTAAGATCCATGAATCAAGGCAAGCTAGACATAGTCAAAAAAGAGATGACAAGACTGAACATCGACATCTTAGGAATCAGCGAACTAAAAGGGACAGGAATGGGTGAATTTAACTCAGATGACCATCAGGTATACTACTGTGGGCAAGAATCCCTCAGAAGAAATGGAGTAGCCTTCATAGTCAATAAAAGAATAGGAAAAGCAATACTGGGATACAATCCCCAAAATGACAGAATGATCTCAATTCGAATCCAAGGCCAACCATTCAATATCACAATAGTCCAAATCTATGCCCCAACCACTGGTGCTGAAGAGGATGAAATTGACCAGTTTTATGAAGCCCTACAGCACCTTATAGAATTAACACCAAAAAATGATGTTCTTATCATCATGGGGGATTGGAATGCTAAGGTAGGAAGCCAAAAGATAACCGAATAACAGGCAAGTTTGGCCTTGGAGTACAAAATGAAGCAGGGCACAGGCTAATAGAATTTTGTCAAGAGAATACGATGGTCATAACAAACACTCTTTTCCAACAACCCAAGAGACGGCTCTACACATGGACATCACCAGACGGTCAACATATAAATCAGATTGACTATGTGCTCTGCAGCCAAAGATGGAGAAGCTCTATACAGTCAGTAAAAACAAGACCAGGAGCTGACTGTGGCTCAGATCACGAGCTTCTCATTGCAAAATTTAGGCTTAAATTGAAAAAAGTAGGGAAAAGCACTAGGCCACTCAGGTATGAACTAAATCATATTCCTAATGAATATACAGTAGAGGTGACAAATAGATTTAAGGAACTGGATCTGATAGACAGAGTGCCTGAAGAACTATGGATGGAAGTTCGCAACATTGTACAAGAGGTAGCAACTAAAACCATCCCAAAGAAAAAGAAATGCAAGAAAGCAAAATGGCTGTCTGAGGAAGCTTTGCCAATAGCTGAGGAAAGAAGGGAAGCGAAAGGCAAAGGAGAAAGAGAAAGATACACCCAATTGAATGCAGAATTCCAGAGAGTAGCTAGAAGAGATAAGAATGCCTTCATAAATGAACAGTGCAAAGAAATAGAAGAAAACAACAGAATAGGGAGGACCAGAGATCTCTTCAAGAAAATTGGAGATATGAAGGGAACATTTCATGCAAAGATGGCATGATAAAGGACCAAAATGGCAGAGACCTAACAGAGGCAGAAGAGATTAAGAAGAGATGGCAAAATTACACAGAAGAACTATACAAGAATGAGCTTAACCTCCCAGATAACCACAATGAGATGGTCACTGACCTCGAACCAGACATCCTAGAATGTGAAGTGAAATGGGCCTTAGAAAATCTGAGCAACAACAAAGCTAGTGGAGGTGACAGTATTCCCGCTGAGCTATTCAAAATCTTAAAAGACGATGCAGTAAAAGTGCTACACTCAATTTGCCAGCAAATTTGGAAAACTCAACAGTGGCCGCAGGATTGGAAAAGGTCAGTTTACATTCCAATTCCAAAGAAAGGCAATGCCAAAGAATGTTCAAACTATCGCACCATTGCACTCATTTCACATGCTAATAAAGTTATGCTTAAAATCCTACAAGCTAGACTCCAGCAGTATGTGGATCGAGAACTACCAGAAGTACAGGCAGGATTTCGAAGAGGCAGAGGAACTAGAGATCAAATTGCCAACATACGCTGGATAATGGAGAAAGCTAGGGAGTTCCAGAAAAACATCTACTTCTGCTTCATTGACTATGCAAAAGCCTTTGATTGTGTGGATCACAACAAACTGTGGCAAGTTCTTAAAGAGATGGGAGTACCAGACCATCTCATTTGTCTCTTGAGAAACCTATATGCGGGTCAAGAAGCAACAGTGAGAGCTGGACACGGAACCACTGATTGGTTCAAAATTGGAAAAGGAGTCCGGCAAGGCTGTATACTGTCGCCCTGCCTATTTAACTTGTATGCAGAGCACATCATGAGAAAGGCAGGGCTAGATGAATCAAAAGTTGGAATTAAGATTGCCGGGAGAAATATCAACAACCTAAGATATGCAGATGATACTACTCTAATGGCAGAAAGTGAAGAGGAACTAAAGAGCCTCTTGATGCGGGTGAAGAAGGAGAGTGCAAAAGTTGGCTTGAAACTCAACATTAAGAAAACCAAAATTATGGCAACCGGCCCTCTCAATTCCTGGCAAATAGATGGGGAAGAAATGGAGGTAGTGACAGATTTTATTTTTCTGGGCTCCAAGATCACCTCAGATGGGGACTGCAGCCAAGAAATTAAAAGACGCTTGCTCCTGGGGAGGAAAGCTATGGCAAATCTAGATAGCATACTAAAAAGCAGAGACATCACCCTGCCAACAAAAGTGCGTATAGTCCAGGCCATGGTTTTCCCAGTTGCAATGTATGGCTGTGAAAGTTGGACCATAAGAAAGGCTGAGCGCAAAAGAATTGAGGCCTTTGAATTATGGTGCTGGAGAAGACTCCTGCGAGTCCCTTGGACTGCAAGGCGTTCAAACCGGTCAGTCCTAGAAGAGATCAACCCTGACTGTTCTTTAGAAGGCCAGATCCTGAAGTTGAAACTCAAATATTTTGGCCACCTAATGAGAAGGAAGGATTCACTGGAAAAGGGCCTAATGCTGGGAAAGATTGAGGGCAATAGAAGAAGGGGACGACAGAGAATGAGATGGCTGGATGGAGTCACTGAAGCAGTAGGTGTGAACTTAAATGGTCTCCAGAAGATCGTAGAGGACAGGAAGACCTGGAGGAACGTTGTCCATGGGGTCGCGATGGGTCGGACACGACTTCGCAATTAACAACAACAAATTCTATTGCCTTTCAAAAGCCAATAGAATAAAAGGGAGTAGCACAGCTAAGGAAAAGGGGGAAAAAATGGCGGACTGCGTTGTTTGGCGACCCCCGTGAAATGGTCGTTCGACCCCAAATGGGGTCCCGACCCACAGGTTGAGAACCACTGGAATAGAGGAAGAAAAAGAAGCAAAACATCTATATAAAAGGACGCAACAGGCGAAAGGACCTTTCACTAATTCTCTTTTTCAGACTTTTGAAAATTTATGTTTCATTCTAAAATGCCCAAAACACCATTTTTTAGATCCAGGAAGAGGGAATTCAGCTTCTGGCAGGAAAGTGGGAAGGGGAGCCCTTCTACCACTGCATGTTATGGGGCCAGGTATCCCTCTTGCTCCTGTTACATAAGCCCCTCCCACCCAGTCAGGCAACGAAGGCAGCTTGTGAACCCTGTGAGCCAAATTGAGGGGGGGGGGTGTCCAGACTGGAGAGTTCCAGGAAGAGAGCCCCTCCCAACCACGCCCTATGGATCATTTCCCACCCAGGTGAAGTGAGACCCCACCCTCCTGGCCTTCCGAAAAGATGCTAAAAACATTGGGTCTCACATAGGATCACTTTTCATTAACTTCCATACTAGGTTTAATTCATCCTTGTCTTTAAAATTTTAAATTATATACACTGTATATATGTATGTATTTATTAATTTGTTGCTCAAACTTCTTAACCTCCCATCTCCAGAGGGGCTCTGTGCAACAATTTGATATTTCGTCTGTACACGGGCCACAGTCCCCCTGTGAGAGATATGCAGTTTTAACATTGGATGTAAATGAATGTTGGGGAGGTTCTAGCATCCCCCTCCTCAGGAAGCCCACCTGGAACTCACCTCTTCGGCAATCAAACGCTCGGACCTGGGTGCGTTGTAGTTATACACCCTGTAGTTGTACCTGCAGAAGAGATCCACAGTGGCTGTCGCGTCCTCCAGGATGCGCTTATCTTTGTTCCAAGTGTCGGCGTCCACTTGGCCCAACTCTGTGATGGCCACGAACTTCCCAAGGTTGCTGTCGAAGCGGAGATATTCCTGCTGGTCATAGAAGTAGCTCTGCAGGTAATACACCTGCCGTGTCCCATTGAGGAAGTGGCACTCAGACTTCCCCTGCACCAAGAACTGGACTAGGAGGAGGAGGAGAAGGAGGAGGGCCATCAAGAGGGAGTCCAGGGCCCATCGTTCCCAGGTACTAGTAGAGAAGGGACCCCCCCCCCCCGGCAGGAAGAGGGAGCTGGGAAAGACTGATGGAAGATGCCCTCTGGAGGAGGGAGAGGGAACTTTCTCAGTCCCAGTGGGATGCAACTTACTGGGAGTCTGGAGGGGGGGAAGGAAAGAGGGGGAAGGGGAGGAGCTTCCTGAGGGACCTCCTCCATCCTCCCAGGGTGGAAAAAGACAGGCAGAAGCTCAAATGGTACAGCACACCCTCTCTCTGCATAAACAGCAGAAGGCATGGGGGAAGTGGGCTGAATAGATTACCACAATATCTCTCTGGGTTGGAGAGAAAGTAATATCCACATGTTCCTCTTCTGGGGGGGGGGATATTGGGAGGGTGGGGCACCATCAGGACCTTTGAATTGATACTCCTAGGATCTCCCAGCCTTTCCACCCCCACCTGTTCTGGTCACCCCCAAACGTTTCTTCTCCCCCTTAGTCTTCAGCCCTACTACTTGCCTTGTAGGTCACCTGGTAGGGAGGGGGGGGTGACATAATAAATAAATAAAATAAAAATATTCAGGAGTTCAGGCCTCTTTCCTGCCACCCCTCCCCAAAGATACTCTGCTGCAGTATAATGGGAGATTAAAATTCAGATACCCCCATTTCCCCCCCCCATCAGTTTCCCCCTCAACTTCAGGCCTCCATTGAGCAATGGGGAATTGTGGAGGGATGGGTCTCATCCCCAGATTCAGAGTCTCTCCCAAGAAAGGATCAAAGCTCAACTCTTGCCTGAACCTCACATTTGAGATTCAGAAGAAAAACTCAAGTTTCTGAAGAAACCAAAATACTTTTGTCACATTTTGTTATATATTTTTTTCTTGCATTGGTGGACTTAGGTCTCAAAATGCCTCTCTTTCCCTTTCCGTCTCCTTCCTCTTTTAATGCAACCGACCAGAGAGTCTCCTGCTTGAGCAGGGGGCTGGACAAGAAGACCTCCAAAATCCCTTCCAGCTCTATTCTGATTGATTGATTGATTGATTGACTTTTGGGGGCTCCAGATTCGGGTCTAATTCGGGGCCCGGAAGGTCCCACTCCCACTCAGGCACGGGGAGAGGTGAGAGAGGGGCTTGGCTGCGTCTCATCCCTGATCAGCTGCCTTCCCACGACCCTCGCCCCACCACAGTCCCAACGAGAGAAGCGAGAGTCTCTCCAAGTCCTCCTGGCAAAATGTGGGGAGGGGACGGAGACCACTCGGAGATCGAGGCTCCTGCAGGCTCTCGCCTCTCTTGCCCTCGACCCCTTTCCACAGTCCTTTCCAAAGGGAGTCCTCTTTCTTTCCTCTCCCCTCCACCGGTATCGGAGGTCCTTCCCAACCCCTCCGCCCGACGAACCCCCTCCTTACCGGGGGTCTCCTTGCCCCCTTCGCTTCCAGGGATCCGGGCCAGCGCCCCCGCCAGCAGCAGCAGCATCAGGGGAAGCCCAGCGGAGCCCATGGATGCCGTCCCACAAGCGCCCCAGAGAGAGGGGAGAAAAACCCAGATGGTCCCAGCTCCAGAGGCGGAATCGGTGGGTCAGGATTGGTGGGGAGGAAGCGTTTATTTCTTGTCAAGTCAGAGTTGGGAGAATCCAGAGAAGCGAAAGCACCAATGAGAAATTCTCCCTTCTGCAACGTCATCGGTTTCCGGGCAGAGCTTCCCTTGACCTCAGGGAAAGAAGCGGCTTTAAGAGACGGGAGAAAATGCATTTTCCTTTCTTGAAACACGTGTCTCTCTTGCTCAAGACGCGCCCACGATTCAGCTCCTTCACATTTCCCTTTTTTACATATGCATGTGAAAAAAAGGTATAATTTTAAAAACATTCTAGAATCCTGTTTGGAATTTCTGGGCAAAGAGGGGGGCAAAATTTGAGTTTTCTCCCCAGAGCCAGCGCTGCGCATGGAGTGGTCTGTGAGTTCTTTTATACCACTATTGCAGTGGGTGACATAATGGAGTTTACACAATTGCACAACAAGGCTTGTGATGTCCCGGTGGTGTCTATGTAACATCTCTTGGTAGAGGTCGATCTTTCTGCGCTCCTAGATGCCACTTGGCAGGCGAAGGGGACAGAGAAAATGTCCCATGGACCAAGAGGGACTCAGTTCTCCCTGCAGGACAAAGACCAGCAGGTGAAAAATCTAAGGAAGCAGCTTCAGACGAGTAGTCGGAAGAAATTTTCTGACCAGACAAGGCTTTGGCCAAGGGAACAACCTGCCACCTGAAGCACTTGAGGTCTTTTGCAGGAGTCACTTCAAACAGATGGGGGGGGGACATCAGGCAAATGCCCCAGCACATCCACTTAGTGAGCAGGGGTTGGACTAGATCAGGGGTCCCCAACCACAGATCCGCATCCCACTACCAGGCCTTGAGCCCTTTGGAACCGGGCTGAGGAAGTGGTGGGTGCGCATGCTCACCACTCCCGCAGAACCTTCCTTTCTTTTCCCCCCACCGCCAGTCCACAAAGCTGGAAAAGTTGGGGAATTCCAGACTAGATGGCCTCTGAAGACCCAGCCTCCTGTGAAGAATAAAGCATGAACATCTAGTACTGGTAGTCCTTAACTTACGACCGCAATTGAGCCCAAAATTTATGTGGCTAAGGGAGATATTTGTTAAGTGAGTTTTGCCCTGTTTTACAACTTTTCTTGACATATTTGTTAACTGAATCATTGCAGTTGTGAAATGAGTAACATGGTTGTTAAGTGAATCTGGCTTTCCCCATTGATTTTGCTTCTTAGAAGCTTGCAAAAGGGGATCATGTGACCCCGGGACACTGCAATACCATCACAAAGATGAGTCAGAGCATCTCAATTTTAATCACGTGACCAAGAGGGATGCTGCAACAGTTATAGGTGTGAAAAATGGTCACAAGTCATGAGTTTTCAGTGCCGTTGTAACTTCAAATGGTCAGTAAATGAACTGTTGTAAGTCAAAGGCTACCTGTGTGATCCAACAGCTGAGAAAATTATAGGAAGCTCGCTTTACGTTATTCAGGGTGCTGCTTATAAGCGCTATGTGCTTAGAGCTCAAAGCATTGTTAGAGACCCTCCACACACCCACTTTGTGGTCTGTTTCTGTTGCTCCTCTCTAGGAGGATGTTTCGAAGTATTTCTAGCAGGACTACCCGATAGTGTAATAGCTTGGTTCCCTATGCCATCCATCTGGTAAACTCGCAAGATTCGTTTCTCTCGCCATGCACATGTATACATCCGAACTAGATTGTGTTCTTTCTCTGTGTCACATAATATGTGTGGGTATATGCATAATTCTGTATTTATTTATTTTTGTCATATTTATGTAGTGTATATTGGAGTGGTGACCCTTTGAGAGCTGTATGCAATGAAATTTCATTTTAATGTATGCCCATTAGTGTACATTTAAAATTATTCTATTCTATTCTATATTCTACTCTACTCTACTCTCCCTTCCATTCCATTCTATTCCATTCCATAACATTACATTACATTCCCTATTCTATTCCATATTCTATTCCTATTCTATTCTGTTCCATTCAATAACATTCCATTCCATTCCTTATTCCATTCCATATTCTATTCCTATTCTGTTCCGTTTCATTCTATATTCTGCTTTACTCTACTCTACCTTCCGTTCCGTTATATTCCATTCCATAATATTCCATTCCATTCCCTATTCTAGTCTATTCCATTCCGTATTCTATTCCTATTCTCTTCTGTTCCGTTCCATTCCATAATATTCTATTCCATTCCATTCCTTATTCCATTCCATTCCATTCTTTGTGCAATGCCTCCGTGTTCTACAATGACTTCCGACCAGCATAAATGCCATCAGAGATGTCACTGTCTGGAAAACAAAAAACAACAAAGCAACAAAAAAGCGGGAGCGTCATCTAACCGCGTGTCCGGCCCCGAGCAGGGGATGGGCTGGGTAGCCTGCCCTTTAAGGTCCCCTCACGATTTTCCAGGAGCCACCAGGGGGCGCTCACTGCCGACTCGCTGAGCGCCACTGCGCATGCTCTGCCTGGTTCGGGTGGACCGCTTGCGAGCAGGGCGGTGTGGCTCCGCGGGGCTCGGGCAGGAGAGGGTCCGTCGACCCAGAGCCTCTTCCGGGAGGAGCAGCCTCCTTCCATCCGGAGACGGAGCCTCCCCGGCCGGTTCTCGCGGACGGGGGAAGTCCGTCTCTCTCCCATCAAACCAGCCAGTGGAGGGATGGAGGGGCTTTGCTGGACTGCGAATCTCGAGGGTAGGGGAGACCCCCCCCCAATCCTACTCCTGGCTGTGCATGCAAGGGATCCGATATTGGGGGGCGGGGAGAGTTTGAGAGTGGGGGGAGAAGCCCACGGGAACCAAGTGCTCACATTACGCGTAGACCAGGTTTGCTTCGCAGCGTTGCTAGCATAAAAGAATCCGGGGCGGAGGTGGGGGCATTGGAAATCTCCCAATTCTGAGCCTCGGATGTCATTTCTGGTGGATCTGAAGACCCTCAATGTTTTTTCCTGCAGTCAATGAAGCTCAGCTGCACTTCTGCAGAAGATCCTCCCTCTCAAATAATGGTGGGTTTCTGAGGGGAGGAGGGAGGGACAGAGACGGAGAGAGGAGCAGAGCTTAGAAATGTGCTTTTTCGCAAAGCAACTGGACTTCCTGGTTTTGCTTTTAAGACTTTTCACTTCTCATCCAAGGAGCTTCTTCAGCTTTGACTGGATGGTAGGGAATAGAAGGATCCAGTGAGAGCTGAAGAAGCTTTTTCAAAGAAAAGGAAGTCCAGTTGCTTCTGGAAAAAGCACCTTTGGGATAACTATGACCTGGATGACTGAAAATCTCCATAGACAACAGGTCTTACACTGGGCCCGAAATATCTGGTTTGGCCCCCACCTCCAAAATGTCCCTTTTCCCTTGTTTTGATTAAATCAGGGGTAGGCAACCTTGGCTCTTTTATGACTTGTGGACTTCAACTCCCAGAATTCCTGAGTCAGCATGGCTGGTTCAGGAATTCTGGGTATAGAAGTCCACAAGTCATAAAAGAGCCAAAGTTGCCTACCCCTGGATTAAACCATCACAGTTTCCTAATGATAAGTCTGTATAATTCTTAAAAGTTTATTTTCCTTTTCTACCTCAGATGTAAAAGCTGGAGGCCTGTCGAGAGCCGAATGGTTTGAAAATCTTCTCCAGGCTTCTCTGTGCAACTCCCTCAGATCCCAGGACTGAAAAGACTTTTCCAGACTCAGGAGATCCACAGGGCCCTTCTGGATCCCTGTCAGAGAAGAGACTGGAAATGGATGCAAACCAGCCAGCTTGGGAGGGAGTAGGAAAAGGCCCTGCTGCTGCTCAACTTGGAGGCAGTGTGGAGATCTGGGCAGGACTCGGGCAGAAGATCCCAGAGAAGAAAGCTCTCAGTTCTGAGATTCAGCATTGGCACTTCAGGAACAGCCCCTTTCAGGAGGCCGAGGGACCGCGAGAGCTTTGCAGCCGCCTTCACCACCTTTGCTGGGGGTGGTTGCAGCCTGAGAAACACACCAAGGCTCAGATGTTGGATCAGGTGATCTTGGAGCAGTTTTTGGCCGTCCTGCCCAGGGAGATGCAGCACTGGGTGAGGGAATGCCGACCGGAGACCAGTTGCCAGGCGGTGGCCCTAGCCGAAGGCTTTCTGTTGACCCAAGCAGAAAAGGAGCAGAGAGAACACCAGGTGAGAGACATTTCTAAAATAGAATAAGAGTTAGAAGGGGCCTTGGAGGTCATCTAGTTCAACCACCTGGTCAGGCAGGATACCCTATACCATTTCAGACAAATGGCTGTCCAATCCCTTCTTTAAAACTTCCAATGTTGGAGCATTCACAACTTATGAAGGGAAGTTGTTCCACTGGTTAATTGTTCTAACTGTCAGGAAATTCCTCCTTAGTTCTAGGTTGCTTCTCTCCTTGATTATTTCTTGCTTCTTGTCCTGCCTTCTGTTGCTTAGGAAAATAGGTTGACTCCCTCTTCTTTGGGGCAGCTCCTCAAATATTGGAACTCTGCCATCATGTCTCCCCTAGTCCTTCTCTTCGTTAGACTAGACATACCCAGTTCCTGCAACTATTCCTTATATGGCTTAGCCTCCAATCCCCTGATCATCTTTGTTGTTCTTCCCTGTACTCTCTCCAGAGTCTCAACATCTTTTTTACATTGTGGTGACCAAAACTGGATGCAATATTCCAAGTGTGATCTTACCAAGACATTGTAAAGTGGTATTAACACTTCATGTGATCTCAATTCTATCCCTCTTAACGCAGCCTAGAAGTGCATTGGCTATTTTGGCAGCAGCAGCACACTGCTGGCTCATATTTAAGTGATTGTCCACTAGGAATCGCAGGATTCCTCTCACAGTTCCTACTATTGAGCCAGGTACCACCTATACACCACCTATACTTATATTCTCTTGGGAAATGTTGAGGGATCTTAATATGTCTGAATTCTTAAATGTCTCCTTTTAAGGGATCCCTCCTTTTGAGGGATTAATGACACATGATGTTAAGAGAATCACATTAGAGGAATTGTTCCTGTGTTCTTCCAGAGGGTATATATATATATGAAGCAATTCTTCCATTGGCTTCTTCCATCCCCACTGATGGACAAAGAAGTCTTGCAACTTTGTGGACACGGAATGAAAATTCAGTTTCTCTTATCTCCTGTTCTCTTAACTCCTTTGCTTTTATTTCAGATTCTGAGGTCCTTCCTGGCAGAGGGGTGTAACTGGATGGATCCCACAAATCCCTCTCAGGAATCATGTTTCAGAGGGATCTCCAAGGAGGAATGTCAACATCAGAATGCCTCACTAGGTAAGGGAGAATCCTTCCACGTGGTTGGAGATACTCCAGAGAGATTCTGGTTATTCTTAATTCTCTGTATCTTTTCATATCCTAATCGGACTTTCTTCCTTCAGTCCATGTGCCACTTTTCCATGGTTGCCCCTTTGCAGAAGACTGGGACTCTTCTGGGAATCACCCTGGAGTGCATTCTGGATCTCTTTGTTTTCATTGGTGGGGATTGGAGCAATCTGTCTGTGGCCTCTCTTGATGGATAATTTTTAATAAATTCTGACACAGATTATCTCCAACACCATCTGTCTTGCAGGCGTGTTTCCGGGCTGCCAGAATTTCAGTGGGATGGTTTCCAGAATGGTTGTCTTCCTGCAGGTGCCAGAACAGAATGGTTTCAGTCTGCAGGCAATGGGGAGAGGATAAACGGTGTTTGAGTGAATGCTTTGGTTGCCAAGAGTATACTTCCTTGTCTCCTTCCTGCCCAAAAGAGACAGAAACAAGTAGGGTTATTTCCCCAGTACGTGCTGGGATTGTGGTCCTCTCTTCTTATATTCTTGCCTCTCAAGATGAAGCCCAGGAAAGGCCACCAAAGCCAAAAGGTAGGTTTCCCTTGTAAAAAAAAGTCTTAAGTGATGCCTTCACGCTAGAAAATTATCCGTCAGGTCCCTGTCAGAATGCCAATATGCCGAGGGGAGGGGGACTGTTACTTAGGGATAGAAGAATTTGTTGCTTTCGCTTTGATATATCTGTATAAGAAATAGGGAGGGAAAAATGGGTCACGCCAGTGGATTGGCTCCTGATGGATTGGGGCCTTTGGGTAGAATTTGAACAATGAGAAATTAGCTTAATGATTCACACGGGAACTTCAGATTCCGCCTAATATAAAGTCCTGCCTCAGCTATCTTCTGCTTCCATCATGTCTCTCTTCTTCCCAGATAACAAAATGGAGTCATCATTGTTTATCGGTTCCTCTCCTTGTACTGGTGGAGCTGAAAGAGTGGCTGGACTTCCAGCTCAGGTAGAAAGGAAAAGATCTGGGTCTAATATAGGGGAGCAGTTGGAGACTGCTTTGGGGTCATTTGAGGTCTCAGCGTGTAATACCGCTGTTCCTGAGCTACATGGGATAGGGAAATTAGGATTCAAATTAGGAATCAGTCACACTTTGCCTCTCTCTTGACTGTTTTGGAAATGCATTGAATTCTTTAGTTTATATGTTGCTGGACTTAAAAAATGGTAGTTCACACTTTAAAATAGGCAAAACAATAGGATAGTGCCATCCTTGATCATTTTGGAGGGCTAATAAGGAAGTTGCTAACCTAATTTGCAAAAATACAGTGGCATAAAAGATCTCCACTGAGAGTTATTCTTTCTTTTCAAGAGTAGCTTTTTCTTCTGGGCTTTAAGGAGATTCCCCAAAAGAACAAAGACATCCCTGGTTCCAGCTTGGCTTTTAAGAATTTCCATTGGTGCCAGTTTGCGATGCATTACAGAAATGCTTTCAACATGGCCTCTTTCCAACTTTTTGTCTAGGAAAGAGATAAAGGGGTTAGTGGTCCCCTTTATGGGCTGTTTATGTTGTGGGTTTTTAATGTAGGTCACCTGGAGTCATCTTTGTGTGAGTTGGATAGCCATATAAATTTGTTAAATAAATAAATAAAAACTTCCACATAGAAAGGATATATTGTATAAGACACATAACACACACATACAAGAGATCAGGGAATGGTGTTATCACATAACATCTGGAGCCCAGCCAGGGAAATGTCCAAATAAGCATTATAACACTGTGTTTTTAGGATTTGCAGATTAAAGGAAATCTTGCAAATTCTTCCTGAGTCTTCTTACAGGAATTCTTCCTTGTTCAGGGTCTTGTGTCCTTTGAAGAGGTGACCGTCCATTTCACCAGTGAAGAGTGGTCGCTCCTGGATTCCAGACAGAAAGCCTTGCACCAAGAAGTCATGTTGGAAACACGTAGGATTGTAGCCTCTTTAGGTAAGGGTCCCTCTGGATCAGGAGTCCTCAACCTGTGGACCATAGCCCACTACTAGTCTTTGGCCTATTTGCAACCGGGCCATGTGGCTGGCGCATGATTGTACATGCGCACAGCTCCACGTGTGTGTCACAGGTGTTCGGGGCCTCACTTGCTGAACATTGCAGACACTTGCAGCCCCACTTGTGTGACCATCACGGGCACTTGAGGCCCCACTCGTGAGCATCGTGGGCGCTCAGGGCCTGACTTGTACAAGCGTTACGGTTGCTCATGACCCCACTCACATGAGCATCATGGGCACTTGGGATCTCTCTTGCGCAAGCGTCGCAAGCGCTCGGGATTACACTTCCACTAAACCATCCCCTCTTTCCCCCCTCCCCTCCTTCGGGCCACCAACCCAGAAAGATTGGGGAACTCTGCTCTGGAGGAAAATTATGTCAGAGTAAGGAGTCATTAGACAACTTATTTACATCTTGGGAGATCTGTACAGATGTTTTTGCTTATTTCACATATCCTTATCACCATATATTTCATACAATTATTTTACAATGATATGTATATTCTGTGATCAGACATCTTGACATTTCTGATTTCCTTTCCCCCCCCCCCCAAGCAGTCAATGAGCAGAAGTATGAGAATTACCAAGAGCCAAATCTGGTGCCATTGGAAATAATAAAAATTGAAATACCAGAAGAGACATTGGCAGATAAGTGGGGAATGAAGGAACATGAAAAAAGCCAAACTTACAATGGCAATGAAATATTCACTCTTCAGTGTGCGGAAATTAATCACTTTCTAGCCCAGTGTATTTGCAAAGAAAACAATATGTGCAACACACAAGAGAGTGGGGAAATATACAAAGGAAAATCCATGTTTGGTAATGACTTTGAAATGGAAAAGAGCTCCAACAATAAAAGTGGTAACATTATTCCCCATAAAATGATCCATATGAAGGAGAATCCCTATAAATGTGAGGACGGGAAAAACAGTTGCAGTTCAATTAATTCCCTTACCTACCAGAAAAGGATCCATATGGGAGAAAAACCTTATAAATGCCTGGAGTGTGGAAAGAGCTTCAGCAGCAGTAGTTACCTGACCATCCACAGAAGGGTCCACACAGGAGAGAAACCTTATACATGCATAGACTGTGGGAAAAGCTTCAGTATGAAAAGTTCTCTTACTTCTCATAAACGGGTTCATACAGGAGAGAAACCTTATAAATGTCTGGAGTGTGGGAAAAGCTTCGGGAACAGAGATCATCTGACTTCTCATCAAAGGACCCATACAGGGGAAAAACCTTATAAATGCACAGACTGTGGAAAGACATTTAATTGGCATGGCCACCTGACTTCTCACAAAAGGATTCACACGGGAGAGAAACCCTATCAATGCCTGCAGTGTGGGAAGAGCTTCAGTATGAACAGTTCCCTAACTTCACATAAAAGGATCCATACCGGAGAGAAACCCTATCGATGCTTGGAGTGCGGAAAAAGCTTCAGTATGAACAGTTCTCTTATTTCTCATACAAGAGTTCATACCGGAGAGAAACCCTTTCAGTGCCTGGAGTGTGGAAGAAGCTTCAGTATGAAAAGTTCCCTTACTTCTCATCAAAGGATTCACACTGGAGAAAAACCCTACAAATGCGTAGACTGTGGTAAAAACTTCAGTATGAAAAGTTCCCTTACATCTCATCAAAGAGTCCATACAGGAGAGAAACCCTATCAATGCTTAGAGTGTGGGAAGAAGTTCAGCCATAGCAGTCAGCTTACTTCCCATAAAAGGGTCCACACAGGAGAGAAACCCTTCACATGCACAGTGTGTGGAAAGAGCTTCAGCAACAGCAATCACCTGACTTCCCATAAAAGAATGCATACAGGGGAAAAACCCTATAAATGTACAGATTGTGGAAAAAGCTTCAGTATGAACAGTTCCCTTACCTCTCACAAAAGGATCCATTCAGGAGAAAAACCCTATAAGTGTGTTGAGTGTGGAAAAAGCTTCGGTATGAACAGTTCTCTTAGATACCATAAAAGGATCCATATGGGAGAAAAACCCTATAAATGCATAGAATGTGGGAAGAGCTTCATCCGACGCAGCGATCTTGCTTCCCACAAAAGGATCCACACGGGAGAGAAACCCTTTAAGTGTACAGAATGTGGAAAGAGCTTCAGTATAAATAGTTCTTTTAATTATCATAAAAGGCTCCATACAGGAGAAAAACCCTACCAGTGCCTGGAGTGTGGGAAGAGCTTCAGCAAGAGCAGTGTTCTGGCTTACCACAAAAGGATCCATTCAGGGGAAAAACCTTATAAATGCACAGACTGTGGTAAGACTTTCAATTGGTATGGCCACCTTACTTCTCATAGAAGGATTCACACGGGAGAGAAACCCTACAGATGCCTGGAGTGTGGAAAAAACTTTAGTCATCGTGATTCCCTTACTTCCCATAAGAGGATCCACACAGGAGAGAAACCCTATAAATGTATGGAATGTGGGAAGAGTTTCAGTCACAACAGTCACCTTACTTGTCATAAAAGGATCCATTCAGGGCTGAAGCCGTATATATGCAATGAATGTGGAAAAAGTTTTGTTACAAGAGGTTCCCTTACTAAACACATTAGTATTCACACAGGGGAGAAACTGTATCATTGCATAGAGTGTGGTAAGTACTTCCGGTTGAAAAGTCATCTAAATTCCCATAAAAGAATACATAACAAGAAAAAAGCAGTCGAAATGCTTTGAAAGTGGGAACTGGAGTCTTACAGAGGAGGGAACTCATGCATAGTGTGTGGGTAAACCTTCATATGGAGAAATCAAGTTAATTTCCATAAAGGGACTAATTCAAGTTTCTGGTAAGTACAAGGATCCTGTGGAAGATACCTGAGATGAACAGTCCATCTTTTTTTTTTTAGAAAATTGCCTGCCATAGAAGAAACTGAATAAAAGTATGGATTTTGGAAAGGATAGGATAGATTTCTTAAGACCATTTTACCACAGTGAGGTCCAACTCATGAAAATATATTATTAAATTAACAGAGTAACAGAATAACAGAGTTGGAAGGGGTCTTGAAGGTCTTCTATCCCTGGTCAAGCTGGAAACCGAATATCATTTCAAACAAATGGCTATTCAATGTCTCCTTAAAAACCTTCAGTGGAGGCAAGTTGTTCCACTGCTAAATTGTTCTGTCAGGAAATTTCTCCTTAGTTCTAGGTTGGTTTTCTCGTTGATTAGTTTCCATCCATTGCTCCTTGTCTCACCTTCAGATGCTTTGGAGAATAGGTGGATTCTGGACTAGAACATCTTCAAGGTCGCTTCCAACCCTATTATTCTATGCTCCATGTTCTTTTTTGTAGCAGTCCCTTAGATATTGGAACACTGCTATCACGTCTCACCTAATCCTTCTTTCCATTAAACTAAACATACCCAATTCCAGCAACTGTTCTTTATATGTTTTAGCCTCCAGTCCTCTAATCCAGAGGTCCCCAACCTTTTGGGCACCAGGGACCAGTTCCGTGGGGAAAGGTTTTTCATGGACCGGAGAGTGTGTGGTTTTGTGTGCTGCCTGAAGCCCATGGATGGGGCTTTGCTGTTTCTGTGGACTGGTTGCTGGTATGCCATGGACCGGTACTGGTCCACGGACCGGGGGTTGGGGACCCCTGCCCTAATCATCCTTTTTGCTCTTCTCTGCACTCTTTCTAGAGTCTCCACATTTTTTTATATTGTGATGACCAAAACTGGATGCAATATTCCAAGTGTGGTCTTTATACGTAAATTGTTGCATTCATTATGTCAAATCTATCAAAACCTGCCTGGTCAAGCTGCTTTAGTGGTTCTCAACCTGTGGGTCGGGACCCCATTTGGGGTCGAATGACCATTTCACGGGGGTCACCAAACCATGCTGTCCGCCATTTTTTCCCCTTTTCCCTAGCTGTCCTACTCCCTCTTATTGGTGGCCACACCCACTTGGGGGTCACCACAACATGGGGAACTGTATTATGGGGTCACGGCATTAGAAAGGTTGAGAATCACTGATCTAGGCAGAAGCTACATCTGAAGTGAATCTGGGATCAGGCTCCACGGTTTGTGAAGTTGATGAATGCAAGCAAAGCAGGGGAAAATATATATATGTATGTGGATTATAGATCTAATTGTGTTTAAATTACTGATCTTCTTTAAACATGCTATTCTTTTTTCATAAATGTGCATAGGTTTCATTTACAAGTGAATGTTTTTTCTAAATATTTATATCTACATGTCTGTTTAGTCTTGTATTTGTTTGGTGCAAACTTGCATTAACCGAATTGAAAGGAAGAATATAGCCAGTCATTTTATGATTGCAGCTGTTGCCTCTTTACTTTAAAAATGGTTTTATTGATCTAGCTGCAGTATACCATATGAGCAATGTCTTTTTTTTAAAGAGGGACTTAAATAGCTTGATTTAAATTGTTCAGTTATTCATTTCTCCACATAAAATAACCAGAACCACATTTTCTATTTGTTAAGGTTTTAAAATGTCACTTTAGTGCCACTATTTTATTTTGTGATATCAAGGTGATCAGAAAGGTCAATCTCATTTGAAATTTTAAGGGACCATGGCATTTCAAATTAGGAACAACTCTTTTTATTAGCATGATTGTGCATTTGTGCTTTTTAATCTTAGTATAGCTTTTAAAAAATGTCTCCATGTATTCTAATTATTAACTATATTTCTTGTTTTGCAAGGTTAATATAATAAATTATTGGGAACAACTGTTACACAGTTTCCTAGTTAATATGCATTGAAGAAGAAAATTAAATGAAGAAACAAGATGAATATGCAGATTTTCATGGGGGGGGGGTTAGAAGACTGGAATACAATGTTCAAAAGAGTGAAATGAGTTCAGATCTGATTCAGTTTCACACTGCACAGACAACGATACATATAAATCCACAGAATATGAGAAAAGCATTTGCAAAGCAGGATCCACCTATAAAGGCAGCAACAAAGAGGTGAAACCAGAGCTTATAAAATGTAGGAAGATCATTTCCTTATAAACATACAGAACTTGAGCAGAACTTCCTAATTATGTAATTGTACATCTATAGAGATAATCCATGAAATGTTGATTGTGCTTTGGCCAATTTTATCTTCTTCCTTTACACCAGAGGACTCAAAGGGGAACCAGAAAACTTAAGCTTTTTGCCTCTTTCTACAACTTGGAAGATACTTTTTGTCTTTAAGGATTTGCACTTCAAGGAGTAGAGAGGTCCGGCAGTCTATATTTTATCTTCCCATTCTGTGGAATTAAATAATTTTTTAATTGAATGAGTCTATTCAATAGCTCTTATCCTCCAGCCAGCAATTCGACTCTTTGCCTTTGAAAATGAAGACTTACCATTATTTTGAAGGGTCTTTGGGGCGAGTGGAGGCTGAGGCGTTGAAGGGGATCAGGGGCCGGGGTCTGGGGATCCTCCCAGTCGTTCTGCCTCAATCATGAGGTGATCCCAAGGGGTCAACTGGGAGGTTTCCTATCAGAGAAACTGCTGAATTGAGGGGGGCTGCCCCCCAACAGTGGCCCTTCTCCTGTTGGGTTGGGGGCATTTATCCGACTTACCTAAATCAGGGACGCTTAAATGCATTTGGACGTGATGCCCCCCCCCCCCCAGAGCTTCGAGGAGGCTGGAAAGGGGCTCCTGAGGGAGACACTGTGGGTGGTGGAAGAGGGGCCCCCAAGGGAGTATAGGGAGGCCTGATTCGGAGTCAGACCGAGAGAAAGGCGGAGTCGGGCCCGGCCCTGAGGAGCCCCAAAGACCCCCGATGGCGGCACTTCCCTCAGAGCTGCATCTCTCTGTGTCTCTCCCCTCAAGAAAAAAGGCTCCTCCCACCCTTCTCGAGATTGCGTTTCCCGCTTCTCTCCGCCTGAGAGGGAATCGCGCTGGGAGGGGATTGGCCAGAAGAGAGAGAGAGAGAAGGGGAGGGGTCTCTTTCAACCTCCCGCCTCCCTTGTCCTGCAGCCTTTTCCCCAACGCCTCTCCTGGGAATAAGCTGCGCCAATGGGAATTCTCCCTTCTGTTGTGTCATCTGTCTCCGGGCAGAATCTCTCGTGATTTCTCCCTGACGGGCGGGGGAAAGCCTTTGAAGCAGAAGCTGAGAAACGGGGGAGGGGTGTGGTTGTGTATGTGTATCTCTTACCCACATTGTGTGCAACCGCAACTGGAGGGGACCATTCCGGGTTAAACTGGGGTGTCCCGAAGAGGACACAGAAGCAATGTCTAGGGGAGGCAGTGATTGCTGAGATGTGGAAATCCCAATCTTCTCTGGCTGATGACGTCCAAAATTGTAGCGCTCTCCTCCAGCCACAGCCCACTTGTTTTTCACAAGACTCGCCCCCCCCCCCGTGACACGTATCTCCAGTCTTCCAGCTGCATGATCGACTTTTGCTTTGCAGAGGACTCTCTGTATGCCACCCCTCCTTCAAACTGGTTCTGCTTCATGGTTAGCCCGTTTCTCTGAGCTACCTGTGAGAGTGAGAAGTTGGATAAGAATCAGACTGCTCTTTAGAAGGCCAGATCCTGAAGTTGAAACTCAAATTCTTTGGCCACCTAATGAGAAGGAAGGACTCACTGGAGAAGGGCCTAATGCTGGGAAAGATTGAGGGCAATAGAAGGGGACGACAGAGAATGAGATGGCTGGATGGAGTCACTGAAGCAGTAGGTGTGAACTTAAATGGACTCGACTTTGCAATTAACAACAACAAAGAATCAGATGAGGATGTTTTTAAGTCTATTTCTGTCTTTTAGAGTACTGGCTCTCCTTTCCACTTCCCCTTTTTTCTCACGATCCTTAATTACATAATTATTACGAATCGTATAAATACTGGAGCTGCATGATCGAGGACTGAGTCAGCATTCCCGTTTCTTGGGGAAATATTGATGAACAAGAATATGATTTTGAGCCATCTCACTGTCCATTGCACTCAGCTTGCAAAGCTGTCTCTCCTGGGATTTCTTTATGGATATGTAAAAAACAATCTGGATCAAATTTGTTGGTCCAGGCAGTCTTTTATGGGATGTTTGGAGGATGGAAACAGGGATTACTTCTCCTGGCTCCTTCATCTGCTCCGGAAGATGGAGGGTAAAACTAAAAGGATATGGTCCTGGGAAGTTTGCTCAAAATTTTATGAGGATGTGGCCTACAAAAGGGGGAAACATCAGCAGGTGTCAAGATCAAAATATCAGAAGCAGCACAAGGTGTCATGTTCTGCCAGATTTGGGGGAGAGCCTCAATACCACCCCTCTCTGACCTAGAAAATCAGTCCCCCGTTGCCCCAGAAAGGCTCTTAGCATGCTGAAATACTACTTATGTGTACACCTTAGGGTGGAAAACTGGGAGGATAAGGAAATCACCTTAGATGCCTGTGCATTAACAAATAACTGAATTACAGTACTTTGCTAATATCCTGTGAAAAACTACAAAAAGTCATGTATGACTCTGTTGGGGGTTCCTCCTTTTGCGCATCAAAGAATTTCTCGTGTCCAGTGGACTTAAATGGGCATTGTCTCTGGGAATGGATTACAAAGGACATAACCAAAATCACCTCCTGAATCTTTCTGCAGGTCAGAATCAGAATCAGAATAGAGCTGGAAGGGACCTTGGAGGTCTTCTAGTCCAGCCCCCTGCTCAAATAGGAGTCCCTATATCATCATTTTAGACAAGTGACTGTCTAGTCCAGTGGTTCTCAACCTGTGGGTCGGGACCCCATTTGGGGTCGAATGACCATTTCATGGGGGTCGCCAAACAACGCAGTCCACCATTTTTCCCCCTTTTCCTTAGCTGTGCTACTCCCTTTTATTCTATTGGCTTTTGAAAGCCAATAGAATAGACTCTCTTGAATAGAGTCTAATTCTATTGGCTTTCAAAAGCCAATAGGAATTGTCCAGGCTGTCTCTGCCCTGCTGAGCCTGCCAAAAGTTCCATTCTGCAAACGGTGCTGCACCAGTTGAGTAGTCCTCGACTTACGACCGGTTGAGGTCGTGACATTAAAAAGGTTGAGAACTACTGGTCTAGTCTCTTCTTAAAAATCTCCAGTGATGGAGTGTCCACAATTTCTGAAGGCAAGCTGTTCCACTAGTTAATTGTCCTCACTGTTAGGAAGTTTCTCCTTAATTCCAGGTTGCTTCTCTCTTTGGTCAGTTTCCATCCATTGTTTCTTGTGGTGCTTTGGAAAATAATTTGACTACCCTCTTCTTTGGGACAGCCCCTCAAATACTGGAATACTGCTATCATCAAGTCGTCATTTACACGGGGAGGACTGTCATATCCCCATGGCTTTTACCGGATGCTAAATGGCAGAGCGCGATTTCCACGGCAGACCCGGCTCCAACCAGAAGTTGGGGTGGATAGCGTCCAAGGTTCCTCCAAGGCCGTGATTTCACCGCAGCTCCCAGCACGACGCGCTCTCTTGGCAGCCGGCTGATTGTATGCCACTGCACATGCTCGACTCCGTCTGCGTGGTCTGGATAATGCAGGCTGTGAGTTCCACCCGGGAATTTGGGGGAGGGGGGCGGGCAAGAGGGGGTCCCGCGACTCAGGTCCTCCCCAGGGGAGGGAAAACAGACTCCGAATCCCGAAGCTTGGAGGAAGCTGGGAATCCACCCCATAACTGCTCCTGGCTGTGCATGCACGAGATCCAATAACGGGGGAGGAGGAGAAAGTTGAGGGGGGGGAGGGAGGGGAGAGGAAGCCTAAAGGGACCACCTGCTCACGTCTCCTTCAGGTTCAGCTTCCAAGATTGGAAAGATTTTTGGAGAGCCAGCGGAGACCAGTTGCCCGGTGGTGCCAGCGGCTGAGAGGTTCCTGGTGAGCGTGGCAGAGGAGAAGAAGCAGGAATAGAATGAAAGAGACCTTGGAGGTCTTCTAGTTCGACCCCCTGCTCCGGAAAAGCCCCAGGTCAAAGATGCTCCTCATAGGAAATAGGAAAGGACCTTCGTGTGCTTGAATTCTTAAATATCTCCCTGATGAGAGTTTTGGAGATTAATAATGGAAGTAGATAATTTAGAGCACCTCATTAGCGAAATTGTTCTGGCGTTCTTCCAAAGAGTATCTTACTTGGAGCAATTCTCCCATAGGCCTCCACCCATCCCCATCCATGGACACGAGGGTTTGGCCACCTTGTGGGAACAACATAAAATCCAGATCCTCTCATGTCCTGTTCCCTTAAGCCAGGGGGGTCAAACTCAATTTCATCGAGGGCCACATCAGCATTGCAATTGCCCTCAGGGGGGCCGGGTGGGTGCGGCCTACTGGGTGGGCGTGCATGGAGTGGGTGTGGCCTACTGGGTGGGTGTGGCCAGCTCTACATCATTCCGTCAAGGGTGCCTGTGGGGGTCTGGGCAGGAGTGGGACAGATCTGAGGGTCTCTGGCAGAAGGGGGTGGGACCAGGGCAAGAGCCAAGGCATGGCCCACTGGAGGAGCCTCACTGTTCCTCTCAGGCCATGCGGGGGGGGGGCTTATGGAGCTAAGACTGAATGTGTTTCATCATAGATGGCTACCACAAAATTGTACATTGGCTCCCAGCCGGCCTGGGCCAAGGCCAAGGCAGAGGGGCCGTTCCTTCACTGTTTCCAGGATGGCTTCACGGGCCACATGAAACCACTTCGCTGGCTGCATCCAGACCCCGGGCCTTGTGTTTGACATGTCTGTCTTAAGCCCTCTCCTTCGCTTCTATTTCAGGTTCTGAGGTCCTTCCAGGAATGGGGACTAATTGGGTGGATCATACAAGTCTTTCTCGCGATCCGTCTTTTAGAGGATAAAAATCAATGTCAGGGCACTTCACTAGGTAAGGGAAGACCGTTCCACTGGATTGGTGATTTTCTAGAAAGATTCTAGTTATCCTTAATTCTCTGTATCTTCTCGTGTCTTCGTCCTTGGATTTAGTAGAAAGTGACCCAATAAGAAAGAACAAAGGAATTCCCTCCCTTCAGATTAAGCCTATGGTTGGTCTTTTGCAGAAGATTGACTCTTCTAGCATTGTCACCTTGAGTTGCATTATGGGTCCTCCATCATGAGAGATTTCTCTTTGTTCTTGGTGTTGCGGAAGAGAGCAACCTGTTTTTGGCTTTCCTTAAGAGGTAATTTCGACTCAGTTCCTGCACAGATCCCTGATGGACCATTTCCAACACCACCCATCTTGCAGGCAGTTTCCTGGGTTGCTAGAATTTCATATATTGCTCTTTTACATGGAATATGATGGTTTCAAGCGGCAAGGAATTGGGGGAGAATTTGTAGGGATTGAGTGAATGCTTTGGTTGCCAAGAATATACCTCCATGAGTTGTTCCAAAAAGGAGAACAATCCAATTGAGGTTTGTTCTTCAATGTGTGCTGGGGCTTGATCTTCTCCTTTTGTTCCTGGCTCCCGTGATGGAGCCTATGAAAGGGCACTAAAGGCAGAGTGTAGAAGAGGAAAATGGAGGTTTCCTGGGCAGGACAAGAAGAAATATTAAGTTGTACCTTCAGGCTAAAAGAAGAAGTTGAACCCTTTCCTGTTTCCATCCTGTCTCTCTCCTTCCTAGTGGATGCAATGGAATCACCGTTGGTCCCTGAATCATCTCCTTCTATTGGTGGAGTTGAAAGAGTCACTAGATTCCCAACTCAGGTAGGAAGGAAGAGATCAGCAGTTAATATGGGGGAACAGTAGGAGACCTCTAGTTTTCTTTGGGGACTCAACATAAGATAGTGATACTCCTGAGCAAAGCACAAGTAAATTAAACATGTAAATTTATGATCAGTCAAAGTAGGCCCACCTCTCAACAAAGTTTTGGAAATGTATGGAATTCTTTAATGGTTATATCATTCTGGTTTCAAAAATGCCACGTAACAGTTCATGTTGTCTATCCTAAGTAAAGCAGACAGGACACACTTATTGTAAGTGTAATCCTGTTTTCTAATTGTTGGGGAAAGGGAGAAAAACAGGAGAGCAGAAACTGCTTTGTGTATCATCTGCATCTTGATGGCCAGAAGTGCCTTCCTAGTATTTTCATGAATGTTCATGAGTGGTGAGCAAGGCTGGTCCTTCAAAGAACCACAAAGACCTTTTGGTTACCATGTCAGACAGAAATCCCACAGAAGTTCTTGCAAACATCATGAAATGTTGGAATTATTGGTAGATGGTGCATCTAAGGCACACTCTGCCACTGGATTAAGGCAGACTGATGACACTGAAGATCAGCAGGGTCAGTCAAGGTGATCAAGCATGCTGTAATTGGCTTTCAGCCTTAGGCTGTGAATTCTGCCCATTTTATCATGTAATGTGTGGAGTCCAGCTAGGAAAATGTCCAATCAAGAATGTTAAACACTTTGTGTTTTTTGGATTTGCGGATGAAAGGAGATCTTGCAAATTCTATCGAGTCTACTCACAGGGATTCTTATTGGTTCAGGGTCCTGTGTCCTTTGAGGAGGTGGCCGTCTATTTCAACAGCGAGGAATGGTTGCTGCTGAATCCCAGCCAGAAAGCCCTGCATCGAGAAGTTATGTTGGAAATGTCTGGGATCATGGCCTCTTTAGGTAAAGGTTCCTCTGGGGCAGTGGTTCTCAACCTGTGGGTTGGGACCCCATTTGGGGTCGAACGACCATTTCACAGGGGTCGCCAAACAACGCAGTCCTCCATTTTTTCCCCCCTTTTCCTTAGCTGTGCTACTCCCTTTTATTCTATTGGCTTTTGAAAGCCAATAGAATATACTCTCTTGAATAGAGTCTAATTCTATTGGCTTTCCAAAGCCAATATGAATTGTCCAGGCTGTCTCTGCCCTGCTGAGCCCGCCAAAAGTCCCATTCTGCAAACGGTGCTGCACCAGTTGAGTAGTCCCCGACTTACGACCAGTTGAGTAGTCCTCGACTTGGGACGGCAAATTGTATGTTGTACATTTTTTTAATTTATTTTTCTTCCTCCTCAAGCCTTTGATGCTCAGAAGGAAAATCATCAAGAGCCAAATTTAGTGCCGTTGCAAATAATCAAGACTGAAATACCAGAAGAGAAACCTACAAATAAGTGGGGAAGGAGGAAACATGAAAAGAAGCACAATTGGAGAGAAAAATCTATTCTTGAATGTGTGGAAATGAATCACTTCCTGACCCAACATGACTCCAAAAAAAATATATGGAAATATCAAAAGAAAAAAACATTCAAAGCAAACCCCAATTTTAGTAACTACTCCAAAATTGGAAAGAGCTTCAGCAGTAATAAACTTACTCACCATATAATGACCCAGGCAACGGAGAAGCCGTACAGAGGTGTGGACTGGGGAAAAAGTGTTGGGTGGAGAGATAATCTAACTTCCCATAAAAGAATACAGTCAGGGGGAAAGCCCTATAAGTGCACGGTCTGTGGGAAAAGATTCAGTTCAAACAGTTCCTTTGCTTCTCATAAAAGGATCCATGCCAGAGAAAAATCCTATGAGTGCCTAGAATGTGCAAAGAGCTTCAGGAACGGGGAGTGTCTCAAATCCCATAAAAGGATCCATACAGTGGAAAAACCTTATAAATGTGTGGACTGTGGTAAAAAGTTCACTGTAAAGAGTTCCTTTACTTCCCATAGAAGGATGCATACTGGAGAAAAACCTTTTAAATGCATACAGTGTGGGAAGAGCTTCAGCACTAGTAGTTACCTGATATGCCATAGAAGGATCCATTCAGGGGAAAAACCCTATACATGTGTAAACTGTGGAAAAACCTTCAGAATGAACGCTTGTTTTCCTAAGCATAAATTGATCCATGTGGAAGAGAAACCATTTAAATGCATAGAGTGTGGCCTTGCTTCCCATAAAAAAGATCCATACGGGAGAGAAACCCTGTAAGTGCATTGAGTGTGGAGAGAGCTACAGAAATAGTAATCAACTGACCTCCCACAACAGGATCCATTCAGGTGAAAAACCTTATAAATGCACTGAGTGTGGAAAACCCTTCAGGACATGCAGTTCCCTTGTTTCCCATAAAAGGATCCATACAGGAGAGAAACCCTATAAATGCATGGAGTGTGGAAAGTGCTTCTGTGTAAAGAGTGCTCTTACTTCTCATAAACGGATTCACACAGGAGAAAAACCCTATAAATGCATAGACTATGGGAAGGGCTTTAGACAAAGCTGTGCCCTTGCTTCCCATATACGGGTTCACACAGGAGAAAAACCGTATAAATGCATGGAGTGTGGAAAGAGCTTCTCTATAAAGAGTTCTACTTCTCATGAAAGGATTCACACAGGAGAGAAACCCTATAAATGTCTAGAGTGTGGGAAGAGCTTCAGCCAAAGCAGTCAACTTAGTTTCCATAATAGGATCCACACAGGGGAAAAACCTTATAAATGCACAGACTGTGGAAAGACCTTCGCTGGCAGTGGTTATCTGACTTACCATAAAAGGACCCACACAGGAGAGAAACCCTATAAATGCCTGGAATGTGCAAAGAGCTTCTGTGATAACCGTGTCCTTATTTCTCGTAACAGGATCCACACGGGAGAGAAATTGTATGTATGCAATGAATGTGGGAAGAGTTTGAGTTCAAGCAGCTCCCTTACTTACCACATTAGTTCCCACACAAGGAAGAAATTGCATCTGTGCACAGAGTGTGGGAAGAGCTTCAGATTAAAAAGACACCTTACTTCCCATAAGAGGATCCACACAGCAGGGAAATAGATACGTATGGAATGTGGAAGGAGTTTTTGTGAAAACAGTATGCTTCTCAAGAAAGAATCCAGAGGGCAGAAAAATATTCTGTGGCATGCAATCAACTTATTTCCCAAATTAATATGACTCACATCAGGGAGACATACAAGTTGGGAGGGAGATCCCTTTAGGGACTGAAGTGTTCTTAATTTATGTAAAAGATCCATTGTGATATAAAATCGTCTAAAGCAAGGCTTTTCAACCAGTGGTACGGGTACCACCTGTGGTACATTGGCACCTTGCAGGTGGTACGTGACCATCCTAGAAAAGTGGTAGAGGGGGAGGGGAATGAGCTGAACTAGTGGCAGCACCGCACAAGCCTGACCGAGAAATGGCTGGAGCTGCAAGGCTGTCAGGGCTCAGTGGAAGCACCAGGATCAGCGTCCTGGCACCAGCTGTAGCTCAGCGCTGATCAGCTGGAATGTTGCAGTATCTCCAGGGTCTTGTGATTTACATTCAGATGCTTGGCAACTGATTCATATTTATGATGGTCACAGTGTCCCAGGGTCATGTGAAGTGACCAAAATCTGCTGCAGCCACCCAGCAGACGGGGGGAATAAAAACCAAACACCCCCCCACCCCACCCCCACTGCCAATCCTCAACAAAGATGCTCACAACAATGAAAATCTCAGACAGGAGGAAGAGCGCAGCCGGGCAGACAGACAGGTGTCTTACTCGGCTGTGGCTTAGGGGGGCACTTTTTTCAGTGCCATTGTAACTTCGAACAGTCACTAAGCGAACTGTTGTAAGTCGAGGACTACCTGTACTTCATCACTTTTTTCCTTTTTTTTTGATCATTTTTTGACACCTTACTAGGTGACTGGTGGTACTCCAATATTGTCATATCCTAAAAGTGGTATAATGAGTGAAAAGGTTGAAAAGCCCTGGTCTAAAGATATGGAGTGTAAAAAGAATAACATCTGTGGAAAAATGTGGTGAAAGTCTTTCTTCTTTCAGAAGATTGCCATAGGAGAAACTGAAGAAATGCATAGATTTTGGAAAGCTCCCAGGATAAAGTTCTTAATTCCAAAGATAAAATCTGTTAAACAATTGCCTCTGCTTTATTTAGGCACAAGTAGCATCTGGTGTGAGTCTGAGATCAGCCTCCGGGCTTTCTAAGAGCTGGTGTATGCAAGCAAAACAAGGAAAAATGTACCATGTGTATAATCATTTTAGCTCTAATTGTGTTTAAAATACTGGTTTTTAAACATGTAGCAAAGTATTTAAGCTATTTTTTTCATATACTGTATGTCCACAAGTTTGGTTTACAAGTAAAAATATCTCCCAGGCAGTCTGGTGCAAAATTACATTAACCGAGCTGAAAGGGACTTTATAAATAGTTTTATTTATCCAACTACCACATGAGCAATTTTTTTTAAAAAAAGGACTTAAATTGGTTTATTTAAATTATTCATTGTTCAGTTTCTAAGATTAAAGTAATCGGTACCATATTTTCTATTTCTCAAGATTTTCAAATGTCACTTTAGTGCCTCTATTTCATTTTGTGATATCAAGTTGATCAGAAAGGTCAATCATGCTTAACCTGTTAGGGGATCGTAGCATTGCTATGGTTTTGGAGAAAAGTTACTAGCATCATTGCAACTTTGTGCTTCTTAACTTAATATAGCTTTTTGAAAAATGTATGTCCTGATTATTAACAACCTTTCTCATTTTGAAAGGTTAATAAATGGTTGGAAACAGTTGTGCAATGTAAGTGATGCCATACTTAATACACATCGAACAAAAAAGCTAAATGAAGAAACCAGATGAATATGTAGGAGAATATAGGGGGGGGGAGAGGGTGAGTGGAATTAAATGTTAGAAAGTGGTAGAAGGAGGTGGAATGGGTTCGGATATGACTGTTTCACATTGCACAATGATACACAGAAAACCATGGAATGAGAAAAGCATTAGCAAGGTAATCTTTGAAAGAAGCAAGCAATGAGAGAAATTGTAGCCTATAAAATGTGGGAACATTCCTCATTATAAAATCTTGGCATTTTTTTTAGAATTTTTCTAATTGTGTAATTTCACATCTATGAAGATGATCCATGCAGCATTGATCGTGCTTTGGCCAACTTTACATCAAAGGACTCAAAGAGGAATCAGAGAACTGATAACTTTTTTGCTGCTTTCTACAGTCTGAACATACATTTGGTCTTTGAGTGGTAGGCAAGGATTTGTACTTCAAAGAGTGGGGGGTCTGGGTAGTAAATGAGAAAATATTTCTCTTCCCAGTTAATACAATTAAATAATATATTAATTGAATACATTAATTCATGAATACATTAATTTCTGATTCAAGAACCAGCAGTTTTACCCTTACCCTTTGACTTTAAGAAATACCATCATTATTTTGAAGATATCCCAACCTAAAAGGAACAGGACCACAATTGCGGGAGAGTGGAGGCTGAGGCCTTGAAGGGGATCAGGTCCCAGGATCTGGGGATCCTCCCAGTTATTTCACCTCAGCCATGGGGTGACCCCGAGGGATCTACTGAGGGTTTCCTATCAGAGAAGCTGTTGAATTGAGGGGGCTGCCTCCCAAGTGTGGCCCTGTTCCTTTTAGGTTGGGGGCTCTTATTCGGTCTGACTGAATCGGAGACATTTGAATGCATTTGGGTGTGATGGGCCCCCAAGAGCCTCAAAAGGGCTGGAAAGGGACTATTGAGGTGGGCACTGTGGGGGTGAAGGGGGCCCCTGAGAGAGAAGAGGGGCCCAGAAGGCCTAATTTGTAATCTGAGAAAGGAGTCAAATCTACCTCTGATGAGCTGCAAAGATGCCCTCCCACCCCTCAGAACCCCTTTTCCCACTTCACCACTTAGCAAATCAGAATGGGAGAAGTGTGCTCAGGAGGGAAAAGGAAAGGGAGGAATCACAAGCTCCTGCATCCATTGTCCTTGAGCCTTTTCTCCATCTCCTGAGGGTCGCAGCCCCCTTCAATGGTGCCCCCTATCCCCCTTCTTACCTGGGAGCAGGGCTCTTTCCCTCCTCACTTCCAAGATTGGGACAGCGCCACCACCAGCAGGAACAGGGAACCCCAGCAGAACTCATGAAATGTTCCATACAAGCCCCCTCTCAAGAGGGGGGGAGAAGTGGAATTGGGAGGGGGGCATTTTGGAATTGGGTTGCTAGGAATAAGCAGGAGCACCAATTGCAATCCTCTCTTATGCCATGTCATCTGTCTCTAGGTTAAGTCTGCAGGCCCAACTTGAAGGGACTGTTCCATGTTAAACTGGGGTGTCCTGAAGGGGACACAAGTGGGTCCTGAGTGAAGCAATGCCTAGGGGACACAATGATTGCTGAGATGTGCAAATCCCATTCTTCTAGCTGAAGATACCCAAAGTTGTAGAAGTCTCTTCCAACCACGTCTCATTTTTCACAAGACCCCCTGACACATAACCCCATCCTTCCAACTGCATGATCGACTCTTGCTTTTCAGAGGACTACCTGTACGCCTCCCCTTCAAACTTCTTTCACTTCATGGGTAACCGGTTTCCCTGACCTACTTGTGAGAGTGGAAAGTTGAAGTTGGATAAGAATCAGATGAGGATGTTTTTAAAATCTATTTGTCTTCTAGTGTATTGGTTGCCTTTTTCCCCTCCACATTTTTCTCACGTTCCTTGATTACATAATTATTACAAATCATATAAACACTGAAGCTTGATGATTCAAGACTATATTCCCATTTCTTGGGGAAATATTGATGAACAAGAATATGATTTTGAGCCATTTCATTGTCCATTGCATTCACCTAGGTTGCAAGTCAAAATTTCTTGTAATTCATTTACAGATAGATAAAAAATAATCTGGATCAAATTTATCACTCCAAGCAGGTTTATGGAATGCTTGGACAATGGCAATAGGGATTGGTCCTTCTGGCTTCTTCTATCTGCTCTGGAAGGAATGTCTATTTTACCTCCTGGGAAATCTTTACCTTTTTCCTATATTTTTCTTTCTAAGGTTAGGGAGAGGATCTCCCATGGAAGGCAAGGCTAAACACTTGTCTACTTGGAGCTCTCTCCCCCCTCCACCTGCATTGCTTTTCCAAAAGGCAACTGGACCTTGTTTTTTTTCCTTGAAAACATATTGTTTCTCATCCAAGGAGCTTCTTTAGAACACTACCTGAATTTTTCTACACTCTGGCCAGTATTAGCTTTGATGATGTCCAGCCACCATGTTATTCTGTGGCCTATAAGAACACAGCACCGATTATTGCAGCCAAATTCTTGCTGTTTCTCTTCCAGCAGAGAATAAACAAAAGCTGCTTCTCTTACTGTGTGAATAGAGATCAAAACATTTTTGTTTAATTTTGAACTTAAAAAAATATTTCTTTAAAGAGGTGTTCCGCTGCGATCAGGACTCTTGGTGGCTTACCTAGAATATAATACATTTCAAAGTTTCTTGTGAAGATAGACTTTCTAAACTAGCAATTGTCTACTTGGTCTAGTGGCTAGACAGCAAGAGACCCTGAGTTCAAATCCTGCATTGACCATGAAAGCCAGCTTAGGCCAGTCACTCTCTCTCTCTCTCTCTCTCTCTCTCTCTCAATGCAGCCTACCTCACAAGGTTGTTGTTATGGGGTAAAATAGGAGGAAGTGTGTTGGAGATGTTTGCCTTGTTCACTTTAAGTTTGCCTTGAATTGTTTGTAATAAAGGCAAGATGTATTGAAAAAAACTGTCTTGCAAGATAAATACTTAGCCCTGTACAATGTACTTACGCCCGTTCAATCATGTAGTACTTATATTATGATATACTGTAACATTATTAATATTTGATAGTATAGTATACTACTAAATATGCATTTTTGTATTCTGAGTGTGTCAGTCAGTCTTTTACTTTGGGCCAATGCAGCCCCTCTTCTCCCAGGAGGAAATTATGAGTGTGAAGGTGTTTTGTTTGTGTATGTGTGTGTGTCAGTCTTTTGCTTTGGGCCGGTGCAGCTTCTCCTCTCTGTGTGTCTGTTGTGTCAGTCCTTCCGTCCGTCCTCCCCCGCCTTCCTTTCCTCAAGGCTAGGAGAGAGATTCGCGCCCAGCAGAGAAGCGGCTGAGGCGACCCAGAGACTCCGTTTCCCGCCAAAATCTGTCAACCGCTTCTCGCCCATCATTGGCTCGCCAGGCTCACGTGACGCGGAGGTCTCTCTCTCTCTCTCTCTCTCTCTCTCTCTCTCTCTCTCTCTCTCTCTCGTGTCTTCGTTCCCTTCCCAACCACGCCCCGCCTGGGCCAAATGGAAGCGGGCGGGGGAGGGGAGGGAAGCGAAGCGGGGTTGCTCTCGATGGGCTCCCGAAAGGACGGAGGCGGTCTCTCTTCCGGGTGACTTTCCGCAGACTGCCATTCGCACAAGGGCGCGGGGAGGAGGCCTGCGATCTCGCCGTAGCTTCTCCCGGATGCCATTCGGCAAGAGGGCGAGCTCCACCGCAGGTGCCACCCCGAGCAGAGGTCGGCCTGGATGGCCTCTGAGATTGCCCCCCCCCCCCCGCGCTGCCATGGCCGCGAGCGATTTCCCAAGTCCGGGCGCTGTCCTCTGGTTCCAGCAGAGGGCGCTCTATTCGCTGTCGGCCGACTGGAAGCTACTGCGCATGCTCGGGTCTGTCTGCCCGTGGGTTGGTACCGCCTGTAAGTTGCTGCCTGGGGAATCTGTGGGGAGGGTGGCGGGCAAGAGGGGGGTCCCGCGATCCAGATCCTCGCCAGGGGAGGGGAAATAGCTGGATTGTGAATCCCCAATTTGGGTTGGAGCCGGAGAGCCACCCCATAACTGCTCCTGGCTGTGCATGCAGGAGATCAAACAGTGGGGGAGGGGAGAAAAAAACTGAAAGGACCACCTACTCCTGTCTCCTTCAGGTTCAGATTCCAAGACTGCAAGGATCTTCCTGGCAGAGGAGAAGAAGCAGGAATAGAATAGAATGACGGAGTTGGAAGGGACCTTGGAGGTCTTCTAGTCCGACCCCCTGCTCAGGAAGGGCCCCAGGTCAGAGATGTTCCTCCTGGGAAATAGGAAGGGATCTTCATGTGCTTCAATTCTTAAATATCTCCCTGAAAGTTTTGGAGTTTTGGAGATTAATAATGGAAGTATATAATTTAGAGCACCTCATTGGTGAAATTAATAATAATAATAATAGTAATAATAATAATAATAAAGTTGGAAGGGACCTTGGAGGTCATCTAGTCCAACCCCTGCTCAGGCAGGAAACCCTATACCATTTCGGACAAATGGCTGTCCAGTCTCTTCTTAAAAACTTCCAGTGTTGGAGCATTCACCGCTTCTGGAGGCAGGCGGTTCCACTGGTTAATTGTTCTAACTGTCAGGAAGTTTCTCCTTAGTTCTAGGTTGCTTCTCTCCTTGATTAGTTTCCATCTGTTGTTTCTTGTCCTGCCTTCAGGTGCTTTGGAAAATAGGTTGACTCTCTCTTCTTTGTGGTAGCCTCTGAGATATTGGAACACTGCTATCATGTCCCCCCTAGTCTCTCTCTTTGTTAAACTAGACATACCCAATTCCTTATATGTTTTAGCCTCCAGTCCCCTAATCATCATTGTTCTGGCATTCTTCCAGAGAGAATCTCATTTGAAGCAATTCTCCCATTGGCCTCATCCATCCCCACGGATGGATATGAGGGTTTGGCCACATTGTGGACAGAAAATAAAATCCAGATCCTGGATTTTCTTAACTCCTTAACTCCCTTTCTTTGCTTATATTTCAGGGGTGGGGACGAGAGGAGGGAGGAAGCCTAAAGAAACCACTCGCTCACATCTTCAGATTCAGATTCCAAGACTGGAAGGATCTTCAGAGACCAAGGAGAGCCAGCGGATACCAGTTGCCTGGTGGTCCCAGTGGCTGAAAGGTTTCTGCTGAACCTGGAAGAGGAGAAGAAACAGGAAGGACCCCAGGTCAGAAATACTCTTCATGGGAAATACGAAGGGACTATATAATAGTAGGTATATAAAAACACGCGTATGCGAATGCAACGTTGTGTCAAAATTTCAAAGCAATCGGTGAAGAACTTTCGGAGATTTAAGATTTTGAACAAACAAACGTTTACATTTTTATTTATATAGATTATAGACCCTAATAGAAGGTGACCCAGCAAGAAAGATATAATTCTCTCCTCAAGCTAGAAGACTTAAATCCCATGAAGAAAGTTCCTCCCTTCGGTCCACCTTCCAATGAGTCCTCCTTTATAGAAGATCTATGGGGATTGCCTTGGGTTGCATTCTGGATTCATCATCGCGAGAGTCTTCTCTTTGTTCTCATTGATGGGGAGGAAAGCAACCTGTCTTTGTCCTTGCTTGCTAAATAATTTTGTATAAATTCTGACACAAATCCTTGCTGGATTATCACCAGTAGGCATTTCCTGCAGTACCAGCATTTCACGAATTGCTGTTTTACATAGACTATGTTGGTTTCAAGCTGCAGGGGGTGGGGGGAGACTCTATAGTTAAGTGAACTCTTTGGTTGCCAAGAGTATGCTTCCTTGATTTGTTACTGTCCAAAAGGTAGGAGAGCACTCTGACTGAGGTTTGTTCCTTGGTGCGAGGTGGGGTTGTGCTCTTTTCTGAAGGCAGAGTGTTGTACTGTTGGATGGAGATTTCCTCTGCAGAACAGGAAGAAATCTTAAGTTGTGCATTCCAACTAGAAAAGATGGTTGATCTCTTTACTATCCTGTCTCCTCCTTCCCAGTGAACAAAATGGAGTCGCTGTCGTTCATCAAATCATCTTCTTGTACTGGTGGAGTTGAGCGAGTCCCTAGTTCCCCAACTCAGGTAAGAAAGGAAAAGATGAGCTGGTAATGGGAGACTTCCACTTTCCTTTTGGGGCTCAAGGTATGATACTGCTGTTCCTGAGTGAAGCATCAGGAAATTAGAATTCAGTGATCAGTCAACACTAGGCCTGCCTTTTGAGATTACCTCTTGCAAATGTGAAATGTTGGTGCCATTGGTAGATGGTATGTCTAAGGCCCACTCTGCCACTTGATTAAGGCAGGTTAGTGGCACTGGAGGTCATCAGTCAGTCAAGGTGATAAGATAACCTTTATTGTCATGTTTTAGTGTGAGCCTACCGGCACACAGTATAAATGAAATTCTGTTGTTCGCTCTCAAAAGAAAGTATATACCCTTACACATACATAACACACACATACAAATGCTACGTACATGAATGCATACGCACACACACACATATTAATCACATATATAGCAGAAAGAGGAAACTTGAGAGTTCACAAGGTTGATATTATATGGAACAAAACTAACTGAATCTCGAAGTTCTGCTTCAGATACCATGAAGCCTCCTCCCAGAAGGCAACAAGATAAAGCAGGTCATGAAGAGGATGTGTAGCATCCCAAACAATCCTACGGACCCTGCTCAAGCAATGCTTATGTGCTATATCCTGTGGTAGAAGGCAGTAATAATCTTTTCTGCCATCCTCACCACTCTCTGCATCGCCTTCTTGTCCGAAGCAGTAATGATTCCAAACTAGACAGTAATGTAAGGACAGGAGAAGGAAGATGTACTTTTCTCGTGCGACATAGAAAATGCAGGTGTTACTATGCCCACTTCATCAGTGTCTCACTGTTGAGCGACCAAGTTAGCCTACTTGTTAGCTATACACCCAGAAACCTGATGCTGCTAACGACCTCCACAGGTGAATTGCTAATACATAGGTGTGTGGCTGTGTCTGCCTTTTCTGAAATTGACAATGATCTCTTTAAATGTGCCCTAATTGGCTGTCAGCCGTCTGCTGTAAATTCTGCCCATTTCATCATATAATGTTTTGAATCCAGCTAGAGAAATGTCCAATCAAGAATTATAACTGTGTGCCTTTACCGTTTGCAGATTAAAGGAGATCTCGCAAATTCTTCCTGAGTCTGTTCACAGTAAATCTTCTTTGTTCAGGGTCCTGTGTCCTTTGAGGAGGTGGCCGTTCATTTCACCAGTGAAGAGTGGTCGCTGCTTGATCCCAGCCAGAAAGCTCTGCATCGAGAAGTCATGTTGGAAATGTCTAGGATTGTAGCCTTTTTAGGTAAACGTTCCTCTGAAGAAAAATTGTCAGCTTAGAGATTGTGCAGATCTTCTTTTAATATTTTATCTCTAAGATTCTTTCCCTCTTAACATTAATTCCAGTCCATCTGCATGGTGTTCTAAGTACCACAATTTCAATTAGATGAAAGAAATTAGTTTTATAACCAGTCATTCTGACAAAGTCTCTTCTTTGGGACCTGTATTAATATTGCAGAGTTACTGGGAAGATAATTACAGGGGAATGTTTTTGCTTATACCATGTCGTCTATTCTTGCAATGATATTGCAATGTTATGTATGTTGTTGCAACTTAGATGCATCATATATATAGAAAAAATATGTGCCACATCATGATGTCAAGATCAGTTTTTGCTCCAAACTTTTAACTTCCAAGAGTGATAAAAGATGAGCAGCCAGGCTGTGTTTTAAGTTAATAACTAATATTCATGCTGTCATTTCCCCCGTTGCTTTCTCTGCACATGCCCAGTAATAGATAAATGTAGATTTATATATTGTACATTGTAGATTTTTCTAATTTCTTTTTCTTCCCCCCCCCAAGCATTTCATATACAGAAGAATAAAAATTACCAAGAACCAAGAGTAGTTCCATTGCAAGTAATCAAAACTGAAATACCAGAAGAAACATCTGCAAATAAGCGGGAGAGGAGGAAACATGAAAAAAAACAACCTTACAATTGGAGAGAAAAATCCATTCTGGAATGTGCAGAAATGGATCACTTCCTCACCCAACGTGATTCCAAAGAAAACAGAACAGCAAGCTGTAGAGGAAGTAGAAAAAGATTCAAAACAAAACACAGCTTTAGTAACCATTGCACAATTGAAAAGAGCTTCAACAGTAATAATCTTACTCCCCATAAAATGACCCAATCAAAAGAGAAGCCCTACAAAAGTCTGGACACTGTAAAGAGCATTGCGTGGAGAGGCAATCTAAATTCCCATAAAGGGATCCATACAGGGGAAAAGCCCTATACGTGCATGGTCTGTGGAAGAAGATTCAGTGTAAAGAGTTCTCTTACTGCTCATAAAAGGATCCACACAGGAGAAAAATCCTATAAATTCATGGAATGTAGAAAGAGGTTCAGGAATAGAGAGTGGCTGAAGTCCCATAAAATGATTGGTCTCCAGGAAAAACGTTATAAATGTATAGACTGTGAGAAAAGCTTCAGTGTAAAGAGTTCCCTTACTTCTCATAAAAGGATCCATACTGGAGAAAGACCCTTTAAATGCCTGGAGTGCGAAAAGAGCTTCAGGCGAAGTGGTGACCTGGCTTCCCATAAAAGAATCCATACAGGAGAGAAACCATATAAATGCCTGGAGTGTGGAAAGAGCTTCAGTATGAATTGTTCTCTTACTTCTCATAAAAGGATCCATACAGGAGAGAAACCCTTTAAATGCATAGAATGTGGGAAGAGCTTCTGTCAAAGCAGTGCGCTTGCCTCCCATAAAAGGACCCACACAGGGGAAAAACCCTACACATGCCTGGAGTGTGGAAAGAGCTTTAGGAACAGCAGTTATCTGAACTCTCATAAAAGGATTCACACGGGAGAGAAACCCTATAAATGCACGGAGTGTGGGAAGAATTTCAGTTTAAAAAGTTATCTTACTTCTCATAAAAGGATCCATACAAATGAGAAACCGTTTAAATGCATAGACTGTGGGAAGGGCTTCAGCCAAAGCTGTGGCCTTGTTTTCCATAAACGGGTTCATACAGGAGAGAAACCCTATAAATGCATGGAGTGTGGAAAGAGGTTCAGGAACAGCAGTTATCTGAACTCCCATAAAAGGATTCACACGGGAGAGAAACCCTATAAATGTCTGGAGTGTGGGAAGAGCTTCAATCAAAGCAGTCAACTTACTTCCCATAACAGGATCCACACAGGGGAAAAACCTTATAAATGCACAGACTGTGGAAAGACCTTTATTGTCTGTGGCCAGCTGACTTACCATAAAAGGTCCCACACAGGAGAGAAACCCTATAAATGCCTGGAATGTGGAAAGGACTTCTGTCACAGACGTTCCCTTACTTCCCATAAGAGGGTCCACACGGGAGAAATCATATGTAATGCAATGAATGTGGAAAGTGTTTGAGTACAAGCAGCTCCCTTACTTACCACATTAGTATGCACACACGGAAGAAATTGTATCAGTGCATGGAATGTGGGAAGAACTTCACGTTGAAAAGTCACTTTACATCCCATAAGAGGATCCATACAGGGAAGAAATCTTAGAAATGTATGGAATAGCGATAGGACTTGGATGTATATTTAATGGCGCATAGTGCTTTATAGCATTCTGTGGGTGGTTTACAATGTCAGCATATTGCCCTGGCAATCCGGGTCCTCATTTTACTGACCTTGGAAGGCTGAATCAACCTTGAGCCCGTCAGAATTGAACTCCAAGTATTTCCCATTGAATGTGGAAAGACTTCTCGTGAAATGTGGACCCTTTTCATGAAAGAATCCAGAGGGGAAAAATATCCATGCATGGTGTTTGGAAAGCAATCAACTGATTTCCCATAATATGACTCACATCATGGAAATGCCTGTAGGGACCAAAGTGTCCTTCATTTCTGTAAAAGGATCTACTGCGATATGAAACGATATAAAAGTATGAAATGCAAAAAGAAGCTCAGTAAAGTCTGGAAAAAGATTGAGGTGAACAGTCTTCCTTTTTTTTTCAGAGGATTGCCATTGGAGAAACTGAATAAATGCAATGATTTTGGGAAGAGCTCCCAGGATAGATTTCTTAGTTCTGGAAGTATTATTTAGTTAGGTCTGATTCAAGAAAATTTGTTACTAAATTGTCCTATTCATTACTCCAAAACCTCTCAAATGCTGTATCTGGTCAAACAGCTTTAGGTAGAAGCAACATCTGAAGTGTCAGGCTCCGAGCTTTGTGGAAAAGTGGTATATGCAAGTTAAGCTGGGAAAACAGTTTTAATCGTATCGAAAATGTTGGGATTTAAACATTAGTAAAGTATTTAAGCTATTGTTTGCTTTTTTATATAATTGATTTGCATAACTTGTTTACCTGAGAAAATCTTCCAAATGTTTACACGTACATGCCTGCTTAATTGGGTATTTATTTGATGCAAAATCTCAGTTCCCCTGAAAGCAGAAAAGTAGCGAGTTTATGATTGTAGCCGTTGCCTCTTTAATAGTAGTTTTTACTGTTCCAACAGTGCACCTAATGAGCAAGATTTTTTTAAAGTATTTAATCGCTATTTCTTTTTATGTCCTCCTTTCCCTAAGTAATTAGAACCTTATTTTCTGTTTATGATGAAGATATACTATTTAGTTCCAAGGGATTTTTTTACTATGTTGTATTGCCAACTCACTGCATTTCTCAAGGTTTTCAGTGGCACATTAGTGCCACAGTAGTAGTTAAAGCAAATACCTGAATCTGTGATATCAGAGTGATCAGAAAAATGGATCCGATTGACATTTTAGGGGATCATAGCATTACAAATTTGAGAAAACTGCTCTTATTGGAATGACCTTGCACATTTTTTTTCTATACGTAGCTTTAAAAAACTTCTGGTATATCCTGAATATTAAGTATATTTCTCATCTTTGATTGAAAGATTGAATTTAACGTGTTTGAAAGTCGTACAAAAGTCAGCATTTAGTTCCCTTGGCTGGATGTCACAGTGGTGTGGGATTTTTTTTCACATGGTCTTTGTAGTGTTTGCATGGTTGACCTTGATGTCTCTTCCCAGACTCCAGTACATTGTAGAGCAGTGGTTCTCCACCTGTGGGTCGGGACCCCATTTGGGGTCGAACGACCATTTCACGGGGGTCGTCAAACAACGCAGTCGGCCATTTTTTCCCCCTTTTCCTTAGCTGTGCTACTCACTTTTATTCTATTGGCTTTTGAAAGCCAATAGAATAGACTCTCTTGAATAGAGTCTAATTCTATTGGCTTTCAAAAGCCAATAGGAATTGTCCAGGCTGTCTCTGCCCTGCTGAGCCCGCCAAAAGTCCCATTCTGCAAACGGTGCTGCACCAGTTGAGTAGTCCTCGACTTATGACTGGTTGAGTAGTCCTCGACTTATGACCGGTTGGGGGGGGTCGTGGCATTAAAAGCTTGAGAACCACTGTTGTAGAGCAACTGGCATGGCATATTACCGTTGTCCATTCTTATAATGTATCTCACCCATCTCGTACACCCAAATTCACACACACTGGCGTGAATGGAGAATGCGGGCATGGCCGATGCATCTAAGGTTACTTCCCACCCTGTTCACAGTGTACATTAGTCATAATGAAGAAAAAAACATTGACATCTTCAGATGAAGGGTTTGCGGTGGGAATGTTAAATGATAAATTCCGTGATAAAAAAATTACAAAGGCCGACTATAAACTAGATGTTGCAGGGCTACATTCTTTGTATCTCAGTTGGTCTTACTTTGTTCCATTTATCTGAAAATTGACCTTCCCACATAAGTTCATTAGAGATATTTCTTCGCCTCCAGTCAGCCAGCCATTCAATCCTTTCCCCTTAAAAAATAATAAAAATATAGATGGTATTTTGAAGGGTCTTGGGGGCTACACTCCCGTTTTGAAGAGACCGAGGTTGAGGACTTTTCCCAGCAAACATAGAAATGTTAGAATTTTTTTTAATGCAGTGGTTCTCAACCCTGGAGGGGGGGAGACAATGTAGTCAGCGAAGGCTTGAAGAAATGTCATGATTTAAATCTTGAGTTAAGTATTGGGGGTCTCTGGCCACAAAAGGTATTTAAAGGGAGTCTGTGGTGAAGAAAAGGTTTAATGAGTATTCAGGAATCTATTGAAAGGAACGTGTCTATGGAGATTCTCCGTCATCCAGGTCATGGTTGTCCCAAAGGTATTTTTCCAAAACGCAACTGGACTTCCTTGGGGTTTTTTTTTTTCCTTTGAAAACATTTTGCTTCTTATCCAAGAAGCTTCTTAAGTTCTGAAGAAAACAAAGGAACTGAAAGGAACCCCTGTTTAAACGCATCCGATGAGGAAAAACAGCTGCAGGCGAAGAGACATCCTGAGATGAAATGGAATGTGTGAATGATTTTGGGGAAAGAGGGTGAAGAGAAGCAGGAACAGTCAGAGGAAGAAATGTAGGAAGAACCCGCCCTAATGGATAAACCAGATAAGAGTGGTGGGCAGGAAGTTCGTGCTTTCAGACTGGTGGGATTCTGTTAATGTTGCCTTACAATAAAAGAGATAAAGCTCATCTAGTGTTTCCTATCTAGTTTACCTAGGATGATTGATATGAGGGGACCTTCAGAGGAGCTGTACAGTAGTGGCCAAAATTGTGGAAACTTTTGGGAAAAGTGTATTTTTGAGGTTTTGTCTAGAGAGCAAATCAGGTGTCGGCTTGTTTTATTTATTTATGAGACTTATATACCGCTTTAAGTGCAAGCACTCTCTAAGCGGTGTACACCAGTAAGCAATGTATATATATATATTTACATTGCCCCCAACAATCTGGGTCCTCATTTTACCTACCTCGGAAGGATGAAAGGCTGAGTCAACCTTGAGCCGGTGAGATTTGAACCGCTGACCTGCTGAACACAGTCAGCTAAAGTGGCCTGCAGTACTGCACTCTAACTGCTGCGCCACCTCGGCTCATCTTGGCAATGAGCCAATCAGATCACAGTAGGATTCAGTTATTGATGTCATGTATTGAAGCTGAGAGGAGGACATTTGTCAGTGGGTTATGTGATGGCTATCAAGTAGGTTGGGGTTTTTTGTGTTCTTTAGTGAGCTTGTAAAACAACATAAAATTAAAGTCACGGTGCAAAGAGTTGACTGGCTGCCCAGAAAGCGATATAAAATAGTATTATTAAGCGAACAAGGCTACAGTTATAAAGAAATTAGAAGAAAAATTGGTGGAAACTTAACCAAAGGTGGCATTTCTACTGTACACTTTTCCCAAAAGGTTTCCACAATTTTGGCCACTACTGTATATCCAATATGTATCTACCCTGTCTTTCTCAGTGCACAGCGATTGGGCTTTGTTGCTCATTTCTTCCTTTTTCTACATTTGCAGTTTACTTCGGAACCCCCTTACTTTTTGCTTCCCATAGTGATAGTCCCTTAAAGGCTAAGAGAGAAACCATCCAAGGGGAGGCTTCATCTGAGGGAGAGTTGAGGCCGAAACCTTGAAAGGGCAACCGAAACAGCAATCATGCCAATCAGATCTCAGAGGGGTCCCATGGTGTTTTCCCACCAGGAAAGCCACCAAAATGAGGGCTGGTTGCCCCCCCCCCCCCAAGTTTGGCCATGTTGCCCATCTTGCATCGTTCTTTTGCATTGGGCTTAATCTTCCCGTTTGAACCAGGGATGCTTAAATCTGGGTGAAGGTTCGTTCCCCGAGCTTGTGGGTTGGTTTCTGAATGTTTCGTTATCAGGCAAAGTAACATCTTCAGCAGAGTGTAGGGAGACGAACACTAACATCCCCTAAACTCCGCTGAAGATGTTACCTAGCCTGGTAATGAAATTTTTGGAAACCAATCCACAAGCTCGGAGAACGGACCTACGCCTGAGCTACAGATATTTGCCATTGCATTCTTAAAATGTCTTTAACGCGGTGGAGTCCCCAAGAGCCTCGATGGCTGAAAGCAATTTTTAATAGCTGGAGGATGCTGTGGGAGGAGTAGGGACCCTAAAGAAGAACACTGTGACCCACAAGGTGCTCAGATTGTGAGGGGCCGAGAAGGAGCTTTTTTCGGAGGCCCGATTGAGAGTATCGGACAGAGAGAGGACAACTTTGGGGATCGTCTCTGCTCCATTATGGTGTTTCCTTCAAGGTGAGTCTCATATCCCTTAGACCAGTGTTTCTCAACTTTGACAATTTTAAGGCATGTGGACTTCAACTCCCAGAATTCCACAGCCAGCATTGCTGGCTGTGGAATTCTGGGAGTTAAAGTCCACATGCCTTAAAATTGTCAAGGTTGAGAAACACTGCCTTAGACTTAGAGGAGCATCATTTTCTCCCTGGCCAGGAAAAGTGGTTTCTCGTGTTACTTATATCGGTTTACATCCCAGGATAAGAAGTAAGGGATGGAAAATTACCAAGGGGAGATCAAACTTAGAATTAAGAAGAAATTTCCTGACGGAACAAATTAGAAGACCTCCCAAAGTCCCTTCCAACTTTGCTATTCCATGCCTGTTCCATTCCATTCTATTCATAATCAGTGGAACAGCTTGCTTCCAGAAGTTGTGAGTGCTCCGACACTGGAAGTTTTCTAAACAACCATTTATCTAGGATGGTATAGCTTGAGCAAGGGGGTTAGACTAGAAGACCTCCAAGGTCCCTTCCAACGGTCTTATTCTCCCTTTTCCTGCCTTCTCCCATTCAGAGTGGGGAGGGGGGATGGATCTAGGGAGGGGGAGGAGCTGGGTGTAGGCACAAGTCTCACCAAAACGCCTCTTTGTGGCCTGCTAGAGCTTGGACTAGATGATGATGATGATGATGATGATAATAATAGTAAAGTTGGAAGGGACCTTGGAGGTCATCTAGTCCAACCCCCTGCTCAGGCAGGAAACCTTATACCATTTCAGACAAATGGCTGTCCAGTTTCTTCTTAAAAACTTCTGGTGTTGGAGCATTCACCACTTCTGGAAGCAGGATGTTCCACTGGTTAATTGTTCTAACTGTCAGGAAGTTTCTCCTTAGTTCCAGGTTGCTTCTCTCCTTGGTTAGTTTCCATCCCTTGCTTCTTGTCCTGCCTTCAGGCGCTTTGGAAAATAGCTTGACTCCCTCTTCTTTGGGGCAGCCCCTGAGATATTGGAACCCTGCTATCCTGCCCCCCCTCGTCCTTCTCTTCGTTAAACTAGACATACCCAATTCCAGCAGCCGTTCCTTATATGTTTTAGCCTCCAGTCCCCTAATCCAGATGACCTCTGGAGTTCCCGCCTCCTGGGAAGAACGGAGCGCGAAGCTAACCTTAGCATTACTAGGATATTAATACCACCCTAGTATTTCTTATCCAACCCTTTTGGGGTCTCCCTTCTCCAGAATTGATGCCGTCAGAAAAGCCAGTCACAAAAAATAGCTGGGAGGGGCATCTGGCCGCAGATCCGGCCCCCGCGCAGAGATTGGCCAGGAGGGCCATTTTAAGGCCCACCCACGTCCCTCCTTTCAAAGGCTCAAGGCTGGTGCCCGGAGGTGCCAGTGGGGGGCGCTCACCCGCTTTATTGCGCCTGCTCCGCCCCGTCTGCTTGGCTGGGGAGGAGCGGCTGTGTGAGTTGTGCCGTGGGAATTTGGCGGGGGAGGGTGACCGGGGCCGGGAGGAGGGGACCCCCCCACGACCCGGGGGGGGAGGACAATTGCCTCCTATTCCAACAGTAGGGGGAACCTCCCTGGTCGATTCTGCCAGGGAAGAAGAGACAGTGCGGCTCTCCCCCCCCCCCCCCAAATAGTACCCCGGATTCCCCGAAAGGGTTTGCGGGATTCCAGATCCCGAGGAGGGAGAAGGGAGACCCTTCCCCATCCTGCTCCAGCTGTGCATGCAAGAGATGTAACACTGGGGGGGGGGGGGAAGGGGAGAGAAAGAGTTGTGATGGTGGGGGTGGGGGAATAAAGGAACTATATGCTCCTATTGTGCGTAAACCAGGTTTGCTTTTCAAGATTTCTAACAAGGATCCGGGGAAAGGGGTCTGCCTGACTGGTACCCCTCCCCCTCCCTCTGCAAACGGTCCTATTTAAAGCATTGGGGGGGCGGGAGATTGGAAAGGACCAATTCTGTGCCTCAAATGAAATTGCCGGCGAGGCTGTAAGACCCCCATTATTTTTCCTGCTGTTCATAGAATTCAGCTGCACCTCTGCAGAAGACCTCTCCCCCCAAAAATGAAGGCTGGTCTCCAAGGGTGGTGAGAAGGGGACGAGACATAGGAAGCCTGAAACACTTTTTAATTTTGTCCCCTTCCCCCCCTCCCCCGCTCCAAACTGTCCCTTTGCCCTGAATTTGACAAAACAATCACGGTTTCTGAGCGAGAACAATTTGCGGATTCCTGAAGTTTCTTTCTTTTTTTTCCACCTCAGATGTAAAAGCTGGCGGCTTCCTTTAGAGCTGAATGGCTTGAAAATCATCTCGGGGGTTCTCTGTGCAACTCCGTCAGTTCTCAGGACTGAAAACAGATTGGAAAAAAAAACAAAAACCTTTGGAGATCTGGGAGATCTACAGGGCGCTTCTGGATCGTTGTTGGAGAAGAGGCTGGAAATGGATGCAACCTACCCAGCCTGGAACGAAATAGGAAGAGGTCCTTCTGCTGCTCATCCTAAGAGCTGTGGGGAGGTCTGGGCAGGACCAGGGCAGAAGATCCTGGAGGAAGCAGGACCAGGGCAGAAGATCCTGGAGGAAGCCCTCAGTTCTGAGATGCAGCGTTGGCGCTTCAGGAACAGCCCCTTTCAGAAGACCGAGGGGCCACGAGAACTTTGCAGCCACCTTCACCACCTTTGCTGGGGGTGGTTACAGCCCGAGAAGCACACCAAGGCTCAGATGTTGGACCGGGTGATCTTGGAGCAGTTTCTGGCCGTCCTGCCCAGGGAAATGCAGCGCTGGGTGCGGGAATGCCGACCAGAGACCAGTTGCCAGGCGGTGGCCCTAGCCGAAGGCTTTTTGTTGACCCAAGCAGAGAACGAGCAAGGAGGACACCAGGTGAGAGACACTCCTCTTGAGAAATATGGAGGGATCTTAATGTACTTGAAATCCTAAATGTCTCCCTAAGAATGTTGGAGATTAATAAGGCAATGAGAAGGTTTTGTTGTTAATTGCGAAGTCGTGTCCGACCCATCGCGATCCCATGGATAACGTTCCTCCAGGTCTTCCTGTCCTCTACCATCTTCTGGAGTCCATTTAAGTTCACACCTACTGCTTCAGTGACTCCATCCAGCCCCCTCCTTCTCTGTCGTCCCCTTCTTCTCTTGCCCTCCATCTTTCCCAGCATCAGGCTCTTCTCCAGTGAGTCCTTCCTTCTCCTTAGGTGGCCAAAGTATTTGAGTTTCAACTTCAGGATCTGGCCTTCTAAAGAGCAGTCAGGGTTGATCTCTTCTAGGACTGACCGGTTTGATCTCCTTGCAGTCCAAGGGACTCGCAGGAGTCTTCTCCAGCACCATAGTTCAAAGGCCTCAATTCTTTGGCGCTCAGCCTTTCAATGAGAAGGTTAGAGAACCTTATTAGCAACATTTGCTCCTGTGTTCTTCCAAATGGCATATTTGGAGCAATTCTCCCATCGTCCTCTTCCATTCCAAATTATGGACACAAAGGTCTAGCCAACATTGTGGGCAAGAAATGAAATCCCAGTTCTTGTCTCTTAACTTTGCTTCTTGGCCTATCCTTCAGGTTCTGAGGTCTTTGTTGGAGGTTGGCATCGACTGTCCTGAAGACGAGGTCCATCCTGTAAATCCCTCTCACAGTCCATGTTTCAGAAGGATTTCCAAGGAGGAAGGTCAATGTCAGGCCCCCTCAATAGGTAAGGAAAGATCCTTCTATTGGAGGTTTTCCACAGAGATTGTGTATCCTCCATTTTTTTTATCTTGTCATGTGTAGTCGTTGGACTTTCTAGAAGGTGATCCAGAATTAACTCTTCTTCTTCATACTTGAAGGCTTAGGACCAGGGGTGACATGATAGCAGTGTTCCAATATTTGAGGGACTGCCATGAGAGGGTCAACCTACTTTCCAAAGCACCTGAAGACAGGACCAGAAGCAGTGGATGGAAACTGATGGAGGAGAGAACCATCCTAGAAATAAAGAGGAATTTCCTGACAATTAGAACAATTAACCGGTGGACTGGATTACCTCCAAAAGTTGTAGGTGCTCCATCACTGGAGGTTTTCAAGAAAAGATTGGACAACCATTTGTCTGAAATTGTATAGGGCAGTGATGGCGAATCTTTTAGAGACCGAGTGCCCAAACTCAACCCAAAACTCACTTATGTATCGTCGGGTGCCGGGTAGGCGTGGCCCACTGGGTGGGTGTGGCCCATTGGGTGGGTGTGGCTGCGGTGGTAACGGCAGACTGGGTGGGACTAAAAAGTTCAATAAATCAATTCCAACTTTGCGAGATCTTTTTTTTCCCGTGGGAAGTTGAAATTGATTGAATCTATTTTTTTTTTTTTTTGGCACGCGGAGGCCTAAAGCGAAAAGGTTTTATAAAACCAAGCTGAAGCCTAGGACTGGGGCGACAATGCATGTGTCCACAGAGAGGGCTCTGAGTGCCACCTGTGGCACATGTGCCATACGTTTGCTACCACGGGTATAAGGTCTCCTCCTGAAACAGGAGTGTGGACTAGAAAACCTCCAAGGCTCCTTTCAACTCTTGTTATTCTAAAGTCTCACAAAGGAAATCTGTCCGGTCACTCCACATACTACCTTCCAGTGGAAAGGAAGGGAACAGAACCTTGAAGGTCTTCTAGCCCAGCCCCCTGCTCAAGGAGGAGAACCTATACCAGGGGTAGGCAACCTTGGCTCTTTTATGACTCGTGGACTTCAACTCCCAGAATTCCTGAGCCAGCATGGCTCAGCTTGGAAACCTCTCCTTTTCTCCTCAGCACGGATGGCTCAGGAATTCTGGGAGTTGAAGTCCACGAGTCATAAAAGAGCCAAGGTTGCCTACCCCTGACCTATACTATTGATCCCTGTTTGCAGAAAACAAACCCATTTAGGGATCTCCTGGGTTTCATTCTGGCTCCTCTATCCTGAGATACTTTTCTTTATTCTCAGAGATAAGAATAACTTAGGGCTTTTTTGATAGGTGATTTGGAGTAAATTCTCACACATTTCCCCGTTGGATTATCTCCAACACCACCTCTCCTTTCTGGCGTGTTCCTTCTCTTTCATTCTTGGGTCCAAAGACAGAGCCCATGAAATGCCACTGAAGACTGAGGTTAGGCTAGAGAAATGGGGGCGTTCTCCACAGTATAGGAAAAAGTCATGCCTTCAGACTACAAAAGGTGGAATTAATCCCTTTCCTGCTTCATCCATTCTCTCTCCTTCCCAGAGAACAAAATGGAGTCACCGTTGTTCATCAGTTGCTCTCTTTGTACTGGTGGAGCTGATAAAGCAGCTGGATCTCCAGCTCAGGTAGGAAAGAAAATATCTGGGGCTAATATAGGGGAGCAGGTGGAGACTGCTTTGGGGTCATTTGTGATCTCAGTGTATGATACTGCTATTCCAGAGCATTGTGGGACAGGGAAATTAGGATTCAAGTTAGTGGTCAGTCACACTCAGCCTGCCTCTCAAGGCTTTTTTGAAACAGACTGAATTCTTTAGTGGTTGAATACAGCTTACCTGAGAAAATCAGCTGTGGGCATCTTATTAATACCATGAAATTAGGAATACAGTTACTACACATATAACAATTTTGATAATCTTCAAGGAGAACCTGCCACTCTGCATTGCCTAGATCAGGGGTGGGAAACGATGGCCCTTCTATGACGTGTGGACTTCAACTCCCAGAATTCCTGAGTCAGCCATAAAGGGGCCATAGTTCCATCTCTGGCCTAGATGGAGACAGTGTTGTGTGTACCCTGTCCTTAAGAAGTAAGGAGATGGTTTTATTTATTCATCAAATTTCTACACTGCCCATCTCAGCTAAGTGACTCTGGGCAGTTCATAAAATAGTATAAAAACGTAATTAAAGAACAACATTAAAACAGTTAAAAACAGGGTTAAGATTTACATGTTAAAAGTTAAAAGAGTTTAAAAATTATCAAAGCTAAACGGTTAACCCTCAACTTGGCCCTCTCCCCTAGATCTTACCAGTCAAAATTCTTTAACCAATGAGATCTACAACGTGTCCTCCCAGCCTGACTTAGGTGGTATGGGTCGATTTGAGAAGCTGTTCCTCACATAACCTGATGCCACGAAGGGCTTTAAAAGTAACAACCAACACTGTGAATTGGACCCAGAAGCAAACTAACACCATTTCAGAGGTGTTGCATGTGCAACCCTAGAGGTACCCAGAATTGCTTGTGCCACTGCATTCTACACCACTTGCAGCTTTTAGATGTTCTTCAAGAGTAGCCTCCTGTTGAGCACATTGCAGTAGTCCATCTAGGAAATGACTAGGGCGTGAGTGACTGAAAGGAGGGCTTCTTGATCCAGGAAGAATTGTAACTTTGTGCACCTCCGAAGTTAAGCAGATGTCCTCTTAGACATGACTACATGACTCAGGAGGACACCCAGATTATATATTAGGTACGTGGTGGCAAACCTATGGCACCCGTGCCACAGGTGGCACTCAGAGCCCTTTCTGTGGGCACGCGCGCCGTCGCCTCAGTCCTGGGCCTTTAGCTCGGTTTTATAAAACCTTTTCACTTTAAGCCTCTGCCGCCGTGTGGAAAAAAAAAAGGGTTAATCAATCAATTTCAACTTCTTGCGGAAAAAAAAAGATCTTCAAAGTTGGAATTGATTGATTGAACTTTTTAGTCCCACCCAGTCTGCTGTTACTACCGCAGCCACACCCATCCAATGGGCCACGCCCACCCGGCACCCAACGATACATAAGTGGGTTTTGGGTTGCAGTTTGGGCACTTGGTCTCTAAAAGGTTTGCCATCACTGTATTAGGTCCTTCTGGGGCAGTGCAAGTCCATCCAAGCCAAAGATGTTAAACCCCCAGAGGTGGAAGCCCCTTCTATCCACAGCCACTCATCTTAACAGGTTCAGTTGAAGCCTATTGTCCCCCACCCAGACCCCCACAGCCTCCAAGCACCATGAGAGCACATCCATAACATCACTTACTTTACCCAGGAAAGAGATGTGCACTGGGTTATCATGCTGATGATACCTCATCCCATAGCTACAGAGAAAAAAAAACCCAGTGCATTAAGCCCCATGGCATTTTAGAAAGCAGGACCCACAGGTTGGACCTCTCACTCCCTATTGATTGGGATCGATGCCAGAGGAAGAAGATAAAGCAGCACAAAACCACTCATTCCCAACTCCCAGAGTCAACCCAAAAGGATACCGTGGTTCATGGTATCGAAAGTTGCCGAGAGGTCAAGAAGAACCACAATGGATGCACTATCCCTGTCCCACTCCTACTAGGGATCAACCAGAATCATTAATGTTGGTTCTGATGCTGTTCCTTCCTCGTTCAGGGTCCTGTGTCTTTTGAGGAGGTAGCTGTTCATTTCACCAGTGAAGAATGGTTGCTGCTGGATCCCAACCAGAAAGTCTTGCACCAAGAAGTTATGTTGGAGACATCTAGGATTGTGGCCTCTTTAGGTAAAGTTTCCTCTGAGGAAAATTAAGTCAGATTGAGGAGATCTAGATGGGGTTTTTTTGCAGCTTAGAAGATCTGTGCAGATCTTGTTAAAATGATGACATCTCCTTTGTCTTTTCCTCTTACATTACTTCTAGTCCATCTCTGCAGTTCTAAGTACCGAAATTTTAAATTAATAAATATTCATGTTGCCATTTACCCTGCTGCTCCCCTTGCAAATGCCAATGAATAGATACAGGCTAGAGACTGTCATGGGGAGAGCAAATTGAAGACTTTTCTGATTTCTTTTTCTTCCCCCTCAAGCAGTTGGTGATCAGGACACTGAAAATTACCCAGAGTCAGATGTGGTGCCATCACAAATAATCAAAATTGAAATAGAAGGAGACACATCTGCAGATAAGTGTGGAAAAAGGAGATATGAGGAAAACCCATCTTATAATTGGAAAGAAAAATCCATTCTTGATTGCACAGAAACGGATAATTTCCTGACCCAACATGATTGTAAAGAAAGCAGAATGGGAAAGTGGCAAGGAAGTGGTGAAATATTTCAAGCAAAACCCAACTATAGCAATCAGTGCAATATTGGAAAGACCTTCAGCAATAACAGTAACATTACTCCCCATAAAATGATCCATGCAAGGGAGAAGCCCTATAAATGTGTGGACTGTGGAAAGAGCTTTCGGTGGAGAGGTAATCTAACTACCCATAAAAAGATCCATTCACGGGGAAAACCCTATAAGTGCATAGACTGTGGAAAAAGCTTTAGCATGAACAGTTCCTTTACTTCTCATAAAAGGATCCATACAGGAGAGAAACCCTTTCAGTGCACAGTGTGTGGAAAGAGCTTCAGTTTGAACAGGTGTCTTATTTCTCATAAAAGGATCCATTCAGGATTAAAACTTTATATATGTAATGAATGTGGGAAAAGTTTTATTTTAAGCAGCTCCCTTACTAATCACATCGGTACCCATAGCAGAGAGAAACTATATCACTGTACTGACTGTGGGAAAAGCTTCAGGTGGAAAAGTCACCTTACTTCCCATGAAAGGATGCATACAGGGGAAAAACCATATGAATGTAAGGACTGTGGAAAAAGTTTCAGTATGAACAGTTCTCTTACTTCTCATAAAAAGATCCATACAGGAGAGAAACCCTATCAATGCATATTGTGTGGGAAGAACTTCCGGTTGAAAGGTCATCTTACTTCTCATAAAAGGATGCACACGGGGGAAAAACCCTATCAATGCATGGACTGTGGAAAGAGCTTCAGTATGAGCAGTTCCCTTACTTCGCATAAAAGGATCCATACAGGAGAGAAACCCTATCAATGTTTGGAATGCGGGAAGAGCTTCAGCAAAAGCAGTATTCTTAATTCCCATAAAAGGATCCACACAGGAGAGAAACCCTATAAATGCCTGGATTGTGGAAAGAGCTTTAACAACAGGAATCACCTAACCTCCCATAAAAGGATCCACACAGGAGAGAAACCCTTTAAGTGCACAGAGTGTGGAAAGAGCTTCAGTTATAGTGATTCCCTTACTTCTCATAAAAGGATTCATACAGGAGAAAAACCCTACAAGTGCATGGAGTGTGGAAAGTCCTTTATTCAAAGCAGTCACCTTAATTCCCATAACAGAATGCACACTGGGGAGAAACCATACAAATGTATGGAGTGTGGAAGGAGCTTCAGCAGCAGCAGTTCCCTTATTTGCCATAAAAGGATCCATTCAGGGTTGAAACCTTATATATGCAAGGAATGTGGGAAGAGTTTTATTTCAAGCAGCTCCCTTACTAACCATATTGGCATCCACATAGCTGAGAAACTGTATCAATGTACAGAGTGTGTGAAAAGTTTCAGGTGGAAAAGTCAACTTATTACCCATAGGAGAATACATACAGGAGAAAAACCCTATCAGTGCAAGGATTGTGGGAAAAGTTTCAGTCTGAACAGTTCCCTTACTTCTCATAAAAGGATCCATACGGGAGAGAAACCGTATAAATGCATAGAGTGTGGAAAGAGCTTCAGCAAAAGCTGTAACCTTACCTCCCATATAAGGATCCACACAGGAGAGAAACCCTATCAATGTACGGAGTGTGGAAAGAATTTCAGTTTGAACAGTTCCCTTACTTCTCACAAAAAGATCCACACAGGAGAAAAAAAATATATACATTAATGATGTGTGGAAAGAACTTAATGTGAAACAATCAACTTATTTTCCCTAAAAGGACCCATGTGGGAAAGATGCCTTTAGTGATTGAAGTAATTCCTGTGAAAGAATCCAATGTGATATCAAACACACGCGCTGTACAGTAAGGGCATAAAATGCAGAGAACTTAATCAAGAATTTTGAACTGATTTCTCTTAAAAGGCACCATTGGAAGGAAATAGGATGTAAGCAAAGTAGTTTGTGAAGAATTTCAAAGTTTTTTTTTATTGTTCCTTTGAGGTAGTTTTTTTGCAGGATTTTTTTTTGCAAAGTTTTTGGAAGTGGTTTGCCATTATTACCATCACAGGGTTGAGAAAAAGTGACTGGCCTAAGATACTCCAGCTGGCTTTGTGCCTAAGGTGAGAGTTCCCTTAGCCCCACATGGGAGAAATATGTGTCTGGAAGAGAAATTATAGAGCAGGAGTCTTACACTCCATGAAAGGAGAAACTATATAAAAGTAAGAAATTTAGTAAGAATTTCAATACAAGGTGCTCTCTTATTTCCCAGAAAAAGTTTCCTGCAGGAGAGACAGTACAGTATGAATGTATGAAATACAGAGAATCACCTTGTTAATCTGTCTTACTTCCCAGAAAAGGATCCACTTTAAGGATATAGGAGTACAAGGATCCTGTGAAAAAAGTTAAGGAAATCTTCCTTCGTTTGGAGGATCACCACAGAAAAAAATGAATAAATACATGGAGAGCTGCCAGGATATATATCTTAGTTCCAGAGGTATTACCCTAGTGACTAGTCAGTTAGGTCCAGCTCATAAGAATCTGTTATTAAATTGCCCCATTTGTTATATCAAAATCTCTGCCTGGTCATGTGTGTTTATCTAGGCGGAAGCAACATCTGGACCAAGTCTGGGATCAGGCTCCAGGCTTTGTGGAAAGCTGACATGTGTAAGCAAAAGCGGGGGAAAACATTTGTGCACATTTTAGATGTAACTACTGAAAACACCTGCCTTTCTTAAACAAGTAGCAAAGTATTAAAACCTTTTTTTAAATCAGTGAAAATCTCTCCCGAATGTTTATAGGACTGTTTAGCTAAGGATCTCTGGTTGCAAAATCACATTAATCCTGCTGAAAACAGACATGCAGTCAGTACATTTATGATTGCAGCTGTAGCCTCTTTACTTTGAAAATGGTTTTATCGATTCCAGTGTACCATATGAGCAATATTTTTTTAATAAAGGAGAAAGTTCAATTGAACTGTTTCTCTTTATGTCTTCAGTTCTCAGTTCTATCATGAAGAAATAACATTCAGCTGAAAGTGAATTCTTCATCGTTTTTTCCCCATTATATTCCAGAACTACTGTTTCTCAAGGTTTTTGATGTCACTTTAGTGCCTCTGGCAGATTCGTGAATTTGCGATATCAAGATGATCAGAAAGGTCAATCCTATATGAAGTTTTAGACTTAGAGGATCATGCCATTACAAATTTGAGAATGTCTGGCATGATTTTGACTCTTTTAATCTTAAGGTAGATTTTTTTTAAAAAAAACCTTTCAGTATATCCTGAGTATTAACAATATTCCTCTTTTGAAGGGTTAGTATAGTAAATTATTCAGAACAGTTGTGGAGTGTAAATGTTGCCCCTAGTTAATATACACCAAAGGAAGCTAAAAGAAAAAAGTTTAATATGTTGGAAAATCTTTAGTGAGGGGAGCAGAATGGGATTGGCCTACAACAGGCATGTCAAACTGCCAGCCCATGGGCCAGATGCACCACGCCAAAACTGCACCCATCCCATTGCTGGCAATGGGGGAAAAGTCCCAGTACATCACATTACATGACATTGTGAGTTTGACATGCCTGGTCTAGAAAGTTGTAGAAAGAGGTAGAATGATTTCAGATCTGACTTGTTTCAAAGAATTCATACTGCACAGAAAATGATGCATAGAAATCCATGGAATATGAGAAAGGCATTAGCAAACAGATCTACCTATAAACAAAGCAACAAAGTCTATAAAACATGGAAACTCTTCTCTTATATAAATGTATGGCATTTGTTAGGAACTTTCATATTTGTGTCATTTTAACATACAGAGAAAAAACGTGGCATTTAAAATGGTTATGTTAATCAACAGGTGGGAGGGTTGAAGGAAGGGGGATTGACAGGAATGGATGACGTAGGGCAGGACGGGCAGATTAGAGATAGAGGAGAATTGGTGAAAGAAAGGGTAATGGGAATGAATGATGTAATAGAGCAGTGTTTCCCAAACTTGACAATTTTAAGGCATGTGGACTTCAACTCCCAGAATTCCACAGCCAGCGGGTGGGGGGGGGAGAAGTGTTGAGGGAGCAAAGAAGGACAGGAATGGATCGGGCAGGACAGGAACAGCAGGGGGATTGGCAGATTGAGGGGGTAGACCAACTACCTGAGAGAGGAAGGTTGATAGGAAGGCAGGATGGGAAACAGGAACAGCAGGGAGATCGACAGAAGAGGAGGAGAGATAATTTGGAGAAGGGAAGAGTGATAGGAGAGGATGATATATATATATATATATATATATACACACACACACACATTAAAAATAAAAGTAAAAATAGGACTCTTGGGAATATCCATACTATTAAAACAATGATCACCAAGAAAATGCTTTAAGAGAATAAAATTACATACACACACAGGTAAAAAAAGGATATATGCAATGTTATCTTCATTTTAGATGTCAAAAGGGTCTCTCTGTCTCTCTTTCTCCCTCCCTCTCTATCTGCCCTTGGTCTGCCACTCCTCTTCCCCCACTCTCTTTCTCTCTCTCTTTCCTCTCTCTCTCTCCCTCCCCCCCTCTCTTTCTCCCCTCCCCTCCTATCTGCTGCTTACCTGGCAAGCTTCAAGCTGTTGTCCAACAAGCTCAGGGGTAAGCAACCTCATCTCTTTTATGACTCATGGACTTCAACTCCCAGAATTCCTGAGTCAGCCTAGCTGGGCTAGCTAGCTCTCTCCTGCCCTTCCTGCTTCCTGCAGAGACGCAGCAAAGGGAGGAGCCTCGCCCAAAAAGCTTTTCTGCTCCTCGGAGAACACTGTGAGTGCACAATCTTTTACAAATATACACACACACAAAAAACCAACACAAAGAGAGAGAGAGAGAGAGAGAGAGAGAGAGAGAGAAGCAGGCAAGCGCAATTGCCTCTCTCTGTCTCTGTCTCTCTCTGCAAAGGCAGAGGAGGCTGGGAGCCACAGGGGAAGGCTCAAAGAGCCGCATGCAGCTCTGGAGCCGCAGGTTGCCGACCTGTGATCTAGCCGCTTTCTCATGATGTGCTCTGCATATAAGTTAAATAGGCAGGGCGATAGAATACAGCCTTGCCGGACTCCTTTCCCAATTTTGAACCAATCAGTGGTTCCATGTCCAGTTCTCACTGTTGCTTCTTGACCCACATATAGGTTTCTCAAGAGATGTATACTGAGAGTCGTTATTTGAACTTTCAGAACTTTCTTTTCTGGGCTGTAAGGAGGTTTATAAAAGATAAAGAACGAAGACACCCCTGACTCCAGCTTAGCCTTTTAAGAGCTGCATCCAGGCCGGTTTCAGATTGCATTTTAGAAGTAGTTTTGATTCTGCCTCTTCCCAGCTTTTTCAAATTTTTTGTCTAGGAAAGAGATAAAAGGGTTAGTGGTTCTTCTTCCCGTGACTAACCAATAGTAAACCTACTTACCTGAGAAAGACAGATAAGGGCATCTGGACTTGCCACTTGGTTAAATCCAATTTACCAAACCTAATAATATCAAATCTTTCAAGAGATAGGAATACAATTCATAACTAACAACTTTAACAATCTTTGCTGCCCTATACCACTTAGATGGAGAGGGCATTGTATGTAACTTCTTGAGAGATCAGGATGATTTTATGACATATGTTGAGACCAGCTTGGGAAATGCCCACTTAAGAATTATAACTCTTTTTAGGATTTGGAAATTAAAGAAGATCATGCAAATTCTATTGAGTTTGCAGCATCCAATCTGAGTCAGTCACCGGGACCTGAGATTTATTCCTACAAGCTTCAGGACTTGTACTGGAGCCCATCCTGAGGGAACTTTTCTCTCTCCTGAATGTGCGCACTGGACTTAGCATAGAACAGTCTAGTGCAGTGGTTCTCAACCTTTTTAATGCCGCGACCCCCAACCGGTCGTAAGTCGAGGACTACTCAACCAGTCGTAAGTCGAGGACTACTCAATTGGTGCAGCACTGTTTGCAGAATGGGACTTTTGGCGGGCTCAGCAGGGCAGAGACAGCCTGGACAATTCCTATTGGCTTTTGAAAGCCAATAAAATTAGACTCTATTCAAGAGAGTCTATTCTATTGGCTTTCAAAAGCCAATAGAATAAAAGGGAGTAGCACAGCTAAGGAAAAGGGGAAAAAAATGGTGGACTGCATTGTTTGACGATGGGGTCCCGACCCACAGGTTGAGAACCACTGGTCTAGTGCATGTATTCTGGAGAATGAGATCTTCCAGCACGAGTTTGAGAGCTTGGAACAATAAATTCTGGTCCCGATGACTGACTCAGATTGGATCCTACAACATTATCTGGGACATATATATTTGCCTTTATTCTTTTTTTTATTATTTATTATTTATTTTTAACCAACAAGACAAAACAAAACAAAGCAAAACATAACATACATACACACACAATATATACTCCTCCTTTTTTTTACAGCAATTGCGTAACGGATATCTATTATTTACATTTCCCCCCTTATTCTTCTTTAGAATATTTGTCCTTATAGCCCCGTTATTTCTTATTTACATTTTTCTTCCTTCATGTTCTACTTCTTACTAAGAATAATTCATATTATTATTATACATTATTATACACATTTTTTCACTTTTGACCTTTCCATATTTTTTCTCCTCTATTATTTCTAGTCTCCAACCAGACATACAACTTGTTCCATGTTATATAATACTCTGTGTCTTCCTTTTCTTTTATCTCTTTTGTTAATTTGTCCATCTCAGCACAGTCCAGGATTTTTCTTATTACTTCTTCCTCTGATGGTATATTTTCATTTTTCCAGCACTGTGCATATGCTATTCTTGCCGCCATTATTATATGTAAAATTAAGTACCATATTTCTTTACTATATTTTCTGTTTAAAATACCCAACAAAAAGATCTCTGGTTTCCAGTCTAAGGGTTGGTCTATTATTTCTTCGATCCATTTTCTTATTGTAGACCAGTATTTTTTTGCAACTGGGCATGTCCACCATAAATGATAATATGTTCCATATACTTTTTTACATTTCCAGCATGTTGGCGAATTGTTCTGGAACATCTTGGCAAGCTTTGCTGGTGGAAGATGCCAACTGTAAAACATCTTCAGCTGGTTTTCCTTGAATGCCGCCAACATAGTCAATTTTATATTTATTTCCCATATTTTCCCCATTTCTCCAATTCTATATTATATCCGAAATTTTTTGCCCATCTAATCATTGTGTCTTTGACAACCTTGTCTTCCATTTTATATCTCAATAGGTATTTGTATAAATTGCTAATTAATTTTATTTCTGTTCCATGTATAATTTTATCCAATTCTTGCGGCTCTTTTTTGGATTTCATATAATTTTTTGTCCTTTGTATATTTAGATTGAATTTGTGTAAATGTCCACCAATCAATCTCTTTGCCAATGTCTTGTTCCAATTCTTATTTTGTTTTCAAATTTCCCTGTTCATTTACTAATTCCTTGTATCTAATTATCTTATTTATATCCAATAGGTTTGGGTATTTCAGAGCTTCTGTTGGGGATAACCACATTGGAATTCTTATATAATGTTTTTGTTTTATTTTTTCCCAAGTCTGTAGCAATGCATTCCTAACTATGTGTCTTTGAAAGTATCTGTGTATTTTATGTTTTTCATCCCATAGGAATGCATGCCATCCTGCTTGCAAGTCATGTCCTTCTATTGTTAAAACTCTAGTATTTCTCAAATCCATCCAATCTTTTAGCCAAGTTAAGCTCGATGCTTGGTAGTATATTTCCCATTCTGGTAACGCCAATCCCCCTTTATCTTTCATATCTTGCAAGAGTTTTAATTTAATCCTGGTTTTTTCCTTTGCCATATAAATTTAGTGACCAATTTATTTAATTCTTGAAAGAATGTTTTCCCTAATTTTATTGGAATAACCTGGAACAGAAATAATATTTTTGGCAATACATTCATTTTGACCGTAGCGGTCCTCCCTAAAAATGAAATTTGCAAATTTTCCCAATTTTCTAAATCTTTTTTTATCTGGTGTAATATTTTATCATAATTGTCCTCCTTAATCGAGGAACATTTCGCTGTAAGCCAGATCCCTAAATATTTTATTTTCTTGGTTATACTTATCTTTGTTTTATCTTCCAATTCCCTTTCCTGTGCCTTTGTAAGATTTTTTGTTATTAATTTGGATTTATTCTTATTAATCTTAAGTCGGGCTACCTCACCAAATTCTTCTATTTTTTGAATCAATTTAAAGCCGGTTTCTAATGGATCTTCCAAAATAAATACCAAATCATCAGCAAAGGCCTGGACCTTATATTCTTCCTTTTTAATTTTTAAACCCTTTATTTCTTGGTCTTCTCTGATTTTTGTAAGGAGTATTTCTAATGACAAAATAAATAGAAGAGGGGAAAGTGGGCATCCTTGTCTTACTCCTTTGGTTATATCAATTTTTTCTGTCATTTCCTCATTTATAATTACCCTAGCTGTTTGTTTAGTATATATTTTCTCAACTATCTTTCCAAATTTTGTCCCAAAATCCATATAGTACAATTGTGTTATAATAAAATTCCAATTCAAATTATCAAATGCCTTCTGGTATTTGCCTTTATTCTATTGAGTCTGATCACAAGGATTCTTCCTTGTTCAGGGTCCTGTGTCCTTTGAAGAGGTGGCCATTCATCTCACGAGTGAAGAGTGGTTGCTGTTGGATCCCAGCCAAAAAGCCCTGCACCAAGAAGTCCTGTTGGAAATGTCTAGGATCGTGACCTCTTTAGGTAAAGGTTCCTGTGGAGAAAAGTTTGAGGATTGAGGAGTTAATGAAGAGTTTATTTACAGCTTAGGAGATCTGTGCAGATTTTGTTGAAGTGATTTCTGATCTTTTCTTTTTTTAATCTTATATTAATTCCAGTTCTCTTACATAGTGTTCTAAGTACTAGAACCAGTCTGATAACCAGTCAGTCTAGAAAGGCTTGATATGCAGTCTTGGGATGTTGTTTGGGCCCTGTGTTAATACTGCAGAGGTGCTGGGAACATAATCAAGGATATTTTTGCTTATTTCACTTGTCCTAATCAATTAGAACAATTAATCAATGGAAATGTTTACCTCATGGAGTTGCGGGTACTCTATCACTGGAGGTTTTCAAAAATAGACTGGACAACCATTTGACAGAGATGGTATAAGGCCTTCTGCCTTGAGCAGGGCTTTGAACTAGAACAGTGTCTTTCAACCTTTTCTTCACTACATACCCCCTTTAAATATCTTTTGTGACCACGGTCCCGGACCACCCAAAAGTTAACTCAAGATTTAACACACTAGACCGTTCTTTTCCTTGCAGATGTCCATGAATAGATGCAGGCTAGGGACTGGCATAGGGATAGTGAACTATATGTTGTCAAGTTTTTGATTTCTTTTTCTTCCTCCTCAAGGAGTTGATGAGCAGAAGAATGAAAATTTCCCAGAGTGCAGTATAGTGCCATCACAAATTATCAAAATTGAAATACCAGAAGAGACATGCACAAATAAGTGGGAAAGGAGATATGAGAAAAACCAATCTTGCAATTGGAGAGAAAGATACGTTCTCCAATGTGCAGAAATAGATCACTTCCTGACCGCAACGTAATTCTAAAGGAAGCAGCACAGGAAATTTTCATAGAAGGGGAAAAAGTTTCAAAGTAAAATGTAACTTTAGTAATAACTGCAAAATTGAAAAGAGCTTCAGTAGTAATAATATTTTACCCGGTAGAGTGAGCTATGCAACGGAGAAGCCATATAAATGTGTGAACTGTGGAAAGAGCTTTAGATGGACTATTAATTTAACTACTGATAAAAAGATCCATCCAGTAGAAAAGCCCTATAAGTGCATAGACTGTGGAAAAAGCTTCAGTATGAAGAGTTGCCATATTCCTCATAAAAGGATCCATAAGAGAAAGAAACCCTATCAATGCATAGAGTGTGGGAAGAACTTCACCACAAGCAGTAACCCTAGTTCCCATAGTACAATCCACACAAGGGATAAAAAATATGCATGCATGATGTGTGGAAAGAACTTCAGGTCAAGAAAACAACTTACTTCACATAAAAGGAGGATGCATGCCACAGAGAAACCCTATAAGTGCCTGGACTGTGGAAAAAGGTTCAGTATGAAGAGTCTCCTTGATTCTCATAAAAAGGTCCATCCTGTAGAAAAACCCTATCAATGCATAGAATGTGGGAAGAACTTCTGCACAAGGCATGATCTTACTTCATATAAAAGGTTCACACAGGAGAGAAACCGTTTCAGTGTATAGAATGTGGAAAGACTTTCAGTCACAACAGTGCCCTTACTTCTCATAAGAGGATCCACACAGGAGAGAAACCATTTCAGTGTATAGAATGTGGAAAGACTTTCAGTCACAACAGTTCCCTTATTTATCATAAGATTCACACAGGAGAGAAACCGTTTCAGTGTATAGAATGTGGAAAGACTTTCAGTCACAACAGTTCCCTTATTTATCATAAGATTCACACAGGAGAGAAACCGTTTCAGTGTATAGAATGTGGAAAGACTTTCAGTCACAACAGTTCCCTTCTCATAAGAGGATCCACACAGGAGAGAAACCGTTTCAGTGTATAGAATGTGGAAAGAACTTCAGCACAAGCAGTAACCTTAGTTCCCATAAAAATATCCACACAGGAGAGAAACCCCATCAATGCATAGAATGTGGGAAGAACTTCTGCACAAGGTATGATCTTACTTCACATAAAAGGGTTCACACAGGAGAGAAACCATTTCAGTGTATAGAATGTGGAAAGACTTTCAGTCACAACAGTTCCCTTACTTATCATAAGAGGATCCACACAGGTGAGACCTATCAATGCATGTAGTGTGGAAAGAATTTCAGGAAAAATAGTGACTTTATTTCCCATAAAAGGGTTCACATAGAGGAGCAACTAGAGGTAGTTCTTGAATTGCAACCATAATGGAGTCGGCCCATCATAGTTGGTGAGTTGGTCATGTATCAACCCGATTTTACAACTCTTTTTTGCAGTGGTCATTAAGCAAATCACTATAGTCATTAAGTGAATGATTAAGCAAATGCCAGTTTTTCAGTGAACAGAGTTCACTATGGGTGCAGTTTTGCGGAAAAACTGGCATCTCGGGTTTTTAGCAAAGTCTTCATAAAATGCAGTAACATGACAATGGGACACTGCAAATGGCTGCAAATGGAATTTGCAAACTTGGTTCAAGCACCCAACATGTAGTCAATTGAGCCTGGGAGCCCCTAAAAATAAGAATTTCAAATCTGTTGAGTCCTTGGCGGGAAGCAGACACGAGAAGCAGTTGAAGTTCTCAGTTTCCTTTATTCTGCGTTCAGCTTACAAGTAGATGGCTTCAGTAGCTCCCAAAACCTCCCAGCTTCTTATATAGACGTTTCCCGGGTAAATGCGATACTTTTCCCGCGTCAGCACCCGCGCATGCGCACGGCGCTGGCGACAGCCTGTCTGGTCCCGGGCAGCTTTGCACCTGCCCTGGACTGCCTGCAAACGCCCGAGCCGTTTGCAAGGCTCGGGACATAACACCCCTTTCCCCCGGGCTAAAACTACTACCAACATATAATCATTTATTTTATGCAGTGTTCTGCTTCTCAGTGCTCCTATCGTTACCTGGCTTTTGTTTAGCCAGCAATGTTATGTAATCCTCTCAGTATTTAGGAGACTTCTTTGCTCTCTGTGACCTTCTCAGCTCTGGATTACTAGCATGAGTTCCCTGACTGGAGGGAGATGTGAGCCTGTTCTCCTTATTTTGCCTTGGTGCCTTCCAAGGACTGTGCCCCTATGCCTGGCCTGCTTGCTTGCCCACCGGGCTCGTCAGGCCAGGGCTTCTGTCACTTTGTGACCTGGTTGACCTGCCTAGCTGTAGACCCTCGGGCCCCTTGAAGTGATAGCCACTGCTGGGCGTCTCTGTTGAACCTCCTAGGTACGTCCAAGACCTGTCAGGAGGCTGACCATTCCCTGAACCCCGTTCTGTGTCCGGGCTTGTGTGGGTTCCTGTACTTTCCCAAAACTCAGTTACTCCCTGATTTGGGCTAGAGGTGTTGGAGTCGGGACTTGGTTCCTCGACCACCTCCCTGTATGTTTGACCCCCTGTAGAATTTGGGGTAAGGTCAGGCCAACCTTGGGGATTGTGTGCCAGCTCTCTTGCGGGGAATGATTTGTTGGGATGCCCCCGGGTATCCTCCGTGACTGGAGGGCTGTGTGATGTGTGTGGAAAGTGAGTATGCCCTCGGGGTGATTCTCTGGCTGGAGTAGGCGTGGATGCCTGGTAATTAGGTAGGCTCATAGAATTCTTGTTCGGAGCTCTCGCGGAACCCTGGGATGGGCCGTTTGTAGCTCCATCAGTGGAGATGGGCAGCAGCTCGTGCCCTTCCCTTTGCTCCAAAGGGTCCCTCCCCCCCTGGAAAAGACCCAGGAGTCTCATCTGAAAAGTCCCGCCGAGGGCGGAGTTGGTCGATGTGCCGACGCAGGACACGACCGTTGGCCAGGGCTACCTCGTAGGAGAGAGGACCTGTGACCCTGGAAATAGAAGCGGGGACCCATGTATGACCAGGCCTGTAATTGCGAGCCCAAACCGGGGCACCCACAAGTAATTGTCTAGGTGCCCAAGGATGTGAGGTAGATGAAGGCAGTCTGTCCGGATGCAACCGGTCAAGTTTAGTAGTAAGTTGACGCCCCCAACGAAGTTCAGCTGGGCTTCTCCCTGTAGAAGTGGACGGTGTGGTGCGATCAGAAAGGAGAAAGTCAGCCAACCTGTGATGCCAGTCCCCGTAGGTGAGTCTTTTCAATGCGTCCTTTGTGATGCGCACCATACGTTCAGCCATACCGTTGGTGGACGGGTGGAAGGGTGCAGACGTGGCATGACGAATCATTTTTGCCTGTAAGAAAGCTTGGAATTCGGAGGAAGTGAATTGAGGGCCGTTGTCGGACACAATGACATCTGGCAGCCCGTGTGCAGCAAAAATCCCCCTCAGTACCTGAATAGTCTTTGCAGTGGTGGTGGATGAGACAGGTACAACCTCAAGCCATTTCGAATGGCTGTCAACAAGGCCCAAGAAGAACTGGCCCTGAAAGGGTCCAGCGTAGTCAATGTGCACCCTAGACCATGGGGACTGTGTTTCCTCCCATCTATGCACGGGAGCTTGGGGCATCTCTGGGCTAGATCGTTGGCACAGGTGGCATGCATGCACCTTAGCCTCAATATCTTTATCTAAACCAGGCCACCACAAGTGGCTGCGCGCAAGAGCCTTCATACGAACAATGCCAGGATGACCCTCGTGGAGGGATTCCAAGACCTTAGTCCTCATTGAGGTGGGAATGACAACTCTGTTTCCCCAAAGCAGACAACCCTGAGAAAGGGACAGCTCGTTCCTTTTGGACCAGAAACTCTGAAACTCAGGACTAGGGCAGTGCTCAGGCCAACCAGACAAAACCCAGGAACGGACACGTGAAAGTGTGTGATCTGTACCTGTTTCAGCGGCAACATCCCTGGCACCAAGAGGGAGCTCGGGCAAGGCTTGGATTGATAGAATGTTAACAGCTGGCGCAGGGTCAGCTTCTACTACTGGCAGAGGCAATCTACTGAGGCCATCAGCATGGCCCATTTCTTTCCCAGGCTTGTGGAGTAAAGAAAAATCATATGCAGACAGAAAAATAGACCATCTAAGCATTCTAGGGGAAATGATTTGGGGAGTCTGCTTACGTGTGGTAAACAGTCCCAGCAGAGGCTTATGGTCAGTGAAGACCGTGAAGTGCCTGCCATATAGAAAGTCATGGAATTTTTTAATTCCAGCAACAACAGCCAAAGCCTCCCTGTCTATCTGAGCGTAGTTGCGCTCAGCAGAAGACAATGTTCTGGAGTAATATGCAACAGGAACCTGAGTTCCATCAGACCTGAGGTGGCTCAGGACAGCTCCAACCCCGTAAGGGGACGCAGCACAAGCGATGCACACAGGAAGGGACTCGTTGAAATGTGCAAGTACACTGTTAGAAGTGAGCAAAGCCTTGACTTTGTTAAAACAACCCTCATGCGTTTGTGACCACTGCCACACTGCTTGCTTGTTTAGTAGCCTGTGAAGAGGCTCAGCTACACTAGCTTTTTGTGGAAGAAAAGAATTGTAGAAATTCAGGAGGCCCAGGAAGGCCTGAAGTTCGGCCTTGGACTTTGGCCTAGGTGCTTCTAAAATAGCAGTTAGTTTGGATTCAGCAGGGTGAATCCCAGCAGCATCATCATCAACAGGCAGCTGTTGATACGCTTGAGCTAGGTCAAGCTTTGCAAAAACGCGCCCCCCCCCTTGAGGGAGGCCAGAATATGACTGACCACAGGAACAGGATAGGCATGTTGCTGCAATGCCTTATTCAGAGTGCATTTGTAGTCAGCACAAATGCGAATGTCCCCATTTGCCTTTAGAGGCGTGACAATGGGGGTCTTCCAAGGACTGGAATCAACAGGTTCTAGGATTCCCTGTTGAATCAGTTTGTCTAACTCAGTGTCAATTTTACTCTTTAAAGCAAAAGGGACCCTTCGTGCTTTAATTCTAATGGGAGTGACAGTGGGGTCTAGCTTTAAGGACACAGGGGGTCCTTTGAATGTGCCCAGCTGGGGGCTGAAAACATCTGCAAATTCTTTGCAGACTTCCTGTAGGTCGAGTGTTTGTAAACTGTTGAGTCTTGTGACGTGTATCCCCAGGGCCTCAAACCAATCGAGTCCTATGAGACTCGTTCGTTCACCCCCCACTACTAATAAGTCTAGTGGACCTTCAAAACTCTTGTATTGCACGTTAAGGGTGGCCTCCCCCTTAACACACACTCTTGAATTTTGAAAATCTTTTAACACAATGTCAGAAGGCCTTAACTTGGCCTGAGTTCCACTACCGGAACAAATCTTCCTAAATGTATGCAAGGAGATAATTGAAAAGGCAGACCCTGTGTCTAGTTCCATAGATAATGGAACCCCTTGTAGCTTCACGTTGAGTGACAGCTTTTTCTTCATGGGCTTGTGTGTGCCTGTCCTACAGATGCTTCTTCGCGAAGCGCAAAAACCTACCCTATTCTGGCTGGGAAGTCTGGTACCCTTCAGGCGTTCTTCTTGGGGTTGTGCCTTTCGTCGGGCCAGACACACAGCTGCAATGTGCCCTTGTTTGCCGCATGCCCGGCAGGTAGCGGAGCGGAACTTGCAGTCGGTTCTCCTGTGGCGACCTCCACAGCCGATGCACTTGAGCGGAGCTGAAGAGCTTCCCTTCTGTTTTTCTTCCTTCGTGGGGTGGAGACGGTCGACTTCCTCGTCGGGATCCTCCTCGGAGTTTCTTTGGACGTCTTCCTGGTGCACGGATGCAACCTCTGGACTGTTTCTGATTGGCCGCATGTTCTTGACAGCGCCGCCTGCTGCTTCTTCTGCAGTGACTTCCCTTAAGGCATCTTGGTAGGACAATTCTTCTTTAGCGAAAAGTCTCTGTTGTAGATCTCGATGCCTTAACCCGCACACGAATCGGTCCCTCAGTCGTTCTTAGAGGTCTTTGAACTCGCAGTGCTTGGCGGCCTTCCGTAATGCGGCGATGAATTCTTTGGCCGACTCACCGGGCCGTTGATCCCTCTGCTCGAAGGTGTGGCGCCATGCGATGACGGACCTCTTGGGGTGGAAGTGCTCCTTCAGTAGCTTCTTCAGATCTGCGTAGCTTACAGACTCTACTGGAACCGGTGCTGCAAGGTTTTCTGCGATGTCGAAGGCGTCTTGGCCGCAAACACAAAGCAGGGTGGCAGCCTTCAAGCTCTCTTCCCTCACTTGGTTTGCCTTGAAGTAGTTCTCCACCCTGGCTACGTAGGACTCCCACAGCTCTGGATGTGAGACGTCGAACTCCGAAAGCCTTCCAACCTTTGCCATCTTCAGGAGACGGGTCTATCAGCCAGCCTACCCCCGAATGCGCACTGGATTGGCGGGTAGCTGCCGAGTCGACGCCGTTCCGCTGCTCAGGACTCACTTGGGTAAGCTTACACTTCTTCCTTTCCAGGCAGTGTAAGACGATCCGACCCTCGTCGCCAGTGTTGAGTCCTTGGCGGAAAGCAGACACGAGAAGCAGTTGAAGTTCTCAGTTTTCTTTATTCTGCGTTCAGCTTACAAGTAGATGGCTTCAGCAGCTCCCAAAACCTCCCAACTTCTTATATAGACATTTCCCGGGTACATGCGATACTTTTCCCGCGCCAGCACCCGCGCATGCGCACGGCGCTGGCGACAGCCTGTCTGGTCCCGGGCAGCTTTGCACCTGCCCGGGACTGCCTGCAAACGCCCGAGCCGTTTGCAAGGCTCGGGACATAACAAAATCCAAGTCATATATCCCCACCAGGTAGGCCCACTGGAAATTTGAACAGTTGCCAAGTGCCAAGTTGTAAGTTGAGGACTTCCTATCTAGAAATATTTTCAATGTAAAAAGGGTAATTGCAAAACAGAACTCCTTATTCTCATAACAGGAACCATAGAGTGGGAAAAAATATAAATGCATGGTGTGTGGAAAAAACTTCAGGTGGAGCAAACAACGTCCCCCAAAACAGCCTATTTGGTCTAGTGGTTAAGGCACCAGGTTAGAAAGCAGGAGTTTGTGAGTTCTAGTTCTATCCTAGGCATGAAAGCCAACTGGGTGATCTTGTGCCATTCACTCTCAGCCGAGTTTTGTGGGAAAATAAGAGAAGGGAGAAGTATTAGGTGTGAGTGCATGTGTTCACATACAAATAATGCCTTGTGCTATTTAAAATAATAAATTTGGTTTGCAAATAAATCAAAATAAATAAAAGGGAACACGGGGAGATGCCTTTTGGGACTGAAGTGTTCTTAATTCCTGTAAAAGGATCCACTGTAATATGAAACCATTAAAGGCATTGAACACAAAGAGAGTCTGCCTCATTTCCTGTAATGGAATCTGTGGAAGACCTTGGGGGATGAGGGTAAGAGATGCAACTTAGGAATCAAACAGATTTAAAAAGGATCTGCCCTACTTGATCAAGCAATCAAGCAAAATTCTGTCAGGTCCCCAAAGAAATACATTGTTTCCCTATGCTTATTCCTGAATCTGTTTTCTGTAACCTTTCTTTCGGGCCTGCCACTCTGCTTTGCACTGTCTTGCTATTGTGCCCTTCCCCCAGGGAAAGGATTGTATCACCCTTATCTAAGAGAAGGTTGTGCTTGGAGCAGAAGGAAAGGAAAGCGAGAAAAACCTTGAATGAACATGCCAAAGAAGCCAGTTACCAAAACACTATGCCATCTGTGGATTGGCTGGAATTCAAATGAACACTCCTCGGGGGTGGAGTATTGAATACCGTTTTTAATATACTGCTTTTGCTGGTTTCTCCTCAGACCTCACCTTGTTTTCCCTGCTATCACTAGCCCCTAATAAAAGTCCCTTTTGAGACAATGCTTATTTCAAGAGTTCTGCTTCCTTGGTGGCTTAGCTGAAGTAGGTCCTTACATAACCCGAGAATTAGTTAATTGGATCACGTTAAATGAACATGATCCCTCCTTTACCCAGTTCATTTGCTAATCGAATGCTTAGATCATTAAGTGCACATAAGATATCTCACAGTGGGGAAGACCACGGGGGACCTAGTGCTTCCAACCACCCATCCCCATCCCACTGAGATATTTCATGCTTCCCCTGCCTCACCAGGTCTAGGCCTGTGGAGACTCACCTTTTGAAGATCTTGATGATCAAGCGAGCTGTCTCCAGCCTCTCTGCTGCAGTTTCTTTGTCTGCGAGATCTCTCATCCAAAGCCTTCCATTTTTGAGAGGTTTTTGTGTGTCTGCAAGGTTTTTTTGTGCTGCGAGGTTGTTTTTGTGTGTGTGTGTTGTAAGTATTGTTGTTGCTTGTTTTTGTCATGCCCTGTCGGGCAAATAACACCTATGGCCGGCACAATCTTCAAATCAGTCTAAAAAGCGAGCAGGCTATTATAACTGAGTTTCTCTGCTTGCACCATATACCAGCGGATGCAGCTAGGACTCCAAGCTCTCTATGGGTTACTATCCCAGCAGGAAGAGGCAGAGAAAGCGAAGGAACAAGAAGCAAAAGCGAGGCTGCCCAGCTGGTGTGCTAGTGAGGCTACATAAGCACCCAAACAAACCACCGCTTCCGAGCATTTTTCTTGCCAACATAAGATCCCTCGCCAACAAAATGGGTAAGTTGAGCATGTTAAATACTACTATATAGTGCAACATTAAAGTGCAATATTGGGGGCAGCACAATGGTGGGTGGAATGTAAAGGATGTGTGTATATAATGTATGTTTTTATTTGTGGTTTTTGCTTGTGTGTAGTGTACACTGGACAGCACTTAATTTCGTTGTGAGTTACACAATAAGATATTCCTATTCTATTCTATAAAAGCTGATGCAAACATCATCAATGAGTCAGTTGCCAAGCATCCAAATTTTGATAGGCAAAAACATTAGCAAATTGCACTAGACTAGGCGATAACCAGCATTATTCCGTTCATCTAGCTCAAACTTGCCTATTATTCTCTCTTTGGCCTATTTTGCATTGAAATTGCCCATAATATACAAAATATTTTTATATTGGGAGTACATTGAAGCTTATTGTAAAAAAGTTCAGTTTCATCATCATTTGAGTGTACAGTTGGAATGTAGCCTTGTAGTATGATGATGTTGAATGGCTTGCCTTGAATTTGGATAGAGATTATGTGGTTGTTGTACACTCTGATTCTCAACACATTTAGTCACTTGTTTGCTTCTGCAGAAAGCAACTTCTTTTTTTCTGATGATATCGTTTCCAGAAAAATAAACCATAAACTTATCTGATGATTATTGGGATTCTGCCTGTCCAGTGTAACTCATTGATGCCAAGAATGTGTATGTTCACTCTAATCGTTTCTCTTTTTATAATTTCAAGTTTTTCAAGGGACATACTTCTAACATTCCATGTTTCAATTTGACTAACTTTGTATACTGTAGGCGACCTCCTTCATCATAGGCATCATCGATTGCTAGGCTTCCCAACGGCTTTCCTCCAATAGCGTTATAAAAACCTTGACTACTAAAGGCTAGCTCTTGCTCTTCTCCAATAGCTTGCAGACTGTCAATCAACCTGGAGGGTCCCACTATTGTTATCCATTTCTGAGTCATGTTGAGTTATTGCCATGAAGTATTCTGGTGAGATTTTTTTTTATAGAGTAGTTCACCATTGGATTCCCCAACCCTCTCCATTTATCCAGGTTTGGGTCTGGCATGTGGTTGATGAATCATCTGATACCGCCTAGAGCAGCATGCAAAACGCCCTCCTTTTTGTTCTCTAACTTGAATAGATCAGACATTCATCTAGACTTAAAAGCAAAGGTTCAGGAAAAGCTAATGTGTAATCTCTTTGTTTCAGGTTTACATTTGTTCCAATTCTTTTCTCTTTTAATACAAGAAAAAAATCTAAGATGAATTAAGTTGCAAAGCCTGCTTGATTGCTTGGAGTAAGGTATTTTGGAAGACATCCTTGCCTCGAGTAAAGAAAAGCCAACTTCCACTCATTTTAAGGGCTAAAATTGAGGCTGTTTTTAGGAGCTTTGTGTCACCACAGTGCTAGGATGCAGGACAGAAATTAACAGATAGTTTAACATTTGACTTTCCTTCTGTGCCCTCATAAGGCTTAGCTTAGTGACTACATAGAGATTTTGCCCAGGACACTCTGCCTAACTGGATCCTTTTCCAGCGATGCTCTATTGCCGCTAAGCCGAGTCCATCCACTTGAGTTCTCATCCTCTTCTTTCATAGAACCAGATTCTGTTTGATGCACTTTGGAAACATCTCTTTCTTCCATCCTGTCTGAAGTTGAGAAAGGGGACCCCCAACCAGGAACAAGTATTCAGCCTCTTCTCTTTGTTGGGGCTCTGCTGGAAGACCACCAGGAGATCCTAAGGCACACGGATGATTTCTGAAAGGAAGTGCAAGCCCCATAGATCCCTTTCCCAGGGGGCAACCTTGTCAGGACCCAGGAGGTTGCCAGGGGCTCCACACTTTTGTCTTGGCTTTTGGCCTCAAGTCCAAGCTTTGTGTGTGTGTGTGTGTGTGTGTGTGTGTGTGTGTGTGTGTGAGAGAGAGAGAGAGAGAGAGAGAGAGAGAGAGAGGCGCCCCTACTCAAGCAGATACTATACTATACTATACTGTGTTTGTGTTTGAGACCTTGGAAGTCTTCTAGTCCAACTCCCTGCTCAAGCAGGAGATCCTATAGTACTATATCATCCTCTGTACGTGTGTGTGTGTGTGTGTGTGTGTGAAAGAGAGAAAGAGAGAGAGAGAGAGAGAGAGAGACGAACGCAGTGAAATGCTTCAGGAGACCACACAAAAGGACAAATATTTGTGCCGGCCGAACACTCCAGGTCTTTCTCTCTCCGACGGGACACGAATTGAAAGGCTACCAGGAGACCCAAAATTCCCCTCAGAGCCAGGAGGAAGATTCGCGCCCAGCCTAGAAGCGGCTGAGGCTACCCAGCGATTTTCTTTTCCCTCCCAAATCTGACAGGCGCCTCTTTCCCGCCATTGGCTCATTCAAGCCCACGTGATCCGGCGGGCTCCCCTCCCTTCGCTCCCCTCCCAATGGGTTTCCTCCAGGCACCAACAGCGGGAGGGGCAGCCCCCGCTGGCCTGCAGTGCGACTGAGCATGCGCGCCTCCCAACGGACGTCGCCCAACGCCTGGCCTCTCTAGGACTTCGCGCTCGCTCGCTGTAACCGTTTCACTTCCTCAGGGGAGACTCCTGGGAAGGGAGGGCGTCAGACACGCGAAGAACCACCTCGTAGGAACCGGGCTGAAGGACGTGAAATCAGAGTCAGTCTTCCCACCTTTGGATTCCCTTTGCATGCACGTGCCGAGCAAGGGGGGCAAGGAAGACCCCAAACTTGATCAGGCAGGAAAAGTCGAAGCTCGCCAGGAGGGAGGGGATCTCGGGGAGCATTTAGCACCCCCTCTCCAAAATTTCCTGGATAAAGCCTTGAGAGGAGAATGTCTGTGGAGATTCTTAGTCATCCGGGTCATGGCTGTCCCAAAGGTGCTTTTTTAAGAGGGACTTCCTTAGTTTTTAGAATAGAATCAGAATAGAGCTGGAAGGGACCTTGGAGGTCCTCTAGTCCAGCCCCTTGCTCAAGCAGGAGACCCTATACCATTTTAGACAGGTGGCTGTCCAGTCTCCACTTAAAAACCTCCAGTGATGATGAAGCACCCATGAAGGAAATAAAAGTTATTCTTTTAATAATTGTAGAAATAATTGTAGAAATGTAATGCCATTATATGAAACTGTCTCTTTAGTACAAATGTAACACTGTAACACAAATGTAACAATGCAATGCCAATATATGACCAAATATTTACTATTTCCTGCCTAAAAATCCTCCGGACACAGGAACTTACACTTTGAGTAGAAATCCTATTATCAAAGAGGGGGATTTTGACCCAAGGTGAGAATTACAATTAAACAAGATAACAGCAGATGGACAAAGAGGTCAGGTTAACAAAGTACAACTTCAAAGTACATTTATAAAGATGAAAGAGCTTCTTAGATGTGACATGCATTGTAGGGGTATAAAATGCAGATCTTGAAACCAGGCCAGTGTGCTCCTGGAATCCAGTCCATAGGGAAGGATCCAGGGGGCTGCATTTGCAAAACGCTCCTCTCTTCTATTCTTTTTCTTTTCTCTTTTATTCTGTTTATGTTATTCTCCAATAAACCTTTGTCTTGTTAACCAGACTTGTCTTCATATTGTATCAAAATTTGGGTTTTTTACATCTCACAACCCACAACTTCTGGTGGCAAGCTGTTCCACTGGTTAATTGTCCTGTTAGGAAGTTTCTCCTTAATTCTAGGTTGCTTCTCTCCTTGATTAGTTTCCCTCCATTGTTCCTTGTCCTGCCTTCTGGTGCTTTGGAAAATAAATTGAGACCCTCCTTGTGGAACCCTCTCAAATACTGAAATACTACTATCATGTCTCCTCTAGTCCTTTTTTTCTCTAGGCTGGCCAAACCCAAATCCTGCAACTGTTCTTTGTATGTTTTAGTCTCCAGGTCTTTAATCATCTTGGTTGCTGTTCTTTGTACTTTTTCCAAAGTGTCAACCTCTTTTTTTCTATATGTGGTGACCAAAACGGGATGCAGCATTCGGCTTTTCCTTGGAGAAGTTTTGCTTCTCATGCAAGAAACGTCTTCAGCTCTGAAGAAACTTCTCTGTGCGTGTCATGTATGTGTTTCACTTTGAGAGTGGGCAACTAAATTTCATTTTTGATGTGTGCCATTGTGCCTACACTATAAAAATGACAATAAAGGTTATCTTATCTTATCTTGGATGAAGAGGGAAACATCTTCAAGATTAAAAAAGAAAATTGATTTGCCTCTTGAAAAAAGCACTTTTGGGACCCTTGAGAGGAGACAGGGACCTTTTTTGCATTGCAAACTCGAGCAGGAAAATCAGACGTTTTGCAGGAATTGTGCTCTCAAATGGGGGTTTATCCCCTTTCCCTCCATCCCAAAAAGGGGATGGGCAAAAAAAGGATTGAGGCTTTTCAACAGCCCAAAAAAGTGGACACCCAAACAAAGGAGCCACAAAGTGGCAGAAGAGACCCACTGGAATCGGTGGGGATTAAAAAGCCAGGATGAAACCAGGCAAACTAGGAAGGGAGAAACCCCTTAAATCTCCATAGGTTGAAATCCCAAAAGAGCCGGGAAGGATACGGAGTGATGCCCAGACTAAAAGCAGCTTTATGTAAATCTTGTGCAAAAATAGGAAAGCGGAGAATTGGGGAAAAGTTGCAATAGGATCCTTTTCCCCCCCCCACTTCTGCTTTCTTTAATGAAAGATTCAACTTGGAGGGGGAACCAGCAGGAGACACCCAAGGAATTAAGGAGAAACTTGCTAACAGTGAGAACAATTAACCAGTAGAACAGCTTGCTGTCAGAAGTTGTGGGTGCTTCATCACTGGAGATTTTTAAGAGACTGGACAACCACTTGTCTGAAATGGTATAGAGTCTCTTGCTTGAGCAGGGGGCTGGACTAGAAGACCTCCAAGGTTCCTTCCAGCTCTGTTCTGATTCTGAGAAGCTTCTTCCAGCACAGAACCAGGACTGAAAAAAAATCTTTGGCTTCAGGATAAATATCTCCACTTCTTATCTTTACATTCAGTTTGGATCAAGTTTAATGAAGATTGCTGGCATGCATTTATCCATTTTCCTCTTTCAGCTTATTCCAAATTAAAATCTGGTGGTAACATCTGGAGGAAACTTCAGAGGACAGCTAATTGCACATCTGGGGATGCATGTGGCAGGAGACCCAGGTTCAGTTCCCGGATATGTGTGTGTTTCCCTAAAGGCCACTCTAGGCAGCTTGAACAAAATGCGGAAGAGAACATTATAACAATAAATAAAAACCTTAACCTTTAAAATATAAGAGGACAGGAAATAGAAGGGATCCACCAAGATGTGGGACGGAGCCAGGGAAAAGTTTGTTCTTGAGTTCCAACCGGTGGGCTCCCAAAACAATGTTAGCTGACATCTACATTAACATCTATATTAATTGACATCACTAAAAGCTTCCAAGAAGAGATTGGGCAACCATCTGTCAGAAATTGTATGGATAGGATAGGATGATAGCTAGCTTGATTGATCGGTTGGATTGATTGATTCTTTATTGGCCATGTGTGATTGGACACACAGTAATATAGGGTATCCTACTGGGTTGGACTAGATGACCTATAAGGTCCCTTCCAACTTTATACTTCTATCTTGGTCTAAATAGAGGTCGGTCTGAATGGCCTCTAAGGTCCACCGCGATCGCGCTGTTAGAGATGCGGCCATTGCTCGCAGGTCCCACTAGGGCGCGCTCGCTCGCCTGCCTTCGAGCGCCCCTGCGCATGCTCCGTTCCGAATCCTGCTGGAGGGGGAGAATCAGCTGTGAGTTGCTCCCTGGGAATCGAGGTGGGGGGGGGAGGCTGGAGGGGGGGGATCCCGCGACCCATAGCTTCCCCGGGAGGAAACAACTCCCCCTTCCAGCAGTAGGCAGAGCCTCCCCGGCGGTTCTTGCAAGAAAAGGAGGAAAGTGCATCTCCTCCCCCCAAAACACTCCAGAGCCGGTTGCAGGAGGGAAAGACAACCCTCCCCCAACACACAAAGGGTTTGCTGCACTCAGAATCCCTAGTCTGGGAGGGAGGGGGGAGACTCCTCCATTCCTGCTCCTGGCTGTGCATGCTTTTGGGGGAGGGAGGAAGGGAGATGGGTGGGCTGCTCCCCTGCTTTTGTTCCCACGGGGAGGGTCACCTCGTGGTGCTTCCCCCCTTTACTTCCACATCTGTTAGGAGTGTAGAATAGAATAACAGAGTTGAAAGGGACTTCGGAGGTCTTCTAGCCCAACCCCCTGCTCAGGCAGAAAACCCTATACCATTTCAGACAAGTGGTTGTCCAGTCTCTTCTTAAAAACTTCCAGTGCTGGAGCATTCCCAACTTCTGGAGGCAGGTTGTTCCACTGGTTAATTGTTCTCACTGTCAGGAAATTTCTCCATAGTTTTAGGTTGCTTCTCTCTTTGGTTAGTTTCCATCCCTTGCTTCTTGTCCTGCCTTCAGGCGCTTTGGAGAATAGCTTGACTCCCTCTTCTTTATGGCAGCCCTCGAGATAATGAAAGACTGCTATCATGTCCCCCCTCATCCTTCTCTTCATTAAACTAGACATACCCAATTCCAGCAACCGTTCCTTATATGTTTTAGCCTCCAGTCCCCTAATCATCTTTGTTGCTCTTCTCTGTACTCTTTCTAGAGTCTCAACATCTTTTTTACATCATGGTGACCAAAACTGGATGCAGTATTCCAAGTGTGGCCTTACCAAGGCATTGTAGAGTGGTATTAATACTTCATGTGATCTTGATTCTGTCCCTCTGTTAATGCAGCCCAGCACTGTGTTGGCTTTTTTGGCAGGTGCAGCACACGGCTGGCTCCTTTTTAAGTGATTGTCCACTGAGACTCTGAGATCCCTCTCCCAGTTACTACTATTGAGCAAGGTACCACCTATACTGTACCTGTGCATTTTGTTTTTCTTGCCTAAATGTAGAACCCAAGTGTAGGAAGAGGATGAAAAAGTATGAGTGGCTCGTTTGCTTTCCAAACTTCAGTGAAAACCCAGAAAGAGTTGGAAAAGGGGATTCTGGGGTGGCGGATGGGAAGAAACCTTGAGAATGGGCTTACATTTTTCATAAACCAAGATCGCTTCTCAGCGTTCCTACCAAAAAAAGATATATGGAAAACAGGCTTTCTGCCCTCGACTAACACTGTCATTTCAAACTTCTGGGAAGGGTCTCATTCTGAGCCTCAAATGTAATGGTTGGCAGGATTAGAAAGAGCTTTTTCTGCTGCCCCTGGAACTGAGTTGCACCTCTGCAGAAGACCTCCCCCAAATGAGGGAGGACAAAAGGTGATGGGAGAGAAGACAAAGGGTTCTGAAACCACACTGTTCCTTTGCACTGATGTGTGTGCTGCCCAAATATGTGTGATACAGAGGGTGATTGGTGCATGTAGGACCGGTATGTTGACTGGCATGTGGTTTGGAGATTTAGAGGAGAGAAGAGGATGTGGGAAGGGACCTTGGAGGTCATCTAGTCCAACCCCCTGCTCAGGCAGGAAAGCCTATGCCATTTCAGACAAATGGTTGTCTAGTCTCTTCTTAAAAAATTCCAGTGTTGGAGCATTCACAACTTCTGGAGGCAGGTTATGCCACAGATTAATTGTTCTAACTGTCAGGAAGTTTCTCCTTAGTCTAGGTCAGGGGTGTCAAACTCTCAACGTCACATAATGTTTCGTGACGTATCATGACTTTTTTTCCATTGCCGGCAATGGGATGGGTGCGATTTCAGCATCACGCATTTGGCTCACTTTGGCACCCCTGGTCTAAGTTGCTTCTCTCCTTGATTAGTTTCCATCCGTTGCTTCTTGTCCTTCCCTCAGGTGCTTTGGCGAATAGATTGACTGCCTCTTCTTTGTGGCAACCCTTGAGATAAATGGATAAGTGGGAGCATCTGTGAGGTATAGTAAAGATGGGGTTTGGTTGTCACCATGGCCCAAGTATGTCCAGAGTAACCATGTGTTAGGAGACAACGCTGCCTGCAGCCCTGGTGCAAGGACCTTGGAGGTCATCTAGCCCAGTGGTGGCGAACCTATGGCACGGGTGCCAGAGGTGGCACTCAGAGCCCTCTCTGTGGGCACGCGCGCTGTCGCCCCAATCCTAGGCCTTTGGCTGGGTTTTATAAAACCTTTTTGCTTTAGGCCTCCGCTGCCGTGTACAAAAAAAAAAGGTTCAATCAGTCAATTTCAACCTTGCGGGGGGGAAAAAAGACCTTGCAAAGTTGGAATTGATTGATTGAACTTTTTAGTCCCACCCAGTCTGCCATTACCACTGCAGCCATGCCCACTCAATGGGCCATGCCCACCCAATTGGCCACACCTACCGAATGGGCCATACCCACCCGGCACCCGACGATGCATAAGTGGGTTTTGGGTTGCAGTTTGGGCACTCAGTCTCTAAAAGGTTCGCCATCACTGATCTAGCCCAACCCCCTGCTCAGGCAGGAAACCCTATACCATTTCAGACAAATGGCTGTCCAGTCTCTTCTTAAAAACTTCCAGTATTAGAGCATTCACCACTTCTGGAGGCAGGTTGTTCCACTGGTTAATTGTTCTCACTGTCAGGGAGCTGCTCCTTAGTTCTAGGTTGCTTCTCTTCTTGATTTGTTTCCACCCGTGGCTTCTTGTCCTGCCTTCAGGCGCCTTGGAAAATAGCTTCACTTCCTCTTCTTTGTGGCAGCCCCTGAGATACCGGAACACTGCTATCATGTCCCCCCTCGTCCTTTTCTTCATTAAACTAGAGATACCCAATTCCAGCAGCCTTTCCTTATATGCTTTAGCCTCCAGTCCCCTAATCATCTTTGTTGCTCTTCTCTGTACTCTTTCTACAGTCTCAACATCTTTTTAACATCGCGGTGACCAAAACTGGTTGCAGTATTCCAAGTGTGGCCTTACCAAGGCATTGTAAAGTGGTATTAACACTTCATGTGATCTTGATTCTATCCCTCTGTGAGTGCAAGGTGTGAGTGCAAACTCTGGAGGGATTGTTGGTTAAGTGTCTCTCAAGAGGAGTTATTCAGGCTGGAAGGGTACAAGGGATGAAAATAAGGTAAATCTGATAGGGAGGACTATCATTTTTTTCTCAATGATCAAAGGAAGATAAATATCTTGGCCTGTTGTTTTTTTCTCTCCCTCCATGGATATTTAACCTATTATCATCTTGCCTGGTGATCAAAAGGGCTCAGAAACAAGAGAGTGCTCAATTGCTTGATGAGACACATCCAGGACCTCCTCATGAATCCTCCTCTATGATTGGAAAGACTTTTATGGGTCCAGGAGGCCTCTTGGCCCCATTTGGATTCGGGTTGAAGAACAAAAAGAAAATGGAGTCAAAACACCGAGCAGCTGAGAAAGCTGGGAAAAGGAGCCGTCAAGGAACTTGGGTACGAACTGGGCGGAAGACCCTAAAGGAGGAAGCCATCAATTCAGAGATCCAGCGCTGGAGCTTCAGGAATGTCCACTACCAGGACGCCAAAGGGCCGCGAGAGCTTTGCAGCCATCTCCATCGCTTTTGCCATCAATGGCTGCAGCCGGAAAGGCACACCAAGGCCCAGATGTTAGATCTGGTGCTTCTAGAGCAGTTCCTGGCTCTCCTGCCTTCAGAGATGGAGAGCTGGGTGCGGGAGTGTGGAGCAGAGACCAGCTCCCAGGCGGTGGCCCTGGCTGAAGGCTTCCTTTTGAGCCAAACAGAGGAGCAGAAGGAGCAGGGAGAACTGCAGGTAAGAGACGCTTATTCTAAGACTTCTAAAGGGATGTTAGGAAAGATAAACAATGTTTGAACTCTTCATTATTTCTTAATTACAGTTTCTGGTCTTAAAGGCTGTAAAGTTGTGGGCAGAGAAGGACATGCTTCTCTACCCACAATGGTTACCAGCATCAAATTCCTGGGTGTGCAGCTAATGAGTAGTATGGCTTGGTCACTCAATAGTGAGAAACTGGTGAAGCGGGCACAGTAGCGCCTGCATTTTTTGCGTCGCATGAGAAAAGCACATCTTCCTTCCCCTGTCCTGACCACTTTCTACAGGGAGACGATCGAGAGCATCCTGTCATACAGCATCACAGTCTGGTTTGGAAGCATCACTGCTTCAGACAGGAAGGCGGTGCAGAGAGTGGTGAGGATGGCCGAAAAAATCATTGGCAGTTCCCTCCCTCCCATCCAGGATATAGCACAGAAGTGTTGCTTGAGCAGGGTCCGTAAGATTATCTGGGACACTACACATCCTCTTCACGATCTGTTTTCCTTGTTACCTTCTGGGAGGAGGCTTCGTGGTATCCGTAGCAGAACATCCAGATTCAGCCATAGTTTCATTCCGTACAGCATTAATTCTCAAGCTTCCTCCTTCCGTTATATATTCAAGATGGATAGTATTTAATATTTATTTGTTACGTATATGTAGGGGTATGGGTCTATACATATGTTGAATATAGTATGTCTAGGTGTGTGTCATGTATGTGTTTCACTTTGAGAGCGGGCAACTAAATTTTATTTTTGATGTGTGCCGTTGTGCCCACAATAAAAAAAATGACAGTAAAAGTTATCTTATCTCTGTGCTGTTCCCTTCATTCATCTCCTTTTTTTCTGCCTGGAGTTACAGATTCTGGAGATGATCACTGAACATCCCATGAGGAGGAGAGACCTGTCTGATCCCCCTCAGGAGCTGCTTCCCACTGTCCCCTCCCAGAATGACCAAAGTTGGGACACTTCTCGAGGTAAGGGAGAGGGTTTCTTCCAAGCCACATACATAAAGTTTCCCAGAGAGTCTGTAGCTCTCTCTTCTTCATTGGATCCTCTTGAGTGTGGTATCTCCCCACATTTTACTAATTATGCTTCCGCAAAATTTTTGTCTCCCTCTTAGGGGACAGAACAATGTCGCTGGTCTTTGTAGGGGCATCTCCTTTTTCTGTTGGCGCTGAGACAGCAGCTGGATCTCCAGTTCAGGTAGCAGCTTAATTCTTATCTTCCAGCCTGCCAGTGGCTCCCAGCAGGAGCACATTCCGCAGGAATCCAGTGAGAAGCTGAAAGTGGCTTGTCTTTGATGTCAGCCAGACAGATCCTGGGATGGGCTCTTCAAAACACTCATGAAGGTGTTGTATTGACCTTGGGTCTGGTCCCACAGGCCATAGGGCTGAAATGTCAGAGAGGACTTCCCCGCCCCTGCCTGCACACACCAGGAAGAACTGGAGCCAGGGATAGGTGGAGTGTCCAGAACCTATCTGCCAATGGATCTAGAAGGAAACTGGGGTTTCTTTCACCAAATGGACCTGAAATTCCCACAAGAAACAATCAAGTTGATAATAAGTCTGCTGTCAATTTTCTTGCTAAAACGTTGCCTTGTTTAATTCGCTTCAAAGGTCCATTTTTAGGGTTTGTGAACAAATGGACCTTTTTCTGTTAATTGGGAGTATAGGTTTCCTGTTTCAGGGTCTGGTGTCCTTCGAAGAGGTGGCTGTGGATTTCTCTGAGGAGGAGTGGGCTCAGCTGGATCCTCATCAAAAAGCTCTCCATGGAGAAGTCATGCTGGAAAACTCCAGGAATGTGGCCTCGCTGGGTAAGAGCCCTCCTGTACTATGAATTCCAGGGCTTTGTTGATGCAAAGAGAAATCATGAGCCCAAATTACGGTCAGTTTCCCATCTGTATAAGGAGAAGGAAGAACGAAAAGTTTAGCACGTTGTCTTATTTCAAAATGCAAACTTCTAAAGAGTTTTATTCCGTCTGTATCTCTCTTTTCAAATTTTCCTTCGAACTTTGCTCTTCATAAATTTTTAGTCTATTAAAAACTCTAGCCTTTTGAGCATCTATTAAATTAAGGTAAGCAATATTTTTAATACGGTACAGAAGGTTTTCTGTTGTCTGTCATATTTATTAAGGAACAGAGATTGGGAATAGTAAAATGCAGGCATATCTCAAGAGATATTGCTGGTTCAGTTCCAGACGACCACAATAAAGCCAATATCACAATAAAGCGAGTCACAGGAATTATTATTTTTTGTTTTCCAGTGTTCACAAAGTTACGCTCAGGCTATTATGTAGACTTCAACTTTTGGTGACAATTGGGAATGGAACTTCTGTTGCTAAGTGATACCTTGCTCAATAATAGTAACTGAGAGGAATCTCGGAGTCCTAGTGGACAATCACTTCAATATGAGCGAGCAGTGTGCTGCAGCTGCCAAAAAAGCCAACAAAGTGCTAGGCTGCATTAACAGATGGATAGAGTCAAGATTACGTGAAGTATTAATACCACTTTATAATGCCTTGGTAAGGCCACATTTGGAATATTTCATCCAGTTTTGGTCACCACAATGTAAAAAAGATGTTGAGACTCTAGAAAGAGTACAGAGAAGAGCAATAAAGATGATTAGAGGACTGGAGGCTAAAACATATAAGGAACAGCTGCTGGAATTGGGTATGTCTAGTTTAATGAAGAGAAGGACGAGGGGTGACATGATAGCAGCGTTCCGGTATCTCAGGGGCTGCCCCAAAGAAGAGGGAGTCAAGCTAATCTGCAAAGCGCCCGAAGGCAGGACAAGAAGCAACAGATGGAAACTAATCAAGGAGAAAAGCAACCTAGAACTAAGGAGAAACTTCCGGACAGTTAGAACAATTAACCAGTGGAACAACCTGCCTCCAGAAGCTATGAATGCTCCAACACTGGAATTTTTAAAGAAGAGATTGGACAGCCATTTGTCTGAAATGGTATAGGGTTTCCTGCCTGAGCAGGGGGTTGGACTAGATCAGTGGTTCTCAACCTGTGGGTCGGGACCCCATTTGGGATCGAACGACCATTTCACGGGGGTCGCCAAACAACGCAGTCCGCCATTTTTTCCCCCCTTTTCCTTAGCTGTGCTATTCCCTTTGATTCTATTGGCTTTTGAAAGCCAATAGAATAGACTCTCTTGAATAGAGTCTAATTCTATTGGCTTTCAAAAGCCAATAGGAATTGTCCAGGCTGTCTCTGCCCTGGTGAGCCCGCCAAAAGTCCCATTCTGCAAACGGTGCTGCACCAGTTGAGTAGTCCTTGACTTACAACAGGTTGAGTAGTCCTCGACTTACGACCGGTTGGGGGTCGTGGCATTAAAAAGGTTGAGAACCACTGGACTAGATGATCTCCAAGGCCCCTTCCAACTTTATTATTATTACTATTATTATCGATCATCGCACAGTCAGCCAGATGTTCAGACTGGATTTGGCATTTTGTCTACCTATCGAGTCCTTACCCAGGACCTGGGATAGGCAGATGTGGATGTTTGATGGTATTACAGATATCGTCGCAGGATGGAAGCAGTTCCTAATAAGGCCGCCTTTTGCAATTGACTAATAGCGAATTTGTCAATGCCAATGGTGTTCAAGTGGCGCTCCAGTTGTTTTGGGATTGCACCCAAGGAGCCTATGACTATTGGTACTACCCTTGCTTGCTTTTGCCACAGTCTTTCTATTTCTATTTGTAGGTCTTTGTATTTTGTTATCTTCTCCAGTTCTTTCTCTTCTATTCTGCTGTCTCCAGGCACTGCCACGTCCACTATCCAGACTTTTTTGTCTTTCTTATCGACAATTGTTAAGTCTGGGGTGTTATGTTGCAGGTGCTTGTCTGTTTGAATTCTGAAGTCCCAGAGCAGTTTAATTTTATCATTTTCTATGACTTTCTCTATTTTATGATCCCACCAGTTTTTGCTTACAGGCAAATGATATTTTTTGCAGATCTTCCAATGCACCATTGTTGCTACTTTGTCATGCCGCTGCTTGTAGTCAGTCTGTGCAATCTTCTTGCAACAGCTTACCAAGTGGTCCACTGTTTCTTCAGCTTCTTTGCATAGGCGGCACTTACTGTCTGTTGCTGTCTTCTCAATTTTGACTTTGTATGCATTTGTCCTTAAGGCTTGGTCTTGTGCAGCCAGAATTAGTCCCTCGGTCTCTTTCTTCAATTTTCCTGCTCTTAGCCATTGCCAGGTTTTATTATTATCTGCTTTCCCAGCTATTTTTTTCATGTATTGGCCATGTAGTGCTTTGTCTTCCCATGCCTCTATTCTGTTCTTCATTTGGTCTTTCTTGTAGGCCAGTTTGGTCTCTCCAGTAGTTAGTAAGCCTTCCTGATATACTAATTTCAGTGCATCTTCATCATTGTTCTTCAGATATTCTTCCAAAGCCATTTTTTCTTCTTCAACCATCTGATGTACTTGTAGCATTCCACGCCCACCTATTTGCCTTGGTAGATAAAGTCTATCAATGTCACTGCGTGGATGAAGGGCATGATTCATTGTCATTATTTTTCTGGTCTGCCTATCCATTGCTTTTAGTTCTGCTTGAGTCCAGTCCACTATTCCAGCTGTGTACCTAATGACTGGGATTGCCCAGGTGTTGATTGCCTTTATGGTATTTCCTCCATTGAGTTTGGATTTTAAGATCTTCTTCACTCTCTTGATGTATTCACCTCTAATCTTTTTCTTGACTTCAGTGTGCTTGATGTTGTCAGCTTGAAGGATACCCAAGTATTTGTAGTACTCTTCCTCATCCAGACTCTTAATGTTATTTTCGTGGGGCATCTTGATTCCTTCAGTTTTCATTATTTTTCCTTGTTTGATAGTAAGTGTGGCACATTTGTCCAAGCCAAACTCCATTACAATATCTTGGCTATATATACGGACAGTGTTGAGCAGCGATTCTATTTCAGATGATGTTTTTCCATACAGCTTCAGATCATCCATATAAAGGAGGTGGGATAGTCTGGCAGATGTTTTTGATGTTTGATAGCCATGTCCTGAGTTATTCAGTATTGTTGACAGAGGAAACAGTGCAATAACAAATAGTAATGGTGATAATGAATCTCCTTGAAATATTCCTCTCTTGATATTAACCTCTCCCAGCCTCTCACCATTGATCTGCAACTGTGTCTTCCATTGTGCCATCGATCTTTGCACAAATTTTCTGATGTTTCTACTGACTCCTGTTATTTCTAGGCACTTTATTATCCAATCATGTGGCAGAGAGTCAAATGCCTTTTTGTAGTCAATCCATGCCACATTCAGGTTGGTCTTCCTTCTCTTGCAGTTTTCCAAGATCATTTTGTCTATTAGGAGTTGATCTTTTGTTCCTCTGCTATTGGGGCGGTTTCCTTTCTGCTCAGGTGGAAAGAGATTGTTTTCAACTAGATGCTGTTGCACTGCATCAGCTACTACACCAGTTAGTAATTTGAAAGTTGTTGGTAAGCAGGTAATTGGCCTGTAGTTACCTGGTGTTGCCCCTTTTGCTGGATTTTTCATTATTAGGTAGGTTTTCCCAGTTGTTAGCCACTTTTCAATTTCTCCTCCTTGTAGTATATTGTTGAACTGTTTGGCAATGAGTGGGTGTATAACAGTTAGATGTTTCAACCAAAACCCATGCAGTTCATCTTCACCTGGTGCTGACCAATTTTTGATTTTCTTTGCTCTTTTTTCTACCATTTTTGTTGTTATTACTAGTTCTTTCATTTCAACTTCTGTTTTATTTGCATCCACCTCTTTTAACCAAGCCGCATCCTTGTTGTATTTCTTTGGGTTATCCCATATCTGCTTCCAGAACTGCACTGTTTCTTCCTTGTCAGGTACTGACTGATTCTTGCAGTTTCTCCATTGATGGATTGGTAGAAACGTTTCTGATTGGATTGAAATTGGAGGTTCTGCCTATAGTTTGCAATTCGAGCTTCATATCTACTGATTTTCCTGGCTATAGCTGTTATTTGTTGCTTTATTATTTCCAGTGCTTCCTTGATCTTCCTTGTTTCTAAGTGGTATTTCTTGATTAGGTATTCTTTGGTCTTCTTGTTCTTCAGCTTCTTTTCTTTCATCTGTTCTAGCTTGCTTGCATGTGATCTTAACTTGCTGATCTTATTTTCTAGTCTAACCTTCCATTTTTCTGGTGCACTGTTTGTTTGTTTTTCTTCTTTGTTGATTTTGCATCCCAGGTATTCTGTTATAACTGCAGCTGTGCTGTACATTAGTTGGTTTATTATTATTATTATTATGAATTGTATCATGTTATGACCTCTTTTGCTGCAGTCGTTAAGCAAATCACTGTGGTCATCAGGTGAATCTAGCTTCCCTCGTTGACTGCTTTTTGGAAGCTCCTGGGAAGCCTATAAATGGCAATCACGTTACCGTGGGATGCCACAGCAATTGTACATGTATGCCAATTGCCAAGCACCTTGATTGTAATGGTGTGACTGCAGGGATGCGATGACGATTGTAAAAAGGAAAGGACCAGTCCTAAGTCCCTTTTTTCAGCACCTTTGTATCTTGGAATGGCTGTTAAATGAATAGTTGTAAGTTGAGGACTGCCTGCATTACGTAGGCAATATGTCTAAACAAATGATATACATGCCTTAATTAAAAATCTTTTATTGCTAAAGATGCGACTCTGATGAATAATAATGAAAAAGTTTGCAATAGTGCAAGAATTACCAAAATGTAAGACAGCAAGTGCTGATAGAAACATGGCACCAATAGACTTGCTCAACACGGGGTTGTGATAAGCCTTCAGTTCATGAAAAACCCTGCCATACCTGCAAAGTGCAATAAAACAAAGTATGCCTGTATCAACTTTTATATGTTCTTCCTTTGCCTTTAAGTTCTGTTCTTTTCTCGTCAGCAAACACAGCTTCTTATAGCTTTATTTCATTTTTGTATCCTTGTTCTTTTTTTTTCCCAAAGGAATTCAGAGAACCTTGCCCCGTACTCCACAGAAACGAACAAACACAGGAGGCAAGCCATATAAATGCTTGGAATGTGGGAAGATCTTCAGCAAGAGCAGCAATCTCACGTCCCACAAAAGAATCCACACAGGGGAGAAGCCGTATACATGCCTAGAATGCGGAAAGAGCTTCAGTCGGAGCAGTAGCTTCTCAGCGCATAAAAGGATCCACACAGGAGAGAAACCGTACGAATGCCTGGAATGTGGAAAGCGATTCAGTGAGAGTAGTCATCTCATTGCACATAAAAGGATACACACGGGGGAAAAACCTTACGAATGTATAGAATGTGGGAAAAGCTTCAGTCAGAGCAGTAGCTTTGCCGCACATCGAAGAATCCACACCGGGGAGAAACCCTACAAATGTATGGAGTGTGGGAAGAGCTTCAATACAAGTACACACCTGACTTCTCACAAAAGGATCCATACAGGAGAAAAACCGTACAAATGCACAGAGTGCGGAAAGAGCTTCAGCGAAAATGGGGCTCTTACTTCACATAAGAGGATCCACACCGGGGAGAAACCATACAAATGCATGGAGTGTGGAAAGTGCTTCAGTCAGAGCAGCTCCTTTACTCTTCATAAAAAGAGGCATAAAGGAGAGACGCCATATATATGCATCAAGTGGTAAAAAGAACATCCTTGGTCTGCAGTTATTTTCCTTCCCATAAGAGGGCGTTCAAAAGATAGACATAGCTTGAATGCATAGCTTAAAAAATCCCATCAGTCAAATCAGTCTTTTTACAACAGGAACTCATCCACGAACCTCATAGATACTCCAAGTAATTTTTTTTTAGTGGAGAGTGATAATTGTGGTGGGTAAAGCCGTATTACAATTTGACATTATTTCTTTCCTTAAATTCAATTCAGATCTAGTTAAATTAATTTAAAAAATGGCTAGTATGATTACTCCCAAGTCATATACTTATCTGTTTCCCTCTTTTGACATACCAAATTAAAATCTGGTGGCAGCATTTGGAGGAAATTTGGAGGGACGGGAATTTTGCGGACCATGTGGCCTGGAACTCAGGTCCTATACTCAGATATAATAGTAAAGAAAGTTGAAAACATCACTGAAGGCATAGAAAATACACTCAAGGCATCAGTTTTTTAATGCTTGGGCCATTGTCTGATTGAGACTTCAGGCAAGGATGTTATTCATGTTTAGCACTTCCAAAATAATCTAAAAACATATAAGTAGTTCTTGACTTATGACTGGATGCTTACTGACTGTTCAAGTTACAACAGACCCCTTAAATGGGACCTGTGACACTTGAAGTTTTGACATCACCCCCACAAGACACATGACCACATTTTATTTTGCACTTGCCAACTGGCCAGCATTTAAGCTGGTTACCTAGAGCCATGGTGGCACAGTGGTTAGAATGCAGTACTGCAGGCTACTTCTGCTGACTGCCGGCTGCCAGAAGTTCAATCCTGATAGGCTCTAGGTCGACTCGGCCTTCCATCCTTCCGAGGTCGGTCAAATGAGGACTGTTGGGGGCAAGCTGCTGACTCTGTAAACCGCTTAGAGAGGGTTGTAAAGCACTGTGAAGTGGTATATAAGTCTAAGTGCTATGGCTATTGCCACTTCTGGTTTCTGGCAAAAAAACAGCTGATAGCAAACACTGTTCACTTTACAGCCACTGTGTTCACTAAATGACTGTTGTAATATGTTTTAAAATGGATGTGGTTATGCTTTACGGCTTTTGCAGCTTATGACCAGACTTGCCAGGCACAATTATGGTTGTACGTCAAGCATTACCTCTATCCTGTTCTGATTTGTTCCATAGCTCTGAAACGCTTTCTGCATAGATCACTTGTGGTTAACTGTTAAAATGAGATAAAACTTCTAAAAACCATGGAACATCTCATATCTTGTTGGAGGGCTCTTGCAACTATGATTTTTTAAGAGAATAAAACTCTGGAAGGTACACAGTTACTCTGGGAGTGAACGGGAGAGAGAGAAAGATTACAACAATTCATTCCAAGTTACAACGGCACTGAAAAAAGGTATTGACTGTTTTTCACCCTTACAACTATTGCCGCACCCCCCTAATCATGTGATCAAAATTCAGATACTTGACTCATATTTATGATGGTTGCAAAGTTCTGGGGTTATGTGATCATCCTTTTCAACCTCGACAAGCAGTCAATGGGGCAGCCAGAGTCACTTAACAACCGTATTACTAACTTAACAATTGTGGCAAGAAAGAGTGTAAAATGGGGCAAACTTTTTACTTAACAATCATCTTTTTGAGTAAGAGAAATTTGGGGCTTAAATGTGATTGTAAATTGAGTTCTACCTGTACTAGGTTTCTGTAGCCATCGAGCGTACCAGGAAAAAAGGTGAAGATTTGAGGGATTTATAAAAGCAAAAATCGTGGAATAAAGATGAGCAGAGCACAAAAGAAACCATTGGGGCTCTAGGAAAAGTTTGGTAATGAGCTGAAGAAGAGAATGCATTAAAGAGAGAAAGAGAACTGTAATACATGAAAGGTAGTGAAAAATACTAAACAAATCCAAAAAGCTTTTTCCAATCTTTTAACAAGAAAATAAGGGGAGTATATGAACTGTTGAAAAAAAGAAAAAACCAAAAAACAACAGTTAAAAGACAAAGTAACCCAAACATATTTTCCTGCTTTCCAAAGAAGGAAGAAGATTCCAGGAGCTGAAACCAAATCCATTTTACACAGATATCTGGGAAAAGTAGAAAGCAAAAATCGAGCGCTAAGCAGGTACAAGACAATGAAGTGATTTCTGGAAGTCAAGAGTTGTCTGAAAAAGCAACAACTGTGCAATTAAAGCTGTGCAGGGAGAAAATGCAACCTGGCTGAATTGCATTTGCCCACGCTCATTGACAACTGAATGATATATGATAATGCGTGTGGTGATTTAAGTATGTGGAGGAAAAATAAGGATTAGTAAAAGAAGAAAAGGCTGGCATGAGGAAAAAAAAAACAGCAAGCATATCTGAGTGATTAAAACTATATCAATATTCAACATGGATGCTTTGAAGATTTGAAAGCAGATTGTAAAAGATTGATCTGTGAGCACTCTGAAAAAAGAGGTTACTCGAGGTTTACTAGCATGGATTTGTCAGAAACAAATGTTTCCCAACCAGCCTTCCCTCATTTTCGGATTGAGTATTTTCTTTAAATGTAATAAAAATTGGTTTCTGCAAAGCACTTGACCGAGTAGCCAGTGACGTTCTGAGTAGTAAGTTTAATTTAGTGTAGTTGGAATGGCATGACAATTAAGTGGATGCAAGACTTTTACTCAGAACATGCTCAAATATACTTCTTCATCAAACTGGAGGAAGATAATAAATGGGATACTACAACGTGAAACTTGGGCTTTGTTTATTATTTTCATCATTCGTTCAACCAAAGATTAAGAGGGGATTTTTTATCAAATTTTCAGGTCACGCAAAATTGGATGAGGTCATTTTTTATTCTAAAAGTAGCCAAAGTATCCCCCCAAAAGTACACATAGAATAGAATCAGAATAGAGCTGGAAGGGACCTTGGAGGTCTTCTAGTCCAGCCCCTGCTCAAGCAGGAGTCCCTACCATTTCAGACGTGGTTGTCCAATCTCTTCTTAAAAACCTCAAATGATGAAGCATCCACAGCTTCTGAAGGCAATCTGTTCCACTGCTTAATTGTCTTCACTCTTAGGAAGTTTCTTCTTAATTCCAGGTTGCCTCTCTCCTTGATTAGTTTCCATCCATTGTTTCTTGTCCTGTCTTCATGTGTTTTGGTAAATAAACTGACCCCCTCCTCCTTGTGGTAGCCTCTCAAATACTGCAATACTGCTATCATGTCCCCTTTAGTTCTATATTTACATTTTATATGTAAACATATATATTTTCTAAGGTAGAATAGAAAGGATGGGGACTTCGGAGGTGATTTTCAAACATTTTCCCTGGAGCATGTTTATGATCTGGGTGACTCTTGCCTCTTGATCAGGAAATGCTGGAATTAAATAATGAAATGCCATTTGAAAAAGTTTGAAAAGCTCTGGTATAAACGATCAGTCAGGAACTCTCTCTGGAGATTCTCCATCCAACAGGTCAGGGGTGTCAAACTGATGCGTCACATGGAAGCCGCGCCCACCCCATTGTCGGCAATGGCAAAACTGGCTCGATATGTTGTGCGACGTCACATGACGTTGTGAGTTTGACATGTCTTCTCCAGGTTGTGGTTGTCCCAATGGTGTTTTTTCCCCCCCAAAAAGCAACTCGCTTCTCAATGAAAAAAACTTCTGTTCAGAACTGGAAAATGTGCTTTTTTCAAAAAGTTGCCTTTGGAAAAATAGCATCTTTGGGCAACCAGTCACAAGCATCTCTGTCATCCATGCCCCCTGAATTAACATGAATACGCCTCTTCCTAAATACATAAAAGAATAAGTTGGTTCCAAGAAAGAAATACAGGTAATTCTTGAGTTATGATGGCCACAGGGACTGGAATCTCTGTTGCTTAGAAATGTGAAAGTAAAGCATGATACCTGGAATACCACATCCAGTTTTGGTCACCACATATAAAAAATATATGTTGACACTTTGGAAAAATTACACAAAACAACAACCAAGATGATTAAAGGCCTGGAGACTAAAACATACCAAAACTGGATGCGGTATTCTAGATGTGGCCTTACTAAGGCTTTATAAAGCGGTACTAATACTTGATTCTATGCCCCTGTTTATACAAGCAAGGATTATATTAGCTTTTTTGGCTGCTGCTGCACATGGCTAGCTCATGTTTAAGTGATTGTCCACTAGGACTCCAAGGTCCCTCTCACAGTTACTGTTTTTGAGCCAGGTTTCGGCTAATCTGTATTTGTACCTTTGGTTTTTCCTGCCCAAGTATAAAACCTTGCTTTTCTCCACATTATTTTTCATTTTGTTGGAAGTATCGGCGGGAGAGGGAAAGAGATGTGGGGAAGACTGTATCTGGGCTGCAAAAATCTGGGCAACCTCCAGAAGGCGCCAAATGATGCCCAACCATCTGTACTTTGTTCTGCTCTGGATATTTGCCCCCTGTAAAAGAGTGACAGAAAGACAGGCTGTCATCATCCCTTACGCTTGATGCCAGGGGGAAAAAATGGGTCAAAGAACATTGTGGTTTATTAAAAGTCAATCTCGGTTTCCAGGGAACTAACAGCCACCTCCCAGCAATTGTCTTAGCAGCCACAGAAGTGGCTTTCTGGATCTTCCCAAGTTAGTTGAGATTTGGGCTTCCAGGTGGCCTCCCATCCAAAGCACTTTTTCCAGATCTGGTGGGCTCTGAAGTACAAAAGCCAGCAATATAACAATTTAGAACAGTGTTTCTCAACTTGGTAACCTTGGGTTGTATGGATTTCAACTCCTGGAATTCCCTAGCCAGCATGCCATAGTGCCTGCCTGCAGGACCACCTCCCTTTGCCCCCCCCCCTCGAATGACCTATGCCATCCGGGGTTCCAACAGCACATACAAAGAACGGTTGCAGGATTTAGGTTTGGCCAGTCTAGAGAAAAGGACTAGGGGGGACATGATAGCAGTATTCCAGTATTTGAGGGGTGCCACAAAAAAGGGGGGTGTCAAATTATTCTCCAAAGCAGCAGAAGGCAGGACAAGAATCAATGCATGGAAACTGATCACAGAGAGAAGCAACCTGGAATTAAGGAGAAATTTCCTAACAGTGAGGACAATCAACCAGTGGAACAGAAGTTGCCTTCAGAAATTGTGGGCGCTCCCTCACTGGAGGCTCTTAAGAAGAGACTGGACAGTCACTTGTTTGAAATGGTATAAGATTTCTTGCCAGAACAGGGGGCTGGACTAGAAGACCTCCAAAGTCCCTTCCAGCTCTATTCTGACCGAGGAGGCGCCGGAGAGCCCCGGCTGAGCCAGCAGGGATTGCAGAAAACATCCGCTAGGGGGCTCCCCGCTCAAAAACAGGAAAACGGGCAGCCTCCGCCTTCAGAAGGAGACCACGCATGCGCCGAATAAAATTTGCCAGCAGCTAATAAGAGGCTCAATACTGGGGAATCCGTAGTCTAGAGCTCTTGTGGCAATCCTGCGTGACTCCGGAGCCTTTAAAAAAACATCCGAGTCATTTTTCGGTAATTTTTCCATGCAAACTTCCCTTTTTATTTCCTTGACACCAGCCTTTCTAGCAAAAAAAAAAAACCTGATGCTGATTCGCGCAGCATTTTCCTAAGGAGGGGAATGGGATAAGGGGACGGAAGGGGGGGGGGGTCAAGGAGAAATAGAAAAAAAAAGCCCCCCGATGCTCCTAAGGACACGATCCCGTTGCACCTCCCAGCATGCGGGATCCAGGAACATTGCAGAAGCTAGTAGATTGTCGAAACAGATTCCCCCCTCCATCACCATTTGGGGGTGGGGGGGGAGTTAGAAGCGATGGGATGCAATCCCCGCCCGCAATCCCAGGAGGGTCACGTGGTCTGCGAAGGGTCGCCTCCCACTCCTGCCCGGGGAGGGCGGCGGTGTTTGCACCGTCTCGCAAGGAAGCTCGCAGGGTGGATCCAGAGCTAGGCGTGCACAAGGCTCATGCACAACTGGGCAGAGAGCTTGACATCGCTTCGGGAGGGGGCCAGGCAAGAGGCGCCCCCCCCCCAATTGCTGCACCCGCTGGCAAGAAGCGCACGGGCCCCGCGATAGGAAGGCCCGGGGGCGCTGGGTTGCAGAAGGGCCAGATCGGTGGCTGCGCTACTCTGGCCCACCACGAGAGGGCGCCGCCGATCCGGTTGGGGTTAGACAGCGGTCGGGACCCCGGCAGTTTCTCTAGCTCCTGGTGCTCTTAGCGGTCATCCGCTGTATTGCAGTGCGGCATTGGTGCGAGGCGCGTGTGTGACCATTAAGCCCAAACCTAGGCTGGCTGATCCGGCTTGGGGATTCCCTCACCCCACCCCGACCCACATCCCCCTGAAAAACGGGATTTGGCTCCGTGGCTGCCCTTGGTGGGAGTGTGAGAGATGCTCTAGGTGAGGGAGGAAAGCTACTCCCTCTTTGCCTTGAAGTCCAACTTGTGCTCCACCTTAGATTAGAAGCAGGAAGCACCTGGGTTGGTGAGGCTCTCCTCCAGGAGAACCTGTTATCGGGGACTCATCCATGCCACTCTGCTCCAAGGAATCAAAATAGCTTTGAGACCCAAGGAATCTTTGGCTCTTTCGCAGGTGCCTCGGAGAAGCAGCGGCGGCAGAAAATGAGCACAAATGAAGCTGCGGTCAGCTTCCATGGCATCCTAGCAGGAAGCCACGGGGGATTCTGGGGAGGAACAAGGGTGAAGATCCTGGAAGGAGATGCCCTCGCTTGGAATGTCCAGCGTTTCAGGGACTTTGGGTACCAGGAGGCCCAAGGTCCGCGAGAGCTTTGCAGCAGACTCCACCAGCTTTGCCAACGATGGTTGAAGCCAGAAAGGAACACGAAGGCGCAGATGCTGGACCTGGTGCTCCTGGAGCAGTTCCTGGCTGTCCTGCCTGCAGAGATGGAGAGCTGGGTGCGGGAGTGTGGAGCAGAGACCAGTTCCCAGGCGGTGGCCCTGGCCGAAGGCTTCCTCCTGAGCCAGGCAGAAGAGAAACAGCAGGAAGAGGCTCAGGTGAGGGTAGAAACAAAGGAAAACCATATCAAATGGGCTTCCTGAGCCTTAGGAGAGGGAACGTTTCTTCTTTTCCTTCTGCTTTTGGCTTCAGAATTGCAGATGGGGAGTGAGTTTTTCCCCATCACCTTGGCTTTTTCCTTTTGTCAGCAGCTACAGGGAGAGGGACCCTTTGTGGAAGTGACAAACCATGAAGTCTCCCGTCCCCCAGAAGAGCTGGTTTTGGGTGGGAACATTCAGGAGGCTCAAAGTGGAAGGATTTTACCAGGTAAGAGGGAACACTTCCTCTGAAGACATATCCCAGCTTTTATTTTTCTTTCTCGTCTCGTGGCAATGCCGGGGACACCTTGTACAATAACTGTACATGAATAAGGTGATGCTCCACCTTTTCCTAGAATGTATTCTTGCTTTAAAAGTCTATTTCCCCTCCCCCCCATTTTTTCCCTTCACAGGGAGCAGAACTGTTTCTCTGATGTTCTCTGATGAAATGTCTCGGTTTTGTGGTGGAAAAGAAAAAACATCTGAACCTCCAGCTCAGGTACAGAAAGGATTGGGCTCAGTTGAGCCTACCTCATAAGATTCAAATTTGCTATCTTAGAAATATGGAGTTGGAACACCCTCTCTCCTCCCCCCCCCCCATATCAGCAGTCTATCCTATTGTATTGCGCAAGAAAATCAGCAAGACCATCCTTGGGAAGTAGTCATCCAACTTGATACTCTGTCTCCCCTCGATCTTTTTTCCTTTGGATTGGATATCACAAGTACCTTCAGCCTTTTATTCTAAAGGGTGTCCTCTAATTCACAGTTCCCCAAACTTTTGGAGTTGGTTGGCCAGGGGGGGGAGGGGGCAAGGATGGTTTTGTGGGGAGGGGGCAATCGCATGCTTGCGCACTCATGGCTCGCGTGAGTGGGACTGTAAATGCCTGTGCAAGTGGGTCCGTAAAAGCCCGCAATGCTCATGTGAGGGGCCGCAAATAACTGCTTTGCTTGCATGAGTGGGCCGTGAACACTCCAGAAGACAGGCTTAAGATACAGGAGGATTTGGACAGACTTGAACACTGGGCGCTATCCAACAAAATGAAATTCAGTGATGAAAAAAGTAAGGTTCTACATTTAGGCAAGAAAAACCAAATGTACAGGTATGGTATAGGGGGTACCTTGCTCAACAGTAGTAACTGTGAGAGGGATCTCGGAGTCCTAGTGGACAATCATTTAAATATGAGCCAGCCGTGTGCTGCAGCTGCCAAAAAAGCCAACACAGTGCTAGGCTGCATTAACAGAGGGACAGAATCAAGATCACGTAAAGTATTAATACCACTTTACAATGCCTTGGTAAGGCCACACTTGGAATACTGCATCCAGTTTTGGTCACCATGATGTAAAAAAGATGTTGAGACTCTAGAAAAAGTACAGAGAAGAGCAACAAAGATGATTAGAGCTCTGGAAGCTAAAACATATAAGGAACGGTTGCTAAAATTGGGTATGTCTAGTTTAACGAAGAGAAGGACAAGGGGGGACATGATAGCAGTGTTCCAATATCTCAGGGGCTGCCACAAAGAAGAGGGAGTCAAGCTATTCTCCAGAGCGCCTGAAGGCAGGACAAGAAGCAATGGTTGGAAACTAATCAAGGAAAGAAGCAACCTAGAACTAAGGAGAAACTTCCTGACAGTTAGAACAATTAACCAGTGGAACTACCTGCCTCCAGAAGCGGTGAATGCTCCAACATTGGAAGTTTTTAAGAAAAGATTGGATAGCCATTTGTTTGAAATGGTACAGGGTTTCCTGCCTGAGCAGGGGAGTGGACTAGATGACCTCTAAGATCCCTCCCAACTTTATTACTACTACTCCTACTCCTACTACTCCTGCGATGCTCATGGTGATGCTTGTACAAGTGGGGACCCGAATGCCCAGGATGCTTATGGCGACGCTCACGCAAGTGGGCCTGTGAATGCCTGCAATGCTCGTGGTGACGCTTGCATTAGTGAGGCCACAAACACCCAGGACAGTTGTGGCGATGCTCACGGGTGGCTGCGAATGCCTGTGATGCTCGCATGAGGGAGGCTGTGAATGCCCAGGATGTTTGTGGTGACGCTCACACAAGTGGGGCCATGAATGCCAGTAATGCTCGTGCAAATGGAGCCATGAACACTCGTAATGGTTGTGGAAGTGGGGCCACGAATGCCAGCCACTGAGGCGGCCCAGTGGCCAATAGGCCATGGCCCAGTAGTGGGCCATGGCCCACAGGTTGGGGACCCCTGCTCTAATTCTTGTATCACCTTTGTTTCCCTCTCCTAAACCTGCTTTTACCTGTCCTTCTAATGATGTACCTTGAAATGTTGCCAAAATAAAATAGAAAATACTATGGATGCACCCCTAAGAGGTTCATGGGAAGAGTCATATAGGCAATCTTTGACTTACAACCATAATGGAGCCTGCCTAATAATGGTTGTAAGTCATGACAAGAGCAAACCTTGTGACTGATCCAGTTTTACCACTTTTTTTTTTTTGCAATGGTTGTTAAAAAAAATGTTCCAGTTGTTGGGCCAATCAATTAACTGAACCAATTGTTTCCTATGGGGCTGGTTTTGCTGAAAAAAGAGATGTAAATTGCTTTGGTTACTTTGGACCAGTCACTTTTTCCTGGACTGGTTTATCTCATAGGGTTGGAAGAGAATGGAATATATGCTGCTTTGAGTTCCTGAATAAAAGACAAAATATAAATTTAATCAATATTGTTGATGGCAACTTGTTCAATTCTGGATGCGATCTCTCAGCAGTTCCATGGCACTGTTGATTTTGGATAACGTGGCCCTTGGGATTCCCCAGCCCAGGTCATTGACTAAAGATCAGACAGGAGCTCCCAACATTTTTACATCTTTCAGCAAGGATTAGAGACCCGAAATTGTGGTGTTTGGAAAGCTCACTTGCCAGTTGATCCAGAAGGATGGTGCGATGGTTTCATTAAATGCTCTTGAAAGTGTTATAAAATCAGTTAAGTTGCTAATAAGTAGTGGATTCTGTCCATTCTCTCGTTACACCATGCAGAAAATGCCCACTGGTTATTTCTTGTAAATCCTTCCCGACTTGTCTGTAAGTAGGGGGTCTTTTCTTCTTTCAGGGTCCCGTCTCTTTTGAAGAAGTGGCTGTGTATTTCACCGAAGAAGAGTGGGATCTTCTAGATTCCAAGCAAAGGACCCTCCATGGGGAAATCATGCTGGAGAATGCTAGGAGTGTGGCCTCTTTGGGTAAGGGAGCGTTTGGGTTCTGGGTTCAGATAAAGAGAAAACTACTTTCTAGTTAGAAGTAATTTATTCTCTCTTGCTTTCTCCAAGAACTGCCCAAACCAGAGTTAGTTTCCTGGTTGGAAGGAGAAGATCCATTCTTCTGGAATTCTGAAGGTGAGAGATCAGCAGGAATCTACTCAATGTTTGGGGGGGGGGGGAAGTGCCCTGAAGAATCTTTCAGATGGTGATTAATATTGCCAAGAGAAATGGACTTTTGGAAGGACGATGTTTTGCCTGATGATTCTGCCTGTTCTTCTCAAATGCATTAATTTATTGGCACATCAATGGCACAAGGACTGCCCTTCCGGTAGAGCTGTTTCTCTGACATACTTTCCTAGTTGTGGGAATTGTGTGGGTTTTTTTTTTTTTAAAGATCCCTTAACCTTGACAGATCTTTAAAGCAGTGGCCCCCAATCTTTTGGGTCTCAGGGACCAATTCCATGGAGAGGTTTTTCTATGGACCAGAGGGGGCATGGTTTTGTGTGCTGCCTGCATCCTATAGATGGGGCTTAGCTTGTTTACGCAGTCCAGTTTCTGGCATTCTGCAGATTGGTGCCGGTCCATAGACCGGGGTTTGGGACCCTTTCTCTAAAGAATCCATTTGGCATATCCCTTTTCTGGGGATTCATGGATCCCAATATCTAGCCTCCTGTTCTTTCCTCTTTCTGTTATGCAAACTGGAAGGAGGTGAACCTGCAGTGCCATGCTTTGGATTGGCAGTTCTGCCACATGCTTATTCCAGTTTCATGTGGTTTAGAGATTTGTGATGTCTGCTCAAGAGTAGGAGTTCACAAGATTCACTAATATTCCATTGGAGGGAAAGTGCTTGAAAAGCAGTAGCTCTAAACAAAGGTTTCTATGGAGAGTCTCAGTCATCCAGGTCACAGTTGTCCCAAAGGTGCTTTTTCACAAGACAACTGGACTTCATTTTTCTTTGAAGATGTTTTGCTTCTCACCCAAGAAGCTTCTTTAGCTCTGAATAGATGGTGGTGCTACACATGGCACAACATAAGAGAACAAACCCATCAGGACAAGATTCAGCAGTCCATCTGCATTTAAAAGACAAAGGTCACTCTTTCAAAGACAGCAAAGTCCTCATTTTGGACAGAGAGGGCTGCTGGTTTGAAAGAAGGGTCAAAGAGGCCATCTATGTCAAAACTGAACAGCCCTCTCTCAGCAGAGGGGGGGGATATGACATCATTATCTTCAGTCTACAACACAGTCCTTTTAGTAGTTCCAAGAAAGCTCCACACCCATTTGCACCACTCAGGTGACAGACAACACAGATAAACCTCCAGATGGCATCAAGGACTCTCTAAAGCAGGGGTGTCAAACTCAATTTCATTGAGGGCCGCATCAGCATTGCAGTTGCCCTCAGGGGGCCGGATGGGTGTGGCCAGGGTGGGTGCAGCCTACTGGGTGGGTGTGGATGGAGTGGGTGTGGCCTACTGGATGGGCGTGACCAGCTCTACATCGTTCGTGTCAAGGATGTCTGTGGGGGCCTGGGCAGGAATGGGACAGATCTGAGGGTTTTTGGCAGAAGGGGGTGGGACCAGGGCAAGTGCCAAGATATGGTCCACTGGAGGAGCCTCACCATTCCTCTCAGGCCATGCGGGGGGGGGGGGCTTATGTAGCTAAGACTGAATGCGTTTCAGCATAGATGGCCACCACAAAATTGTACATTAGTTCCCAGCTGGCCTGGGCCAGGGCCAAGGCAGAGGGGGCCGTTCCCTCACTGTTTCCAGGATGGCTTCGCGGGCCACATGAAACCACTTCACGGGCCGCATCCGGGCCCTGGGCCTTGTTTGACATGCCTGCTCTAAAACAATGCAAATGACCAGCTATCTGCAAGGAATATAAATCCTTCCATTCCCCACCATCCAGTCAGAGGTGAAGAAGCTTTTTGGATGAAAAGTGAAATATCTTCAAAGAAAAACAAGAAAATCCAGTTGCCTCATGAAAAAGCATCTTCTAAACCAGTGGTTCTCAACCTTTTTAATGCCGCAACCCCCAACCGGTCATAAGTCGAGGACTACTCAACTGGTGCAGCACCATTTGCAGAATGGGACTTTTGGCGGGCTCAGCAGGGCAGAGACAGCCTGGACAATTCCTATTGGCTTTTGAAAGCCAATAGAATTAGACTCTATTCAAAAGAGTCTATTCTATTGGCTTTCAAAAGCCAATAGAATAAAAGGGAGTAGCCCAGCTAAGGAAAAGGGGGAAAAAATGGCGGACTGTGTTGTTTGGCAACCCCCGTGAAATGGTCCTTCGACCCCAAATGGGGTCCCGACCCACAGGTTGAGAACCACTGTTCTAAACCAAGATTCTCTTGGAGAAACAGGCCAACTCAATTTTACAGGCAACCTGGGGAGAATAGGACTCCTCACTGCCAAATTAATGTAGGTCAGTGTTACAACATGCATTTATTATTTGACCCAAAAGTCTGAATTCAGATGTGGACTGATGCATCTAAAAATCTGCAGAATGGAAGCTGGTAAAATGGAGATGTTTTCTGTATTGGATGATTTCAGTCTTACAAAATTAACAGTAAATCTTTGTCAATTATCTTATTGGGCTGTTGGTGAGTGTATTTGTGTTTGGAACTGATGAGGAGCAGTTGCAAGATTTGGGTTTGGCTAGTCTAGAAAAAAGAAGGACTAGGAGTGACATGATAGCAGTATTCCCGTATTTGAGGGGATGCTACAAATAGGAGGGGATCAATTTATTTCCCAAAGCATCAGAGGGCAGGACAAGAAACAATGGATGGAAACTGAGCAAAGACAGAAGCAACCTGGAATTAAGAAAAAACTTCCTGACAGTGAGGACAATTAACCAGTGGAACAGTTTGCCACCAGAAATCATGGGTGCTCCATCGCTGGAGGTTTTTAAGAAGAGACTGGACAGCCATCTGTCTGAATTGGTATATGGTCTCTTGCTTGAGCAGGGGTCTAGACTAGAAGACCTCCAAGGTCCCTTCCAGCTCTATTCTGATTCTGAATCCACTTTACATTCTGTTACAGCAGCTTATTCTCACGCAATATGGATTTGCAATAATCTCGGCTATTTTTTGCCAACCATTCTTCTTTGGGCAAATTTAAACCAGTGGCTGGAAGACAACCTTTTTCCAATTGGGCCTTCCTTTTATTGCAGGTTTCGCCTCCCCTATTCCCAGGCTTACTCATTTCCTCATTAAATCATATTTTGAAAAATGATATTATCATAAAAAAATGGGAAAAGTGTATCTGTACTAAAATCAAGTGAAAATTGGACCTAAAAATATTGTTTGAACTGGCAGCATATTCAAAAACTACCCTGTTTCAGGGCACAGGAGATAAAACTACTAGGCTCCACATGTTGGAATGGGCTGGCCCCTGGAAATATGGAGGGCCTCAGAACTCCTTTAGTTCTAATGATATTCAATTTCAATGGGCTTTTGATTCATGATGTGATTGTGAATGCAATAATCCCTGGCTATTCTCCCATTATGATTTTTTTCTACTGTTGTATGCTGCCCAAAGCTATATGTTTGTGTAGGACAGTGGTTCTCAACCTTTCTAATGCCGTGACCCCATAATACAGTTCCCCATGTTGTGGTGACCCCCAAGTGGGTGTGGCCACCAATAAGAGGGAGTAGGACAGCTAGGGAAAAGGGAAAAAATGGCGGACAGCGTGGTTTGGCGACCCCCGTGAAATGGTCATTCGACCCCAAATGGGGTCCCGACCCACAGGTTGAGAACCACTGGTGTAGGATACAAATAAAATAATAAACCAAGAAACATCTTTCCCAAAAGTGCTTTTTCACGAGGCAACTGGACTTTGTTTTGCCTCTCATCCAAGAAGAAATGTCTTCAACGAAAAACAAGAAAGTCTAGCTGCCATTGCACCTTTGGGATAACTATGAGCTGGATGACTGAGAATCTCCATAGACAAGAAACACACAGAAAAACTGCAGGGAGCATGGAAATGCAGAAATATAGATGCAACTAAGAAGATTCTTCTCTAATGATCTTCTCCATTTTTGCTTTAAATTTCTATTTTTTCTCTCTCTCTCCAGCAGGTGATGGGCAGAAAACCAAGAAATTCATGGAGCCCCCTCTGATGTACTTCGATCATAATTTGCTTTCAAGTTCATACACAGGGGAAAAACCCTACAAATGCATAGAATGTGGAAAGGGCTTTAGTATGAGCAGCCACCTGCTTTCTCATCAGAGGACTCATGCGGGGAAAAAGTCGTATAAGTGCTTGGAGTGTGGAAAGAGCTTCACACAGAACTTCAGCCTGACAGTCCATCAGAGAACTCACACTGGGGAAAAACCTTATGAATGTGTGGACTGTGGAAAGTGCTTCAGCCGCAGCCAGCACCTCATTCAACACAGAAGCATCCACACAGGGGAGAAACCATTTCAATGCACTGACTGCGGAAAGTGCTTCAGCCGCAGCCAGCATCTTGCCCAGCATCGAAGTATCCACACAGGAGAGAAACCGTACAAATGCATGGAGTGTGGAAGGCGCTTCAGCAATAGCGGAAGTCTAAATACACACCAGAGAACTCATACTGGAGAGAAGCCCTATAAATGCCTCGAGTGTGGGAAGAGCTTCAGCAAGAGCAGTAACCTTACAGCCCATAAGCGGATCCATACGGGTGAGAAGCCCTATCAATGCTTGGAGTGTGGGAAGAGCTTCAGCAAGAGAGGGAACCTTTATAAACATCAGACAATTCACACAGGAGAAAAACCTTACACATGCATGGAATGTGGAAAGAGTTTCCGGATGAGTGGGAATTTTTATAAGCATCAGAGAATCCACACAGGAGAGAAACCATATGAATGTCTGGAGTGTAGGAAGCGCTTTGCTCTTAGGCATCAGTTGACTTCGCATCAAAGAACTCATGCTGATGAGAACCCATTTCAATGCTTAGTGTGTGGCGAGGAGTTTAAATATAGTGAGCAACTTACTCAGCATGAAACCACCCACACAGCATCCAGCCAAGATGGAGACTTAGTTGGAGAAACTTCAGCTCACTTTGAGACCTCCTATTTCTCTTTGTATCCTGACAATTGTTTAATCTCCTTTATTTGGTCTGGAAACCGGTGATTATTGTCTCTTTTGGTATTTGGGGCAGTTTGTGAATAATCTGAACCAAGAGACATAATATTGTAGCCCTCTCTTCTGGCAACATCTGAATGGAAACTGAGCTTATAATTGATAAATAACTACAGCTTCAATCATTTTTTTAATGATTGGTAATATTTATATTGTAAACAATGTAGTGGAGAATGGGCTCAGTCAACTGGAAGCTATCCATAACAGAACTGCAGAAGGCAATTACATTCTGTGATTGACCTGGAATCTCATCCAGAAGGGCCTCTAGAAGGCTCTTGTTACAACAGATGTGTGATATGAAATATCAATTAAGACATGAGTAAGAATTGGATTCATCTTTCCACAGATATTCATGGGTGGAGCCAGAAATGCCATACTCATGGATGTTATGCAAACGTGGCCTGTAATATCTATGTGGCTTCAACTGTTGCCTTTTCTTGTCCCCATTACATTTGATGTGCTTTGATGAATTATGATAGACTTCCTTATCTTAATTTTCAAAGATCTTCTGAACCCTGCTCATGTTAATAAAAAGGCTTAAATGGGATCCATTCAAAATCTCTTAGGATGATGCCAAACAAATGGCTGGTAATTGGCAGACTTTTTCAAATGACATCCTTTTGGTGAAGAATCTGAAATATTATATTCTTGTTCCTGCAACTTTCACCATCCAACAGTCTGAAATTTTCCTCCAGATATGGCAGGTTTTATCTACTTGGGTTGAAACCTCTTTGGAGGGGCTTGCTCATGATCTGGTCTTAATTGGACACCAGTTCATAATAAAATGTCAACACAATTTTTTCTGATCTAACTGGATCTCTCACTCAGCCAATGCGTCTTTGAAAGCTCTTAAAAGTTACTTAGATTTGTTACAGTTTTATTGTAGTCTTGCAACTTCTATAGTGATGTAAATTTTTTTACAGAGTTTTCTGTAATTACAGGTATATAATTTATACTTTTTATTGTGGTTTCTTTTTAAGTGTTTTATTGCAACAGTGAAATAATTTTGCCACCTTTCTGTTTAATAGGAGACTGTAGATAAAGAGATGCAAAGAATGTTGCCCATGTCACAGAAATAAGGATTTTTAAAACTTTTTTCATCCTGACTCTGTTCCCACAATACCTACAACCTTCTATTATTTTTAAATTTAGAGGCTGGGTGATTCCAGGACAATTTTGGGAGACTAACACTTTAAAAAGAGCCGAGGTGGCGCAGCAGTTAGAGTGCAGTACTGCAGGCCACTTTAGCTGACTGTGTTCAGCAGGTCAGCGGTTCAAATCTCACCGGCTCAAAGTTGACTCAGCCTTCCATCCTTCCGGGGTAGGTAAAATGAGGACCCAGATTGTTGGGGGCAATGTAAATATATATACATACATTGCTTACTGGTGTACACCGCTTAGAGAGTGCTTGCACTTAAAGCGGTATATAAGTCTCATAAATAAATAAATAAAGAAAACAAAAAGAATTATGTATGTCCAGACAAGCCTACCACATGGACCATAAAAATGCAAATGAGACCTAAATGCATTTTCTTGCTATCTGTAGGTCCCAAACTGTGTGTTGGCAGTTTGTAATCACAGATGATTTGTTCTGCATAATCATGGCCATTTCAGCCATTCCCCCCTTGCTACTAAGAAGGGAGGGAGGCTTCTGCTTCCTGCCTTATTTCCTTTTTTTTTATCCAAACAAAATAATTTTTAAAAAGCAAAAAAAATGCATATGACTTGATTTGGGATGGAATTGCCATGGTCAAATACAGGGATATTATCTATCTTCTGCTCATATCTGCTTGGGTTTATTTACCTTATCTCTGCTGAAGATGCGTATGAAAATTGAAAAGGACATAGAGACACCATTCCTAGAAAAAGCCCAGTTTTGCAGCATTTCTAAGACTAGAACTTTAACTTTAACCTTAAAAGTGGAAGATTCTACCCTGTTTGGTTGGATGGAGTTAGTTTAACCTAGGGGTGTACCAAATAGTCTAGAATCTAGATAAATAAAATAGGTTTCTTTATTTTAAATGCCAACAACTCTAGTTAAAAGATGTTCATGATGAATTAGAAGTGGGAAAGACAGAAATCAGGGAAGATCATGTGGAATACACTGTGCTGAGAACTGTTCACGGGAGAGAGAAAATAATGAACGCAGCCTCCTTGCATTCAGCACATAACATTGGTCTAGGATCCCTTGAATTTTGTTTCAGACCAAACCTAGAACCACCAAGATGTTTCTGTTGAACCATGGCCAACACAAAATAGTTTGACAGAAGTTGGAAAACACAGTGGTTTGTTTTGGGTTCCAAACAAAATACATGTTTCGCAGTCCTGATTGGATCTCTTTAAGACTAAATCTAATCTGACTCAATTTTAAGTGTATGTTGTAGAGATAGAGCTTCTTTTTAAAATGTTCTTTGCTTTTATCACAGTCATATGATGAATTGTTATGCTCTTACATTGTTTTTCCAGCTGGAGTTCATGAAGAATACATTCTTGTTTTTTTTTTTTGTTCTTAATATTTATAGTAATTATTTATGGTAGCTTCCTTTGTAATAAAAGATTGAAAGGATTGTAGTTGCCTTCCAAATGTTAGCTAAGTTGAAAAGGGGGATCAACTGATACAGCCTGTTTCCAAGAAATTTTTCATTCTTCCAATGGGAAATAAATTTTACTAAATGACAAGGCAAGGATGTATTTATTGGAAGCAAGACAGAAATGATGCTATTTTAATTAGGAAATCCTGTTTTATCTGTTGATTAAGATTTTCCCAATGAAGTAGAGTTGCTATTTGATAACCTAGTCTTTAATTGGGAAAGTAGAAAGAGAACAACCTGCAGCAAGATGTATGGACTTGATTTACAACAGTGAATGCACCTTTCAGATAACTAAAAGGCCAAATTGAAGACAGATCTTACTGGAAAAAATCCATGTGGTCACTAAGAGTCAACATACTTGTGGCACGTAATTAACATTTGATTGGTATATCAACTCAGAATACATATGGTCCAGCTGAATGTTTCAAGCAAATAGATACTTGGTTTCAACATCTGTATACTGTGAATGTTGACCATATTATAATTAGTTTCAATTCCAATTCTGGATGATTTTCTACATTGCAGTATCCCTAAACACTCTATCTAAATTACCAAAACTGTTTTCTAGCTCTAAACACTACAATTCTTCCATATTTAATGTGTGTGAATGTATCTTCAGTAAAGTGAACTGCGCTTATTTTTAGTATGGTGTTTTCCTGCATATTGTCATGTGCGATACATTTTATAAATTCTTCCAAAAGTTCATTTAAATCAGGGATTAACTCAAAATTCCACTGAAGCATAAACTGTGTATTATGGCACAGGAGGCAGTCCAAGCAAACATTAAAAAGGTGGGGAGAAATACATTTTCTTTGAAATTGAAAACAGAAAATGACCCACTTAATTTTAATGGGAATTGATCAGCATATCTGTTTGTTCTCTTGAAACTCAGAAGTTGCTTTGATTACACAACTGTCTCAGATGTGAAAACATTCTTGGACCACTTCCCACTGGATTCATGAACTGTAGATTTTGTTCTCCCCCCTCCCCAATGAAAAGTGTATTAATGATGAAAAACTTTATAGAAATAGAATATGATTAGAAGATAGCAAGAGCAAGAGCACTTAAGACTTAGTCTTATACTATATGCTGCTTCATAAGATACCCATGAAGTCTGCAGATGTTAGGAATTTGAATTCCCAACTACTGGATCTGAGGAAAGGACATTTTTTTTTAGTCTGTAAAGCTTCCATTAGGGATTAGGCCAACATGACTTGCGCTGTAGATTAAACATTATTGTTGGCAAAGGAGTCAGAAGAATCTTTATAAATTTAATTTATAAATGCCCATCTGTGAAATCCTATATCCTGCAAGATATATAGGAGTGTGCACCAAAATGATTTAGGGTGCAAGTCTACAAATAACTACCCAGAAATCCACTCTTGCCGTACACAGGGAAGAGGAAAAACAATTTGATGGGAAGGAAATCTTAGCAAATCTCAGGGAGGCAATGTGGGATATTTTTTGGCTCTCCCAATATAGGGATCAAAAGTGACTTGGACTCAAAAGCCCTAAAACATGCCCATTTGGCTAATTTTGGTATTATTTTAATAAAGAAAAGCTTACCAATAAAACTGTAAATTACCACATGCCTTCTACTCGTTCAAAAATGAATCTTAATCAAACCATTTTCCACCATAACCATCCATTTTCTATAGGTCCTCTCTCCACGAAATTCCTTAAAATCCAGTTTCACTATATTCTCATACCTTTCCATTCGGTATCTCCGAAATATTTGCTTATGGCGGACTTCTCTAATTCTGTCGTCTAAATGATGACCTTCTGTCTCAATGGTCACTCTCATTTTCCCACCGAGCTCTAGTTTTTTTTTTTTTATCTTTTTCAGTTTCTGTTTTCTAGTTTTGTTCGGTTTAATTCATCTTTCTTCGCCTTTTCGGCCTGGTTCTTCCTGACTCTCGTCTGAGGGAAACTTTCCCCCTCAGGCCGGTCCTTGAGGGAAGCCAAAAAGCGCCTCTCCCTCCCGGGTTTCCTAAGCTGCTGCCTCTCCTGAATTTAATTCAATTTAATTTGAATTTCACTCTTTTCTGGAATCTGGACTTTGGGTCTCTTCCTTCTAAACCTTTCTCTCAGGAGCTTCGCGCCGTCAGAACTCACAAACGGCCGTTTACTTCTTCCCGCCTTCTGCCAACGGTTCTGTTTGATTGGCAGCTGCGTCGTCCTGACGACAGGGGCGGGCCAAAAAGGGAGGAGGAGGGAGAGGCGGCTTAGAACCTGCTGCGTCTGTCTGCCAGTCCTTTCACAGGTGACTGATTCTTCCGGGATTATAATATATAAATATATATATATTAAATGGTACAGAATTAGAGCATTCCCGTCAAAAGATGGATCCAGCTTCTGCTTCTCCTTGGAAAATTCAGCAATTTATGTATGTTTTATTTAGGCAAGAAAAACCAAATGTATAGGTATAGGTTCTACCTGGCTCAATAGTAGTAACTGTGAGAGGGATCTTGGAGCCCTAGTAGACAATCACTTAAATATGAGCCAGTAGTTTGCTGCAGCTGCCAGAAAAGCCAGCACAATCTTAGGCTGCATTAACAGGGACAGAATCAAGATCATGCAAAGTATTAATACCAAGGCCCCACTTGGAATACTGCATCCAGTTTTGGTCACTATGATGTAAAAAAAGATGTTGAGACTAGAAAAAGTACAGAGAAGAGCAACAAAGATGATCAGGGGACTGGAGGCTAAAACATGAGGAACGGTTGCTGGAATTGGGTATGACTAGTTTAATGAAGAGAAGGATGAGGGGGGACATGATAGCAGTCTTCCAATATCTCAGGGGCTGCCCCAAAGAAGAGGGAGTCAAGCTATTCTCCAAGGCACCTGAAGGCAGGACAAGAAGCAATGGATAGAAATTAATCAAGGAGAGAAGCAACCTAGAACTAAGGAGAAATTTCCTGACAGTTGAACAATTAACCAGTGGAACAACCTGCCTCCAGAAGCAGTGAATGCTCCACAACACTGGAAGTTTTTAAGAAGAGACTGGACAGCCATTTGTCTGAAATGATATAAGGTTTCCTGCCTGAGCAGGGAGTAGTAATAGTAGTAGAGTTGGAAGGGACCTTGGAGGTCATCTAGTCCAACCCCCTGCTCGGGCAGGAAACCCTACACCATTTCGGACAAATGGCTGTCCAGTCTCTTCTTAAAAACTTCCATTGTTGGAGCATTTACTGCTTCTGGAGGCAAGCTGTTCCACTGATTAATTGTTCTCACTGTCAGGAAGTTTCTCCTTAGTTCTAGGTTGCTTCTCTCCTTGATTAGTTTCCATCCGTTGCTTCTTGTCCTGCCTTCAGGTGCTTTGGAAAATAGCTTAATTCCCTCTTCTTTATGGCAGCCCTTGAGAGACCTCCAAGATCCCTTACAATTCTGTTATTCTTTTCTATCCATCTCACATTTACTATTATTATGCCAGGTACCACCTATACCATGGGTCTTCAAACTTGGCCCTTTTATGACTTGTGGACTTCAACTCCCAGAATTCCTCAGCCAGTGTGCCTGGCTGAGGAATTCTGGGAGTTGAAGTCCACAAGTCATAAAAAAGGAAAGGGCCAAGTTTGAAGACCTCTGACTTATACTATACCTGTGCATTTGGTTTTTCTTGCCTACGGTAAATGTGAAAGAGCAACAAGGATGATTAGGGAGGGTAAACCATATGGAGAACAGTTGCAGGAATAGGATATGGCTAGTTTAATGAAAAGAAAAACTGGGGTGACATGATAGCAGTGTTCTGATATTTGAAGGGCTGCCACAAAGAAGAGGGGCTCAACCTATTCTCCAAAGCACCTGAGGGCAGGAAAAGAAGCAATGGATGGAAACTAATTGTTAAGATATTAAAATTTAGTGGTTGGAGCAGTGGGGTTGTGCAGTGAGCCAGAATACATAGTTGTGACTGATTGGTGGTTCCTGTGGATGTCCTGCCTTTTTCTTTTGTGTGCCCTGTGATTTACCTGATGATGTTCCTGTTTGCCTGACTATCTTGTTTGCTTGGTATATAGTTGTAAAATATATTTATGTAAAACTACAAGTTTGTGTCAGTGTCTCTGATTCCATTTGGACACCGGCTGGGCAATTCCCTGACACTAATCAAGGAGAGAAGCAACCTAGAACTAAGGAGAAATTTCCTGACAGTTTGTTCAAGCTTGGTTTTCTTTTTTTGCAAACGTCTATTTACCAAAGTAGACAACATAATTAGTGCTTTGGTTTTATATGTGGCGGCTTGTCATATTGGTCTTGATCAGGGTTCTTGTAATGTGTGCACTTGAGTCCGATGGACCTACGTGCATTGTTTCATCTTAAACTATTCCTATTTTGTTGGTTCTCACTTGTTTATGTGTTGATTGCTTGGCATGTGCTATGTTTCTTTCTTGGATCTAAAATTTGTAGACTAGATTTATATCTGCATGCTATTAATGGCTGATCAATCCAAATACCTCGCTTATCTTGTATTTTAAGATTTAGCTTGATAATTACATTTTCCCAGTGATTAAATTTGTTTATGCGTTGTGAAATTCAAGACCCAAAGATTCTTTTTCACAAGGAATGTTCCCCATCATCCAGTCAGAGCTGAAGAAGCTTCTTGCAAGCAAAATGTCTTCAAAGAAAAACAAAGTCCAGTTGCCTGGTGAAAAAGCATCTTTGAGACAACTTTGACCTGGATATAGACATGAAATTCAAGAATTTTAAATACTGTATATCTTTGAACTCCCAACTGGGGTTCATGGATACCTCCTGTTGTTTATCCTATTCCACAGTTTTTGCATTAGATGCTGTAAATCATTCCTGTTCTGTCTTTTTGACTTGTTGAATCTTTTGAATTGGCTTGAAATGTTATGGAGAAGTTTTGTTGGTTTGAGGGCTACTGTGATGCCTAGTGGTTGAAATATTCTGCTGACGGCTTCTGAGATATTTTGGTAGATGGATAAATTACTCTTTGCCTGGGTTAGGATAGTGATGTTCTTTGGCTATCTGCAGAGATATTATTTTTTTTATGAAGTTGTATGAGTTGCATTGAAACTGTAAACTGTAAAGGTAGCCTGGGCTCCTGCAAAGTGTTTTTGCTCATTAAATTATTTAATCTCGCAACACAGGGATATACATTTAACACATAGAAACACTTGGTCAAATATTTCCAGTTTTCCATTTAATCTGATTGTATATCCTCTTGGATCCCAGGCTAAAACATTTGTGAAGGCTTGTCATAAATATACTTTCAAGGTCAGAAGCCTTCTTGCATTAGTCATAATTGTTCAAAGCACTGAGGACCTTTTAGGTGCATGTTTCAGGTTATTTTTAAGGATAAAAGCCCTGATCCTTGGTTAAAGCACAGAAAAGCCAATTTGGGGCTATTTTAAGAGGTAAAACTGAAGCAGTTATCCCAAGCTTGAATTAAAGCAGTTCAGATATCAACATCCCAACTGACAGAATCCCAAACCTGCTTTTCTTTGGATTTGAGGAAAATGTTCATCTTATGAATCTTTGCTAGAAAAGAGCTCATAAAGTGAATCATTAAAGAAACCCAGTCTGTTAATTTTCCTTGTCAATTTCCTCTTCTTCAGAAGAGTCTCCAGATATACCTCCATATAGACCCAACATAAAGTCTAATCCCCTTTCTGGCGGGCAATGCTAGGTGATGTGTTATCCCTGCTCTTCCCGGATTCTTATTCCATGCACAGAATGGTCTTTTTTTTCCACCTTGGAAGATAAGACCCACATTTACTGTTTCCTGTCTTTACACAGTCACTCAAAGGGTTAAAGAGAGAGACTGTTCCTGCCTAGAGAAGTAAAACTCTAGCGAGGATCCTCACTTCCTCCCAACCTGTTCCCATTTTGGATAGTTGTTTTTCTGGGCATGCTCACTTGGCTTCCCAAAGCAAAATTGCTTTGCAGAGGGCGCCCCCTGGTGGCACTTTCTTACAGCACCCGCAAGAGTCCAGGGATAGAATTGTGAAAATTGGGAGGGTGGGGTGAAAGATGGAATACAAAAGTCTTGTGTTAATGCCAAGTCTTGCTGTCTTGCCTCATCATGTAGAGCAGGGCTCACCAACCCCCCCCCCGGTCGGTGGACCAGTACCGGGCCGCACAAACAAGCAAAGCCCCATCCGCGAGATGCAGGCAGCACCCAAAACCACGCACCCTCCGGTCGGTGGAAAAACCTCTCTCCATGGAACTGGTCCCTGGTGCCCAAAAGGTTGGGGACCTCTGATGTAGAAGGTATTCCTGAGAGGGATGAATGAAAAACATCAAGGAAATATGCAAAAAATATATATTTCCAGTCAGGGACGCCCAAGGTATAAAAGCCATCCCAGCTGCCCGGGGACAGGCACCTCTATTAAGCAGAAATGATACAGGAAGATGCTGGAGGCAAATGAGTACTTTAGTGACAGTGGCAAAGGCATCCATTCAGACTGTGCAGAAGGCCAGGATAAAGATCAGGGTAGGCTGGATAGCCATTCGTCTGAAATGGTAGAGTTTTTTACTTGGATAGGGGGTTGGACTGGAAGACCCCCAGTGTCCCTTCCAACTCTATTATTCTGTTCTGTTATTCTTTCTAAGATTATGTATAGCCATCTCGTCAAGTCCAAAGAAAGTCCAGAATGGTATAGGTAAGGTGACCAACTTTTTTACAATGAAAAGGAGGACACAAATAAATTGAAGAAAAAAATATCGTAAATAAAAGAAACATTTTATTCATTGCAACAATAATATAGACAACTTGCATGTGCAAAGTTTGCCAGCCGGGTGTTTTGGCGTGCTCAGCAGCAATTCCTATTGGCTTTCGAAAGCCAATAGCGGGAGTAGCACAACTCATGCAAAAGTTGAAAAAAAACCATCAAAAAAAAGGTGCCGGAACACCATTCTGAGCGTTTTATGAGAAAAAAAAAGCCCTGCAGATTAGTCTTCAAATATCGAAAAGGAGGACATGTAGGAGGACACTTTTCGAGGGAGGACAGAACCTACAAAAGGAGGACTGTCCTCCCTAAAGAAGGACGGTTGGTCACCTTAGTATAGGATCCCCTGCCATGGGATAAGTGTTGGAGTAGAAGACCTCCAAGGTGTCGTCCAATCTGATTATTCTGTGTTCTATTTTTTACAAGCCATGACATTCGATGGGGACACGTTGGATCTGAAGAAGCCAGATAGGAAAAGCATTGATGCTTTTGATTATTTGCTGTTGGAGAAGACCCTTGAAAACAACATGGACCTCTAAGAAAATGAAGAACATAGAATAATACAGTTGGAAAGGACCTTGGAGGTCTTCTAGTCTAAATCCCTCCTCAAGCAGGAGAACCTAATACCATTCTGGACAAATGGCTCTCCAGTTTCTTTTTAAAAGCCTCTAGTGATGAAGCACCGACAACTTCCGAAGACAAGCTGTTCCACTGGTTAATTATCCTCACTATTAAGAAGTTTCTCCTTAATTCCAGGTTGCTTCTCTCTTTGACTAGTTTCCATCCATTGCTTCTTGTCCTGCCTTCCGGTGCTTTGGAAAATAGTTTGACCCCCTCATCTTTGTAGGAGCCCTTCAAATATTGGAACACTGCTATCATGTCTCCCCTAGTCCTTATTTTCACTAATATACCCAATGCCTGCAACCATTCTTTGTATGATTTAGCCTCCAGCCCCCTAAGCATCCTTGTTGCTCTTTTCTGCATTCTTTCCAAATATCTTTTTTATATTGTGGTGACTCGAACTGGATGCAGTATTCCAGTTCCAGCTCTAGTCCCACTTTACAAATTCCAGTATTGGTAAAGTAGTACTGGAATTTCACACGATAGCAATAGCAACAGCACTCAAACTTATATATTGTTTCATAGTGCTTTACAGCCCTCTCTGATTTACAGAGTCAACACATTTGCCCCCAACCAATCTGAGTCCTCATTTTACCAACTTTGGAAGAACGGAAGGCTGAGTCAACCTTGAACCAATCACGATCGAACTGCTGACAGTGGGCAGAATTAGCCTGCAATGCTGCATTGATTCTGTCCCTCTATTATTGCAGCCTGGAATTGTATTGGCTTTTCAGCTATTGCCGTATACTATTGGCTCATATTTAAGTGACTGATCACTAGGACTCCAAGATCTCGCACACAGTTGTTGGCATTGTGCCAAGTACCATCTATTCTATGCTTGTGCATTTGGTTTTTCTTGCCTAAGGGTAAGACCTTACTTTTTAATCTATGTTGAATTTCACTTTGTTAGATGAAATTAGATCATCTAACTTAGGCAAATTAGATCTAAGTCAGGTCGAATCTAATTTAAATTAGATCATCTAAATCAGATCACCATTAGATGAATTAGATCGTCGAACAAGCCAAGCCAGAGTCCTCACCCAAGGCACAAATGACCAGGCTCAAATGATCTTACTTCGGGCCCAGTCCTCCGCAGCTGGCTCTGATGCTGGGAAAGGTGGAAGAAAGGAGAAGAGGAGGAGGACCAGTGGCAAGGTGAATGGATGCCATTACATGAAGTTGGGGCCCTATGGAAAGACCTGAAGGGCCAGGTTAAGGATAGATTATAATGGAGAACATCTGTCTGGGATCACTAGGAGTTAAATATGACTTGATGACACGTAATCCAACAGATAATGTAGACTCCAGAATAATGTATTTGTCCAAGCATGCAAAAACCCTGTCCTGTCACTGAATTTCTTTCTCAAAATTGCACTACTGTATTCCTTCCTTCCTTCCTTCCTCCCTCCCTCTTCTCCCTCCCTCCCCCTTTCCTTATTTCCTTCCTCCCTCCCTCTCCTTTTCTTCCTTTCTCCCTGGCCCTCCTTTCCTTCCTCCTTCCCTCCCTTTCCCTTCCCTTCTTTCCTCCCTCCCTCCCCTTCTTTCCTCCCTCCCCCTTCTCTTCTTTTTTCCCTGGCCTCTTCCTTCTTTCCTTCCTCCTTCCCTTCCCCTTCCTCCCTCCCTCTCCCCTTCTTTCCTCCCTCCCCTTTCTCTTCCTTTCTCCCTGGCCTTCTCTTCTCCTCCTTCTTTCCTTCCTCCCTCCCTCTCCTTCTCTTCCTTTCTCCCTGGCCCTCCCTTCTCTTCCTCCTTCCCTCCCTTCCTTCATCCCTCCCTCCCTCCCCTTCTTTCCTCCCTCACCCTTCTCTTCCTTTCTCCCTGGCTCTCTCTTCTCTTTCTTCTTTCCTTCCTCCCTCCCTCTCCTTCTCTTCCTTTCTCCCTGGCCCTCCCTTCTCTTCCTCCTTCCCTCCCTTCCTTCATCCCTCCCTCCCTCCCCTTCTCTTCCTCCCTCCCTCCCCTTCTTTCCTCCCTCACCCTTCTCTTCCTTTCTCCCTGGCCCTCTCTTCTCTTCCTTCTTTCCTTCCTCCCTCCCTCTCCTTCTCTTCCTTTCTCCCTGGCCCTTCCTTCTCTTCCTCCTTCCCTCCCTTCCTTCATCCCTCCCTCCCTCCCCTTCTTTCCTCCCTCACCCTTCTCTTCCTTTCTCCCTGGCTCTCTCTTCTCTTCCTTCTTTCCTTCCTCCCTCCCTCTCCTTCTCTTCCTTTCTCCCTGGCCCTCCCTTCTCTTCCTCCTTCCCTCCCTTCTTCTCCTCCTCCCTCCCCTTCTCTTCCTCCCTCCCTCCCCTTCTTTCCTCCCTCACCCTTCTCTTCCTTTCTCCCTGGCTCTCTCTTCTCTTTCTTCTTTCCTCTCCCTGGCTTTCTCCCTGGCCCTCCCTTCTCTTCCTCCTTCCCTCCCTTCCTTCATCCCTCCCTCCCTCCCCTTCTCTTCCTCCCTCCCTCCCCTTCTTTCCTCCCTCACCCTTCTCTTCCTTTCTCCCTGGCTCTCTCTTCTCTTCCTTCTTTCCTTCCTCCCTCCCTCTCCTTCTCTTCCTTTCTCCCTGGCCCTCCCTTCTCTTCCTTCCTCCTTCCCTCCCTTTCTCTTCCCTTCTTTCCTTCATCCCTCCCTCCCCTTCTCTTCCTTCCTCCCTCCCTCCCTCCCTCCCTCCCTCCCCTTCTTTCCTCCCTCCTCTTCCTTTCTCCCTGGCCCTCTCTTCTCTTCCTTCCTCCTTCCCTCCCTTTCTCTTCCCTTCTTTCCTTCATCCCTCCCTCCCCTTCTCTCCCTCCCTCCCCTTCTTTCCTCCCCCTTCTCTTCCTTTCTGCCTGGCCCTCTCTTCTCTTCCTTCTTTCCTTCCTCCTTCCCTCCCTTTCCCTTCCCTTCTTTCCTTTGTTCTCCCTCCCTTTTCTTTCTTTCTTTCTTTCTTTCTTTCTTTCTTTCTTTCTTTCTTTCTTTCTTTCTTTCTTTCTTTCTTTCTTTCTTTCCTTCCTCCCTCCCTCCCTCCCTCCCTCCCTCCCTCCCTTCGATAAATGCACAAGGTGGCAGCGACTGCCTCAGGAAGGCAGAAGAAAGAAAAAGCTCCTTCCGCCAAGCCAAAATCATCTCAACCAAAAAGACCACGATGAGGGGGGGGGGCTCTTTCAATCCCTACGGCTGCCCCTAGTTTGGGGGAGACGAAGTGAAGCGGGAGGGGAGGACTGTCCGCCCCCCCCCTTCCCGAGCGCCAGGAGGCCAATTAAGAACGAGCAACTCCCGCCCCCCCCCCGTCTGAAAGCCAGCCGAGGATCTGCAAGGAGGCACCCTAGGGCGGAAAAGAGGGCCGGCAGGGGGCGCTCTCGGGCCGCTGGCCAGATGTGGCCGCCGCAGCTGCAGCGGCAGGAAGGGGAGGCGCGGGGCAGGGCGGCTCCTCCTCCTCTCTAGGGCGCCCCACTTCCTGGCTTTAACCCCTGGCAGGCGCTCCTTCGCCAGGGGAGGATCCCGGCGGCGCCCCCGCGAAAGAGCCGAGCCCGGGGGAGAAGCGGGGGCTGCGCAATCCGGATCCTTTCAAGGTTGCGTCGGCTGGGCTTGGGAGGTTCAGCACCGGGACAGGGGGAGAAAAGCCCTTGCCCGGAGCCCTCTTCGCTGCTCGGGGGGCCATCCCCCCTCCCTTTCCCCCCCTTCCCTGGTGGGGGGCTGCTGAGCAAGGAGCAGGGAGGGAGGGTCGAGGAGCCGGAACGGCCGTGGGCTGCCTGCGAGAGGGAGCCCGACTAGACGGAGCCCCCCCTGCAAAAGCCCCTCTGCCCGAGCCTGGCTGGGGGGGAGGGGGGAGGCAAGGAGGAGAGTGGTGGGCCAGGAGGCCTTTTGGGGGAGAGGAGGGAAGAGCCCCCCCCACCAAACACACACACCGAGAGGGATCCCCTCTAAGTCTCCCAGCAGGTCCAGTGCTTTTCCTGTCATCAGCTTTGGAGAACTTCCAAGATTGTGGTGGTTCTCCGAGAAGATGGAGGGCAAAGACCTAGCCGGGAAAGCACAAAAGGTGGAGGCAGCCGGGGAAGAGTCCTGAATTCTCCCGGGGGGCCTCCATTTGGACCGGCCGTTGAGGGGGGATTCGGCCACCTGGAGGCCGAAGAACCCCGAGAGGTTTGCAGCCAGCTCCATTGTCTTTGCCTTCAGTGGCTGCAGCCAGAAAGGAACACCAAAGCTCAGATGCTGGACCTGGTGGTCCTGGAGCAGTTCCTGGCCGTCCTTCCCCCGGAGATGGCCAACTGGGTGCGGGAGTGTGGCGCCGAGACCAGCTCCCAGGCGGTGGCCCTGGCGGAAGGCTTCCTCCTGAGCCAGGCGGAGGACAAAGAGGTGCAGGTGAGGAGAGATGTCACCGTACAGGAGACATGATTCTTAGTTACACTAAGAAGTCCTCACCAGAATTCTAACACGTCGCCATGTGGTGTTCTCTGAGCTCGGCTGTGTTTTTTCTCGGGGACGTTTCATTACCAAACGACGGAACGTCGTCAGTGCTAAATGCTATGGTAGCTGCAGTGCTACCTCACCAGCACTCATGTTAACGTGGTTTGGTAATGAAACGTCTGCAAGAAAAGAACCAAGCTCAGAGAGCACCAAGGACCCCACAGTCATCATTCTCCTCCTCCTCCTCCCTCTTGCGCTGATGATGTTCCCTAGTTGGGTCAAGAAACGTCTGCAAGAAAACAACCAAGCTCAGAGAGCACCAAGGACCCCAGAGTTCAGCTGTGAGCTACAAGTATTCTCTTCCATCAAATTTCCCGTGTGCCTTTAGGAAATTTGTCGGGATGGATGGAAAGTCAAAAACACTCCTCCCTCCCCACTTAGAGATGGTGGAGATGGATTAGTCTGGGACTGAAGACGAGAATCTTCCTTTCCCGTCATCCAGGCCCCCCCCCCTAAATTTTTCCTTTTGGGTCTTCACATGCAGGAAGGCTCCAGTGAAGTGGACCCACATGGACCCAGAGCAAAGGGGGAACCATCACTTCCTTCTCGGGTGACGTTCTTTAGGGAGATCTCTCAAGAGGAAGAAGCTCAAGATATCTCACCGGGTAAGTTGACTCTCCTTTCTTCCTTTTCTAGACGTTTATATACCTCTGGATTTTCAGGAATTCTAGCCTGAAAGAAATCTTGACTTCTTTCATCTTCAGGAAATTGTTTTGTAGGAGTCACTTCAGCCTGGAAGCTGCTTTATATTCTGCTGTTCCAGAAATGGTTAACAATACGTTCTAAAATTCTTCCTGCGCTCCCTTTATTATTTTTGTAGGGGACCGTACAACATCAGTGGACCTTCTGGAAGCCTCTTCTCCTTTTTCTAGTGGAGCAGCGAGAGCAATTCAGCTGCCAGCTCAGGTAGGAGAAATCTCAGCAGCTAAAATTTGCTGTAAGGAAACTCCAATTCATTAAAGAGCTGAGGGCACCATAATAATTCCCATTGCAGGAATCAAACCTGCATATATAGTATGTATCGTGTTCAACATGTCAAAATGTTCCCCAGACTCTTTGCAGATGCACTACGTGCTTCAATGGATTACAGACTGCCAAGATATAATCTTTAGGGTAGGAGTCCCCAACCCCCAGGTTGTGGATCGGTACGGGCCAGCAACCGGTCCGCACAAACAAGCAAAGCCCCATCCGTGGGATGCAGGCAGCACACAAAACCGCGCCTCCTCCGGTCTGTGGAAAAACTTTACCTCCACGGAACCAGTTCCTGGTGCCCAAAAGGTTGGGGACCTCTGCTTTAGGATATCTGAGTGAAAGATTGGATCCAGGAAGCCTGATCACCCAACGCTTCAGCCTGCAAATCTAATTATTACATTGACTTAACTTCTGTTGACTTCATGGCAACGTCCCTGCAATTTTCTTGGTAACAGCATAAAAGTGGTTGCCTCTTACCTTCTTTGGGTATGTTTCTTAATTTCCTAATCTGGCCTATATCTCTGGCATCTCCTGGTCATCCCGCATTAAAATTCCAAGCGGCCCAATCCCAGAGTGAGCGAGGCCAGGTGCCGTGATCTGCTGAGAGAACACCATCAATACAGGCTCTATCTCTGTTCCATATCAAAGATATAATTTTCCGTTGGCAGTATTAGTGTCATGGTTCCGAAAGAAGAAGCTTTTCAAAGAACTTTGAGGCCTTGTTTACCTTAAAGAATCCTTTTATTGCTACATAGGTTCCAGGGGTACATAATGAAGCCAAAAACTGAATCCTCCCTCCCCCAATCACCCGTAACAAAGCATAACTCACTCCTTCATTTAACAGTCATCAATGACGTTCTCCAATTAGTTTGAAGTGTGAACTTTCCCTCCCGTATCTCGCCTGGTTACAACTGACCTTGGAAATACTGTACTGAAATATTGTTATGGCTAACTATCCCCAGTACATACTTTCCCCCCCTCCCTTCTAACATTGTCTGACTTTAACTCTAGAAGTGATACACAGGTTAAATAAAACATGTCTGCTTCTTCATATATTGTCAACCAAGAACATCCAATGTTAGCAGCCTTGACAATTAGTTCTCATCCAATCAAGTTTCAAAGTATGAGTGGTTTTCAAAGTTTTTTAAAAGTAAAATATGGGCACTGTATTATAATAATAAATAAATAAATAAATAAATAAAGACTGGCAAAAGCAAGCAAGGGTAGTACCAATAGTCATAGGCGCCTTGGGTGCAATCCTAAAACAACTGGAGCACCACTTGAACACCATTGGCATTGACAAATTTGCTGTTAGTCAATTGCAAAAGGTGGCCTTACTAGGAACTGCTTCCATCCTGCGACGATATCTGTAATAGCATCAAACATCCACATCTGCCTATCCCAGGTCCTGGGTAAGGACTCGATAGATAGACAAAATGCCAAATCCAGTCTGAACATCTGGCTGACTGCGATGATTAATAATAATAATAATAATAATAATACCTGCAAAATAACACCCAGGACTTAACAATTGTTGATAAGAAAGACAAAAAAGACTGGATAGTGGATGTGGCAGTGCCTGGAGACAGCAGAATAGACGAGAAAGAACTGGAGAAGATAACAAAATACAAAGACCTACAAATACAAATAGAAAGACTGTGGTAAAGGCAAGCAAAGGTAAATAGGCGCCTTGGGTGCAATCCCAAAACAACTGGAGCACCACATGAACACCATTGGCATTGACAAATTCACCATTAGTCCATTGCAAAAGGCGGCCTTACTAGGAACTGCTTCCATCCTGCGACGGTATCTGTATTACCATCAAACATCCACATCTGCCTATCCCAGGTCCTTGGTAAGGACTCGATAGGTAGACAAAAATGCCAAAGCCAGTCTGAACAGCTGGCTGACTGTGCGATGATCAATAAAAATAATAATAAAGTTGGAAGGGACCTCTATCAATCAAAGTCTTGATGCACGCACAAATCCTGGTATTAAGAGTTCCACAGCTTTGGATAGTTTTTTGAATTTTAGGCCTTGCAGTGGACAATGTTTTTTTTTGTTGTTGTTATTTTTAATAAGAATTAGCTGTTTGTCCTCAGTGTAGGAACCACAGCACTTAGAGATCTGTAGAATTTGTAAATGATTTCTGGCTTTGAAACTAATTCAAAATTTTTGCTTTGGTTCAACCGATGCGCTAGATGGCCAAAATTTGTGAATAGTGACCACAACTGTATTTACTGTTAGCTGGAAATGCTGCCTCTGGCCCAGATGTCATTAAGGCTGCTGATTTCATTTATTCAATATAGATTCTGCATAACTCTGAAAAAATCTGAGATAGATAGATAGTTAGATAGATAGATAGATAGATAGATGATAGATAGATAACCCTTATTGTCATTTTTTTACTGTAGGCACAATGGCACACATTAAAAATGAAATTTAGTTGCTTGCTCTCAAAGTGTACACACACATAACACATTTAAACATACTACATACAACATATGTATGGACTTACACCATTACATATGTAACATATAAATATTAATCACTCTCCATCTTGAATACATAATGGAAGGAGGAAGCTTGAGAGTTCACAAGGTTAATACTGTATGGAACGAAAGTGACTGAATTTGGATGTTATAATAATATATTGTTTATAGCAGTGGTGGCGAACCTATGGCACGCGTGCCAGAGGCGGCACTCAGAGCCCCCTCTGTGGGCACGCATGCTGTCGCCCCAGCCCCGCCTCCCCTGCGGCCCCCTCCTCACCAGCAGCCCCCCCCCCTGGAGGAGAGTCACCCCCAGTCACGGCCCGCACGGAGTGCGCAGCCAAGGACATGGCAGCCGGGCAGCAGGGAGAAGACCGTAATCCTTACGCCCCATCACGTGCAGATGATGTTGCGGGGTGTGGGCAGAGGGCGTGGCTGCCATGGCGCTGCAGGGCCACCTGGGCGATCTGTGGCGGGCCATGAAGAGAGTGGGTGGCCCTGCGGGCAGGCAGGGCAGGGGCAGAGCAGGCAGGGCAGGAGGCGGGGTGGGGGCGGGTGGGCGGGTTTGGGGCACTCAGTCTCTGAAAGGTTCGCCATCACTGGTTTATAGTAATGCCAGTAATGAAAAAAATTAGTGGGGATATAAAGTTGAAGAAATAGTAAAAAAATGAGCAGGTTAAAATATTGTGGGATTTCTGAATACAAACTGAAAAGGCTCATAACACCCCAGATTTAATTTGTGGTTGAAAAGAAGTAAATGTGGATAAGTGATGTGGCAGTGCCAGGGGATAACAGAATAGAAGACAAGAACTGGAGTAGATCATAAAGTGCCAATGAAGGTGAATATCTGTAGCTCAGGATTGAAATAAGGGGTCCTTGGTGCTCTCTGAGCTTGCTTTTTTTTTTTTTTTTTGCAGACATTTCATTATTGTAACTAGGTAACATCAGCAGCACTGACAATGTTAGGGTAATGAAATGTCTGCAAGAAAACAAGCAAGCTCAAAGAGCGCCAAGGATCCCTCAGATCATAAAGATCTGAACATTAAAGTTGAAAGGTTATGGCATCAACTAGCTGCCGTGGCCCCAAGGATGATCAGCAGACTGTGTTTAATACCAAAACATCTTGGATAGCACTTAGAAAAATGTGCGCATTGACAAAATTTCCATCCATCAGTTAAAAAGGCCACATTGCTTAGATAAACACATATGCTACGCCTATATATTCTGACATCCTAGGTCAGGGGTTGGCAACCTTGGCTCTTTTATGACTCGTGGACTTCAACTCCCAGAATTCCTGAGCCAGCCATGCTGAGGGGAAAGGGAGAGGTTGCCAAGCTGAGTCAGGCTGGCTCAGGATTCTGGGAGTTGAAGTCCACAAATCATGAGGGGGCCATAGTTCCCCCATGCTGGCTGAGGAATTCTGGGAGTTGAAGTCCACAAGTCACAAAAGAGCCAAGGTTGCCTACTCCTGTCCTAGGTTCTTGGGATGAGTATGAGGGCCAACATCAGCTAAAAACTGGCAGTTGTGATTTCACACTATTGTGTATATACTTCCAAAAACAAACCAGATAAAATATAAAAAAAGAACCATATGGCAAATGCGGTCAACTACAGAGCTCACAATGGATACTGTAGCCTAAGCTAGGTTTTAACCAATCCGAAACCTTCATCAGAGCTGGAGACTCCCAGATTTCGGGGGGGGGGGCATCCTGGCTCTCTAAAGTTGACCCTGTTTAAGAAGGGATCCAAAGTACCACGGGAGATAGGGGATGCCTCAAATAACTGGGTCCTAGGCCATTATAGTCAGCACCTTGAATTGCATCCAGAAGCAAATGGGCAGCAGTGCAGATCACAAAACACAGCCATGCCAAGACTGCTCATGCCATTCTGGGCCAGTTGAAGCTTCCAGGTGGTTTTCAAGGGCAGACCTACCTAGAGTACACTGCAGTAGTCAAGTTCACTGGGGGCATGAATAACTGGAGGGCCTCCTCCTCCAGGAAAGAGCACAATTGGTGCACTAATTGAAGTTGCATAAAGGCAACCTTGGCTAAGGTGCCCTCTGCTCATTAAGCAGGAGCTGTAAATCAAAGATCACACACATACACTGTACACACACACACAGATTATGCACCACACTTGAATGGGGAAGAACAGCTTCATTACCAGGCTAGCTAAAATCTTCAGCGGCGTTTAGGGTGTCAGTGCTTTTCTGTTTTGTAAGGGCTTCAGGGGTGGGTGTGTCAAGTGAGGCTCTTTTGATGGGTCAGGTGTGAGTCATCAGAGAGAGGCTTGTGATGGGGAGGTTATTTCAGGTCAGGATCGGTGGAGGGTGTGAATTATCAGCGGGTCAAGTGTGAGTCATCAGTGAGTCATCTTATTAAACAGAAGTGCTCTGACTCAGACCTCCCCTAAACACCGCTGAAGATGTTACCTAGCCTGGTAACGAAATGTTCGGAAACCAACCCACAAGCTCAGAGAACGAACCTTCACCCTCATCTTACACCCGAGCTACAGATATTCTCCACTATTGCAAAGTACAACTTCACCCAAGGTCAAAGTTACACTCTCCCTGGATCTAAGGGGCCCTAACAACCACAACCACTCCGTCCTTGGTAGGACTGAGCTGAAGACATGTCCATCCAGGTCCCTGCAACCTCCAGGCAGAGAGACAACACTTGGACAGCCTCATTTGACCAGCCTGGAGTTGAAACCCGGTGGTTTCATGTGGATGTTGAATTGGGGGGAGGGAGAGCACCAAGCCTTGTGGTATTCCCACAAAGGATGACATCTCCCTCCCACCCAATTAATGGAATGGAGTAGAGTAGAGTATATAGAGTAGAGCAGAGCAGAGCAGAGTAGAGTAGAATAGAATAGAATAGAATAGAATATGGAATAGAATAGAATAGAAAAGAAAATGGAATAGAATAGAATAGAATGGAATAGAATAGAATAGAAAAGAAAATGGAATAGAATAGAATAGAATAGAATAGAATAGAATAGAATAGAATAGAATAGAATAGAATAGAATAGAATAGAGCTGGAAGGGACCTTGGAGGTCTTCTAGTCCAGCCCCCTGCTCAAGCAGGAGAATCTATATCGTCCCAGATCGGTGAATGTCCAGTCTCTTCTTAAAAATCTCCAGTGATGAAGCACCCACGATTTCTGGAGGCAAGCTGTTCCACTGGTTGATTGTCCTCACTCTCAGGAAGTTTCTCCTTAAATTCCAGGTTGCTTCTCTCTTTGATCATTTTCCAACCATTGTTTCTTGTCCTGCCCTCTGGTGCTTTGGTGAACAATCTGATCCCCTCTGCCTTGTGGTAGCCCCTCAAATACTGGGACACGGCTATCATGTCTCCCCTATTTCCTCTTTTCTTTAGACTAGCCAAACCCACGTCCCACAGCTGTTCTTTGTATGTTTTAGTCTCCAGGCCTTTGATCATTAATACTGACTGAAACCAGCCCTGGAGGAAGGAAGAGAACCACCACAAAATAGTTCCCCAGGTTCCCATGTCCAAGAAGGCTACCATAGTTGACCGCATCAAAAGGTGCTGAGAGATTAAGAAGAAGAAGGAAAAAGGCACCACTTCCAGCCTGGTTTTGCCGCGGGCCACCCTCAAGCACCACCAAGGTTGTCTCCACACTGAATCCTAACCCTGAATCCTGCCGGAAACAGACCAAAACAACCTGCTTGCTCCAGGGTTCTCGGCAGCTGCAGGCTGACCACCTTCTCCACACCTTACTTCCTTAAAAAGTAACTTAACCTTCACATTCTGTGTCTTGCTTGCTACATGTCAAGCCTGCCTCAGCTTGAACCTTAAGTAAAAACAATCCTTGACTCCATTTGTTGAGAAAGGTATAGTGAAATGTTGTTGTTGTTAATTGCGAAGTCGTGTCTGACCCATGGCGACCCCATGGACAACATTCCTCCAGGTCTTCCTGTCCTCTACTATCTTCTGGAGTCCATTTAAATTCACACCTACTGCTTCAGTGACTCCATCCAGCCATCTCATTCTCTGTCGTCCCCTTCTTCTATTGCCCTCAATCTTTCCCAGCATTAGGCTCTTCTCCAGTGAATCCTTCTTTCTCATTAGGTGGCCAAGTACTTGAGTTTCAACTTCAGGATCTGGCCTTCTAAAGAGCAGTCGGGGTTGATCTCTTCTAGGACTGACCGGTTTGAACGCCTTGCAGTCCAAGGGACTCACAGGAGTCTTCTCCAGCACCATAGTTCAAAGGCCTCAATTCTTTTGCATATACAAATACAGTAGGGCAAAAAGGTGTAAATCTTGCACCAGACATCCCCAAGTGTGATTCTCCCTCCCTTAGACGCTTCCCATTGCTTGGCCCTCATGTCCAGTCAAATTTAAAGGAGATGTTTTGGGAACTGTTACTCGAAATGTGGGCTGGTATGCAGCCAGCGGTCTAACCACAATGAACTGTTATCGCCCCCGAGTTCTCCTCCCTCTCACCTTCTCCCATGGCAGACTGGCACTAAGCAAAGCGTGAGGTGGCAGTTCTGACACTACAGTTCCATTATTTGATAGCCTTGATTGTTCTAAGCCAGGGGTAGGCAACCTTGGCTCTTATATGACTCGTGGACTTCAACTCTCAGAATTCCTGAGCCAGCCATGCTGAGGGGAAAGGGAGAGGTTTCCAAGCTGAGCCAGGCTGGCTCAGGAATTCTGGGAGTTGAAGTCCACAAGTCATAAAACGGCCTAGGCCTAGGCCAGACGTAGGCAAGCTTGGCTCTTTTATGACTGGTGGACTTCAACTTCCAAAATTCCTGAGGCAGCCATGCTGAGGCAACAGGGAGAGGTTTCCAAGCTGAGCCATGCTGGCTCAGGAATTCTGGGAGTTGAAGTCCACCAGTCATAAAAGAGCCAAGCTTGTCTACCCCTGTTCTAAGCCATGGCATAAAGGGCCACTGAAGTCAGCATCCCTGGGATCATCTGATTTCCTTTCTTTTTGCAAAATGTTGCTCTCCTTCTGGGTCTAATGGAAAAAAAAGGGGGGGGATTGGAATAATTTAATATAATTTTTATAATAATATAAAATTGATTTTTATATGGTGAAAAAAGCAAAGTTCTACATTTAGGCAAGAAAAACCAAATGCACAAGTACAGCACAGGTGGCACCTTGCTCAATAGCAGTAACTGTGAGAGGGACCTCGGAGTCCTAGTAGACAATCACCTAAATATGAGCCAGCCATGTGCTGCAGCTGCCAAAAAAGCCAACACAGTGCTGGGCTGCATGAACAGAGGGATAGAATCAAGATCACGTGAAGTGTTAATACCACTTTACAATGCCTTGGTAAGGTCACACTTGGAAAACGGCATCCAGTTTTGGTCACCACGATGTAAAAAAGAGGTTGAGACTCTAGAAAAAGTACAGAGAAGAGCAACAAAGATGATTAGGGGACTGGAGGCCAAAGCATATAAGAACGGCTGCTGGAATTGGGTATGTCTAGTTTAACAAAGAGAAGGATGAGGGGGGACATGATAGCAGCACTCCACTATCTCAGAGGCTGCCACAAAGAAGAGGGAGTGAAGCTATTTTCCAAAGCGCCTGAAGGCAGGACAAGAAGCAACGGGTGGAAACTAATCAAGGAGAGAAGCAACCTAGAACTAAGGAGAAACTTCCTGACAGTTAGAACAATTAACCAGTGGAACAACCTGCCTCCAGAAGCGGTGAATGCTCCAACACTGGAAGTTTTTAAGAAGAGACTGGACAGCCATTTGTCTGAAATGGTATAGGGTTTCCTCCTGAGCAGGGGGTTGGACTAGATGAACTCCAAGGTCCCTTCCAACTTTACTATTATTATTATTATTATATATGTCGATGGCAGCAAGTCTGCTCTACGCACAAAAATGGAAGGATCTTTCGATTCCCACCATGGACGAATGGCTACAAAAGCTGACGGAATGAGCAGAGAGGGCTAAATTGACGGTTTTGATAAAAGAAAAGAATAGAAGGACTTTTGTTTCTCCTCAGAAACCGCTTCTGGACTTTGTGCTTGAGGTAGAGAAAAAAAATACCACAGTTTTGGGTTTTTCTGATTAGATTGATTTGTTGCTATAGAAGTGGCTCATTCATATTACTATAGAAATGTAAAAAGTTGAGATTCAATGTTCATGCCTTATTTTACTGCAACAGAGGGAGTCGGAAGTCAATGCTTTTTTTCCCCCTTTCCCCCCTCTTCTCCACACTTCTCTTTTTCCCTTTCCCCTACCTTTGTTTCCTATTATTTGCTTCTGTTTTTTTTTTTTCGTATTTTGTGTTACAAGCGAATAAAAATTAAAATTTCTGCAAAATGTTGTTTACCCCAAAAGGGAATAAAGCAGTGATGGCGAACCTTTTAGAGATCAAGTGGCCAAAAACTGCCTCCGCCCCGCCCCCCCGCTCCACCCCTGCCCTGTCCCACCCCACCCTCCTGCTCTGTCCCGCCACTGCTCCCCACCCCACCCACCCGCTCCCCACCCCACCCACTGTCTCCACGGCCCACTGTAGATTGCCCAGGCAGTCCAGAAGCACTGTGGCGGCCATGCCCTCCACCCACACCCTACAGCAGGGGTAGTCAACCTTGGCTCTTTTATGACTCGTGGACTTCAATTCCCAGAATTCCTGAGCCAGCTAGGGAGTTGAAGTCCATGAGTCATAAAAGAGCCAAGGTTGATTACCCCTGCCCTACAGCATCAACTGCGCATGACAGGGCGTGAGGGAAGAGTCTTGTCCCTGCTGCCCAACTGCCATGTCCTTGACTGTGCTGCTCTGTGCAGGCCACGCCCAGAGGTGACTCTCCTCCAGGGGGCTGCTGGTGAGAAGGGGGCTGCTGGTGAGGAGGGAGCTGTGGGGGAGGCAGGGCTGGGGTGACGGCGCGCGTGCCCACAGAGAGGGCTCTGAGTGCCACACGTGCCAGAGGTTCACCACACTGGAATATAGCATGATGGATATATAGTAATACCTATGCTGGCCTCTTGTGTGTCAAAACTTTCTTGAGTTTCTCAGTTAAGCAGGAATGTTCTTGTTTTCTTTCCAGAGTGCTGTGTCTTTCCAGGAGGTAGCAGTGTGTTTCACAAAGGAGGAGTGGGCCCTGCTGGATTCCATGCAGAAATCCCTCCATGGAGAAGTCATGATGGAAAATTCCAGAAATGTGACTTCTCTGGGTAAGGGCCCTTACTTCTTTGAGTTCAGGGTGGAACGGAAAGCAAGTAAGAACTAATCAAGCGGAAGTCCCTACGCCAGTCATGGCGAACCTTTTAGAGACTGAGTGCCCAAATTGCAACCCAAAACCCACTTACGTATCGTCGGGTGCCGGGTAGGTGTGGCCCATTGGGTGGGTGTGGCCCATTGGGTGGGTGTGGCTGCGGTGGTAACGGCAGACTGGGTGGGACTAAAAAGTTCAATCAATCAATTCCAACTTTGTGAGATCTCTTTTTTCCCACAAGAAGTTGAACTTGATTGATTGATTGAACCTTTTTTTTTTTTTTTTGCACACGGCAGCGGAGGCCTATAGCGAAAAGGTTTTATAAAACCCAGCTGAAGGGCTAGGACTGAAGTGATGGCATGAGTGCCCACAGAGAGGGCTCTGCATGCCACCTGGGCACGCATGCCATAGGTTCACCACCACAGCCCTATACAGTCATTTGTCCCTGAGACTTTCCCCTTCTTTCTTGTTCAAGATTTCCATTCATTTCCATCCAAGCACGCCTTTCTTTTCCTCTCAAGTTGCCTTTCATATATTTTGCCACTGGATCCATGTTCCTTCTCTCCCTTTTGTATTCAGTCCACATTCTTTGAAACCCCTGGTGGTCTGTATTCCTATTAATGACATGGTCAGCCATATAATCCGTGCAAAGTTGTCAAATAGATGATTATTGTACGAGCAGGGAATACCAGAAGATTCAAGGATGAGAATACAGACCCAACATTCACAGAAGATGCATTTTCACTCCTTCCCATCAAATCACATCAAATTCACTGTACCAGTCAACATCAAAGGTCATCAGAGGCTACTTTTAGATTTGCATCATAATCCTCTTTCCTGTATCCCCCTAGAGATCTGGCAGGACATATAATTTCATATATGATGATTGATGATGTACATACCTATCCAACATACATACATTGTGGTCCTGATGTCCAGAGTTTTCGATTATGAAAAAAAAACAACCTTTCCTGATTCTTTCGACAATAATGATGGGTAAATATTTTCCCTAGCCCAGAGGTAGGGAACCTTGGCTCTTTTATGACTCGTTGACTTCAGCTCCCAGAATTCCTGAGCCAGCATGGAATTTTGGGAGTTGAAGTCAACGAGTCATAAAAGAGCCAAGGTTGCCTACCCCTGCCTTAGCCAATCCAGGTTAATGATGGTCTCCAAGATGCAAAAGTTTCGTGTTCAGTTGATTGACTCCGGTTGGCTAAAATTTAAAATCCTAATGCTTGCAAGCAACATAGTCCTTTTAACTAAAACACATTTTAATTACTGCGTTTTTCTTTCCTCTTCTTTTTTTGTTCCTTGTTTAAATCTTTATTTACTAGCAAGGGGGGAAAAAACAGCTCACAAAATCAGTGGGAAATACTCCAGCAAAGAAATAACATTTGAAATAGTTGTGTAAACAAAATCTAATACGGTGGTTTCTCAGCACTCATTGTTAATTGGCTCCGGGAGGTATGATGAGTACCAAAAACAACAAGTACCAAACCATTTTCTCCCATAAGGAATAATGTAGTGATTCACAAGGCAGCTGACAACGACAAGTTCTAGCTTGTATGTTGTGTACCAAACAAATGACGAGTAGCGGGACAAAATGTTGGTGTCAAAATGCATTTGATCAGTTTCAAAGCAGTTGAGTACTAAGGTACCATTGTATATAGATTTTATTTTTATTTTATTTTATTTTTAAAATAAACAAAACAAAGCAAAACATAACACACATACACACACAGTATATACTCCCCCCCCCGGTTTTTTAACAGCGATTACGTAACGGTAATCTTCTATTATTTACATTTCCCCCCTTATTCTTTTTTAGAATATTTGTCCTTATTGCCCCGTTGTTTCTTATTTACATTTTTCTTCCTTCATATTCTATTTCTTACTAAGAATAATTCATATTATTATTATACATTATTATACACATATTTTCACTTTTGATCTTTCCATATTTATTCTCCTCTATTATTTCTAGTCTCCAACCAGTCATACCACTTGTTCCATGTTATATAGTACTCTGTGACTTCCTTTTCTTTTATCTCTTTTGTTCATTTGTCCATCTCAGCAAATTGTATATAGGTTTTAACAATATAGAAAGAGAACTTTGGAAATGCTGATCAACTCCCATTAGAATTAGCTTATTAACTAATAGAAGTTGATCTTCTGTGCCTTACCCAGTTTCTGTGTGAAAGGTCTTACGGTAGAAGATTTACACTTCTTTTTTTAATCTCTCTTTTTTTCTTTTTCTCATTCATTTCCCCCCCCCCTCCCCCCAAGTAGGAGATGAGCAGGAAACTGTGAATGATCAGGAACTAAATAGAGTGATGTCAGAAACATTTGAAGAAGAAGTGGGACAGGAGACTTCTGAAAGTCACTGGAGCTCAAAGATACATGACGAATACCACCTTCAGTATATGGGAGATAATGCATCCCTTTCCCAAGGTGTGGAAGTCCTTGAGTCCTCAATCCAGCAGGAACACGCGGAAAACAGAACTAACTCTTGGCTACTGCATAGCACTATATTAAAAAATAACTTGGACTTAGATAATCAGTGTGCAACCGAAACGGAATATAACTATGATGAAGGCAGAAATCCTGAATTGTCTTGCGGGCAGACCTTCCCTCCTCCTTCATGTCCAGAAATCCACACTGGGGAGAATTCCTATAAATGCACAGAGTCCGGAGAGGAGCTCAGTGATCCCGGTAACCTTGCTTCCCCAAAAACAACGCGTACGGGCAAAAGAGCGCATAAATATTTAGAGCATGGAAAAAAGAGCCTCAAGCAGAGTGGTCTGCTTACTGTCCAGACGAAGCTTCACAATGAGAAACCATATCAATGCAAGGAGTGTGGAAAGAGCTTCAGGAGCAGCAGCCACCTAACTTCCCATCATAGGATCCACACCGGAGAAAAACCTTATAAATGTATAGAGTGTGGGAAGAGCTTTAGGCAACGTAGTCATCTTATTTCTCACAGAAGGATCCACTCAGGTGAAAAACCATACACGTGCATCGAGTGTGGAGAGAGCTTCAGGTTAAGCAGTCAGCTGACGTATCATATGTGGAACCACACGGGGGAGAAGCCGTATAGTTGTGCGGAATGCGGAAAAAGTTTCAGCAATGTCAGTTCCCTCACTTGCCATAAAACCATCCATACGGGAGAGAAACGATACAAATGCACGGAGTGTGGAAAACGGTTCAGGAACAGCAGTCATCTTACTTCCCATAAAAGGATCCATACAGGGGAGAAACCATATAAATGCACAGAGTGTGGGAAGTGCTTCAGAGACAGCTCTGCCCTGGTGTCTCATAGAACAATCCACACAGGAGAGAAACCGTACAAATGTATGGAGTGCGGAAAGAGCTTCAGCCAAGGATACTCTCTTACGACCCATCAGATGATCCATTCAGGGGAGAGGCCCTATAAATGTATGCAGTGTGGAAAGAGCTTCAAATGGAATAGTCACCTTACTGCACATCAAAGGATCCACACGGGAGAAAAACCATACAAATGTGTGCAGTGCGGAAAGAGCTTCAAAAACAGGAGTAATCTCACTAGCCATAAAAGGATCCACACGGGAGAAAAACCGTATAAATGCATGGAATGTGGCAAGTGTTTCAGAGGCAGCTCTGCCCTTATTTGCCATAAAACAATCCACACGGGAGAAAAACCATATAAATGTATTGAATGCGGAAAGAGTTTCAGCAGAGGCAGCTCCCTTACTTTCCACAAAAGGATTCACACAGGGGAGAAACCCTATCAGTGTCTGGAGTGTGGAAAGAGCTTCAACCAGAGTAATTCCCTTATTTTCCATAGTAGTGTCCACACGGGGGAGAAACCGTTTAAATGTACAGAATGTGGAAAAAGCTTCAGCAAAGAAGGTTGCTTTGTTTCCCACAAAAGGATCCACACAGGGGAGAAACCTTATCAATGTCTGGAGTGTGGAAAGACGTTCAGATTGAACAGTCAGCTTACATCTCATCAAAGGATCCACACGGGAGAGAAACCATATCACTGTATGGAGTGTGGAAAGACGTTCAGATTAAGCAGTGATCTTACTTCCCATAAAAGGATCCACACAGGAGAGAAACCGTATGAATGCATGGGATGCGGAAAAAGCTTCAAGCGCAGCAGTGACCTTACTTCCCATAAAAGGATCCATACTGGAGAAAGACCATATGAGTGTCTGGAGTGTGGAAAGACCTTCACAATGCGATCATCCCTAACGTCTCATAAAAGGATCCACACAGGGGAGAAACCGTATCAGTGCACAGAGTGTGGAAAGAGCTTCCGTGAAAATGGATCTCTCACTATTCATAAGAGGATCCACACAGGAGAGAAACCGTATCAATGTATGGAGTGTGGAATGAGCTTCAGGTTGCGCAGTCAGCTTGCATCTCATAAGAGTATGCATAGGAGTTTATCCATAGAGCCTGCACTGTAGGAGAAGGAAATGGCATTGATTAGAACAGGCAAAACCATCCCCTTCCCAGGGGCAATATTAACCCTCTCTACTCAGCCACAGAAGGCCCAGGAGTGCAGAGATACTGAGAGGTGAGCAAAGGCTTTGGGTAGCAAGGCCCTTACATGACAAGCCATAAAAAATATCTTTAGAAACTTACTATGTTCGTATAACACACTGTTCACTCAAATACATCATTATTTTTGTAACTCTGTTCCACTGTCTCACGGATTCCACATCTGACTTCACTAACCAAGGCACCCATCACATACATGCTTAATACAATTATTTTCGACAATCGTATGTATATTCTCGTTTGTGTAAGTGTATAAGGAGAGATCTCCTCCCTTTTTAGATTTTTGCTTCTGTCTCTAGTACTATAATAAATATATTCTTTGGTGGACAGTGTTCTAGTTTCCCTTTTGAATAAAATCTTGGGATAGTTTGTGGGAGAATCTAATCTTAGAGGGAAACTGGTACTAACATGGGTTTCATTGGGTGTTGAAAGTACAGGAGCAAATGGAGGAGAATATTTGAGCCGAGGTGGCGCAGCAGTTAGGGTGCAGTACTGCAGGCCACTTTAGCTGACTGTGTTCAGCAGGTCAGCGGTTCAAATCTCACCGGCTCAAGGTTGACTCAGCCTTCCATCCTTCCGGGTTAGGTAAAATGAGGACCCAGATTGTTGGGGGCAATGTAAATATATACATACATTGCTTACTGGTGTACACCGCTTAGAGAGTGCTTGCACTTAAAGTGGTATATAAGTCTCATAAATAAATAAATAAATAAATATTTGTAGCTCAGAGTGGAAGTGATGGGCCCCTGATGCTCTCTGAGCTCAGTTGTTTTCTTGCACACATTTCATTATTAAACAAGGCAACACCATCAGTGCTGGGTACAGGAATAGTTAACAGTATAGTATAGAAACAGTTATCTTATTGTTCCTCAATGAATCCGTCAAGAAACAGTTTTGTAACTTTATGGAGGTTTCTGGAACTTTTCATTGGACCATGATGAGCCAACCATTTAAAGGGTGATCCACCAGCGTACAGGAAATAAACTCAGTGCTTCTTTCTGGCAAAGCTATATTGATTTGATAATTCCTTAACAACCTAACACAAGGGAGAAATAACAATATTTATCATTTGCATGGAACTGTCCACTCTGTGAAGTAAATTTAAATGGCTGGATTATTTATACAGCAATATAGATAGTGTACAGGAAGGAGCAATGAAGAGAGGAAATAACATTTTTAACTTTTGAAAGCATTGATAGGAGAAGATTTTCAATCCTAGGAATTTTTGATTGATTACCTGCCACAAGAGTTCTTATCAACTCTTAGTTACCACATAGTTTTTTTCCCAAGACAGTCGGCCTAATCTAGGGGTAGTCAAGCTTGGCTCTTTTATGACTCGTGGACTTCAACTCCCAGAATTCCTGAGTCAGCTATGCTGAGGGGAAAAGGAGAGGTTTCCAAGTTGAGCCATGGTGGCTCAGGAATTCTGGGAGTTGGAGTCCACGAGTCATAAAAGAGCCAAGCTTGACTACCCCTGGCCTAATCTGATCCTTCAGGTTTTCAAAGGGTACATCCATTGCCACTGTAACTGAGTCCATCCATCTTGCAACTGGCCATCTTTTCTTACTGAAAAGCAAAAAACTAAAAACACTTTAAAATGTTTGCTATTTTATTCTCAGAAATTCTAGCTGGTAAAAGTATGATATTCACTCTGCAGAAGCTTCTTAATTGTATATAATATATGTGCAACATGATCTGGATATTAATAACCATCATTGCCATGGTCAAATCACTGTTTTTAGCTTATTGCCAGGACAAAGGGCTTGGTTGATGTTTGGGGGGGGGGTTGGCTTTTTTTTTTGAACCATCAATAACCGTATTGACTCAGCACTGGAGAGACAAAGCACTGGAAATCTAGGCAGAATTTGGATAGAAAATGTGACTGCGGGGATGGTGATGAGGATAGTGTTCTGTCACAAAAGGAAAGCTTTCAAATCAAAGAAAGTTGAAGATACGTGCAGAAGTGAAATTTTAATAAAACTATTTCCTGTTTTAACTACTTACTATCTACAAGCCCTTTAATCTCTTTTTCTAAAGACTCTTTATCTACACTACATTCTCTAAAGTCCATTTTCACTATACTTTCATAACGTTTTATTCTGTGTCTCCAATATAGAGGAAGTCCGCAGTTAATGGTGGTTACGAGGGTTCAGCAACGTTATGCTGTGCTGAACAAATAGTAGTTATGCCCAGTTCTTCATACAGGTAGTCCTTGAAGTATGACCACAATTGAGCCCAGAATTCTGTTATTAAGTGAATTTTGCAGACCTTTCTTGCTACAATTCGTCACTGTAGTTCAGTGGTTCTCAACCTGTGGGTCGGGACCCCATTTGGGGTAGAACGACCATTTCACGGGGGTCGCCAAACAAGGCTGTCCGCCATTTTTTCCCCCTTTTCTTTGGCCACGCCCCTGGCACCCAGTAGTGGTTGGGGGTCACCACAACATGGGGAACTGTATTATGGGGTCGCGGCATTAGAAAGGTTGAGAACCACTTCTGTAGTTGTTAATAACATGATTGGGAAATAAATCAGGCTTCCCCATTGACCTTGCTTGTCAGAAGCCCATAAAAGGCAATTACATGATCCCAGGATGCTATAGCCATCATAAATATGAACCAGTTGCCCAGTGTCTGAATTTGGCATGACCATGGGGATGCTGCGATGGTTGTAAGTAAAAAAATGGTCATAAGTCACTTTTTTCAATGCTGCTGTATTTGAACAGCCATTAAACAAATGGTAAGTTGAGGTCTTCCTGTAAGGGAAGTTGCAGTGTCCCAGGTCATGTGATCACCTTTCGTGACCTTCTGACTGTCAATGGGAAGCCAGATCCAATTAACAGTTGTGTTACTAATTTTAACAGGTGCCCTGATTCACTTAACAATAGTGACAAGAAAAGTCATAAAACGGGGCAATTGTCTTGCTTGGGCACAGTTGTGGTTGTTGAGTCCAGAACTGTTTGTACTCACTGAGGTTAGGAAGGACCAAGCTGGGAATGGCTTGAGATCTGGGTGGGATCTTACCTAAGCCTGGAGGGATTCAGTTAATAACGATAAGGGCCCCTCTCTGAGTGAGATGGGTAGTTAAGAAATATGAAGTATAAATAAAATGACAACTTGGACCAGGGTGTCAAACTGGCGGCCACGCCCAAACCAGCTCTGCAAAGGCAAAAAAGTCACAAAAGGCTACGATACGTCACGTGACGCGATGGAGTTTAATGCCCGTAACCTGGACTATTAAATGTGTATGGAGATTCTCAGTCATCCAGGTCATGGTTGTCCCAAAGGTGCTTTTTCCCGGAGGCAACTGGATTTCCTTGTGTTTTTTTTTAAAGACGTTTCGCTTCTCATCCGAAAGCTTCTCGGATGAGAAACAAAACATCTTCAAAGAAAAAAAAGAAGTCCAGTTGCCTCTTGAAAAAAGCATCTTTGGGACTGAACTATTAAAATATTTAGCTATAAATGAGAGTCATATGCTTTATTATGTTGCCAACTGAGGACTACAAATATGGCCAATTTCTCTACTTCTGTCATATTAATCCCTGCACATCTCAGTGGTCGCTCTCTTTGAAGCCAAGTCCCTTTTCTCACAGAGTTCATTTTTTTAAAAAAAATCTTTTTAAATTTCTGATTTCTATTTCCGTTCAGTTTAATTTCCCTTCCTTTTTTTTCTCCCGACTTCTCCCCACTTGGCTGCCTCTGAGGGAAATTTTCCCCTCAGGCCGGTTCTGAGGGAAACCAAAAAGCGCCTCTCTCTTCCACGGTTTCCTCAGCTGCTGCCTCCTTTCTGGCTGCCTCCTAAATTTAATTTAAGTTAAATTTCACTCTTTCTTTGGCTTTGTTCATTCAACCCGGTTGTGGTCAAGGCTGCGGTGACAGAAACCACCCCCAGCAGCCATTTTGTTTTCCCCTCAGCCTTCCTTCCCTGCCTGAATGTCCAGCGGTGTTATCTGATTGGCCACTGCTGCTATGTGATTGGCAGCTGCGTTGTCCTGACAATGGAGACAGCCTAAGACAGAAGGAGTGGCAGAAGTCCAGCAGGGGCTTGTTGAGCTGCTTAAGCAACCTGCCCTTCTGCGATTGGAGTCCAGGGGGCGCTCAGGGCCCTTCCTGAGGACAGGTTGGCCTCTGTCCCTGCCTGGAAGTGACCTGCCAGGGGGACCTTGAAGCCAGATACTCCCAAATCGCCTCTCCTTGTGCTTCCATGTGAGGCAAGGAGATGGGCTTGGGGCTTCAAGGGACGCCAGAAAAGACACCCAGAGTACTGTGGGAGGAACCAAGCACAAGACAAGCGCCAGGATTACCTGGTGGTGGCCTGTGCAGCAAAACAAAACAGACACATTGATTGACAATCAGCCTACGAACACCTCAGAATCCAAATCAAACGCATAGCCAACCAGAGACAGCACCGACCCTCAACCAACCCACACAAGCCCCCTCCTCCCCCTCACCAGCAGTTCACCTCCCAATGACCCTGACCTGATGTAATAGTAGTAACTGTGAGAGGGATCTTGAAGTCCTAGTGGACAGTCACTTAAATATGAGCCAGCAGTGTGCTGCAGCTGCCAAAAAAGCCAACACAGTGCTAGGCTGCATTAACAGAGGGATAGAATCAAGATCACGTGAAGTGTTAATACCACTTTAAAATGCCTTGATAAGGCCACACTTGGAATACTGCATCCAGTTTTGGTCACCACGATGTAAAAAAGATGTTGAGACTCTAGAAAGAGTACAGAGAAGAGCAACAAAGATGATTAGGGACTGGATGCTAAAACATACAAGGAACGGTTGCTGGAATTGGGTTTGTCTAGTTTAACGAAGAGAAGGATGAGGGGGGACATGATAGCAGTGTTCTAGTATCTCAGAGGCTGCCCCAAAGAGGAAGGAGTCAAGCTATTCTCCAAAGCGCCTGAAGGGAGGACAAGAAGCAACGGATGGAAACTAATCAAGGAGAAAAGCAACCTAGAACTAAGGAGAAACTTCCGGACAGTTAGAACAATTCACCAGTGGAACAACCTGCCTCCAGAAGCGGTGAATGCTCCAACACCAGAGGTTTTTAAGAAGAGACCTCCAAGGTCCCTTCCAACTTTATTATTATTATTATTATTATTATTATTATTATTATTATTATTACTACTACTACTACTACTACTACTACTACTATCCTCCCCAACACAAGACCCATCACAAGCCTCTCACTGATGACTCACACCTAACTGGTCACAAGACCCATCATAGACCCTCACTTGACACACCCACACCTGAAGCCCTTATAAACACATGAACATCGACATTGACATCCCCTAAACTCTGCTGAAGATGTTACCTAGCCTGGTAATGAGACGTTCAGAAACCAATCCACAAGTTTAGAGAACGAACCTCCAATAGAATTTTTCTCGTCTTCTCACCTCCCTTGCAGAGCAGCCAAGCAGATTCAAAATGGCTCCTGCACGTTGGAGAGAGTTCAGTCACGGGATCGTTGGCAAGGCTGTTGTGAGGAATAGTGAGAGCTAGCCTAATCTGGGTCGGAATAGATCTGGAAGGGACCTTGGAGGTCTTCTAGTCCAACCCCCTGCTCAAACAGGAGACTCTATACCAGGGGTGTCAAACTCGCAGTGTCACGTGACATGTCATGACATATTGTGACTTCCCCCCCCCCGGGTGCTGGGATGGGCGTGGCTTCCACGTGATGCATCCGGCACGTGGGCCGGCAGTTTGACACCCCTGCCTTATACCATTTCAGACAGGTGGCTGTCCAGTCTCTTAAAAACCTCCAGTGATGAAGCACACCCACAACTTCTGGTGGCAAGCTGTTCCACTGGTTCATTATTCTCAGTTTCTCTTTTATTTCCAGGTTGTTTCTCTCCTTGATTAGTTTCCACCCACTGTTTTTTGTCCTGCCCTCCTGTGCTTTGGAAAATAGGTTGACCCCCCCTTCTTTGCAACAGCCCCATAAATATTGGAACACTGCTATCATGTCACCCTTAGTCCTTCTTTTCTCTAGACTAGCCATATCCAAATCCTGCAACATTCTTCATATGTTTTTGTCTCAGGGTCTTTAATCATTTTAGCTGCTCTTCTTTGTGCTTTTTCCAAAGTCTCAACATCTTTTTTATAATGTGTGGTGACCAAAACTGGATGCAGTACTCCCAAGTGTGGTCTTACTACGGTTTTACAAAGCGGTACCAATATTTCACATAGTTAAGGCACCAGGCTAGAAAGAGGGAGACCCTGAGTTCAATTCCCACCTTAGCCATGAAAACTTGTTGGGCTGCTTCTCCAATATTTTGTATAATGCAGCATTCACAGTTTTTACTGTGATGTAAGAGGATTTGGTGTGAGACCTTCATGAGGACATGTAAGAATTTATATGCAAGGCTTCGAACGAAGAGTTGAGCCAGCTGAACTGAGAAAGTAGGAGCAGCGGCTTTGGAGATGGGGTGAGTTTCCTCTCCAAAAATAATCAAGAGAAAATTTTTTTGGGTCAAGTACTGACTCCAGATCTTCAAATATAGACATAACCTTCAACCACATCAGGTCTTGCAGGGAAAGTGTGCTATCAAGTAACCCAAACACAGGAGGTGGTAAAGCTGACCATGGACACAGTGGTGGGATTCAAATATAATAATAATAATAATAATAATAATAATAATAATAATAATAATAATAATAATAATAATAGTGATGGTGATGATGATGATGATAAAGTTGGAAGGGACCTTGGAGGTTATCTAGTCCAACTCCCTGCTCAGGCAGGAAACCCTATACCATTTCTGACAAATGGCTGTCCAGTTTCTTCTTAAAAACTTCCAGTGTTGGAGCATTCACCACTTCTGGAGGCAGGTTGTTCCACTGGTTAATTGTTCTAACTGTCAGGAAGTTTCTCCTTAGTTCCAGGTTGCTTCTTTCCTTGATCAGTTTCCATCCATTGCTTCTTGTCCTGCCTTCAGGCGCTTTGGAAAATAGCTTGACTCCCTCTTCTTTATGGCAGCCCCTGAGATACTGGAACACTGCTATGATGTCCCCCCTTGTCCTTCTCTTAGTTAAACTAGACATACCCAATTCCTGCAACCATTCCTTATATGTTTTAGCCTCCAGTCCCCTAATCATCTTTGTTGCTCTTCTCTGCATTCTTTCTAGAGTCTCAACCTCTTTATTACATCCTGGTGACCAAAACTGGATGCAGTATTCCAAGTGTGGCCTTACCAAGGCATTGTAAAGTGGTATTAATACTTCACGTGATCTTGATTCTATCCCTCTGTTAATGCAGCCTAGTACTGTGTTGGCTTTTTTGGCAACTGGTTCTCTGTGTGGATGCCACTTCCGGAAGTCAATTCTGGGCCTGGGCAACAAAAAAATTAGCTGCCGATTCTGCCGAAGTGGTGCGAACAGGCTGAATCCCACCGCTGCACGGACACTATATAATAGAAATAAAATACTCGTAGAAGAAAATACTCAGAGCTGAGCCGTGGGGTCCTCAGAGCTCTCTGAGCTGGGGTGTTTTCCTGCAGACGTTTCATTACCAAACTAGGTAACATGATCCACGCACTGATGCTGCTGCCTTGTTTGGTAATGAAATGTCTGCATGATGTTACCTATTTTGGCATTACCTATTTTGGCAGGGAGACCTCTGCGGGGAAAACAATCCAGGTCAGAGAGCTCCAAGAAACTCAGGGAAATAAACACTTTTTTTTTCTCTCAGAAGAGTTTTCTTTAACTCTTTGCGTGCCAGTCCCACATAAGGAAGGAGAGCGGAAAGAAAACAATTCCCTAGTAGCTCAATCCACTGAAATTCCTTTACTGACATCTCAAGCCAAACTATTTTTTTTTTTTTTTTGCCCTGTCCTTTTGGCCAACAGATTTCACCAACAGTTGCTGGAATTGGGGATGTCTAGTTTAATGAAGAGAAGGACGAGGGGGGACATGATAGCAGCCTTCCAATATCTCAGGGGCTGCCATAAAGAAGAGGGAGTCACGCTATTCTCCAAAGCCCCTGAAGGCAAAACAAGAAGCAACGGCTGGAAACTAACCAAGGAGAGAAGCAACCTGGAACTAAGGAGAAACTTCCTGACAGTCAGAACAATTAACCAGTGGAACAACCTGCCTCCAGTAGTAGTGAATGCTCCAACACTGGAGGTTTTTAAGAAGAGACTGGACAGCCATTTATCCGAAATGGTGTAGGGTTTCCTGCCTGAGCAAGGGGTTGGACTAGATGACCTCCAAGATCCCTCCCAACTTTACTATTATTATTATAGAACCCGGTTCCCACCATAAGCCTGAGGATCTAAGCGTGTGGGGATGTGGTATGTGTGGGGTGGGGTGGGGGTGGCTCTTTGGCATCCATCTTCTCCGAAGATCCACACGCCTCAGGGACCCCGGGATGGCCAACTATGTGGGAAGAGTCCCTTTCCTTCCTCTCCCCAAAGAAAGGCATCCTTGGGGGTCTGCTTATTGTCCCCCCTTCCACTTCTCAGCCTCCCAACTCAAGAAAAAAAAGGCCCCAGCTTGGCGGGGGGGGGGGAGGCAATGCAGGACCCTTCCAGCTCCCCAGACATTCCCTCGGGGGCTCACTTGCACTTTTCAGGGCGCCTTTCTCTCCAGCAGCTCCCCGGAGCCCAGGGAGGGAAGGGCTCCCTCGGTGCAGCCCCCTCCCCTCCGGGGTCTGCAGGCAAGCTGAAGGGCCCTCCCTCGTGGAAAGACCAGGGCTTTGCTCTGCAAGGGGGAGGGGGATGCTCTGAGAGAGGGTCTACAGACAGCCCCCCCCCCAACCGTGTCTGGAACGATCCCGCCCCTCCTCCTCCTCCCCCCCCCCCCCGCTGTGCCCAACTCCAAGGGTTAAGGCTAGAGCGCGGCCCCCCAAGAAAGGCAAAATTGCTGGCAAGGACCGCCCCCCCCTCCTCAAGCCATCCCAACCCCCCCCACCCGATCCCAGGGCAAAGTTTCCCCCCCCGCGCATGCTCGTTTCGGAAGAGTGGGTGCGGGGGGGGGCAGCTATGGCTCTTTCCTACATCGTCTCCGCGGGAGCCTGGCTGGGCGGGGAAGCGATGCCGGCGGAGCCCCCCCCCTCTTAAACCGAAACCGGCATGAGCGGCTGGAGGGGAGGGAAGAGGGCTAGGTGACACCCCCAGAAAAATGTGCGCTGAACATGCATTTGGGGGGAGGCTGTTGGGAGAGACAAGCGCCCCCTCCGCCTTGCTGCAAAGAGCCCACCCCTCCCCTTTTGTTTTCTGCAGAGAAGGACGCCCTAGCTGCAGCCCCGGGTGGGGAGGGGCTGCTCCGGGGAAGCCTCCCCCTCCCTTGCTTGAGGGTCTGGAGACTCTTGGGTAGGGGGGGACGCTGGAGTTACGGTGGAGGCATTTCTGGCCTGGGCATTTGAGGGAGGGGGGCAAGAAAGGATTTGGAAGGGGCGCTCGGAGGGGCCGCCTCTCCTTCCCTCCCTTGGAAGTACCCTGAGCTGAGACCCTCGTCAGTGTTTCTCAACCTTGACAATTTTAAGGCATGTGGACTTCAACTCCCAGAATTCCACAGCCAGCAATGCTGGCTGTGGAATTCTGGGAGTTGAAGTCCACATGCCTTAAAATTGTCAAGGTTGAGAAACACTGCTACTAGATCAGGGGTGTTCAAACTTGGCCCTTTTATGACTTGTGGACTTCAACTCCCAGAATTCCTCAGCCAGGCACGCTGGCAGAGGAATTCTGGGAGTTGAGCTCCACTCCTCTTAAAGTCTATATCAGGGGTCTTCAAACTTGGCCCTTTTATGACTTGTGGACTTCAACTCCCAGAGTCCCTCAGCCAGGCACGCTGACTGAGGAATTCTGGGAGTTGAAGTCCACAAGTCATAAAAGAGCCAAGTTTGAAGACCCCCTGCTCTAGAATCTAGAATGGACACCCCTGCCTCCCGATTCTAGGCTTAATGCGGGATGGGGGGGGCAGTGAGGAGGGAGGCCTGAATAAGCCTTTGGTTGGGGCAAAGTGGGGAGCGGGCTCCAGGCAGAATAAGCAGAGTTGGAATGGACCTTGGAGATCTTCTAGTGCAGGGGTATCAATTTCATTGAGGGCCGCATCAGCATTGCGGTTGCCCTCAGGGGACCGGGTGGATGTGGCCAGAGTGGGTGCAGTCTACTGGGTGGGTGTGAATGGAGTGGGTGTGGCCTACTAGGTGGGCATGGCCAGCTCTACACCATTCGTGTCAAGGGTGCCTGTGGGGCCCTGGGCAGGAGTGGGATAGATCTGAGGGTCTCTGGCAAAAGGGGGTGGGACCAGGGCAAGTGCCAAGGCATGGTCCACTGGAGGAGCCTCACTGTTCCTCTCAGGCCATGCGGGGGGGGGGGCGGCTTATGGAGCTAAGACTGAATGCCTTTCAACATAGATGGCCACCACAAAATTGTACATTGGCTCCCAGCTGGCCTGGGCCAGTTCCCTCACTGTTTCCAGGATGGCTTTGCGGGCCACATGGAACCACTTCATGGGCCGCATCCAGCCCCTGAGCCGAGGCTGGACTAGATTAGAATTAGAACAGAATTAGGGTAGGATAGAATAGAACAGAATGTCTGTTCTAGTGAATCTAGTCCAGTGGTTCTCAACCTTTTTAATGCCGCGACCCCCAACCGGTCGTAAGTCGAGGACTACTCAACCGGTCGTAAGTCGAGGACTACTCAACTGGTGCAGCACCGTTTGCAGAATGGGACTTTTGGCGGGCTCAGCAGGGCAGAGACAGCCTGGACAATTCCTATTGGCTTTTGAAAGCCAATAGAATTAGACTCTATTCAAGAGAGTCTATTCTATTGGCTTTCAAAAGCCAATAGAATAAAAGGGAGAAGCACAGCTAAGGAAAAGGGGAAAAAAAATGGCAGACTGTGTTGTTTGGCGACCCCCGTGAAATGGTCGTTCGACCCCAAATGGGGTCCCGACCCACAGGTTGAGAACCGCTGATCTAGTCCAAACCCCTGCTCAGGCAGGAAACCCTGGCCTATATCATTTCAGACAATTGGTTGTCCAGTCTTTTCTTAAAGGCTTCCAATGTTGGAGCAGTCACACCTTCTGGAGGCAGATTGTTCCACTGATTAATGATTCTGTCAGGAAGTTTCTCCTTAGTTCCAGGTTGCTTCTCTCCTTGGTCACTTTACATCCATTGCTTCTTGTCCTGCCTTCAGGTGCTTTGGAGAATAGGTTGAAATGCTAATTGCCTAACCTTTCCCTTCCATCTAATCAGAATTGAGCTGGAAGGGACCTTGGAGGTCTTCTAATCACTTGTCTGAAATGGTATGGGTTCTCTTGTTTGAGAAGGAGGCTGGACTAGAAGACCTCCAGGGTCCCTTCCAGCTCTATTCTATTCTATTCTAGTCTATTTCTATTCTATTCTATTCTATTTCTATTCTATTCTATTCCTCTACTCTAAATTCTATTCTACTCTATTCTATTCTGTTCTATTCTATCCTACCCTAATTCTGTTCTAATTCTAATCTAGTCTGCAGGCTAAGATCAAGTGTAGTATCTGTTCTTATCAGTTTAATATCTGATATGTCCTCTTATGGACTCCAGAAGATGGTAGAGGACAGGAAGACCTGGAGGAATGTTGTCCATGGGGTCACGATGGGTCGGACACGACTTCGCAATTAACAACACCACCTTTCTCAGCTTATCTGAGCTCACATTTTCACTGCAGCACCCTTCCCACCCTGTGCATAGCCTGGGTTGGGTCTCCCCCACACATTATGGTACACACACACACACACCAGTTCCTTACTTGGACCCATCCCATTTCTCACTTAACCACCCACATATCTTGAGGTTACTACCAGGATGGTTGTCTGGTCATGTAATGTCATGAAGCCACAGACACCTCTCCCTCCATAGGGTCCTGTTCCAGTTCATTTTCCTCCACAGATTCAGGCTCAGATGGAGGTATGATAGATGCTTGCAAAAGGGGATCACCTGATCCTGGGATGCTGCGACCGTCATAACTATGAACCAGTTGCCAAGCATCCGAATTTTGAGTACTTGACCACTGGGGATGCTGCAACGGTTGAAAAATTGGTCATAAGTCAAATGTCTATGGCAGTGATGGCAAACCTTTTAGAGACCAAGTGCCCAAACTGCAACCCAAAACCCACTTATGCATCGTCAAGTGCTGGGTGGGTGTATCCCATTGGCTGGATGTGTCCCATTGGGTGGGCCTGGCTCATTGGGTGGGCGTGGCTGTAGTGGTAACGGCAGACCGGGTGGGACTAAAAAGTTCAATCAATCAGTTCCAACTCTGCAAGATCTTTTTTTTTTCCCGTGAGAAGTTGAAATTGACTGATTGAACCTTTTTTTTTTTTTTGCACACGGCGGCAGAGGTCTAAAGCGAAAAGGTTTTATAAAACCCAGCTGAAGGCCTAGGACTGGGGCGACAGCGCGCATGCCCACAGAGAGGGTTCTGAGTGCCGCCTCTGGCACCCGTGCCATAGGTTCGCCACCACTAGTCTATGGAGATTCTCAGTCATCCAGATCACGGTTGTCCCAAAGGTGCTTTTTTAAGGAGTCAACTGAATGTTCTTGTTTTTTTTCTTTGAAGACGTTTCACTTCTCATCCAAGAAGCTTCTTCAGCTCTGACCAGGTGGTGGGGAATGGGAAAGATTTATGTTCCTGGTCATTCCAAATAATGATCAGCTCTGTCTGCAAGGAATATAAATCCTTCCCTTCCCCACCATCGCATCAGAGCTGAAGAAGCTTCTTGGATGAGAAGCCAAACGTCTTCAAAGGAAAAAAACAGGAAAGTCCAGTTGCCTCTTGAAAAAAAGCACCTTTGGTTGTAAGTCGCTTTTTGCAGTGACTTCAGTCGCCGAAAGAACGGCTTGTAAATTGAGGACTCCCTGCAGATAATGGCTTTAGTCCGGCAAGATTCTGTTTAAAGATTTATTGTCCTTTTTTTTTTTTACTGTGGGCTCATTGGCACACCATTAAAAAAATGAAATGTTGTGGCTTGCTCCCCAAAGCATTACACGTCCGTAACAGACATTTTAAACATGCTATATGCCACATATGTATAAACCTACAGCAGTGGTTCTCAACCTGTGGGTCGGGACCCCATTTGGGGTCGAACGACCATTTCACGGGGGTTGCCAAACAACACAATCCGCCATTTTTTCCCCCTTTTCCTTAGCTGTGCTACTCCCTTTTATTCTATTGGCTTTTGAAAGCCAATAGAATAGACTCTCTTGAATAGAGTCTAATTCTATTGGCTTTCAAAAGCCAATAGGAATTGTCCAGGCTGTCTCTGCCCTGCTGAGCCCACCAAAAGTCCCATTCTGCAAACTGTGCTGCATCAGTTGAGTAGTCCTCGACTTACGACCGGTTGAGTAGACCTCGACTTACGACCGGTTGGGGGTCACGGCATTAAAAAGGTTGAGAACCACTGACCTACAGCCTTAGATATAAATAACATATGAATATTAATCAGGCCAAGAGAGCTAAAGGAACTATTAGAGGCAGGGTCCTGCTTCGGCCCCCCCAAAGCCTACCTCAGTCCCCCCTCCTCCTCAACCCCCCAGCCTACAAGTGGGAGGCTGGGGGGGGGGGTTCCATCCGGAGCAGGGGTAGGCAACCTTGGCTCTTTTAGGACTGGTGGACTTCAACTCCCAGAATTCCTGAGCCAGCCATGCCTACCCCTGGCCTGGGGGGGAGAAGTGCCTCCCAGCACCCCTTCCAAAGACTTCCTTGCCTGCCCGCCCCACGTGCCATGGCTCCCCTGCAGCCCCAGCGTCCCCCCCCAGGAGCCCCCAGACCCCCCAATAAAAGGAGGGGGAGGGCTCCCCAGGCAGAGAGTCTCTCTTCCCCCCCAAGGAGAGGCAGGGAAGGAGGAGTCGGGACTCCTTCTCCCCTCCCCTCCCCAGCAAAGAATCCGCCGCCATCCACACCTGTCCGTCCTTTTGGGGTGGGGGCTTGGGGGGGGGAAAGAGCCACGTCACGCGCAACGACCAACGGCTCCCCCGGGCACGAGCTCCCCCGCGCAGCCGCTCTTCAATCGCCATTGGGCGGGGGGGAAGGGGACATAGAGCGCCGCTTCCTAGAAAGGCACGCCCCACCCAGCCGGTCTGCAACGCTCAAGGGTGGCAACACATGAGGAAATCGTTCCGCGCAGGCGCAGCGGGGCTGCTGAAGCGGCAATCGCCCGGCGCGCCGGGAGCGCCTCCTGGCGGCGGCCAACGGCAGCGTCCGGCAGGCTGGCGGCTGGGAACGCAAAATGAACTGCGGGCGGGCGGGCGGCGGGGGAGGAAAATTATTGCAAAAGCAAAGGAAATAACGTATTGCCGCCGGCCCCTCCCGCCATCCCCAAATAGCTGGGATGGACTTTTGAGTGGCATCATCAGCGGTGCAACAATCACGTTACGCACGCACGTACTTCCAGAAAAATGACTTTGGAAAAAGTGCAAGAAAGAGCAAGAAGGAATGGAATGGAATGGAATAGAATAGAATAATAAATTAAAATGAGATTTCGTTGCATACAGTTCTCAAAGGGTAACCACTTCCAATATACACTGCATAAACAGGACAAAAAAAATAAATAAAATAGCATGATTAAAAGCCTGGAGATAAAAACGTGAAGAACAATTGCAGGAATTTGGTATGGCTAGTCTACAAATGGCATTGTCCATTGCATTTCATAGATTAGAGCTGGTTTTATTCTAGATGTAACTGAATAAGAGAATAACACACTTGGAAGGGACCTTGCAGGTCTTCAATCAGAATAAAGCTGGAAGGGACCTTGGAGGTCTTCTAGTCCAGTCCCCTGCTCAAGCAGGAGACTATACCAGGTGAATGTCCAGTCTCTTCTTTAAAAACCTCCAGTGTTGAAGCATCTACAACGTCTGAAGGCAAGCTGTTCCACTGGTTTTTTGTCCTCATTGTTAGGAAGTTTCTCCTTAATTCCAGGTTGCGTCTCTTTTTGGTCAGTTTCCATCCATTGTTTCTTGTCTTGCCTTCTGGTGTGCTTTGAAAAATAAGTTGACCCCCTCTTCTTTGTGGCAGCTTCTCAAATAATGAAATACTGCTATCATGTCTCTCCCCAGCCCCCAGTCCTTCTTTTCAAGAGACTGGCCATACCCAATTCCTGTAACGTTCTTCATATGTTTTTGTCTCCAGGCCGTTAATCATCTTAGTTGCCTTAACCTCCTCTGTTACGTCCTTGGCGGGAAAACAGACACGAGAAGCAGCTGGAGTTCTCAGTTTCTTTTATTCAGCGTTCAGCTTACAGGAAGATGGCTTCAGCCTCGCCCAAACGCCTCGCAGCCTCTTATATAGGCAACTCCCGGGTAAATGGGTTACTTTTCCCGCGCCAGCACCCGCGCATGCGCACGGCGCTGGCGACAGCCTGTCTGGTCCCGGGCAGCTTTGCACCTGCCCGGGACTGCCTGCAAACGCCCGAGCCGTTTGCAAGGCTCGGGACATAACACCCCTTTCCCCCGGGCTAAAACTACTACCAACATACAACATTTATTTTATATGACATTTTGCTCCCCAGTGCTCCCACTGTTTACTGGCTTTTGCCTTGCCAGCAATGTTATGTAGTCTTCTAGGTACTTAGGAGATTTCTTTGCTCTCTGTGACCTTCTTAGCTCTGGGTTACTGGCATAAGTCCCCTGACTGGAGGGAGGCGTGAGCCTGTTCTCTCTATTGTGCCCTGGTGTCTTCCAAGGACTGTGCCCCGATGCCTGGCCTGCTTGCTTGCCCACCGGGCTCGTCAGGCCAGGGCTTCTGTTGCTTTGTGACCTGGTTGACCTACCTAGCTGTAGACCCTCAGGCCCCTTGAAGTGATAGCCACTGCTGGGCGTCTCTGTAGAACCTCCTAGGTCAGTCCAAGACCTGTCAGGAGGCTGTCCATTCCCTGAACCCCATTCTGTGCTCGGGCTCGTGTGGGTTTCTGTACTTTCCCAAAACTCAGGTGTTCCCTGATTTGTGCTAGGGTTGTTGTAGTCGGGACTTGGTTCCTCGACTAGCTCTGTGTATGTTTGACCCCCTGTAGGATTTGGGGTAAGGTCAGGCCAACTTTGGGGATTGTGTGCCAGCTCTCTTGCGGGGAATGATTTGTTGGGATGCCCCCGGGTATCCTCCGTGACTGGAGTGCTGTGTGACGTGTGTGGAACGTGAGTATGCCCCCGGGGTGACTCCCTGGCTGGAGTAGGCGTGGATGCCTGGTAGTTAGGTAAGCTCATGGAATTCTTGTTCGGAGCTCTCGCGGAACCCTGGGATGGGCCGTTTGTGGCTCCCTCAGTGGAGATGGGCAGTAACTCTTGCCCTTCCCTTTGCTCCAAAGGGTCCCCCTCCCCCCCTGGAAAAGACCCAGGAGTCTCAGCAGAAAAGTCTCGCCTAGAGCGAAGTTGGTCGATGTGCCGACGTAGGACACGACCGTTGTCCAGGGCAACCTCGTAGGAGAGAGGACCTGTGATCCTGGACACAGAAGCGGGGACCCATGTATGACCAGGCCCGTAATTGCGAGCCCAAACCGGGGCACCCACAAGTAGTCGTCTAGGTGCCCTAGGATGTGAGGTAGATGAAGGCAGTCTGTCCGGATGCAACCGGTCAAGTCTAGTAGTAAGTTGGCGCCCCCAACGAAGTTCAGCTGGACTTCTCCCTGTAGAAGTGGACGGTGTGGTGCGATAAGAAAGGAGAAAGTCAGCCAACCTGTGATGCCAGTCCCCGTAGGTGAGTCTCTTCAAGGCGTCCTTTGCGATGCGCACCATGCGTTCAGCCATACCGTTGGTGGACGGGTGAAAAGGCGCAGACGTGGCATGACGAATCAGGTTTGCCTGTAAGAAAGCTTGGAATTCGGAGGAGGTGAATTGAGGGCCGTTGTCGGACACGATGACATCTGGCAGCCCGTGTGCAGCAAAAATCCCCCTCAGTACCTGAATAGTCTTTGCAGTGGTGGTGGATGAGACAGGCACAACCTCAAGCCATTTTGAATGGCTGTCAACAAGGACCAAGAAGAACTGGCCCTGAAAGGGCCCAGCGTAGTCAATGTGCACCCTAGACCATGGGGACTGTGTTTCCTCCCATCTATGCACAGGAGCTTGGGGCATCTCTGGGCGAGATCGTTGGCAGAGGTGGCATGCGTGTACCTTAGCCTCAATATCTTTATCTAAAGCAGGCCACCACAAGTGGCTTCGTGCAAGAGCCTTCATACGAACAATGCCAGGATGACCCTCGTGGAGGGATTCTAAGACCCTAGTCCTCATTGAGGTGGGAATGACAACTCTGTTTCCCCAAAGCAGACAACCCTGAGAAAGGGACAGTTCGTTCCTTTTGGACCAGAAACTCTGAAACTCAGGACTAGGGCAGTGCTCAGGCCACCCGGACAGGACCCAGGAGCGGACACGTGAAAGTGTGTGATCTGTACCCGTTTCAGCGGTAACATCCCTGGCACTAAGAGGGAGCTCGGGCAAGGCTTGGATTGATAGAATGTTGACAGCTGGCGCGGGGTCAGCTTCTACTACTGGCAGAGGCAACCTACTGAGGCCATCAGCATGGCCCATTTCTTTCCCAGGCTTGTGGAGTAATGAAAAATCATATGCAGACAAGAAAATAGACCACCTAAGCATTCTAGGGGAAATGATGTGGGGAGTCTGCTTACGTGTGGTAAACAGTCCCAGCAGAGGCTTATGGTCAGTGAAGACCGTGAAATGCCTGCCATATAGAAAATCGTGGAATTTTTTAATTCCAGCAACAACAGCCAGAGCCTCCCTGTCTATCTGAGCGTAGTTGCGCTCGGCAGAAGACAGTGTTCTGGAGTAGTATGCAATAGGAACCTGAGTTCCATCAGACCTGAGGTGACTCAGGACAGCTCCAACCCCGTAGGGGGATGCATCACAAGCGATGCACACAGGAAGAGACTCGTTGAAATGTGCAAGAACACTGTTAGAAGTGAGCAAGGCCTTGACTTCTTTAAAGCAAGCCTCATGTGCTTGTGACCACAGCCACACAGCTTGTTTGTCTAGTAGCCTGTGAAGAGGCTCAGCTACACTAGCTTTATGTGGAAGAAAAGAATTGTAGAAATTCAGGAGGCCTAGGAAGGCCTGAAGTTCGGCCTTAGACTTTGGCCTGGGTGCTTGTAAAATAGCAGTTAGTTTGGATTCAGCAGGATGAATCCCAGCAGCATCAATTTTGAATCCCAGAAATTCAGTAGAAGGCACCCCGATCTTGCATTTGTCTTTTCTGAGCTTGAGGCCTGATTCCCTGAATCTTAACAGGACAGCCCTAAGTCTTTCAGCTAGAATGTGTGTGGAGTCTCCTGCAATCAAGACATCGTCAAAGTAGGGGCAGACCCCTGGTATACCTCGTAGTGTGTTTTCCATTACGCTTTGGAAAATCCCAGGAGCGACATTTACTCCAAACTGTAGCCTTTTTACTTTAAAGGCTCCCCTGTGGGTCACAATGGTCTGAGCTATGGCAGCATCATCATCAACAGGCAGCTGTTGATATGCTTGAGCTAGGTCAAGCTTTGCAAAAACACGCCCCCCCTTGAGAGAGGCCAGGATGTGACTGACCACAGGAACAGGATAGGCATGTTGCTGCAATGCCTTATTGAGTGTGCATTTGTAATCAGCACAAATGCGAATGTCCCCATTTGCCTTTAGAGGCGTGACAATGGGGGTCTCCCACGGGCTGGAATCAACAGGTTCTAGGATTCCCTGTTGGATTAGTTTGTCTAGTTCAGTGTCAATCTTACTTTTTAAAGCAAAAGGGACCCTTCTTGCTTCTTGCTTTAATCCTAATGGGAGTGACAGTGGGGTCTAGCTTAAGGACACAGGTGGTCCTTTGAATGTGCCCAGCTGGGGGCTGAAAACATCTGCAAATTCTTTGCAGACTTCCTGTAGGTCGAGTGTTTGTAAGCTGTTGAGTCCTGTGACGTGTATCCCCAGGGCCTCAAACCAATCGAGTCCTCTGAGACTCGTTCGTTCACCCCCTACTACTAATAAGTCTAGTGGACCTTCAAAACTCTTGTATTGCACGTTAAGGGTGGCCTCCCCCTTAACACACACTCTTGAGTTCTGAAAATCTGTTAATACAATATCAGAAGGCCTTAACTTGGCCTAGACCCACTACTGCGAACAAATTCTTCCTAAATGATGCATGAAATGATGGACAGGGCAGACCCTGTTCTAGTTCCATAGATAATGGAAACCCTGTAGCTTCACGGAGTGACGCTTTTCTTCATGGCTGTGTGTGCCTGTTCTACAGCAATGCTTCTTCGCGAAGCGCAAACCCTACCCTATCTGGCTGGGGAATCTGGTACCTTTCAGCGTCTTCTTGGGTTGTGCCTTTCGTTCGCTCAGACACACAGACTGCAATATGCCCTTGTTTGCCGCATGCCCGGCAGGTAGCGGAGCGGAACTTGCAGTCGGTTCTCCTGTGGCGACCTACACAGCCGATGCACTTGAGCAGAGCCGAAGAGCTTCCCTTCTGGTTCTCTTCCTTCGCGGGGTGTAGACGGTCGACTTCCTCGTCCGGATCCTCCTCGGAGTTTCGTCGTACGTCTTCCTGGTGCACGGACGCACCCTCTGCACTGTTTCTGATCGGCCGCATGTTTTTGATGGCGCCGCTTGCTGCTTCTTCTGCGGTGACTTCCCTTAAGGCGTCTTGGAAGGATAATTCTTCCTTGGCAAAAAGTCTCTGTTGTAGCTCTCGATGCCTTAGCCCGCACACGAATCGGTCCCTCAGTCGTTCCTCGAGGGCCTTGAACTCGCAGGGCTTGGCGGCCTTCCGTAGCGCGGCGATGTATTCCTTGGCTGTTTCACCGGACCGTTGATCCCTCTGCTCGAAGGTGTGGCGCCATGAGATAACGGACACCTTGGGGTGGAAGTGCTCTTTCAGCAGCTTCTTCAGGTCTGAGTAGCTTACAGACTCTACTGGAACAGGTGCTACAAGATTTTCTGCGATTTCGAAGGCGTCTTGGCCGCAAACGCAAAGCAGGGTGGCGGCCTTCAAGCTATCTTCCCTCACTTGGTTTGCCTTGAAGTAGTTCTCCATTCTTGATACGTAGGACTCCCACCGCTCTGGATGTGAGACGTCGAATTCCGAAAGCCTTCCGATTTTCGCCATCTTCGGATCTTCAGGAGACAGGTCTATCAGCCAGCCTACCCCCGAATGCGCACCGGATTGGCGGGTAGCTGCCGAGTCGACGCCGTTCCTCTTCCGCCGCTCAGGACTCCTTGGGTAAGCTTACACTTCTTCCTTTCCAGGTAGTGCAAGGCATCCCACCTTCGTCGCCAGTGTTACGTCCTTGGCGGGAAAACAGACACGAGAAGCAGCTGGAGTTCTCAGGTTCTTTTATTCAGCGTTCAGCTTACAGGAAGATGGCTTCAGCTCAGCCCAAACGCCTCACAGCCTCTTATATAGGCAACTCCCGGGTAAATGGGTTACTTTTCCCGCGCCAGCACCCGCGCATGCGCACGGCGCTGGCGACAGCCTGTCTGGTCCCGGGCAGCTTTGCACCTGCCCGGGACTGCCTGCAAACGCCCGAGCCGTTTGCAAAGGCTCGGGACATAACATCATCCATAGAGAGATTATGGCCTTGAGCCTGGCAATGTGGAAATTCCTTGTGGTCTTTAGAGAGCTGAGGATGCCAATGGTCAATGCAAAAGGTTTCTGGGACCATAAGTTGGTCGTTTGGAGGGGTCCTACTGGAAGTCCCAGTAGAAGATTCTGACTCCATGGGTCACTTGGCCTGTGTACCTTGAAGTGGATCTGGATGGGCTTGGTTTGGCTTTGTTCCCAGACTTTTGGGGATAAGAGATCCATTGTTATCCCGTCACCAACCAGGCATTGGGCATTGCACAAGAAACTAAATCCTCAGCCTGCCTTAAACAACCTTGGTGTTGTGTTCTTAAACAAATGAAGCAGAGCATGGTACTATATGAGAATGGAAGACTCCATTTACAGGCCTAATCTCAGCTTGGCTTTAGACCCAAGGCAAGCTTAGTTGATGTCAAAAGAGTGAACAGAATTGAAGTGGGGTAGTATTTATTTGTTTTACTTTTTATTTATTACGTTTATATGCCACCCACCTCACTATCAAGTGATTCTGTGTGGCTTCGTATGAACAACATCCAGGAAATCCACAGCTATAAGCAACTCATTTTGTGATTGCTGAACTTGGTGAGTTTTGTTGACTGCAAGATGGATTTTTGCCTTACTCCCGAGTGCTCCAGAAGAAAAAAATAAAGTATGAACAAATCAGAGTTCTTCAGTACCTAATATCTGCAAGAAAAGATTTTCTTGGATTATCTCCCTATGCTCTCCAAGGAATCCAGTGTCTAGCAGGCTACGCAGGAATTGTGCAAGAGACACCTCCAAGGGGAGTCAAAGAGGTGCTGCGTAAGTGAGACAGATATGGAGTCACAAGGACAAGGGATAAAAATAGAGTATGTTCGCACCAGTTCTAAAACATTTTATTAAAAGACGGAAGCTTTCATTGCCTGCTGCCCAGAGAAGGTAGACTGATGATGGAGGGGGAGAAAAGGGAAGTTGAAACTGGAGGGCAGGAAGAGAGTCTTGCCTCTCTAGGGTACTATACTTTCTCACTTTAACCCATAGATGGAGCCTCCTTCATGAATAGGAAGGCTGCAAATTTTTTTTCCTGGAATGGAGCACCGGAAGAGGGAAAGGATGATTCTAGGTTGCATCTCCTCTGAAAGAGCAAAGCAAAGCAAAGCAGAACAAATCCAAATCTTCCTAGAGGTTGGTCTGGAAATACACCTTTGGTATCTGCATTGTGTCAACGCAAAGCATCTCCCCTCCCTTGGAAAAACTCCCCCATCTCATTCCTTGTGAGGAAGAACCTTGTGTTGCAATGCTGGGAGGGGAGAGGAGAGGTGCTCCCCCTTCCATAATTGGGGGTCTTGAAGGGAGGAGGAGCTTGCAGCTGCAGGAGTTTTTCACTGTGGGTGAATCTTCCTGGCTTTAGGGAATTAAAATGTTATGGCTCCGAGTAGCCGGAAGAACTTTCCATTCCTGGAAGAGAGCCCCCACCAATTAGACCCCTCTTTGACTTAAGGCTGGGAGTCCATCTACCCAGGCCTTACAGGGGGGGGGGTGTTAAGAAGGAGGCAGCTCAAGAAGGCTTTTTGGGGGGAGGGAATAAAGGTTTCCATCATCTCTTCATCCAGTTTTGGTCACCACGATGTAAAAAAGATGTTGAGACTCTAGAAAGAGTACAGAGAAGAGCAACAAAGATGATTAGGGGACTGGAGGCTAAAACATATAAGGAACGGTTGCTAGAATTGGGTATGTCTAGTTTAACGAAGAGAAGGACAAGGGGGGACACGATAGCAGTATTCCAATATCTCAGGGGCTGCCATAAAGAAGAGGGAATCAAGCTATTTTCCAAAGCACCTGAAGGCAGGACAAGAAGCAACGGGTGGAAACTAATCAAGGAGAGAAGCAACCTAGAACTACGGAGAAACTTCCTGACAGTGAGAACAATTAATCAGTGGAACAGCCTGCCTCCAGAAGCAGTAAATGCTCCAACACTGGAAGTTTTTAAGAAGAGACTGGACAGCCATTTGTCCGAAATGGTGTAGGGTTTCCTGCCTGAGCAGGGGGTTGGACTAGATGACCTCCAAGGTCCCTTCCAACTTTACTACTATTATTATTATTTATCACTTCCTGCTATTCAGGATGTTGCTTATGCTTAGAGCTCTGGTGCTCCCCTCTGGGAGAGGTTTCAAAATATTTCTAGCAGGATTACCCGATTCTGTAATAGCTTTGTTCCCTGGCCTATGCCATCCACGTTGATATACTTGCAAGATTTCTTTTTCTTGCCATGCACATGTATACATAACCCAAACTAGACTATTGTTTCTCTGTGTCATGTACTATATATGGGTATATGCATAATTCTGTATTTTTTTCTTTCTTTCTTTCTTTTTCTTTCTTTCTTTCTTTCTTTTTCTTTCTTTCTTTCTTTCTTTCTTTTTCTTTCTCTTTCTTTTTTGTATATTTATGTAGTGTATATTGGAAGTGGTGACACTTTAAGAGCTGTATGCAACAAAATTTCATATTAAGGTATGCCGATTACTGTACATTCAAAGTGACAATAAAGTTGTTATTCTATCTCGCAAAAGGGGGGCATTAGGGACTTCTAAACTTTTTCCACAGATGCTGTTTCTCCAATATCAATAGTTCTGGAGATCCAGGAGAAAATGGAGGCAGAAGAGCCAACTAGAAAAGTCCTTCATCTTGCTCAGGTGGAGAGCCAGGAGGAATCAGGGCAGAGGACCAGGCAGAAGATCTTAATAGAACATATCCTTCCTTGGGATGCCCATCACCAAAATCTCAGGGAGTTCTACCAGATGTTTAAGGGACCCCGAGAAGTTTGCAGCCATCTCCACTGCCTTTGCTTTCAATGGCTAAAGCCAGAAATAAACACCAAAGCTCAGATGCTAGACATGCTGGTTCTGAAGCAGTTCCTGACTGTTCTTCCCCCAGAGATGGCCAATTGGTTATGGGAGTGTGGAGCAGAGACCACTTCCCAGGCAGTGGCCCTGGCAGAAGGCTTCCTCCTGAGCCAGGCAGAGGACAAAGAGAAGCAGGTGAGAGAAACAGTAACAGTGTAACAGAGTTAGGACCTTAGAGATCTTTTAGTCCAGTGGTAGCAAACCTATGGCACACATGCCAGAGGCGGCACTCAGAGCCCTCTCTGTGGGCACGTGCAGCATCGCCCCAGCCCCAGCTCCCCCTGCAGCTCTCTCACCAGCAGCCCCCCCCCAGAGGAGTTGCCCCCAAGCATGGCCCACGCATAGCAGCACTACCAAGGACTGGGCAGCGGGCACAAGACTCAGCCCTTGTGCCCCATCACATGGTTGATGCTGTGGGGCGTGGGCAGAGGGCGTGGCTGCCTGGAGACTGCAGCACGCCATGGGAGCAGTGGTGGGGGATGGAATGGGAGTGGGTGGGGTTCAGGTGGGCCGGGTTTTAGGCACTTGGTCTCTAAAAGGTTCGTCATCACTATTCTAGTCCAACCTCCTGTTCAAACAGGAGATCCTATACCATTCTGGACAAACCTCTAGTTATGGAGCACCCATAACTTCTGGAGGCAAGCTGTTCCCTTTATTAATTGTTCTGTCAGGAAATTTCTCCTTAATTCTAGGTTAGATTTCTCCTTGACTTCTCCAAATGCATCCCTAGGTGGGAAGCATCCACATTGTTCTGCCTTAATTCTTTCTTCCTATCTGTTCTTCATATGCAGAGAAGTTCTAATAAGGTAGATGTACAAGGTCTCAAGGCAACTGTGGATCTATCAGATCACTCCCAAAAGATCCTTTGCAAGGGGAACTCTAAAGATCAAACTCAGGAGATCTCACCAGGTAATATTGAAGCTATCTGAGTCATCTTCAGTTTTACAGGATCTGTTTTAGTTGTGACTGTAATATACTGGTATCTCTTGCCAACCTAAAAATCATTACCCCTACTTTTTAAAAGTCTCCTTCCATCCATTTTGTCTCTGTCATAGGGATTGATATGACTTCGGTGGTCGTTAAAAGGTCTTCTTTTCTAGATGGAGCAGAGAGAACAACTGTGCCTTCAGCCCAGGTAGGATAAGCAACAATAAGTGTAAGACTTCTACTTGGGAGGCCTCCTACATATTAATTTGCTCAGGACATAGCAGTGGCCTTGGAGATGTGGTGAGTTTCCTCTCCAAAAATAATCACCCCTAGTCCTTCTAGTGTTTTTTAGGGGGGATGGGTTGTTTTTTGGCTAAGGCAGAATTAGAACTCTGGGTCTCCTGGTCTGTATCCTGTTGCCTCAGAAATAAAAGTCCTCACGTGAGAAATCTGCACCAGGCAGACCCTTCCTGCCTTTGGCGCTGAACAGCTGGAGTTCTTCTCTCTGTGATGGCTGAGGAGCAAAAATTACCTCAGGATTTAAAAGCCTCGGAATCAAAGGTTCCCCCTGAGGGAGCTCGCTTATTTCGCCCATTACAGCGCCAAAGCCATGAATAATCTCAAAATTAATTCTAAAAAAGGGTTAAATCTTGGCTTTCGCTTCCTTTGGCTAAAGATTGAGGCCTCTGGCCTGAAAGTAATCCTACAACGTCACCCTAAATTTAAAATAACTGCGAGGTAGACGCGATCGCCATTGAGACGCTCTGAAGGGCGAACGGAATAAGCTCCTGCTGGCCACGCCCCAGCCCCTTCTTAGGCTGCCTTCGTCACGACGACCCAACTGCCAATCAAGCAGCAGCGACCAATCAGACGGCACCACTAGGCAGGCATGCATGGGGGGGAAGATGGTTGCCTGAGAGGTTCTGTTACCTCACCCTTGACGACGCCTATGGCGAAAGAAAGTGAAATTTAAATTCAATTCAGGAAAGGAGGCAACAGCTGAGGAGAATGAGGCGCTTTTTTTGGCTTCCCTCAGTACCGGCCTGAGGGAAAAGTTTCCCTCAGAGAAGAAACCCGGGAAGAAACCTGTACAAAAGATGGAGAAAGTTTAGAGACTTGGACTGAACAAAAATAGAAAACAGAAACAACAACACCCCCCACACACAAAATAACAGATGAAACTCTGGCAAAAGGAGTTGATTTTATTTATTAAATTTATATGTTGCCCATCTCATGTTCAAGTGACTCAGTTTAATGACCACTGAGGTAGAGAAAGATTAAGCCAACAGAAATTTAAAAGCCGGCCATAAACATATAATAATAACAATAACAACAACAACTATAATAATAATAGTTGGAAGGGATCTTGGAGGTCATCTAGTCCAACCCCCTGCTCAGGCAGGAAATCCTATACCATTTCAGACAAATGGCTATCCAGTCTCTTAAACACTTCCAGTGTTGGAGCATTCACCGCTTCTGGAGGCAGGTTGTTCCACTGGTTAATTGTTCTACTGTCAGGAAGTTTCTCCTTAGTTCTAGGTTGCTTCTCTCCTTCATTAATTTCTATCTGTAACTTCTTATCCTGCCTTCATATATACAGATATGGTGAATTTGGACTTTAAAGAATATGGGGTTGAAAAAGGGCTTGTAGAAAGCAGTTAAAATAGAAAATGGTTATATTATAAAAATTATATTATAAAATTAGAACAATTAAATCATTGGAACAACTTGCCTCCTATGTTGTGCATGCTCCAGCAGTGGAAGTTTTTAAGAAGAGAATGGACAACCATTTGTCTGAAATGCATAGGTTTCCTATCTGAGCAGGGGGTTGGACTAGAAAACCTCCAAAGAGGCTTCCAACTCTGTTATTCTATTTTATTCTAAGATTAATTTCTGAATTAGTTTACAATTCACTTTTTCATTTGAAAAATTTCCTTGTATAAAATAATAGTTTCCCTCTGGCCACTGAAGAGAAATACAAAGCCCAGTCCACGTTTCCAGGGCTTTGGGTCTATTTCTGGTTTTGGTGATTAAAAAAAAAACAAACCTGTGAAAAAGCCTTTTTATTTGATTTCTCAGAAAGGAAGGATCCCCCAAGGATCCATGGAATGATCCATGATTTCAGATACGAAAGTGAAAAACTGTGGATAATAGCTTCTTTTGATAACCTTGATTTAGCTAAAAATCCATTTCCTTTTCTTTAATCAATGATGGTGACTTTTGGCATGAACAACACTCTGAGGGCTTGACAAGATTTATACTACCCAGGAAAGGCTTCAGGCTTTGAAAGTGAATTTGTGAAAAATTTTCAGGAACTTATCTAATAATGATGAATATTTTCTTTTTTCAGGCTCCTATATCCTTCCAGGAGGTGGCGGTGTATTTCTCAGAGGACGAATGGGCTGTGCTGGATTCCACCCAAAGGGCTCTCCATGGAGAAGTCATGTGGGAGAATTCTAAAAACCTGACTTCTCTGAGTAAGTTCTCCGCTCAAGTTTTTAAAAATTCTGGAAAGTCCCAGAATGGTGCTAAAATTGTCCTTCCTTTTTTCCCTGAGGTGAATGAGCACCATTTGACCGACTGACAGTATTGCCAAGACCCAAATTATAAAAAGTTCCCTTGCCCTCTTCCCAGAAATGTACCTGGAATTTGCTTGCTTTTATTTGGTCTGGTTCTGCTCTGAATTCAAAGAGCCGAAAAAGATATTTCATACTTAGAAGTAACAGTCTTATCTGTTTCTTCCATGAAGCAGCCAAACTAGAGCCTACCTTCTGGAGGGAAAAAGATCTGTTCTTCTGCAGATCCAAGAAGGGTAAATAAATAGCAAATCCCTGCTAAAACCATTTCATGTTCTGCATTTGAGGATCTCTTGGATGAGTTTTTCATTTGTGACAATGTCATTGTGATTAGACCGATCCATTGACTAAAAAAGGGAGGGCTGCTTGTGGACTCAGAACTGCATGTGGTCCCCCAAGTTTATTTTTATAGGTCCTAGACCAGTGGTTCTCAACCTGTGGGTCAGGACCCCATTTGGGGTCGAACGACCATTTCACGGGGGTCGCCAAACAAGGCTGTCCGCCATTTTTTTCCCCTTTTCGTTGGCCACGCCCCTGGCACCCGCTGATGTATAAGTGGTTGGGGGTCACCACAACATGGGGAACTGTATTATGGGGTCGCGGCATTAGAAAGGTTGAGAACCACTGTCCTAGACCTTGATAATAAAAAGAAAAGGAACTCCTAAACCCTAGGTCTCCCTACATTTTATAAGAATCCTCTTTTCAGATGTCAGTTTTGTCACCAAAATGATAAAAGTTCATCTCATGTCTGATGACGGTTGTCTGCTTTCTGTCAGTTATATACCCACACATTCCTGGAGCTTGGCCAAAGGTAGAGAAGTTTGTTGTGGCACCACCTCTACAGAAAAATCAGCTCTTTTGGAGTCCTTCTCAAAACATAGAATCATTTCCTTCAGGGAGGGACATGAGGATATTGCATCCCTAGAAGGAGGTTGTCTTTCTGAACTGGAGATTGGTTAGCTGCCATTTCATAATGCTACCTGGCCAGAAGTGTGGAGGGCAGCTTTTAATTTGAGAATGGATGTTCATTTTTTGCTTTGCAGTTGGCTGGAAAAGTTGTAATGCAGGAATTCTTTCCCACCCCTAGGAGGTCTTGAGTTGAGAACATCTAAATAAAGAATAAGACAGAGTAGCTGGCAGATGTTTCTTGTTATTTAATTTTAATCTTTGTTTCCTAAGAAGGAAAAGTAATAATCTGAATCTTATTAACACAGTGGAAAACACTCTCAAAGAAATGAATTCTGACAGGAATGTAAGAAAAAGTGTAATTAAAGTTTCAATAAAATATACAGAGAGAGAGGTAATCTTGGAGAAGCCAATTCATTCGCATTAGAACTAACTCATTAGGTAATGAGAGTTGATCCTCGGTGCATGCCCAGGTATCATGTTAAAGGTCTAATATAGTATATTTCTCTCACTCGGTCTCACTTTCTTCCTTTCTCCTTAGCTGGAAATAAGTCAGAAAATGACAATTATCCAGACCCACAGATGGTGACATCAGAAACTATTAAGCATGAAATGACAAAAGAGATATTTCACTGGCAAACAAAAATACACAAAGAAAACCTCTTTAAGTATGTTGACGTCCCTGAGGTGTTAACACAAGATGATCACACAGAAAATAGAACTGGGAACTGTCTACTGCATAAGACTAAGGATAGGTTAGATTTATATAATCAGTTTGAAACTGAGACCAGACACAACCAAAATGAACAGACAAAAGATGAAACATTTTTCAATCAAAATTTCCCTCCTACTTTATGTCAAGAAATTCACACTGGAGAAAAAACCTATAAGGATATTCAGTGTGGAAAAGAGTTCAGTGATCCCAGTTATCTGATTTCCCATAAATTGATCCATACAGGAGAAAGACCACATAAGTGTACCAAGTGTGAAAAGAGTTTCAAACAGATTGGTCAACTGACAGCCCATAAGAAGCTTCACACAGAAGATAAAGTATATCAGTGCACCGAGTGCGGAAAGAGCTTTAAGAACAGTGGTAACCTCACTTCACACCGAAGGATCCATTCAGGGGAAAAACCATATAAATGTATGGAATGTGGCAAAAACTTCAGGCAGAGCGGTTCTCTTACTTCCCATAAAAGACTTCACACAGGAGAGGAACCATATAAATGCTTGGAGTGTGGAAAGAGTTTCAAATGGAGAGGTCAGCTTACTTCACATAAAATGTTTCATACAGAAGAGAGATTGTACAAATGCATGGCATGTGGAGAGTGCTTCAAATGGAGAGGTGAATTTACTTTGCATAAAAGACTTCACACAGGAGAGAAACCATATAAATGCATGGATTGTGGAAAGAGCTTCAACCATACTGGTACCCTTATTTCCCACAGAAAAATCCATTCAGGGGAAAAACCTTATAAATGCATGGATTGTGGAAAGAGCTTCAAGCGTACCGGTATCCTTATTTGCCACAGAAAAATCCATTCAGGGGAAAAACCTTATAAATGTATGGATTGTGGAAAAAGTTTTAAGCAGATTAGTGATCTCACTTCCCATAAAAGACTCCACACAGGAGAGGAACCATATAAATGTTTGGAGTGTGGAAAGAGTTTCAAATGGAGAGCTCAGCTTACTTCACATAAAATAATTCATACAGGAGAGAAACCATATAAATGCATGGAGTGCGGAAAGAGCTTCAGCCACAACAGTTCTCTTGCTTTACATAAAACAGTCCACACTGGAGAGCAACCCTATCAATGCACTGAATGCGGGAAGTGTTTCAAACAGAGCAGTAAACTTACTTCCCATAAAAGGATCCATACAGGAGAGAAACCATATAAATGTACGGAATGTGGCAAAAGCTTCAGCCAGAGCAATTCTCTTACTTACCATAAAAGGATCCACACTGGAGAGGAACCATACAAATGCATGGAATGCGGAAAGAGTTTCAAACAGAGCAGCAGCCTTGTTTTCCATAACAGGCTCCACATGGGGGAAAAACCATATAAATGTTCGGAGTGTGGAAAGAGCTTCAGCAAAAGCAGTAATCTTACTTCCCATAAAAGGATCCACACAGGAGAACGACCCTATAAATGTACAGAGTGTGGCAAAGAGTTCAGTCATTGCAGTAGTCTTACTTCCCATAAAAGGCTTCATACTGTGGAGCAACCACATAAATGTTTGGAGTGTGGAAAGAGCTTCAGCAAGAGTGGTAACCTAATTTCCCATAAAAAGCTCCATACAGGAGAGAAATAATATAAATGTGTGAAGCAATGACAGAGTTTCAGAGTCATGACTTGCTTTGCATAAAATGATTGCACAAGAAGGGTAATTGATGGATATAAGAGTTTTAGGATGAGTAGTGAGCTCATAACATGTAAGCATATTCACAATATGTATTCTATATACTGTAAATGGAATACAGATAGTCCTCTAGTTACAACCACAACAGAACCCAACATTTCTGTTGCTTAGGGAGACATTTGTGAAATGAATTTTGCTCCATTTTACGACCTTTCTTGCCACATTTGTTAAGTGAATCACTGCAGTTGTTAATTTAGTAACATGCTTATTAAGTGAATTTAGTTTCCCCATTGACTTTGCTTGTCAGAAGGTCGCAAAAGATGATCACATGATCCCGGGATGCTGCAACCGTCATAAATATGAGTCAATTGCCAAGCATCTGGATTTTGACCGTATGACCATGGGAATTCCATAATGGTCATAAGTCACTTTTTTCAGTGTCATTGTAACTGAATGGTCACTAAATGAACTGTTGTAAGTTGAGGATTACCTGTATAGAAAAAGTTCTTATGGGTGAAATTAGAAATGTGTCACTTGATGAATGTTTGTGAATCTTATTTTCCTCATAAAGGATCCTTACAGGAACGAATTAGAACTCATTGTGGAGATAAAATGAAATAAATAAATGAAATAGCATGATTAAAGGTCTGGAGACAAAAATATATGAAGAATGATTGCAGGAATTGGGTCAGCCTAGAGAAAAGGAGTAGGGGAGACATGATAGCAGCATCCCAGTATTTAAGGGGCTGCCACAAAGAAGAGGGGGTCAACTTATTTTCCAAAGCACCAGAAGGCAGGAGAAGAAACAATGGATGGAAACTAATCTTGGAGAGAAGCTTCCACTTTGCCAGGCTCAAAGGCATAACCTCCATATGGATGAGGTTATGAGCAATTAAGATGATTAATGGCCTAGAGACAAAAAAAAATATGAAGAAAGGTTGCAGGAATTAGAGAGCTGGGGTGTCAATGGTCAATGCAAAAGATTTTTCGAACCGTAAGTTGGTAGCTTGGAGGGATCCTACTGGATGTCCCCATGGAAGACTCTGACTCCATGGGTGACTTGGTCTTTGTACCTTGATGTAGAATAGAATAGAGCTGGAAGGGACCTAGGTGGTCTTCTAGTCCAGCCCCCTGATTAAGCAGAAGAACCTATACCATCTCAGACAAGGTGGATATGGATGGGTTTGGGTTGGTTTTGTTCTTAGACTATTGGGGAGAAGAGATCCACTGTTAACCCGCCACCAACCGGGCATTGGGCTTTGCACAAGGAGCAACACCCTCCGACTGCCTTAAGCAACCTTGGTGGTTATGTTCTTATACAAATGAAGCAGAGCATGGTACTGTATGAGGAGAATGGAAGACTCCGTTTAAAGGCCGAATCTCAGCTTGGCTTTAGCCCCAAGGTCAAGCTTAGTTGATGTCAAAAGAGCGAAGCAGAGTTGGATTAGGATAGTATTTATTTTATTTACTTATTTTTATTTATTCAGTTTATGTGCTACCCACCTCACTATCAAGTGACTCTGGGTAGCTTCGTATGAACAACGTCCAGGAAATCCCCAACTATAAGCAACTCATTTGGTGATTGCTGAATTTGGTGAGTTTTGTTGATTGCAAGATGGATTTTTGCCTTATTCCTGAGTGCTCCAGAAAAAAAAAGTATTAACAAATCAAGAGTTCTTCAGTACCTATGGTACTATATGCAAATCTAGGAGCCTTCACAGGCCGTTGCTTCTGCGACCAACTATTTCTGTGTTACATTTAAATTTACCGACAAAGAATTAAAGAGAGATTGGTACAGATATTTCGAGCTTTTTTGAATCTTAGAAGGGTATGGCTAGCTAGCTGATGAGAACCAAAAAGCTTGAAATAGCTATACTAGTCTCCCTTTAACTCTTTGTCGGTACATTTAAATTTAACAAAGATTTTCTTGGATTACCTCCCTATGCTCTCCAAGGGATCCAGTGTCTAGCAGGCTGCGCAGGAATTGTGCAAGAGGCACTTTCAAGGGGAGTCAAAGAGGTGCTGGATAAGTGAGACAGATGTGGAGTCACAAGGACAAGGGATAAAAATCGAGTTTGTTTGCAACCAGTTCTAAAACATTTTATTAAAAGAGTAAGGTGACCAACTTTTTTACAATGAAAAGGAAGACACAAATAAATTGAAGAAAAAAATATCATAAATAAAAGAAACATTTTATTCATTGCAACAATAATACAGACAACTTGCATGTGCAAAGTTTGCCAGCCGAGTGTTTTGCCATGCTCAGCAGCAATTCCTATTGGCTTTCGAAAGCCAGTAGTGGGAGTAGCACAACTCAGGCAAAAGTTGAAAAAAAAAACATTAAAAAAAGGTGCCGGAATGCCGTTCTGAGCATTCTATGAGAAAAAAATAAGCCCTGCAGATTAGTCTTTAAATAACGAAAAGGAGGACATGTAGGAGGACACTTTTTGAGGGAGGACAGAACTTACAAAAGGAGGACTGTCCTCCCTAAAGGAGGACGGTTGGTCACCTTAATAGACGGAAGCTTTCAGGAGCTGCTGCGCAGAGAAGCTGGACTGATGATGGAGGGGGACAAAGGGGAAGTTGAAACTGGAGAGCAGGAAGAGAATCTTGCCTCTCTAGGGTACTATACTTTCTCACATTAACCCATAGATGGAGCCTCCTTCATGAATAGGAAGGCTGCAAATTTTTTTTCCTGGAATGGAGCACCGGAAGAGGGAAAGGATGATTCTGGGTTGCATCTCCTCTGAAAGAGCAAAGCAAAGCAGAACAAATCCAAATCTTCCTAGAGGTTGGTCTGGAAATACGCCTTTGGGATCTGCATTGTGTCAAGGCAAAGCATCTCCCCTCCCTTGGAAAAACTCCCCCCTCCCCCCCCGTCTCATTCTTTGTGAGGAAAAGAACTTTCAGTTGCAATTCTGGGAGAGGGTCTTGAAGAGAGCTGCAAGAGTTTTTCACTGTGGGTGAATCTTCCTGGCTTTAGGGAATTGAAATTTTATGGCTTTGAGTAGCCGGAAGAAGTTTCCATTCCTGGAAGAGGCCCCCCACATTAGAGCCTTCTTTGACTTGAGGCTGGGGGCCCATCTACCCAGGCCTTACAGAGGGCTAAGAAGGCAGACCAAGAAGGCCTTTTTTGGGGTGGTTGGAGAAAAGAAAGAAGAGGTTCCATCATCTCTTCATCGCTTCCTGGTATTCAGAATGCTGCTTACAAGCACTACGTGCTTAGAGCTCAAAGCATTGTTACAGACCCCGCACACCCACTTCACGGTCTGTTTCTGTTGCTCCCCTCTGGGAGGAGGTTTTGAAGTATTTCTAGCAGTACTACCGGTTTCTGTAATAGCTTTGTTCCCTATGCCATCCATCTGGTAAACTCGCAAGATTTCTTTTTCTCGCCATGCACATGTATACATAACCCAAACTAGACTATTGTTTCTCTGTGTCATAAAATATATGTGGGTATATGCATAATTCTGTATTTATTTATTTATTCATGTCATATATATATAGTGTATATTGGACATGGTGACCCTTTGAGAGCTGTATGCAACGAAATTTCATATTAAGGTATGCCGATTACTGTACATTCAAAGTGACAATAAAGTTGTTATTCTATCTCGCAAAAGGGGGCTATTAGGAAATTCTCAACTTTTTCCACAGATACTGTTTCTCCAGTACCAGTAGTTCTGGAGATCCAGGAGAAAATGGAGGCAGAAGACCCAACCAGAAAAGTCCTTCATCTTGCTCAGGTGGAGAGCCAGGAGGAATCGGGGCAGAGCATCAGGCAAAAGATCTTGGTAGAAAATATCCTTCCTTGGGATGCCCATCACCAAAATCTTGGGGAGTTCTACCAGATGTTTAAGGGACCCCGAGAAGTTTGCAGCCATCTCCACCGCCTTTGCTTTCAATGGCTAAAGCCAGAAATAAACACCAAAGCTCAGATGCTAGACATGCTGGTTCTGAAGCAGTTCCTGGCTGTTCTTCCCCCAGAGATGGCCAATTGGTTATGGGAGTGTGGAGCAGAGACCACTTCCCAGGCAGTGGCCCTGGCAGAAGGCTTCCTCCTGAGCCAGGCAGAGGACAAAGAGAAGCAGGTGAGAGAAACAATAACAGTGTAACAGAGTTAGGACCTTAGAGATCTTCTAGTCCAACCTCCTGTTCAAACAGGAGACCCTATACCATTCTGGACAAATGGTTGTCCAGTTTCTTCTTAAAAATCTCTAGTTATGGAGCACCCACAACTTCTGGAGGCAAGCTATTCCATTGATTAATTGTCCTGTCAGGAAATTTCTCCTTAATTCTATGTTAGATTTCTCTTTGACTTCTCCAAATGCATCCCTAGGTGAGAAACATCCACATTGTTCTGCCTTAATTATTTCTTTCTTCCTCTCTGTTCTTCATATGCAGAGAAGTTCTAATAAGGTAGATGTACAAGGTCTCAAGGCAACTGTAGATCTATCAGATCCCTCCCAGAAGATGCTTTGCAAGGGGAATTCTAAAGATCAAACTCAGGAGATCTCACCAGGTAATATTGAAGCTATCCAAGTTATACCATCTTCAGTTTTACAGGATCTGTTTTAGTTGTGACTGTAATATACTGGTGTCTCTTGTCAACCTAAAAATCATTACCCCTATTTTTTAAAAGTCTCCTTCCACCCACTTTGTCTCTGTCTTAGGGATTGATATGACTTCGGTGGTCCTTGTTAAAAGGTCTTCTTTTCCAGATGGAGCAGAAAGAACAACTGTGCCTTCAGCCCAGGTAGGATAAGCAACAATAAGTGTAAGACTTCTACTTGGGAGGCCTCCTGCATATTAATTTGCTCAGGACAAATGGGGTGAGTTTTCTCTCCAAAAATAATCACCCCTAGTCCTTCTAGTCTTTCTTTCTTTCTTTCTTTCTTTCTTTCTTTCTTTCTTTCTTTCTTTCTTTCTTTCTTTCTTTCTTTCTTTCTTCCTTCCTTCCTTCCTTCCTTCCTTCCTTCCTTCCTTTCTTTTGGCTAAGGCAGAATAAGAACTCAGGGTTTCCTGGTCTCTACCCTGTTGCCTCAGAAATATAAGTCCCCACATGAGAGATTTGAAGCAGGAAGACCCTTCCTCCCTTTGGTGCTGAACAGCTGGAAGTTCTTCTCTCTGTGATGGTTGAGGAGCAAAAATTACCTCAGGATTTAAAAGCCTCCGAATCAAAGGCTCTCCCTAAGGAAGGCTACCCTCCTTACGACAACCCAGCTGCCAATAAAGCAGCAGTGGCCAATCAGACAGCAGCACTAGGCAGGCAGGCAGAGGAGGCTTGAAAAGTTCTATAACCTCATCCTTGAAGATACCTATGCGTGAACGAACAGAGCCAAAGAAACAGTGAAGTTTAAATTTAAATTAAATTAAATTCAGGAAAGGAGGCAGCAGCTGAGGAAACTGAGAAGAGAGAGGCGCTATTTTGGCTTCCCTCAGAACTGGCCTGAGGGGAAAGTTTCCCTCAGAGAAGAAACCCAGGAAGAAACCTGTACGAAAGATGGAGAAAGTTTAGAGACTTGGACTAAACAGAAATAGAAAACAGAAACTACCACCACCAAAAAAAAAAAAAAAAAACCCCACAAAATGGAGATGGAACTCTGACAAAAGGAGTTTATTTTATTGATTAAATTTATACGTTGTCCATCTCATGTTCAAGCGACTCAATTTCACTGTATGAATAGTGACCATTGAGAGATTAAGCCAACAGAAATATAAAAGCCGGCCATAAACAGATATATATACAGATATGGTGAATTTGGACTTTATGGAATATGGGGTTGAAAAAAAGCTTGTAGAAAAAGTTAAAATAGAAAACGGTTATATTATGAAGTTTATATTATAAAGTTAGAACAATTAATCAGTGGAACAACTTGTCTCCAGAAATTGTGAATGCTTCAATACTGGAAGTTTTTAAGAAGAGATTGGACAACCATTTGTCTGAAATGGTATAGGTTCTTCTGCTTGAGTGGGGGCTGGACTAGAAGACCTCCAAAGTCCCCTCCAGATTCTAGTCTAGTCTAGTCTAGTCTAGTCTAGTCTAGTCTAGTCTATATTCTAGTCTAATCTAGTCTAATCTAGTCTAGTCTTGTCTAGTCCAGTCCAGTCTACATTCCAGATTAATTTCTGAACTAGTTTATCATTTACAATTCACTTTTTTATTTAAAATCTTTCCTTGTATAAAATAATAGTTTCTGTCTAGCCACTGAAGAGAAATACAAAGCCCAGTCCAAGATTCCAGGGCTTTTTGTCTATTGCTGATTTTTTGTAATTAAAAAAAAAACCTCTGAAAAAACCTTTTGATTTGATCCCCCAGAAAGGAAGGATTCCCCAAGAAGCTGTTTCCCCCATTGTCACTTCCTCGGCACCAAAGCCAGAAATCCTTAGTTCCTCTGTGATGGTTGAGGAACAAAAATTATCTCAGGACTTACAAGACTTAGGAATGAGAGAAAAACTCTTTTCCCTGATTTCAGATGCGAAGGCAATGAAAAACTGTAAATAATAGCTTCTTTTGGTAACTTTGATTTGGCTAAAAATCCATTTCCTTTTTTAAAATCAATGATGGTTACTTTTGGTAACAACAACACTCTGAGGGCTTGACAAGATTTACACTACCCAGGAAAGGCTTCAGGCTTTCAAAGTGAAATTGTGAAAATTTTTCAGGAGCTTATCTAGTAATGATGAACATTTTCTTTTTTCAGGCTCCTATATCCTTCCAGGAGGTGGCGGTGTATTTCTCAGAGGACGAATGGGCTGTGCTGGATTCCACCCAAAGGGCTCTCCATGGAGAAGTCATGTGGGAGAATTCTAAAAACCTGACTTCTCTGAGTAAGTTCTCCGCTCAAGTTTTTAACAATTCTGGAAAGTCCCAGGATGGTGCTAAAATTGTCCTTCCTTTTTTCCCTGAGGTGAATGAGCACCATTTGACTGACTGACAGTATTGCCAAGACCCAAATTATAAAAAGTTCCCTTGGCCTCTTCCCAGACATGGTGTCAATAAAATATACAGAGAGATAGATAGATAATCTTGGAGAAGCCAATTCATTCGCATTAGAACTAACTCATTAGGTAATGAGAGTTGATCCTCGGTGCATGCCCAGATATCATGTTAAAGGTCTAATATAGTATATTTCTCTCACTCAGTATCACTTTCTTCCTTTCTCCCTAGCTGGAAATAAGTCAGAAAATGACAATTATCCAGACCCACAGATGGTGACATCAGAAACTATTAAGCATGAAATGACAAAAGAGATATTTCAAAGTCACTGGCAAACAAAAATACACAAAGAAAACCTCTTTAAGTATGTTGACGTCCCTGAGGTGTTAACACAAGATGATCACACAGAAAATAGAACTGGGAACTGTCTACTGCATAAGACTAAGGATAAGTTAGATTTCTATAATCAGTTTGAAACTGAGACTAGACACAACCAAAATGAACAGACAAAAAATGAAACATTTTTCAATCAAATTTTCCCTCCTACCTTATGTCACGAAATCTACACTGGAGAGAAAACCTATGAAGATATTCAGTGTGGAAAAGAGTTCAGTGATCCCAGTTATCTGACTTCCCATAAATTGTTCCATACAGGAGAAAGACCACATAAGTGTACTGAGTATGGAAGGAGTTTGAAACAGATCGATCAACTGACAGCCCATAAGGAGCTTCACACAGAAGACAAACCATATCAGTGCACAGAGTGTGGGAAGAGCTTTAAAGAAAGTAGTTCCCTTTTTTCCCACAAAACACTCCACTCGGGAGAGAAACCATATAAATGTACAGAGTGTGGAAAGAGCTTTAAGAACAGTGGTAACCTCACTTCACACCAAAGGATCCATTCAGGGGAAAAACCATATAAATGTACGGAATGTGGCAAAAGCTTCAGCCAGAGAGGTTCTCTTACTTCCCATAAAAGACTCCACACAGGAGAGGAACCATATAAATGCTTGGAATGTGGAAAGAGTTTCAAATGGACAGGTCAGCTTACTTCACATAAAAGGGTCCATACAGATGAGAGATTGTATAAATGCATGGCATGTGGAGAGTGTTTCAAATGGAGAGGTGAACTTACTTTGCATAAAAGACTTCACACAGGAGAGAAACCCTATAAATGCATGGAGTGTGGAAAGAGCTTCAACCATACTGGTAGCCTTATTTCCCATAAAAGGATCCATACTGGAGAGAAACCATATAAATGTACAGAGTGCGGAAAGAGTTTCAGATGGAGAGCTCAGTTTACTTCACATAAAAGAATTCATACAGGAGAGAAACCATATAAATGCATGGAGTGTGGAAAGAGCTTCAGCCAGAGGAGTTTTCTTATTTCCCATAAAAGACTCCACGCAGAACGATCCTATAAATGTACAAAATGTGACAAAGTTTTCAGTCAGCGCATTAGTCTTACTTCCCATAAAAGGCTTCATACTGTGGAGCGACCATACAAATGTTCAGAGTGTGGAAAGAGTTTCAGATGGATAGCTCAGCTTACGTCACATAAAATAATTCATACAGGAGAGAAACCATATAAATGCATGGAGTGTGGAAAGAGCTTCAGCCACAACAGTTCCCTTGCTTTACATAAAACAGTCCACACTGGAAAGCAACCCTATCAATGCACTGAATGCGGGAAGTGTTTCAGACAGAGCAGTTCCCTTACTTCCCATAAAAGGATCCATACAGGAGAGAAACCATATAAATGTATGGAATGTGGCAAAAGCTTCAGCCAGAGCTGTTCTCTTACTTACCATAAAAGGATCCACACTGGAGAGGAACCATACAAATGCATGGAGTGTGGAAAGAGTTTCAAACAGAGCAGCAGCCTTGTTTTCCATAAAAGGCTCCACACGGGGGAAAAACCATATAAATGTTTGGAGTGTGGAAAGAGCTTCAGGAAGAGTAGTAACCTCATTTCCCATAAAAAGCTCCACACAGGAGAGAAACCATATAAATGCATGGTGTGCGGAAAGAACTTCAGGCACAGCTGTTCCCTTGCTTTACATAAAACAGTCCACACTGGAGAGCAACCATATCAGTGCACTGAATGCGGGAAGTGTTTCAGGCAGAGCAGTTCCCTTACTTCCCATAAAAGGATCCATACTGGGGAGAAACCATATAAATGTATGGAATGTGGCAAAAGCTTCAGCCAGAGCAGTTCTCTTACTTACCATAAACGGATCCACACTGGAGAGGAACCATACAAATGCACGGAGTGTGGAAAGAGTTTCAAACAGAGCAGCAGCCTTGTTTTCCATAACAGGCTCCACACGGGGGAAAAACCATATAAATGTTCGGAGTGTGGAAAGAGCTTCAGCAAAAGCAGTAATCTTACTTCCCATAAAAGGATCCACACAGGAGAACGACCCTATAAATGTACAGAGTGTGGCAAAGAGTTCAGTCACTGCAGTAGTCTTACTTCCCATAAAAGGCTTCATACTGAGGAGCGAGCATATAAATGTTTGGAGTGTGGAAAGAGCTTCAGCAAGAGTGATAACCTAATTTCCCATAAAAAGCTCCATACAGGAGAGAAATAATATAAATGTGTGAAGCAGTGAAGGGGTTTCAAAGAGAGTCATGACTTGCTTTGCATAAAATGATTTCACAAGAAGGATAATTGTCTGTGCTATGGAGAAATGTTTATTAGTTGGACTATTGATAAAGCAACATGGATAAGAGAATTTTCTGCATAGGGAAGAAGCAACAAAGAGAAGAAGCTAAAATACATTTTGGAAACAGAACTGATGGGAGAAAAAACTTGTAAGTCCTAGGAGAGCAAAGAATTTTAAAAAACAATCTCTACAGATATCCACTCTTTTCAGCCTCCAAGTTTTACCTGGTGTTATATTGACACTTTATTGGTTTTCTCTTTGAATCATATGCAGTCTATAAATACATATGTTTATGAAAACTATAAAATCATAAATGGTTTCACAGGTTATAATTTTCATACAATTTCAAGTTGATCTTATTTATTAAATCTTTTTAACTGCCTCCTTAAATCCAGCAAGGCATGTTGGACTCTTAAACAATGGCAAAAATCCAGATTAAATAATTCAAGGTCACTGTCCCTCTTTCAAGCTACTTGTGGGATAATAGGCATGCGTTGACTGGAACATCTGAAAGGAAGGGATTTAAGATTTGTGAATATTACCATTTCAATCTTCTCCCTATGGCCTATGTCAGGGGTCCCCAACCCCCGGTCCATGGACCGGTCTTGGTCCACGGCATGCCGGCAACCAGTCCGCACAAACAAGCAAAGCCCCATCCGCAGGATGAAGGCAGCACACAAAACCACGTCCCCTCTGGTCCGTGGAAAAACGTCTCTCCGGATAACCGGTCCCTGGTGCCCCATAGGCTGGGGACCTGTGGCTTATTTGCTCTGTAAGTCAAGGCAGTAAACACAATTTGTATTAATTTGATCTGCATACCAACAGACCATTTGTTTAAAAAAGGGGTTTTTTTTTTTACCTTTTCTGCATATACTCTACTGAATCCTGTTGTGAACTTTGCAGCTTCATCTAACAGCTGGTGGTCAATACTTTTAAAGACATATTAGACCATAAAAGAGAGAGCATTCTGTGGTTAAACTCCCCTCCCCCCTTTCTAGGAATGCAAAAGCATACCTGTCAACTCTACAAATGAGCCTGGCTGCAGCCATTTTCCCTCATTTTTAGATTGCCACTTAGAACAGAGGGCTTGTCCAGGTGCTTCCCTAGTCAAAATCTTCTGTCCCATGGGGACCAAAGTCATCTATTGCTCTCGAGACCATTGACTGGGCGTTGTATAAGAAAGCCCGCCAAATGCATTTATTGGGGAACATAGTAGATTGCATAGTTTTGAGGGTGGGACCTGATACTTTGCAACTGGGTAATTTTTAGTGGGAAATTCAGACTTGGTTTCACTTTCGACCATGCCGAAACTGTGTAACTTTACTTTGTAAAGTGAAGGTCGAGTGGCATAGCGGGCACACCAGCACCTGCATTTTCTGCGTTGCATGAGAAAAGCACATCTTCCTTCCTCTGTCCTGACCACCTTCTACAGGAGGATGATCGAGAGCATCCTGTCATACAGCATCACAGTCTGGTTTGGAAGCATCACTGCTTCAGACAGGAAGGAGGAACAGAGAGTGGTGAGGACGGCTGAAAAATTCATTGGCAGCTCCCTCCCTCCCATCCAGGACATAGCACAGAAGCGCTGCTTGAGCAGGGTCCTAAGATTATCTGGGACACTACACATCCTCTTCACGACCTGTTTTCCTTGTTACCTTCTGGGAGTAGGTTTCGTGGTATCTGTAGCAGAACATCCAGATTCAGCCATAGTTTCATTCCATTCAGCACTAACCTTGTGAACTCTCAAGCTTCCTCCTTCCATTATATATTCAAGATAGTGTTTAATATTTATTTGTTATGTATATGGAGGGGTGTGAGTCTATACATATGTTGTACATAGTATGTTTAGGTGTGTCTCATGTATGTGTTTCCCTTTGAGAGCAGGCAACTAAATTTCATTTTAGATGTGTGCCGTTGTTCCCACAGTAAAAAAATGACAAGGTTATTTTATCTTAAAGTTATAGAAATGAGGGGAACACAAGGAAGAGAAAGAAAGCAGTTGGGGTTCTGCTGGGCAGAGAGCTCTTGATCCCTGAGATCACATCTCAGGAATGTAAGATCTCAGCAGGCAAAGCATCTGGGATCCTCCGTGGATCTGGTGGCCTCCAGGCTTGGCTAAGAGCTAGATGAATTTCCGGTGAAGGGATTGAAAGATGGATGGTTGTCGCCACTGCTCTGAATGGGGGTCTGTGCTGAGCAAGAGATATTGGAGGTCCGGAGTGACAGGCAGGCCAAGAATTGCTGGAGGGCAGACTAGATGGTCTTAACTCCCATCCCGTGTCGCCTGCCTCAAAAGAGAGGTCCTGGAAGGGAGCCGGTGGGTCTCAGCAAGAGAATATCTGGGCTCCTCTCTACAACCAACCATCTTGAACCTCCATTTTTCAAGGGTTGCAAAAAAAGGGAGATATTCAAAACAAGACAGAAATTTATCAGCTACTGAAAAGAATATCCTTTTCCTGATAGCAGGATTAACTCATGAGCCCTGGGGGGGGGGGGAAAGAAAATTAGAATATATAGTAAAACCTTTAGTGTAAATTAGTTCTTTTGGGAGAGTCTGCAGGAAAAACATGGGTGGGCTTCCTGTCCCCTTCCCTTTCACCCTACCCCCAGACAGACCCACATGGTAGGGGGGTGGTTGATGAGGGACTGGATGGAGGGATGCTCCGCCCCTTTCAGGGAGGAACAAGCTGGGTGGGATCAGGGATCCCTCCCCATCTCATCTCCTGGAATTTTAAGGGGGTCCGAGTCCAGCCAAGGGGCTGCAGATGGCCCTTGACAAGAGGGAATTATTTCTAATTGACATAATTAGGGGGTTTATCAAGAGAAGAGGCCTCCCTCCCTCTTTCCCTACAGATGTTTCATATTAACAAAGAATATGGTGTTACAGTGGAGGTGGCAGGAAAGGAGGGAGCCTGGTGACCTTTTGCCAGAACTTGTGTGAAACGTCAATAGGAGGGGTGATTAATAAGAGCAGCCTGCAAACTTCCCCTCAGTGACTGGAATGGCCCTCCTCCTTCCCTTCCTCCCTTCCCTTTTGCAATTCCAGGACACCAGAAGAGACAATTAGAAAAGCTTATTAATTAATGGAGGTGGGGAATAGAAGATGCTCACCTGCAGGCGGTTGGATGGGAATTGCTGAAAAGAGAATAAGATGCAATCAGAGCTATGAATGAACTGAATAACTGAGGGGGGTGGTGGTCAGACTTCCTTCCAAATACCAGAATAGATTGCATGATATTTCCGTATAGCCCGAGGGGAAAAAGATTCCCAAATAAATAAATTTCTCAGGGGGCATCGGCATTGATGCCTCCTCTGGTCCCCTTCCCTCTTATCCAGCCCCATAGACTCACCTTCCCTCTTCTTCAGGTAGAAGGAGAACCCCACAGCAAGGAAGATCAGCCCTATCACGGTCCCCATGGCCCCCGTCCAGAGTTTTCTCCTGGCAGAGTTGGAGGAACGGGGCTCTGGGGAAGGAGAAGGAGCCTCACTTGAGCAGAAAGATTTTCTTTTTAACTCCTAGTGTCTTCACAGTTTAAAAAAAAGGCAAGATGGAAGCAATGATGGCACGCTTGAAGTTTCACTTGCATTTTATATGTCTCACCAGTGGAACTTTTATCATGCCATTGCAACTGCCATCTTGACTTTTTTCTTATAACAACAGCACTTAGACTTATCTACTGCTTCACAGTGCTTTACAGCCCTCTCTAAGCAGTTTGTAAAGTCAGCATATTGCCCCCAACAATCTGGGTCCTCATTTTACCAACCTCAGAAGGATGGAAGGCTGAGTCAACCTTGAGCTGGTCAGGATCGAACTGCCAAATTGCAGGCAGCCGGCAGTCGGCAGAAATAGCCTGCAGTACTGCATTCTAACCACTGTGTTACCACAGCTATACATGTAGACACTTCTGCTAGGCCTGGCATTAAAATGATTTATAAAAGACATGGTATATATCAGATTTGGCAATAACACAAAAGTGAGCAAGATTGTAATGTTTTAAAGACATAAACAAAATTAAAAGACTTTCCAATAGTTTAAAAAATTTACCTGAAGATAATTCCACAACTATGACAAAAGAATAAAACAAATTTGTTATTTTTTGAAATGGAGGATTCCCCCCCACTTCTCCATTTTTTTTCTGCTTCAAATCATAAATAAATCTTTTTTTCTCTTTTTATCCTCACATGCCAATGAGCCTCTTCAAATAGTTCTGGATTCCTGTTTTCCATCTTGATTCTCTTAGGACAAAAATTCTATTTTATTTTTCTCTGAGGCATTTCTTTTCTTTCATAACCTCAAGCTATTTGGGATGTTTGAAATTTTTCAGCCTCTTTGTTTGCTATTCATATTTTTGGGGAGAATTCTCAATAGTCATCTATTTTATCCCCAATAAAACAGATTTTTTTTCATACTCGGTTTAATGAAATGAGATTTTTTTCATTCGTGTTCCAGTTCTTGGCTGCCATTGCATTTTCTGTCCGTGCTTTTTTTTTAAAACAATCCCACTTTTTCTCTCAGTTCACTCCCAAAGAAGGGTCTCGTCAACCTTCCTTTCCCACGATTATGAATTTTCTGAGGTAACTTTTCCAGTCTGAGGTGAAATTTGTAGACCTCTTGTGTTTTCCAGCAGCTTATCCAATTTAATTCCTATTTTCCTTCCACTCCTCTCTTTTTCTCTGGAATCTTAATTCTCCTATCCCATCACTTCACCCCATCTTGACTGCAGCCTCCGTCTTAGATTATTGTGGCCCAAATGGGAGGATTTTTTTATTTCCACAACTTGATTTCATTCTTTTGCTTTATTGCCAGACACTTCAGGTACTCTTTGGGAATAATTTATTGCAATTTTAATTGTGGTAGAGTTGGACATTCAGCCATTTCGGCCAAGATTTTGGCCTTCCTCGAGCTTCTTCTGTCAGCTACAGATTCCCCACAGTGCCCATTTTTTGAGGAAAATATTTTTTCTTCTGCTCTTCAGATCTTGGTTTAACATTGACCAGATTTCAGAGCCTTCAGATGTTTCATTTTCTTTTTTTTATTATTATTATAATTTTTACAATTTTACAATAAAAACCCCTTTCCCAATCCCTCCCAACCCTCCCCCAAACCCTCCCCCATTCTTCCCAGAGCTAGATACAGAGTTAACTAAAACTTAGTAGAAAAAACTTATAAACTCAAATAAACCACAAACAAATATGATTATATTCAATGAACAAATTATTAAATACGTTAAATCCATTATATATAAAAAAAACAGAAAAAGAAAAAGAAGAAAAGAAAGAAAATAAAAAAATAATAAAAGGAAAAAAAGAGAAAAAAACTAAACTATTCTACACTTCTAAATAATATCTTAAACTTTAAATATAAATTATTCAAAAGCTAAATAATATTTTCTAATATCATACCTATATTGTATAAAATTTATCCATCTTTTCCACACCAAGAGATACTTTGGCAGAGACGTGGTTACAGCAAGAAGGGAACGGACACCAACTAGCACAGGGTTTAAGATGTGATAAAAAGAACAGCTAGCAAATTCGACCTTAATTGATTTTGACCTCCCCCCATTGTCTCATTGTGCATCCTGGAATAAATATTAAAAAGCTTCTTTCCCTTCGTTTTTCTTTTATTCCCCTGACCCTTGCTCAGTTTGATAAGAATGGATAAGAAAAATTAATAAATTGAAATATTGGCCACACACATGTTCTTTTATTTCAGAAGTATTTCGAGTCTCTTTGTGCTCTTAAAACAGAAACCGTATGGTGTGGTTTTTATTCATAGCCCCCATCAGAAATCCATGTTTGATCAATCTTTATCCAGATTATATAATAATAATAATAATAATAATAGTAATAATAATAATAGTAATAGTAATAATAAAGTCGGAAGGGACCTTGGAGGTCATCTAGTCCAACCTCCTGCTCAGGCAGGAAACCCTATACCATTTCAGACAAATGTCTGTTGAGCCTCTTCTTAAAAACTTCCAGTGTTGGAGCATTCACTGCTTCTGGAGGCAGGTTGTTCCAGTGGTTAATTGTTCTGTCAGGAAGTTTCTCCTTAGTTCTAGGTTGCTTCTTTCCTTGATTAGTTTCCATCTGTTGCTTCTTGTCCTGCCTTCATGTGCTTTGGAGAATAGCTTGACTCCCTCTTCTTTGTGGCAGCCCCTGAGATATTGGAACACTGCTATCATGTCCCCCCTCGTCCTTCTCTTCATTAAACTAGACATACCCAATTCCAGCAACCGTTCCTTATATGACTTAGCCTCCAGTCAACACTGTAACTTTTCAAAAACCCAAGAGAGTCTGCCAAATTCAGCAAGCAAGTCATAATCATAACCTCACTTTGGTTTTATTTCCTTTCCGTAGTCTTCCCTAATTCTAATTCTTTATTTTTCCCTCAAGGAAGTGATGGCCGGGATGAAGTGATTCAGGATGGAGAAGGGGAGTTTGGAAATTGGACAGAATCCAGAATTCCCAAGAAGAACAAGTCAATGTATAGGAATAAGAAACCAGCATTCCCGTGTGTGCAGAATGAAGATGTTCTTGACCAAAATCCCAAAGGAAAACTAAGAAAAAAGGGTTTAGGGAAAGGTGCGGAAGTACCAAAAGATCATTTAAATTTAGATATGCGCTTCGGAGCCTGCGTTAGAGGAGACCAATATGGGTGCAGGGAGAAGGAAAAAAGTTTGAGCTGGAGAGTCAAAATGGGAGAGAAGCCGTATAAATGCATGGAGTGTGGGAAAAGTTTCAGCAAGAACAGCTCCCTCACATGCCACAAACGAATCCATACAGGGGAGAAACCCTATAAATGCACGGACTGTGGGAAGAGCTTCAGCAAGAGCAGTCACCTTCTTTCTCATAAAAGGATCCACACAGGGGAAAAACCCTATAAATGTACCAAGTATGGAAAGAGCTTCAGGTGGAGTGGTCAGCTGACTTCCCATAAAAGGATCCATTCTGGTGTGATACCCTACAAAATCAACGAGTGTGGAAAGAGCTTCCGGGAAAATGGATCCCTTACTTCCCATAAGAGAATCCACACGGGGGAGAAACCGTATAAATGCACAGAATGTGGGAAAATATTTAGGAGAAGCAGTTCTCTTACTTCCCACCAAAATATCCACACAGGAGAAAAACCCTACAAATGTACAGACTGTGGAAAGAGCTTTAGTCAAAGCAGTAATCTCATTTCACATAAAAGGAGCCATTCAGGGGAAAAACCCTATAAATGTATGGTGTGTGGGAAGAGCTTCAGCAATAGCAGTCACCTGACTTCCCACAAAAGGGTCCACTCGGGAGAGAAACCTTATAAATGTCTGGAGTGTGGAAAGGGTTTCCGTGAAAATGGGTCTCTGACTTCCCATAAAAGAATCCACAGAGAAGAAAAACCATGTCAGTGTATGGAATGTGGAAAAATATTTCAAAGGAAAAATTCCTTTCTCCTAAATGTATCCGTACAGAAGAGAAACCCTATAAATGTCTGGACTGTGGGAAAATATTCCAAAAAAGCAGTTTCCTTATTTCCCATAAAAGAATCCACACAGGGGAGAAACCATTTAAATGTATGGAGTGTGGAAAGAGTTTCCGCGAAAATGGATCTCTGACTTCCCATAAACGGATCCACTCGGGCGAGAAGCCCTATAAATGCACAGAGTGTGAGAAATGCTTCTGGAGGAGCAGTTCCCTTTCTTGTCACAGAAGAATCCACACGGGGGAAAAGCCCTACAAATGCACCGAGTGTGGGAAAAGCTTCCGTGAAAATGGATCTCTTACATCCCATAAAAGGATCCACACAGGGGAGAAACCTTACAAATGCCCAGAGTGTGGAAAGAGATTCAATACAAGCAGCAATCTTTCTTCCCATAGAAGGATCCACTCCAAGGAGAAGCAGTATAAGTGTGTGGAGTGTGGGAAGAGCTTTACCCAGAGTGCTTGCCTTATTTCTCACAAAAGAATCCACCGAGGGCAGAAACCGTATAAATGTGTGGAGTGTGGGAAAAGTTTCAGATGGAGCAGTCACCTTACTTCCCATAAAAGGATCCACACGGGAGAAGCCGTATAAGTGCAGGGAATGTGGGAAAATATTCCGGATAAGCAGTTCCCTATCTTCCCATAAAAGGATCCATACTGGGGAGAAACCATATAAGTACAGGGATTGTGGAAAGAGCTTCCGAGAAAATGGGTCCCTAACTGTTCATAAAAGGATCCACACTGGGGAGAAACCCTATAAATGCACAGAGTGTGGGAAACGCTTCCAAAAGAGCAGTAACCTTACTTCCCACGTGAGGATCCACTAAGGTAAGAATCTATAACAATACTAAATTCACTGTCTTCCTTCCATGTGTGTTTGAACCATGGAACTACATTGACCCTGAGAGTCTACGGAGAGTCTCAGTCATCCAGGTCATCCAAAGATGTTTTTTTCAAAAGGCAAATGGACTTTCTTTGTTTTTCCTTGAAGACGTTTCGCTTCTCATCCAAGAATCTTTTATCAGTTCAGAACTGATAAAGCTCCTTGGATGAGAAGCAAAATGTCTTCAAGAAAAAACAAAGTTCAGGTGTCTTTTGAAAAAAGCCCTGTTGGGATTGACTCTGAGTGCTGGATTTTATCTATCTTACAGTAGTGGCCAAAATTGTGGAAACCTTTTTGGAAAAGTGTACAGTAGAAGTGCCACTTTTGGTTAAGTTTCCACCAATTTTTCTTCCAATTTCTTTATAATTGTAGCCTTGTTCACTTAATAATACTATTTTACATCACTTTCTGGGCAACCAGTAAACTCTTTGCACCATGACTTTAATTTTATTACATTTTACAAGCTCACTAAATGAAAGAACACAAAAAAAACCAACCAACTTGATAGCCATCACATAACACGCTGACAAATGTCCTCCTCTCAGCTTCAATACATGACATCAATAACTGAATCCTACTGTGATCTGATTGGCTCATTGCCAAAACAAGATGACACCTGATTGGCTCTCTAAACACTCATGCTCATTGGCTACAATCAGATGAAGGAAAGCTAGCCGATATCAACCTAAGCAAGTTGTCCTTTTTTCTGGTTATTTGGTTATAACTTTTCGTAGAATACAGTACAGATAATTGAACAAACTTTGTTGCATTACATTCTTGATTAAATTATCTTTCCATTGATATATAATTTTACTGTACTACTCCAAAAGAAAAAGTGGTGTTATTAGCCATCAAACCTCAAAAATACACTTTTCCCAAAAGGTTTCCACAATTTTGGCCACTACTGTAATCCCTTCTTAAAATTTGAGGTATTCTTCCTTTGTCTAGTTTGTTTTTGCTTTTTTTTTTTTTTTACTATCTCTTTTGTCACTACTTAATCCAGCCACGTTCCTCTGTGCTAGGAAAAGGAGAAAATCACCCTGCATTGATAATAATTAAAAAAGAGGTTTAACTCAGTGGGTTTGTGCCTTAAATTTCCAATAAGTTACTTTTTTTTTTTTTGTCCCAAGCAGGGGATCCTCAAGAGAATGAACCTGATCAGGAAGGAGGCTGTTGTGTCAGCATCACAAATATCCAAAAATGAACTGAGAAAAGAGATATTGGGAAATCAGTGCGGACCCTGAAGTAAAATTAGGAAAACTTCAAGAATGTGTAGGAGAAATCCTTCAGGGTCTTTTTCTAACATGCTACAGTCCTGGAGTCCTGAGTGGATAGGATTAGGAAAGGAGGAGAAGCACAATTGCTCAGTACGTCCTCATAGTACCAATAAAGGAGAATATTTGTACTGTAACTGTAACAGGACTGATGACGTTACCTAGTTTGGGTAATGAAATGTCTGCAAGAAAACAAGTAAACTCAGAGAGCACTAAGGACCCCTCACATCATAGTGTTGTTATATAGTGATCATACACACTGTATTTTTATTTGGAGTTTTTCATTCCAATATGTATATCATGTCGCTTACAAAATATATTTGTCTGAAATAAGGAATAGATATGTATGAAAGACAAGAGCGCATGAGACCCATGCAGAGCAATCCATAAAGTCAGAAAGAGTTGTCTGACAGATTTCAGGTCATGCAGCATGTGAAAAATGAAGATCTCTGAAAAGACATGATGAAAAGATGGATGCAATGGATGGAAACCGATCAAGGAGAGAAGCAACCTAGACCTAAGGAGAAATTTCCTGTCAGCAAGAACAATTAACCAGTGGAATGACTTGCCTGTAGAAGTTGTGAGTGCTTCATCACTGGAGGCTTTTAAGAAGAAACTGGACAACCGTTTGTCTAAAATGGTATAAGACACGGGTCAGCAACCTGCGGCTCTGGAGCTGCATGCAGCTCTTTGAGCATTTCCTGCGACTCCCAGCCTCCTCTGCCATTTGCAGAGACAGAGAGAGGCACTTGTGCTTCTCTCTCTCTCTCTCTCTCTCTCTCTCTCTCTCTGTAAAAAGAGTGGCCTCATGCTGTTCTCAGATGAACTGACAAGCTTATTGGGCGGGGCTCCTGCCTTGGCTGCATCTCTGCAGGAAGGGCAGGAGAGAGCCAACCCAATAAGAATGTTTGTCAGTTTGTTGGAGAACTGTCTGAAGCCAGCTTGCCAGGTGAGCAGAAGATCGGAGAGAGAGAGGGGAGAGAGAAAAAGGGAGAGGGAAGAAAGGGAGGGGAGAGGAAAGGGAGAGAGAAAGACAGGAAGGAGGGAGAGGGGGAGGAAAGAGAGAGAACTCATGCACATCAGCTTCTATTTCTTTTAAATTAAACTCTTCAATCAAGCTCCCCACCTCTTGCGTGTGCGCACACACAAGTTTTGCGGTTCCCAGTGTTTTCTTTTCTCTGGGAAACAGGTCCAAGTAGCTCTTCGAGTGTTTAAGATTGCAGACCCCTAGTATAGGATTTCCTGCTTGACCAAAGGGTTGGACTAGAAGACCTCCAAAGTTCCTTCCAACTCTGTTACTCTGTTAAAGATGATTCAGGAGACAAGAGATGGATTATACGTGAACTGGGTGAGATGGTAGCACTTAAGTGGCAAAGTAGACAGTGGTTAAAGGCATCAGGCTAGAAACTGGGAGACCATGAATTCTAGTTCCAACTTGGGCACAAAGCCAGCTGGGTGACCTAAGCCAGTCACACGCTCCGAGTTTTAGGAAGGAAGCAATGGCAAACCACTTCTGGAAAATCTTGCCAAGAAAATCGCAGGGACTTGTCCAGGCAGTCTCCGAGAATTGGATATGATTGAACAGAAGAAGTAAAAAATGAAGAGGTACAAGGAGGTGTGAAAAGAGGATGATGCTGGGGACTGACCTCCCCATTTTTGGAGAATATAAAAATGGATGGGATTTGTAGTGCTTGGAGCCATAATATAGAGCAAGATACCGAATGAGCTACTGAGTGTGGTGGGCATTTGCCCCTACTGAACTTCAATTCTTGCCTTGTTGGACACTCCTGGCTGTTGAGGGCTGACGTCTGTTCCGCTTGTTTGCTTACTATGCCTTTTTGTCTCTTGTGAAGTGAAATCTGGGTAATCTGGTGATCCTACTACTAATTGTAGATTTATATGAATTAGTTAGCAGAGGTGGAAACAGGAATTGCCCCTATTCCTCCATAATCATTAGGAGGGGGTGGGATTCCAGTATGTGGCTATTCCAAATGTGGAAGAGAGATTATATTATTAACAGATTTTCTAAGCTGACTGTTGAGAAAATAGCTAAACAAGTTTTCTTTTTTTATATACAGATCACAGCATATGCAAGGGCATGTGTTGTAAATCAGGGCTTTTCAACCTTTTCATCGACTGTACCACTTTTAGGATATGGCAGTGTTCGAGTACCACCTAGCAAGGTGTCAAAAACTTGATGACCAAAAAAAAAAAAAAACCCCACTGTTCAAAGTTGCAATTGCACTGAATGACATGACCATTTTTCACACTTATGACCATTGCAGCATGCCCAGGGTCATGTGATTTATATTTGGATGCTTGGCAACTGATTCATATTTATGATGGTCACAGTGTCCCAGGGTCATCTGATCCCCTTTTGCAACCTTTTGAAAAGCAAAAACTTGACCCCAATCAAAAACTTGATGACCCCCCCCAAAAGGAAAAAAGTGATAAAGTACACGTAGTCCTCGACTTACCCTGCAGCTTCTGAGGACTCTCTCACAGTAAGTCCTGCGCTGCACTTTGGCTCGTTCCCTCCCCCGCTATACTTGGCTAGGCTGGGCAAGGCCACGTACCACCTGCCAGGTGCCAATATACCATTGGTGGTACCCGTACCACTGGTTGAAAAGCCCTGTTTTAGATGATATTCTCTCTTATTTACTTTGGTGTAAGGAGTCCATCTCAGCTTTCCTGTTCAATGCAAATGAAAGAACATCTTTCATTTTTCAAAGAAGGAGTGGCTTTGAGTACATGGTGCTTTAAGATCCAGATCATTGACATATTTAGTTCTGGATAGGGTTGTACTACCCCGTTCAGACCCACTTTGCAACTTAAGGGTTCTCCTGGACTCACGACTCCTGCACCGCTTCAATTTGTGCACCAGCTGCAGCCTTTTCTGGGTCAGGAGTCCCTGCACTCAGTCACTCAAGCCCTGGTAATCTCACATCTGGACTACAGCAATGCGCTGTACATGGGGCTACCCTTGAAGAGCATTCGGACGTTTCAACTGGTGCAGAGAGTGGCAGTATGGGCAGACTTTGGCACCCCTAAAATGACCCATGTTACACCACTGTTGTAAGGACCCACCTCAGCTAACCACCCAAGAAAGCAGAACTCTTGAAACAGGCATTGTCTCAAAAGGAACTTTTATTAGGGGTCAGTGACAGTAGGGAAGTCAAGGCGAGGTGTGGAGAAAAGCCTGCCTAAACGGTATAGTCCAACTAGCAATCTTCCTCCTCCCGCCAAAGTCGCAATGTTCATTTGAAATCCAGCCGATCCACAGGTGGCATGATGTTTGCATAACTGGCACAGTGGGCATGCATTTCAAGGTCTTCTCCAGTTTCATTTCTCCGTGGAGACACATGCTTTTCTCAAGCGGATAGGAGTGGAAGAGGAAAAGCAGAAAGCGAAAGTTATCCCAAAATTCTCCCCCCCCCCAGCAGAATGGCAGGTCCCAAACAATAGCACATATGCAGGGAAAACGATAAGGCTTTGGGGACCTGACAACTGTTCCATGAGCTGCACTGGCTGCTGGTCTGCTTCCGGGTACAGTTCAAGGTGTTGGTTATGACTTTTAAAGCCCATCCAGGCTACTTGATGAACCATCTTGTCCAGCTGATGGGATCTCTACCATGGTGCTGACTCTCTGGAACATCCTGCCCCCACCCTTTTGTCTTCTCGTAAGATCCTGAATACTTGATTCTGCTGATTGGTCGGTGGACCCAATGGCAGAGTACTACACTGGAAGTGGCTGTTGGACTAATAGCTGATCCCCCCCCCCCCCCGTGTCAATGTTACTAACATCGGGTGTTATTGCTTTGACAACAGATGGAAATGCATTCATTTTTCTCTTTCGCTTTGATAGCTGATTGATGCTGGGAGGGGGGATGTGAATGAGAGTCCAGTTAGTCATAACAACAATTTCAAGTCGTGGGAATTCAAGGTTAATGAACCCAGAGTTGATAAAGATTTGGCGGGCTGGAGAGCTGTGGAGAGAGCCCGCATTTCAAGCTAATTGGGGAATGTGATTTCTGACAGTTAGTTGGAGGTGGGAATTGTGCTTTGCTACTCGTGCCAAGGGGAGGGGAATTCAGTTTTTGCCTTCAATTATGTAGAACCGACATTATGCTTCTCGAATAAAAGATTTTTTAAGGTAAACAATGCCTCAAAGTTCTGTTATCTGTCGGAACCATGACACCCTGTATATAACATTATGTATGTTACATTATGTCACATCCTGTTCTCTCCCCATCCATCTTAATTTATATTGCTGTACTTTCCTTATTTATTTTTATTCTTTTACTATTAGAAAGTACAGAGAAGAGCAACAAAGATGATTAGGGGACTGGAGGCTAAAACATATAAGGAACGGTTGCAAGAATTGGGTATGTCTAGTTTAACGAAGAGAAGGATGAGGGGGGACATGATAGCAGCACTCCACTATCTCAGGGGCTGCCATAAAGAAGAGAGAATCAAGCTATTTTCCAAAGCACCTGAAGGCAGGACAAGAAGCAATGGGTGGAAACTAATCAAGGAGAGAAGCAACCTAGAACTAAGGAGAAACTTCCTTACAGTGAGAACAATTAATCAGTGGAACAGCCTGCCTCCAGAAGCAGTAAATGCTCCAACATTGGAAGTTTTTAAGAAGAGACTGGACAGCCATTTGTCCAAAATGGTACAGGGTTTCCTGCCTGAGCAGGGGGTTGGACTAGATGACCTCCAAGGTCCCTTCCAACTTTACTATTATTACTATTATATTTACATTTTTCATGATTTTACATTGGACTATTGTAAGCCGCCCAAAATAGCCTCATGGCAAGGTGAGCGACAAATCAATTTAATAATAAATTTTAAAAAAATCTAGACAGGAGCATAAAATTTTTTAGTGTGTTTGGAGTAAAATAAATGGGGATTAGGATAGAGTTAACTCCAAAGTTGACTTGCCTATTGGCCATCTTCCCATATTTATTCCAAATTATCGTTTCAAATGAATCTGCAGGACATTGAATGGAAACCAATGAGAATGAAAAAATTGAGAATCCTGGAGAAGGAAAGTTGAGCATGGGATATGGAAGGAAAGAAGGTTTGCAAGGATAGAGTGATAGAAGCCGGGAGAGAGAGTGTGAGTTGGAGTAAACTAGATTTAAATAATTTAGGTTTAACTAGATTCTTTTCTTGTTACTTAATTTCCTTTGAGATACTGTTGTAATGCCATTCTTTTTCTGTTCTTTGCATCGTATCCATTGTCCTAAGAGGAAATGTAGTTATCTGAAAGAATGTATGTATGTACAATACATACAATATTTGTTTTCTGAGGTTTTCGCGGGTGTTTGTATGTAGGTCTTTGGTTATTTGGGTTTTCTCCCGTGTAAAATTGGAAGTGTCTTGGCGATGTTTCGACGAAGTCCCATTCGTCATCTTCAGGCTGGTGTTTTCGGCTTCGTGCTTGCTCCTAGAAGCACGAAGCCGATATGGGACTTCGTCGAAACGTCGCCAAGACACTTCCAATTTTACGTGGGAGATAACCTGAATAACCAAAGACCTAAATACATACAATATGTATACAAGAGAGATGCAACCCTTATCCAAACATGTTCCAAAGTTGTGCACTACTGCATGAATTATGTTGGGATATGTAAAAGCATCTGTCCCTATCTTCTGTGAAGGGGTCATCTTGTCTTTATGTCTTTGATCTATAATTATTTTGTAGCAAAAATGCCAGTATTGTATCATCACAGTTTGACCATTAAAAATTTGTAAGTTATATTATTAAAGCATCTAATAAAAGTGATCAGTATTATGTCTTTGTGTCCCATTCTTGAACTCTTGAAGGGGAATTATAAAATGTGACAAATGAATAAAGTAATTTTTTTAAAAAAATCAACATTTCGTAATGCTAATTAAGAGCCCTGGTGGTGCAAATGTTAGAATGCAGTATTGCAGGCTAATTCTGCCCACTGCCAGCAGTTCGATTTTTACCGGCTCAAGGTTGACTCGGCCTTCCGACCTTCCGAGGTTGGTAAAATGACCCCAGATTGTTGGGGGCAATAGGCTGACTCTGTAACCACTTAGAGAGGGCTGTAAACCACTATGAAGTGGTATGTAAGTCTAAGTGCTATGGCTATTGCTAATTTCTTTTTAATTATAGCTTCCTGCGAATTGGTCGTCTTAACCAAGTGTGGTATGTATCTGTTTAGGAAAATGAATTTTAAGAGGATAAAGGAAACAGAGGATAGGAAACTTGAGTTTTGTATGCATTTAAAGGAATGCAGTATATTTAGACATGTGACATGCTTCCAACTAAAGTCCCCTCAAAATGTGCATTAAGTGAGGACTCGGGGTCCTGAAATAGCTATGGCAAATCAGCATACAGGCACTCTTTGACTTGACAACTACAACTGGGACTAGAATCTCCATTGCTAAGAAAGGCAGTTGCTAAGTGACTTGCATCTGTTTTTATGTTTACCCGAATCACTCATTTAACTGAATTGCAGTCCTTAAGCAAATCCAGCTTCCCACATTGACTTTGCATATCAGAAGCTGGATGGGAAGGCCGTAAACATTGATCACATGACCCCGGGACATGCCAGCATCCTGTCATACAGCATCACAGTTTGGTTTGGAATCATCCCTGCTTCAGACAGGAAGGCGGTGCAGAAAGTGGTGAGGATGGCCGAAAAGATCATTGGTTGTTCCCTCCCTCCCATCCAGGACATAGCACAGAAGCGTTGCTTGAGCAGGGTCCATAAGATTATTTGGGACACTACACATCCTCTTCACGACCTGTTTTCCTGGTTACCTTCTGGGAGGAGGCTTTATGGTATCCGCAGCAGAACATCCAGATTCAGCCATACAGTAGTTTCATTCCATACAGCATTAACCTTGTGAACTCTCAAGCTTCCTCCCTCTGTTATATATTCAAGATGGATAGTATTTAATATTTATTTGTTACGTATATGTAGGGGTATGGGTCTATACATATGTTCTATAGAGTATGTTTAGGTGTGTGTCATGTATGTGTTTCACTTTGAGAGTGGGCAACTAAATTTCATTTTTGATGTGTGCCGTTGTGCCCACAGTAAAAAAAAAATGACAATAAAGGTTATCTTATCTTATCTTGATGACATGACTGGGAATGGTGCAATGGTCCTAAAGCGTGAGAACCAGTTGTTACCATGTCCCTAAGGAGGTGGTGGGTTTCTAGCTACTCTGTGTTCAGCTGTCTGGAATGCCTTTTCTGATACTGTTTGGTCCAGAGGAACCCCAGGACTACAGCTCATGAAAAATCAAAGGATTTCCTCCACACAATCGCCAAGAGATTTTCCAATATACACTTTATTTTTACTTTCAGGCCTGCCTTTGTGGAGCCAAAGGATTATGGTTTCAGACACCACTCCTGAATTTTTGTTGTTGTTTGTTGTTTTATTCACACAGCAGATTCGGCTATTGTCAGCATTCCTTTGCAAAATTATTTACAATCAGTAGTCATGTTCTGGCCTCCTCTCTAACTAATTGTCTGATTAAAGGTGTGTGTGTGTGTGTGTGTGTGTGTGAAACAGAAACGAACTAATTATTTACCTAGAAATAAGGAGAAATTTCCCGACAGAACAATTAACCAGTGGAATTGCTTGCCTCCAGAACGGGTAGGCAACCTTGGCTCTTTTATGACTCGTGGACTTCAACTCCCAGAATTCCTGAGCCAGCTGAAGTCCACGAGTTATAAAAGAGTCAAAATTGCCTACCCCTCCTCCAGAAGAAAGATTGGACAACCATTTCTCCAGAATGGTATAGCTTCTCCTACATGGGCAGGGGCTTAAGCTACAAAACATCCTATGTCTCCCAACTACAGTATTTTCCAGCGTATAAGGCGACCTGGCGTATAAGACAACCCCCGACTTCGGCGCCGAGTTGCATGCCTAGAAAGTTGTCTTATACGCCGGAAACTACCATAATTTCCGGCGTATAAGACGACTCGGCGTATAAGATGACCCCCCAACTTCGGCACTGATTTCAACGCTTTAGAAAGTCATCTTATACACCGGAAAATACGGTATGTTATTCTTTTATTCCATGTTATTTTCAAATGGGGAAACATTCTAAAATAAACTATTTGTTTACAACCTGTAGAAAACTTCCTTCTTCTTACCAAATCTATCAAATCTAGCACATGGTGTCATGTACAGGGGTGTCAAATTCGCAACATCACATGACGTGTCGTGACGTATGACTTTTTTTCCATTGCCGGCAATATTATGTCCCAAGGGTCATATCCTGCTTCCCTGGGGCTGTGGCTGATGACTCTTAGATTTTTGGTGTGTTGATTCTAGGGATCTTTCTTCCTAATCCCAGTTTCCTGACTCCGGTCTTTCTGACAACATTATCATATCTGCAATTCTGCACACCTGGTTTTTGGGGGAAGGGCTGGTTTCTGCTTTTAAAATCCTTTAGGGAAATATATTCTGCCTTTTAAGTATTTCCCAAAATATTTCTTTCTCTGGAGGGGGGGGCTGACTTCCCACAATATGTAAGTGTTGCCAAGAATTTTTATCCCATGACTATGAGGATGCTGCAATGGTTTGCAAGTATGAAAACCGTTCATAAGCCACTTTTTTCAGTGCCATTGTAACTTCGAACAGTCACTAAATGAATGGTTGTAAGTCAAGGATTAGCTGTAGAAACTATGTTATTTCTCACTCGCTCTCTTAACAGAATAGTGTCTGTTTGGGTTCCTGGGTGGCTACAGCACAGACGGGTGGTCACAGTTCCCACTGGCTTTCAAATGTTTTGCTCGTCAGCTCATGATTTACTGTTTGTAACGTCTGCACAAAAGACTCCTGGTAGTTTTCATTCATCTCCAAAGCTCCTGATAGGGGAAAAGAGGATTTAGAAACTTATTAGGCGCGAGTCCTCAGAGATAAAACCGAAACTGAAAGTTAAACTGAGTTAAAACCTTCAGGAACAACATCCCCTGAGATCTATCTGGCCCCCACTATTTAAAATTTAGCCCTTTCTTCAGCCTTAGGTTCAACTGAGTGATGGTTCTAATGCAGACATGTCAAACTCGCGATGTCATGTGACGTCACACAATGTATCGGGACTGTTTTGCCATGGCTGGCAATGGGGTGGGCGCAACTTCTGTGTGACGCATTTGGCGCGCGGGCCAGCAGTTTGACACCCCTGTTAATGAATGGTCTTCTTGGAGTTTTTTTTACTTGTATTTTTTGGGTAATACAGAAAATTTGTTATTTGCAATCCAGGTTCACCATGGAGTTGGGCAGCCTTATTAATGAAATGCATAAATTGAATAACTAACTAACTAACCAACTAAATAAATAAATAAATAAATATTTTTGCTATGTTTCAGGAGGATATAGGATTTTTCTTCCTGTGACACAGTAATACCTGTATTAAGGAATAAATGAGAGATAAAAATAATTGAACTGTAAGAATATTAGACAAAGGAAGCAGAGATCAAACTGTCAGAGGTGACTCTGGCTCTATGAAATTTTTCCTTGCATGGTTAGTGCATTAGCGGAAATCTTGATATAATTCAGTTTTATAGGGATGAATCAGTGTTACATTCATCCCATGAAGCTGCTTCAAGTGAAGCTGAACCTGTTAAATGTCTGTCTGGATGCTATGGTTCCAAATTCAGGTCAGATAAAACAAATTTAGGCATTCTACAGAATACTTGTAAAAACCATAATACGATGCACGTCTGAACACATAAAATGAAATAGTCCAGAATTAGAGATGCTTAAAAAGCCGATTCTCTTGTTTTTTTAAACCACAAAAGGAAATTGTGAGCATCTTAGTGAAATCAAAGAAGTTTCTCTTTATTTCATTCAATTTGTACACCACCCAAGGATTCTGCTGGGATTGCAAGAAAACATAAAACTATAAAACAATAAAAAACAAGACAACAATAAAGCAAAAGACAGCAACAAAAACATACCCGCTCCAAATAGCCAGATCTTAGGGCCTTTTGAAACACTAGTGGGGTGAGAGTTATAAAACCACATTCTGCAGCTGGATTGGTCCTGAACAGAGTAAAATACTCAAAATTTGAATAAATGAGCAGGATTCTGTTTTAAGGGTTTCTTCAAGAAATTAAATCTTTTTATATTTGCTACTATCAAGTTTATAGACGTTTGGACAAATGTATTCTTTTATTATTGCACTGTTTTTATTGTTTTATAATTTTGTTTTCTTGCGAATCTCACAAAACTGTTAGGAGTTAGGCAGTGTATAAATTGAATTCAGGACTCAGAGGAAGGATTTTGTATAGTTCAGTCTCACCTGGGTGAATACTTTGATGGGAAATAAAGGAATTGCTCTTCCTGAAGCTATTCCTATGGTCTAAGGAGTTATACCGTTTTTCCCGTGTGGATCAGTTTATGAGAACGAAGAGATCTTTTTTCACGGAAGTGCTTTCCACACTCCATACATTTATACGGTTTCTCCCCAGTGTGGATCAGTTTGTGGGAATGAAGAGATCTCTTTTCACGGAAGCTCTTTCCACACTCCACGCATTTATATGGTTTCTCCCCCATGTGAATCCTCTCATGTAGAGTCAAGGAAATGTTTTGGCTGAAGCTCTTCCCACACGCCGCACATTTATATGGTTTCTCCCCCGTATGGATCCTTTTGTGAGAAGTCAGGTGACTGATGTCGCTGAAGCTCTTCCCACAGTCCGCACATTTATATGGTTTCTCCCCTGTGTGGATACTTCTGTGCAAAGTAAGCTGACTGTTCCACATAAAGCTGTCTCCACATTCCATACACTTATACGGTTTCTCTCCCGAGTGGCTCCTTCTATGGGAAATCAGGTTACCACTTTGGCTAAAGCTCTTCCCGCATTCCGTGCATTGATAGGGTTTCTCCCCTCGATGAATCCTTTTGTGGGAAGTCAGGGAACCATTTTCTCGGAAGTTCTTTCCACATTCCAAGCATTTGTACAGTTTCTCCCCTGTGTGGATACTTCTATGGGAAGTGAGGGAACTGCTCTTTCGGAATATTTTCCCACACTCTGTGCATTTGTACGGCTTCTCCCCTGTGTGGATCCTTTTGTGAGAAGTGAAGGCACTGCTTCCCCGGAAGCTCTTCCCACACTCCAGACATTCGTACGGTTTCTCGCCAGAGTGGCGCCTCCTGTGGGAAGTCAGGCTGCTGCTTGTGTTAAAGCTCTTCCCACAATCCGTGCATTTGTAGGGTTTTTCTCCTGTGTGGATCCTTTTATGGGAAGTCAGCTGACTGTACCATCGGAAGCTCTTTCCGCACTCCAGGCACCGATACGGCTTCTCGCCTGAATGGCTCCTTGCATGGGAAGTCAGAGAACTGTTCTTGCTGAAGGTCTTTCCACATTCAACACATTTAAACGGCTTCTCCCCCGTGTGAATCCTTTTATGGTAAGTAAGCGAACTGTTCTTGCTGAAGCTCTTCCCGCACTCCGTGCATTTGAAGGGTTTCTCCCCTGTGTGGATCCTTCAGTGACAAGTAAGGTAACTGCGTTTACTGAAGCTCTTTCCACACTCCGTGCATTTGTAGGGTTTCACTCCCATGTGGGTTATTTTGTGGGAAATCAGGGAACTGCTGCCGCCAAAGCTTTCTCCACATTCCCCGCACCTATATAGCTTTTCTTCCATAGCGATGTTTCCATGTGTAGAGAAAGCCCAATTTGAATATTTTTTCACCTCCCTGCAGGGATATTTTTCTCCCATCAAATGGCTCCTGTAAGGTTTGCTTAAGTCAAATATGTCTTTACAGGTTTTCAAGCTTTTCTCCACCCATTTTCTCTTCTTTATTTCTTGACGCTTTTGCTCGGTGAGAAAGTCTTGGACGGGAGCACACTGGAAAATTGACTTTTTGTTTATTCCCTTTGGGAGTCGTTTTCTCTCCAAATATTTTGATCCCATTTCATCGGCCAACTTCTTTTTATCTTCTTCTTCAGGATGATGTGCGTGGAGTTGTGGGTTGTATTTTCCCCCCTCTCCCCCATGAGCTTGTTCTGCAGAGAAAAAAGAATGAAAATATAGCAGGGCTAAGGAAAGGTTATAGAGATTAAATTGCAAACTACTGTTTAGCATTTTTAAAGGCTATTTCACCAACCAAGATAAAATAACTGCTAAGGGATACCCAATAAGCACAAGTTCTCATATATAAAATTGCACAGCAGGGATGTGAATAATTTCTATTTTTGGGTACTGTAGTAGAAACCCAAAGGTACTTTTTCAGGAGGCAACTGGACTTTTGTTTTTCTTTGAAGAAGCTTCTTCTGTCATGGTTCCGAAAGATGAAACTCTTCAAAAGAACTTCGAGGCATTGTTTACCTTAAAGGATCTTTTATTCGAGTAGCATAATATTGGCACTGCATAATTGAAGCCAAAAAGTGATTTCCCCTCCCCTGGGCACATAGTATCAAAATATAACTCCCTCCTCCAATTAACAGTCATAAATCACATTCCCCAATTAGCTTGAAGTGCGGGCTTCCTCTCCTGTTCTCCAGCCCGCCAATTCTTTATCAGCTCTGGGCTCAATACCCTTGATTTTCACGCTACGTTTAGTGTTGTTATGTCTAGCTAGACTCTCATTCACATCCCCCCTCCTCCCAGCATCATTTAACTCTAAAAGCGAAAGGGAAAAAGATGGCTATATTTCCATCTGTTGTCAATGGAAAACATCCGATGTTAGCAGCATTGACATCTTCAGCTTTAACTGGGTGGCAGGGAATGGAAGAATTTATATTCCTTGCAGACAGCTGGTCATTTGCATTCTTTTAGAGAATCGTTGAGGCCACTTGGAGGTTTAATTGTGTCCTCAGGGTCACCAGAGTAGTGCAAATGTGTGTGGAGCCTTCTTGGCTACAGGATGTTTTCAGAGGGCTTCACACCCATTTGCACCACTCAGGTAAAACTCCAAATGGCCTCAACAACTCTCTAAAAAGGATACAAATGACCAGTTGTCTGCAAGGAATATAAATCCTTCCATTCCCCATCATCCAGTCAGAGCTGAAGAAGCTTCTTGGATGAGAAGCAAAATGACTTCAAAGAAAAACAAGAAAGTCCAGTTGCTTCCTGAAAAAAAGCATCTTTGGGACAACTATGAACTGGGTGAATGAGAATCTCCATAGACATACGGTAGTAGAAAACTTTTAAAAAGTTGGTATCACATATAAATCAACATAGCTATGTGTGCTTGCCCAGTTCTCATCTCAATAAATGAATATGTAAGACTGTATATGAATCTCAGCAAGAATGCGTACAGTAGTGGCCAAAATTGTAGAAACCTTTTGGGAAAAGTGTATTTTTGAAGTTTGATGGCTAATAACACTTTTCTTTTGGAGTAGTACCATAAAATTACATATCAATGGAAAGATAATTTAATCAAGAATGTAATGCAACAAAGTTTGTTCAATTATCTGTACTGTATCCTATGAAAAGTTATAGCCAAATAACCAGAAAAAGGAAGCACAACTTGCTTAGGTTGATATCAGCTAGCTTTCCTTCATCTGATTGTAGCCAATGAGCATGAGTGTTCAGAGAGCCAATCAGGTGTCATCTTGTTTTGGCAATGAGCCAATCAGATCACAGTAGGATTCAGTTATTGATGTCATGTATTGAAGCTGAGAAGAGGACATTTGTCAGTGTGTTATGTGATCGCTATGAAGTTGGTTGAGTTTTTTTGTGTTCTTTCATTTAGTGAGCTAGTAAAACATAATGTGATGTAAAATCGTATTATTAAGTGAACAAGGCTACAGTTATAAAGAAATTAGAAGCAAAATTGGTGGAAACTTAATGAAAGGTGTCATTTCTACTGTACACTTTTCCCAAAAGGTTTCCACAATTTTGGCCACTGCTGTATAAAGTACAGGTTGTCCTTACCTTAAGGCCATTTAGCAACGTTCGAAATTACGATGGACCCCCCCCCAAAGGTACTTATGACCTAGTTTCAAAATTCCAATAGCCAGGCCCTCCCCTCAAGGTCATCTGAATGCATTTTGGCCTCTTGGCAACCGGCCTAGATTTACGGCCATTTGTGGTGTCCTGCAATCACGTGACTGCAATTTACATTTTGGCTGAAAAACGAATTTCCGGGTTTGGGCAAAAACGCCCCATAGTAAACAATGGCTTCACTAAACGACTGCTGCATTTGCTTAATGACCGTGGATTCACTTAACCACCATGGCAATGGTTCAATTAATGGCCACCACAAGAAAGGTTTTTACTTGGCTCTCTCCCATGATAACTTGCTTTACGATCATCAAGACTCCATTACAGTCATAATTTGAGGACGACCTCAAGAAATGGGATCTGATCTCTGGAATGAGATTTCCCCCACTCTCCTGAATTCTGATCCCGCCCTCCAATGATCTTCACAAGTGTTGAAAACCTGGCTATTCCCCCAGACTTTCGGGCAGGAGGGGTAGTTGAGTCCCTATTGGAAGAGGGTGCTATATGTTTGTTTTGAGCGCCTCCTGCCGTCTTCATGTTTTTTGTACTTTATCTTACGTTTTAATTTTAAGCCATTCAGAGTTCTGGGAGCCAGGGCACATATCAGAAGCCAAAAATCAAATTCCCCTCCCCTGAGCACATAGTATCAAAGCACAATTCCCTCCTTCATTTAACAGTCATAAATCACATTTCCCAATTAGCTTGAAGCGCAGGCCTCCTCTCCAGTTCTCCAGCCCGCCAATTCCTTATCAGCTCTGGTTACAATAACCTTGTTTCTCACGCTAGGTTTAGTGTTGTTATGCCTAGCTGGACTTTCGTACACATCCCCCCCTCCCAGCATTATCTAACTCTAAAAGCAAAAGGTAAAAGATGGCTACATTTCCATCTGTTGTCAATGCAAAAACATCCAATGTTAGCAGCGTTGACATCAGGTGTGGATGTGTCGAGTGAGGGTCTCGTAATGGGTCTTGTGATGGGTCTTTCCAAGGTGTGCCATGGGGCAAGCTAGCTCCACACCAGAAAGAATAATTAATGGCTTTTTCTGCAGTGTCATCCCCTGAAGCCACTTCACAACAACACAATCGGGAAGATCCAGTGCCAGCAGAATTCTAACCATCAGCACGAGGCGCTGATTCATCTTCCCACTGAAGTGGTATCTATTTATCTACTCACATATAACGGGCTTTCCAGCTGCTAGGTGGGCAGAAGCTGAGGCAGGTGACGGGAGCTTACCCTGCCACACAATGCTAGGACTTGAACTGCTGAAGCAAAGACCATCTTCAATGTCATTAAGCTATTGAGCCAACATGCCTCTTATGGGTCCACTGAACTTCTGAAACACAACTAGATGGTATCCAGATAGAATGATTTGTGAGGATAAGGATATGAAGCAAAAGGCCCTTACCCAGAGAGGCTACATTCCTTGAATTCTCCAGCATGACCTCCCCATGGAGGGCTTTCTGCTCAGCATCCAGGTGGGACCATTCCTCCTCAGAGAAATACACAGCCACCTCCTCGAAGGATACGAGACCCTGAACGTGGAAATGAAATGTCCCTATTAAAAGACGGGCCAAGGAAAGAGGCTCAACACTAGGAGCAAAAGGGCCCCTACAACCTCTCTGCTCTTTCTCCTCCTACCTGACTTGGAGATCCACCTACTCTTTCAAAGACGGTAGAAAAAGGGGCAGATCCTACAAACACCAATGACATCATCCCACTATCTGTAAGGGAGACAAAAGCAATGGAGACTTTAAGCAACATTGTTAATAGCATACGAGGAGATGTTGCACAAGAGAATCCACAAAGACTGAAAGATGGAGCTTTGAAGGACTTTCCTCACCTGCTGAAGAGTCACAACGCTGATCTTCCCTGGAGATGGCCCTGAGAAGGAGCTCTCTTCCTTCCTCTGGATTTTCCATGGTGGTCTGCAAGAAGCCTCCCTGGACCTGTGGTATCCCATGACACCCCAAAATAGAAAATAGTGAATCAGCATACTCTTTCTCATACTCCGAATTCTCATACTCCGTCTTCAGCTTTGTAACAATCTCTCAATTTCATCCGTGAAGATGCAAAACAACAAGGAAAGAATTATCCCAAATATTTCTGGGAGGAGATAGGTTGCCTAAAGAGTTAAACATAAGACAATAAGATAATATAACCTTTATTGCCATTTTTTTTTTACTGTGGGCACACTGGCACACATTAAAAATAAAATTCTGTTGCCTGCTCTCAAAAGTGTACACGTACATAACATACATATAGACATGCTATATATATTCAAATGTATATACCTACAACCTTACATATAAATATTGTCCATCTTGAATACATCGCTGGAACGGTTGCTGGAATTGGGTATGTCTAGTTTAATGAAGAGAAGGACGAGGGGGGACATGATAGCAGCCTTCCAATATCTCAGGGGCTGCCACAAAGAAGAGGGAGTCAAGCTATTCTCCAAAGCGCCTGAAGGCAGGAGAAGAAGCAATGGGTGGAAACTAATCAAGGAGAGAAGCAACCTAGAACTAAGGAGAAACTTCCTGACAGTGAGAACAATTAACCCGTGGAACAATCTACTTCCAGAAGTGGTGAATGCTCCAACACTGGAAGTTTTTAAGAAGAGACTGGATAGCCATTTGTCTGAAATGGTATAGGATTTCCTGCCTGATAAGGGGGTTGGACTAGATGACCTCCAAGGTCCCAACTTTATTATTATTTATTTATTTATTTATTTATTTCGTAATGGAAAGGGGAAGCTTGAGAGTTCACAAGGTTGATACTGTATGGAACAAAACTGTGAGTGAATCTAGATGTTCTTCTTCAGATACCACAAAGGCTTCTCCCAGAAGGTAACAAGGAAAACAGGTGAAGAGAATGCGTAGCATCCCAGACAGTCCTGCGGACCCTACTCAAGCATCACTTATATGCTATGTCCTGGACAGAAGGAAGTGAACTACCAATAATCTTTTCTGCCGTCCTCACCACCCTCTGCACCGCCTTCCTGTCTGAAGCAGGGATGCTTCCAAACCACACTATAATGCAATATGACAGGATGATCTCGATTGTCCCTCTGTAGAAAGTGGTAAGCACAGGGGAAGGAAGATGTGCTTTTCTAACTCGACACAGAAAATGCAGGCACTACTGTGCCTGCTTCACCAGTGTCTCACTGTTGAGTGATCAAGTCAATCCTACCTGTTAAACATCTCGTATTATTTATTTATTTATGAGACTTATATACGGCTTTAAGTGCAAGCACTCTCTAAGCGGTGTACACCAGTAAGCAATGTATATATATATTTACATTGCCCCCAACAATCTGGGTCCTCATTTTACCTACCTCAGAAGGATGGAAGGCTGAGTCAACCTTGAGCCGGTGAGATTTGAACCGCTGACCTGCTGAACACAGTCAGCTAAAGTGGCCTGCAGTACTGCACTCTAACTGCTACGCCACCTGGGCTCTTATGCTCAGAAACATAAGGTATATCCGTACACTTCATGAACTGAACATCCCTGAAAGCTGAAAAGATGAAGTTTTCTCTCACCTGTAGTTCTTCCTGCTTCTCCTCCTCTGCCTGGCTTAAGAGGAAGCCTTCTGCTAGGGCCACCGCCTGGGAACTAGTGTCTGCTCCACACTCCCGGACCCAGCTCTCCATCTGCAGGGGCAGAAGGGCCAGGAGCTGCTTCAGGATCACTAGGTCCAACATTTGAACTTTTGTGCGTCTTTCTGGCTGCAGCCACTGACAGCAAAGGTGGTGGAGGTGGCTACAAAGCTCGCGCGGACCCTTATACTCCTGGTAGTGTTCATTCCTGAAGTGCCAACACTGGACCTCTGAACTGACGCTTTTCTTCTCCAGGATCTTCTGCCCGGTTCTTGCCCAGGTCTCCCCACCTTTTTCAGCTCCTTGATCTTCCGGGTATTGTTCCTCCATTTTTTTCCCCCTCTCTATCACGGATCCAAATGAGGCCAACAGATCTCCTGCTTCTCCAAAGACGTTTTCCTTCATATGACCTGAAATACATGAAAAGAAGGAACGCAAGATGCTTCAGTGGCTACACTCGAGCGCAACACAAAAGTCATTGCTAGACGTTCCCCCACAGGTTGTGGCTTTGACTCTTTAAAAAGCCAGGGAGATAATGGCAGAAAAAAGAGAAGAGAATATAGAACAATAGTGTTGGAAGGGACCTTGGAGGTCCAGAGCTCCCAACCTTTCCGGATTGGCAGCCTAGAGGAAAATGGAGAAACAGGGAAATGTGTGCATGTGTGCGTGCATTTGCAAACAGGCATGTGCATGGTGGTGGCACTAGCACCGGCGTGCATGCGCAGGTGGGCCACACACCCGGGGTGACACTGGTGGTGGAATTGGCGCCTGCGCACATGGGCAAGCGGGCCCCTAATGCCCGTGTGGTGACGCTACTGTGAGTGGGGGGGATGCCCACACATGTGCGTGCACCCACCAGCCATTCCCGCTGCCTGGTGGTCAATAGGCCACGGCCCAGTACTGAGCCACGGACCATAGCTTGGAGACCCCTGTTCTAATCCATTGTGAAGGGAAAAAAATAGATCCAGGAAACTACAGACCTATCAACTTGACCTCAATACCTGGGAAGATTCTGGAAAAGATAATCAAACAATGAATCAGCAGACACCTAGCGGCAAACAAAGTCATTACTAAAAGCCAGCATGGGTTTGTCAAAAACAGATCATGCTAGACAAATCTTATTGCATTCTTTGATCAAGTGACAAAATTAGTAGACCAGAGGATGGCTGTGGATATAATTTACTTGGACTTCAGTAAGGCATTTGATAAAGTAGATCACAATCTACTACTTGATTAGACAGAAAAATGTGGCATTATTCTCCAAAGCACCAGAAGGCAGGACAAGAAACAATGGTTGGAAACTGACCAAAGAGAGAAGCAACCTGGAATTAAGGAGAAACTTCCTGACAGTGAGGACAATTAATCAGTGGAACAGCTTGCCTCCAGAAATCGTGGGCGCCCCATCACTGGAGGTTTCTAAGAAGAGACTAAATGTCATGGTTCCGACAGATGAAACTCTTCAGAGACCTTTGAGGCTTTAAGGTTTACCTTAAAGAATCTTTATTTGAGAAGCATAGCATCGGCACTAAACTGGATTCCCCTCCCCTGAGCACATAGTACCAAAGCACAATTCCCTCCTCCAATTAACAGTCATAAATCACATTCTCCAATTAATTTGAAATGCAGGCTCTCCCTCCAGTTCTCGGCCAATTCTTATCATCTCTTTTTCATTAACCTTGGTTCACACACTAAGTCCAGTATTATTATGTCTATCTAAACCAGTGGTTCTCAACCTGTGAGTCGGGACCCCATTTGGGGTCGAACGACCATTTCATGGGGGTCGCCAAACAACACAGTCCGCCATTTTTCCCCCCTTTCCTTAGCTGTGCTACTCCCTTTTATTCTATTGGCTTTTGAAAGCCAATAGAATAGACTCTCTTGAATAGAGTCTAATTCTATTGGCTTTCAAAAGCCAATAGGAATTGTCCAGGCTGTCTCTGCCCTGCTGAGCCTGCCAAAAGTCCCATTCTGCAAACAGTGCTGCACCAGTTGAGTAGTCCTTGACTTACGACTGGTTGAGTAGTCCTCGACTTACGAACGGTTGGGGTCGCGGCATTAAAAAGGTTGAGAACCACTGATCTAAACTTTCATGCACATTCCTCCCCTCCCAGCATCATCTAACTCTAAAAGTAAAACATACGTACTGTTGTAAGTCGAGGACTACCTATATTGGAATTCAACATAATTCAAGCACAAGCAATAGAACAAAGTCACATGTATATCAATGTATCCTGTGTGAAAAGAATTTCAGGACAATGAATTCCTCTCACAAACGAAACCAGTATGAGAAGCCATGAAATCTATGTTCAAATATGTTGAAACATCTTGAAGCATTAGAGCCATGGTGGCACAGTGGTTAGAATGCAGTACTGCAGACTACTTCTGCTGACTGCCAGCTGCCAGCAGTTCGGCAGTTCAAATCTCACTGGCTCAAGTTTGACTTGGCCTTCCATCCTTCCGAGGATGGGACGTGGTTTTGCCATGATGCATCTGGCCCGCGGGCCGGCAGTTGGACATTCCTGGTCTAGTGTGTCTACATAAATGTTGCTACCTCTGTGTTCTAGTCTCTAGATTAACTCAGCCTTCCATCCTCCCGAGGTCGGTAAAATGAGGACCCAGATTGTTGGGGCCAATATGCTGACTCTGTAAACTGCTTAGAGAGGGCTGTAAAGCACTGTGAAGCAGTATATAAATCTAAGTGCTATTGCTATCTCAAAGTGTATAGAACAGGGGTAGGCAACCTTGGCTCTTTTATGACTGGCTGGCTCAGGAATTCTGGGAGTTGAAGTCCACAAGTCATAAAAGAGCCAAGGTTGTCTACTCCTGGTATAGGATCTCCTGCTTGAGCAGTGGGGATTACATTAGAACAGTGGTTCTTAACCTTTTTGAATGAATCACCCCCTTGAGCCAATGAGGAAGTTGTCATCGCCCCCTCCCCCAACATAACCTCTCAATCACCACATAGGAAATAATTCTTCAATTTATGCAAACACTTTTTTTGTTTTCTTTAAAATTGTCATCAGGACATATCAATGCAAATAGTTTATTTCCAGTCTTTTTCCCATATCTCCCATATTCTGGCCAATGGCGCGGCACTGTATGGGCAGAGGCTGCTGCGCAACGCGCATGAAAATAAGCGATGCGTCTTCACATATGTACGGCGTTCTGTACTGAAGCTAGCTGGAGGAACATTTGAAAACACAATTCAATCCACTAATAGCGAGCGATCTGATGTTTTTGTACGACAGATATACAGCCATTCACGGTACGAAAAAGTCTCAAAAGTGTTCCCAAAACTTCTCGCTCCATCGCTCCCATATTGCCCCCTTTTCGTTCCTTTGCCCCCACGTCGTCCCTTTCGTTCCTTCGCCCCCCTGAAAAATGAAATCACCCCCTGGGGGGCAATATCGCCCAGGTTAAGAACCACTGCACTAGAAGACCTCCAAGGTCCCTTCCAGCTCTATTGATTTTCTATTGATTGATTTTCCAATTTGAGCTTTGTCCTGCAAACCCCTCCCTCTTCGTGGCCTTTTCTTGGAAAAGGGTGTGTGTGAAGGGTTCGCATCTCTTTTCATCCTCATCTCTGGAGATCTGGATTTCTTCCTGGGGTGAGAAATTCCTGGATGGATGCTTTTCTCCTGCCCCCCACTTGCCTGGCTCCTGCATGAAAAGGGGTGGCAGGGGAACATGGAACCGGGGCTCTTCCCCTCCCAAGATTCAGCAGGCAGAACCTGGATGAAGAATTTGCATATCTCCATCTCCTCCCCACCAGCAGATTTCCCACGACACTCACCCAGAGTCTATACATCCCTTGCAAGGCTCGCTGGCAGCCAGCCTCTTTGCCTTCTGGCTATGGGTGAGAGAGTGCAGAGTCCTAGAGAGGCCAGACTCTCCCTGATGTCACTCACTTCCTGCCTTCCTCTGACACATCTGGGGGTGCAGAAGAGACCCTCACCTGCATAGACTCAGTTTCTTTTCTGAAGCCGGAGATGGGCCCAGCCAGATGTTTGCAGAAGGAGCCCCCTGGTGGGCTCTCCAGGCAAAGCAAGGAGCCTCTTGCAATAAGAATAGAATAGAATAGAATAGAATAGAATAGAGTAGAGTAGAGTAGAGTAGAGTAGAGTAGAGTAGAGTAGAGTAGAGTAGAGTAGAGTAGAGTAGAATAGAATAGAAATAAATGAATAGAAATAATAGAATAGAATAGGAATAAATGAATAGAATATAGAGTAGAATAGAATAGAATAGAAATAAATGAATAGAAATAATAGAATAGGAATAAATGAATAGAATATAGACTAGAATAGAATAGAATAGAAATAAATGAATAGAAATAACAGAATAGAATAGAATAGGAATAAATGAATAAAATATAGAGTAGAATAGAATAGAAATAAATGAATAGAATAGAATAGGAATAAATGAATAGAATATAGAATAGAATAGAAATAAATGAATAGAAATAATAGAATAGAATAGAATAGAATAGAATAGAATAGAATAGAATAGAATAGGAATAAATGAATAGAATAGAATAGGAATAAATGAATAGAATATAGAGTAAAATAGAATAGAATAGAAATAAATGAATAGAATAGAATAGAAATAAATGAATAGAATAGAATAGAATAGGAATAAATGAATACAATATAGAGTATAATAGAATACAATAGAAATAAATGAGTAGAATAGAATAGGAATAAATGAATAGAATATAGAGTAGAATAGAATAGAATAGAATAGAATAGAATAGAATAGAAATAATAGAATAGAATAGAATAGAATAGAATAGAATAGAATAGAATAGAATAGAATAGAATAGAATAGAATAGAACTGGAAGGGACCTTGGAGGTCTTGTAGTCCAGCCCCCTGCTTGGACCTATATCTTATCTCATCTCTCTTCTGCCATCTCATCTTGTCTTATGTCTTATATCTTGTCTCATTTTATCTTATCTTTCTGTCTTGTCTTATGTCTAACTTTTATCTCTCTTCTTATATCTTATCTCATATCTCGTCTTATGTCTTTTATTTTATCTCTTGTCTTATCTTTTATCTTATCTTATACCTTATATCTTATCTTATCTTGTCTTATATCTTATCATCTTATCTTATATCTGAGGGTGGGGGTGTGCCTGGAACCCCCCCCCCCAAACAGTCCATGCAATTATTTTGGGTTGGCATCTTTATATGAAGACCAGATGAGTCAACTTTTTTTTTAATTAAATTGCTTTTTATTCTCCTTCTCCCCGTGTACCTTTCACCCATTTCCAGTCTCCTCCTCCTCCCCCCCCCCGCCCCCAGCGCGGTAAAACGCACTCCCGTATTGCAAGAGGTCCTTTGCATTGCCTAGAGAGTCCACCAGGGGGCTCTCTCCGCAAACATGAGGCTTGACCATATCCGTCTTCAAGAAAAGGAAGTGAGCATGCGCAGGCCCCATTTGCCAGGACTGGGTCCTCTGGGAGGCGTTCGGAGATGGTTCGGAGGAGTTGAGTGACATGCGGGAGAGTCTGGCCTCTCTAGGACTCCGCACTCCCTCGCCCTGGCCAGCAGGCAAAGAGGCTGCAGGAGAGTCTTGCCGGCAAAGAGATTCAGACGTGACTCCCGGGTGAGTGTGGAGCTTCCCCCCCTGGAAGCCCAAAGGATCCACGTGTTGCAAAAGGGGAAGGAGACCTTCCCAGTTCCTCCCCTGGGTGCAGCCTTTGCACTCCAGGGAAGAGGGAAGCGCAGGTTCCGACGTTCCCCTGCCGCCCCCTTTCCATGCACGTGTCAAGGAAACACGTGCAAACACATGCAAACAGATATATAAATCCTTCCATTCCCCACGACCCGGTCAGAGCTAAAGAAGCTTCTTGGATGAAATCTGTAAAGGAAAAAACCAGATGCTAGAGCATTGTGGTCTGGCATTAGTAGTAGTAGTAGTAGTAGTAGTAGTAGTAGTAGTAGTAGTAGTAGTAGTAGTAGTAGTAAGAAGAAGAAGAAGAAGAAGAAGAAGAAGAAGAAGAAGAAGAAGAAGAAGAAGAAGAAGAAGAAGAAGAAGAAGAAGAAGAAGAAGAAGAAGAAGAAGTTGGAAGGACCTTGGAGGTCATCTAGTCCAACCCCTGCTCAGGCAGGAAACCCTATACCATTTCAGACAAATGGCTGTCCAGTCTCTTCTTAAAAACTTCCAGTGTTGGAGCATTCACAGCTTCTGGAGGCAAGTTGTTCCACTGGTTAATTGTTCTAACTGTCAGGAAGGTTTTCCTTAGTTCTAGGTTGCTTCTCTCCTTGATTAGTTTCCACCCGTTGCTTCTTGTCCTGCCTTCAGACGCCTTGGAATATAGCTTGACTCCCTTTTCTTTATGGCAGCCCCTGAGATATTGGAATACTGCTATCACGTCCTCCCTTGTCCTTCTCTTCATTAAACTAGACATACTCAATTCTAGCAACCGTTCCTTATATGTTTTAGCCTCCAGTCCCCTAATCATCTTTGTTGCTTTTCTCTGTACTCTTTCTAGAGTCTCAACATCTATTTTACATCCTGGTGACCCAAACTGGATGCAGTATTCCAAGTGTGGCCTTACCAAGGCCTTGTAAAGTGGTATTAACACTTCACGTGATCTTGATTCTATCCTTCTGTTCATGCAGCCCAGCACTGTGTTGGCCTTTTTGGCAGCTGCAGCACACTGCAGTGAAACGTCTTCAAAGCAAACATCTTCAAAGCAAAACAAGAAAGTCCAGTTGCTCTTAAAAAATCACCTTTTGGGACAACTGTGACCTGGATGACTCAGAATCTCCATTGTAATTCTGGAACTCCCCCCCCCCCAGATCTAGAATATGAAAGCCTCCTTGGGCCTCCTTGTCTGAAGACCCAGCATACCACCTAATCAAAGAAGGCTGAAATGGGCTTGAAGAACGTCTCCAGGGCTTCGTCAGCGATTCCAATCATATGAATGAAAAGATCTTTGGGGTTCCTGAACCTCCATTGTCCCCATTTGGGAACAATGTTGGAGAATGGAGAAGAAATGGAGGGACGTTACCCAGTAGGCAAGGACTCCTGGGCAGGAGCTGAGCAGAAGACCCTGGAGGTGAAAGCCATCAGTTCCGAGGCCCAGCGAAGGCTCTTCAGGACCGTCCACTTCCAAGAGGCCCAGGGACCCCGTGAGATTTGCAGCCACCTTCACCATCTTTGCCATCAGTGGCTGCAACCGGTGAGGAACACCAAAGGGCAGATGTTGGACCTGGTGGTTCTGGAGCAATTCCTGGCCGTCCTGCCTGCAGAGATGCAGGGTTGGATCCGGGAGTGCGGAGCAGAGACCAGCTCCCAGGCGGTGGCCCTGGCTGAAGGCTTCCTCCTGAGTCAGGCCGAGGAGCAGAAGGAACCTGTAGAGTTGAAGGTAAGAACCTTACTTGGAGCAAACGTTCCGTTACTCGTTCCATCTCCGTGGGACCGGCAACGTTGTGATGTGAAAGCAAGAATCCCTTCGTTTCCTTTTTATTTCCGGTCCAGGCACCATTTGTAGAGGTCACTGAACATCACACAGAAGGCAGGGATTTGTCAAATCCTTCTCAGGAGCTGCTTTTTGGAGGCGTCTCTAGAAAAGATCGATGTCAGGACACTTCAAAAGGTAAGGGAAGTTTTTTTAAGGAAGGAGTCCCCAACCTATGGGCTGCAGCTCACTACCAGGCCATGGCCTACTGGCCACCAGGCTGCGGGGCAGGCTGGCCAGTGCACGCAGGTCCGCACTAGCGCCTGTGGACCCATTTGTGCATGCCTGCTGGCAGCGGTGGTTAGTGCCTGCACACCTGCACAAACAGGGCTGCTAGCACCATGCAGGTTGTGTGGCCTGTTTGCGTATGCGTGCGGGTGCTAGCAGCAGTGGTGGCTAGTGCCTGCGCGCATGTGCATATGGGCCGCTAGCACCATGTGGGTGCGCGCAGCCCTATTCACGTGTGGCCCTGTTTGCACGTGGCTCCATTTGCACGGGTGCACGCACATAAATTTCGCAGCTGCCACCATTTCCCTCCGGGCCGCTAGCAACGTGAGGGTACGTGCGGCCCTGTTCACATGTGGCCCTATTTGCATGTGGCTCCATTTGCGCACGTGCGTGCACATAAATTTCCCAGCTGTTCCCTTTCCCTCCGGGCCACCAGCATGAAAAGTTTGGTGATCTGCTTTCAGGGGTATGATGTTGTTGAAGAGAGTCCAGCTCCCTCTCATTCTTCTACACGTCTTGTTTATGATTTCTCCCCAACTTTTATTTAACTACGGCTCTAAAAGTCTGCTTCCACCAGTCTTTGTTTCTTTTACAGGGAAGAGATCAACGCCACCAACCGTTTTGGGATCATCCCCTTTTTCTGGTAGATTCAAAACAGCAGCTGAAGTTTCGACTCAGGTACAGGGGCTAAAAATCAGAGACAATGGGGTGAGCTGACCCTGACTCAGGCAGGTTCCATTCTCAAGCACGATATACGCTCATCCGCTCCACGAGAAAAATGTTTCATGTTACTGTAGGACATTGCAAAAGGACGTAAAGGGAATCCAATTGCTGAGCACCTGAAGAAGTGCAGTCATGTGACCGTGGGAGGGGGGGCTGATCACCGGAACTTTGAATCGTTGTTGGTACTCTACCACAGAGTTCCCCAACCTTTCTGGGTTAGCGGCCAGAAAAGAGGGGATGGTTATGTGGGAGGGGTAGGCATGTGCGCTCACACGAGCCCCCGTTGCTCACTGGAGTGGGGCCAAGAGCACCTGTGATGTTCGTGCGAGTGAGGCCCCGAGCACCTGCGACACGCAAATGGGGTCACGAGCCCCCGCAACAATTGCACAAGTGGGACCGCGAGCGCCCACGATGCTCGTGTGTGGGACTGTGCGCACGAACATGGGCCCACCAGCCAGCCACTTACACGACCCGGTTGCAAATAGGCCACAGACCGGTAGTGGGCCGTGGCCCACAGGTTGGGGACCCCTGTTCTACTAGATAGATCAGTCAGAACTTCAAACAGTCACTAAGTGGTTGGTCGTAACTTGAGGACTACCTGTAGCTTTTGTGGCTTTTCCTTTCTTGCCCACGTGAGGCAATGGATTCGCTTTGTATCATTTTTGGGGGGGGGGGGGGAGGGAGGGGCCATTCTGCCTTAATTCTAGCTTTGAATGGTCTGGAATGACCCTTTCATTGGACCTGGTAGTCTCACAGTGGAGAGTACTGGTTGCTCCTACAGCCGTACTTCCGAGTTCCTTTAACTTGCTTCCCAAGTTCTTCAGAACTTTCAAGGCCTCTCTCACCACCTTCCTTCCTTCCTTCCTTCCTTCCTTCCTTCCTTCCTTCCTTCCTTCCTTCCTTCCTTTCTTCCTTCCCGCCTTCCCTCCATCCTCTTTCTTCCCTCCCTCCTTCCTTCCTTCTTTCTCTCCCTCCTTCCTTCTTTCTTTCCTTCCTTCTCTCCCTCCCTCCTGCCTTCCTTCCTCCTCCCTCCCTCTCTCCTTCCTTCCCTCCTTCCTTCTCTCCCTTCCTCCTGCCTTCCTCCTCCCTCCCTCTCTCCTTCCTTCCTTCTCTCCCTCCCTCCTTCCTTCCCACCCTTCCTTCCTTCCTTCATTCCTTCCCTCCTTCCTTCTCTCCCTTCCTACTTCCTTCCCACTCTCCCTCCTTCCCACCTTCCTTCCTTCTTTCCTTCCTCTCTCCCTCCTCCATTCCTTCCTTCCCTCCCTCCCTTCACGCTGGAGTTCTGCAGTACGGTTGGCTTTGAACTAGCCTGGCCAGCCGTAGGCTCTGGCTGGGTACGAAAGTGTTAGGCACAGGTAGGATGGATCTCTGAGATGACATCACAGGGCATCTACTGTTAGGTCACAGAGTAACTGCCCAGTACTTCCTTGTGCAAGGATCGGGCAGGATTGCAGCTGCTGACAGCTCTGCTTGGGGCCCATCTGTCAGTTGATTAAGAAGGAAATTGGAATTCCTTTCCCTGAAGGGCACTAAAAGAATTCTACAGAATTCAGTCAAGTGTATTAAACTTGCCCCAACTGTATTTTTGGTGAGAGACTATATAAACTCCATTTCTTTGCACAGATTTTTTTTTATATCTGCTAGAAAATAAACGTGAGCCCACTGCAGATATAATAATAATAATGATGATGATGATGATGATGATGATGATGATGATGATGGAAGGGACCTTGGAGGTCATCTAGTCCAGGGCTTTTCAACCAGTGGTATGGGTACCACCTGTGGTACATTGGCACCTGCCAGGTAGTACGCAACCATCCTAGAAAAGTGGTAGCGGGGGAGGGGAATGAGCTGAACCGGTGGCAGAACCGCACAAGCCTGAGCGAGCGATGGCTGGAGCTGCAGGGCTGTCAGGGCTCAGTGGAAGCGCCAGGATCAGTGCCAGGCTCCAGCTGGAGCTCGGTGCTGATCCTGGCGCTTCTGCTGAGCCCTGAAGAAGCACCAATCAGCTGGAAAGCTGCACTGATCCTGGCGCTTCTGCTGAGCCTAGAAGAAGTGCCGATCAGCTGGAATGTTGCAGCATCTCCAGGGTCTTGTGATTTACATTCAGATGCTTGGCAACGGATTCATATTTATGACGGTCACAGTGTCCCAGGGTCATGGGAAGTGACCAAAACCTGCTTCAACCACCCAGAAGACGGGGGGGGGGGGAATAAAAACCAAACACCTCCACCCCACCCCCACTGCCAATCCTCAACAGAAATGCTCACAACAATGGAAACCTCGGACAGGAGGAAGAGTGCAGGCAGGTGTCTTGCTCGGCTGTGGCTTGGGGGGCACTTTTTTCAGGGCCATTGTAACTTCGAACACTCGCTAAGTGAACTGTTGTAAGTCGAGGACTACCTGTACTTTATCAAGTTTTTGACACCTTGCTAGGCGACTGGTGGTACTTGGATGTTGCCATATCCTAAAAGTGGTACAATGGGTGAAAAGGTTGAAAAGCCCTGACCTAGTCCAACCCCTCTTCTTTGCTAATTTGTCAACAAAGAGAGAAAACTTGCAAATCCTTCTTGGGACTGTAAGATCATGGCAAACTCTTTTTCCTGAGCAGAGCGATGTGTCCTTCAAGGAGGTGGCTGTGTATTTCTCTAAAGAGGAGTGGTCTCAGCTGGATGCCTGTCAAAAAGCCCTCCATGAAGAAGTCATGCTGGAGAATTCTCGGAATGTGGCCTCGCTGGGTAAGGAGCTTGGTGCACAAAATATTGCCTTGTATGTTTAAGGAGATTCTCAACCATCCAGGTCACGGTTGTAATAATAATAATAATAATAATAATAATAATAATAATAATAATAATAATAAGGTTAACAAGGTCCGCACTAGATATTGGAGTTCCTGGATATCTGGTGAAAAATGGGTTACAGGACTCAGGACTGTTGGCTGAGCAACCAGGGCCAGCAGCTGCAGAACTACTGGAAGAAAAGGTGTTTACCCGTCGCAGATACACAGTGATGGAAAACAAAGAAATAATGATCTGTTACTACAGATCAAGTCCAACAAGAAGAGGATATCTAAAACGAATGCACCAGTTCTGGAAAGAACAACATCCAGAATCAGAAATAACAGAACAGAGACTAGCAGATCAACGCCGATTTATAACACGAAATAAAATATTCACAGAAACAGAATTGGACGAACTGCAAAGGTTTACCCAGGGCAAAGAAATCAAAGCCTTACCAGAAGTAATTCAGAATGTAGAGGCAAACCAGGGGGAGTTGGCAGTGAAGGAATCTAGCAGAGATATACAACTGTTCTCATTTGGAAATCAGGCACCTCTACCTCAGGAAGAACAAAACCCTCTAACTAAAGAAATAAAAGAATTGAAACAAAGAATAACTGAGCATCTAGAACAGCACAAAAACAACAGAATAAGGCTACCTGCATTGAAGCTTGTTCCAAAGAAACAGCTAGCACAAGCATTAAAAGATGCAAATACTGCAATATCAAGTATAAGCACCAATTCACTGCAAGAAACAAACCAACTAATGTACAGCACAGCTGCAGTTATAACAGAATACCTGGGATGCAAAATCAACAAAAAAGAAAAACAAACAAACAGTGCACCAGAAAAAATGGAAGGTTAGACTAGAAAATAAGATCAGCAAGTTAAGATCACATGCAAGCAAGCTAGAACAGATGAAAGAAAAGAAGCTGAAGAACAAGAAGACCAAAGAATACCTAATCAAGAAATACCACTTAGAAACAAGGAAGATCAAGGAAGCACTGGAAATAATAAAGCAACAAATAACAGCTATAGCCAGGAAAATCAGTAGATATGAAGCTCGAATTGCAAACTATAGGCAGAACCTCCAATTTCAATCCAATCAGAAACGTTTCTACCAATCCATCAATGGAGAAACTGCAAGGAATCAGTCAGTACCTGACAAGGAAGAAACAGTACAGTTCTGGAAGCAGATATGGGATAACCCAAAGAAATACAATAAGGATGCGGCTTGGTTAAAAGAGGTGGATGCAAATAAAACAGAAGTTGAAATGAAAGAACTAGCAATAACAACAAAAATGGTAGAAAAAAGAGCAAAGAAAATCAAAAATTGGTCAGCACCAGGTGAAGATGAACTGCATGGGTTTTGGTTGAAACATCTAACTGTTATACACCCACTCATTGCCAAGCAGTTCAACAATATACTACAAGGAGGAGAAATTGAAAAGTGGCTAACAACTGGGAAAACCTACCTAATAATGAAAAATCCAGCAAAAGGGGCAACACCAGGTAACTACAGGCCAATTACCTGCTTACCAACAACTTTCAAATTACTAACTGGTGTAGTAGCTGATGCAGTGCAACAGCATCTAGTTGAAAACAATCTCTTTCCACCTGAGCAGAAAGGAAACCGCCCCAATAGCAGAGGAACAAAAGATCAACTCCTAATAGACAAAATGATCTTGGAAAACTGCAAGAGAAGGAAGACCAACCTGAATGTGGCATGGATTGACTACAAAAAGGCATTTGACTCTCTGCCACATGATTGGATAATAAAGTGCCTAGAAATAACAGGAGTCAGTAGAAACATCAGAAAATTTGTGCAAAGATCGATGGCACAATGGAAGACACAGTTGCAGATCAATGGTGAGAGGCTGGGAGAGGTTAATATCAAGAGAGGAATATTTCAAGGAGATTCATTATCACCATTACTATTTGTTATTGCACTGTTTCCTCTGTCAACAATACTGAATAACTCAGGACATGGCTATCAAACATCAAAAACATCTGCTAGACTATCCCACCTCCTTTACATGGATGATCTGAAGCTGTATGGAAAAACATCATCTGAAATAGAATCGCTGCTCAACACTGTCCGTATATATAGCCAAGATATTGTAATGGAGTTTGGCTTGGACAAATGTGCCACACTTACTATCAAACAAGGAAAAATAATGAAAACTGAAGGAATCAAGATGCCCCACGAAAATAACATTAAGAGTCTGGATGAGGAAGAGTACTACAAATACTTGGGTATCCTTCAAGCTGACAACATCAAGCACACTGAAGTCAAGAAAAAGATTAGAGGTGAATACATCAAGAGAGTGAAGAAGATCTTAAAATCCAAACTCAATGGAGGAAATACCATAAAGGCAATCAACACCTGGGCAATCCCAGTCATTAGGTACACAGCTGGAATAGTGGACTGGACTCAAGCAGAACTAAAAGCAATGGATAGGCAGACCAGAAAAATAATGACAATGAATCACGCCCTTCATCCACGCAGTGACATTGATAGACTTTATCTACCAAGGCAAATAGGTGGGCGTGGAATGCTACAAGTACATCAGATGGTTGAAGAAGAAAAAATGGCTTTGGAAGAATATCTGAAGAACAATGATGAAGATGCACTGAAATTAGTATATCAGGAAGGCTTACTAACTACTGGAGAGACCAAACTGGCCTACAAGAAAGACCAAATGAAGAACAGAATAGAGGCATGGGAAGACAAAGCACTACATGGCCAATACATGAAAAAAATAGCTGGGAAAGCAGATAATAATAAAACCTGGCAATGGCTAAGAGCAGGAAAATTGAAGAAAGAGACCGAGGGACTAATTCTGGCTGCACAAGACCAAGCCTTAAGGACAAATGCATACAAAGTCAAAATTGAGAAGACAGCAACAGACAGTAAGTGCCGCCTATGCAAAGAAGCTGAAGAAACAGTGGACCACTTGGTAAGCTGTTGCAAGAAGATTGCACAGACTGATTACAAGCAGCGGCATGACAAAGTAGCAACAATGGTGCATTGGAAGATCTGCAAAAAATATCATTTGCCTGTAAGCAAAAACTGGTGGGATCATAAAATAGAGAAAGTCATAGAAAATGATAAAATTAAACTGCTCTGGGACTTCAGAATTCAAACAGACAAGCACCTGCAACATAACACCCCAGACTTAACAATTGTCGATAAGAAAGACAAAAAAGTCTGGATAGTGGACGTGGCAGTGCCTGGAGATAGCAGAATAGAAGAGAAAGAACTGGAGAAGATAACAAAATACAAAGACCTACAAATAGAAATAGAAAGACTGTGGCAAAAGCAAGCAAGGGTAGTACCAATAGTCATAGGCTCCTTGGGTGCAATCCCAAAACAACTGGAGCACCACTTGAACACCATTGGCATTGACAAATTCGCTATTAGTCAATTGCAAAAGGCGGCCTTATTAGGAACTGCTTCCACTGCTGCATCATGCGACGATATCTGTAATACCATCACACATCCACATCTGCCTATCCCAGGTCCTGGGTAAGGACTCGATAGGTAGACAAAATGCCAAATCCAGTCTGAACATCTGGCTGACTGTGCGATGATCGATAATAATAAAAAAACTGTTCTGGGACTTCAGAATTCAAACAGACAAGCACCTGCAATATAACACCCCAGACTTAACAATTGTCGATAAGAAAGACAAAAAAGTCTGGATAGTGGATGTGGCAGTGCCTGGAGACAGCAGAATAGACGAGAAAGAGCTGGAGAAGATAACAAAATACAAAGACCTACAAATAGAAATAGAAAGACTGTGGCAAAAGCAAGCAAGGGTAGTACCAATAGTCATAGGTGCCTTGGGTGCAATCCCAAAACAACTGGAGCACCACTTGAACACAATTGGCATTGACAAATTCGCTATTAGTCAATTGCAAAAGGCGGCCTTACTAGGAACTGCTTCCAGCCTGCGACGATATCTGTAATACCATCAAACATCCACATCTGCCTATCCCAGGTCCTGGGTAAGGACTCGATGGGTAGACGAAATGTCAAATCCAGTCTGAACATCTGGCTGACTGTGCGATGATCAATAATAATAATAATAATAATAATAATAATAATAATAATAATAATAATAATATTGAAAAGCTGGGAGAGGTTAATATCAAGAGAGGAATATTTCAAGGAGATTCATTATCACCATTACTATTTGTTATTGCACTGTTTCCTCTGTCAACAATACTGAATAACTCAGGACATGGCTATCAAACATCAAAACATCTGCCAGACTATCCCACCTCCTTTATATGGATGATCTGAAGCTGTATGGAAAAACATCATCTGAAATAGAATCACTGCTCAACACTGTCCGTATATATAGCCAAGATATTGTAATGGAGTTTGGCTTGGACAAATGTGCCACACTTAACTATCAAACAAGGAAAAGTAGTGAAAACTGAAGGAATCAAGATGCCCCACGAAAATAACATTAAGAGTCTGGATGAGGAAGATTACTACAAATACTTGGGTATCCTTCAAGCTGACAACATCAAGCACACTGAAGTCAAGAAAAAGATTAGAGGTGAATACATCAAGAGAGTGAAGAAGATCTTAAAGTCCAAACTCAATGGAGCAAATACCATAAAGGCAATCAACACCTGGGCAATTCCAGTAATTAGGTACACAGCTGGAATAGTGGACTGGACTCAAGCAGAACTAAAAGCAATGGATAGGCAGACCAGAAAAATAATGACAATGAATCACGCCCTTCATCCACGCAGTGACATTGATAGACTTTATCTACCAAGGCAAATAGGTGGGCGTGGAATGCTACAAGTACATCAGATGGTTGAAGAAGAAAAAATGGCTTTGGAAGAATATCTGAAGAACAATGATGAAGATGCACTGAAATTAGTATATCAGGAAGGCTTACTGACTACTGGAGAGACCAAACTGGCCTACAAGAAAGACCAAATGAAGAACAGAATAGAGGCATGGGAAGACAAAGCACTACATGGCCAATACATTAAAAAAATAGCTGGGAAAGCAGATAATAATAAAACCTGGCAATGGCTAAGAGCAGGAAAATTGAAGAAAGAGACCGAGGGACTAATTCTGGCTGCACAAGACCAAGCCTTAAGGACAAATGCATACAAAGTCAAAATTGAGAAGACAGCAACAGACAGTAAGTGCCGCCTATGCAAAGAAGCTGAAGAAACAGTGGACCACTTGGTAAGCTGTTGCAAGAAGATTGCACAAACTGATTTCAAGCAGCGGCATGACAAAGTAGCAACAATGGTGCATTGGAAGATCTGCAAAAAATATCATTGCCTGTAAGCAAAAACTGGTGGGATCATAAAATAGAGAAAGTCATAGAAAATGATAAAAATAAACTGCTCTGGGACTTCAGAATTCAAACAGACAAGCACCTGCAACATAACACCCCAGACTTAACAATTGTCGATAAGAAAGACAAAAAAGTCTGGATAATGGACGTGGCAGTGCCTGGAGATAGCAGAATAGAAGAGAAAGAACTGGAGAAGATAACAAAATACAAGACCTACAAATAGAAAGAGAAAGATTGTGGCAAAAGCAAGCAAGGGTAGTACCAATAGTCATAGGCGCCTTGGGTGCAATCCCAAAACAACTGGAGCACCACTTGAACACCATTGGCATTGACAAATTTGCTATTAGTCAATTGCAAAAGGCGGCCTTATTAGGAACTGCTTCCATCCTGCGACGATACCTGTAATACCATCAAACATCTACTTCTGCCTATCCCAGGTCCTGGGTAAGGACTCGATAGGTAGACAAAATACCAAATCCAGTCTGAACATCTGGCTGACTGTGCGATGATTGATAAAATAATAGTTGGAAGGGACCTTGCAGGTCATCTAGTCCAACCCCCTGCTCAGGCAGGAAACCCTGTACCAGGGGTAGGCAACCTTGGCCCCTTCATGACTTGTGGACTTCAACTCCCAGAATTCCTGAGCCAATATGGCTCAGCTTGGAAACTTCTCCATTTCCCCTCAGCATGGCTGGCTCGAGAATTCTGGGAGTTGAAGTCCACGAGTCATAAAAGAGCCAAGGTTGCCTACCTCTGCTCTATACCATTTCAGACAAATGGCTGTCCAGTCTCTTCTTAAAAACTTCCAGTGTTGGAGCATTCACTGCTTCTGGAGGCAGGTTGTTCCACTGATTAGTTGTTCTCACTGTCAGGAAGTTTCTCCCAAAGGTGCTTTTCAAAAAGGCAATTGGACTTTGTTGATTTTTTAATTTTTTTAATTTTTAATTTTTTTCCCCCTTGAAAACATTTCGCTTCTCTTCCAAAAAGCTTCTTCGGTTCTTCAGAACTTGACGAGAAGCAAAACATTTTCAAGGAAAAAAAAAACAAGAAAGTCCAGTTGTCTTTTGAAAAAGCACCTCTGTAGATTTGTAGATCTTGTGGAATTGTAAAACTGGTCCCAGTTAAGCTCAGCAGCGGCTTTATTTTTTTTCTGCTCTTTAAATACAGATACGACGACAGTGCTTAATTTTTTTTATGAAGAAATCATGAAAATAAGCAAAGGTTTCTATCCATTGATACAATAGAAATTGTCCATTTCAATATTATATGTAAATTTATTACTATTAATAATAATAAAGTTGGAAGGGACCTTGGAGGTCATCTAGTCCAACCCCCTGCTCAGGCAGGAAACCCTATACCATTTCAGACCAATGGCTGTCCAGTCTCTTCTTAAAAACTTCCACTGTTGGAGCATTCACCGCTTCTGGAGGCAGGTTGTTCCACTAGTTAATTGTTCTAACTGTCAGAAAATTTCTCTTTAGTTCCAGGTTGCTTCTCTCCTTGATTAGTTTCCATTCATTGCTTCTTGTTTTGCCTTCAGGAGCTTTGGAGAATAGCTTGACTCCCTCTTCTTTGTGGCAACTCCTGAGATATCGGAACACTGCTATCATGTCACCCCCTGGTCATTCTCTTCGTTAAATTAGACTTACCCAGTTCCAGCAACCATTCCTTATATATTTTAACCTCCAGTCCCCTAATCATCTTTGTTGCTCTTCTCTGTACTCTTTCTAGAGTCTCAACATCTTTTTTACATTGCGGTGACCAAAACTGTATGCAGTATTCCAGGTGTGGCCTTACAAAGACATTGTAAAGTGGTATTAACACTTTACGTGTTCTTGATTCTATCCCTCTGTTAATGCAGCCTAGCTCTGTGTTGGCCTTTTTGGCAGCTGCAGCACACGGCTGGCTCATATTTAAGTGATTGTCCACTAGGACTCTGAGGTCCCTCTCACAGTTGCTACTATTGAGTGAGGTACCCCCTATACTGTACCTGTGCATTTGGTTTTTCTTGCCTAAATGTAGAGGCTTACTTTCAGAACTTAGTAATAACCAAGACTAAATCAAGCTATTACGTTTTGACCTGGGTTTAGAAATATTGCAGTCCTTGATAAAATTCGAGCTGGAAATTTACCGTCAGTTTCTATAGTTCAGCCCTCTCTGTGGGCACGTGCGCCATTGCCCCAGCCCCGCCTCGCCCCACGGCCCCCTCACCAGCAGCTCCCCCGGAGGAGAGTCGCCCCCGAGCACGGCCTGCGCAGAGCAGCGCAGCCAAGGACATGGCAGCCAGGCAGTGGGGGCAAGACTCCCACCCTCGCGCCCTGTCATGTGCAACTGATGCTGCAGGGCGCAGGCAGAGGGCGTGGCCGCCATGGCGCTACTGGGCTGCCTGGGTGATCTGCAGCGGGCCGTGGAGGCGGTGGGTGGGCCTGCAGGTGGGCGGAGCGGGGACAGAGTGGGCTAGGGGAGGGGAAGCGGGGCTGGGTTTGGGGCACTCGCTCTCTAAAAGGTTCGCCATCACTGCTATAGTTGTTCCTTATTTCTTTTCTCTGGCCTTATTACAATTGTCACTCTCTTTTTTCTCTCTCTCCAGGGAGTAAAGGGCAAGGGAATAAAAATGGCAAGGAGAGCCTCCAAGCTTGGACGCTTGAAGCGGGAAAGGGACCGTTTGCAAATGAAATGGAACCAAAAGCGCGCAAGGAAAGTCCCTCCAAAAACGGAAGGAAACGAGGTTCTTCCTTGCCGTGGCCTCAAATTCAAGATTTGTTGGTCCAACCAAACCGCCGTCTTAAAAGTAAGGGAAAATCTTTGGGGAAAGGCGGAGAAATATTGCAGGACGTATCCGATGTAAACCAAGCTTGCAGAACCCCGGTGAAAGGACAGAAGACGGGTCCGCTCAAGGAGAACAAAAACAGTTCCCGTCGTACTTTTGCTCTGTCTCTGCGCGAAAGAGTCAGCCTGGGGGAAAAGCCGTATAAATGCCTAGAATGTGGAAAACACTTCAGCAACAGCAGTTCTCTCACTTGCCACAGAAGGATCCACACCGGAGAGAAGCCCTATCAATGCTTGGAGTGTGGAAAGAGTTTCAGTAGCAGCAGTAACCTCACTGCTCATAAAAGGAGTCACTCGGGAGAGAAACCCTATCAATGCCTGGAGTGTGGGAAAAGCTTTAGCATCAGCAGCAGCCTCACGTCCCATAAAAGGAGTCACTCGGGAGAGAAACCCTATCAGTGCCTGGAATGTGGGAGAAGCTTTAGCACTAGCAGCAGCCTCACGTCCCATAAAAGGAGTCACTCGGGAGAAAAACCGTACAAATGTCCCGAGTGTGAAAAGAGCTTCAGCACAAGCAGCAGCCTAACGTCCCACAAAAGGAGTCACTCGGGAGAAAAACCCTATAAATGCCTGGAGTGCGGGAAGAGCTTTAGTACAAGCAGTTACCTTATTTCTCACAAGAGGATCCACACGGGGGAGAAGCCTTACAAATGCACAGAGTGTGGGAAAAGCTTCAGCAACAGCAGTAGCCTCACTTCCCACAGGAGGAGCCACTCGGGGGAGAAGCCCTATCAATGCCTGGATTGCGGAAAGAGCTTCAGGAAAAGCAGCAACTTTGCTTCGCACAAAAGGACCCACACGGGGGAGAAGCCGTACAAATGCAGGGAGTGTGGAAAGAGCTTTAATCAGAGCAGTGACCTCATTTCCCATAAAAGGATCCACACGGGGGAGAAGCCGTACAAATGCATGGAATGTGGGAAGAGCTTCAATACCAGCAGTAACCGTGCTTCCCACAAAAGGACCCACACAAGGGAGAAAATCTATAAGTGGATGAAGGTACATTTTAGCAAAAGCGCTAGCCTCTCTAAACATAGAAGGATCCATGCCGGAGAGAAACCCTATAAATGCACAGACTGCGGAAAGAGCTTTAGGAAGACCGCTACTTTTATTTCCCATAAAAGGATTCATGCGGTGGAGAAACAGTATAAATTCCTGGAGGGTGAAACCGGAGTCTAAGGAAACGCTTCTCTTTTGTTCTCATAATAGGATCCATCTTGGAAATAAAGCCTATCAAAGTATAGACTGGAAAGAGCTTTAATTAATGTTCTCACGTTGTTGTTGTTGTTGTTGTTAGTTGCGAAGTCGTGTCCGACCCATCGCGATCCCATGGACAACGTTCCTCCAGGCCTTCCTGTCCTCTACCATCTTCTGGAGCCCATTTAAGCTCACGCCTACTGCTTCAGTGACTCCATCTAGCCACCTCCTTCTCTGTCGTCCCCTTCTTCTCTTGCCCTCAATCTTTCCCAGCAATAGGCCCTTCTCCAGTGAGTCCTTCCTTCTCATTAGGTGGTTCTCATCTTACTTACCCAAATTCAGTCCACAGAGCAGAAAACTGTACAACTGCATGGAACAGTGAAAGAGCTTTATTAACATGGGTCTTTTACTCAAACTAAGAAGAAGCAATGGGGAGGAAAGCATAAAGATACGGGGAATGTGAGAAGAGTGTTGGACAGTGTTCCATTAAAGCTGCATACAGGAATGAAAATATGTAACGTGTGGGGAGAGTTTCAACCGAAAGAGCTATCGTCTTTCCCACACAAAGGATGGATGAAGTGTGGAAAGTATTTCCATATGTATAGTTTATGCTTCTCATTCAAAGAATCCACAGTGGAGAAATTGTATAAATGTTAGAGCACTGGGGAAAATGTTGATTCCGTACAGATTTTTTCCCCTCGGAGTTTAAACATTCGTTACAACCCGGATATGTTGTAGGTGGATATGGTGATGCCTTTTTCCTTGCTCATTGTCTTTAATACTAATAATATTCTCTTATGTAATGTGTAATGTTAATGGATTGGCATCTTTTGCGTAGCCCGGAAAGGATGGGAACAAAAACTGCAGCTGTTACATAAATATTTGGTAGACAAGATGTACATAGATGGCCATTCTTACTGCGCCTACTCCAAGCGTAGCAGATGGAGGCTAGGTCTAGGGCAGGGGTAGGCAACCTTGGCTCTTTTATGACTCGTGGACTTCAACTCCCAGAATTTCTGAGCCAGTCATACTGATTCAGGAATTCTGGGAGTTGAAGTCCACGAGTCATAAAAGAGCCAAGGTTGCCTACCCCTGGTTTAGGGGCAACTGCCCACCTTCCATCCTAACCAGGATCACGAAGCTCTGACACCAGTAACTCATCCCCTAATCAGCACATGCTTGGACTACTGGACTACAGTCTTTGTAGGATTGCTTTGATGATTAATCAGAAGCTGCCATTGGTGTAGAACTTGTTTTTGCAGTGTAGCACTTATCTCTGGAACCCGCCCTCGCTACCTATAATATTCCAAATCCAATTCCATTGCTCCTTTTTATGTACCTAACCCTACATTGAGTTATTTGAGAGACCATGTTCTTCGAAATTATTCTTTTCATTCAGTTGGGTCAGCCACCTGAGAAGTAAAGGGATCTTGGATCCAGAGGCAGGAACAATTATGTGCAACAACGTACCCCACAGATATCTAGCGCCTTGCTGTTAGCCTTTTACGAGGTCATGAAAACCATTTTAGCTTAAATTTTAGCTTAATAAGTTCTGGTGACCTGCATTTTTGTGATAGGTGGTTGTTCCAGTGTTTTTATTGTATGCCAAAATGATTGAGGAGTTTGGGTAAGAAAAGTAGTTGTAATAAATTCTTGGTTAGCTTGGGGATAAGCATCTAGCACTCTTGACTTTTATGTAGTCCAACTACAGATTTTGTAACTCAAGGACAGACTTGTTCCCAACACCTTCAAACCAAGTCAATGAAGCATATAATAATTGGTGGTAATTTGAATCAAACTTTGGATCCTGTTTCTAGATCAGTGGTTCTCAACCTGTGGGTCGGGACCCCATTTGGGGTCGAACGACCATTTCACGGGGGTCGCCAAACAACGCAGTCCGCCATTTTTTCCCCCTTTTCCTTAGCTGTGCTACTCCTTTTTATTCTATTGGCTTTTGAAAGCCAATAGAATAGACTCTCTTGAATAGAGTCTAATTCTATTGGCTTTCCAAAGCCAATAGGAATTGTCCAGGCTGTCTCTACCCTGATGAGCCCGCCAAAAGTCCCCTTCTGCAAACGGTGCTGCACCAGTTGAGTAGTCCTCGACTTATGACTGGTTGAGTAGTCCTCGCCTTATGACCGGTTGGGGGTTGCGGCATTAAAAAGGTTGAGAACCACTGTTCTAGATAGTTAACAGTCTACTGCTGAAATTAGATTTTAATATTTTCTAAGAACATATCTGCACGGTGGGTATTTGATGCCCTATTAATCCTTCCCAACATGAGCATATTTTTTTTATTTCTACACACAGGTATGCTTTGGGCTTATTATTTCTCAATACGCTTATTATTTCTCAATGCACTTTGATATCGAAAGTTAAAGCTACTGCCACTTCCATCCTATATCCCTTTTGTTGTTGTTAGTTGTGAAGTCGTGTCCAGCCCATTGCGACCCCATGGACAACGTTCCTCCAGGCCTTCCTGTCCTCTACCATCTTCTGGAGTCCATTTAAAATATCCCTAAGTCTGATCAAATAAATCAGACATTCAAATTAATGTTTTTTTCAATGAAGTTCAATCAATCAAAACAATCATCAATAACATTTCATCTATATAAATCCAAATCCTGTATTGAGCTTTACTATTTACAATTACCATATTCCAATTTGGTTTAGATAAACATTAACACTTCAGGTGTCTCTCCTTTCCCTTTTTCTTTAACATAATCAGTGACTCATTTATTAATATCATTTCTTCTTTTATCAAAAATCCCTCTTATTCTCCTTCCATTACAAAATAACTATCCTTCCTAAAAATAAAAATATTACTCCAAAAATACATTTCTACTCTATTTTAAATCTATAATCAATATCTATGGAAAACTCTTTTAACCCACTCAGTAAAATTTAAATCCGATCCAAATAATTATATCCACAACAAACATATTAATACAAAAAAAATCTCACTAAGTTCACATATTTAATTAATCTTTATTCAATCAGGATCTCTAATGTCTTATTTACCAGTCTTAAACCTTGAGTCAATCCGTGTCTAAAAAGCCTTTTAAATCCATCCAATAGGATTTTTAATATAACTGGATTATAAAGATGCATGTGTTCTTGTCCATAATCCCAGTATTAGGAATCTGCCAAGATATCAAAAACTTTTGACATCGGAAGAGGTTAAATTTTCATCCCCAAACTAGGAGAACTCCATAGCTAATTTGTAGCAGTGGATTGTTAATATGTGTTGGCTGCCTACATTTAAATCAGTGTTTGTTTTATTAGCAAAAACTCATGGAAGGAGACTTTAGAGAACAATACTAAATCTTTCTGGAATCGATTCCGTTTGTATCATAATTTGTGGTTTAAAATTATGATTGTTTGAAGTCATATTCTTGTATATGTAACATTTATGCGTCCTTTGTTCATTAGTAGTGAACAGTAACAGTTAAAATTTTGTTTTATTTACAATTTGGATTTCTAAGAGCATCCAACCCAACAGCAACTTTAGGAGGCATACAGATAAGAATATATATATGTTTTCCTTCCTTATTAATCCTTTTTACTAACTTGTAACTTCTGTACTTCTGTTTGGAGTGTAGAAGTCTTGAATTAAGCCTCATTGCCCTTGGTCCAATATTCTTATTCGGAGGTGTTCCAATGCACATTATTTATAAGATAAGATAAACTTTATTGTCATTTTTATACTGTGGGCACAACGGCACACATCAAAAATGAAATTTAGTTGCCTGTTCTCAAAGTGAAACACATACATGACACACACCTAAACATACTATGAACAACATATGCATAGACCCACATTCCTACATATACTTAGGAAATAAATATTAAATATTGTCTATCTTGAATATATAACGGAAGGAGGAAGCTTGAGAGTTCGCAAGGTTAATGCTGTTTGGAATGAAACTCTGGCTAAATCTCGATGTTCTGCTTCGGATACCACAAAGCCTCCTCCCAGAAGGTAACAAGGAAAACAGGTCGTGAAGAGGATGTGTAGTGTCCCAGATAATCTTACGGACCCTGCTCAAGCAGCGCTTTTGTGCTATGTCCTGGATGGGAGGGAGGGAACTGCCAATGATCTTTTTGGCCATCCTCACCACTCTCTGCACTGCCTTCCTGTCTGAAACAGTGATGCCTCCAAACCAGACTGTGATGCCGTATGACAGGATGCTCTCGATTGTCCCCCTGTAGAAAGTGGTCAGGACAGGGGAAGGAAGATGTGCTCCCAAATGTAGACAGGCAATAAGAGCAGTACAGAGGGAGGCAATGGGGCACTCCAAGGGAGAAGGAGAAGGCATTGAGAAGCCATGCCTTGGGGCTGCATAATAAAAAGGGAAGCTGGTTGCTGAAGGCAACTGTTTGCAAAGGACTCAAGGTTCATGGAATCCTGTTTTGTTTGCCTTGCTTGTGAACAATTCTGTTTGAATCGTGTTTTGTTTGCCTTTGCTTTTGGGACATTTTGCAGGTCTGTACCTAATTAATAAAAGGGGTTTGTTTTCTCTACTTGTCAAAAGAGGGGTTTGTGAATTAACAAGGACTCACATAGGCTGGGACAGAACACCTGGTAACGAAATGTTCAGAAACCAACCCACCAGCTCAGAACCTTCGCCCTCATCCTACACCCAAGCTACAGATATTCACCATTGTTGCAACTATTAAACAGACACTAAATGAACTGTTGTATGTTGAGGACTATCTGTATTCTTATTTTCCAACGCAGCTCATTTGTACCACAGAATGCAAAAGGAGTGGACTTAAAACAGTGCTGTCTCCTTAAACTTGCTAAATACTTATTTCTAATAACAGCCAAGTTGCTCCCGGCGCCGGAGGTAGGGAACTGGGTCAGAAGATTACAGAAGATCACATAGATGGCTCAAAAACTGGGAGGTGTTCTCAAAAATCAAAGATAATCCTGCAAGGAGTAATCTTTATCACATTTTTATGTCCTTCGGTTAGGTTCTCATGCCATCGAAGCCAAAAGGCAATGGAAGAAAACTTAATCCAGTATCAGTGAACTCTCCCAGGGGATCGCCAGAACTACGGAAGTAGAAGGAAGAAAAAAGATACAAAGATGGCCATCTAGCCAGCCAGTCCAGCATCTTCCTGGGTTGCAATTGTGGCTTCCATACATCTGATGAGTTTCGGGTGGGGAAACTTCTGATCGGGATAATTGTTCCTGCATCATGCCACTATATCTGAAATTATAAATGATCCAGAAAAGGATAAGCTAGAAATAGGCAAACTACAAAGAAGAGGAATGAAAAGGGATCTACAACAGGGGTCCCCAACGTATGGATTCGCTTAACGATCAGGTTACTAATTTATCAACTGCAGTGATTCCCTGAATAACTATGGCAAGAAAAGTCATAAAATGAGGCAAAGCTCCCTTAACAAATGTCTCACTTAACCACAGAAAATGTTGGGCTCAGTTGTGGCCATAAGTCAAGGACTACCTGTAAAGTGTACAACGGGCCAGAACACAAAGTTATAGTCGATTGGTTGACTCCTGCATGAGGCAATCTACGCTATGATTGGTTGCTGTGGGTGTAAAGGGGGAGTTTCCCTTTTTCCCTGCCTTTTTTCTTCTATTGTTTTAGTGTGCTATCTGATTTACCTCATGATGTTCCTGTGTTCCTGACTATCGTGTCTGCTGTGAATATAAATGTATATGTCTGTAAATTTAGATTTTGCCAACAAAGAGTTAAAGGGAGACTAGTATAGCTATTTCAAGCTATTTAGCTCTCATCAGCTAGCCATACCCTTCTGAGATTTGAACCTGGGCTGCTTGCATGTTAGGCAGCTGTATTAGCCTCTAGGCCAGGGCTTTTCAACCAGTAGTATGGGTACCACCTGTGGTACATTGGCACCTGGCAGGTGGTACGTGACCATCCTAGAAAAGTGGTAGAGGGGGAGGGGAATGAGCTGAACCAGTGGCAGCACCACACAAGCCTGAACGAGAGATGGCTGGAGCTGCAGGGTTGTTGGCTCAGCGGAAGCGCCAGGATCAGCACCAGGCTCCAGCTGGAGCTCGGCGCTGATCCCAGCGCTTCTGAGCCCAGAAAAAGCACCAATCAGCTGGAATGTTGCAGCATCTCCAGGGTCTTGTGGTTTACATTCAGATGCTTGGCAACTGATTCATATTTATGATGATCATAGTGTCCCAGGGTCATGTGAAGTGACTAAAATCTGCTGCAACCACCCAGCAGACGGGGGGAATAAAAACCAAACACCCCACCCCACCCCGGCTGCCAATCCTCAACAGAAATGCTCACAACAATGAAAACCTCGGACAGGAGGAAGAGCACCTCCAGGTGGGCAGGCAGGTGTCTTGCTCGGCTGTGGCTTGGGGGGCACTTTTTCAGTGCCATTGTAACTTCGAACAGTCACTAAATGAACTGTTGTAAGTCAAGGACTACCTGTACTTTATCGCTTTTTTCCTTTTGGGGGGGGTCAAGTTTTTGACACCTTGCTAGGCGACTGGTGGTACTCGAATATTGCCATATCCTAAAAGTGGTACAATGGGTGAAAAGGTTGAAAAGCCCTGCTCTAGGCCACAGGTTCTCCTCACTTCTGTCAGCCGAACCAGGGAGGATACATAGTAAGAGTTTTCTGGTGAAATCGGTCTAATAGAACACCTGGTCTACTGCTATGATTACTTTTGCCTTTCAAACCACTCCTAGATTGGGGTGTATGTATATGTATGTGTATGTGTATCGATCATCTGGGGGAGTTTTTCTGCTCTCTGAGCTACCCTCTCTTCCCTCAGTTGATCAGATGGTCAAAATGGTGGTTTTCAGACCTGCAAGATAGATGTCAGTCCTCCCAGGTAAATCAGATGGAAAACACAATCGGATGAAGTAATTCTACTATTATTCTAAGGCTTGCAGAATCTCGCAACCCTCTCGCACCTGAAGGCAGGACAAGAAGCAACGAATGGAAACTAACCAAGGAGAGAAGCAACCTAGAACTAAGGAGAAACTTCCTGACAGTGAGAACAATTAACCAGTGGAACAATCTGCCTCCAGAAGCGGTGAATGCTCCAACACTGGAAGTTTTTAAGAAGAGACTAGACGGCCATTTGTCCGAATGTGTGCTGAGCAGGGGGTTGAACTCGATGACCTCCAAGGTCCCTTCCAACTTTACTACTATTACTATTACTAAATAGACCAACTCCCTGAGCCAGCTTTTAACTGTTTGATCCATCAGGGTGGATTCTGCCTTACTCTGGCTACGTTAAGCGACTGGGGGCTCATGCTTCTCTTCTCGTCTGATCGTTTCCTAAGCAGCATCTCTTCCCCTCTTTCCATTATGGAGATTCTCAGCCATCCAGGTCATGGTTGTCCCCAAGGTCCTTTTTCAGGTAATGACCGGATTTTCTTGTTTTTCTTTGAAGATGTTTTGCTTCTCATCCAAGAAGCTGAAGAAGCTTCCTGGATGAGAAGTGAAATGCCTTCAAAAAAAAAAAAAAACACCCCAAGAAAGTCCAGTTGCCTCCTGAAAAAACACATTTGGGACTCCTTCCATTCCATTACAATTTAAATAAAAATGGGTAAGGAAATATTCTCACATACCATTGCCAGAAGAAGCAGATTCTTCGCTGTTCCCTGCAAATCAAAGAAGGAAGAATGACAGTAAGGTCAAATGGAAGTAGCCTCCACTTTTTCTGACCCATCTTCTCCCATTTTCATAGGAGAACATGGTAACACTTTTAACCTATCCCATTTCTCCTTGGTCATCTTTTCCGTAGACCAAATATTTCCAGATACTTTAATTATTATAGAATAGAATAGAATAGAATAGAACAGAATAAGGTTAGGTTGGAATAGAACAGAAATAGAATAGAACAGGAATAGAATAGAACAGAACAGAATAAGGTTAGGTTGGAATAGAATAGAAATAGAACAGAAATAGAATATAGAATAGAATAGAATAGAATAGAATAGAATAGAATAGAATAGAATAGAATAGAATAGAATAGAATAGAATAGAATAGAACAGAACAGACATTATAGGCATTATAAAGTGGTATTAACACTTCATGTGATTTTGTTTCTATCCCTCTGTTAATGCAGCCTACAATTGTGGTGGCTTTTTTGGCAGTTGCAGCACACTGCTGACTCATATTTCAGTGATTGTCCCCTAGAACAGTTTGAGGAAGATCAGTCTATAGTATTTTGCTTACTACAGATAGATCTTGAAATCCCCCACCTTAAATAATTTGTAGATTCCAATGAAGGAGACTATTTGTAGCTCAGGGTTGAAATATACTGTAACTAACAGCACTGATGATGTTACTTAGTTAGGGTAATGAAATGTCTGCAAGAAAACAAGCAAACTCAGAGAGCACCAAGGACCCCTCACTTTGTAGATTAGCTGTTTCTTCCCCAGAGTCAAGTGTGGATATATCACTGACATTAATATACTGGGAGGAGAAACAACTTGGAAAAGACAATTCTTCACTGTGTCCACTCACTGGAAGATCTCATCCATCTACAAATGGGGCAGTCTTCAATGGAACAAGAGCTCCTTCATTGGCCAGGAAGCTTATGATTCTTTCCCACGGTCATTTTTCTCTTTGGTTATGCTGTATAGCAGTGGTGGCGAACCTGTGGGCACATGTGCCGCAGCCCCAGCCCCACCTCCCCCCATGGCCCCCTCCTCACCAGCAGCCCCCCCAGAGGAGAGTTGCCCCTGGGCGCACCTGCAGCCAAGGACATGGCAGCCGGGCAGCAGGGACAAGACTCCGCCCTTGCACCCCATCGCGCGCAGATGATGCTGCGGGACACGGACGGAGGGCGTAGCTGCCATGGTGCTGCAGGGCCACCTGGGCGATCTGTGGTGGGCCGTGGACACGGTAGGTGGCCCTGCGGCCTGGGGTGGGGCAGTTTTTGTGTGCCCAATTCAATGTAGGTACAGCAGGTAAAGCATTGTCGTGCTTTGTCTGCCATCTTGGCCAATTTGGACCCCCCCCAATGGGGAGGGGCCTCCTGAGTACCACAAATACTCCTTCCATTTCAGAAAGGCCGTGTTCACGTACCTGATGCAGCTTGGTAGCCCTTCCGCCATTTTTCTGAAAGCACAAACAAAAACTTAGACCCAAATCTTTTTTAACCCTTTACAAAGGGCTGTGTAAGTTAATATTTTATTCAAGCCTTACGGCAGTGGTTCTCAACCTGTGGGTCGGGACCCCATTTGGGGTCGAACGACCATTTCACGGGGGTCACCAAACAACGCAGTCCACCATTTTTTTCCCCTTTTCCTTAGCTGTGCTACTCCCTTTTATTCTATTGGCTTTTGAAGGCCAATAGAATAGACTCTCTTGAATAGAGTCTAATTCTATTGGCTTTCCAAAGCCAATAGGAATTGTCCAGGCTGTCTCTGCCCTGCTGAGCCCGCCAAAAGTCCCATTCTGCAAACGGTGCTGCACCAGTTGAGTAGTCCTCGACTTACGACCGGTTGTGAGTCGCGGTATTAAAAAGGTTGAGAACCACTGCCTTACGGTATAGTTTCAGGGATTAGCCTTTTAATTTAGTGGCACCTAGTCTAGTTTGCAAAGACACCAGATGATGGCAGCAAAGAGAGCCATACAAATCTAAGCCTCCCCTCTAACAGGGAGACTGAGTTTTGCAGCCCAACTACAGGTATAATAGTCCTAATTTTGAGGGCCAGATTAGGATAATGGTTAAGATTATAAACCAGGAGGTCATGAATTCTAGTCCCAGCTTAAGCATGAAAGGGGGCTGAGTGACTTTGGCCAGTCAGTTTCTCTCAACCATGGGAAACAGGCAATGACAAAGCCCTTATGAAAAGCTTGCCAAGAAAACTATAGGGATTGTCCAGGATATCACCAGGAATCCATGCTGATTTGAAGGCACACCCCATCCACCAAAGTTTAATTTTAACTTTAGCTTTATAATGATGAAATGGTTGCAGAGTATTATGTATCCCATATATGAGGTATTATAAGTCAGGGGTTCCCAACCCCCGGTCCGTGGACCGGTACTGGGCCGCAGTATGCCAGCAATCTGTCCGCACAAATAAGCAAAGCCCCATCTGCAGGATATAGGCAGCACACCAAACCACACCCCCTCTGGTCCACGGAAAAAGCTCTCTCCGTGTAACTGGTCCCTGATGCCCAAAAGATTGGGGACATCTGTTATAAGTCATTGTATCTGATAATCAATTCCACATTCCACAGACAGTAAACCAGGAATTAATTAGTTAGGCATCCAAATAAGTACTCGGCAGACCAAGAACCATCAATCCAACTCTTGGCAGAACCAGATGTCAACGCTGCTAACATCGGATATTTTTGCTTTGACAACAGTTGGAGATGCAACCATTTTCTTCTTATGTTTTACTCTTGAGTTAGATGATGCTGCGGGGAGGAATGTGCATGAGAGTTTAGCTAGACATAACAATACTTGACCTAGTGTGTGAACCAAGGTTATTGAAATAAGAGATGATAAGAATTGGCGGGGCTGGAGAACTGGAGGGAAAGCCTGCATTTCAAACTAATTGGAGAATGTGATTTATGACAGTTAATTGGAGGAGGGAATTTTGTTTTGATACTATGTGCTCAGGGGAGGGGAATTCAATTTTTGGCTTTGACTGTGTTAGTGCCGATGCTATGCTTCTCTAATAAAGATTCTTTAAGATAAACAATACTCGAAGTTCTTTGAAGAGTTTCATCTGTCGGAACCATGATACCAGAAGCTTAGAAGGCCAAGAGGCTTATAGGATATGAGACAATCCCTAAGAAGGTGAGCCTTGCTTACATCTTGTAGAGAGGGGGCTGTCAGCAAGTCAGCAACAGGAGCATATTTCAGATTTTGCACTGGGTAGGCCATTTCTGCATAGGAGAGATGGTCCTGGAAGTACCTGGATGTCCTTTTGGATCCAGAAGAAGCTTTGACAACTGCTATGTTCTTCTAGATGTAAAAATGGTCCAGATGGACTGCCACCATTGAGCAGTGTAGATGGGGTCCCCAACTCCCGATACTGGGCCACAGCCTGTTCAGAACTGGGCTGTGCAAGCAGCAGGCGAGTGCACGAGGGGCACATGACACAGATTTTGCAAATGGCTAACTAATATAATTACTTTGTATTTAACTTGATGGACTTTCTCTTTTTTAAAATGACGTTTAGGTTTATTTATTTTATTTTTATTTTTAAAATTTATATGCCGCCCCACTCCCGAAGGACTCTGGGTGGCTAACAATAAAAAACACATAAAACATAACAAAACAATACAAAAACAATCATCCAGGGGTAAAGTTTTATAAACCCCAGGCCTGCCGGAAAAGCCAGGTCTTAAGTAGCTTATGGAAGACCAACAGGGTGGGAGCGGTCCTAATCTCCAGGGGGAGCTGATTCCAAAGCGTGGGCGCCATCACAGAGAAGGCCCTCCTCCGTGGCCCCGCCAAATGGCACTGCTTGGCCGACGGGGCCTCAAGGAGGCCCAGCCTGTGGGATCTAACCGGACGTAGGGAACTATGAGGTAGTAGGCGGTCTATTAGCTTTTAACATCCCTAAACTGATAAATGGGCTGGAGACGAGCTCCATGTAAGAAAACATTTGTTAGTACCAATTGGGATCCGGTTAAATCTCTTTTGCGAATGCCAAACAATCTTTTTCCTTATGATGTATGCCCCTTCCGATGTCAGACCTCACTTTAATGAACATGTGTGATATTATGGGAGGCAAATATGTAATGTGTTTGACTACATGTAACTGAGTTCCTATGCAAAGGGGAGGTGACGTTTATCCTGTCCAATCAACATTCCTCCTGCATTTTTCTTTGTTGTGTTAATTATGAAAAGGGACATAAGAGGGGGCTTGGGGTTCTCTCGTTTTTCATAGAGAGATCCCACTTTATCAGGTTACCCTAATAAACTGCTTTTAAATTATCTTCTGAGTCGGTTACTTATTGGGAAGGTAAACTGAGGCAGAACCTAAGGCCAGATTTGGCTATCAGCATGTGCCTGCCACTTGCCTGGAACATAATAATAATAATAATAATAATAATAATAATAATAATAATAATGATGATGATGATGATGATGATGATGATATCTGTAATACCATCAAACATCCACATCTGCCTATCCCAGGTCCTTGGTAAGGACTTGATAGGTAGACAAAATGCCAAATCCAGTCTGAACATCTGGCTGACTGTGCAATGATCCATAATAATAATAATAGTAATAATAATAATAATAATAATAATAATAATAATAATAATAATAATAATAATAATAAAGTTGGAAAGAATATTGGAGGTCATCTAGTCCAACCCCCTGCTCAGGCAGAAAACCCTATACCATTTCGGACAAATGGCTATCCAGTCTTTTCTTAAAAACTTCCAGTGTTGGAGCATTCACTGCTTCTGGCGGCAGGTTGTTCCACTGGTTAATTGTTCTGTCAGGAAGTTTCTCCTTAGTTCTAGGTTGCTTCTCTCCTTGATTAGTTTCCATCCGTTGCTTCTTGTCCTGCCGTCAGGTGCTTTGGAGAATAGCTTGACTCCCTCTTCTTTGTGGCAGCCCCTGAGACACTGGAACACTGCTATCATGTCCCCCCTCATCCTTCTCTTCATTAAGCTAGACATATCCAATTCCATCAACCGTTCCTTATATGCTTTAGCTTCCAGTCCTCTAATCATCTTTGTTGCTCTTCTCTGTACTCTTTCTAGAGTCTCAACATCTTTTTTCCTTTCTCCCCTCCACCAGTCCACAAATCTGGAAAGGTTGAGGACCACTGAGTAGAAAAGTTCAAAAGAGATAAAACTGGGGTATCTCTTGCTTGGCCCTTTCTATTTAGAGACTTCCAGGACTAATCCATGGGCAGATTCCCTTGTTGTGATTGGTGGAGATTGCTCTGCTCAGAGACACACGTGTTGGATTGGACATTATAAGCTTCAGGCACCGCCCATTACAAGAGTGGTGTTCTTCTCAGAGAGCAGGAGGGAGGCTGAAACTGCTACCAAGAAGCTTCTACCAACAGGAAGAAATCTCGGTTTACTTACTGGCGTAGAACAGGATCCCAATTACCAGCAAGACCACAGCAGCTAGAGCACTTAGGACACCACCCACGAGGATCCCTGTGGCAGATGAAACTAAGAAAAGAACAAAAAGTTGGATGAAAGGTTGGATACAATTTCCTTTGTGTACCGTTTTGTCCCACATTTCAACAACTGCCTGCAACTGAAAGTGATTTTTTTTCCCCAAAGGAAGTTTCTCACAGAGTTTTCTTTAACAAGATTGTTTATCTATCTATCTATCTATCTATCTATCTATCTATCTATCTATCTATCTATCTATCTATCTATCTATCTTTTTATTATTTTATTTTATTTTATTTTATATTTTATTATTTTATTTTATTTTATTATTTTATTTTATATTTATTTTATTTTATATTTATTTTATATTTTATTTTATATTTTATTTTATTACCGCCCATCTTGCGGTCCGAGAAGACTCAAAGCGGCAGATTTATTGAGAAGTAAAGAGTTACGAGCATTCCAACAGCTGAATTGGTTCCCATTTAAATTCAATATTTCCCTACCTGCGTTACAACAGAGATTTTCTGATTTTCTTTCTCACAAGTAGAAGAACGTAGTTTAAAATGATTGTTAGAGGAAAAAAAACCAGTGTCTGCTTGTAACACACGTGGGAAGAGATCGGTTCTAAGTGAGAAGCTGGAATCCTGGTAACCTCTTTCATCACAATAAGGAGAACTCTGAGAATCTACCTGGAAAATAGTCTTGTTAACCATCCGACTAGTGAACTCAAAATCAAGGAATCTTCAAGGCTTTGATGCACCATAAAAGATAAACATTATTGAATACACATCTCGGAACTAAAGAAGCAAAACAAGCTCTGATTTTCCCACTTGAAAATCTGCCTAGTTAACAATAGCTTCCCTTTATCCCTACCCACTGGGTGTTCACATTATCCAGTCATATATCTTTGGTTTGTTGTGAGAACTGTCCACTTCCTCATCAGACACTTGCATTAGTGACCTTGGCATTCTTGTAGACTCTCACGCTCTGTGGACAGCTTCTTAGACTCCCGTTTCCTCCCCATGCTTTCTACCCCTCCCCCCTATTTCTATGGCAAGTTGAGTAGCAATAGAAGTTAGCAAGCAACCTAGCAATTCAACCTTGACACTGTTATTCTTGGTTAGAAACCCCTGACAGGGAGCCGGGCAAAATAAAATCCTGGTTCTGAAAATTTCAGATCTGCTCCCTGAGATCTCTCAAGCCACGTGTGATGACCTAGGACACAGCACAGAGGCAATGCAGTCAGCTGGCAATTCAAAGAGTTCTTTTATTGCTCCAAATTTTCCCCAAATGCTCCCACATTTGTTGGCAAGCTTCCAACAAAAGAACACACACACACACACACACACACACACACCCCTTCAGCCAACTCTGGCTGAAAGTAGGTTCAAATACAGTTTGATTAGCATAAGAAAGTGCTCAAGGCCACAGAGATAACAAGGAAGAAAACATAAACTTAACGAGTCTGTTTGAATCAAAGCTTGCCTGAGCAATTTTCAAAAGAGAAAATCCGAAATACAGTCCGAGGTCTTTAAACATTCAAGCAACGTGGTCAATCAGTCCAATAGTCAGAGTTTCCAGGTTTCCAAACAGAAGTCACAGAACAAGACATCAGCAATAATACACAACACTCCAAGGATTCAGGTTTGTTCCTGACAAATGCCCCTCTCCACAGCCTCTCCTTAAATCTCAATCTCCAGGTGTTCCTTGTGAAGAAGGGTGGGACGCTCTCCTCCCGAGTAGTTGAGCCTGCCTGCGTTGTTCCCTCCTTCTCTCCACTCTCCGTGCTCTAGGGTCAGGTGGGGGTGGCCTTTACTTATCACCTGAACTCTGCCTCTCCTGTTCATCCTGTCCCAATCCTGAAGGGCCCTGGCCTGCCTCGGCCTGCTCTTCCCCACATTCCTCTGAAGCCACAGACACCTCGCCCACTACCTCCCCGCAGATTCAGATGGAGGCATGATACCACATGCTCCACACCCATCAGGCAGAAGGAAAGAAACAGGGCGAAAAGGGTTACTGTCTCTAGTCTGAACCTAGATATTATCTGTAGGAGACGGGGCCAAGAAGAGCACCCCATAAATAAGCCTTAAAATGCACTCCCTGGCATCCATGTGCCCCGTCCTTTCCTTGCAGTCACTCACCAGGCTTCTCCCAGGAGAAATCCTGAGGGTTCAGAAGACCGTCATGCTCCACGTGACATTTGTAGTGCTCCCTCTCCTCGGGGTCGATCTCAATGCTGAGCCAGGTGTGGTAAGTGCTGTCTGAATTGGGAGTGATCCCTCCCCGGAAGGTCTCTTGCTCCAGGATTTCCCCACCCTTCCTCCAAGTGACATCAACCTTTTTGGGGTAGAAGCCGTGCAGACGGCAGATGAGGATCTCCAGTCCGTTGTAGCTCCCTTTCTGGGTGACTGTCACCACTGGAGGTTCTGCAAAAATTGAAAGATTCTGGATACTCGACCGAACGACTGCTTGAGACTCAGGACAGGGGTCCCCAACCTGTGGGCCACGGCCCTCTACTGGGCCGCAGCCTATTGGCCACTAGGCCACATGAGTGGCTGGCTGGTGCTTGCGTGTGTGTGTGTGTGTGTGTGTGTGTGCTTGTTTGCATGCAGCCCCACTTGTGCAAGCGTCACCGCAAGCATTGCTACAGTTGTTTGTGGCCCCACTTCCTGCAGCCAAGAAGGCTCCACACCCATTTGCCCTACTCAGGTGATCCTGAGGACACAGGTAAACCTCCAAGTGGCCTCAATGACCAGCTATCTGTAAGGAGTATAAATCTTTCCATCCTTCACCATCTAGTCAGAACTGAAGAAGCTTCTTGGATGAGAAGCGAAACGTCTTCAAAGGAAAACAAGGAAGTCCAATTGCCTCCTGAAAAAAACACCTTTGGGTCCACGAGTCATAAAACACAAAATGAATAATCTCCTCCTTAGACGTGTTCATTTGACTCTATTTCCTAAGGAAGGTCAGTGCCTTCCCTGCCCATCAGACTGTGGCAAACAGCACTATTTCTGAGCGAAAGGAATTTGCAGAAGAGAACTTCATGCAAAGGGTTGGGCTGCAAATTCGGTCCTTCAGCCAGGGTGGGACACCATCACCTGCACAAATTCCAGACCAGCCCCTCAGCCCAGGAATCCATGAAATGCGATTGAGGAGAATTGCTTTTCGGGGAACTCATGGAAATCTTGAGTTGTAAGAAGACACGGAGGTCATCCAGTCCACCTCCGCTGTCTAGCAAAAGCTACCATCATTCTAAGATACCACCCCATCCCACGCCCCATCACCTTTTCTGAGTAGGGAGTCCTTGCCATAATTCAGATATTTGTGAAGCCACTCGATGCAGTCTCCTTCCAGGAAGTTCTTCCGGCTTTCGGTCCAAACCAGATCAGCCTCCCATTGCCTCTTGGTGACCTGAGCCCGCCAGTTGGCTGCTGTCCAGGTGAGGGTCTCTTTATCCAGGCTGAGAAAGTCTGTTCCATCGTAGCCAAACTGAGAACTGCCTTCTTTACGTCCATCTTGACGTAGCTCACACCCGTGCATCCACTGCCAGGTGTGAAGGCCTGTAAGACACACCTAGGTGAAGTTTGCATAGGTCACTTGGTATCAGAGATATAATGAAAAAATATACCATAGAAACCATCTAAAGCAGACATGTCAAACACAAGGCCCGGGGGCCGGATGCAGCCCGCGAAGTGGTTTCATGTGGCCTGTGAAGTCATCCTGGAAACAGTGAGGGAACAGACCCCGCTGCCTTGGCCCTGGCCCAGGCCAGCCCGGAGCCAATGTACAATTTTGTGGTGGCCATCCATGCTGAAACACATTCAGTCTTAGCTCCACAAGGCCATTTGGAAACAGCGAGGAACCAGGAGAACCTTGAGCAGCAGCCTTGAGGAAGTGGGGCTGGGCTTGGTGCTGCGGGTGCTCAAGGGCCAGGCTGGGCATTTGACCCAGAGGGCATTTGACCTCTGCTGCCTAGGGCTCCGGGCAGCCCGCACCACCAACCCCCCCCCGCATGGCCTGAGAGGAACAGTGAGGCTCCTCCAGTGGACCATACCTTGGCGCTTGCCCTGGTCCCACCCCCTTCAGCCAGAGACCCTCAGATCTATCCCACTGCTGCCCATGCCCCCACAAGCACCCTTGACACGAACAATGTAGAGCTGGCCATGCCCACCCAGTAGGCCACACCACTCCATCCACACCCACCCAGTAGGCCACACCCACCGGCCCCCCTGAGGGCAACCGCATTGCTAACGCGGCCCTCAATGAAATTGAGTTTGACACCCCTGATCTAAAGGTAGTGGGAACTTCATCACTGGAAGCTTTCCAGAAGAGAATGGACTGCCATCTGTCAGAAATGGCGTAGGTTCTCCTGCTTGGGTGGGGGAGTTGGACTAGATAACCTATAAAGTCCCTTCCAACTCTGTTATTCTATTCTATTCTATTCTACTCTACTCTACTCTACTCTGTTCTGTTCCATATTTTCTATTCTATTCTATTCCATTTCTTATTCTATTCTATTCTATTCTATTCTATTCTATTCTATTCTATTCTATTCTATTCTATTCTATTCTATTCATTCTGTTCTGAATTCTATTCTATTCATTCTGAATTCTATTCTATTCATTCTGAATTCTCTATTCTATTCTATTCATTCTGAATTCTATTCTATTCTATTCATTCTGAATTCTATTCTATTCATTCTGAATTCTATTCTATTCATTCTGAATTCTATTCTATTCTATTCTACTCTACTCTACTCTACTCTGTTCTGTTCTGTTCTGTTCTGTTCCATATTTTCTATTCTATTCTATTCTATTCTATTCTATTCTATTCCATTCCATTTCTTATTCTATTCTATTCTATTCTATTCTATTCTATTCATTCTGTTCTGAATTCTATTCTATTCATTCTGAATTCTATTCTATTCATTCTGAATTCTATTCTATTCATTCTGAATTCTATTCCATTCCATTCCATTCCATTCCATTCTTATTCCATTCCATTTCTTATTCTATTCTATTCTATTCTATTCTATTCTATTCTATTCTATTCTATTCTATTCATTCTGTTCTGAATTCTATTCTATTCATTCTGAATTCTATTCTATTCATTCTGAATTCTCTATTCTATTCTATTCTATTCATTCTGTTCTGAATTCTATTCTATTCTATTCATTCTGAATTCTATTCTATTCATTCTGAATTCTATTCTATTCTGTTCTGTTCTGTTCTGTTCCGTTCCGTTCCGTTCCATTCCATTCCATTCTTATTCTGTTCTGTTCTATTCTATTCTATTCATTCTGTTCTGAATTCTATTCTATTCATTCTGAATTATATTCTGTTCTATTCATTCTGAATTCTATTCTATTCATTCTGAATTCTATTCTATTCTATTCTATTCTATTCTATTCCATTCCATTCCATTCCATTCTTATTCCATTCCATTTCTTATTCTATTCTATTCTATTCTATTCTATTCTATTCTATTCTATTCATTCTGTTCTGAATTCTATTCTATTCATTCTGAATTCTATTCTATTCATTCTGAATTCTCTATTCTATTCTATTCATTCTGAATTCTATTCTATTCTATTCATTCTGAATTCTATTCTATTCATTCTGAATTCTATTCTATTCATTCTGAATTCTATTCTATTCTATTCTACTCTACTCTACTCTACTCTGTTCTGTTCTGTTCTGTTCTGTTCCATATTTTCTATTCTATTCTATTCTATTCTATTCTATTCTATTCTATTCTATTCTATTCTATTCTATTCTATTCCATTCTTATTCCATTCCATTTCTTATTCTATTCTATTCTATTCTATTCTATTCTATTAATTCTGTTCTGAATTCTATTCTATTTATTCTGAATTCTATTCTATTCATTCTGAATTCTATTCTATTCTATTCTATTCTATTCTATTCTATTCCATTCCATTCCATTCTTATTCCATTCCATTTCTTATTCTATTCTATTCTATTCTATTCATTCTGTTCTGAATTCTATTCTATTCATTCTGAATTCTATTCTATTCATTCTGAATTCTCTATTCTATTCTATTCTATTCATTCTGTTCTGAATTCTATTCTATTCTATTCATTCTGAATTCTATTCTATTCTGTTCTGTTCTGTTCCGTTCCGTTCCGTTCCGTTCCATTCCATTCTTATTCTGTTCTGTTCTATTCTATTCTATTCTATTCTATTCTATTCATTCTGTTCTGAATTCTATTCTATTCATTCTGAATTATATTCTATTCATTCTGCATTCTATTCTATTCATTCTGAATTCTCTATTCTATTCTATTCTATTCTATTCTATTCTATTCCATTCCATTCCATTCCATTCTTATTCCATTCCATTTCTTATTCTATTCTATTCTATTCTATTCTATTCATTCTGTTCTGAATTCTATTCTATTCATTCTGAATTCTATTCTATTCTATTCATTCTGAATTCTATTCTATTCATTCTGAATTCTCTATTCTATTCTATTCTATTCATTCTGTTCTGAATTCTATTCTATTCATTCTGAATTCTATTCTATTCATTCTGAATTCTATTCTATTCATTCTGAATTCTATTCTATTCTATTCTATTCCATTCCATTCCATTCCATTCTTATTCCATTCCATTTCTTATTCTATTCTATTCTATTCTATTCATTCTGTTCTGAATTCTATTCTATTCATTCTGAATTCTATTCTATTCTATTCTATTCATTCTGAATTCTATTCTATTCATTCTGAATTCTATTCTATTCTATTCTATTCTAGTCTAGTCTAGTCTATTCCATTCCATTCCATTCTTATTCCATTCCATTTCTTATTCTATTCTATTCTATTCTATTCTATTCATATAATTTCATATTAGTAAAGTTGGAAGGGACCTTGGAGGTCATCTAGTCCAACCCCCTGCTCGGGCAGGACACCCTACACCATTTCGGACAAGTGGCTGTCCAGTCTATTCTTAAAAACTTCCAGTGTTGGAGCATTTACTGCTTCTGGAGGCAAGCTGTTCCACTGATTAATTGTTCTCCCTGTCAGGAAGTTTCTCCTTAGTTCTAGGTTGCTTCTCTCCTTGATTAGTTTCCACCCGTTGCTTCTTGTCCTGCCTTCAGGTGCTTTGGAAAATAGCTTAATTCCCTCTTCTTTATGGCAGCCCCTGAGATATTGGAATACTGCTATCATGTCCCCCCTTGTCCTTCTCTTCGTTAAACTATACATACCCAATTCTCGCAACCGTTCCTTATATGTTTTAGCCTCCAGTCCCCTAATCATCTTTGTTGCTCTTCTCTGTACTCTTTCTAGAGTCTCAACATCTTTTTTGCATCGTGGTGACCAAAACTGGATGCAGTATTCCACGTGTGGCCTTACCAAGGCATTGAAGAGTGGTATTAATACTTCACGTGATCTTGATTCTATCCCTCTGTTAATGCAGCCGAGCACTGTGTTGGCCTTTTTGGCAGCTGCAGCACACTGCTGGCTCATATTTAGGTGATTGTTTACTAGGACTCCGAGGTCCCTCTCACAGTTACTACTATTGAGCATGGTGCCACTTATGCTGTACTTGTGCATTTGGTTTTTCTTGCCTAAATGTAGAACCTTGCTTTTTTCACCATTGAATTTCATTTTGTTAGTTAGTGCCCAGTGTTCAAGTCTGTCCAGATCCTTCTGTATCTTAAGCCTGTCTTCTGGAGTGTTGGCTATTCCTGCCAGCTTGGTGTTGTCTGCAAATTTGGTGAGTTCCCCATCTATCCCCTCTTCTAAATCGTTGATGAAGATGTTGAAGAGCACTGGGCCCAGAACAGAGCCCTGGGGCACCCCACTACACACTTCCCTCCATATAGATGCAGTTCCATTGAGGACCACTCGCTGAGTACGGCCGGTCAGCCAGCTACGGATCCATCTGGTGGTGGTTCTGTCTACCCCAATTCCTATTCCACTCTACCCTATTCCCTATTCTACTCTACTCTACTCTGCTCCACTCTACTCACTGCAGTTGTTAAATTAGCAACACAGTTGTTAAGTGGTTTTACCACTGACTGCTTGTCAGAAGGTCACAAAAGGGGATCACATGACCCCAGGACACGGCAACCGTCATAAATATGAGTCAGTCGCCAAGCGTCTGTATTTTGATCCCGTGACCCTGGGGATGCTGCAAAGGTCATAAGTGTGAAAAACGGTCATAAGTCACTTTTTTCAATGACACTGTAACTTTGAACGGTCACTAAATGAACTGTGGTAAGTCGAGGACTACCTGTATTCAAACCCCAACTAATTCAGCCCTTCGAGGTAGGCTGGTCAATGAAAAAGACACTGCAAGGATTGCAGGAATTATTCCAGTAATGTATGATAACAGAACCTTGTCCAGTTGAGACTCTAGACAGAATACAGAAAAGAGCAACAAAGATGATCAGGGGACTGGAGGCTAAAACTTACAAGGAACGGTTGCTAGAATTGGGGATGTCTAGTTTAACGAAGAGAAGGACAAGGGGGGACATGATAACTATGTTCCAATATCTCAGGGGCTGCCCCAAAGAAGAGGGAGTCAAGCTATTCTCCAAGGCACCTGAAGGCAGGACAAGAAGCAATGGATGGAAACTAATCAAGGAGAGAAGCAACCTAGAACTAAGGAGAACCTTCCTGACAGTTAGAACAATTAACAAGTGGAACAACCTGCCTCCAGTAGTGGTGAATGCTCCAACACTGGAAGTTTTTAAGAAGAGACTGGACAGCCATTTGTCTGAAATGGTATTTCCAACTTTATTATTATTATTATTATTATTATTATTAACTCTTTGTTCCACCTTATATTAAACAAAATCAAGATGAGGTTATCTGAGTTTCTTTCCCACATGTGTTTCAATGTATGGACTGTGGAAATCTTTTGGGAAAAGTGTACAGTAGAAGTGCCACCTTTGGTTAAGTATCCACCCATTTTTCTTCTAATTTCTTTATAACTCTAGCCTTGTTCACTTAATAATACTATTTTACATCGCTTTCTGGGCAACCAGTCAACTCTTTGCACCATGACTTTAATTTTATTATGTTTTACAAGCTCACTAAATGAAAGAACACAAAAAACCCAACCAACTCGATAGGGATCACATAACACACTGATAAATGTCCTCTTCTCAGCTTCAGTACATGACATCAATAACTGAATCCTACTGTGATCTGATTGGCTCATTGCCAAAACAAAATGACACTTGATTGGTTCTCTAAACATCATGATAATGATAATAATGATAATGATAATAATAAAGGAAGGAACCTTGGAGGTCATCTAGTCCAACCCCCTGCTCAGGCAGAAAACCCTATACCATTTCAGACAAATGGCTGTCCGGTCTCTCCTTAAAAACTTCCAGTGTTGGAGCATTCATCGCTTCTGGAGGCAGGTTGTTCCACTAGTTAATTGTTCTAACTGTCAGGAAGTTTCTCCTTAGTTCTAGGTTGCTTCTCTCCTTGATTAGTTTCCATCCGTTGCTTCTTGTCCTGCCTTGTCATTGGCTACAATCGGATGAAGGAAAGCTACCTGATATCAACCTAAGCAAGTTGTGCTTCATTTTTCTGGTTATCTGGCTATAACTTTTCATAGAATACAGTACAGATAACTGAACAAACTATGTTGCATTACATTCTTGATTAAATTATCTTTCCATTGATATATAATTTTATGGTACTACTCCAAAACAAAAGTGGTGTTATTAGCCATCAAACCTCAAAAATACACTTTTCCCAAAAGGTTTCCACAATTTTGGCCACTACTGTAGAATCCTTGAATGGAAAAGGTCTCAGAGATCACAGATTCTAGATCAGAGGTAGGCAACCTTGGCTCTTTTATGACTCGTGGACTTCAACTCCCAGAATTCCTGAGCCAGCCATGCTGAGGGGAAAGGGAGAGGTTGCCAAGCTGAGCCAGGCTGGCTCAGGAATTCTGGGAGTTGAAGTCCATGAGTCATAAAAGAGCCAAGGTTGCCTACCCCTGGACTAGGACTAGGCCGCTTTATGACTCGTGGACTTCAACTCCCAGAATTCCTGAGCCAGCCTGGCTCAGCTTGGCAACCTTTCCCTTTCCTCTCAGCATGGCTGCCTCAGGAATTCTGGGAGTTGAAGTCCACGAGTCATAAAGCGGCCTAGGCCTAGTCCAGGGGTAGGCAGCCTTGGCTCTTTTATGACTCGTGGACTTCAACTCCCAGAATTCCTGAGGCAGCCATGCTGAGAGGAAAGGGAAAGGTTGCCAAGCTGAGCCAGGCTGGCTCAGGAATTCTGGGAGTTGAAGTCCACGAGTCATAAAAGAGCCAAGGTTGCCTACCCCTGTGTCTAAGCTAACCCCGCTTGGTGGGCGTGCAGGAAGGCAGCCTGTAGCCAAGCTCCCATCTCCCTGGCACTTACCCGGGGTATGGTTGAAGCGGTTCCAGAGGCTCAGTTGGAAGTAGAGTTCCCAGCTGTGGGAGAGTTGAGTTTGCCAGTCCCAATACTGGGCATCATCTTCATCCACCCTCTGAATCCAGGACCCTCGTGGCAAGTCCCTCCGGGAATCGCTGTCGTAGTGGACAAACTGCTGATCATCCAAGTAGCCCACAATGACAAACCGTGGCAGGCCGTGGCCCAGTTCTGACACGCCGGTGAAGAAATAACGCAGGGCGTGGGAAGAGGCGTCTACCGGGAGAAAGAAGCAGACATTCGGTGAGTATCATTTGCTGCTGAACAGAACTGAAAACCCCAAAGGACCTCTGTCAAACTGCAAAGCCAGGATGAACAGTTGAGGGAACTAGGTGTGATTAGCCTATTGAAGGGAAAAATTGGGGGGGGGGAGAGAACCATCTTCAGGAATAGAATAGAATAGAATAGAATAGAATAGAATAGAATAGAATAGAATAGAATAGAATAGAAGAGTAGGGATAGAATAGGGAGTAGGGATTTGTTGTTGTTGTTAATTGCGAAGTCATGTCCAACCCATCGTGACCCCATGGACAACGTTCCTCCAGGTCTTCCTGTCCTCTACCATCTTCTGGAGTCCATTTAAGTTCACACCTACTGCTTCAGTGACTCCATCCAGCCATCTCATTCTCTGTCGTCCCCTTCTTCTATTGCCCTCAATCTTTCCCAGCATCAGGCCCTTTTCCAATGAGTCCTTCCTTCTCATTAGGTGGCCAAAGTATTTGAGTTTCAACTTCAGGATCTGGCCTTCTAAAGAGCAGTCAGGGTTGATCTCTTCTAGGACTGACTGGTTTGAACGCCTTGCAGTCCAAGGGACTTGCAGGAGTCTTCTAGGGAGTAGGGATAGGATAGGATAAAATAGGATAGGATAGAATAGGATAGGACTATGATGGCGAACTTTTAGAGACCGAGTGCCCAAAACTGGCCCAGCCCCCGTTCCACCCCCTGCCCTGCCCCACTCCACCCCCCCATCCCCCACGCCGCTTGCCCGCAGGGCCACTCACTGCCTCCAGGGCCTGCCGCAGATCGCCCAGGCAGCCCAGCAGCGGCATGGTGGCCACGCCCTCTGCCTGTGCCCTGCAGCATCCACTGTGCATGATGGGGTGTGAGGGCAGAGTCTTGTCTACGCTGCCTGGCTGCCATGTCCTTGGCTGCGCTGCTCCGCGTGGGCCACGCTCAGGGTCAACTCTCCTTCAGGGGGGCTGCTGGAGAGGAGGGGGTCGTGGGAGGGAGGCGAAGCTAGGGCAACGGCATGTATGCCCACAGAGAGGGATCTGAGTGCCAGCTCTGGCACCCATGCCATAGGTTCACCACCACTGGGATAGGATAGGATAGGATAGGATAGGATAGGATAGGATAGGATAGGATAGGACAGAACAGAATCTCCCACAATTTCTGAAGGCAAACTGTTCCATTGTTTGATTGTTCTCACTATCACAGTGGTTCTCAACCTGTGGGTCGGGACCCCATTTGGGGTCGAACGACCATTTCACAGGGGTCGCCAAACAACGCAGTCCGCCATTTTTTCCCCCTTTTCCTTAGCTGTGCTACTCCCTTTTATTCTATTGGCTTTTGAAAGCCAATAGAATAGACTCTCTTGAATAGAGTCTAATTCTATTGGCTTTCAAAAGCCAATAGGAATTGTCCAGGCTGTCTCTGCCCTGCTGAGCCCGCCAAAAGTCCCATTCTGCAAACGGTGCTGCACCAGTTGAGTAGTCCTCGACTTACAACTGGTTGAGTAGTCCTCGACTTACGACCGGTTGGGGGTCGCGGCATTAAAAAGGTTGAGAACCACTGCATTATCATAACATTTCTCCTTATTTCTAGGTTGAATCTCTCCTTGACCAGTTTCCACCAGTTCTTTGTTGTCTGACCTTCAGGAGCTTTGGAAAAATAGGTTGACTCCCTCCTCTTGTGGCAGCCCCTGAAATATATTGGAACCCTGCTATCGTGTCTCCTCTGGTCCTTCTCTTCACTAGACTAGCCCCGCCCAGTTCCTGTAACCGTTCTTGAGCAGCTGTCACGGAGAAGAAGGGACTGACTTATTCTCCAAAGAACCAGAGGGCAGGACAAGAAGCAATGGCTGGAAGCTTATCAAAGAGACATCCCATCTAGAAGTAAGGAGAAATGTCTGAAAACAAGAGCAATCCATCAGTGGAACAGTTTGCCTCCTGGAATTGGCGCGGGCTCCATCACTGGAGGTTTTCAAAAACCAGGAGGGTATGAAGTTGAAGTAATTCTATCCAGATTCTATCCCTCTGCATTAACAGAGGGATAGAATCAAGATCACGTGAAGTATTAATACCACTCTACAATGCCTTGGTAAGGCCACAGTTGGAATACTGCATCCAGTTTTGGTCACTACGATGTAAAAAAGATGTTGAGACTCTAGAAAGAGTACAGAGAAGAGCAACAAAGATGATTAGGGGACTGGAGGCTAACACATAAGTAACGGTTGATGGAATTGGGTATGTCCAATTTAATGAAGAGAAGGACGAGGGATGACATGATAGCAGTCTTCCAGTATCTCAGGGGCTGCCCCAAAGAAGAGGCAGTCAAGCTATTCTCCAAGGCACCTGAAGGCAGGACAAGAAGCAACTTGGAGGGAAAATTATCAAGGAGAGAAGCAACCTGGAACTAAAGAGAAACTTCCTGACAGTCAGAACAATTAACCAGTGGAACAACCTGCCTCCAGAAGCAGTGAATGCTCCAACACTGAAAGTTTTTAAGAAGAGACTGGACAGCCATTTGTCCGAAATGGTGTAGGGCAGGGGTTCTCAACCTTGGCAACTTTAAGACTTGTGGACTTCAACTCCCAGAATTCCTCAGCCAGCTTTGCTAGTTGAGGAATTCTGGGAGTTGAAGTCCACAAGTCTTAAAGTTGCCAAGGTTGAGAACCCCTGGTGTAGGGTTTCCTGCCTGAACAGGGGGTTGGACTAGATGACCTCCAAGGTCCCTTCCAGCTTTACTACTATTACCATTACTAAAGTTGGAGTAGAAGACCTCTGAGGGTCCCTTCCACCCTGGGATTCTATCTTTTACCCAGACCCAGCCAATCACATGAAAGGGAAGAAAACTCCGCCCGCAGCGCTGGGAAATTCCTGTCTAGCGAAAGGGGGAGAAATTCTGTACTGTCTGAACCCTGCGAGGCGGGCACGCGTGACCTCCCCACCCAGCGCAAAGAAGCTTCTCTCCCCTCCGCCCCGCGTCCTTCCCGGCGCCCCCTTTCCCTTCCCGCCTTAGGCATCCTCCTCCAGCCTTCCCCTGCAGGTGGAGCTCCAGTGCCCGTCTTGCCCGGCTGCTCCGGTGTTGCCCTGTGCCGGGAAAGCGGGGGAGGCTGGCCGGTCCAGACCCGCGGCTGCTCTGCCCACGGACTCCCAAGGGCGCCCTAGAAAGGGGGAGTCCCCGCGTAGTGGGGTGCTCTCTCTCTTCCCGCCACTCACCCGCAACGCCCGCGCCCAACAGCAGCAGCGGCAGCAGCAACAAGAGGGACGGGGAGATCATGCGGAACCCAAGGCTAACCTCGCCTGGCAGCTAGGCGGAAGAGCGAGCAGCTGCCGGGAACAGCGGCCAGCAGCTGGCGAAGTGCCGCCTGCCCCGCGGGGAGGGTGCTGGGCGGATCTGGGTGGAGTCTCCGCCCTGGGGCAAAAATGCGAGGCTGGGAGCGGGGCAGGGACCTTAGAGCAACCCTCACCCCCCCCCCACTCCTCCAACTGTCACTCACGCTCACATATCAGGAAGGGTTGCTGGAATTGGGGGTGTCTGCTTGAATGAAGGACCAGGGGAGACAGGATATCTCAGGGGCTGCCCCAAAGAAGAGGGAGTCAAGCTCGGGTGGAAACTAAGCAAGGAGAGAAGCAACCTAGAACTAAGGAGAAACTTCCTGACAGTGAGAACAATTAACCAGTGGAACAGCCTGCCTCCAGAAGCAGTAAATGCTCCAACACTGGAAGTTTTTAAGAAGAGACTGGACAGCCATTTGTCCGAAATGGTGTAGGGTTTCCTGCCTGAGCAGGGGGTTGGGCTAGATGACCTCCAAGGTCCCTTCCAACTTTACTACTATTACTAAGCTATTCTCCAAAGCGCCTGAAGGAAGGACAAAAAGCAAGGGATGGAAACTAATCAAGATCACGTGAAGGTCCCCCAAGGTCCCTTCCAACTTTATCATTATTATTATTATTAAGTATTAATACCACTTTACAATGCCTTGGTAAGGCCACACTTGGAATACTGCATCCAGTTTTGGTCACCACGATGTCAAAAAGATGTTGAGACTCTAGAAAGAGTACAGAGAAGAACAACAAAGATGATTAGGGGACTGGAGGCTAAAACAAATAAGGAATGGTGGCTGGAATTGGGTATGTCTAGTTTAATGAAGAGAAGGATGAGGGGGGACATGATAGCAGTCTTCCAATATCTCAGTGCCACAAAGAAGAGGGAGTCAAGCTATTCTCCAAAGCACCTGAAGGCAGGACAAGAAGCAATGGATGGAAACTAATCAAGGAGAGAAGCAACTTAGAACCAAGGAGAAACTTCCTGGCAGTTAGAACAATTAACCTGTGGAACAACCTGCCTCCAGAAGCAGCCTGAGCAGCGGGTTGGACTAGATGATCTCCAAAGTCCCTTCCAACTCTGTTGTTCTATATTCTATGATATGATATGATATGATATTCTTTCTATTCTATTCTATTCTACTCTATTCTTTCTCTTCCCTTCTATTCTTCTATTGCATATTCTATTCTGTTCTTTTCTGTTCTTATATTGTACATTCTATTCCATTCCATTCCATTGTAATTCTACTCTATTCTTGTATATTCTATTCTTGTATATTCTATTCTATTCTATTCTATTCTATTCTATTCTATTCTATTCTATTCTTATATTGTATATTCCATTCCATTGTAATTCTATTCTATTCTTATATTGTATATTCTATTCTATTCTATTCTATTCTATTCTATTCTTATATTGTATATTCCATTCCATTCCATTGTAATTCTATTCTATTCTTATATTGTATATTCTATTCTATTCTTATATTGTATATTCTATTCTATTCTATTCTATTCTATTCTATTCTATTCTATTCTATTCTATTCTATTCTATTCTATTCTATTCTATTCTATTCTATTCTATTGCAGCTTGCTGTAGTAGGTCCCTTACTTGAATTCATGGGGCACAGCATTTCAGATTCCTCTTTTCAGATTCTCGAGGGTTTCATGTGATTTGCACGTGGGATTTGTTGCTTTTGTCATCCCCTAATTATGCAAGAATGTTGCTCAGGTTGCATAAACTGAATTTCCACCCTTGCATTTCCTTAGGCTAAGTGAGGTTATATTTGCAAAACTGAAGTCCAATTTTTTTTTTTAAACCAATGTTTGAATCCGAAAGCCAGGTGTTCTCTTTTAATCCTTTTTGCTCCTGAGTTGTTCGATGCTTAGGCTGTTCTGTGAGAGGCACAAATAGAGGATGTGGCTTGGCGGTAGTGAGTGCAGGTGAAAGGGATCTGGTTGTCTTAGGGACCACAAGTTAAGACACCAGCCAGCTGTGTGATGCAGCAGTTAAAAACACCGGAATACAACAGAATAACAGAGTTGGAAGGGACCTTGGAGGTCTTCTAGTCCAACCCCCTGCTCAGGCAGGAAACCCTATACTATTTCAGACAAATGATTGTCCCATCTCTTAAAAACCTCCAGTGATGGAGTACTCAAAACTTCTGGTGGTAAGTCATTCCACCCATTAACTGTTGTACCTGTTCAGGAAATTTCTCCTTAGTTCTAGGTTGCTACTCCCCTTGATTAGTTTCCATCCGTTGCTTCTTGACCTGCCCTCAGGCACCTTGGAGAATAGCTTGACTCCCTCTTCTTTGTGGCAGCCCCTGAGATATTGAAACACTGCTATCATGTCCCCCCTCATCCTTCTCTTCATTAAACCAGACATACCCAATTCCAGCCACCATTCCTTATTTGTTTTAGCCTCCAGTCCCCTAATCTGCCTTTTCATCCTGCTTCACATTATGTAATGCAAGTAATAACTGAAAAAAAAAAACATAAGGGGTTATAGCAATGTAAATTAGAACAGGGCTTTTCAACCTTTTCACCCATTGTACTACTTTTAGGATATGGCAAAATCCGAGTACCACCAGTCGCCTAGCAAGGTGTCAAAAACTTGATGATCAAAAAAAAAAAAAGGAAAAAAGTGATGAAGTACAGGTAGTCCTCGACTTACAACTTAGTGACTCTTCAAAGTTACAATGGCACTAAAAAAAAGTGCCCCCTAAGCCACAGCCGAGCAAGACAACTGTCTGCCCACCCGGTGGCGCTCTTCCTCCTGTCGGAGGTTTTCACTGTTGTGAGCATTTCTGTTGAGGATTGGCAGTGGGGTTGAGGTGGGGGGGATATTTGGTTTTTATTCCCCCAGTCTGCTGGGTGGTTGCAGCAGGTTTTGGTCACTTCACATGATCCTGGGACACTGTGACCATCATAAATATGAATCAGTTGCCAAGCATCTGAATGTAAATCACAAGAGCCTGGAGATGCTGCAACATTCCAGCTGATTGGCGCTTCTTTGGGGCTCAGCGGAAACGCCAGGATCAGCGCTGAGCTCCAGCTGGAGCCAAGCGCTGATCATGGTGCTTCCACTGAGCCCTGACAGCCCTGCAGCTCCAGCCATCTCTAGCTTAGGTGCGGTTCTGCCACCGGTTCAGCTCATTCCCCTCCCCCACTACCACTTTTCTAGGATGGTCGCGTACCACCCGCCAGGTGCCAATGTACCACAGGTGGTACCCGTACCACTGGTTGAAAAGCCCTGAATTAGAAAATGTAATGTCTTATTCCTAACTCTGTGGCGATCTTTCTTTGCCTTCCCTCATATTGCCCATCTCTGGACTCACACAATCTTGAGGGGTCCTTGGCGCTCTCTGAGATTGCTTGTTTTCTTGCAGACATTTCATTACCCAAACTAGGCAACATCATCAGTGCATCGTCACACAATCTTTTCAATATCTTCTTTTAAGTGAGGTCTCCAGAACTGGACACAGTATTCCAAATGGGGTCTCACTAAAGCTCTATGAAGCGGGTTAGGATCTCCTTTTTCTTGATGGCGATACCTCTAGTGATGCATCCCAGAATTTTGTTTGCCTTCACAGTTGCCTGGCTACAGTGTTTATTCGTTTTGCGGTTATAATTTATCAGTGCTATTGTAGCTGTTTTTACACAGTCTTGTGAAAAAAGTGCTGTTTGAACACATTTACACAAAGGCAGCTTAAAAATAATTCCTAGTATTGTGGAAATATGCACACCTTTGCGTCTGTTCTGAGCTGTGTCCACACATGGAGCGGTTAGAGCAAGTAGTTTTGGTAAGAGAATGTATGAATGCATATTAAGTTCCCATAGGTAGCCAGCCTTCTGGCCAACACAGGTAGTCCTTGATTTACAATGTAACCATTTGAAATTACGATGGCGCTAAATGATGGTTCTGACCCCCTTCCTTCCTTCCTTCCTTCCTTCCTTCCTTCCTTCCTTCCTTCCTTCCTTCCTTCCTTCCTTCCTTCCTTCGTCCCAAGTTTTGTTGCAGACATTTCATTACCCAAATTAGGTAACATCATCAGTGGATAGATGATGTTACCTAGTTTGGGAACAAAACGTCAGCAAGAAAAGAACCAAGCTTGGAGAGCAACAAGGACCCCTCAATCCAACTTGCATCCATTGTGTCAAATTAAGATCGGAATCAAACAGTATGAACTCAGAAGCAGGGAACCTTTTTCAGTCAAAGACCTCTCATGATAGAATAATGACAAATGTCAGTGTAGAGCAGACATGTCAAACACAAGGCCCGGGGGCCAGATGCGGCCCGCGAAGTGGTTTCATGTGGCCCGCGAAGCCATCCTGGAAACAGTGAGGGAACGGCCCCCGCTGCCTTGGCCCTGGCCCAGGCCCAGGCCGGGAGCCAATGTACAATTTTGCGGTGGCCATCTATGCTGAAACGCATTCAGCCTTAGCTCCACAAGGCCGTCTGGAACCAGCGAGGAACCAGCCCCTGCCGCGTCGGCCCCGCCCCCTGGGTGCATGCTGGGGAGGTGTCCCCCTTTGTGAGGAATGAAGAAATGCACCATCGCCTGGAAGTGGCCAGCAAATGGCCCTGGCCTACTTCACCTATCCGGCTTGATGGGCTCTGGGGGAGGGGTTTCGGCAGGCAGCGGGGCGCTCTCCTCAGAGCGCCAAGAGGCTGAGCTGGGTGGCGCGAATCTGATGAGAAGTGTAATGCTGCCTAGCCCTCAGCCTGCCCAGTTTCAGCAGGCAGCAAGGTGCAAAGCTGATGAGCTTCGCACCGCCTGGCTCAACCTCTTGGCACTCAAGACAGGGCAGGCTGGGGGCTGGGCAGCATTGCGCAGGTAACGTTGACTCTCGTGCTGCTCATGGCATCCCTCCCCCCAGAGCCCACCAAGCCAGATATGTGAAGTAGGTGAGGGCCATGTGCTGGCCATGTGCATTTCTTCATTCCTCATGAAGGGTGACACCTCCCCAGCTGTGTTTCTTGCCTGTTTTTCTCCCTCCCTCATCTCAAATATTTTCCTACCACTCTGTACTTAAGAAGGAAGAAAGAAAAGAAGGAAAGGAGAACGAGGGTCTGAGGGAAGTCCTGCCTTAGTCCTGCCCTGCTGCCCTTTCACCCTCCCCTTGCCCCCTCCTCCTGGCCTATCCTGGGGGTCTCCCATCCTATTGCCAAGGAAGCTTTGGATACAAAGCCGGGTCTCCTCCCATGGAGAGGGAATGGGCCTCTCTCTGACTTTGCCCTCGTACCCATCATGAACAACCTGGCTAAGGAGAGCAAACACAGCAGCAGTAGCCTTGAGGAGGAGGTAAGTGCAGCTGGGCACCCCCTTGAGGAAGTGGGGCTGGGCTTGGTGCCGTGGGTGCTCAGGCTGGGCATTTGACCTCTGCTGCCCAGGGCTCCGGGCGCCCCCACCACCATCCAGCCTCTCCCACATGGCCTGAGAGGAATAGTGAGGCTCCTCCAGTGGACCATGCCTTGGCATTTGTCCTGGTCCCACCTCCTTCTGCCAGAGACCCTCAGATCTATCCCTCTCCTGCCCAGGCCCCCACAGGCACCATTGACGCAAATGATGTAGAGCTGGCCACGCCCACCCAGTAGGCCACACCCACTCCATCCACACCCACCCAGTAGGCCACACCCACTCCATCCACACCCACCCAGTAGGCCATACCCACCCTGGCCACCCCACCCCCCAGGGCAACCGTAATGCTGATGCGGCCTTCAATGAAATTGAGTTTGACACCCCTGGTGTAGAGTGTATGCAAAGAGCTTTCGGGTGAAGAATTTGTCTTTCATGCAAAGGCCAAAATGAACAGAAGCTGACAATGCATGAGCAAAAGATGTGTTTAAAGCATTAGGGCCATATATTTGTCTTTCTATGGTGTGCCAGGGGCTAGGAAAAAGTATAAAGGTGACTTAAAACAAAATCAAATATCATTGGTGCAGGTTGCTAACCAAACATGCATAACATTCCTTTCTTCTTTGTTGCATTAAAAATTCCACATGGAAGTGTTTGGAGGCCTTGGGTGGGGAGCATATTTCAGGGTTTCAGAGGCTCCTCTGAGTTAATAATAATAATAAAGTTGGGAGGGACCTTGGAAGTCATCTAGTCCAACCCTCTGCTCAGCCAGGAAACCCTATACCATTTCGGACAAATGGCTGTCCAGTCTCTTCTTAAAAACTTCCAGTGTTGGAGCATTCACCACTTCTTAGAGACAGGTTGTTGCACTGGTTAATTGTTCTAACTGTCAGGAAGTTTCTCCTTAGTTCTAAGTTGCTTCTCTCCTTGATTACTTTCCATCCGTTGCTTCTTGTCCTGCCTTCAGGCGCTTTGGAGAATAGCTTGACTCCCTCTTCTTCCCTCAGGGTTTGTGGCAGCCCCTGAGATATTGGAAGACGGCTATCATGTCCCCCCTCATCCTTCTCTTCATTAAACTAGACATAACCAATTGCAGCAACCGTTCCTTATATGTTTTAGCCTCCAGTCCCCTAATCATCTTTGTTGCTGTTCTCTGTACTCTTTAGAGTCTCAACATCTTTTTTACATCGTGGTGACCAAAACTGGATGCAGTATTCCAAGTGTGGCCTTACCAAGGCATTGTAAAGTGGTATCAATACTTCACATAATCTTGATTCTATCCCTCTAGGAAACGGATCCAAGTGGCTCTTTGTTTAAGGTTGCCGACCCCTGCCCTATACTATACCTGTACATTTGGTTTTTCTTGCCTAAATGTAGAACCTTACTTTTTTCACCATTGAAACATTTCTGGAACATCCATAGGTTTCAACCTTTTCTCCATTTTGGAACTGGCTTTCTTTTCTCCCAAAGGTGCTTTTTCACGAAGCAAATGGGCTTTCTTGTTTTTTCTTTAAAGACGTTTCACTTCTCATCCAAGAAGCTTCTCAGCTCTGACTGGATGGGGGGGATGGTTTTCTTTTTCCTCAGCATCTTTCCACAGGCATAAGACATGTATCGCCTGGGACATTCATTATAAGAGGTTGAAGGGGGGGGGGTCCTGCCCTTTCTGCTCCCCACTCTGCTGTGAGGGCAGAGTGAAGAATTTAAGAAGAGTGCTTATATGTATTAAACGAAAGAAAAAAACCAAGTAAAACTCTATTTTCCTGATTGTGTCTTCCCTCCCCATGTCCCATCTTGCTCCACTTCAAGCTGGAGTTCACAACTTTTGTTTCTCAGAGAGGGTCCTGGTCCTCGTCTTCTAACTGCCCGACTGTTTCTGACAGGATTTGGCCCATATTGAGGCCTTCAATCTCTGTGGAGCCTTCAGGGTGGCCATTTCTGAGGGAAGCGAGTTCAAATCCTCCAGAGAGATTTTTCTCCATCTCCACAGATGGTTCCTGGACAGGAAGGAAAAGAAGATGAAGAAGGTGCCACCTTTGGAGGCGCCGAAGCCTTTCTTGTGTAGGGAGACATTGAGAGGAGTCTTTGCTCCTACTCCAATACCCATCATCCCTGTCCTTCCCCTCAGGTGCTCTTTCCCAGCATTGCGGGGAATCCTGTAAATTTATGCAAAATCCACCAGGGGGCGCCTCTTCTGCCAAAAGAAGGTAACATTAGGCGCTTCCCCATCGGGCCACTGGGGGGCGAAGGTCACGGCTGGCTTTCTAAAGAAGGCGTGACATAACAAACGGTTGCCGCTCTAGGACGTAGCGTTCGCTCTCCTTTAACCTCTGGAGTTGGCTGCTTTCCAGAGGAGGCTGCGAGGGAAATGACATCACAAAGCTTGCCCCTCTAGCATGCTGCACTCGCTTTGCTTAACCCCTGGAGCTCCGTGGGAGGTGAAGAGGTTACGGGAGAGAGATCCACGCGTGTCTTAGGTGGGGGGGGGCTATTCCCGTGCAAAGGGAGAAGGGGGGAACCCCTGCCCGGCCGTCCTCCGGGTCCGATCCTGGGTCCCATGTTCCCCAGCCGCCCTCTCCATGCAAGGGGGAAGTAGAGCTCCAGAGCAGCCGCCCTTCCCACCCCGTGATTAAGGGTTGGTCTTGCAGATCCTCTCCAGGAGAGAAAAGAAGTTGGGCGGAGCAGGATTCGCACCAGGGACTGGAGGAGGCTCCGAGAGGAAGTCGGTCTGATCCCTTTAGGCTCAAGTTGTGTTATAATTGTTCCAGGGCTAAATAATCCAATTTCTAATTCTTGGCATTTCCACCCCCACCGCCACCCCCAATCTCAGATGCACAAACTGGAAGGCATTCGTATCTCTTTACAGCCAAAATATCTTGGGCGAAGAGAGCAGAGTAACCTGGCTGTGGTCATCAGTAACCCTGCAGCAACAGAAATGGTCCTGTGAATGAAAAGGTGTTTGGAGATCCACAAGTATTCCTTGGTTTATTTGGAGTCGCTTTACGAGACAGGAAAAGAATGGAGACACAACCTTTAGCCCGGGAGGGAAAAGACCCTTCTGCGGTTCAGCCCGGGAGCTGTCGGCAGAACTGGACAAGAACGGGGCAGAAGACCTTGAAGGAGGAAACCCTCATCCATTCAGAAGTTCAGCCCTTGAACTTCAGGACCATCCTCTATAATCAGGCTGAGGGCCCCCGTGGACTTTGTAGCCGACTCCACCACTTTTGTAGGCGATGGCTGAGACCAGAAAAGCATACCAAAGCCCAGATGTTGGATCTGGTTGTTCTGGAGCAATTCCTGGCCCTTTTGCCCCTGCAGATGGAGAGCTGGGTGCGGGAGTGTGGAGCAGAGACCAGCTCCCAGGCGGTAGCCCTGGTGGAAGGCTTCCTCCTGAGCCAGGCAGAGGAGCAGAAGCAGCAAGTCAAGTTGCAGGTAGGTCTTCTCTCTGGAGCTCAGAAGGTTTTGACAGGAATGAGGAATGTGTTTGAATTCTTCACCCCTCCCTCCCAGACCACTCTGGCTTTAAAAATATGTGGGGATGTTTCATTAGTTCTTATAGGACATTATCCCATTATCCATTCTAGAAAATAGATCATGCATTTTTACTCAGCTTCACTGATGTATACTGGAACTCTGAAGTTGTGTTCAGACAAGGAGAAATCAGTTCATGTTGGGTGATGTCCGTTAATTCTTCTTTTCTACTTCCTCGTATTTCAAGTCCGTTGCTGTGGAGATCAGAGACCCTGGGGGAAGGAAGAATCCATCAAATCCTCCTCAGGAGCTGTTTTTCAGGAGGATTCCTCAGGATGATCCAAGTCAGAACACCTCAGGAGGTAATTGAAAGTCTTCCCTTCTCCAGAGAGATCCCAGCTGTTTCACCTTCTGTGTGTATTTTATTACTCTGTTCCCTTAGTTATTTATTCTAAAATTCTGTATCCCTTACAGAGAGGAGTCGAATGAAGTTTACTCCTCTTTTTGGTGGATCTGAAACCATGGTTGAACCTCCAAATCAAGTAAGTTGGGGAATTAATGAATTAGACTTATATTCTCCCGTTTGCTCAGAAATCAAGCTGATGTACACAGCACTCTCTTCTTGTTTGGACTGGATTATTATTGTGTTCGCGAGAAGTATACAAGATTCAGCTGTGACTTTTCTAATAGGAAATCAGACTATAAGACTATAAGACATAATTTACTTAACTCTCCTTGTGCTAATTATTTTGCCTAATTTTCAAGAATTAATTTTTCACAAAACCCTTCAAGAGAGCCATTTCATAATTCTTTCATTTGGAATTGGGCAAGGCTGCTCAGTCATAAATAAATACACTGGCACATCACCATTTTAAAAAAGCCTTGTTTTTAACCAGTCATAAGAAATACAAGTCAATGAGATTATAAGATAAGGCAAATCATTAAAATCTAATGAAGGTAGCCAGATAGAAAAATCTCTAAGTAAAAAATTGTCCTGAAATAGCACATAATCAAGGCCCTGGTGACTTGCAAAGTAATTTCTAACCCTCTGGTTTTTGCCTGGATCTGAAGGCCAAACCATTTAGCTTTCCAAAAGCTGAGAAGTGTCCAACTGACAAAATTTTCTCTCTTATTCATTCAAGCCCCCAGATTGGTCCTTCAGAGGACACCAAAAGCTGTTTGCTAGAAAGAATATCCCCCTCTCATTTCCTTCTGCAAACACAGGAAGGACTAGAGCCACCAAGAGCTGGGGATTTCAAGACCCATCTGCAAGTTGACTCTATCCACATGCTGGGAATCTTTGAGGGTGGATGGATGGATGGGTATACATACAGTAGATAATTAGACAGACAGACACACAGACATAGATAAGTCCAGGGCTTTTTTTCTCCTAGAACGCCCAGAACGGAGTTCCGGCACCTTTTTTGGATGGAACCTTGTAGGGTTGGCAAGGCAGGTTGTATGACATATGTGAGTTCCGGCACCTTTTCTTTTTAGAAAAAAAGCACAAAAGTCAATCCAAAAGGAAATGGGTTAGTTTTGCTGAGTGACATAATCATGGGAAAGGGCCGTTCAAAAATGTGAAAAATAAATGAATGTTGATAAAATATTTGCTATCTTTGCGTTGGGAATTTCTAAATAATAACAAGAGGTCTTCCAAATCCTCCCAGACCTGTTTTGTTCTTTGTTTTTCCTTGTTCAGGAGGGCCCTGTGTCCTTTGAGGAGGTAGCTGTGTATTTTTCTGAGGAGGAGTGGTCACAACTGGATACTCACCAAAAAGAGCTGCATTGGGAGGTCATGCTGGAAAATCATAGGAACGTGGTCTCTCTGGGTAAGCATTAGCTACTCCCCAATGGGTGTTTAGGAAGACATTCTTTAATTAGATAACATCCGCTATTTCTTATTAAAAATCCCCATGCAGATGTCATGTCCTGGGACGGAGAAAAAATTTGCCCTTCTACTGCTCTGAGGAGGGAAAGTAATCAGTGGCACTCTGATACAGGGAAGGAAATTAATATGGCTTTATACTCTTTGATCTTTTCCCCTAATCTTGCTATCACTTTCATTTCTCTTTTCCATTGCAGGTGAAAATGGGCAGGAGAATAAAGATTCCAGAGAACCATTCCAAGTAATCAGTCCTGGAAATGGAACACAGAAACCTGCTATTAAAATGGAACTTGAAAATCATGAGAGAAACCAGTCAAATGATTGGAAACAAGAAAGCTCATCTTCCACTGATGCCCCAGTGCAAGATTTTCTTGCCCAAGAAGGAGAAATAGAGAAAAAATATATTGGAAATAGCGTAAAACTATTCCAAGTCAGATTAGATGTAAATGAACACTATCCAATCCAAAGCCAAAAAGCTTATATATGTGCTGACAGTTGGAAACATTACAATTCAACTTTCACTGTTACTTCTGAAATTGCATCCCTTACATCTCATAAAATGATCCAGACAGAAGAGAAGCCTTATAAATGCTTGGAATGTGGAAAGAGCTTCAGAAGAAGCAGTCAGGTTACTTCCCATAAATGGATCCACACAGGGAAGAAGCCATATATGTGCACTCAGTGTGGAAAGACATTTACTCAGAAGGGTAATCTTAATTCGCATAAGAGGATCCACACAGGGGAGAAGCCATATAAATGCATGGACTGTGGAAAGGGTTTCTGTGAAAATGCATCACTTATAAAACATAAAAGGATCCACACAGGGGAGAGGCCGTATATATGCAAAGACTGTGGAAAGACATTTACTCACAGCAATCAACTTACTTGCCATAAAAGGATCCACACAGGAGAGAGGCCATATAAATGTGAGCAGTGTGGGAAGGGATTTACTAATAGCAGTCATCTTACTTCCCATAAAAGGATCCACACAGGGGAGAGGCCATATAAATGCCAAGAGTGTGGGAAGAGTTTTTGCGAAAATGGGCCTCTTACTGTTCATAAAAGGATCCACACAGGGGAGAAACCATATAAATGCACAGAATGTGGAAAGAGCTTTGGTGAAAATTCATCCCTTATGAAACATAAAAGGATCCATACAGGGGAGAAGCCATATAAATGTAGGGAGTGTGGAAAGACGTTTACTCATAGCAGTCAACTTAGTTCCCATAACTGGATCCACACAGGGGAGAAGCCGTATAAATGTGTGGAGTGTGGGAAGGGTTTTACTAATAGCAGTCATCTTAATTCGCATAAAAGAATCCACACGGGGGAAAAGCCATACAAATGTTTGGAATGTGGAAAGAGCTTCAGTCATAATGGTTCCCTTACGTCTCATAAAAGGATTCATGCAGAAGAGAAACCATATAAATCTGAAGAGCTTGGAAAGAGCTTCAGGAATAATGACTTAATTTTGCCATAAATTTGGTGGACAATCCCTGCAAATTCTAGACTTTGTTAGTCAAATCTATGCCTTTCATATTTGTGTATATTAATTAGGAAAGGAGTCAGACCCTTATATTTGGCAGCTCCAGAGAGATGGAATTACCAATGAAAAAAAACAATGAGCACTTGCTCTTTTGATTATAAAGAGCAGATTTTTCTCTAATTTGAAGCTGGCCAATGCTACTGTATCTTAATAATGAAAATCGTTTTTTCCCTGAAGTGTATTTTCATCAGTTTTTAATTGATCTTGATTCTGTGACGGATGTGAATAGGCAGATATTTAACAAATGAGGCTGCCCAGGCAGGAGAAGATATATCTCTACAAACTTGATTGGTCTTTCTTCCACTATAGCACAGATGGAGGTACAAATTCAACTGATCCACAGTCACTTCCCATAATTTAATTTTTCCCTCTTTTGCCTAGACTTTGCCCTTCTCTTTCTTGTGTCTTAATATATTCATTTCATCAGATGGCTCTAAATTCTCTTTCCACTGGAAAAAAAATAGAAATAGCACAGCAGGTATTCTGAGGTTTGAAGGAATCTTATAATCGAAAGGGGACATAAGTTCCATCAATGTATGCAGAGAGATTCAATTGTTCCATTGATTGTGATATGGAATTAAAAGTGACAACTAAGAGGATTTGTGCTTTAAATTACTCATAAATTTTCCTTCCCTCCCTCCCTCCCTCCCTCCCTTTGTCTCAAGTTGGGTATAGTCAGGAGAATAAAAATGAAAACAACTCCATTATGCTGACGTTGCAAATTATCAAGAAGGAAAATCTTTAGAAATCAGTGGGGGACAAAATAAAATAATATGAAATTAAGAAAAATATCTCAGAAAGTTATTTAAATCTCCTCAGATAAGCAGACAGCAATCAGAAAGGGAACTGTCTCTGGGGTGTGAAGATACCAAAAAATAATCTGATTTATATCCATTTGTGTAGAACTGAGTCAAACAGTATCAATTAAGCAGAAGCTTTGAAACTTTTTTTTTTGTCAAAAGTCTCTGATTATGTGAGAATCATCATATACATATCACCATAGAGTCTGTGAAAAGAGCTTCAGGATGAAGAATTCCTCCCTCATAAAAGGAGCCAGAATGATGAGAAGACCCTCCAAATGCATGTGTAAAAAATTTTCTTCAAGCCTTGGGGCCTTATTTTGTCTTTTTATGTTGTGACAAGAGCTAAGAAATGGAATGGAATGAACAGAACGGGATGGGGAAAGCAAAGAACAGGATTGGAAGGGACCCGAGAGTCTTTTAGTCCAACCTCCTGCTCACAAGACCCTATATCATTTCAGACAAATGACTGTCCAGTCTCTTCTTAAAAATATCCAGTGATAAAGCATCTACAACTTCTGAAGGCAAGCCATTCCACTGATTAATTCTGAGGGGTCAAACTAGCAACGTCACGTAACATGTCGTGACACATCGCGACTTTTTTGCCATTGCCGGCAATGGGGTGGTTACTATTTCACTATGATGCATCTGGCCCATGGGCCAGCAGTTTGACATCCTGGGTGAATTGTTCTGCTAGGAAATTTCTCCTTCATTTCAGGTTGCTTCTCTACTTGATTAGTTTCCATCTATTGTTTCTTGTCTTTCCTTCTTGTGGTTTGGAAAATAAGTTGACCCAGTGGTGGGATTCAAATATGTGAACAACCGGTTCTCTCTGTGGATGCTACTTCTGGAAGTCTATTCTGGGCCTGGACAACAAAAAAATTAGCTACCAGTTCTGCCAAAGTGGTGTGAACCGGCTGAATCCCACCACTGAGTTGACCCCCTTTGTGGCAGCTTCTCAAATATTGGAATACTGCTATGTCATCCCTAGTCCTTCTTTTCTTTATACTAGCCATACCCAATTCCTGCAGCCATTCTTCCTATTTTTAGTCTCCAGGCCTTTAACCATCTTAGTTGTTCATCGGTGCACTTTTTCCAAAATCTCAACATCTTTCTTGTAATGTGGTGACCAAAACTGGATGCAGTATTCCAAGTGTGGTATTATTAAGGATTTATAAAGCAGTATTAATACTTGTGATTTTGATTCTATGCCTCTCTTTACACAATCAAGGATTGTATTAGTGTTTTTGGCTGCTGTCGCACTCTGCTGGCTCGTATTTAGAATATATTGAAGAGTACTGGGCCTAAAACGAAATCTTATGGGACCCCACTGCTTACTTCCGTCCATGTAAATGTAGTACCATTAAGGACCACTCATTGAGTATGGTTTGTCAGCCTATTACAAATTCATCACAAGTTCATCACAAGTTGTGGTCTACTTTCTCGAATGCCTTGCTGAAGTCTAAGTCTACTATGTAGACCATTTCGCTGGTCTACTAATTTAGTCACTGTCAAAGAATGAAATAAGATTGGTTTGGCATGATCTGTTTTTAACAAGCCTGTGGCTCCTTCTAGTTATAACTTTATTTGTTTCTAGATGTTTGCAGATCTGTTTTTTGATCATTTTTTCCCAGTATCTTTCCAGGTATTGATATTAGGCTGATTGATCTGTAGTTTCCTGGGTCTGTTTTTCCCCCTTTTTTTAAGATGGAAACCACATCAGCTCCTTTCCAATCCTCCAGTAGTTTCTGTGCTCCAGGATTTTTGAAAGGCATGGTACAATGGTTCTGAGATAACATCTGCCATCTACTTTAGAATCTGGGTCCTGGTGAATGGTAAGATCAGACAGTTGTTCTCTTACCATTTTCTTGCTTAATTTAATTTTTATTGCTAATCTACCTTCATGAACTAATACTTCAAGTTCACCCTGTTTGTTCCATAAATTTTGAGTGTTAGCGTATAGGCATTTGAGTCCTTTATAGGTCTTGGGTATGTTTCTTATATCTCCTACTTTGTAACGGGGATTTCCATCCTTCCCATCAATCTCTACTTCATTGTTTTTCTTGCTTGCTTCTTTCACTTTACTCTTTACCTCCTTATATGATTGGCTATTTAGTGGTTTTTGCTTGGAATCAGGTTCTTAATGTTGTGAAGATTGCCCTCCAAACACCCACAATTTTAGTGTAAAGCCTTTTTGATGAGTCAGTTGTTTTCCGAATATATTTTTTCCAGTTCTTGTGAGGTGCAATCCATCTCTTGCCAGTAGCCCTTCATGTAATCAGTGCAGACCATGGTCTAGGAAAATATGGGTTTTGTTGGCTTCTGGCTATATCTGCTTGCTTCTAGGCGTTCGCAAATCTGTTGCTTATCTTTCTCAGGATCTTCCCAAATATTAATGTCAGGCTGATTTGTAGTTTCCTACATTTCCCCCCTCCTTCTTTGAGGGAAAAAAAAGGGAAAAGTCTAAATTAGATTTAAATAAAATTAAATATCAATGGTATGATTACTCACTAGATGTATAAAATACTTTCCCCTTGGTTGTATTAAAAACCATTAAGACATGAAAATGAGCACAGTGCACACACCTTCTCCAGCAACACGCAATGGCTCTGAGTTAGCACCCCCTTCCTAAACCTTGCAAGTTGATGTTGCTGCCTAAATAGCTCTTTAATGCTCAGTGTGTTAATACTCCAAAAAAAAAAGGCTGAAAGTGGCATCCATTTTTTGCTCTTTGCAAAAATCCTCCCACTGATTGGGATGAGGAGTTGTCTCAATGTGGTTGCTTTTCTGATTGCGGCCCAGCTCCAGGCAAGAATCCATCAGGATATACTGCTCATAGCAGCTTGCAATGCTGGCAGTTGACTGATATCCCTCTTAACTGCTTGAAATAGTTGCTAATTTCCATACGGAGGCTCCCTTCTGTTTGCTGTTTTCTGATCAATTTTCTCCTATACACCCAGCCACCCAGTGTCTTGGTGCTTGCTTGTCTAGGCTAAGGAGCAGGGTGAATGAAGCTGCCTCTGGACCTTGTCAACTGTGGCTTAATTAGCCACAGCTGGAACATCCAGTGTGGATCCTTGGGAGCAAGCTGAATACTTCAGTGCCATCTCTCCATTTTTTGGGGTTGGACAGCCCTTTGGGGAAAAGCAGAGGCTGTGTGGTGCTTGGGGAAGTAGGGGCAAAAGCAGTGTTGCCTGGTTGCAGAGGCTCTTCCTAAGCGCAGGCAGCAATTCTAGCTCTCCTTCTGCACAGCAGACCAACAGAATTAGCAATTACAGGTAGTCTTCAACTTATGACCACAACTGAGTCCCAAATTTCCATTGCTAACCAAGAAGTGAATCCTACCCCACTTTGCAACCTTTACTACAGTTGTTAAGTGAATCTTTTCAGTTGTTATGTTAGTAACACAGTTACGTAAATTTGGCTTTTCCTTTGCTTATCAGGTCACAAAAGGTGTTCACCTGACCATGGGACACTGCAATTGTCATAAATATGAGCCAGTTGCCAAGCATCCAAATTTTGATCACGTGACCGAGACTGCAAGAGTCGTAAATGTGAAAAACATAATAAGTCACATTTTGTAATACTGCTGTAACTTTGAATGGTACCTAAATAAATGGTTGTAAGTTGAGGACTACCTGTAAAAGGAACCTGAACAGGTAAAGAAAAGAGCTGAAGAAAACATTTCTTTTAAGTTGCTTTTTAACCACTTTCCCCTTCTAGTTCAATTCTTTGGTTTGCTAGTTAGAACTAAATTTCTTTTTCTTGCATTGTCACCTCCAAATGCAGAGGAATCTCTTCAGATTTGTGGAGTTTTGGCTAAAACAAAACCTGTGCAATTTTTTTCTCCTCCATTTATTAATTTAAAGATATTCCCATTGCCTTAAATTTCCCAAAGATCTTAAGCTTCCTAGTCAGAGTTCATTCCTGAAATGAATTCTCCATTAAAACATTTATTCCTCATGGTATTTGGGCCTTATATTCTCTTTTCACTATTTTTCTTCCTTCATTTTGCAATTCTACTTTTTCTCCAGTCACAGATGAGATGCCATTTCCCTCTCTCTTCATTTCTGCACCAGGATAGCTCGCTGTGAGGTAAACTTTCTAGAACATCCATGAGTTTCAGCTTTTTCTCCATTTTGTAATTGGATTATTTTTTAATATTTCTTTTTCTTCAGCATTATTCTCTTTGTTAGGGCAGCAGTATATATTGAATTAAAGAAATAAAAACTGACAGAAATCTCCATTTTCCAGGTTGTGGCTTCGCTGCCCATGTCCCATCTTCCTCCACTTCAGGCCAGAATTCGCAACAACCACAAGACACAAATTGTCTTTCCCAGAGAGTCTCCTGGTCCTCCTTTTCTGACTGCCTGGCTGTTTTTGACAGGATCTGGCTCCTTTCGAGGCTTCCTCCAATCTCTGTAGAGCCTTCACAGTGGCTGTTCTTGAGGGAAGCAAGTTTAAATCCTCCAGAGAGATTTTTTCTTCATCTCCACAGACGGTTTCTGGACAGGAAGGAGAGGAAGATGGAGAAACTGCCACCTCTGGAGACGTCGAAGCCTTTCTCGGATAGGGAGCCATTGAAAGGGGCCTTTCCTCCTACAGTCATGCCCGTCATCCCTGTTCTTCCCTTCCCTTCCCCTCAGATGAGCTCCTCTTTCCCGCCCTTTCGGGGAATCCTCGCACTCTGCGCAGAATCCTCCAGGGGGCGCGCTCTTCCAAGAGAAGGGAACACCAGGCGCTTCCCCATTGGGCCACGGGAGGCGAACGTCACAACGGGCTTTCCAGAGGAGGTGTGACGTCACAAACGCTTGCCGCTCTAGGACAGCGCTCGCTCGCCTTTTAACCCAGCTCCACAGGAGGAGGCGGCGGGAGAGCCTCGCCGTGGGGGGGGGGGGGAAGAGATCCACACGTGTCTTAGGTGTGTGTGGGGTTCTTCCGTGCAAAAGGGGGAGGGGAGACCCGTGCAGGGACTCCTCCAGATCCAAGCGGGGCGGCCCCTCCAGCTGCCTCCTTCCCAGGGGAACCTCGGCCCTGCGCTCGGCTGAACTGATTGGGGCTCCGGGCAGGTTGTGTGAACCTGCCTGCGTGTCAGAAGGAGACTGGGCTCTGCAAAGGCCAGCCAGAAGAAGGGAAAGGAGACATTTCCAGGCAGGGTCATTTCCTGGCTTTTCCTTGGATGTGAACCGAACTTGCATGGTTTGTTCACCTGATTTGGGTTTGACAGGTTGTGTTAGACAACGAATCCCACAGTGTGATACTTGGTTGGAGTATCACAGAGGAGAGGAGTGTAGAATGTAGAACAATGGTTCTCAATAGTCGAAGACTACTCAACCAGTCGTAAGTCGAGGACTACTCAACTGGTGCAGCACCGTTTGCAGAATGGGACTTTTGGCGGGCTCAGCAGGGCAGAGACAGCCTGGACAATTCCTATTGGCTTTTGAAAGCAATAGAATTAGACTCTATTCAAGAGAGTCTATTCTATTGGCTTTCAAAAGCCAATAGAATAAAAGGGAGTAGCACAGCTAAGGGGAAAATGGCAGACTGCGTTGTTTGGCGACCCCCGTGAAATGGTCGTTCGACCCCAAATGGGGTCCCGACCCACAGGTTGAGAACCACTGATGTAGAATGAATAGAATAATAAGAATATAAATATAAGTAACAGAAATAGAAATAATAGAAATAGAATAAGAACAGAATAGGAATAGAATAAAATAAGTTGAAAGGGACCTAGGAGGTCTTCTAATCCTGCTAACTCAGTGGTTCTCAACCTTTTTAATGCCGCGACCCCCAACCGGTCGTAAGTCGAGGACTACTCCACTGGTGTACCACCGTTTGCAGAATGGGAGTTTTGGCGGGCTCAGCAGTAGCACAGCTGAAGGAAAAGGGGGGGAAAATGGCGGACTGCGTTGTTTGGCGACCCCCGTGAAATGGTCGTTCGACCCCAAATGGGATCCCGACCCACAGGTTGAGAACCACTGTGCTAAGGCAAGAATCCCTGTTGTTGTTAATTGCGAAGTCGTGTCCGACCCATCGCGACCCCATGGAAAACGTTCCTCCAGGTCTTCCTGTCCTCTACCATCTTCTGGAGTCCATTTAAATTCACACCTACTGCTTCAGTGACTCCATCCAGCCATCTCATTCTCTGTCGTCCCCTTCTTCTATTGCCCTCAATCTTTCCCAGCATTAGGCTCTTTTCCAGTGAGTCCTTCCTTCTCATTAGGTGGCCAAAGTATTTGAGTTTCAACTTCAGGATCTGGCCTTCTAAAGAGCAGTTAGGGTTGATCTCTTCTAGGACTGACCGGTTTGAACGCCTTGCAGTCCAAGGGACTCGCAGGAGTCTTCTCCAGCACCATAGTTCAAAGGCCTCAATTCTTTTGCGCTCAGCCTTTCTTATGGTCCAACTTTCACAGCCATACATTGCAACTGGGAAAACCATGGCCTGGACTATACGCACTTTTGTTGGCAGGGTGATGTCTCTGCTTTTTAGTATGCTGTCTAGATTTGCCATAGCTTTCCTCCCCAGGAGCAAGCGTCTTTTAATTTCTTGGCTGCAGTCCCCATCTGAGGTGATCTTGGAGCCCAGAAAAATAAAATCTGTCACTACCTCCATTTCTTCCCCATCTATTTGCCAGGAATTGAGAGGGCCGGATGCCATGATTTTGGTTTTCTTAATGTTGAGTTTCAAGCCTACTTTTGCACTCTCCTTCTTCACCCGCATCAAGAGGCTCTTTAGTTTCTCTTCACTTTCTGCCATTAGAGTGGTATCATCTGCATATCTTAGGTTGTTGATATTTCTCCCGGCAAGAAATATCTAGCCCTGCCTTTCTCATGATGTGCTCTGCATATAAGTTAAACAGGCAGGGCGACAGTATACAGCCTTGCCGGACTCCTTTTCCAATTTTGAACCAATCAGTGGTTCCGTGTCCAGTTCTCACTGTTGCTTCTTGACCTGCATATAAGTTTCTCAAGAGACAAATGAGATGGTCTGGTACTCCCATCTCTTTAAGAACTTGCCACAATTTGTTGTGATCCACACAATCAAAGGCTTTAGCATAGTCAATGAAGCAGAAGTAGATGTTTTTCTGGAACTCCCTAGCTTTCTCCATGATCCAGCGTATGTTGGCAATTTGATCTCTAGTTCCTCTGCCTCTTCGAAATCCTGCCTGTACTTCTGGTAGTTCTCGATCCACATACTGCTGGAGTCTAGCTTGTAGGATTTTAAGCATAACTTTACTAGCATGTGAAATGAGTGCAATGGTGCGATAGTTTGAACATTCTTTGGCATTGCCTTTCTTTGGAATTGGAATGTAAACTGACCTTTTCCAATCCTGTGGCCACTGTTGAGTTTTCCAAATTTGCTGGCAAATTGAGTGTAGCACTTTTACTGCATCGTCTTTTAAGATTTTGAATAGCTCAGCTGGAATACTGTCACCTCCACTAGCTTTGTTGTTGCTCAGATTTTCTAAGGCCCATTTCACTTCACATTCTAGGATGTCTGGTTCGAGGTCAGTGACCATCTCATTGTGGTTATCTGGGATGTTAAGCTCATTCTTGTATAGTTCTTCTGTGTAGTTTTGCCATCTCTTCTTAATCTCTTCTGCCTCTGTTAGGTCTCTGCCATTTTGGTCCTTTATCATGCCCATCTTTGCATGAAACGTTCCCTTCATATCTCCAATTTTCTTGAAGAGATCTCTGGTCCTCCCTATTCTGTTGTTTTCTTCTATTTCTTTGCACTGTTCATTTAAGAAGGCATTCTTATCTCTTCTAGCTACTCTCTGGAATTCTGCATTCAATTGGGTGTATCTTTCTCTTTCTTTGCCTTTCGCTTCCCTTCTTTCCTCAGCTATTTGCAAAGCTTCCTCAGACAGCCATTTTGCTTTCTTGCATTTCTTTTTCTTTGGGATGGTTTTAGTTGCTACCTCTTGTACAATGTTGCGAACTTCCATCCATAGTTCTTCAGGCACTCTGTCTATCAGATCTAATTCCTTAAATCTATTTGTCACCTCTACTGTATATTCATCAGGAATATGATTTAGTTCATACCTGAGTGGCCTAGTGCTTTTCCCTACTTTTTTCAATTTAAGCCTAAATTTTGCAACGAGAAGCTCATGATCTGAGCCACAGTCAGCTCCTGGTCTTGTTTTTACTGACTGTATAGAGCTTCTCCATCTTTGGCTGCAAAGCACATAGTCAATCTGATTTCTATGTTGACCATCTGGTGATGTCCATGTGTAGAGCCGTCTCTTGGGTTGTTGGAAAAGAGTGTTTGTTATGACCATCGTATTCTCTTGACAAAATTCTATTAGCCTGTGCCCTGCTTCATTTTGTACTCCAAGGCCAAACTTGCCTGTTATTCCGGTTATCTTTTGGCTTCCTACCTTAGCATTCCAATCCCCCATGATGATAAGGACATCATTTTTTGGTGTTAATTCTATAAGGTGCTGTAGGGCTTCATAGAACCGGTCAATTTCATCCTCTTCAGCACCAGTGGTTGGGGCATAGATTTGGACTATTGTGATATTGAATGGTTTGCCTTGGATTCGAATTGAGATCATTCTGTCATTTTGGGGATTGTATCCCAGTATTGCTTTTCCTATTCTTTTATTGACTATGAAGGCTACTCCATTTCTTCTGAGGGATTCTTGCCCACAGTAGTATACCTGATGGTCATCTGAGTTAAATTCACCCATTCCTGTCCATTTTAGTTCGCTGATTCCTAAGATGTCGATGTTCAGTCTTGTCATCTCTTTTTTGACTACGTCTAGCTTGCCTTGATTCATGGATCTTACATTCCAGGTTCCTATGGAGAAAAAATCTTTACAGCATCGGACTTTCCTTTCACCACCAGATATATCCACAGCTGAGCGTCCTTTCGGCTTTGGCCCAGTCGCTTCATTCTTTCTGGCGCTACTAGTACTAGCCCTCTGCTCTTCCCCAGTAGCATATTGGACACCTTCCGACCTGAGGGGCTCATCTTCCAGCGTCATATCTTTTTGCCTTTTAGTACTGTCCATGGGGTTTTCATGGCAAAGATACTGGAGTGGTTTGCCATTTCCTTCTCCAGTGGATCACATTTTGTCAGAACTCTCTGCTATAACCTGTCCGTCTTGGGTAGCCCTGCACGGCATAGCTTATAGCTTCATTGAGTTACGCAAGCCCCTTCGCCACGACAAGGCAGTAATCCATAAAGGGGAAGAATCCCTATACCAGTTAAAAAAGAAAGCCCTTTTTTGTGAGAAGAAACAGAGAATGTATTTGGTGGGTTTTCCAAGTCCATGATGGATATCATTCCCATATTTTGCATCTCTCTCCCCCCCCTCTCTCTCTCCCTCTCTCTCTCTCTCTCTCTCTCTCTCACACACACACACACACACACACACACACACTACAGGACTCATTTTTTCCAAGCCACTTAAGTTCTATTTCAGTAAAGTACTTCCTTACATGGAGACGAGTCTTGTTCAATGGTTAAATTCTCCACTCTCTAATTTATTTTCCTTTTGCCTTCTCAGATATACAAACTGGAAGCCATTTGTACGCCTTCATGAGCCAAAATTATGTCTTGGGGAAAGAAGGCTGAAGAATGTGCTGTGTGGTCTGTCCTGCAGCAACCAGGATCGATCCTATGAATGAAAAGGCATTTGGAGAGCTACAAGATTCTTGAGACCCATTTGGAGTTACGCTAGAGGAAAGAGACAGAATGGAGACACAACTTTTACCAAGTGAGGGAACTGGAAAAGGCCCTTCTGCTGTTTGGCCTGGCTGCTATAGGGAGATCCGGGCAAGAGCTGGCCAGAAGATCCTAGAGGAGAAAACCATTGCCCATTCAGAGATTCAGTCATGGAACTTCAGGAGCATCCAATACCAGGAGGCTGAGGGTCCCCGAAGACTTTGCAACCGACTCCACAACTTTTGTAGGCGATGGCTAAGACCCGAAAAGCACACCAAAGCCCAGATGCTGGACCTGGTTGTTCTGGAACAGCTCCTGGCTATCCTGCCCCCAGAGATGGAGAGCTGGGTACGGGAGTGTGGAGCAGAGACCAGCTCTCAGGCAGTGGCCGTGGCAGAAGGCTTCCTTCTGAGCCAGGCGGAGGAGCAGAAGAAGCAGATTGAGTTGCAGGTGAGAGACATTTGTCTCTGGACTCCAGGATGGTTTTAGGGAATAAAAGAATACATTTGAATACTTCACCCCTTCCTACCAGAATTCTCTGCATTCATATGTGAAGATGTCCCACTAATTGCTGTAGGATACTGTTCCATTGGTTTCTCACTCAGCCTCACTCACGGATATTGGGGTCTTTGAGGTTGTGTTCAGAGAACAAGAATCCACTTAACGTTGTGTGTTGTCTCTTTCATTCTTTTCTCTTTCCTCCTATTTCAAGTCCTTCACTGGAGAGATCAGATATCCTGAGGGAAGAAGTAATACATCAAATCCCTCTCAAGAGCTGTTTTCCTGCAGGATCTCTGAAGAACATCCAAGTCAGGACTCCTCAGGAGGTAATCAAAGGTCCTTCCATTATCCAGAAGGGTCCCAGGTGTCTCCTCTTGTCTATGACTATTATTATATAGAATACATCTTTCTATGTCTTTAATACCGTGTTTTAAAATTCTCGATCCCTCACAGGGATGAGTCAAATGAAATCTCCTTTTGATGGAGCTGAAACCGTGGTTGAAACTCCAAATCAAGTAAGTGGGGGGATTTAATTCATTAGACTTAATAATAATAAAGTTGGAAGGGACCTTGGAGGTCATCTAGTCCAACCCCCTGCTCAGGCAGGAAACCCTACACCATTTCAGACCAATAGCTGTCCAGTCTCTTCTTAAAAACTTCCAGTGTTGGAGCATTCACAGCTTCTGGAGGCAAGTTGTTCCACTGGTTAATTGTTCTAACTGTCAGGAAGTTTCTCCTTAGTTCCAGGTTGTTTCTCTCCTTGACTAGTTTCCATCTGTTGCTTCTTGTCCTGCCTTCAGGCACTTTGGAGAATAGCTTGATTCCCTTTTCTTTGTGGCAGCCCCTGAGATATTGGAACACTGCTATCATGTCCCCCCTCATCCTTCTCTTCATTAAACTAGACATACCCAATTCCAGCAACCGTTCCTTATATGACTTAGCCTCCAGTTCCCTAATCATCTTTGTTGCTCTTCTCTGTACTCTTTCTAGAGTCTCAACATCTTTTTTACATCGTGGTGACCAAAACTGGATGCAGTATTCCAAGTGTGGCCTTACCAAGGCATTGTAAAGTGGTATTAACACTTCACGTGATCTTGATTCTCTCCCTCTGTTAATGCAGCCTAGCAATGTGTTGGCTTTTTTGGCAGCTACAGCACACGGCTGGCTCATATTTAAGGGATTGTCCACTAGGACTCCGAGATCCCTCTCACAGTTCCTACTATTGAGCAAGGTACCACCTATACTGTACCTGTGCATTTGATTTTTTTTTTTTTTACCTAAGTGTAGAACCTTACTTTTTTCAATAATGAATTTCATTTTGTTAGATAGCACCCAGTGTTCAAGTCTGTCCAGATCCTCCTGTATCCTAAGCCTGTCTTCTGGAGTGTTGGCTATTCCTGCCAGCTTGGTGTCATCTGCAAATTTGATGAGTTCCCCATCTATCCCCTCATCCAAATTGTTGATGAAGATGTTGAAGAGCATTTCCTTTTGCTCAGGAATCAAGTTGATGTGCCAGTGTATTTACTTATGTTTGAGCAGTGTTGTCCTAAGTCAAAGAATTATGAAAAGAAAGCGTCTCTTGAAGGATTTTGTAAAGACTTCATTCTTGAAAACTAGGCAGAGTAATTAGCACAAGAAGAGTTAAGTACTGGTCTTCAAAAAGTATTTCCTAGTAAGAATCTTGACTACATCTTGTATGTTGCTCAGGAACACGGTGATAACCCAGTCCGAACAAGAAGGAAAAATGAAAGGAGGTTCTGTGTACATCATCATTTTTAAAAAGCCTTGTTAACAACCAGTGATAAAAAAAAATAAGCGTATCACATTAAAAGATAACACAGACTATTAAGTTTAATGAAGGTAGCCAGATGGAAAAGTCTCTGAAAAAGCAAGCCCTTGTGGTTTATAAAGTAATTTCTAATTCTCTGAATTCTGCCTGGATTTGAAGGCCCAAACTCTGTGGCTTTCCAAAAGCTGATAAATGTCTAACCCAGAACATTTTCTCTTTCTTCTCTCCTGTTCAGCCAACCACTCAGACTACCAACAGTTTCTTTCCAATGTCTATGGAGATTCTTAGTCATCCAGGTCTTCGTTGTTCCCAAAGATGCTTTTTTCATGAGGCAACTGGACTTTCTTGGGTTTTTTTGAAGATGTTTCGCTTCTCATTCAAGAAGCTTCTTCGGCTCTGACTGGAGGGTAGGGAATGGAAGGATTTCTGCAAGGAGTATAAATCTTCCACTCCCCACCATCCAGTCAGAGATGAAGCTCCTTGGATGAGAAGCGAAACGTCTTCAAAGAAAAGTCCACTTGCCTCGTGAAAAAGCATCTTTGGGTTTCTTTCCAATCTGAGGAAGGAGAGTTGTGTGTCTCTGGATATTGATGGCGCCCCACCCAAACCCCTGGCTGCCTCTCCCAGCACTTTCATGGAGGCGTTGAGCATGGACAGGATTGGCCCTTCAACAGACACCAAAAGCTGTTTGCTGAAATGCTAGAAAGAAAGTCCTCCTCTCCTTTACTTCTGCAAACATAGGAAGAATTGGAGTCGCCGAGAGCTAGGGATTCCAAGGCCCATCGGCACAAGAGTGAATGGATGGATGGATGGATGGATGAAGATATATATAACATTAGATCAGTGGTTCTCAATCTGTGGGTCGGGACTGCGCCCCTCCCCCAACGCCCCCCCCCCTGCGAAGCCAGAAGCCGCGCACCCTCACAGTTCGACTGCCGTGCCCCCTCCCACAGCCCCGTAGACCCCCCCCCTTTCCCCTCCTCTGAAACAAACACACAATCCCCTTCCTTGAATCCTCTCGTTCCTCCCTTCTGAATTAAAACGAAAAGAAAACCAGGTTTTTTTCTTTTGTGCTCTTTACATATTTAAACCGCTAGAACAGTGGTTCTCAACCTGTGGGTCGGGACCCATTGGGGTTGAACGACCATTTCACGGGGGTCGCCAAACAACGCAGTCCGCCATTTTTTTCCCCTTTTCCTTAGCTGTGCGACTCCCTTTTATTCTATTGGCTTTTGAAAGCCAATCGAATAGACTCTCTTGAATAGAGTCTAATTCTATTGGCTTTCAAAAGCCAATAGGAATTGTCCAGGCTGTCTCTGCCCTGCTGAGCCCGCCAAAAGTCCCATTCTGCAAACGGTGCTGCACCAGTTGAGTAGTCCTCGACTTACGACCGGTTGAGTAGTCCTCGACTTACGACCGGTTGGGGGTTGCGGCATTAAAAAGGTTGAGAACCACTGCATTAGATACTTAGACAAACGTTAGCTTAAATGGACTTCAGAAGATGACAGAGGACAGGAAGGCCTGGAGGAACGTTGTCCATGGGGTTGCAACTAACAACAAGTTAGACAAACAGACATAGATAATAGCAGAATTGGACATTTAGGCACTGACCCTTGGCCATGCCTCCTTCTCCTGAAACCCCTTGCCTCAGCCCATTTGCAGCCAGCTTTCCTCCTCTGCTGGCCCTCCCCCAGCCATTCTCCACGGCCAATGGGTCCCTTGACCTCTGCCCCACACCATTCGGCCCAGGCCATTCGCCAAGGCCTCCTTTGTCCCGGGCCTTTGGTTGCACGGGACAAATACCTGCTGGCCAATTAGATGGCAGGTAGCAGCCATGGCGCTGCGGGAGCAGTGTGCGATTGCTGATAGGTAATTGCAGGGGCTTGGGGGGAGCGTGGCTTCTGGCGTTGAAGTGGGGACATGGGGGCATGTTGAGGAGCTAGTTGATTATCCCCCCCCCCCAAGATTCCCTAACTTTAAAAGAGCTCTTGGATGGCAACAGTTACCCAGCACGAGGAGCTCAGGAGAAAGAGGTGCGGGCAATGCTAACTCCCAGGAAGGAGGAGCTCAGAGGGAGGGAGGGAGGGGGGCAAACAATAGAAATCAAACCAGATTGACATAGAGCATGGTAACCTTGCTCCTACTCTGCACAGATCCCCATCATCCCCAGCCCAGCAGGGGGCTTTCTGCTCCACCGTTGCAGACAAAGAGTGGGCCTCAGTGAGGAGGAGGAGGTGGAGGACACAAATGTGCTTCATGGGTAACTTCCAGCACACCAGAAGTGACCAAAACCTGCTGCAACCACCCAGCAGATAGATCAGAGGGGGATAAAAATCAAACAGCCCCCCCCCCACTGCCAATCCTCAACAGAAAATGCTCATGACAAGAAAAATCTTGGACGGGGAAAAGCGGGGCAGGGCGGGCAGGTAGGCGTCTTGCTCGGCTGCTGGTCGGAGGGGGGGGGGAAAGGGGGCAGCTTCACCCCCCCAAAATGCTGTCCTTTTACGAGGAATGAGAGGACAAGGGGGGGGGAAGGTTAAAATAGAAGAGTGTCTCTCAGTGATTTTCTTTCCCACTTCCTTCTAGCGCAGTGGTTCTCAACCTTTTTAATGACCCCCCCCAACCGGTTTTAAGTCGAGGACTACTCAACCGGTCGTAAGTCGAGGACTACTCAACTGGTGCAGCACCGTTTGCAGAATGGGACTTTTGGCGGGCTCAGCAGGGCAGAGACAGCCTGGACAATTCCTATTGGCTTTTGAAAGCCAATAGAATTAGACGCTATTCAAGAGAGTCTATTCTATTGGCTTTCAAAAGCCAATGGAATAAAAGGGAGTAGCACAGCTAAGGAAAAGGGGGGAAAAATGGCGGACTGTGTTGTTTGGCGACCCCCGTGAAATGGTCATTTGACCCCAAATGGGGTCCCAACCCAACCACTGTTCTAGCGGTGTAAATATGTAAAGAGCACAAAAGAAAAAAAGTTGGCTTTCTTTTCATTTTAATTCAGAAGGGAGGAACGAGAGGATTTGAGGAAGGGGATTGTGTGTTTGTTTCAAAAAGGAGGGGAAAAGGGGGAACTACGGGGCTGTGGGAGGGGGCACGGCAGTTGAACTGTGAGGGTGCGCGACTTCTGGCTTTGGAGGGGGGGCGTTGGGGGAGGGCGCAGTCTTTTTAAAAGAGCAAAACATGGCAAAAAATAAAAATCTCCCATTGCGCCCCCCCCAAGAGCTGGATGCGGATATAATTCCATCTTGTTTTTATTCTCCCCCCCTCGAGTGCTATTCACACTTCTCTGGCAAAGAGAAATTGAGAAAATTTGCACTTAAAAAAATGAAAGTTATTACTATTGGATGACCCCAGGACACTGCGACCATCATAAATACGAGTCGGTTGCCAAGCACCTGAAATTTAATCATGTGTCCCAGGATGCGGCGACCGTCATAAACAATGAGTCGGTTGCGAAGGCTCTGAATTTTGGTCAGGTGGCTCCTATATATGACAGTGCTGTTTGTGAGGTTGCTACTGTTCCTGTGTGATGAACTTTGACCTGAGGTTCAGTATGCCCTTTTGGTATTCTAATGGTGGTGGGTTAATCCTCTTATGTCCTAAAGGTCATGTACTGCTTCTCTGGAGCTGGAGCTGGAGCTGAAGGCATTTTGCTTATGAATAAATAGCCCAGTCTTTCTGAATAGGATTATCAAATTTGCATTTCTACAGAGTTTGGCCTGCTGAGTTTCTGCTTGGGGAGAGAGAGGGGGGGGCTGGCTGGCTTCTGTCTAAGATTTTTAATATTATTCCTTTGGGGAAATATAATATTCTGCCTTTTCAATATCCCCCAAAATACTTCCTTCTCTGGGGGGGAGGTGCTGACTTCCTACAGTTCCCCCCCACACCTGCCTGCTGCGTGGTTGCCACAGGTTTTGGTCACTTTTTTTTTTTACAGATTTTATTTATAATACAATTAAAAACAAACAAACATTGGATTTGACGTGACATTCCAGTATATACATTCTTATCAGATTATTCCACCTTTTACAATCAATTCTTCATTTCTACATATACATCTAAGTATTATATACAATACTCGTTCTAAAATGACATATATTTCTATCTTAACATTCATCTTTAATCCCGACCGTCCTCTTCAAATTCCTCCAGCGGTAAAATTTATCCCAGGTTTCATAATAAACTGATCCACTTTTCTCTTTTAATATCATTGTGAGCCTGTCCATTTCTGCACGTGCTAATATTTTATGTATTAACTCTTCCTCTATGGGAATTTCCTTGCTCTTCCATTTTTGCGCTAAAGCAAGCCTAGCTGCAGTCAGGATGTGTAGCAGCAGGTAGATGGTTCCCTTGCTGTATTTTTCCGTCGTTATTCCCAACAAGAAGAGTTCAGGTTTTAACTCTAAGTCCAGTGTTAATATATCCCTCAACCAGTTTCGTGTCCTGTTCCAATACTCACGGATCTTTGGGCATTCCCACCAGGTTTTGGTCACTTCTGTCGTGGTGGGAGGTTACCCACAAAGCATTCCGGTTGCTGAGCTTGCTTAAATCTTCTTCCTCCACCTCTTTCTCCTCACTGGAGCCCCCCTTTTGTCTGCAACGGTGGGGCAGGATGATGAAGACCTGCCCTCTGCTCCCTGTCAAGGTTTGACTTCCTTTCTTTGCCCTCCCTCCCTCCTTCCCATGCTTGTAGCTTCCTCTTAGCCCCTCCTTCCTGGGAGTTAACATTGCTGGCACCTCTTTCTCCTGAGCCCCTCGTGCTGGGTAACTGTTGCCACCCAAGAGCTCTTTTAAAGTTAGGGAATCTTTGGGGGATAACCAGCTAGCTCCCCAACATCCCCCATACCCCCACTTCAACACCAGAAGCCGTGCCCTCCCCCCAAAGCCCTTGCAATCATCTATCGGCAATCACATACTGCTGCTGGAGCACCATGGCTGCTGCCTGCCATCTGATTGTCCGGCAGGGTATTTGTCCTGTGCATCCAAAGGCCCGGGACAAAGGGGGCCTTGGCGAATGGCCGGGGCCGAATGGTGCGGGGCAGAGGTCAAGGGACCCATTGGCCGTGGAGAATGGCTGGGGGAGGACCAGCAGAGGAGGAAAGCTGGCTGCAAATGGGCTGAGGCAGGAGGCTTCAGGAGAAGGAGGCATGGCCAAGGGTCAGTGCCTAAATGTCCCATTCTGCTATTATCTATGTCTGTCTGTCTAACTATCTAATGTTATATGTATCTTCATCCATCCATATAATAATAATGATAAAGCTGGAAGGGACCTTGGAGGTCATCTAGTCAAACCCCCTGCTCAGGCAGGAAACCCTATACCATTTCGGACAAACAGTTGTCCGGTCTCTTCTTAAAAACTTCCAGTGTTGGAGCATTCACCGCTTCTGGAGGCAGGTTGTTCCACTGGTTAATTGTTCTAACTGTCAGGAAGTTTCTCCTTAGTTCTAGGTTGCTTCTCTCTTTGGTTAGTTTCCATCCATCCATCCATCTACTCTTGTGCAGATGGGCCTTGGAATCCCTAGCAATTGCACGCTGCTCCTGAAGTACCATGGCTGCTGCCTGCCATCTGATAGGCTGGTAGCTGTTTGTCCCATGCAGCCAAAGGCCTGGGACAAAGAGGGCCTCAGCGAATGGCCCCGGCCGAATGGCGCGGGGCAGAGGGCAAGAGGCCATTGGCCGTGGAGAATGGGTGGGTGAGGGCCAGCAAAGGAGGAAAGCTGGCTGCAAATGGGCTGAGGCAGGAGGCTTCAGGAGAAGGAGGCAAAAGATCTTAGACCCGATAATAGAAGGAAACTGCACTTACTTTCTTTTTTATTATTATTATTATTTTAGACCAATGGTTCTCAACCTATGGGTCGTGACCCCATTTGGGGTCGAACGACCATTTCACGGGGGTCGCCAAACAAAGCAGTCCGCCATTTTTTCCCCTTTTCCTTAGCTGTGCTACTCCCTTTTATTCTATTGGCTTTCAAAAGCCAATAGGAATTGTCCAGGCTGTCTCTGCCCTGCTGAGCCCTCCCAAAGTCCCATTCTGCAAATGGTGCTGCAACAGTTGAGTAGTCCTCGACTTACGACCAGTTGGGGGTTGCGGCATTAAAAAGGTTGAGAACCACTGTTTTAGACCAACAAAACAAAACAAAGCACAACAAACATTACACACATACACACGTAATATATCCTTTTTTGTTAACAGCAGTTTGTAACAGTACTCTTCTATTCTTTAAATTTCCCCCTCTTTCTTCTTTGAAATATTGAAATATTTGTCCTTATTGCCCCATTGTTTCTTATTTACATTTTCCTTCTTTCATATTCTACCACTTACTAGGAATCCAACATTATTCATTGTAGTAACACTCATATTTTTTATAAGACTCGACCGGAATTCCATCTAAGCATGGTGATCATACAAATATTCTCATATTATTTAGTGCATATACTGTTTTTACTCTAATACTATTTCCAACATTAAAACATTTCATCCAAGTATATTTATTTAATTTTATTTTTCTTTGACCTATATAATAATTCCTCCTTTCTTGTTTTATGCTAATATTATGTATAATGTTTCTAAATTTTACTTTCTCTAGTAATTTTCTATAATCCTATTTTATGTAAACTTCCTAAAGATACATCACATCTACATCCAATTTCCTTAAATTGTTAAAACGTCTAAACTCTTTTTCTTGATATATTTAATCCATTAATATTTATAGAAAAGAGCTTAATTACGTCTCCCATTTTTAACTTGATCCATTTTTTTGTTTTTATTTTGTTTTATACTTCTTGAGAAACTGGACTTACTTTCATTGGACGGCATTGAAAGAATACAGAACCTATCATGTCTACGGGTGGTTCAAAAGTGTGAGAAAGAAATAAACGTTGATTAAAACCTTTGCTCTTTTTGTTTGGGGAATTTCTAAACAATAAGACAGATTTTCCAAATCCTCCCAATCCTGTTTTGTTTTGTTTCTTATTCAGGAAGGTCCTGTATCCTTTGCGGAAGTGGCTGTCTATTTCTCCGAGGTGGAGTGGTCTCACTTGGATCGTGACCAAAAAGCGTTGCATTCAGAAGTCATGATGGAAAACCATAGGAATGTGGCTTCTCTGGGTAAGAATTTGCCATCAGAGTGTTCAGGAAGACAATTTGTACTTAGATGCCATCAGCTGTTTGTATAGTATAGGAGGTACACGTACAGTGTAGGGGGTACCTTGCTCAATAGTAGTAACTGTGAGAGGGATCTCAGAGTCCTAGTGGACAATCCCTTAAATATGAGCCAGCCGTGTGCCGCAGCTGCCAAAAAAGCCCACACAGTGCTAGGCTGCATTAACAAAGGGATAGAATCAAGATCACGTGAAGTGTTAATACCACTTTACAATGCCTTAGTAAGGCCACACTTGGAATACTGCATCCAGTTTTTGTCATCACGATGTAAAAAAGATGTTGAGACTCTAGAAAAAGTACAGAGAAGAGCAACAAAGATGATGAGAGGACAGGAGGCTAAAGCATATAAGGAACGGTTGCTGGAACTGGGTATGTCTAGTTTAATGAAGAGAAGGATGAGGGGGGACATGATAGCAGTCTTCCAATATCTCAGGGGCTGCCACAAAGAAGAGGGAGTCAAGCTTTTTCCAAAGCGCCTGAAGGCAGGACAAGAAGCAACGGATGGAAACTAATCAAGGAGAGAAGCAACCTAGAACTAAGGAGAAACTTCCTGACAGTGAGAACAATTAACCAGTGGAACAACCTGCCTCCAGAAGCAGTGAATGCTCCAACACTGGAAGTTTTTAAGAAGTGACTGGACAGCCATTTGTACGAAATGGTGTAGGGTTTCCTGCCTAAGCAGGGGGTTGGACTAGATCAGTGTTTCCCAAACTTGACAATTTTAAGGCATGTGGACTTCAACTCCCAGAATTCCACAGCCAGCGTTGCTGGCTGTGGAATTCTGGGAGTTGAAGTCCTCATGCCTTAAAATTGTCAAGTTTGGGAAACACTGGACTAGATGACCACCAAGGTCCCTTCCAACTTTATTTAATTAATTTATTTATTATTATTATTATTATTATTATTATTATTATTATTATTATTATTATTGTAGTTATTATTTTAAAAAATCCCCATCCCAGAAGAGAGAAGGCAAAGATCTGTGCTTCTCCTGCTCCGAGTAAGCAGAGAGGTCAATGACATTTTGCTTAGATGCATCCTGTGCGATTTCTCCTCTGAATATTTCCATTTGTTTTTTAACCAACCAATGAGAAATGAATCCTTACTATGAGTAGATGCTCAGCTCCAGCAATTCCAGCTTTTTGGGAACAGAGGCTTTCCTATCTGTGCAATGAAGAACTGTGAGTTCTTCAGCAATTGGATTAATGACTTTTCTTCCATTGCGTCTTCTAATACCTTGTATGTTTCCCCTGAGTCTTCCTTAACTGAGAATTGACAGATTTAAATAAGGACAAATTTATTTATTTATTTATTTATGAGACTTATATACCGCTTTAAGTGCTAGCACTCTCTAAGCGGTTTACACCAGTAAGCAATGTATATATATATATTTACATTGCCCCCAACAATCTGGGTCCTCATTTTACCTACCCCGGAAGGATGGAAGGCTGAGTCAACCTTGAGCCGGTGAGGTTTGAACCGCTGACCTGCTGAACACAGTCAGCTCAAGTGGCCTGCAGTACTGCACTCTAACTGTTGCGCCACCTCGTACACCTTGTACACAAAAAGGATGGTTTAGATATTTTCAAAGATTTATGGCTGATACATTTAGAAATTCTCTTTTCTGTACCATACCAGTGTAAGCAGGCAAAACTCCAAAATGCTAGCATTTGAAAAATTCCTGAAGGAAGTTCCTACAATTCGATCTTATTCCCTAACCTTGTTATCATTTTCATTTCTCTTTTCCTCTGAAGGCAATTATGGGCAAGAGAATAAATATTCCAGAGAACTGTTGCAAGTGATCAAGGCTGGAGATGGAACAGAGAAACCTTCAGTTCAAATGGAATCTGAAAAGCATGAGAGAAACCAGTCAAATAATTGGAAACAAGAAAGTTTGTCTTCCATTGAGGCCCTAATGCAAGGGTTTTTTGCCCAACAAGAAGAAATAGAGAAAAAATATATTGGGAATGGTGTAAAACTGTCCCAGAACAAATTAGATGCAAAGGAACACTATCCAATCCCAAGTCAAAAAAAAGCTTATATATGCCCTGAGAGTTGGAAACATTACAATTCAACTTTCACTGTTCCTTCTGAAAATGCGTCCTTTACATCTCATAAAATGATCCGGACAGAAGAGAAGCCTTATAAATGCTTGGAATGTGGAAAGAGCTTCAGAAGAAGCAGTCAAGTTACTTCCCATAAATGGATCCACACAGGGAAGAAGCCATATGTGTGCACTGAATGTGGAAAGACCTTTACTCAGAAGGGTAACCTTAATTCGCATAAGAGGATCCACACAGGGGAGAAGCCATATAAATGCATGGACTGTGGAAAGGGCTTCCATGAAAATGGATTGCTTATAAAACATAAAAGGATCCACACAGGGGAGAGGCCATATAAATGTGTGGAGTGTGGAAAGAGCTTCTTTGAAAATGGGTCTCTTACTGTTCATAAAAGGATCCACACAGGGGAGAGGCCGTATGAATGCCAAGAATGTGGAAAGACATTTATTTACAGCAGTCGGCTTACCTACCACAAAAGAATCCACACAGGGGAGAGGCCATATAAATGTGAGCAGTGTGGGAAGGGATTTACTATTAGCGGTCATCTCACTTCCCATAAGAGGATCCATACAGGGGAAAAACCATATAAATGTGCAGAGTGTGGAAAGAGCTTCTGTGAAAATTCATCCCTTATGAAACATATAAGGATCCACACAGGAGAGAAGCCGTATAAATGTGTGGAGTGCGGAAAGGGCTTTACTAATAGCAGTCAACTTAATTCACATAAAAAAATCCATACAGGGGAAAAAACTATATAAATGTGTGGAGTGCGGAAAGAGCTTCAATCATAATAGTTCCCTTATGTCTCATAAAAGAATTCATACAGAAAAGAAATCATGTAAATATGAGTAAACGATGGGAAGTGACTGGATGAATTGAATTTCTACCTCCATCTCTGCTATAGTGGAGGAAAGATTGATCAAGTTTTGTCATGAACAGATACACCTTTGGGGAAGCAGCACCTGTTAAATGCCTGTTTACATCCATCCCAGAATCAAGATCAACTGAAAATCGATAAATGTAGTCTTAACAAGAGATTTTCATTACAGAGCTTCAGGATGAGTGATTACCTAATTTCGCCGGGTAAATTGGAAAATTCACACAAATTCTAGACTTTCTTGTTTATACATTTCATATTTGCATATACTGATCTAGGAAAGGAAAAATGTTTTGAGTCAGACCCTTATAACTGGTAGCTCAAGGTAAAATTGCCAATGAAACAAAAAAAAAAATCTTGCACTTGCTTTTTTTTATTATAAACAGCAGATTTTTGAAGGCACTGTAATTTGAAGATGGCTAATGCACCTTTGTAACGAAAATATCTTCTGAAGAGTATGTTTACTCTTGGAATACTGCATCCAGTTTTGGTCACCACAATGTAAAAAAGATGTTGAGACTCTAGACAAAGTACAGAGAAGAACAACAAAGATGATCAGGGGACTGGAGGCTAAAACATATAAGGAACGGTTGCTGGAATTGGGTATGTCTAGTTTAATGAAGAGAAGGATGAGGGGGGACATGATAGCAGCGTTCCAATATCTCAGGGGTTGCCCCAAAGAAGAGAGAGTCAAGCTATTCTCCAAAGTGCCTGAAGGCAGGACAAGAAGCAACAGATGGAAACTAACCAAAGAGAAAAACAACCTAGAATTAAGGAGAAACTTCCTGACAGTTAGAACAATTAACCAGTGGAACAACCTGCCTCCAGAAGCGGTGAATGCTCCAACACTGGAAGTTTTTAAGAAGAGACTGGACAGCCATTTGTCTGAAATGGTATAGGGTTTCCTGTCTGAGCAAAGGGTTGGACTAGATGACCTCCAAGGTCCCTTCCAACTTTATTATTATTTATCAGTTTTCAATTGATCTTGATTCTGGGAAGGATGTAAACAGGCATTTAACAGGTGCTGCTTCCCCAAGCAGAAGAAGGTGTATCTGTTTATGACAAAGCTTGATCTATCTTTCTTTCACTATAAGCAGAGGTGGAGGTAGAAATTCAAGTCGTTCTCAGTCACTTCCCATAGTTTACTCAAAGATGCTTTTTCAAAAGGCCACTGGGTTGTTTTTTCCTTGAGGAAGAAGATATTTCGCTTCTTACTGGATAAGAAGCAAAATATGTTCTTCCTCAAGGAAAAAATAAGAGACAGTTGTGACCTGGATGACTTGAGAATCTCCGCAGACATCTCCCATAATTTTTTTTTAATTTTCTTTCATTTACTTGGTGTTGCAGTTTTCCCTTCCCTTTCTTATTTTTTAATGTACTGATTTCATGAAATGACCCTAAATTCTTTTTCCAGTGAAAAAAATTCAAAATGGCACAGCAGAGATTCTGGCGTCTGTAGGAATATTATAATTGAAAAGGAATTAAAATTTCATCAACGTACTGTATATAGGGAAAGACGGAATGTGATATTGAATTATTCAATTGATTGTGATAACTGAATTAAAAATGACAAATTGCTCATGAATTTTCCTTTCTTCCACCTGTCTATCCTTTGTTCCACTTTCCCAAGTTGGGCTACTCAGGAGAGTGAGAAGGAAAACAACTCCAGTGTGCTGACATTACAAATGCTCAAGCAAGAAGGAAGATTTTTGGAAATCAGTAAGGACGTAAATAAAACAATATGAAATTGAGTAAAACTACTTCAGAAAATTACTTCAGTCCCTCCTGAAAATATAATATAAAATATAAAAGGGGGGAAAAGTGACATTGCCATAGGTATATATTACAGACCACTCAACCAATCAGAATAAATAGATGAACTTGTCAATCAGTTAACAAACGTATGTAGGAAGCATACCACAGTAGTAATGGGAGACTTCAACTATCCAGATATCAACTGGGAGACAAACTCTGCTGCGAGTAGAAGATCAAACAGATTCTCAATTAACCTAGGTGACAACTTTTATCATCCAAAAGGTAGAGGAGGGAATTAGAAGTAAAGCTATACTGGACCTAATCCTTACTAATCAAGAAGAAGTGATGGAGTTTGAAGTTGCCAGAACCTTGGGTGAAAGTGACCATGCTGAAATTCAATATAATGTAAACACAAACAATAGAAAATAATCCAACCAGAGTCTTAAATTTCAAAAGAGTTGATTTTAACAAACTCAGAACCTAGGAAAGAGTCCATGGATGAAAACCCTAAAGGGGAAAACAATTCAAGAAGCATGGGAAACACTGAGGAGTATGATCATATGGGCCCAGTCAGCACAATACCACTGAAAAAGAGAAACAAGAAATTCAAGAGGAAACAAGCATGACTGCACAAAGCTCTCTCTGACAAAATGAAAAACAAAAAGGACAAGTACAAAAAAATGGAAAGAAGGACACATAAATAAGGCTGATTATCAGCAGACAGCCAGAACATGCAAAGATGAAATCAGGAAAGCAAAGGCTCAGAATGAACGAAATCTTGCAACAGAAATCGAGGACAATAAAAAAAAGTTTCAACATATTAACAAAAAACAAAACAATTGCACAAATTGTTGTAAATGGGGGACTGATTGAGAATTTTAATATTCAAAAAGGGACAAGACAAGGATGTCCATTATCCCCATTGTTATTTGTTTTAACATTGGAAATTTTATTGATTCAGATTCGAGAATCAAAGTTAATCAAGGGTGTAAAGATAAGGAAGAATGAGTATAAATTGCGGGCATTCGCGGATGATTTGGTTTTAATTTTGGAACAACCGAATCAAGCGATTGATTGTTTATTAGAATTTATAACACAGTATGGGAATGTTTCTGGTTTTAAAGTTAATAACTATAAGACCAAGATATTATCTAAGAATATGTCAGTTAAGGACAGGGAAAGTTTGATTAAAGCCACAGGTTTTCAGATGGTAAAAAAGGTTAAATATTTGGGAGTGTATCTAACTGCTTCAAATGGAAAATTGTAGAAGAACAATTATGAACCATTATGGGCAAAAGTTCAAAAGGACTTAAGAGACTGGAAAAAATTGCAATTGTCATTGTTGGGGAGAATTTCAGCTGTAAAAATGAATGTTCTACCAAAGTTTCTTTTCTTGTTTCAGATGATACCTATTCTTTAAAAAGAGGCAAATTTGGAGGAATGGCAAAAGGGTATCAATAATTTTATATGGGCCGGGAAAAAACCAAGGGTTAAGTTTAAGATATTACAGGATGCTCGAGAAAGAGAGGGACTTAAGGCACCTAATTTGAAATTATATTATGATGCAGCTGCCTTAACTTGGTTAAGTGATTGGCTTAATTTAACAAATATGGATATTCTTTTTGGGGATTTAATATATGATTGGCATGCATATTTAATTTTTAACAAGAAAGTCGATTGGACTTTTAAATCACATATTTTGAGGAATGCCTTACTTCATGTTTGGAAAAAGTATTATTATAGATTAAATTATAAAATACCTATCTGGGGGATTCCCAGACATGCAATTGAGGGAACTTCTAAGGGGACAAATTTTGATAAAATCTCATATAAAGAATTGTTAATTTGCTCTGGTTCGAATTGGCATTTGAAATCCCTAGATGTATTAAGGCAGGAAAATATTCTACAGTCATGTTTCAATATTTACAAATAGTGGATAGATGGACTGTAGATAAGAAAGAGGGAATAATATTAGAAGATAGACAATTGGTTATTCAGATTAAAAATCAAAGTCCGGCTCATATAAAAAGAATATACAATGTCTTATTAGAGTTAGACTCGGAAACAGAATTGGTTAAAGATTGTATGATTAAATGGGCTCAAAATATACAGGAACCGATCCCATTGGATTTATGGGAGATAATTTGGACATGAAATGTTAAATTTACACAAGCTCAAAATTTGAGAGAAAATTTTTATAAAATGTTTTATAGATGGCATTTAGATCCTAAAAAATTATCTTGTATGTATTCCAATATACAGCCCAAATGTTGGAGATGTGGCAACAATGATGCGACATACTTTCATATTTGGTGGAATTGCAAAAAAGTAAAGGCTTTTTGGATTATGATTTGGTGGAACATTCAAAAGATTTTTAGAAGAAAGATAAAGTTTATTCCTCAACTATTTTTACTTGGTATTTTCGTTGACTTAAATGAAAAAGAAACTACTTTGATGTTGAATTTATTAACTGCAGCAAGGTTATTAATAGGTTTATACTGGAAGAAAGATTCTTTGCCTATTTTAGAAGAATGGATATTTAAAGTATCTAGTTTTGCAGAAATGGCAAAAATTTCTGCTTATTTAAAGGATCATGCACAAGAAAGATATATTATTGTATGGAGAAGATGGATAGATTATATTCAGAAAAAGTATGGAATTAAAAAGTTTCATTTATTTTATGAATGAATATTAAATATAGAGAATTGTTTTATAGGTTATGGAGTTAAAGGTTAATTATGATATTTTTTTCTTTTTTCTTTCCTTTCTTTTCTTTTCTTTTTTTATTATTATAAATTTTGTTATTATTAACCCTGTATTCTGCTCTGGGAAGTGAAGGGAGGGGGGTTGGGGGTGGGAGGGAGGGCAAGGGGGGAGTAAAGGTAGTATAGACAATGGTTGCTTATGAATTTATCTTATTTTAAAATGTTATTGTATTTTTATAATGTTTGTATGTTAAAAAATAAAAATTTTCAATAAAAAACAAAACAAGGAAACTAGGTCCACTAGAGAGAAGATGGCAAGGAAGTAACAAACAGTAGGGAGAAAGCAGAACTGCTTAACTCATTCTTTGCATCAGTCTTCACACAAAAAGCAGAACTTAAAGCAGAACTCGGAAGCTAGAGATTTCTTCAAAAAACATGTTTATTGGTTACATAGTATTGGCATGGTCAAAAGTGAAACCAAGTCTGAAACCCCCTTCCAAAGAGATACACCATTGCAAAGTTAAATTTTTCACCCCAGGGCTATACAATCAGCTACATAGAATGGTTGGGCATTTTAACCAAATGCGCACGCCTCCCCCCACCTAACTAACAAAATTACCATGGTTCCCAGGGGACAGTAAAATGTTTAGACTACGATAAATCCTCCGCATCCCCTCTCATTCTTGTCGCAACCTAGAACGAGCAAGATGGCAGTAGCCAGGTTCATTGTTGAGGAGCCCCTGAAATACATGTGCAAAAGGCTTTATTCAGACGTCGGGGCCATATTTGGCCTTTCTATGGTGTTAGAAGGTCTAGGAAAAAGTATACATTTGACTGAAATAAAATCAAATATTAATGGTGTGGTTGCTTTCCGGGAATATATCAAATATCTTTCTATTTAGCTGCATTAAAAATTACAGTTGAAAATGTTTGGAAGACTTTTGGTGGGGGACATATTTCAAGCTACTGCTGAGTTGAAGCTTCCCCCCCCCCTCCAAATATTGCTCATTAATGATTCTCTGGTCAAACTGCAGAATAAAAAACTAGATCTATAAAGAAAAAAAACACAGGTTAATTCGATTCTTTTTAATCGAATTTTAATCGCTTTTCCCTCCATTTAAATTCTTTGTTTTACCCAGTGTAGCAAATCTCTTTGTTTGTCATTGTCAACTGCAAATGGGGTTCAATCTTTCCTACCAATGGAGTCTTCAGCTCTTCTTATTTTGCTTTTTCATGTTTTATTTATTCATGATCTAATGCAGTGGTTCTCAACCTTTTTGATGCCGCGACCACAACCGGTCGTAAGTCGAGGACTACCCAACCGGTCGTAAATTGAGGATTACCCAACCGGTCGTAAGTCGAGGACTTTCCCTGCCCAGGAGCGCCGCACATGCGCGGTGCCACCCCCTGCGCTGGCCAAGGCATAGCTGGCAAGGGGCAGTGACGGCGCAGGCCGACCACCGGCTGGGCCACCAGCTGGCCCAGCCCAAGGGAGGTAAGGCACCCACCTGGCTCCATGCACGCCAGCAACCTTCCCTGTGCCCACTGGCCTCCCACCTCCCATCCATGGCCCTCTTTTACTTACATTTTTAGTAGTTGCTCAGCAGGGAGGGGTGGAAGCTTCCAGACAGCTTGCCTTCGCTGCAGACAACTTATAGCACTGTTTGCAAACTGGGGCTTTTGGCGGGCTCAGCAGGGCAGAGACAGCCTGGACAATTCCTATTGGCTTTTGAAAGCCAATAGAATTAGACTCTATTCAAGAGAGTCTATTCTATTGGCTTTCAAAAGCCATTAGAATAAAAGGGAGTAGCACAGCTAAGGAAAAGGGGAAAAAATGGCGGACTGTGTTGTTTGGCGACCCTCGTGAAATGATTGTTCGACCCCAAATGGGGTCGCGACCCACAGGTTGAGAACCATTGATCTAATGATATCGCCTTTCCCTTAAATTCTTCAAAGGTCTTAAGCTTCCTGGTCTTATTTCCTATGATGAATTTCCTGTTCAACCACCAAATAAAACAGATTTTTTTCTCTTCTTTTTTTCTTTCATGGTATTTGAGCTTTATATTCCCTTTCAATTTCTTCCATCCTTCATTTGGTAATTCCAACTTTTCTGCAGTCACAGATAAGACACTGCTTTTCTCCTCTTCATTTCTCAACCAAGGAGCTTCGTTATTTCCGGAAATAATTTCTGGAACATCCACGAGTTTCAGCTGTTTCTCCATTTTAAGAATTGATTTTTCTTTTGGAACATTTTCTTTATCACAAGCTGCCGCTTGGCATCTCCAATTATGCTTAGGCACCCAGTGCCAAAAATAGGAGAAGAGCAGTTATGTATACTGAGTTAAAAAAATAAAAAAATGACAGAAATTCCATTTTCCCGAGGGTGGCTTCTCCACCTGTGTCCTGCCAGTCCCATCTTCCTTCACTTCTGGCCAGAGTTTCCAAAAACCACAAGATACAAGTTGTGTTTCCAGGAGAGGCTCCTGGTCCTCATCGTCTGACTGCCTTGCCATTTCTGACAGGATTTGGCCCATTTTGAGGCCTCCTTCGATCTCTGTGGAGACTTCATGGTGGCTATTCTTGAAGGAAGTGAGTCCAGATCCTCAGATGTTTTCTCCATTGTCACACAGTTCCTGGATACGAAAAAGAGGAAGATGGAGAAACTGCCACCTCTGGACAAAGAACCAATGAGAGGGGCCTTTTCTTCTACTCCCATGCCTATCATCCCTGTACCCCCTGTCCTCCCAGATGCACTCTTTCCCACCATTGCAGGGTCTCTTGGCACTTTGTGTAAGGTCCACGAGGGGATGTGCACAGCTTCAGGAAGGAAGTAGCAAATCTAGCTAGTTCCAATTGGTGTTTTGTCCACTACTTGATGTTTAATGGATGCCTTGGCAGGATCAAATCCCATGCTGAATAAAAGACCTGTAGAGAAACCAAAGATGAGATTTTAGTTGGCACTATCTTTTTCCATGTGGACTGAAAATCACCCCTCATACTGGGACAGGACCACGAGAAATGAAACTAATGGTGGGTTTTATCCAGGATAATAATAATAATAATAATAATAATAATAATAATAATAATAATAATAATAATAATAATAATAATAAAGATGAACTGCATGGGTTTTGGTTGAAACATCTAACTGTTATACACCCACTCATTTCCAAGCAGTTCAACAATATACTACAAGGAGGAGAAATTGAAAAGCGGCTAACAACTGGGAAAACCTACCTAATAATAAAAAATCCAGCAAAAGGGGCACCACCAGGCAACTACATGCCAATTACCTGTTTACCAACAACTTTCAAATTACTAACTGGTGTGGTAGCTGATGCAGTACAACAGCATCTAGTTGAAAACAATCTCTTTCCACCTGAGCAGAAAGGAAACCGCCCCAATAGCAGAGGAACAAAAGATCAACTCCTAATAGACAAAATGATCTTGGAAAACTGCAAGAGAAGGAAGACCAACCTGAATGTGGCATGGATTGACTACAAAAAGGCATTTGACTCTCTGCCACATGATTGGATAATCAAGTGCCTAGAAATAACAGGAGTCAGTAGAAACATCAGAAAATTTGTGCAAAGATCGATGGCACAATGGAAGACACAGTTGCAGATCAATGGTGAGAGGCTGGGAGAGGTTAATATCAAGAGAGGAATATTTCAAGGAGATTCATTATCACCATTACTATTTGTTATTGCACTGTTTCCTCTGTCAACAATACTGAATAACTCAGGACATGGCTATCAAACATCAAAAACATCTGCCAGACTATCCCACCTCCTTTACATGGATGATCTGAAGCTGTATGGAAAAACATCATCTGAAATAGAATCGCTGCTCAACACTGTCCGTATATATAGCCAAGATATTGTAATGGAGTTTGGCTTGGACAAATGTGCCACACTTACTATCAAACAAGGAAAAATAGTGAAAACTGAAGGAATCAAGATGCCCCACGAAAATAACATTAAGAGTCTGGATGAGGAAGAGTACTACAAATACTTGGGTATCCTTCAAGCTGACAATATCAAGCACACTGAAGTCAAGAAAAAGATTAGAGGTGAATACATCAAGAGAGTGAAGAAGATCTTAAAGTCCAAACTCAATGGAGGAAATACCATAAAGGCAATCAACACCTGGGCAATCCCAGTCATTAGGTACACAGCTGGAATAGTGGACTGGACTCAAGCAGAACTAAAAGCAGTGGATAGGCAGACCAGAAAAATAATGACAATGAATCATGCCCTTCATCCACGTAGTGACATTGATAGACTTTATCTACCAAGGCAAATAGGTGGGCGTGGAATGCTACAAGTACATCAGATGGTTGAAGAAGAAAAAATGGCTTTGGAAGAATATCTGAAGAACAACGATAAAGATGCACTGAAATTAGTATATCAGGAAGGCTTACTAACTACTGGAGAGACCAAACTGGCCTACAAGAAAGACCAAATGAAGAACAGAATAGAGGCATGGGAAGACAAGCACTACATGGCCAATACATAAAAAAATAGCTGGGAAAGCAGATAATAATAAAACCTGGCAATGGCTAAGAGCAGGAAAATTGAAGAAAGAGACCGAGGGACTAATTCTGGCTGCACAAGACCAAGCCTTAAGGACAAATGCATACAAAGTCAAAATTGAGAAGACAGCAACAGACAGTAAGTGCCGCCTATGCAAAGAAGCTGAAGAAACAGTGGACCACTTGGTAAGCTGTTGCAAGAAGATTGCACAGACTGATTACAAGCAGCGGCATGACAAAGTAGCAACAATGGTGCATTGGAAGATCTGCAAAAAATATCATTTGCCTGTAAGCAAAAACTGGTGGGATCATAAAATAGAGAAAGTCATAGAAAATGATAAAATTAAACTGCTCTGGGACTTCAGAATTCAAACAGACAAGCACCTGCAACATAACACCCCAGACTTAACAATTGTCGATAAGAAAGACAAAAAAGTCTGGATAGTGGATGTGGCAGTGCCTGGAGATAGCAGAATAGAAGAGAAAGAACTGGAGAAGATAACAAAATACAAAGACCTACAAATAGAAATAGAAAGACTGTGGCAAAAGCAAGCAAGGGTAGTACCAATAGTCATAGGCTCCTTGGGTGCAATCCCAAAACAACTGGAGCACCACTTGAACACCATTGGCATTGACAAATTCGCTATTAGTCAATTGCAAAAGGCGGCCTTACTAGGAACTGCTTCCATCCTGCGACGATATCTGTAATACCATCAAACATCCACATCTGCCTATCCCAGGTCCTGGGTAAGGACTCGATAGGTAGACAAAATGCCAAATCCAGTCTGAACATCTGGCTGACTGTGCGATGATCCATAATAATAATAATAATAATAATAATAATAATAATAATAATAATAATTTGCTATTAGTCAATTCCAAAAGGCGGCCTTACTAGGAACTGCTTCCATCCTGCGACAATATCTGCAATACCATCAAACATCCACATCTGCCTATCCCAGGTCCTGGGTAAAGACTCGATAGGTAGACAAAATGCCAAATCCAGTCTGAACATCTGGCTGACTGTGCGATGATCCATAATAATAATAAAAAGTTGGAAAGGACCTTGGAGGTCATTGTGTCCAACCCCCTGCTCAGGCAGGAAACCCTACACCATTTCGGACAAATGGCTGTCCAGTCTCTTCTTAAAAACTTCCAGTGTTGGAGCATTCACCACTTCTGGATGACAATGAAGATGCTTATAGGGAAGAGGTGAAGGCTCTGGTGGATTGGTGCAATAAAAGTAACCTGGTTCTAAATGTTGATAAAACAAAGGAGATCATTGTAGATTTCAGAAAAAGCCAGCATAGTCATACTCTACTCAATACCAAGGATGCAGTTGTAGAGGTGTTCAACAGTATTAAGTATCTGGGGGTGCAGATAACTAACAATCTGAATTGGTCTCTCCACACGTCATCCTTAGCTAAGCATGCAAACCAGTGTCTCTATTTCCTGCGTCAGATGAGGAAGGCACATCTTTCTCCTTCTGTTCTGGCCACTTTTTACAGAGGCACGATTGAAAGCATTTTAACAAACTACATCACGATCTGGTTTGGTGGCAGCAGTGCCTCAGATACAAAGTCCATAGAAAGAATAGTAAGGACAGCCGAGAAGATCCACTTCCTGGTATTCAGGATGTTGCTTATAAGTGCTATCTGCTTAGAGCTCAAAGCATTGTTAGAGATTCCACACACCCACTCCATGGTCTGTTTCTGTTGCTCCCCTCTGGGAGGAGGTTTCGAAGTATTTCTAGCACGACTACCTGGTTCTGTAATAGCTTTGTTCTCCATGCCATCCGTCTGGTAAACTCGCAAGATTTGTTTTTCTCGCCATGTACATGTATACATAACCCGAACTAGACTGTTGTTTCTCTGTGTCATATATGCGGGTATATGCATAATTCTGCATTTATTTATTTTTGTCATATTTATGTAGTGCATATTGGAGGTGGTGACCCTTTGATAGCTGAATGCATCGAAATGTCATTTTAATGTATGCCGATTAGTGTACATTCAAAGTGACAATAAAGTTAAAGTTATTATTAGTTTTTATTATTAATCAAGGAGAGAAGCAATCTGGAATTAAGGAGAAGCTTCCTAACAGTGAGGACAATTAACCAGTGGAACAGCTTGCTTTCAGAAGTTGTGGGTGCTTCATCACTGGAGGTTTTTAAGAAAAGACTGGACAGCCACTTGTCTGAAATGGGTCTCCTGCTTGAGCAGGGGGTTGGACTAGAACAGAGTTCCTCAATGTTTCCAGGTTGGAGGCCCAGAGGGAAAGGGAGGAGCAGAAAAATGTGCACACGCATGCACACAAACAAGTATGTGCAGTGGCAGCGGCCACGTGCATGTGCAAGTGGACTGCGCGCAACTGCAACAGTTCTGGCAGCAGCGCAGGTGCCTGTGCACCCATACAAGTGGACCGCAAGCAATCACGTGCATGTGCAAACAGGCCGCTAGCTACTGTGTAATGCGGGCAGTGGCCCTAGCACTCCCATGCACGTGCAAACGGGGCCGCTAGCGCAAGTGGGGGGGATGCCCACATATGTGCACGCACTCACCAGCCATTTCCACAGCCTGCTGGCCAACAGGCAATGACCCAGTACTGGGCCACGGCCCATAGGTTGGGCACCCCTGGACCTCCAAGTTCCCTTCCAGTTCTATTCTGATTGAGATCCGTGATAGGTTTTCAGGTAGGCCAGCACTAACTTTTCAAAGTTTTTCATAACTATAGATGTCAGAGCAACTGGTCTGTAGTCATTCAGCTCCTTGATGGAGGGTTTCTTGGGCACTGGGATGATAGTAGAGTTTTTGAAGCAAGAAGCATAACACATCTCTAGTGATTTATAAAAGATGCGGGTGAAGATGGGGACAGCATATAGTTTCAAGCAAGTAGTTACTCTGTCTGGGCCTGGTGCTTTTCCAGGCTTTTATTTGTGAAATAGACTCTCACTTCTTTTTCTATGATCACCAGAGGTGGGGGCCACAGAGGGATGGAGTCAGGTACAGGAGACTTAGCTATTGTTGGTGTATCTGAGATGGAGAGGACCGTGATAGTTGATGCATATGTTTTAATATAAAGAGAACCACACCACTGGTGTTTAATTTTACTCAAATTTATTCAATAGAAACTGAAATAGTTTTTTTTAATTTCATGTGATTTTATTTTTTCTCCAATTACCTGAGGTCCAGTTTGATGCTGGATCATTTACAATTTCAGCACGGGAGCTGTTATTATTCTCCTTATCCAAAGTATGGCAACTGGGGACAGGAAAGAAGGGAGGGATTCAAAGCACAAAAGGAATCACTTTCAATCAATGCAACAATTACAGGGGTCTCCAGATGTGAGGAGAGAGCCATTGTGGCTTCCACCACGTTTAGGCGCCAGGATGTAAGGTTTTCCACTTAACCTCACAATTGCCCCAGCATTACTCAGAAATTTAAAAGAGCCAAAGAAACTCCTGAGCAGAGGTTTCAGCAAGCAAACATTTATTTTGATAAAAACAGAGTTGGGTGACCCCATCTCTCTTCATAGCTGGTAGAGAGATGAAGGCAACAACCAGAAAAGATGTCTTCCACCTTTTATACCTTTTCAGAACAAAGAGATCAGGTCTTGGTACTAGGCATAAGATGGCACAAAAAAATAATTCCTAGATGATGACTCATACACAGCAACCCAGGCTCCATCCGTAACTCCTTTCCCCCCTCCCCTTACTGTGCTCTTTTCATATAAGCAATCACCTATACTTAAAGCATGAAACCCTTACTTTTCCAATATATATATAAAGCATCTGATCAAGCAATTAACTACAAAATAATGATTACAAAATAACAAAACAATGATTATATGATAACACTATAAGTATCAATATAAAATGGTTACTATATATAAAATAAATGCTAATGTCAAACTTAAACATATTAAAATCATAAGCACAATAAAATCCCTTCAAGATGATAAGAAATGGCAGATTGGAGAACTGGAGAGAAAGTCTGCATTTCAAACTAATTGGAGAATGTGATTTATGACTGTCAATTAGAGGAGGGAGTTGTGCTATGTGTTCAGGGGAGGGGAATTTAGATTCTGATTCAGTGCCAGCCTGTGATCCTGGTAATTGAGTCTGGGGAATCAGAGGAGAAGGGGCCTGGAGAGCCATCAGAGTCGGAGGGAGGCTCTGATGAGCTGCAGGACTTAGACTGATAAGGAGGCTGGTCCTTCCACTCGTGATCAAGCTGAGAGCCAGCTGTGCTGGGAAGATGAGTCCCACTTGGAGGAAGCACAGCTGCAAGACCTCAGAAATGCTCGTAAACGTAGGTAGGTCACAGGAGTAAGACAGAGGGAGGCAATGGGGCAACTCCAGGGGAAGAGGAGAAAGCAGTGAGAAGCCACACCATGGGGGCTGCATTACAAAAAGGAAATGTGTGGGCAGGGCTGGTTGCTGGAGGCAACAGTTTGCAAAGAACCTCAGAGTCAAGGGATCATGGTCTGTTTATTTTGTCTGTGAGTTATTTCCTGTTTGACTCGAGCTCCGATTTTGCTTTTTTTCGATTTTGCTTTTGGACAAGGTCTCCATTGGAAAAGTGTTCTATTGCTTTGGTTTTCTGGGAAAATTATCAGATCTGTAACTCAAATAAAAAGGGTTTATTTTCCAGTCTACTGTTAAAAGAGGGTTGTCTTTGTGAAGTAACAAGGATGTACGTAGGCTGGGACAGAACAGACTATGTACGTGCCAATGGCATGCTATTTGAATAAAGATTCTTTAAGGTAAACAATGCCTCAAAGTTCTTTGAAGAGTTTCATATGTTGGAACCATGACAGCCTGTTAATATGCAGTACCACTACCCTTATTGTCCTGTGGCTACATTTCAGTCACCTGGCAAATGACTTGCATTTACGGTGTCCCAGTTACGTGACTGCAATTTGTGATACTTGAATATTGCTTCAGATCCACCACCTCTGTTGCAAATGCTCCAACTTTTGTGGAGAGAAAAGAGTAGGGTTTCGTGATAAACTATGAGTATATTAAGGGATGAGGAAGGGAGAGAAAACAATTATAGTAAGAATAGGGAAAAGAAGGGTAGTTAATGGGGACTGACCATGGAATAAGTTGAATTTGTATCTGCATGTCTGCTATAGCAGAAACAAACCAAATACAGCTTCATCTAGAACAGATGCATCAGGGAGACACACCGCTTTCTACTGGCTAGAGCCGTGGTGGCGAACCTATGGCATGCATGCCTCAGGTGGCACGCAGAGCCATTTGTGTTGGCACGCATGCAGCTGCTGCTACCAGCAGCTCCCGCAGGTCCATTAGGCCGCTGCCGCCCAGAGTGGCAGTCCCACCCAGCACAAAGGAGACGAAGCAGCCAGCTAGCAAACCCCACAGAGGTGCATGCCCACGCCCAGCAGGGAAAAGGCCACCCCAAGTGGGAAAAGCCAGATCCCCATCGGAGTCATGGCTGCCCAGGCCTAGCAGAGATGGGGGAGAGGTATGCAATCCTGGCTGGAACTGGGGGGCCATGGCACTAATGGGGATCCAGCTTTGCCCACTCGGGGTGGCCTTTGGCTTGCTGGGCATGCTTTACCACCTCCTTGGCGGCGGCAGCCTAATGGAACTGAGCAAGCTGCTGGCAGCGCCGGCCTGAGGCACAGGGGGGAGGCAGGCAGTGCAGCAGCTTGGGTACCTCAGCTTCAAGTTGAAAACAGAGGCGTAGCAGCTGGATTGCTCTATCGTGCTCACCTTACTTATTAAGAGCAATCCCGCTGCTGTGTCTCCACTTTCTTCAACTTGGATGGAGCTGAGAAGCTCCTGGTGGCCACTTGAATGGGGAGGATGAGCTTTGCAGCTGGGCCACACCTGGGCTACACCCTGCTGCTGCCTCCCAAACTCCACTTTCACCACTGGGTGTGAGCAGTGGTGAGGAGCTCCATCCTGGGGTGAAAGCAGCAGCAGGCTAACCCTAACTTCCACCCTGCCCCCTCCCTCGCTTGCCTCACCCTGCAGGATGAGCCTCCTGCCCACTGCCCCACCTGCCAGAGACCCCCTGAATCTCCCCCTACCCTGCTCGGGCTCCCCCACAGGCATCCCTCCCCAGGAGCAACATCGAAATGGCCATACCCACCCAGTCTGCCATGACCACCGTAGCCACACGCACCCAGCAATACGTAAGTGGGTTTTGGGTTGCAGTTTGGGCACTCGGTGTCTAAAAGGTTCACCATCTCTGGGCTAGAGAATCGGCATCTATGTAACATTTGCTGGCTGAAATCAGAATCAAGAAACAATTTGTGAGAAGCAAACTCACTTGCAAAAACACAGTAAAGATACTAGTTCGTGAAATCGCATAACCCAGCGTCTGAGCTTTGTAAAACGGCCGTTTTCTTGGAACTGACCCCCAAATGGGAACTGCAATGTCCATCTTTAAATGATAGTACTTTCAAAAATCCACAGTTCATAAATAAAACATCACATCCTAATTGTTTTTATCATTAGTAATTTCATCTCTATGGGACTGCCAATTGTGATGGTCAGGCTCATTATTTTTTCCTTTCCTAGATTAGCACACACAAATACAAAATGCATAAGATTTAATCAAGAAAGTCTATAGGGATTCTCATCCAAATACAAATCTTTATTGCAAAATTATGTCATTATTCCTGAAGCTCTCTCCAACCTCCTCAGATTTATATGATTTCTCTTCTGTATGAATCCTTTTTTTTTTTAGATGTAGGGAAACCATGACAGAAGCTCTTTCCACACCCCAAATATTTATAACTTTTCCATGTGACTTCTTTTACACAAATAAAGATCACTACTATTAGTAAAACTCTTCCCACACTTAATGCACTTATATGGCTCCTCCTGTGTGGATCCAGTTATGGGAATTAAGTTGACTGCTATATGCAAACGACTTTCCATACTCTTGGCATTTAAATGAGTTCTCCTTAGTGTGTATCCTTTTATGGGCATTAAGATTACTCCTTTGGCTGAAACTCTTGCCACACTCCATACATTTATAGGGCTTCTCCCCTGTATGGATCCTTTTATGATTAATAAGGGAACTATTGAACGCAAAACTCTTTCCACATTCGCTGCATTTATAGGGCTTCTCCCCTGTGTGGATCCAGCTATGGGCAATAAGTTGACGCCTAGCAGGAAAACCCTTTCCACACTCCCCACATTTATATGGATTCTCGCCTGTGTGGATCCTGTTATGGTAAGTAAGTTGACTTCTACTAGTAAAGCCCTTCGCACACTCCACACATTTATATGGTTTCTCCCCTGTGTGGACCCAGCTATGGGAAATAAGTTGGTATTTACTAATAAAGCCATCTCCACACTCCACACATTTATATGGTTTCTCCCCTGTGTGGATCCAACTATGGGAAATAAATTGATTTTTAGTAGTAAAGCCCTTTCCACACTCCATACATTTATATGGTTTCTCCCCTGTGTGGATCCAGCTATGGGAAATAAGTTGACATTTACTAGTAAAGCCCTTTCCACACTCTACACATTTATATGGCTTCTCCCCTGTGTGAATCCAGCTATGGGAAGTAAGACCACTCTTTTGATTAAAGCCTTTTCCACATTCCATGCATTTGTACGGCTTCTCTCCTGTGTGGATCCTTTGATGTCTCTTAAGTGATGCATTTTCACAAAAGCCCTTTCCACATTCCACACATTTATACGGCTTCTCCCCTGTGTGGATCCTGTTGTGGGCAATGAGTTTCTTTCTAGCAATAAAGCCCTTTCCACATTCCACACATTTATATGGTTTCTCCCCCGTGTGGATCTTTTTGTGGTAAATAAGTTGACTTCTGTTAGTAAAGCCCTTTCCACATTCTGTGCATTTATATGGCTTCTCCCCAGTGTGGATCCTGTTATGGTAACTAAGTTGACTTCTACTAATAAAGCCCTTTCCACATTCCACACATTTAAATGGCTTCTCTCCTGTGTGCATCTTGTTATGGTAAGTAAGTTGACTACTATTAGTAAAGTCCTTCCCACACTCTCTGCATTTGTATGGCTTCTCTCCTGTGTGGATCCTGTTGTGATAAATAAGTTGGCTTCTATTAGTAAATCCCTTTCCGCATTCTCCGCATTTGTATGACTTCTCTCTTGTGTGGATCCTTTTATGTTTTAGAAGAATGGAATTTTCAGAGAAGCCCTTTCCACACACCATGCACTTGTATGGCTTCTCTCCTGTGTGGATCCTTTTATGTACCACAAGTAATGCATTTTCACAGAAGCCCTTTCCACATTCCATACATTGGTATGGCTTCTCCTCTGTGTGGATCCTGTTGTGGTAAATGAATTGACTTCTATTAGTAAAGCCCTTTCCACACTCGATGCATTTATATAGCTTCTCTGTGTGAATCCTTTTATGTTTTCGAAGGGAGGAGTTTTCAGAGAAGCCCTTTCCACATTCGGTGCATTTGTATGGTTTGTCTCCCGTGTGGATCCTTTCGTGGGAAATAAGACTACTGGTCCGAGTAAAGTTTTTTCCACACACTCTGCATGTATATGGGTTCTCCCCTGTATGGATCCTTTTATGGCTAGTGAGTGAACTCATTAGATAGAAGCCTTTTCCACACTCCATGCATTTAAATGGCGTCTCTCCTGTATGGATCATTTTATGGAAAATAAGGGACTCATTTTGTCTGAAACACTTTCCACATTCAGCACATTTATATGGGTTGTCCGCTGCATGGATCACTTCATGTTTCCTTAGGTATGTATTTTTACGGAATCCCTTTCCACACTCCCTGCATTTATATGGCGTCTCTCCTGTGTGGACCATTTTATGTAAAGTAAGGGAATCATTTTGACTGAAACACTTCCCACATTCGACACATTTATATGGTTTCTCTGCTACATGGATCCTTTTATGTCTCCTAAGGTATGATTTTTTAAGGAATCCCTTTCCACATTCCATGCAGCTAAATGGCTTCTCTCCTGTGTATATCTTTTTATGGGATAGAAGGAAGTCATTATCACAAGAGAAAGTTAAAGTAGAATTGTAATTTTTTCCATTCTCTCCGCTTATAGCATCTTCTCCTTTGTGTTGGTTTGAATAATGTTCTTTGAATAATTTGTCTTTGAAGAGTTTTACATTTTTCTCAATATTTTTTCCCTTTAGTTTTCCCTTTTGGGCAACAAAGTCTTGCATCGGAGCATCAATGGAAGATGAGCTTTCCTGATTCCAATTATCTGACAGGGTTCTCTCACGGCTTTCTAATTCTATTTGAATCACAGGCTTCTCCATTCTATCTCCAGCAGTGATCACTTGTAATGGTTCCCCAGAATCTTTATTCTCCTGTCCATTATTACCTTCAAAGGAAAAGAGAAATGAAAATGCTTAGAGTAGAGTAGAGCTGGAAGGGGCCATGGAGGTCTTCTAATCCAACCCCCTGTTCAAGCAGGAGAACCTATACCATTTCAGACAAGTGACTGTCTAGTTCAGTGGTTCTCAACCTTTTTAATGCCGTGACCCCCAACTGGTCGTAAGTTGAGGACTACTCAACTGGTGCAGCACCGTTTGCAGAATGGGACTTTTGGCGGGCTCAGCAGGGCAGAGACAGCCTGGACAATTCCTATTGTCTTTTGAAAGCCAATAGAATTAGACTCTATTCAAGAGAGTCTATTCTATTGGCTTTCAAAAGCCAATAGAATAAAAGGGAGTAGCACAGCTAAGAAAAAGGGGGAAAAAATGGCGGACTGCGTTGTTTGGCGACCCCCGTGAAATGGTCGTTCGACCCCAAATGGGGTCCCGACCCACAGGTTGAGAACCACTGGTCTAGTCTCTTCTTAAAAACTTCCAGTAATGATTGCTAGCAAGGTTAGGGGGGGGGGGGAATCAGACAATAGGAAGTCCTATGAATTTCCTTCTGGAATTTTCTAAATTCCAGTATGTCTATGGTGATTCTCAGTCATCCAGATCATAATTGTCCAAAAGATGCTTTTTCACGAGGCAACTGGACTTTCTTTTTTTTCTTTTGAAGACGTTTCGCTTCTCATCCAAGAAGCTTCTTCAGCTCTCTAGCAGAAGCGAAACATCTTCAAAGAAAAACAAGAACGTCCAGTTGCCTTGTGAAAAAGCATCTTTGGGATAAATTCCAACATCCTGCAGTTTTGATTGGTTATGTATAGTATAGAAATGCTAACTTCTATATTCTTGAACTATAAAAAAATACCTAAAGCTTCATTTTTGTTTAGAAATATTCTTATATATCCACATCTGACCCAGAATCAGCTTTAAGAGTTAATTTAAGTTGGATTCGTTCGATGTGCTGACGAAACAACTCTTCTCTCAGAAACTAAAGGCCTGATCATCTGATCAAGAAAATCAAAGAAGGATGTGAGAATTTTGGCCTCTTTCTGAACATCAAAAAGAACAAGCTAGCTCATGATCACTGCAAAGACATCAAAACAGAAACATCAAAACAGAAATTGACAGTGAAGAGATACAATAGATGGAAAAAATCAGTTTCCTCACTGATACCATATTTTCTGGTGTATAAGACGACTTTCTAAAGCATTGAAATTGGCGCCGGAGTTGGGGGTCGTCTTATACGCCGGAAATTACGGTAGTTTCCAGCATATAAGACGACTTTCTAGGCATGTAAATCGGCGCCGAAGTCGGGGGTCGTCTTATATGCCAAGTCGTCCTATGGCCGGAAAATACGGTAGCTCAAAGCAGTGAACAGAAATAAAACATTGGCTAGCACTGGGTTGCACAGCAATAATGAACATGAGCTGAATATGGAAAAGCAAGGACATCAGTCTTGCAACCAAATATAGATTAGTCAGCTCTATTGGGTTGCCCATAGCCACCTATGATTGTGAAAGTTGGACCTTAAAAAAGCAAGACAGGAAGTGACTCATTTGAGTTGTGGTGCTGGAGAAGGCTCCTGCGTATTCTTTGGACAGCAAAGGTGGCTAACAAGCAAGTACTGGAGCGCATAACATCAAACATGTCTCTGGAAGGAAAAAAAAAAACCCACAAAACTTCATCTCTCTTACTATGGGGAAATTCACGGGAGAAAGCAATTATGTTTGGAAGAGTTAGTGGTAAAAGGAAACCAGGCCGCCAAGGAACATGGAGGCTGGGCACTACAAAGCTGACACCAGCCAGAGCATGGAAGATGTGTAAAGACTTCACTCTCAGAATTGCTAAGAGTTGGGCACAACAGAATGGATAACATCATCTGCATGAGACTCTGGAAAGAGTGCAGAGAAGAGCAACAAAGATGATTAGGGGACTGGAGGCTAAAACATATAAGGAATTGTTGCTGGATTGGGTATGTCTAGTTTAACGAAGGACAAGGGGGACATGATAGCAGTATTCCAATATTTCAGGGGCTGCCCCAAAGAAGAGGGACTCAAGCTATTCTCCAAAGCGCCTGAAGGCAGGACAAGAAGCAACGGATGGAAACTAATCAAGGAGAGAAGCAACCTAGAACTAAGGAGAAACTTCCTGACACAACAATTAACCAGTGGAACAACCTGCCTCCAGAAGCGGTGAATGCTCCAACACTGGAAGTTTTCAAGAAGAGACTGGACAGCCATTTGTCCGAAATGGTATAGGTTTCCTGCCTGAGCAGGGGGTTGGACTAGATGACCTCCAAGGCCCCTTCCATCATCATCATCATCATCGTCGTCATCATCAACACCACAGGTGTATATTACAGGCCACCCAAGCAAGCAGAGAAAATAGATGAGCCTTTTACTGATCAGTTAGCTAAGGTGTGCAGGAAACATGCCACAGGAGTAATGGAGGACTTTATCCTGAAATTATCTGGGAGACAAACTTTGCAGACTTCCCCAACCTTTCCGGGTTTGTGGCCCAGAAGGGGGAAAAGAGGGGATGGTTTTGTGGGAGGGGCAGGTTCATGTTGGCACGCATGCATTCGCAGGAGCGTGCAGGAGCAGCTGTTGCTCATATGAGTGGGGCTGAGAGTGTCAACACTGCAAATATTGTATATTCTTGCTTTTGACAATATGCAGAATTGTCTGGTAACTATGGGGTTAATAAAGAGCAGAAGGGGCGTTGGGGGTAAAGCCTGGGAAAGAAAGGCTAATTTAGGGAGGGAACATGGTGATAATTTAACTGCTCAGAGGAAGAGAACTTAGATCCTACCATCCCTCCGTTGTGCCTGTGCCGACATATTGTAACAATAAAAGACTTTTAGGAAAATAAATGCCTGGAAGTTCTTTGGAATGTTTCATTAGCCAGAACCACATCAGAGAGCACCTGTGATGCTTGTGCGAGGCCCTGAGCGCTCGCTTGAGGCCCCAAGCACCCGTGATGATTGCACGAGTGAGGCTGCGAGCGTCCATGATGCTTGCATGAGGCCCTGAGTGCCCATGATGCCCATCACTCTTTCAGGGAGAGTGACCATCTCATATTGGAATTTTTCATAATGCAGACACAAGTAATTGAGCAAAGTCAAACTACTGTTTTAAACCTTAAGAAAGCTAATTTCAACAAACCTGTTTAGGAAGTATTCCATGAATGGAAATCCCTAAAGGGGAAAACAACTCAAGAGCTTGGGAAACTCTGAAAATTGAGATTATAAAAGCCCAATATAACACAATACCACAGAGAAAGAAAAACAAGATTCCCCAAACAAAAACATGGTTGACAAAGAAGTCCCTAACAAACTGAAAGAAAAAAAGTACAATTATAAAAAATGGAAAGAGGGACAGGCAATACCACCACCAGACAGATTCACAACTGGCTGAACAACCACACTCAGGAAGCAGTCCTCAAAGGAACATCTAAATGGAGGGAAGCATACAGTGGGGTACTCAAGTTTCTGTCTTGGGCTCGGTATTCTACAAGATCTTCATGAATAATCTAGGTAAAGAGATAGAAGAGAAACTCATCAAATTTGTAGATGGCATCAAGCTGGGGGGAACAGCTAACACTTCAGAAGGTAGGTTCAAGATCCAGAAGGATCTTGACAGAATTGGACATTGGGCTCTATCCTACAAAATGCAATTCAGTGAGTACAAAAGTAAGGTTTCACACTTAGGCAAGAAAAATCAAATGCGCAGGTATAGAACAGGTGGTACCTGGCTCAACAGCAGTAACTGTGAGAGGGATCTAGGAGCCCTACCCAACAACCACTTCAGTGGGAGCTAGCAGTGTGTTGCAGCTGCCCAAAAAGCTAATGCAGTCCTAGGTTGCATCAACAGAGGGACAGTTTCAAGATCACATGAAGGGATATTACCACTTTATACTGCACTGGTAAGACCACACTTGGAATACCAAGTCCAATTTTGGTCACCACAATACAAAAAGGATGTTGATGCTCTAGTCTAGACCAGATGTCTCCAACTCCCAGTCCAAGGACCAGCAGCAGTCCATCGCATGCCAGCAATTGGGCCATGCCAACAAGGGAAGCCCCAGCCAGGCGATGCAGGCAGCATGCAAAACCACACCCCCTCCGGTACATGGAAAACCTTTCTCCATGGAAGCAGTCCCTGGTGCCCAGAATTGGGGGCCACTGCTCTAGAAAGAATGCAGAGAAGTACAACAAAGATAAGAGGTCTGGAGGCTAAATCATATGATGAATAAATGCCCAAAAGCTGAAATTGGTGTGATGGAACTGAGCATCTCGTCAAGTCATAGAATTCGTTTCTCACCAAGTGTGAAATAGAAATGAGAAAATAGTAATTAATGCTAATAGGTGAATATTGGCTACCCAACAATTGGTAACATATGATTAAAATATATGGAGAGGTTTCTTCAGACATTGATAAAGGGGTGCTCAAAATGATTTATTATCCCCAGATTAATTTATATCCGGAGATGAATTCCAATTCATATATTTGGAAAATATTTTCAGAAAATAAATTGCTTAGAAAATTTCTACCATGTTCCTTGATTCTGAATATCTTTAGAGAAAATTCAATTATGAATTATTGAGAAAGGATTCCAACAATGCTGCCTCAACCTTAGTTTTTCTGATTTGGGCAACTCTGGAATATTCCTATATCGTACAGCAGTTTTGGTTGGATGGACAGCATCAGGAACTAAATTACACCTAACTTCCAGTGTCACAGCTGGTCCTTGGCCTAGCAATCATTTGAAATTACAATGACCTGCCCAGCTTTTTATGACCCAATTTTAAAGTTGAGACCGTTGCAGTGTCCCCCCATCTTTCAGATCATCACAGGCCTTGGGGAAGCAGGGCAGGCTACTCTGTTCCTCCATGTCCTGGGCTACATGGCTGCATCATAGCAGTGGCCATCATTTTTGAAAAAAAAACCAGAAGAAATTGTGGCTGCTCTAAAAATGGTAACCACCTCTAGGATGCAGAGATATGACCTAGGAATGGAATAGTCTGCTCTGCTTCCGTAATGCAGGCTCAAGAGCTCTGGAGAACTTTGAGTGGTAAATACCCAATGGGTAATGGGAGGTGGGGCCTTGTGGTAAAAATCAGGCCAAAAGCATGTTGTGTCCCTAAGGGGCAGGAAGTGGAGCACGGGGTACCTCAGGAGATGGGGGAGGCCTGGAGCAGGTAGTCCAGGACCACCCCACTCAAGAAACTGTGTGTATTAAAACAGAGTTCCCCAATCTTTCTGGGTTGACAGCCTGGAGGGAAAGGGAGGGGCAGGCGCCTTTATGCACACATGCAAATGGGCCACAAGGATGTGCGTGAAAGGGGCTGTGAGCCTGCGCATCACAAACTGGGCTGTGAGCATGAACGCGCCAAAAAGGGGGTGGCGAGCGGTGTAAATGGGGTCACGAGCGCCACTCATAGCAATGCTAGCACCCGCGTGAAACTTGCGACGTTAGCACAAGTGGGAGGTGAGTGGGCGCGCACGCACACACATGCGCGCACTGGCCAGCCACTCTCACAGCCCAGTGGTCAACAGGCCCCGGCTTAGTAGTGGACCACGGCCCACAAGTTGGAGACCCCTGTACTAAAAACTCTGCCGATTAACAAACACATTGGAGAGAGAGGGTGGGGGTAGTTAAATGAGGCTTTTACATGGTCGCCTCATTTAATAACCATCAAGACTTGCAACTGTAACCAACAGGCTTCTTCACCATCACAGAATTTTAAAAATCTATATCCAGCTGAAATTAGAACATAAAATATTTGTCAACGCTGCTAACATTGGATGTTCTTGCTTTGCCAAAGTATGAAGAGGTAGTCACTCTCTGTATATGTTGTGGTATTTTTAGAATTAAATTAGATGATGCTGGGAGGGGAGGAGAAAGAATGTGTGTGGGGATCAATTATGATAAGAAAACCTCTGGCTACAGAACAGAAGGGAACCTTTGCCCTTCAAACTGATTGGAGAACATGATTTATGACAGCAAATCAGGGGAGGGAAATATGCTGGCATAATATGTGCTCAGGGGAGGGGAATTCAGATCTCGGCAATATTGCTTTTGTCTAACGATAACCGTGAGACTATTATATGCACAAAGATGGAACCACTCTGAAATTCCCACAATTGAGAAATGGGTGGCGAAGATGACAGAATTCACCAGAGATGGCTAAATTGACTTATTTGATCATTAGAGAAAGGACAACTACTACAAAGGGGCTTTTTCAAAAGGCAACTGGACTAGGTTTCCCCCCCCCCCTTGAGCAGGACATTTCAATTCTCATCCAACAAGATTCTTCAGTTCTGATTGAAAGGTGTGTGTGTGTGGGGGGGGGGAAATGGAAGGATTTATATTTCTTTGTAGCCCAGGATTTATATTTCTGGTCTTAGTATTCTCCCTGCTGAGGCCATTTGGGGGTTTCTCTGTGCCCTCGGAGTCTCCTGAATCAAGAGTGCAAATGGACGTGGAATCTGCCTGGAACTGCTGAAAGGACAGTGTTGTTGTGAAGTTTTGCAAAACATCGTCCTCAAGGGGGGGGGGGGAATAGTCCACTTGCCTTTTGAAAAAGCACCTTTGAGATAACCATGACTTGGATGACTGAGAACCTCCCATAGACCACAACTACATTTATTAGGGATTGGAAACTCAACTATGGACTTTTGGGGGGCAGGGAAGGAAAAAATGAACTTGTGAAAACAAATGAACTTCAGGGTTTGAAGATTAGAAAGAACGAATTTGGGGAAGAATGAAATGATGTAACTCTCCAGGCATGTCAAACTTTCGACGTTATGTGACGTCGCGCGACGTATCGGAGCTTTTTCTCCATTGCCGGCAAGGGGGTGGGCGCGGTTTTAGGATGACGCGTCCGGCCCACGGGCCGGCAGTTTGACATGCCTGCCTTAGAGACAGAGAGAAGCTAAACTATCATTGCAATTATAACTGCTGTTAAGAAGATTCCAAGTTGCTTTATATTACCCCCCCCTTTTTTCTTCCATTTCTCTTTCTTCGTATGTTTTTCTTATTCGTTTACTACTTGATCTTCTTTATTTTCTCTCCCAAACTAAGTGCTGGTTTTACGCTGATAAAATTGTAACAAAAAAAAAAAAAAAGAAATGGCTATAGCTCTCTAACTATACAAATTACCCCCAACTCTTTGACTGGGGATTATCAAATCCTTACCCAGAGAGGCCGCATTCCTGTGATTTTCCCGCATGACTTCCCAATGCAGCGTTTTTTGGTCAGGGTCCAGCTGAGACCACTCCTCCTCGGAGAAATACAAAGCCACCTCCTCGAAGGACACAAGGCCCTCCTAAACAAGGAAAAACAGAAAAGGCCAAAGAGGATTTGTTCCATTGTCCACAAATTCCCAAAGCAAAGATATTCACTACATTGAATGGTTGAGCTCCATAGGACTCTGAAGTTTTACTGGGAAAATGGACAGAGCCAAAAGTCTTTGACTAAAGAAATATTCTGGGCAGGTTTTATCGACTCCATTGGTTCTGCAGGACCTTCACTGCCTTCCAGTGAAAGTAACCTGTTTCATTCTGGATCCATTTATTCAATCTGTCCGTCCATCTATCCACCCACCCACCCATCCATACACCATCAGAGATTCTCAGCATTTGGGGAGAATCAACTTGCAGATGGGCCTTGGAATCCCCACTTCACAATGAGTCCAATCCTTCCTGTGTTTGCAGATGGAAATGCGGAGAAGGATTTTATCTATCATTCCAGCGAATGGCTTTCGGTGTCCCCTGAAAGATCAGTCTGGTCCACCCTCAACACGTGCATGAATGTGCTGCCTCAGGGATTGAAGTGAATCTGTATGTTGCTCAGGAATGCAATAATAAACCACCAAACAAGAGGAGAAATGGAAGGGGAGAGTGTTCTGTACATCAGCTTGACTTTCTGAAGGGAGAATACAAATCTAATAAATTAATTTCCCCCTCTTACTTGATTTGGAGGTTCAACCATTCTTTCAGCTCCACCGCAAAGATCGGGAAACTCCATCCTTTGTTTCGCTGTAAGGGACACAGAATTTTAAAAATGCTTAATTAATTGAATCTGGAATAATGGAATACGTACAGAAGATGAGATAGCTGGGATCTCTCTGCGGAATGAAAGACTTTCAACTACCTCCAAAGGTCTGGCGACTTGGATTTTTCTGAAGGCGCCTTCTGAAAAACACATCCTTCTGAGGGGGATTTGATGGAGTTCTCTCTCCCTCAGGATCCTTGATCCCCACAGTGACGGACTTGAAATAGGCGAAAGGAGAAAAGAATTAATTAATTAATTAATGGACATCACACAACATGAATTAAGATTCTTATTCTCTGAATACAACTTCAAAGCCCTCCCAGTGGGCCGTTGAAACTAGGTTAAAAAAAAAAAAAAAACAGCTGTCCCAAACCTATTCTTTAGAACAGTGGTTCTCAACCTGTGGGTCGGGACCCCATTTGGGGTCGAACGACCATTTCATGGGGGTCGCCAAACAACGCAGTCTGCCATTTTTTCCCCCTTTTCCTTAGCTGTGCTACTCCCTTTTATTCTATTGGCTTTTGAAAGCCAATAGAATAGACTCTCTTGAATAGAGTCTAATTCTATTGGCTTTCAAAAGCCAATAGGAATTGTCCAGGCTGTCTCTGCCCTGCTGAGCCCGCCAAAAGTCCCATTCTGCAAACGGTGCTGCACCAGTTGAGTAGTCCTCGACTTACAATCGGTTGAGTAGTCCTCGACTTACGACCGGTTGGGGGTCGCAGCATTAAAAAGGTTGAGAACCACTGCTTTAGAAGAAATAACAGAAGAACATCCTACATGAATAAGTGAAACATCTTCACATATTATGAAAGGTAAAGGATCTTGGTAGAGAGGGGGGAAGAAATCAAACATATTCTTTATTCCCTTCAAATTCCTAGGCTCCCAATTCAAAGGTCTCCCACCTGCAAGTTGATCTGCTCCTTCTGCTCCTCAGCCTGGCTCAGCAGGAAGCCTTCAACCAGGGCCACCGCCTGGGAGCTGGTCTCTGCTCCACACTCTCGTACCCAGCTCTCCATCTCTGGGGGCAGGATAGCCAGGAGCTGCTCCAGAACAACCAGGTCCAGTATCTGGGCTTTGGTGTGCTTTTCTGGTCTCAGCCATCGCCTACAAAAGTCGTGGAGTCGGCTGCAAAGTCTTCGGGGACCCTCAGCCGCCTGGTATTGGAGGCTCCTGAATTTCCAGGGCTGAACTTCTGAACAGACGATGGTTTCCTCCTCCAGGATCTTCTGCCCAGGTCTTGCCCATATCTCCCCACAGTTCCCAGGCTGAATAGCTGAAGGGCCTTTTCCAGTTCCCTCATTTGCTAAAGGTTGTGTCTCCATTCTATCTCTGTTCTGTAATGCAAGTCCAAATGGGTCCAAGGAATCTTGTGGATCTCCAAATGCCATTCAACACTCTTTAGCAGAGATATAATTTTGAAGATGTACGAATAGCTCCCAATTTTTGTTTCTGTGATGGGATGAAATTCCAAGAATTAACCATTGAAACACACTCTTCCCCATGGTGGGAAGTGTTTTTCTGAACTGGTGTAGGATTGAAGGGCTTTGAGCAGATAGGATCCTGTGTGTGTGTGTGTGTGTGTGTGTGTGTGTGTGTGTGTGTGTGTGAGAGAGAGAGAGAGAGAGAGAGAGAGAGAGAGAGAGAGAGAGAGAGAGAGAGAGAGAGAGAGGGAGAGGGAGGGGGAGAGAGAGAGAGAGATCAATGAAATAACCCTGTCTTAGGATGCTCCATTTCCTTTTTCAGGATTGGCCTTGGGAAAGCCAAGTCACATTTTTACACGCAGGCAGGCGACCCTGTGCCCAAACAGGTCAGCCAACCATGTTCACATCGAACAGGGTTTGGAAGGAGATGAGTGAAGATGCTGTCCTGCTTCACTCCTCCTCTTCCTAAAATAGGAGGATGAACTCTGGAGGATTTAAACCTAGTTTAGTTTTTAGTCTCCAGGGGGCGTACGAAAAAATTTCATTTTACGTACCTAAAACAGAAAATCTAACAAACATCGAGAAACACAGAGTAACTAATTTAGCTCCTAATCATCCTTCCCCAAGTGAAAAATCAAACAAAGAGAATCTTATGAAGCGACAGATGTCAGGGAAGAAAGAGAAAAATCTTAAAATGAATTCTCTGTCTCTGGGGGGAAATGAGGAGAACCCTTCTTGATCAACTTTCTACCAAGGATTCAAAATACTGGAGCAATGCATTTAAAACATGTTTTGCATTTCTATTTCCTACTTATTTGTTCTAATCTCTATGGACGCATAGTGTGAAGAACAATCCTTTAAAAAATAGATGTCTGAGGTCACAAACAGGAATCAAGATGAGCACTATAGAAATCAACTTCATAGGAAAATAAATCAACATTTGTACAAACAGCAGTCAAGATGAGAACTAGCCACCAGAACCCCATTATTCTCCTGGCCCAAACCCCCTGTAGGAACTCCAGAATCCCAAATTAACAAAACACTGTTGAAAGAAAAATCTTCATCAGGGTCCAGTCCAAGACGGGAATAAACGAAATGGAGACTGCTTTAGAAAGAAGGTTGTCGTTTATTGAAGAGCAGAGCCAGACAGAAATGAGGCTCTGGGAAAGCTGACCACGTGTACCTGGGAGTGGTGGGTTTTTATACCTTCTTGGGCTTTTTTGTTTGGAGTTGTTTCCTGTTCCTGTGGCATGAACTTTGACCTGAGCCTTTGAGTGCTTCCTTTTTGGTATTGGTGAGTTAATCCCATTATGTCCTAAAGTTCATGTTTCCTGTCCTTAGAGTTTGGGGGGGGGGGATGTAGGTTTCAGGGGTCTTTTGTCTTGTGGGAAGTCAGCAGCCTCCGAAAAAGAAATATTTTTGGGAATATTAAAAGGCAGAATATTATATTTCCCCAAAGGATCTTGAAGGCAGAACCCCCCCCCCCACAAGTCTCTCTGCCCCAAACAGAAACCATGTCTGCAGAAATGCAGATGTGATAATCTTGTCAGAAAGCTTGGATCTTGGATTACAAAGACAAAGATCTCTAGAATCAACAATCCCACACACCAAAAAAATCCAACAGTCGTCAACCATAGCCCAGGGAAGCAGGATTTGACCTTTGAGACATAATAGGATTAATCCACCACCATCAGAATACCAGAAAGGCACACTAAGACTCAGGTCAAAGTTCACGCCACAGGAACAACTCCAAAACAAAAGCTCAAGAAGGTATAAAAACCCACCACTCCCTACTACTACTACACTTGGTCAGTTTTTCCAGCGCCATCTTTCTGTCTGGCTCTCCTCTTCAATGAATTGCAACCGTCTTTCTAAAGCAGTCTCCATCTTGTTTGTTCTCAGCTTGGACTGGAGCCTGAGGAAGATTTTTCTTTCCACAGTCTTTCTAATCTCATCAACTCCAAACTTCCTGGCCCTAATCTTCCTGAATGAATCACTAAATCTGCATTTTTACAGACCTGATTTCTGTTTGGGGCAGGGAGAGGGGGCTGGTTTTTGTCTAAGATTTTCCTTTCTCCATTACTGTATTCCTTTAGGGAAATATAACATTATGCCTTTTTAATATTCCCCACAATATCTCTTTCTCTGGGGGAGGGAGGTGCTGTCCTCCCATACCACTATCCGATATAGAATATCCAAATTAATAATGCAACTATGACTTAACATGATCTTTTGATTCATGCAACTTTTACATGTTCCGCTTCTTAGCCTAACCCAGCTGAACCCCATTATCTTCCTAACTCCCTATGGGAACTCCAGAAGCCCAAATTAACAATCCACCATCCTATATATAGAGATATCTAGATATATATCTAGAATACCCGAATTAATAATGCACCTATGACTTAACATGATCTTTTGATTCATGCAACTCTTACAAACACATGTTCCCCTTCTTAGCCTGACCCAGCTGAACCCCATTATCTTCCTAACCTATGGGAACTCCAGAAGCACAAATTAACTCATCAGACTAGATAGATATAGATACATAGATATCTAGATATATATAGAATAGCCGAATTAATAATGCACCTATGACTTAACATGATCTTTTGATTCATGCAACTCCTACAAACATGTGTTCCGCTTCTTAGCTTTGACCCAGCTGAACCCCATTATTTTCCTAACCCCCTGTGGGAACTCCAGATTAACAAACCATCATGCGTTGCATATTGGACTAATACCCGAATTAATAAACCAGGTGCATGATTAACATGGTTAAACTGTACATGGTTTATTCTGAATCATGCAATTCCTACGAACACGTTTCCCACTTCTTAACCTAATCCAGCCTTGGTCAAAACTTGCCAGTTCCAGAAGTTCAGACTTCCAGCCTTGCATCCAGAACCGGCTGGGGGGCTTCGGACCAGCCTCCCCCCCCCATGCAAAGGCTCCCCCAGGAAATGCAGGAAACGGCCCCTCCCCTCTGGCGACCCCCATTTCTCTCCTTTGCTTCCCCCCTCCTCCCAGCCTGGGAAAGGGCGGCAGGGGAACATGGGATCTGGACTCCCATCCCGGGGGAAGACTTGGCCCGTCTCTGTGCTCACCTCCAGCTCGGGACCCCTTTGCACGGGCAGAGCCGCCATTCAACGGAACTCAGCAGTCTCGTCGGGATTCGAGTGCCCCCAAGTCTTACCGGCAACCCCTGCGCCTCCCCCCCAAGGCCCCGCCCCCGCCTCGCAGATGGGGGGGGGAAGGGGAGGAACAGAAAGAACAACCTCTTGCTACGAACGCCCCGAACAACACGCGCCTTATGCGCGCTGAAGAGCCCCGCGCATGCTCAGTTCCTTCCTGAGGCTGAGCGCGCCCCCTGGTGGGCTCTGCGCGAAGTGCCAGGACTCCCCGAAAGCGCGGGAAAGAGAAAGAGCGTCTGAGGGGAAAGGGGGAGGGCAGGGATGATGGGCATGGGAGTAGGAGGAAAAGTTCTCTGCCCGAGAATGGCTTCGTCCTCTCCGGCGGCGGCAGTTTCGCCCTCTTCCTCTCCGGGAACCGTCTGTGGAGATGGAGAAAAATCTCTCTGGAGGATTTGAACTCTCTTCCCTGAAGCACAGCCGCCCTGAAGGCTCCGTAGAGACTGGAGGAGGCTAATAGAGATAAGATAACCTTTCTTGTCATTTTTTACTGCGGGCACATTGGCACACATTAAAAATGGAAGTTTGTTGCTTGCTCTCAGAAGTGTACACATACATAACACACATATAGACATGCTATATACATACATATGTATATACCTACACCCTTACATATAAATATTAATCACTGTCCCATCTTGAACACAGAGCCGAAAGAGGAAGCTTGAGAGTTCACAAGGCTAATACTGTGTGGAACAAAACTGACAATCTTGATGTTCTGCTTCGGATACCACAAATACCAGGAGAATATTTGTAGCTCACGGTTGACATGAAGACTCGCTTGTTTTCTTGCAAGTGTTTCACTATCCGACAAAAACTATAGCCCAACCTATCAAAAACATAACTATAAGACAGACTAGAAATAAACATTAAAATAAGCAAGAAAATGGTAAGTGAAAACCTATTCGACCTTGATGAATATAAATCATTGGGACCTGACAGATTACATCCCAGAGTTTGGAAGGAGTTGGCAGATGTCATCTCAGAACCATTGTACCATATCTTTCAAAAATCCTGGAGCACCAAAAAAGTACCAGCAAAGGGCTGATATGGTTCCCATCTTCAAGAAAGGAAAGAAAAAAACAGACCCAGGAAACTACAGACCAATCAGTCTAACATCAATACCTGGGAAGATCCTGGAAAAGATAATAAAAAAACGGATCTATGAACATCTAGAAACAAAGTTTTATCTAGTAGCCAGCACAGGTGTGTTAAAAACAGATCATGCCAAACAAATATTTCATTCTTTGACAAAGTGACTAGTAGATCAGCGAAATGCTGTGGACATAGTATATTTAGATTTCAGCAAGGCATTTGACAAAGTAGACCACAACCTACTTCTTGGTAAGCTAGAAAAATGTGGATAGACAGCATCACCACAGATGGATTTGTAACTGGCTGACAAACCACAGTCAACGAGTAGTCCTTAATGGTACCATATCTACATGGAGGGAAGTAAGCAGTAGGGTACCACAAGGTTCCATCTTAAGCCCAGTACTCTTCAATATTTTCATCAATGACTTAGATGAGAGAATAGAAGGAGAATTTGTCAAATTTGCACATCATAAGCTGGTAGAAATAGCCAACACCCCAGAAGACAAGCTCAGGGTCCAAAAAGATCTTGACAACTTGAACAATGGGCCCTATCCAACAAAGTGAAATTTAATGTGGAGAAAAGAAAAGTTTTACATTTAGGCAGGAAAAATAAAAGGTATAAGTACAGATTAGGCGAGACTTGGCTCAAAAACAGTAACTGAGAAGGACCTTGGAGTCCTAGTGGACGATTACTTGAATATGAGCCAGGAGTGCGCAGTAGCAGCCAAAACAGCTAACACAATCCTGGGTTGTATAAACATAGGCATAGAATCAAGATCACGCAATGTATTAGTACTGCTTTATAAAACCGTAGTGAGACCACACCTGGAATACTGCAACCAATTTTAGTCACCATGCTACAAAAAAGATGTTGAGATCTTGGAAAAAGTTCAGAGAAGAGCAACTAAAATGATCAAATGCCTGTAAACTAAAACATATGAAGAATAGCTGCAGGACCTGGGTTTGGCTAGTCTAAAGAAAAGAAGAAATAGGGGTGACATGATAGCAGTATTCCAGTATTTGAGAGGCTGCCACAAAGAAGAGGAGGTCAAATTATTCTCCAAAGCACCGATGGCAGGACAAGAAACAATGGTTGGAAACTGACCAAAGAGAGAAGCAACCTGGAGTTAAGGAGAAATTTCCTAACTGAGGACAATTAACCAGTGGAACAGCTTGCCTTCAGATGTGGGTGCTCCATCACTGGAGGTTTTTAAGAAGAGACTGGACAGTCATTTGTCTGAGATGGTATAGAGAATGGGAAGACTTTAAATTACCTCAAGAGGCATCCTGACTTAGGTCTTCCTGAGGGATTCTCCTGTAAAACAGCTCCTGAGGGGGATTTGATTGATTCCTCCTTCCCTCAGGATCTTTGATCTCCACAATGAAGGATTTCAAATAGGAGGAAGGAAAAAAAGAAACAGAATTAAGTACATCCCACAACATAAAGTGGATTTTTATATTTGGAACACAATATCGGAATATTATATTTGGTACACAATATCCACCTGTGAGGTTGAGTAAGGGGAAGGAGGGTGAAGAATTCAAACACATTCTTTATTCCCTTCTGAGCTCTCTAGATCAGAGGTAGGCAACCTTGGCTCTTTTATGACTCATGGACTTCAACTCCCAGAATTCCTGAGCCAGCCATGCTGAGGGGAAAGGGAGAGGTTTCCAAGCTGAGCCATGCTGGCTCAGGAATTCTGGGGATTGAAGTCCACGAGTCATAAAAGAGCCAAGGTTTCCTATCCCTGCTCTAGATGAAAGTGTCTCATCTGCAACTGAACCTGCTTCTCCACCTGGCTCAGGAGGAAGCCATCCACACTCCCACACCCAGCTCTCTGGGGGGCAGAAGGGCCAGCATCTGAGTTTTGGTGTGTTTTTCTGGTTTCAGCCATCGCCTACAAAAGTCATGGAGTTGGCTGCCAAGTCCTCGGGGACCCTCAGCCTCCTGGTATTAGAGGCTTCTGAAGTTCCAGGGCTGAACTTCTGAACAGATGATGGTTTCCTCCTCTGGGATCTTCTGCCCAGTTCTTGCCCAGACTTCCCCACAGTTCCCAGGCTGAACAGCAGAAGGGTCTTTTCCAGTTCCCTCATTTACTAAAGGTTGTGTTTTAATTCCATCTCTGACCTCTAACATAACTCCAAATGGTTTCCAGGAATCTTGTGGATCTCTAAACTCCTTTTCATTCATAGGACCATTTGTGTTGCCATAGGACTGATCACTGCAAGTTATTCTCCCCAAATGGCTTCGGGTTTGTGTATCTGAGATGGAAAAGAAAACTAAATTCCAAGAATTACAAAGTGGAGAATTTAGCCATTGAATAACTTTCACACAACTGGCCCCGAGCCCAACTGTGTCAGCCAAGCACAGGGCTGAGGTCCGCCCCAAACAGGGCCGGGCAAAAGAAAGGAGCTGGCATGTTTCCCTCCCCACCATCAGGAACCTTCTCAATTCAGGTCCTTTTGACAACTTCGTAGTGTCTCCAGCCTTCCATCTTCAGGAGGATTTCTGGGGAAAGTCACCTCCCTATAGAGGAAGCGAAAGAAAAGACTGGAAATAGCATTCAGTATTCTTCTTATTCCAGGGATTTAAAATAATCTTGCCTTTTTCTCAATCTGTATAGTGCAGCGGTTCTCAACCTATGGGTCGCGACCCCATTTGGGGTCGAATGACCATTTTACGGGGGTCGCCAAACAATGCAATCCGCCATTTTTCCCCCTCGGGGGCGGGCCCGCGCATGCGCACCACGCCACGCATGCGCGGCACGTCCGTGTGACCTGGGGTCGCCGTATAAAAAGGTTGAGAACCACTGGTATAGTGTTATCCCAGAAAACTGGTTCTGCCCGATGTGCGATACCCAATAAACACACCGAGGTGGAGATTTGCAAAAGCTTTATTCTGAGTAGAGGAAAGATACAGGGGGATCATTCTCAAATAGGCCTGTGCAAAGACCACTCCTTCCATAATACATTTTTACAGATACTCCCACTTTAAGCCATCCCCTCTTTGATCATCCTAAGACCCCATTAATGTTTATTAATATTGCTTGGTTTGCAGGTACAATATTTAGCAATGATCAGAACATTTACCGCCAATTTCCAGTAAGACAGCAGCCCCCCCCTTCTAAATTCCCCTTTTCTCATGCATTATTTTATGGATTCAAGCCAAAATATTTATATTCCAGCATATAATCATCCAGCTCAAAATGTATTTTAAGCACATCCATTTCCCAGGCTTCATGTTCACGCAATTGCCTTCTCCCATGTCTACATTTGGGGTTCTGTTTTTAGCAAGCCTTAACAGATGATTTAGCAAGCCAAATTGTGTCCATATCTCTTTATGCAAAAACTCTTAGCTAACTTCAATGTAGCAATAGCTGTACCTAGCTCTCTCTCTCTCTCTCTCTCTCACACACACACACACACACAGAAATATAGTTTATTAGCATTTTCCCCAATGTACAAATTAAACTAATACAACTACATAACGCAGAAATTTTTTCTTAAAAGTTAAAAGGGTACAGAAAATGGAAAACGTTCCCCGTTCACCCCAAGAATTATATATAAAAGTTTAAATGTGAAATATTTGCTTAATTAAACTATTCATTAGATAACGTCCTGAGCACAAATATTATTTCAGCAATACATATTCAGCTATAATTTCTCCAAGTATTTCCTGATTTGTGCCTTGTCCTAATATGCCTGGAGTTGCATCTTGTTAGCTAATCCCTAAGCTTGCTCTCAAAAATTAAACATTTATAGAACTTTTTGGAGGGATTTGGGCCTTCTCTATCATAATCAGATGGAAAATGGTCTAAATGGGAGGAAAAAAAGATTTTCTCTTATTTATGTGAAATAGCATTGAATACATTCAAATGATGGCAGCTTTAAAAACCCACTTTTCATAATTAAAACACATGCCCATTATTTGGTTTCAATTGGTAAATTCAGCTTTCTGGGACTGCCACTTGTGAAGATCAGATTTAAAAAAAACTTCTCCTAATTCAGCATATGTAAATAGAAAATGCTTATATTTCAAAAACTAAACGTACAATTTACATGGATTCATACTGTACTCAAATGGTCTGTATATGGAACATTCAGTCATTGCTCCACCTGAAGAGCTGAAGAAGCTTCTTGGATGAGAAGCGAAATGTCTTCAAAGAAAAACAAGAAAGTCCAGCTGCCTAGTGAAAAAGCATCTTTGCTCCTCTTGAAGTTTTCCTCCCCCCTCCATATTTCACAAATTTAAATGGCTTCTCCTATGTGGATATTGTTATCGGAATTAAGATAATGGCCCCGAGAAAAGGTCTTTCCACATTCCATGCATTTATAAGGCTTTTCCCCTGTGGGTTTTTTTATGGAAGTTAAGAGAACTGTTTGTAATAAAAGCTTTACCACACTCCATGCATTTATAAGGCTTCTCCCCTGTATGGATCCTACTATGGTAAATCAGTTGACAGTTCTTAGTAAAGCTCTTTCCACATTCTACGCATTTATGTGGCTTCTCTCCTGTGTGGATCATTTTATGGGAATTCAGATATTTGCTGCTAATAAAGCCCTTTCCACATTCTATGCATTTATAAGGCTTCTCCCCTATATGGGTTCTTTTATGGATGTTAAGAGAACTGTTTCTAGTAAAAGCCTTACCACACTCCATGCATTCATAGGGCTTCTCTCCTGAGTGGATCCTACTATGGTAAATAAGTTGACAGTTCTTAGTAAAGCTCTTTCCACACTCTATGCACTTATGTGGCTTCTCCCCTGTGTGGATCATTTTATGGATGGTAAGAATTCTCCGATGAGTGAAGCTCTTTCCACATTCCATGCATTTATGTAGCTTCTCTACTGTGTGGATCATTTTATGGATGGTAAGAATTCTCCGATGAGTGAAGCTCTTTCCACATTCCATGCATTTATGTGGCTTTTCTCCTGTGTGGATCATTTTATGGGAATTCAGATAATTGCTGCTAATAAAGCCCTTTCCACATTCTATGCATTTATAAGGCTTCTCCCCTGTGTGGGTTCTTTTATGGATGTTAAGAGAACTGTTTCTAGTAAAAGCCTTACCACACTCTATGCATTTATAAGGCTTCTCCCCTGTATGGATCCTACTATGGTAAATAAATTGACAGTTCTTAGTAAAGCTCTTTCCACACTCTATGCATTTATACGTCTTCTTTTCTGTGTGCATCCTTTTATGGGAAGTAAGTTGGCTATTCTGAGCAAAGGTCTTTTCACACTCCGTGCATTCATAGGGCTTCTCTCCTGAGTGGATCCTCTTATGATTTGTAAGGTGATTGTTTTTAGTAAAGCTCTTTCCACACTCCATGCATTTATACGGCTTCTCCCCTGTGTGGATCATTTTATGCATGGTAAGAATTCTCCGATGAGTGAAGCTCTTTCCACATTCCATGCATTTATGTGGCTTCTCTACTGTGTGGATCATTTTATGGATGGTAAGAATTCTCCGATGAGTGAAGCTCTTTCCACATTCCATGCATTTATGTGGCTTCTCTCCTGTGTGGATCATTTTATGGGAATTCAGATATTTGCTGCTAATAAAGCCCTTTCCACATTCTATGCATTTATAAGGCTTCTCCCCTGTGTGGGTTCTTTTATGGATGTTAAGAGAACTGTTTCTAGTAAAAGCCTTACCACACTCCATGCATTTATAAGGCTTCTCCCCTGTATGGATCCTACTATGGTAAATAAATTGACAGTTCTTAGTAAAGCTCTTTCCACACTCTATGCATTTATACGTCTTCTTTTCTGTGTGCATCCTTTTATGGGAAGTAAGTTGGCTATTCTGAGCAAAGGTCTTTTCACACTCTGTGCATTCATAGGGCTTCTCTCCTGAGTGGATCCTCTTATGATTTGTAAGGTGATTGTTTTTAGTAAAGCTCTTTCCACACTCCATGCATTTATATGGCTTCTCTCCTGTGGGAGTTCTTTTTTGAGATGTACGGGACCCATTTTCATGGAAAAAAAAGAACGTCTGTTTGTCATTTTTTCGATTGTTTCTGCATACATAATCTCCTTTGGTTTGAGTTTCCAAGTGTTTATTTATATCTAATTTGTCTTTGAAGAGTTTTACACTTTTCCCAATATATTTTTTATTTGCTTTTCCTTGTTGGGCAATAAAATCTTGCATTGGACCATGAACAGACAATGAGCTTTCCTGATTCCAATTATTTGACTGGTTTCTCCCATGGCTTTCTACTTCCATTTGAATTGCAGGGTTCTCCATGCTGTCTCCAGAATTGATTGTTTGGAATAGTTCCCCAGAGTCCTCATTTTCTTCCCCATTATTACCTTCACAGGAAAAGAAAAAATGGAAATAAAGCAAGGTTAGGGAAAAAGTGCAAACTGTAAGAAGTTTGAATATAATGAAAAACAAACCCCATCAATCTTCTTAGATGCAAAGGTAGCTTTTGAAAAATTGACTTGGACTTTCTTGATTAAACTTTTGGAAGATAAATCTAAGTTTGTATGGAAAAAACACAGGTTAAATATCAAATTTTCCAAGAATCAGAAGAAAAGGGAGGATATGGTCTGCTCAGTTTGAAACTGTGCATTGCATTGCAGCCTGCTGTTTGTTTTGGATGAAAGAATGGGGTTTGGTGAGAAATAAGAGAATTTTAGAACTAGAGGAGCAGGACCTAAGATTTGGATGGCATGGATATTTGTGATACGATAAAGTTAGGATTAATCTAGATTTTAAAAGCCATAATGTTAGAAGTGCCACACTGAGCACATGAAACAGACATAAACCCAGACTGTGCTCCAAAATAACTTCATAGCTCTCAGCACAAGAAGCATTTTACAGAAGAGTAGCAGCAGGCAAAGTCAATAGATAACATGTTGGGAGCCATCAGAACTTGAGCAAACTGAGTACCAAATGAAATCAAGAGCAACTGATGGCAGAAAGATAACAATTCTCCCTGACTTTCATATTGTTACTGGAAAATTCAAGGTGGGGAAAAAGCATCTACGGTATTCAACAACATAAAACAGAAATTGAATCTTAGTGAAGGAGAAAGAATGGACATGTAATTTCAACCATGAGCTACAAATATTCTCCTTCGTTGGACATGTAATAGCTAAAAGCTATAAACAGGTTAATGTATGATAAAATGAGCACAGATGTTGTGTCGTAATATATACAGTAGCTGTAACAGCGGGAAAATATATGATTGAAAATACTGATATTTACATTAAGTTATAATTTAAAAGGCAACTTTTATAAAGTGATATACCATTGGTATAGAAAAATGTTCAAAAATGTATAGGTGACTCAAACATATATTGGAAATGTGGACAACCTGAAAGCTCATTTTGTTTTGGATTCAAAGACATAAAGTAATAAAATTTTAAAGATCAATATCAATATCCAACTGAAATCAGAACACTTTATATTGGGACTAATTAACAGGCAGATGGAAAACAGTCATAAAAGATTGTTTCTGAGTATGATAACCATAGTGAAACTATTATATCCCCAAAGCTGGAAGGGTTCTACAATAATGATGGAATGGTTGGCGAAGATGACAAAATGATCAAAGATGACTAAATTGACTTCTTTGATTACAGAAAGGATAGTATCTATATTGATTAGTGATTGGAAAAACCCCGAAGGAATTTTTGCTGAAATGTGTAACGTTTGAAGATTAGAAAGGATAAACTATGTAAAGGAGAAAACTGAACTAACCTTAGAGGGGCTAAATTATAACTTCTTTATTACTTTGTCTTTTCTCCCCTTTCCTTTTTTAATTTCATTGTATTTTTTTCTTATTCATTTATCACTTACACTATCTTCTTTATTTCTTTTTCAGAACTTTTATTGCTTTTATTCTGATAAAATTTCTTTAATAAACTTATAAAAAAGGAAATAGCTGATTTCATCTAATTTAAAACTGTCTTCCCAAATTTTGTGAGTGGACAGTAGCAAACCCTTACCCAGAGAAGCTATGTTTCTATGATTTTCTAGCATGACTTCCCAATGCAGCGCTTTTTGGTCAGGATTCAGCTGAGACCACTCCTCCTTGGAGAAATACACAGTCACCTCCTTGAAGGATACAAGACTCTCCTGAACAAGGGGAAAAAAAAAACACAATAAGACCAGGAAGATTTACAAGATCTGTCTGACCATTTAAATTATCCCAAGCACAGAAACTTCCAGTTTGGTGTCATGACGAGATAGGCGAAAGAAATCAGGGGACCAGTTTCCTAGTCTGGTTTTGCTCCATCTGGAGACCCCAGAGGGTCAGAAAGTTGCCCTGGGGAGGTGACAAAAAGGAAGAGAAGCCTTGGGAGCTTGGAGCCAACGGCAGTCGGCCCAAATGAACCGAGGAACCTCTTCAAATGGAAGGAAGAAAGTGTGCCTGTAAATACACACTTATATAAAATGTTTTATAGATGGCACTTGCCATCAGTAAGACTAGCAAAAATGTTTAAAAATATGTCAGATAGATGTTGGAAATGTAATCATAAGTCAAGTACCTATTATGTATGGTGGACATGTGTTAAAGCAAGGAGATATTGGACAAAATACATACTTGGCTACAAAAGATGTTGGGAAAACATGTAGATTTTAAACCTGAACTTTTTTTTACTAGATATAATGCCAGAAAAGCTTGATAAACAAAGTATATATTTGATTTTACATGTGATAACAGCGGCAAGAATCATATTGGAAAAATGAAGGAATACCACCACAGGAAGAAATAATTAAAAAAATACTGCGGAAAAATTGTGCGGAAATGGACAGACTTACTCTGAGGTTGAAAGAAAAAGAAGAAACAGAATATTTTCAAACTTGGGACTTACTTGATCAATGGCTGGAGAAAAGAACAAGGGATTGGGAATTCAATTTGTATTAGTGAATGATAACTGAGACAACAGGTTTGTTGAATAAGTATCTTTGAATTATATTAAAAAATCAATAATAAAAAAATACAAAATTATCCCAAGCACAGATATGCACTTTCAGTACCATTTGATGAAAAAAACACCAGCTTCCTACTGGACTTCTATCTATCTGTCTGTCTATCTAGCTACCAACCTACTTTGCTTCCATCCATCCATCCAGATTTTCACCATCTGAAGGGAATCAACTGGCAGATGGGCCTCAGAAACCTCACCTATCAGTGACTTTGAGTGAACCCCTAGCAGTTCACCTTCCAATGATCCTGACCTTATGTAATCTCCCTATCATAAAACCCATCACCAACCTCTCACTGATGACTCACTCTTGACCCACTGATAATTCACCTCCTGAAGTAACCTCCCCATCACAAGATCGATCACAAACCTCTCTCTGATGACTCATCACAAGATCCACACTTGACACATCCATACCTGAAGCCCTTATAAATAGAACACTGACACAGACCTCCCCTAAATGCTGCTGAAGATATTACCTAGCCTGGTAATGAAACATTCAGAAACCAACCCACAAGCTCGGTGAACGAACTTTTACTCTCATCCTACACCCAAGCTACAGATATTTGCCACTGTTGCAAACTTCAATCCATTCTGTGTTCGCAGAAAAAAATGGGTGGGTGGGATTCTTTTTACCATTTAATTAAAAGTCTTGTGGTGTCCCCAAAAGGAACAGTCTTCTTCATGCTCAACACCTTCATCAAAGTGCTGCAAGAGGCAGCCAGGGATTTAAGTCGGGTGTCATCAATATCCAGAGACACACAACCCTATTTCTGCTTCTCCTCAGAATTGCAAGGTAGCCATAGCTAACAGTCTAAATCACTGGCTTAACAGGAGAAACTAAAGAGGAGAAATTGCCTGGGAAGAGCATTTCTCATCCTTTGCAAAGCTGGATGCTTTGGACCTCAAATCCAGGCACAAATTGAAGGATTAAAAATTATGTTGAGGGGTCCTTGGTGTTCTCTAAGCTTGGTTCTTTTCTTGCAGATGTTTCATTACCCCAACTAGGTAACATCATCAGTGCTGGAAATTATTTTGCAGGCAAAAATTGCCTTGATTATATGCTCTATCAAGCCAGCCACTTTCAAATTTAATGATCTGCTTTATCTTCTAATGTGGTGTGATTATTCTTCTCAACACTAGTAAAAATAAGGCCTTTTAAAAATGGTTCTGTGCTAATGTGATTATTTCAGTTACTAATGAGCAATCTTGCATAGTGGCACGTCAAAGAATTACTAAAAGGATCACGCTCCGTAGCAGATGCTAATGCTGTGATAGCCTTATTTTTTATTATCCTTCTCTTACTTGAGTTGTTGGTTGAACAATTGTTTTAGTTCCATCACAAGCAGGAGTTATCTTCATTTTATTCTTCACTGTGAGGAGACAGAAGTTTAACATGTAAAATTAACAAAATAGGAAAAGGTATTCTACAGAAGAGGAGATAGCAGGAATTTCTCTGGGGAATGGAATGACCCTTGATTACCTCCTGAGGTATCCTGGCTTGGATCTTCCTGAGAGATCCTCCTGAACAACATCTCCTGGAAAGGATTTGATGGATTCCTCCTTCTCTCAGGATCTCTGATCTCCACAGCAAAGGACTTGAAATAGGAGGCAAGAGAAAAGAAGAATTAATGGACGTCACACAATGTGAAGTGGACTCTTGTTCTCCAAACGCAACCTGAAAGTTCCCAATATCCATCAGTGAGGCTGAGTGAGAAGTAAATTGTACAATATTCTAAAAGAAGTTGTGGGATATCGGACTTCCAGTTTGCCTTGCAGTGGAATGGGGTGCAGGAAGGCAGGGATCTTTGCCCAATTACACTCTCTGGGGGCCCTAAAAAGGGCCTAAAGTCACCCCGAAGAAGCAATGAAGAGGAGGGATGCCTTGTTGATCACGGAGGGATGGGGGTCTTTCCGTTTGATCCAAGGAAAGCCCCGGAAACCGGTAGGGGAAAGTCCTGCTACATTCCTGTGGCCAGCCATTAGCTGCTGACAACCGAAGAAGAAAAAGCACCAGTTAATACATCGTAAAGAGCATGTTTGTAGCTGAGTGAGAATATTGATCCTTTCTTTACTATTTTACAATTGAATTTCCTGGGAAAGGCTCCCAAGAAGCTAAAAACCTCCGAATGTAAACGGAAGCAGCGTTTTAATTTTATGGAGGACAAAAGCATACAATACTGAAGTGGAAGTAACATAAAGCGACAGTTTTTGATAAATTTGAGAACTGAGATAACTGTTAAGATTTCCTCTTTGAAAAAAAAAATAAAAAACATCGAAGTGAAATATAAGAAATCAATCCTTTGTTTTAAGAGTGGAAAATGGATTTTGAATGACATCGTGGTGGATTTGTGTATAGCACTATAATTTGCTTCCTGGCTACTAGGTGATTCCTAGTTTGGGAGAACAGCTGGCAATAAAGGAAAATATTTTGGCATACTTATCACTCTGACCTTCTTGGATTATAAATACCTACTGAGCTTGGATTTCTAACCTCAACAGCTAGTGGGAGAGAAAAAATTGACCTTGGACTACACCTGGCTGGGAGAGACTTTTGAGCTGTTTTCAGAGAGGTTGAACATTTTGAACACTATGAACATTGTGGATTACAATCTTGCCTGATTGTCAACTTTTGGATACTTGAGACAAAGGATCACTATAAAATATTACCTTCATGACTGAATCTGTAAACTGGAATCTATTGGATTATAAAGGATACATATAAAGACCAAAAACTAAACTTTGATCTACTCTTACTGAGACTGGTGATTCTAGAGGATCTCCAGGAATGATGCCTCAAGAAAAAACAACACTTTTCAGAAGGAAATATATTCTATGCTACAACTAATTCACCAAACAATTGTTGCATACAAAGAGGACATAAAAAGAAATCATAATGAGACTAAAACAATTTAGACAATATAAATTAAAGAAGAGGGAATCAAGCTATTTTCCAAAGCACCTGAAGACAGGACAAGAAGCAACGGGTGGAAACTAATCAAGGAGAGAAGCAACCTAGAACTAAGGAGAAACTTCCTGACAGTGAGAACAATTAATCAGTGGAACAGCCTGCCTGCCTCCAGAAGCAGTAAATGCTCCAACACTGGAAGTTTTTAAGAAGAGACTGGACAGCCATTTGTCCGAAATGGTGTAGGGTTCCTGCCTGAGCAGGGGGTTGGACTAGATGACCTCCAAGATCCCTTTCAACTTTACTACTACTACTATTATTATTATTAAATGAGAAAATCTCCAAATTAAATCTACAACTGGAAAATTCCCAGATAACGACTACAAAGCATGAACAAATAAACCAGAAATCAGAAGACGAAACAGAGAAAATGGATTTAGAGGTGGAAGAGATAAAAGAAGTGAAATATAAAAGACTATATACAAACAAAATACTGCAAGACTTAGCTATAATAATGAAAATGCAAAAGACCCTTTACCCCTTAGGTCTGCAAAATACATCTGATGGCAAGGAAGAAGATTTTAAAAAATGGAATATAGAGCTGTTAGGGGAAATATCACAATTTGGAAGACAGGGAATGAAAAGAGAAATTGAGGGAGAAAGAAACTGGGAGTTGTTTAAGGAATATAAATGCACAGAATTCTCCCCCCCCCCCAAAAAAATACACTTCCTAAATTGCCAAGCAATTTTCACAAAAATAGAAAGAAAATTCCTGGGTGATCTAATTGCCCTGCCTTGGAAAGCTACTTGGCAAAGAAAGAAAGCAAGAGTCAGATTTAAAAAACAGAAGATTTGACCTTTAGGAGGGGGCATTATATGTTTAAATACTTGTTTGAATAAGATTAAAAGAATGGATGATCCTTAGATGTGATTAGACTTTTATAATGATAGATATGATTTAGAACTAAAATAGCATTTTTTTCTTTTCTTTCTTTCTTTGATATGGGAAATAAGAAAATAAGAGGATTGATATGAATAAAACTTTTAGCTATATAAATGTAATTAATACTGAGAAAATTATAATTGACAAAGATATTTCAAATACGGATGGGAAATCAAACGCTAACAAGACCACGAAAAACAGGATATTGATTTATGGATTGACATTACTGATTTATGAATTGATATTGTTATTTGTATGATATTATGTAAAATATGATGAAGATGCTTATATCAAAATATCTCCACATATTATGAAGGCCAGAGAAGTCTGGGAAGGAGGGAGTGGAGAATTCAAACATGTTCTTTATTCCCTGGGTTCTTGTCTAGATGAATGTGTCTCACCTGCAACTGAACCTGCTTCTTCTGCTCCTCTGCCTGACTCAGGAGGAAGCCTTCAGCCAAGGCCACTGCCTGGGAGCTGGTCTCTGCTCCACACTCCCACACCCAGCTTTCCATTTTCAGGGGCAGAAGGGCCAGGAACTGCTCCAGAACAACCAAGTCCAGCATCTGGGCTTTGGTGTGCTTTTCTGGTCTCAGCCATTGCCTACAACAATTGTGGAGTCGGCTGCAAAGTTCTCGGGGACCCTCAGCCTCCTGGTATTGGAGGCTTCTGAAGTTCCAGGGCTGAACATCTGAATGGATCATGGTTTCCTCCTCCAGGACCTTCTGCCCAGTTCTTACCCAGATCTCCCCACAGTTTCCAGGCTGAATAGCAGAACAGACCTTTCCAGTTTCCTCATTTACTAAAGATTGTGTCTCCATTCTTTCTCTGTCCTAAAACAGAACTCCAAAAGGAAATCTTGTGGATCTCCAAATGCTTTTTCATTTGTAGGACCGATCCTGTATCAACTGGAATGACAGCAGAAGACCATTCAGTTCTTTTTTCCTGCAAGAGATAATTTTTACATGCCAAAAAGTTCAAATGAATCCACTTTATGTATCTGAGATGGAAAAGAAAACGAATTCCAAGAATTAGAAAGTGTAGATTTAACCATTGAAACAAAACTAACCAGAGTAGAATGAAACATTTTTCTGATCTGATGTAATAATAATGATGATGATGATGATAATAATAATAATAATAAAGTTGGAAGGGACCTTGGAGGTCATCGAGTCCAACCCCCTGCTCAGGTAGGAAACCCTATACCATTTCAGACAAATAGCTGTGCAATCTCTTCTTAAAGACTTCCAGTGTTGGAACATTCACAGCTTCTGGAGACAGGTTGTTCCACTGATTAATTGTTCTCACTGTCAGGAAGTTTCTCCTTAGTTGTAGGTTGCTTCTCTCTTTGGTTAGTTTCTATCTATTGCTTCTTGTTTGCCTTCAGGCACTTTGAAGAATAGCTTGACTCCCTCTTCTTTGTGGCAGCCCCTGAGATATTGGAACCCTGCTATCATGTCCCCCCTCATCCTTCTCGTCATTGAACTAGACATACCCAATTCCAGCAATGGTTCCTTGTAAGTTTTAGCCTCCAGTCCCCTAATCATCTTTGTTGCTCTTCTCTGTATTCTTTTTAGAGTCTCAACATCTTTTTTACATTGTGGCGACCAAAACTGGATACAGTATTCCAAGTGTGGCCTTACCAAGGCATTGTAAAGTGGTATTAATACTTCACATGATCTTGATTCTATCCCTCTATTAATGCAGCCTAGCACTGTGTTGGCTTTTTTGGCAGCTGCAGCACACAGCTGGCTCATATTTAAGTGATTGTCCACTAGGACTCCGAGGTCCCTCTCACAGTTACTACTATTGAACAAGGTACCCCCTATACTAGTCGGACACGACTTCGCAATTAACAACAACAAGAACAACATTTGGTTTTTCTTGCCTAAATGTAGAACCTTACTTTTTTCACCACTGAATTTCATTTTGTTAGATAGGGCCCAATGTTCAAGTCTGTCCAGATCCTTCTGTATCTTAAGCCTGTCTTCTGGAGTGTTGGCTATTCCTGCCAGCTTGGTGTCATCTGCAAATTTGATGATTTCCCCATCTATCCCCTCTTCTAAATCGTTGATGAAGAGCACTGGGCCCAGAACAGAGCCCTGGGGCACCCCATTACACACCTCCCTCCATATAGATGCAGTTCCATTGAGGACCACTCGCTGAGTAGCTGAGTACGGTTAGTCCCGTCAGCCAGCTACGAATCCATCTGGTAGTGATGCTGTCTAACCCACATTTTTCTCTTATCAAGTAGTAGGTTATGATCTACTTTATCAAATACCTTGCTGAAGTCCAAATAAATTATAACCACAGCATTCCTCTGGTCCATTAATTTTGTCACTTGATTAAAGAATGTATATTTGAAGAAACTTTCAGCAGACGTGTGTTTCTGTGTGTGTGTGTGTGTGTGCGCGCGCGTGTGTCTGTTTCTTTTACTGTGGGTGCATTTTCTGTGTTGCAAATATGATATAGATTTCTATCACGAACTTGATTGCTCAATAAATGCATTTTCTTAAAAACAGCTTCCTTTTAAAAACCTTACCCTCCAAGTAGGGTAAGAAGGGCCGGGCACGGGTCTCAGCCTCCTCACCCGCCTCCCTTTCCACAGGAAGAGCCTCCCTCCGCACCTAAGGCACTTGTGAATCTCTCCACCTGCTCCCGCGGCCTCTTTGCCTCCCGCGGAGCTCCAGGGGTTAAGGCAAGCGAGTGTGGCGTCCTACAGAGGCAAGGGTCAGGGATGTCATTTCCTTCACAATCTCAAAACAAGCCAGACCTCCAGTTGTTCCTTTTCTTGGCCAAGCGCACCCCCTGGAGGATCCCCTGTGCAATGCAGCTTCTCATGCCAAGAGGGCAGAAAAGGAGCATTTTCCATGGGGGAAGAAAAGAGGAATGTCCTGTCTCATCATCTTTTTGTTCCTTAATCGTGAAGCTCATCTGAAGGGCTCCTCCAGAAGGTCCTGGAGGCAAAAGCCAGCCAGGGTTTACAGATGGGGATCTGGTGTAGGTGGGCTAGCTTGTACGACACTAAGCTGGCAGGAATAGCCAACACTCCAGAAGACAGGTTTAAGATACAGAAGGATCTGGACAGACTTGAACACTGGGCACTAACTAACAAAATGAAATTCAATGGTGAAAAAAGCAAGGTTCTACATTTAGGCAAGAAAAACCAAATGCACAAGTACAGCATAGGTGGTACTATGCTCAATAGTAGTAATTGTGAGAGGGACCTCGGAGTCCTAGTAGACAATCACCTAAATATGAGCCAGCAGTGTGCTGCAGCTGCCAAAAAGGCCAACACAGAGCTAGGCGGCATTAACAGAGGGATCAAGAACAGGTAAAGTGTTAATACCACTTTACAATGCCTTGGTAAGGCCACACTTGGAATACTGCATCCAGTTTGGGTCACCACAATGTAAAAAAGATGTTGAGACTCTAGAAAGAGTACAGAGAAGAGCAACAAAGATGATTAGGGGACTGGAGGCTAAAACATATAAGGAACAATTGCTACAATTGGGTATGTCTAGTTTAACGAAGAGAAGGACAAGGGGGAACATGATAGCAGTATTCCAATATCTCAGGGGCTGCCATAAAGAAGAGGGAATTAAGCTATTTTCAAAAGCACCTGAAGGCAGGACAAGAAGCAACGGATGGAAACTAATCAAGGAGAGAAGCAACCTAGAACTAAGGAGAAACTTCCTCACAGTGAGAACAGTTAATCAGTGGAACAACCTGCCTCCAGAAGCAGCAAATGCTCCAACACTGGAAGTTTTTAAGAAGAGACTGGACAGCCATTTGTCCGAAATGGTGTAGGGTTTCCTGCCTGAGCAGGGGGTTGGAGTAGATGACCTCCAAGGTCCCTTTCAACTTTACTACTATTACTATTTCAGGACATTTTCTTAACAATTTCTCCTTGTCAAAAGTCCTTTTCCTTCAATTGATATGCTAGTGTCTTGTAAAGCAAGCCAACATACAAAGAGAGATGCACACATTAACTGGAAAAATACCACTGAAAAGTAGAAATCACTTATAGGGTGATAGTAATCGGTGATCCTTCCTTCCTTCCATCCTCAAATTCCTTCCGTCCTCCCTCCCCAAAGGTGCTTTTCCCAAAAGGCAATTGAACTTTGAAAAGTTTTCGTTTCTCATCCAAGAAGTTTCTTCAGTTCTAAATGATTGGTGGGGAACGCAAGGATTTATATTCTTTGCAGTTATCTGATCGTTAGCTTTATGAGCGGCCTTTTGGAAAATGCACCTTCAGGATAATGTTGACCTGGATGATTGTTGGATGATTGTTGTTGGTGATCCTTCCTTCCTTCCTTCCTTCCTTCCTTCCTTCCTTCCTTCCTTCCTTCCTTCCTTCCTTCCTTCCTTCCCCCCTCCCTCAAATTTAGACCTTACTCTTCCTTCTGAGCTGCAGCCATTGTACATAGCATCCCACCCCCAATATATCTAACAAGACATGCACGATATAGATGACCTTTATTGAATGTTTTAATGATTTCATGATTTAACTTACATGGTCTTGTGGTTCATTTGCAATACTTACTTTCCCCTTGTACAGACAGTCACAGACTGATAGACCGGACAACCGTTTGATCGAGATGGTATAAGAACTCCTTACCTTGAGCGGGGTGGATGGGGGTGGGGTGGGGTGGTTGGACTAGAAGACCAACTAAGTCCCTTCCAGCCCTAGGATTTTATGTTCCATGAAGAGGCAGAAATCATGGATGTTAGGACGATTCCTCTAAACAGCTTCTCCAGATGAGAAGAGAAATATCAACAACCTAAGATATGCAGATGATACCACTTTACTGGCAGAAAGTGAAGAGGAACTTTACGAACTTTCTTGCCACAGTTAAGTGAATCATTGCAGTTAAGTTAGTAACACGGCTTCTCCACTGAGTTTATCAGAACGTTGCAAAAGGTGACCTTATGACTGGAGGACACTGCTGCCATCACAAATATGATCATGCGACCACTGGGATGCTGCAATGGTCGTGTGAAAAATGATCTGAAGGACCAATTCTGTCCATGCACAACACCTTCATAAATGTGCTGCAGTCAAGGATTTAAGTGTGGGGCCATCAATATCCAGAGACACACAGCTGTTGACTCCTCCTTCTCCTTTGTGCAGAAAATCATTAAAAGATTCTACTTCAAGCAGACAAAGGCACAATTAATAATTCTGGCTGAAGTTAACTCAAAGCTTACAAAATCCTCTAATATTTATTAATAAGCTAGCAGATCCTCAAACTGGAAGAGTGTCATAGCTTTGAAGTAACAACTAGGCAAATTTCTACTCATCCTAAACCTGCTTGCAAAGGGAAAAAGCTCTAATGCTGAGATGTTAAATTAGACAACAGCAGCAAGATGGATGGACATCATGGTGACAAGTGCATCATTGGCATTACTAAAGGTGAGGCACAGATCCTCCTAAAGCTACTTGTTTTAAGTGCTCCATGTGTGGATGTGGCTCAGAACAGACTGAAAGGGATGGTTATTAGTGGTGAATGCTCCAACACAGGAAGTTTTTAAGAAGAAACTAGACAGCCATTTGTCTGAAATGGTGTAGGGTTCCTGCCTGAGCAGGGGGTTGGACTCGATGACCTCCAAGATCCCTTCCAACTTTATTATTATTATTATTATTATTATTATTATTATTATTATTATTATTAATCATCGCACAGTCAGCCAGATGTTCAAGACTGGATTTGGCATTTTGTCTACCTATCGAGTCCTTACCCAGGACCAGGGATAGGCAGATGTGGATGTTTGATGGTATTACAGGTATCGTCGCAGGATGGAAGCAGTTCCTAGTAAGGCTGCCTTTTGCAATTGACTAATAGCGAATTTGTCAATGCCAATGGTGTTCAAGTGGTGCTCCAGTTGTTTTTGGATTGCACCCAAGGCGCCTATGACTATTGGTACTACCCTTGCTTGCTTTTGCCACAGTCTTTCTATTTCTATTTGTAGGTCTTGTATTTTGTTATCTTCTCCAGTTCTTTCTCTTCTATTCTGCTATCTCCAGGCACTGCCACGTCCACTATCCAGACTTTTTTGTCTTTCTTATCGACAATTGTTAAGTCTGGGGTGTTATGTTGCAGGTGCTTGTCTGTTTGAATTCTGAAGTCCCAGAGCAGTTTAATTTTATCATTTTTCTATGACTTTCTCTATTTTATGATCCCACCAGTTTTTGCTTACAGGCAAATGATATTTTTGCAGATCTTCCAATGCACCATTGTTGCTACTTTGTCATGCCGCTGCTTGTAATCAGTCTGTGCAATCTTCTTGCAACAGCTTACCAAGTGGTCCACTGTTTCTTCTTCTTCTTCTTCTTCTTCTTCTTCTTCTTCTTCTTCTTCTTCTTCTTCTTCTTCTTCTTCTTCTTCTTCCTTCTTCTTCTTCTTCTTCTTCTTCTTCTTCTTCTTCTTCTTCTTCTTCTTCTTCTTCTTCTTCTTCTTCTTCTTCTTCTTCTTCTTCTTCTTCTTCTTCTTCTTCTTCTTCTTCTTCCTCTTCCTCTTCCTCTTCTTCTTCTTATTATTATTATTATCACTAAGTCACTTGAGTAAACGACTTCAAACTGGACTCTAAAACCCTCAACTATGGCCCCTCCAAAAACAATCAGATTTGTAATTTGTAATGTGCCCTAAGATCATTAACTATAGAAGAGAAAAAAATACATACCAATTGTATTTTATTAATTTAATCTAAGGTTTACAGGAAAACGTAATACAATTTGTTTTACTTTTTCCCAGCCCCTATTCACCCCACAGCAAAGCAGAATTTGGCAGCTTCTTGGGAGAAAAGCTTGTACATTTATAAGCCTTCTCACCACTGTGGCTCTTTTGATAAAAAGGAAACTCTCCCTCTGAAGCTCTTTCCATGCTATATACATTTACATAAGATAGCCTTTATTGTCATTTTTATACTGTGGGCACAATGGCACACATCAAAAATGAAATTTAGTTGCCCGCTCTCAAAGTGAAACACATACATGACACACACCTAAACATACTATGAACAACATATACATGGATTTTTGGTGAGGATTCTGTGGCATAAAGACACTTTGATTGAAAAATACTTTCTTGTTCCTATTGCTCATCTCTTATCCCTATTTTACACAGTAGAAACAAGTCAAGTTCAATTATTTTCATGTCCAAAAAGAAGTAACAGTTTTGTGTTTTGCAGCACAGTCAGATGTAGAAAATGTCTCCCATGCATCCCTGGAGTGCTTATCCTAACTATTTCCAAAATTCCCTTTCCTTTGCTGATACTTTAGTATGTTTCATGGTAGCACACTTTAAGTTCTCTCTTTACTCTTATTTTGGAGCCAACATGAGAGAAAGTAAGGAAAGATCACAACATAGTTAGGACACAGAACCTACGAGTTGCATCTTCTGTTTCAGCATCACTATAACCCCAGTCTCCTTATGATTTTCTTTCTCAGCTATTACTTACATAAAGTGAAGCAGGTTGGAAAGGCGAATAGTGACAAGATTAAGGAAAGGAAAGCTCCAACTATAATAGGGGATTCAGAACCAATTGCATTTTTACATGCAACCCTACTCTAGTGAATATATTCATCATTTCTTGAAATGGTTTGGGAACCTGCATCACTTAAATGTTGACATCTACGCATCACTTTCAGGCCTATTAATGCACTTAATCTCCACTGGTTCTCATTTTTGCCTTAAAACCTCCTACTTATCTAAAAGAATAAGAAAGGACTGAGCCTTCTTGACAGTGGTATGCCAAGATTTCCAGCTCCGCGGTGATGGAGAAATGTGATGGACATGGAAAGCAGGCTAGCAAATGAATGCTTTGGGAAAGCGAGTGGAGCTGGGCAGTAGTGTGCCAAGATGCCCAGCTCCGCAGGGGCAGAGAAACATGGTGGAGAGTGGAAGGTTACTATGATTTGCGGCCAGTAATAGAAGCTAAGTATGTTTTTGGTAGAAAGTGGGTAACCCACCTTAACTGCTTCTTTTTAGCAACCCAACAGTTTGGTACTAAGCGCCCCATAGGCACCCAAACACTTTTCGCCAAACAGAGAAATGATGGAGACTGAAAGCTTCGTCTGCTTGCAAATGGGGCAGTTTCCAAGCAGCTCTTGCTTGTAAAGTGAAACCCTCTTGTTATGTCCCGAGCCTTGCAAACGGCTTGGGCGTTTGCAGGCAGTCCCGGGCAGGTGCAAAGCTGCCCGGGACCAAACAGGCTGTCGCCAGCGCCATGCGCATGCGCGGGTGCTGGCGCGGGAAAAGTAACACAATTACCCGGGAGTTGCCTATATAAGAGGCTGCGAGCGTTTGGGAAGCCATGAAGCCATCTACTTGTAAGCTGAACGCAGAATAAAGAAAACTGAGAACTCCAACTGCTTCTCGTGTCTGCTTTTCGCCAAGGACTCAACACTGGCGACGAAGGTGGGATACCTTACACCGCCTGGAAAGGAAGAAGTGTAAGCTTACCCAAGTGAGTCCTGAGCGGCGGAACGGCGTCGACTCGGCAGCTGCCCGCCAATCCAGTGCGCATTCGGGGGTAGGCTGGCTGATAGACCCATCTCCTGAAGATGGCGAAAATTGGAAGGCTTTCGGAGTTCGACGTCTCACATCCAGAGCGGTGGGAGTCATACGTAGCCAGGGTGGAGAACTACTTCAAGGCAAACCAAGTGAGGGAAGAGAGCTTGAAGGCTGCCACCCTGCTTTGTGTTTGCGGTCAAGACGCCTTCGACCTCGCAGAAAACCTTGCAGCACCTGTTCCAGTAGAGTCTGTCAGCTACGCAGATCTGAAGAAGCTACTGAAGGAGCACTTCCACCCCAAGATGTCCGTCATCGCATGGCGCCACCCCTTCGAGCAGAGGGATCAACGGTCCGGCGAGTCGGCCAAAGAATACATCGCCGCATTACGGAAGGCTGCCAAGCACTGCGAGTTCAAAGACCTCGAAGAACGACTGAGGGATCGATTCGTGTGCGGGTTAAGGCATCGAGATCTACAACAGAGACTTTTCGCTAAAGAAGATTTGTCCTACCAAGATGCCTTAAGGGAAGTCACCGCAGAAGAAGCAGCAGGCGGCGCTGTCAAGAACATGCGGCCGATCAGAAACAGTCCAGAGGTTGCATCCGTGCACCAGGAAGACGTCCAAAGAAACTCCGAGGAGGATCCAGATGAGGAAGTCGACCGTCTCCACCCCACGAAGGAAGAAAAACAGAAGGGAAGCTCTTCAGCTCCGCTCAAGTACATCGGCTGTGGAGGTCGCCACAGGAGAACCGACTGCAAGTTCCGCTCCGCTACCTGCCGGGCATGCGGCAAACAAGGACACATTGCAGCTGTGTGTCTGGGCCGACAAAAGGTACAACCTCAGGAAGAACTGCGCCTGAAAGGTACCGGGGTCCCCAGCCAGAATAGGGTAGGTTTTTGCGCTTCGCGAAGAAGCATCTTCAGGACAGGCACACACAAGCCATTAAGAAAAAGCTGTCACTTAAGGTGAAGCTACAAGGGGTTCCATTAACTATGGAACTAGACACAGGGTCTGCCCTTTCAATCATCTCCTTGCATACATTTAGGAAGATTTGTTCCTGTAGTGGAACTCAGGCCAAGTTAAGGCCTTCTGACATTGTGTTAACAGATTTTCAAAATTCAAGAGTGTGTGTTAAGGGGGAGGCCACCCTTAACTTGCAATACAAGAATTTTGAAGATCCACTAGACTTATTAGTAGTAGGGGGTGAACGAACGAGTCTCATAGGACTCGATTGGTTTGAGGCCCTGGGGATACACGTCCCAGGACTCAACAGCTTACAAACACTCGACCTACAGGAAGTCTGCAAAGAATTTGCAGATGTTTTCAGCCCCCAGCTGGGCACATTCAAGGGACCTCCTGTGTCCTTAAAACTAGACCCCACTGTCACACCCATTAGAATTAAAGCAAGAAGGGTCCCTTTTGCTTTAAAGAGTAAAATTGACACTGAGTTAGACAAACTGATCCAACAGGGAATTCTAGAACCTGTTGATTCCCGTCCTTGGGAGACCCCCATTGTCACGCCTCTAAAGGCAAATGGGGACATTCGCATTTGTGCTGATTACAAATGCACTCTTAATAAGGCATTGCAGCAACATGCCTATCCTGTTCCTGTGGTCAGTCACATTCTGGCCTCCCTCAAGGGGGTGCGTGTTTTTGCAAAGCTTGACCTAGCTCAAGCATATCAACCGCTGCCTGTTGATGATGATGCTGCTATAGCTCAGACTATTGTGACCCACAGAGGGGCCTTTAAAGTAAAAAGGCTACAGTTTGGAGTGAATGTCGCTCCTGGGATCTTCCAAAGCGTAATGGAAAACACACTACGAGGTATACCAGGGGTTTGCCCCTACTTTGATGATGTTTTGATTGCAGGAGACTCCACACACATTCTAGCTGAACGGCTAAGGGCTGTTCTGTTAAGATTCAGGAAATCAAGCCTCAAGCTCAAAAAAGACAAATGCAAGATTGGGGTGCCTTCTACTGAATTTCTGGGGTTCAAAATTGATGCTGCTGGGATTCACCCTGCTGAATCCAAACTAACTGCTATTTTAGAAGCACCTAGGCCAAAGTCCAAGGCCGAACTTCAGGCCTTCCTGGGACTCCTGAATTTCTACAATTCTTTTCTTCCACAAAAAGCTAGTGTAGCTGAGCCTCTTCACAGGCTACTAGACAAGCAAGCAGTGTGGCAGTGGTCACAAACGCATGAAGGTTGTTTTAACAAAGTCAAGGCTTTGCTCACTTCTAACAGTGTACTTGCACATTTCAACGAGCCCCTTCCTGTGTGCATCGCTTGTGATGCGTCCCCTTACGGGGTTGGAGCTGTCCTGAGCCACCTCAGGTCTGATGGAACTCAGGTTCCTGTTGCATATTACTCCAGAACATTGTCTTCTGCTGAGCGCAACTACGCTCAAATAGACAGGGAGGCTCTGGCTGTTGTTGCTGGAATTAAAAAATTCCATGACTTTCTATATGGCAGGCACTTCACGGTCTTCACTGACCATAAGCCTCTGCTGGGACTGTTTACCACACGTAAGCAGACTCCCCAAATCATTTCCCCTAGAATGCTTAGGTGGTCTATTTTTTGTCTGCATATGATTTTTCTTTACTCCACAAGCCTGGAAAAGAAATGGGCCATCCTGATGGCCTCAGTAGATTGCCTCTGCCAGTAGTAGAAGCTGACCCTGCGCCAGCTGTCAACATTCTATCAATCCAAGCCTTGCCCGAGCTCCCTCTTAGTGCCAGGGATGTTGCCGCTGAAACAGGTACAGATCACACCCTTTCACGTGTCCGTTCCTGGGTTTTGTCTGGTTGGCCTGAGCACTGCCCTAGTCCTGAGTTTCAGAGTTTCTGGTCCAAAAGGAACGAGCTTTCCCTTTCTCAGGGTTGTCTGCTTTGGGGAAACAGAGTTGTCATTCCCACCTCAATGAGGACTAGGGTCTTAGAATCCCTCCACGAGGGTCATCCTGGCATTGTTCGTATGAAGGCTCTTGCACGCAGCCACTTGTGGTGGCCTGGTTTAGATAAAGATATTGAGGCTAAGGTGCATGCATGCCACCTGTGCCAACAATCTCGCCCAGAGATGCCCCAAGCTCCCGTGCATAGATGGGAGGAAACACAGTCCCCATGGTCTAGGGTGCACATTGACTACGCTGGGCCCTTTCAGGGCCAGTTCTTCTTGGTCCTTGTTGACAGCCATTCGAAATGGCTTGAGGTTGTACCTGTCTCATCCACCACCACTGCAAAGACTATTCAGGTACTGAGGGGGATTTTTTCTGCACACGGGCTGCCAGATGTCATTGTGTCCGACAACGGCCCTCAATTCACTTCCTCCGAATTCCAAGCTTTCTTACAGGCAAACATGATTCGTCATGCCCCGTCTGCACCCTTCCACCCGTCCACCAACGGTATGGCTGAACGTATGGTGCGCATCACAAAGGACGCATTGAAAAGACTCACCTACGGGGACTGGCATCACAGGTTGGCTGACTTTCTCCTTTCTTATCGCACCACACCATCCACTTCTACAGGGAGAAGTCCAGCTGAACTTCGTTGGGGGCGTCAACTTACGACTAAACTTGACCGGTTGCATCCGGACAGATTGCCTTCATCTGCCTCACACCCTAGGGCACCTAGACAACTACTTGAGGGTGCCCTGGTCTGGACTCGTAATTACGGACCTGGTCATACATGGGTCCCCGCTTCTGTTTCCAGGGTCACAGGTCCTCTATCCTACGAGGTAGCCTTGGAAACCGGTCGTGTCCTGCGCAGGCACATCGACCAACTCCGCCCTAGGCGGCATTTTTCAGCTGAGACTCCTGGGTCTTTTCCAGGGGGGAGGGGGACCCTTTGGAGCAAAGGGAAGGGCACGAGCTGCTGCCCATCTCCACTGATGGAGTCACAAACGGCCCATCCCAGGGTTCCGCGAGAGCTCCGAACAAGAATTCTATGAGCTTACCCAACTACCAGGCATCCACGCCTACTCCAGCCAGGGAGTCACCCCGGGGGCATACTCACTTTCCACACACATCACACAGCACTCCAGTCACGGAGGATACCCGGGGGCATCCCAACAAATCATTTCCCGCAAGAGAGCTGGCACACAATCCCCAAAGTTGGCCTGACCTTACCCCAACTCCTACAGGGGGTCAAACATACAGGGAGGTGGTCGAGGAACCAAGTCCCGACTACAACACCTCTAGCCCAAATCAGGGAGTAACTGAGTTTTGGGAAAGTACAGAAACCCACACAAGCCCGGAAACAGAACGGGGTTCAGGGAATGGTCAGCCTCCTGACATGTCTTGGACGGACCTAGGAGGTTCAACAGAGACGCCCAGCAGTGGCTATCACTTCAGGGGGCCCGAGGGTCTACAGCTAGGCAGGTCAACCAGGTCACAAAGTGACAGAAGCCCTGGCCTGACGAGCCCGGTGGGCGAGCAAGCAGGCCAGGCATCGGGGCACAGTCTTGGAAGGCACCAAGACAAAATAAGGAGAACAGGCTCACATCTCCCTCCAGTCAGGAAACTCATGCTAGTAACCCAGAGCTGAGAAGGTCACAGAGAGCAAAGAAATCTCCTAAGTACCTAGAGGATTATATAACATTGCTGGCAAGGCAAAAGCCAGCAAACAGTGGGAGCACTGGGGAACGAAACATTGTATAGAGTAAATGATTATATGTTGGTAATAGTTTTAGCCCGGGGGAAAGGGGTGTTATGTCCCGAGCCTTGCAAACGGCTCGGGCGTTTGCAGGCAGTCCCGGGCAGGTGCAAAGCTGCCCGGGACCAGACAGGCTGTCGCCAGCGCCATGCACATGCGCGGGTGCTGGCGCGGGAAAAGTAACACAATTACCCGGGAGTTGCCTATATAAGAGGCTGCGAGCGTTTGGGAAGCCATGAAGCCATCTACTTGTAAGCTGAACGCAGAATAAAGAAAACTGAGAACTCCAACTGCTTCTCGTGTCTGCTTTTCGCCAAGGACTCAACACCTCTCTTCCTATTTTATTAAAGCCAAAATGGTTACAAGAGCAGCGAAGCTGGATCTGGCATTTTCGCATGCAAAGATGCAATTAACTTTCCCTTTTCCCCCGGCCATTCCCTTGTTATAAGCCAGTGATGGCGAACCTTTTAGAGACCGAGTGCCCAAACTGCAACCCAAAACCCACTTATTTATTGCCGGGCGTGGCTGTGGTGGTCATGGCAGATTGGGTGGGAGTGTAGGCCTTGCCCACCTGTCCTGGGCATTGCCCACCTGTCCCAGGCCTACCAAAGTCTTCTTTGGATCATATCGAAGTACGTCTAATATTTATAAGGATTATTATCCAAGCAGACCCTTGCACTAGATTTTAGATTACTATTCCTGTTGAGGCTCCTCCCACACTGAATTGATAAGGCTACTCCTGTGTGATTCCATTCATGTAAAACTCTTCCAGGACTCGATGCATTCATATTGTTTTTCCCAATTGGATCTTATTATGGTAAGGGAAACACTACCGCTGAGTTCTTTCCGCATTCCGTGCAGTTGTAATGATTCTCCCGAGGGTGGGAGAAATAAGGGAAACATTATCACTGAAACACTTTCCACACTCCAAGGCATTTATGTGGTTTATCCCGTATGGAACATCTTATGGGAAGTAAGTTGGCCTCTGAAATTAAAGGTGTTTCTACACTCCATGCATTTACAGTATGTGGCTGCTGCCCTTTGTGGATCTTGCTATAGGGACTAAGGTAATCGTTCCAAATAAAGGTTTTTCCACACTCCATGCATTTAAATGGCTTCTCCCATGTGGATCCTTTTGTGCAAAGTAAGTTCACTTCTGTCAGGAAAGGTGTTTCCATTCGCCATACATTTGTGTGGTTTCTCCTCTGTATGGGTCATCTTATGGGAAATCTTTGAGTAAAGGTCTTTCCACACTCCATGCATGAACATCTTATGGAAAGTAAGTTGACCTCTTAGATTAAAGGTCTTTCTACACTCCATGCATTTATGTGGCTACTCTACTGTGTGGATCTTGCTATGGAAATTAAGGTGACTGCTCCAATAAAGCTTTCCCCATTCCATGCATTTAAATAGCTTCTCTCGTGTGGATCCTTTTATGTTGCTGTGAGCAAAGGTCTTTCCACACTGTTGCATTTACATGGTTTCTCCCGTGTGGCTCCTTTTATGGGAAGTAAGACTACCGGCCTGAGCAAAGGTCTTTCCACACTCCATGCATTTAAATGGCTTCTCCCCTGTGTGGATTCTTTTATGGGAAGTAAGATGGCTGCTCTGACCAAAGGTCTTTCCACACTCCATGCATTTAAATGGCTTCTCCCCTGTGTGGATTCTTTTATGGGAAGAAAGATGGCTGCTGTGAAGAAAGGTCTTTCCACACTCCATGCATTTATATGGCTTCTGCCCTGTGTGGATCTTGTTATGGGAATAAAGATGAGTGCTCCGAGCAAAGTTTTTTCCACACTCCATGCATTTAAATGGCTTCTCCCCAGTGTGGATCCTGTTATGGGCAGTAAGATGACTCCCCTGAAAAAAGCTCTTCCCACACTCCATGCATTTATATGGTTTCTCCCCTATTTGGACCATCTTATGGGAAACAAGACTACTGTTATGAAGAAAGGTCTTTCCACATTCTATGCATTTATGTGGTTTCTCCCCCATGTGGATTCTTTTATGGGAAGTAAGAATGTTGCTCCGAGCAAAGGTCTTTCCACAGTTCCTGCATTTAAATGGCTTCTCCCCTGTGTGGATCCTTTTATGGGAAGTAAGACCATCAGCCCGAGCAAAGGTCTTTCCACACTCCATGCATTTAAATGGCTTCTCCCCTGTGTGGATTCTTTGATGGGCAGTAAGATGATGGTACCGACTAAAGGTCTTTCCACACTCCATACACTTAATTGGCGTCTCCCCTGTGTGGATCGTTGTATGGGAAGTAAGTGAACCACTGTGAGTGAAGCTCTTTCCACATTCTATACATTTATATGGCCTCTCTCTTTTGTGTTTCATGTTATGGAATAGAAGGAACCCAATGCCACAAGAAAGAGTTGAAGTCCAATTGTAAAGTTTTCCATTGTCTCTGCTTATAGCATCTTCTCCCTTGGGTTGGGTGAAATAATGTTTGTTAAAATCTAATTTGTTTTTGAAGAGTTTTACACTTTTCCCAATATTTTTTTCCTTTAATTTTGCTTGTTGGGCAACAAAGTCTTGCATTGGAGCATCAGTGGAAGATGAGCTTTCCCGATTCCAATTATTTGACTAGTTTCTCGCATGGCTTTTTAGTTCCATTTGAATCGCTGGCTTCTCCTTTGCGTCTCCAGGATCGATCACTTGTAATGGCTCCTCGGAATCTTTATTCTCCTGCTCATAATTACATTCAAAGGAAAAGAGAATGAAAATGCTAGCGAAGTTAGGGAAGCAGTATTCCAATATCTCAGGGGCTGCCATAAAGAAGAGGGAATCAAGCTATTTTCCAAAGCACCTGAAGGCAGGACAAGAAGCAACGGGTGGAAACTAATCAAGGAGAGACGCAACCTAGAACTAAGGAGAAACTTCCTGACAGTGAGAACAATTAATCAGTGGAACAGCTTGCCTCCAGAAGCAGTAAATGCTCCAACACTGGAAGTTTTTAAGAAGAGACTGGACAGCCATTTGTCCGAAATGGTGTAGGTTTTCCTGCCTGAGCAGGGGGTTGGACTCGATGACCTCCAAGGTCCCTTCCAACTTTATTATTATTATTATTATTATTATTATTATTATTATTATTATTATTATTAATAGATCCAACTGTAGGAAGTCCTTCCAAATTCCAGTATCTTGTAATTTTTCCTTGGTTACTTTGGTATGGTATGGAAATAATTTCTATATTCATGAGCCACAAAAGCTGTGAAATTATATAAAGTATCCTTTTCATTTAGAATTATCCCTATATATTGTCACCCAGAATCAGCTTTGAGCTAAGAAAGAATCAGAGCAAGCATTCGAAAAGGTATTAGGAGAAAACCAATCTTAAAGTGTATGTTTGCAATGGAAAAAGGGCATCATTTTGCCCCCAAGACTCAGGATAGACATGAAAAGGAAGAAAAGCCATTAATTCAAGAGCCTGAAGAAGCGACAATGCTTCCTAGCACAGATAAGAAAGCATCTGGGCCGTAAAAGTTGAAATACATGTGAAGAAGTTGAGCATCTCCTCAAGCCAAGGAGTTCGTTTCTCATCAATAGGTTGGACTAAAGTGGAGCGCTGTCATAATGACTATTATTTTGAGAGGAATTCCAATTCATATATTTGGAAAATATTTTCAGGAAACAAATTCTTTGTTCAAGATGTTCTTCGATTCCCAGAATATCTTTACAGGAAATTCAACTACCATATCATGAGAAAGAATTCAGATTTTCAAAACTGAAGCTATATCATCATGTTCACGTATTGTCAACTATGAAATATTAAAAGCCAACAATGGGTGTTAATTTTCTGATTTGAGCAACTTTGGAATATGCATATGTTATATAGCATATATGACTGAATGGTCAGCATTAGGATCTAAATGCACCAAAATTCAAAACAATTACAGGTGGCCCTAGCAATCATTTGAAGTTACAAAGGAGCCCCCCAAAAACTTCTTATAACCCCGTTTCAAAGTTGCAAGCACGGCAGTGCCCCCCATTCTTTCCCCACCAGACCACCACATGCCTTGGGAAAGGAGGGCAGGCCTCTGTCCCTCCACATCTCTAGATACATATGCTGCATCCTGGCAGGGGTAAGTACCTAATGGATTAATGGGGGGGGCAGGGTGGTGGAAATTAGTCCCAAAGCATGTGGGGGTCAAAAAAGGTGGGAAATAAAGTAAGGGATGCCTCAAAGTGTAAGAGAGACTTTGGTAGGTCCGGGACAGGTGGGCAAGGCCTACACTCCCACCCAATCTGCCATGACCACCACAGCCACGCCCACCCAGTGGGCCACGTCCACCTGGTACCCGGCGATAAATAAGTGGGTTTTGGGTTGCAGTTTGGGCACTCGGTCTCTAAAAGGTTCACCATCACTGGCTTATAACAAGGGAATGGCCGGGGAAAAAGGGAAAGTTAATTGCATCTTTGCATGCGAAAATGCCAGATCCAGCTTCGCTGCTCTTGTAACCATTTTGGCTTTAATAAAATAGGAAGAGAGGATTTCACTTTACAAGCAAGAGGTGCTTGGAAACTGCCCCATTTGCAAGCAAACGAAGCTTTCAGTCTCCATCATTTCTCTGTCTGGGCGAAAAGTGTTTGGGTGCCTATGGGGCGCTTAGTACCAAACTGTTGGGTTGCTAAAAAGAAGCAGTTAAAGTGGGTTACCCACTTTCTACCAAAAACATGCTTAGCTTCTATTACTGGCCACAAATCATAGTAACCTTCCACTCTCCACCATGTTTCTCAGCCCCTGCGGAGCTGGGCATCTTGGCACACTACTGCCCAGCTCCACTCGCTTTCCCAAAGCATTCATTTGCTAGCCTGCTTTCCATGCCCATCACATTTCTCCGTCACCGCGGAGCTGGAGAGCTTGGCATACCACTGTCAAGATCCCCTTGTCAACAATCCTACCGGGATCTTGAGGAAAGAAGGACACAAAGACAACTCGACTCAGGCAGCACCGGTTTACTTTAAGGTAAATGTTGACTCAGCAGAGACCTTCAGCAACAAGCCTCTTTGCCATACAAAGTTCGCGCTGGGAGCAACCGCCTCCCAGCGCTGCTTAAATACATTTGAACTAATACTACCCCACCCTCCACCCAATTAATTAGCAACCCCACCCATCAATTATCCTACAACCCCACCCTCCTATCACCTAACCAGCGCCCAGCAGTAATCAAAAGAAACAGCTGTTTCAGTCCGCCCGTTCAAATGCGCTCCGGTTCGCCTGGCCGTCAGCCGTTCGGCGGGCCACCGCCTGACCGCTGTTTGGTGGCTCCAACTCATTCTGCACATGCACGGCTTCCCACGGCCTCCTTCTGTGCATGCGCAGCTTCCCGGGGCCTCCTTTTGCGCATGTGTGGCTTCCCGAGACTTATGGAACCTGTCAGATGGTTGACGGCCCGAACGCCCTGCCAGAGTTATGACAGTGAGCTGCCTTGGACCCTGTGCTGGCTCTTCCTCCACTGTGCTGGTCTGCCACCTTCCCCCCTCATGTATCTCGAGCCCGGGACATATTGGGACATTCCCCAAACCATTCCTTCAATAACCCATTTTCCAGCTTGGTTGCATTTCTCCACATGTGCAGGGAAACAAAAGAAGTTTGTGGGACCAAAAAAAAAGGTCAATCAGACCTTCCAACTTCTCAGACACACACACATAAAAAGATCTCGCAAAGTTGGAAGGTCTGGTTGAACTTTTTTTTAGCCCCATAAACTTTTGTTTCTCTACATGCGGCGATGGAGAAATGCAACCAAGCTGGAAAGCAGGTTAGTGAAGGAATGCTTTGGGGAAGAGATTGGAGGTGGGCAGTGGTGCGCCAAGCTGTCCAGCTCTGCGGCAATAGAGAAACACAACAAAGCTGAAAAGCAGGCTAGCAAATGCTTTGGGGAAGCAAAGGGAGTTGGGCATTGGCACACCAAGCTCTCCAGCTCCATGGTGGCAGACAAATACAACGGAGCTGTAAAACAAGTGGCAAGTAAACCCCCAACTGCTCCAGGTGCTGAAACGTCTTTCTCCACTAACTGCCCAGGCCCACTGGAGGGCAAAGCTGGCATCTACTGAAATGGGGTGGCATTCCAGCTTTGATGCAGAAGGGGCAGCCAGGCACAGGTGCTGCAGGCAGGATGCCTGGTAGCTTCAGCACCCTCCCTGACTCTCCAGGGCTCTGCCTGCTGCTTGGGTGGCTGTGTGGATAGAGCTGCGAAGGGGGCCAGGTGGTCGAAACTGCCACCCCAGGGATGATGCAGAGATGCAGGCCTTCAGAGCTGCCACAAATGAAACGACAAACAGGGACAGGAAGCCTGAGGCGGCAGGTGGAGGAGACAGCCTTCAGCAGACACATGATCTGAGGGGCAGGGCGGCAGGGATCCAAAAAAGCCCTTCCAGCAGCGGACGTAGCTGATGCTCAGCAGCAACAGAAGCCTTTTGCCATAACTCCCTCCTGGCTCCTAAACAGTGGAGGGGGACCGGGTGAGGGGACTAAGCCTCTCTCCCACCCATACTCTGTAATATGGCACTCCACCTCAGGAAGAAGTGAAAGGAAAGAAGCAGGTACGCAGCCAGGTCATTGAATAGGCGGGGAGAGCTCACCAGTGGGGAATGGCCTGGTTGCGGGGGCCCTGAGGTACGCGGGTATGGGATGCATGGGGCACCTCCCCCGCCATCTGCCTCACCTAATCTCATGGTGGTGCTATGCACACTCCTGCCCCATTGCAGCCGCAAATAACCAGACAGTAGGATAGAGGCTTAACTAGGGGTTATTTTTGGCATACAGTTTATATTCAGTGCATGGATAAAAATCAAGCTAATGCTTATTTTCAGGGAAACACCCCGAAATGCAAATCTCACTCAAAGTCAGTTTTCAGTTAAGGAATAATCAGGGAAAACAGTCAAGGAGCTATTAGGAGATAACGTAAGATTTATTGGAGTGTGTTAATTTCAGCAGAGACCTCTGAGAACTGAAACAATTTTGTAACAAGTCCTTTTTTTCTATCCAAACTAATTTCCCTTTACTATTCATTTTGTCTTGCCAAAATCACATAGCTGCAGAGCAAGAAACAGGGGTCCTTCTATTAGTGCTTATAAGCAAGTCCCAAAATTACGAATATTGCAGCAGCACGGCAGTCGTTTGCCCTTATGAGCAACTGCAGAGGCTCTGCAACATTCACACTGGTTATTCCCTCTCTCCCCACCTCTACCCCGGGTCTCCCTAGGCACCAGTCCTTTAATACTCACCCCGCAAAGATTGAAATCCTTCACTTTCTTAGCTGTTACAGGCTTTCAATGCGTTCACAGAGAATGAAGGCCTAAAGTAATGCAAGATCACGGGAGATCACTGGGGCGAGATCTATCTCTAGTGATCTTGTGTGATCGCATACTACTTTAGACCTCTGCAACAGAGAACAGAACCGAAGCCGGGGACACTTCCACGTGCCTCCGGAGGCTGGATCAGGACGTTGGAGGCCTTTTCCAGGCCGCTGCCACCCAGATCTGAGGCCAGGGGACACTTCCCCCTCTCTCTGGAGGCTGGATCGGAGCATCGGAGGCCTTTTCCAAGCCCCCCAGTGGCCTAATCTGGGTGCCAGAGGCCTTTTCCAGGCCGCTGCTGCCTGGATCTGGAGAAGGCCTCCGGTGCCCGCATCGGACTATTGGAGAGACATGGAAGCAGTCCCCGGCCTTAGAGCCAGGTAACAGGAGGAAGCGTGGCAGAGGAGACGGATCTTTTCAAGGTGAGTTCTGCATGGCAGGAAGGGAAGGGGAAGCATAAGGTATCTTAGTGGGTTGAGGAGGCCTTGGAGACCTATTCCATCACTAGGCCGTCCATCGCCTTCCCCACTCTGAGATACCTTATGTTCACTTAACGAGCCACATGCATCTTAATGAGCAAGGGAGTGATCTCGTTCGTGGTACAAGATTCCCGTGAGTTTTCATGAGTGGAATGGACAGAGTCCATTACATTCGTAACTCGAGGACTACCTGTACTGGTTAGCCCCTAATCCCAAGACTCAGGATAGAAATGAAAAGGAACAAAAGTTATTAACCCAAGAACCAGAAGAAATGATAACCCTTTCTAGGACAGATACGAAAAAGCATCGGGGCTCAAATAGCTGATATTGGTGTTATGTGGCTGAGCATCTCCTCAAGCCAAGAAGTTAGTTTATCACTGATTGATTGAAATAGAAATGGAAAAATTCAGCAGATGAGAAGTGGCAGAGGAAGCATCTAAACAACCATAGACCTCTTTCCTTTTAGCTGTCCCAAAGATCTTATAAGAGGAGCTCTGGTGGCGCAGTGCCAGGAGTTCAATCCTGACTGGCTTGACTCAGCATTCCATTCTGAGTTTGGTAAAACGAGGACCCAGATTGTTGGGGGCGATATGCTGATATTGTACATGACTCACAGAGTGTGGTAAAGCACTGTGGAGTGATATGTAAGTCTAAGTGCTATTGCTGTTGCTATTCCTTCCCTGGAGCAGGAGAAAGCCAGATATTTTTCCTTCTCCTTCCCAGGAAATGAGTTGGGGATTATTAATAAGAAATAGCTAATGGTAACTTTCTGAAACTCTCTGATTAATGAGTAGCAAATCCTTACCCAGAGAGGCCACATTTGTATGATTTTCCAGCATGACTTCATTATGTAGTACTTTTTGGTCAGGATCCAGCTGAGTCCACTCTTCCTTGGAAAAATACACAGCTACCTCTTCAAAGGACAGAAGGTCACCCTGAACAAGGAAAAAGGAACAGAACAGCCCAAGGAGGATTCTCAAGATCTGGTCCATTGTTTACAAAATCCCAAAGTAAAGTTATGCACCAAGTTAAATGGCAATAAATGGAGGATTCCAAGGTTTATGTGAGAAAATAAACAATCAAAAACTTCTGACTGAAGAACTATTTGGGCAACTTTTATCAAGTCAATTGATTCTGCAGAACTTTCAATGCCTTTCAGTAAACTAATTCTACTACTGGCTCAATGGATCTGTCTGACTGTCTATAATCTATCAAACTAATAGTCTGAGTCCCAAAGGTGCTTTTTCAAGAGGTAACTGGACTTTCTTGTTTTTGTTTGAAGACATTTTGCTTTTCATCCAAGAAGCTTCTTCAGAACTGAAGAAGATTCTTGAATGAGAAGCAAAACGTTCTTCAAAGAAAAACAAGAAGTCCAGTTGCCAATTGAAAAAGCACCTTTGGAACAACCATGACCTAGATGACTGAGAATCTCCATAGTCGGAGCTAACAAGTGAACCGGAGAAAACAAAGAGGAGAAAATTACCTATGGAAAGAATTACAAAAAGAATGGGTCTTTGTTTAGCATTTGCTGCCACTGTGATATGTTTACTCCTTTTTCTTGAAGGACTTTTTCTAAAAAAATACTTCTTGTAAAAGCCTATTTGGAAGACTAGCTAGCAGAACGAATTTACTAGTAGTCTTTTAAAAAAAATCCTAAACAGAATTTGAGGCTAGAAATGACAAATCATTGTGTCACGACAGTCTTCTGAGGGAACTAAGTTGGCTGAGAGCAACTTCAACCCGTTTTCCACATTGTAACTTGAACCCGCTATTCCCTTTCCCATGTTGCTCAGGAACACAAAAATAATCCAGTCTAAATGGGGTAGGGGGAATGGAAGGAGAGAGTGGTCTGCACACCAGCTTCTCTTCTTGAAGGAAAGGGAGAATACAAATCTAATCAATTAATTTCCATAACTTACTTGATTTGGAGGTACAACCACTGTTTCAGCTCCATCATAAACACCAGAAAACCCCATTCTTTGTTTCTCTGTGGGGAATACAGAATTTTAAAATGCATCATAATTAACAAAATAGGAGGTATTCTACAGAAGGGAAGAGATAGAAAAAGTAAGGTAGCTGGGGACTTCTCTGGATTATGGGAGGACCTTTGTTTTACCTGAGGAGTCCTTTTCCTGAGAGATCCTCCTGAGAAACAGCTCCTGAGGGGGATTTGATGGATTCCTCTTTCCCTTGGGATCTCTGATCTCCACAGTGAAATAGGAGGAAGGAGAAAGAAGAATTAATGGACATCACAAAACATAAAGTGGATTCTTGTTCTCTGAACACAACCTGAAAGTCCCCCCCAAATCCATCAATGAGACTGAGGGAGAAATGAATGGAATAATGTTCTACAAAACTGGTAGGACATCTCCACATACTATGAACACCAGAGAAGTCTGGGAAGGAACGATAAAGAATTCAAAGAAAATCTTTATTCCATTCTGGGTTCCATATTTCGAACGCCAATAGAATAGAGTCTCTTGAATAGAGTCTATTCTATTGGCTTTCAAAAGCCAATAGAATAAGAGGGAGTAGCACAGCTAAGGAAAAGGGGAAAAAATGGCAGACAGCCTTGTTTGGTGACCCCTGTCAAATGGTCGATTGACCCCAAATGGGGTTGCGACCCATAGGTTGAGAACCGCTGGTCTGAGGGGAAGGGGAGGACGATGGGCATGGGCGTAGGCTAAAGGCCTTGTTGTGCTCGTGGAATAATGCTGAAGAAAAAGAAATATCGAAAGAAAACCAGTCCCAGTATGCAGAAAAAGCTCAAACTGGTGGATGATCCTGAAATTTTACCTCACAACGACACTGCTTGGTGGAAAGTGAAAGAGCAGGCAAATCGCGCCTCCTCTGTGACTGGAGAAAAAGTGGAGTTGCAGAAACGAAGCAAGGAAAATAGATAAAAAGGAATATGAATCTCAAATATCATGAGATGAAAAGATATTTTTACACTGGGATGGAGTAGAGAATCTACCTCAGGAAATGGGACTAGGAAGCTTAAGACCTTTGGAGAATGAAGGCAAGGGGGATCTCATTAGGTCATGAATAAAGAGAGAAAAAGAAAAGGAAAGAGCAAAATAAGAAGAGCTGAAGACTCCATTGGGGTGAAAATATTTGACCAGTGGTGGTGAACCTATGGCATATGTGCCAAAGGCGGCACTCATGCCCCAGAGATGGCAACCATCCCTCTTCAACCAGCTGCCTGCTAACTCGCCAAGGTCCCACATGGCCGGATGCATCCCAGCACGGCTGGTTTCCCTCCCCACCCCGTCCCATCCCTCCTGGCCTTGCATGCTCTCCTTTTCCCAGGCACGGCCCACTGCATCGCTTCCTCAGCTGTCGGCCAGCCGTCTAGCTCAAAGGCAGCTTCTCTGAACTGCTGGCGACGGGCTGCAGAGCCCAGAGTGCACCACTCAAGGGGCTGGCAGGCTGTGGCTGTTGATGGACACTGTTGGCCCCATGGGCTCACTGGCCTCTGTGTGCAGGGACCGATGGTGTCAGGCAGCTGCCCCGGCCCCTGCCTCGCCTTGCCCTGCGACAATGGCACCCCTGCCCTACCTCACCTTGCCTCACCTCACCCTGCAGGACGAGCTTCCTGCCCACCGCCCCACTTGCCAGAGACCCCCTGGATCTCCCTCAGCCCTGCCTGTCCCCCACAGGCATCCCTCCCACGAGCAACATCAAGGTGACCGTGCCCATCTTGGCCACACCAACCCAGTCTGCCATGACCACCACCACCACGCCCACCGGTGGGCCACGCCCACCAGTGGGCCATGCCCACCAGTGGGCCATGTCCACCTGGCACCCAGTGATAAATGAGTTTTGGGTTGCAGTTTGGGTGCTCGGTCTCTAAAAGGTTCGCCATCACAGGATTTGACCATGTTTGGAATGGACAATGACACACAAAAGGAGTTGCCTTACTGGGCAAAACAAAGAATTTAAATGAAGGGGAAAGTGTTAAAAGTCAATTTAAAAAGAATGAGGTTAACCTGTTTTTTTTTTCTTTATATATCTGTTTATTTATTTTCCAGGTTTACCCTGAACCTTTAATGAGCAATATTTGAAAAAAACAGCCTCAGCTTAGCACAGAGGTTCTCAACCTGTGGGTCGGGACCACATTTGGGGTCGAACAACCATTTCACGGGGGTCGCCAAACAAGGCTGTCCGCCATTTTTTCCCCTTTTCTTTGGCCACGCCCCTGGCACCCGGTGATGTATAAGTGCTTGGGAGTCACAACATGGGGAACTGTATTATGGGGTCGCGGCATTAGAAAGGTTGAGAACCACTGACTTAGCAGGACCCTCTGAAACCCTGACATTTGTCCTGGATTTTGTAAGTTGTTAACTAACACAATTTATTTTAATTTGATATATTTTCTCATATTTTAATGAACATGTTGGGATGCAAATGTGTAACATGCTTTCCTATGCAAAGGGGACGTTACTTTTATCCTGTCCAATCTACTTTCCTCTGGGATGTTTCTTTGTTATGCTAATTTTAAAAAGGTGTTGTAAGCTAAAGATCAAGGTTCCTCTTTGAATGAGAGGAATCCCTTTTGTCTGAATATTCTGATAAATTGTAATAAAATGATCTTCCTGTCTTGGGTTGTTTCATTGGAAAATATACATGCCGAAGCACTAGCCTAAAAGAGCTACATTTGGCCTTCAGTCCCCCAACCAAAGACCTCCAAATATTTGTATATATTAGTAATTTTTAATGCAACCAGAGATGATTTAATACATGCTTGGAAAATATACACCATTGATATTTAATTGATCATACGGAAGTAAAATTTATACTTTGTCCTAGTCCTTAGCACATCATAGAAGGGCAAAATATGGCCATAAAGCTTGAAAAGTCTTTCGCTTGTGCATTTCAGGAGCTTTTGGTCAATCTGCCTCCTTTTGTGAGAGAGGAAATTTTCATCCTAAAGTTCTTTCTTTCCACGCTTTTTAAGAATTTCTGATTGGTTAGAAAGCTACATGAGTCTCATTCTATGGCAGCGGTTCTCAACCTGTGGGTCGCGACCCCATTTGGGGTCGAACGACTATTTCACGGGGGTCGCCAAACAATGCAGTCCCCCATTTTCCCCCCTTTTCCTTAGCTGTGCTACTCCCTTTTATTCTATTGGCTTTTGAAAGCCAATAGAATAGACTCTCTTGAATATAGTTTAATTCTATTGGCTTTCAAAAGCCAATAGAAATTATCTAGGCTGTCTCTGCCCTGCTGAGCCTGCCAAAAGTCCCATTCGGCAAACAGTGCTGCAAGTTGTCTGCAGCAAAGGCGAGCTGTCTGGAAGTTTCCACCCATCCCTGCTGAGCAAATACTAAAGATGTAAGTAAAAGAGGGCCAGGGATGGGAGGTGGGAGGCCAGCAGGCGCAGGGAGGGTTGCTGGTGCACGTGGGACCCGGCGGGTGCCTTACCTCCCTTGGGCTAGGCCAGCTGGTGGCCCAGCTGGTGATCAGCCTGCGCCATCTCTGCCGCTTGCCAGCTACGCCTCGGCCGGCGCAGGGGGCGGCACCACACATGCGCAGCGCTCCTGGGCAGGGAAAGTCCTCGACTTACGACCGGTTGGGGGTCGCGGCATTAAAAAGGTTGAGAACCACTGTTCTATGACAATACAAAGCTACCAAGTAAATGCTCCATTAACTAATTCTACCTCATTATCTTGTAGGTTAGTAATTACCACCTTTAGGTGTGTTTTTACTATGCTAATAGCACTTAGAGTTATATACTGTTCCCCAGTGCTTTACAGCCTTTTCTAAGCCTATTGACCCAACAATCTGGGTCCTCATTTTACCGAACTTGGAAAGATGAAAAGCTGAGTTAACCTTGAGCCAGTGAGAATCAAACTGCTGAACAGCAGACAGTTAGCAGAAGTAACATGCGATACTGCATTCTAACCACTGCACCACCAAATAATAAACCTAATAATAAATGCTGTGGACATAGTATACTTAGACTTCAGTAAGGCATTTGACAAGTAGATCACATCCTACTGCTTGGTAAGCTAAAAAAAGGTGGGATAGACAACAACTTCATCAGATGAATCTGTAGCTGACTGATACATCGAACTCAGCGAGTAGTCCTCAATGATACTACATCCACATGGAGAGAAATAAGCAGTGGGGTACCACAAGGCTCCATCTTAGGCTCAGTACTCTTCAATATCTTCATTAAAGACTTAGATGAGGGAGTAGAAGGGGAACTCATCAAATTCGCAGATGACACCAAACTCAGAAATAGCCAACACCCCAGAAGACAAGCTCAGAATCCAAAAAGATCTTAACAAACTTGAACAATGGATCCTATCCAACAAAATCAATTTGTATGAGGAGAAAAGCAAAGTTTTACATTTAGGCAGGAAAAATCAAAGATTTAAGTACAGATTAGGCAAGACCCGGCTCAAAAACAGTAACTGTGAGAGGAACCTTGGAGTCCTAGTGGACGATCACTCAACTATGAACCAACACTAGGTAGCAGCAGCCAAAAAAGCTAATACAATCCTGGTTTATATAAAAAGAAGCATAGAATCAAGATCACGTGACATATTAGTACCACTTTATAAAACCCTAGTAAGACCACACCTGGAATACTGCAACCAATTTTGGTCACCATATTACAAAAAATATGTTGAGACCTTGGAAAACGTTCAGAGAAGGTAATCAAAGGCCTGGAGACTAAAACATACGAAGAATGGCTGCAGGACTTGGGTTTGGCTAATCTAAAGAAAAAAAGAAATAGGGGAGACATGATAGCAGTATTCCAGTATTTGAGGGGCTGCCACAAAGAAGAGGGTGTCACATTATTCATCAAAGCACCAGAGGGAAGGATAAGAAACAATGGTTGGAAACTGATTAAAGAGAGGAGCAACCTGGAATTAAGGAGAAACTTCCTAACAGTGAGGACAATTAACCAGTGGAACAGCTTGCCTCCAGAAATGGTAGGCGGTCCATCACTGCAGATTTTTAAAAAGAGATTAGACAGCCACTTGTCTGAGATGGTATAGGTTCTCCTGCTTGAGCAGGGGCTGGACTAGAAGACCTCCAAGGTCCCCTCCAGAATTCAATTCTATTCTAATTCTATTCTGAATGAGGGTGTTGGAGCCCAAATTTTTAAGAGTGGCTGGAGCCAAATGACCAAAACGTCCCGGCATACAGGTGAATGTTGTCCTTGAAACAAAATCTTAAGCCGATGGTCATCCTCAGCACCAGGGGCTACAATCCAAGCAACTTGGGGGTCCTCAGCGTCAAGTGGTGGGGAAGAAGAGTGAAGGTGGGTCTGATGAATCCAAGTACAAATTCCAGCAACCTTGACTGTGGTGTGAGTAGTGAGAAGAACAACAAAGGGGAGTTTCCAGTGTTCAGCCAAAGGGCCAGAATCAGTCCAGGACTTGACAAATATCCAATCACCAGGAAGGAAGGAATTGAATGGATGATTTAATCCCAGATGATGGAGGGCCTGAACAGTTTGCGAAATGGAAGAAACATTATTAGCAAGAGAGTGCATATATTCTCTGAGGGCCTGATCTCCAAAAACAGGGAAGGAAATGGATAAGGAAAAATAGTTAAGAATGAGTCATCCATATATGATCTCAAAGGGGGACAGCCAAGAGCTTGCTTAGGGGTGATTCTCATACGCAAAAGAATGAGGGGTAGCACCTGAACACAAATGAGGTGCGTTTCTTGGGCAAGTTTGGCAAGATGACGTTTAAGACTGCCATTAATCTGCTCTATACATCCTGAAGATTGGAGCTGGCAGGCCGAATGAAGCTGCCAATCAATACCTAGGGGCCTGAGCGAACTGCTGGATAATGTTAGAAATAAAGTGGGGTCCATTGTCAGAGCCAATGCCTTGGTACGGGAAGGGAAAATGTGGAATAATTTCCTTCAGGAGGGCCTTGACCACCTCATGTGCCCTGTTAGTACAGCAGGGAAAGACCTCAATCCATCCAGAAAAAGCATCCACAAAAACCAGCAAATATCTAAAGCCTTGTTTCCTTGGCAACTCAGTAAAATCAACTTCCCCAAAACTAACAGGAGCTTGGCCCGCCCTAAGCCTCCCTAAGGGGAACTTAATGGCCTTTACAGGATTATTGTGTTAACAAACCACACATTGCTTGATCATTGTGAGGGCCTTGTCATAGATTCCAGGACAAATATAGTCCTTTATAAGAAATTCAGCCATGGCCTTGTAATCCCAATGAATGCTGGCATGCAATTTTCTTAAGAGGGCCCATAATTTGTGTTCAGGGAGAAGGCATTTCCTGTCCTTCTCCAGCCAATTTCCATGATAAACAGCATCCATTTCATAAGCTCAGTGTCATGCCTCCATCGGAGCCTGAAACTGCTGAGGAAAATGAGCTGGAACAGGACCCTATGGAAGTGGAGGGAGAGCCATAAGAGGCAGATCAGGTGATGAGCAAGGGCCACCCCCTCCTGACCTTAGAGCACGGAGAGTGGAGAGGAGGAGAAAACAATGCAGGCAGGTTCAACAACTCAGGAAAGTACCCTGCCCATCTCCACAAGGTATACGTGGAGACTGAGACTTAAGGAGATGCTGTGGGGAGGGGCATTTGTTGGGAACAAATGCCGATTTCTTGGAGGCAAGCTTGTATTTCCAAAGACTTGTTAAATTTTGGATGTATGTATCATTCCTTGTTATCTACGTGGCCTTGAGTAAATTACTCTTCTAACTATGTGAAACTACTTGCAACCAGAGGCTGCTGAAGGTGGGTGTGTCTTACTTTGTTCTGGGGCTTAGTACACATTTGTTTCCTGCTTTGCTGCCCTGACCGCTGTCTTTTCAAATCTGTTAAAGAAAGTGTTGGAGTGCTGAGGAGCAGGGAGGCTTTGATGCCATTAAGGCCGCATTCACCTCTGAGCCCATCCTCAAGCATCCTGTTCCCTTTAGGCCATTTGTGGTGAACACAGATGTGTGGGATATGACTTTCAGGGCAGTGCTTTTGCAGGTCTTTGCACCCGCAGGCACCTTGTTCCTGTGTGACTATTCCCGGAAGTTGTTGGCACCAGAATGAGATTATACCATTTGGGACAAGGAGTTGTTAGTGGTGAAAGTCGCCTTCGACATGTGACAGCACTTGGAGGGAGCCCGCCACCAAGTTGAGGTTTGAACTGACCATCAGAACCTAGAGTACCTATAGATTGCTAGGATGCTGAACCAGTAACAGGGGCAATGGTCGCTATTATTCGCAAGGTTCGACTTTTGGGTGACATATGTTCCTAGCAGGTGGATCCAGCGCATGGACACGCTGTCCCACTAGCCAGAGTTCACCTGAAAGGAGGACAAGATCATGTCCAGAAGAGACTAGACAGTCACTTGGCTGCAACGGTATTGGTTCTCGTACTTGAAGAGAGGGCTGGACAAGAAGACTTCCATTGTCCCTTCCAGCTCTATTCTATTCTAAAATGGTTTATGGCCACGAAGGAGCCTGTGGACATATGGGCCAGGATTCACAAGGCACAGCAACAGAATCCATTCGTGGTGGCTCGTCACCGTGACAGGACGAATGGATGTACACGGAGAACCTGTTGCATTTTAGTGACTGCTTCTGTGTTCCTGGGGGACCCCTCTGTGATATCATCTTGAGACAATGTCATGACAGCGTGACAGCAGACTACTTTGAGATCTTCAAGATGTTATACCTGGTCGCTAGGACATTTTGGTGACTGCAACAACAGCATGTGTGGGGGTATGGGGCATTGCATGTGCAATGTCAGCAGGCCTAATATTTGCCCCATAGTCTGTTGCAGCAGTTGCCCATGCCAGACACTGTGGGAGGTGGTGTCATTGGATTTCATTACGGATTTGCCCCCATCAAAAGGTGCCACCACAATACTGGTTGTTGTGGACATGCTCAATGAAGATAGCTCATTTTATCCTGTGTGCAGGTCTTGCCACCACTTGAGCAACAGCCCACCTGTTCATTGCCCATGTATTCCGGCTTCAAGATCAACCGAACTGGGTAGAGTCCGACCGGGGTGTGCAGTTCATGGCACGCTTCTGACACATGCTACTAATGAAACTGAAGTTCCAAGCGTGTTTCTTTTCTGCCCATCACTTAGAAATCGATGGGAGACAGTGAATGCCATCCTGGAATAGTACCTCAGATTTTTCAGCAACCAACAGGACAATTGGGCCGAGGTGCTGGCATTGGTGGAATTTGCTTGTAACACCCAGCATGCCTCCATCAGTGTCACCATTTTTCATGAGCTGCGTGTTATGGTTCCAGATAAGGAAACACTTCAAAGAACTTCCAGGCATTTATTTTCCTAAAAGTTTTTTATTGTTACAAAATGTTGGCACAGGCACAACGGAGGGATGCTAGGATCTAAGTTCTCTTCCTCTGAGCAGTTAAATTATCAGCATGTTCCCTCCCTAAATTAGCCGTCATATATCACATTATCCAATTAGTGTGAAGGTCAAAGGTTTTCTTCCTCTTTCTTTCCTGGGCTTTACCCCCACCCCCCCTTCTGCTCTGTATTAACCCCATAAATACCAGACAGTTCTGCATATTGTCAAAAGCAAGACTATACAATATTTGCAGCGTTGACATTGCGGGTTCCACTAACAATTCTTCCCGTTGGCTCTGTTGGACTTCCCAGCACCTGCTAACTGTGGATACTGTCCTCCAAGAGCTGCAAGCCATGCACCAAGTGGTGAGAAGCCAGCTAAAGACACCCAAGGCAGACTATAAAAGATTCACAGATCGGCATCATAGTTGTTCCCAGACTTGGGCGACAGTGTTTGGTTCCCCACGCGGTACCTGCTGACATCTCAGCCATCCAAAAAGCTTGATCAGTGCTATTTGGGCCTCTTTCTAGTTGAAGCAGTGATCAATCTGATTGCTTTTTGACTCATTCTGCCGCGTACTATGAGAATTCACTCAGTGTTCCATCAGTCATTGCTGTTACTGGCAGTGGGCAATAGTCTGCATTGACAGGCTCCACTGCCACCAGGATCAGTAACCCCTCAAAAAGCAGAAGAGTATGAGTTGGAGCATTGCCTTGCTCTAAAGACTGCCCTTGCCTTATACCTGGACTTCTGCCTTGGGGGCTTACTGGGTAATCTATGGGCTGTTGTTTGGGAGACTGAAGGTGGGGCCTGAATAGTCGGTGGAGGGCCATTTGTTTAACCTTCCCAAGACAAATAAACAACTGTCGAGGCCTGCCTAGTCTTGCCCTCCTGGGTCATAACATCCACCTTGTTTGGGTGGGTCAGGCCATAGCTGGTTTTGCTTTCAATTGTGACGAAGTGACATACTTAATATTTACATTAAGAGATCAGAATGTCTCAAAGGTGTTTGCTTGGTTGGCTTCATCATTCAGAACCCTGCCAAAAACTTTCCACTTAAAAATACTTTGTTTCTATTGCCTATCTCTTATCCCTATTTTACACAGTAGAAACAAGTCTTGAGTTGACATTATTTTAATGTCCAAGAAGCAGTAACTATTTTGTGATTGGCAGCATGATGAGATGTAGCAGACGTCTCCCACACATAGCAGGAGTGCTTATCCCAACTTATTTCTGGGCCCAGTTTCCGAAAGTACCTTCCCTTTGCTAATAGTTCAGTTTCTCTTACAGCAACACACTTTAGTTCTCTTTACTATTATTTTGGAGCCAACATGAGGTGAGGAAAGATCACTAAACTGTTAGGACACAGAGCCTATGAGTTGCATCTTCTAATTCAGCATCACTATAATCCCATTCTTCTTCAGGTTTTCTCTCTCAGCTATTACTTGCATTACATAATGTGACACAGGGTGGAAAGGCGATTGTGACAAGATTAAGGAAAGCTCAAATTATAATAAGGGATTCAGGACCAATTGCATTTTTACATGCAACTTTGCTCTTGTGGATATATTCATCATTTCTTGAAATGATTGGGGAACCTGCATCACTTAAATACTGACATCTATACATCACTTTCAGGCCTATTAATGCCCTTAATCTCCGCTGGTTCTCATTTTTGACTTAGATACTTAGCTAAAAGCATAAGAAAGGATTGAGCCTTCACCTTGTCTTATTTGGATCATATCAAAGTAGGCCTAATATTTGTAAGGATTATTATCCAAATAGACCCTTGTATTAGATTTTAGATTACTATTCCTGTTGAGGCTCTGAATTGATAAGGCTATTCTTGTGTGATTCCATTGACGGACTCCATGCATTCACATCATTTTTCCAAGTGTATTTTGTTATGGTAAGTAGAAGAAACACTATTACTCAAGCTTTCTCCATTCCATGCAGTTGTAAGGTTTGTCCCGAGGGTGGAAACTTTTATGGGAAGGGAAACATCATTGAAATACTTTCCACACTCCATGCATTTGTGTTTTATTCCGTGTGGACCATCTAATGGGAAGTTGACCTCTTAGATAAAAGGTCGTTCTACACTCCATGTGAGGATTTCACTATGGGAACAAAGGTGACCGCTTCGAGTAGAATTGTTTCCACACTCCATTAATATAAATGACTTCTCCTGTGTGTATTCTTTTAAGAGAAGACTGTTGCTTTGAGCAAAGCTTTTTCAGCACTACATTCACTTAAATTGCTTCTCCCCTATGTGGATTTTTTTATGGGAAGACCACTCGCCTGAGGAAGTCTTTCCACACTCCATACATTTAAATGGCTTCTCTGTGTGGATCCTTTTACGGCAAGTAAGATCACTGGCCTGAGCAAAGGTCTTTTCATTCTCCATGCATTTAAATGACTTCTCCCATTTTGTGGGAGGTAAGATGGCTGTTCTGACCAAAGACCCTTCCATGCTCTATGCATTTATATGGCTTCTCCCGTATGGATCTTGCTATGGGAATATGAGTGCTTTGTGCAAAGGTCTTTCCACACACAATGCATTTAAATGGCTTCTACCCTGTGTGGGTTCTTTGATGGACAGCAAGATGACGCTTCGAAATAAAGATATTTCCACACTCCATACATTTAAATGGTTTCTCTCCTGCGTGGATCCTTTTATGAGAGGTAAGATAGCTGCTCTGACCAAAGGTCCTTCCACGCACCATACATTTGTATGGCTTCTCCCCTTTGTGGATCTTGTTATGGGAAGAAAGCTGAGTGCTCTGACCAAAGGTCTTTCCACACTCCATGCATTTAAATGGCTTCTCCCCTGTGTGGATCTTATTATGTGAATAAAGATGAGAGTTTTGTACAAAGGTCTTCCCACATTCCATGCACCTATATGATTTCTCCGCTGTGTGTCCCTCCTTATGGGAAATAAAATAAGCTACTTGAGAAAAAATCTTTCCACACTCCATGCATTTAAATGGCTTCTCCCCTGTGTGGATCCTTTTGTGCACAGTAAGTCGACTGCTATCAGCAAAGGTCTTTCCACACTCGACACATTTAAATGGCTTCTCCCCTGTGTGGATCCTTTTATGGGAAGAAAGCTGAGTGCTCCTAGCAAAGGTCTTTCCACACTCCATGCATTTAAATGGCTTCTCCCCTGTGTGGATCTTATTATGGGAATAAAGATGAGCGCTTTGTGCAAAGGTCTTTCCACACTCCATGCATTTAAATGGCTTCTCCCCTGTGTGGATCCTTTTGTGCACAATTAGTTGACTGCAATTAGCAAAGGTCTTTCCACAGTCCATGCATTCAAATGGCTTCTCCCCTGTGTGGATTCTTTGATGGGCATTAAGATTACTTTTCCGAATAAAGGTCTTTCCACACTCTATGCATTTAAATGGCTTCTCTCCTGTGTGAATTCTTTGATGGGCAGTAAGATAATCATTCCGACTAAATGTCTTTCCACACTCCATGCATTTAAACGGCTTCTCCCCTGTGTGGATCATTTTATGGGCATTAAGACGACAGTTCCGAATAAAGGCCTTTCCACACTCCATGCATTTAAATGGCTTCTCCCCTGTGTGGATCATTTGATGGTAAGTAAGGGAAGACTTTCGACAGAAGAGTTTTCCACAGTCAACACATTTGTATGGTCTCTCCCCTATGTGAATCCTTTTATGGACAGTAAGTTGCCTGTTTTTTCTAAAATTCTTTCCCCATTCTAAGCATTTATATGGCTTCTCTGCTCTGTCAATCCCTTTTTGAGATGTAAGGGACTTATTTCCAAGAGAAAGAGTGAAAGTCCCATTGTGTCTGCTTACGGCATCTTCGCCTTTGTTTTGGATTGGACAATGTTCATTTACATGCAATTGAGCTTTGATTAACTTTACACTTTTCCCAATGCATTTTTTCTTTATTGTCCCTTGATGGAGAAGATCTTGCATTGAACTATGAATGGTTGATGAACTCTCCTGATTCCAATTATTCAACTGGTTTCTCTCATAATGTTCTTCTTCCATTTGTACTATATGCTTCTTTATTCTTTCTTCATGGTGGATCACTTGGAATGGCTCCTCAGAATCTTTATTCTCCTGCCCATTATTGCCTCCAAAGGAAAAGAGAAATGAAAATGATAACAAGGTTAGGAGAAAAGATCAAATTGTAGAAAGTCAAGTGAATTACCTTCTACATTTTTGCGAAATTGCAATATACAGATAAATCTTGAGCTACGAATGTAACGGAGCCTGCCAATTACATTTGTACCTCGAGGATTTGTTAAGTGGATCCCGCTCTATGAATGAGCCCCTATGCCTATTCCACCTATACATTCATAAAATGCCTTCAGTTTTCTAAGGAGTAGGCTGCTTCTCTTCACTCACTGGGTAATTACTGCTAAAGTGAATATGCCACTTGCAACAAGAGCAGGAAGAATGCTGCTCTTTCATTTTGGCCAATGGGGCTTTAGGAAGATGCAACGAGAGAAGCTGCTAAAACCTGGACTGTTTCTTTTCCCTCCTTTATCCTGACAATTAAAGTGCACAAAGTCTAATACACAGTGTCATCGCTGACATTCTGCAAGCCAACTATTGCAAGCTGAAAGCCTGACATTATCAATTGGGGAAGGGAAGAGAGGATTAGAATGTAAGGAGGAAGCGGGGGTGGGATGGAAATCAAGCCATGCCAGCTTGAGGCTTTAGAAGCATCAGCCAATCCAAACTCTGAATGCAGAACTAGAAAGCTTGCGAATCAAAGGTCCTTTCCCCAAGCAAAATCTAAACACCTAATTGGATATTAGCTTATAATAAGGGAATTGCAGGGAAAAAGGGAAAGTTAATTGCATCTTTTGCATGCGAAAATGCCAGATCCAGCTTCGCTGCTCTTGTAACCACTTTGACTTTAATAAAATACTTTTTTGGCTAAACAAAGGGCTAGGGGGGTGTTCCTTTCCTTGAGCAGCAAGTTGGGATGGGCGACACACAGCTTCTCTTACAAGTTTAGAAGCGCCAAAGCAAAGGAGGCTTTGTATTACAGTGTATGCTAATACTTGCAAAATAAGGCAAACTTGCTGGCTCTCTCCACCAAACTAAGCTGTTATTGTTTTAATGCTGGAAAGAAAGAAGGGTTTCACCTTACAAGAGAGAACTGCCGGTTCCCTCCCCCCCCCCCCAGATTTAGCTGTGTTCGCTACTGCCTTAGGAAGAGAGGATTTCGCTTTACAAGCAAGAGCTGCTTGAAAACCACCCCATTTGCAAGCAAACGAAGCTTTCAGTCTCTGTCATTTCACTGTCTGGGTGAAAAGTGTTTGGGGCACTTAGCACCAAATTGCTGAGTTGCTAAAAAGAAGCAGTTTAGGTGGGTTACCCACTCTCTACCAAAACCAAAGCTTCTATTACTGGCCGAAAATCATAGTAACCTTCCACTCCCCACCATGTTTTTCTGCGAGCGCGGAGCTGGGGAGCTTGGCACACTACTGCCCAGCTCCACTCACTTTCCCAAAGCATTCATTCGCTAGCCTGCTTTCCTATGTCCATCACACTTTTCGGTCACTGCGGAGCTGGTGAGGTTGGCATACCACTGTCAAGATCCCCTCTCTTCCCCAAACCATTCCTTCAATAACCTGTTTTCCAGCTCGGTTGCATTTCTGCACTGCTGCACTTACAGGGAAACAAAAGTAGTTTGTGGGACCAAAAAAAAAAAAAAAGTCAATCAGATCTTCCAACTTTTCAGACACACACACACAAAAAGATCTCACAAAGTTAGAAGGCTGATTGTATTTTTTTTTTTTTAGCCCCACAAACTTTTGTCTCCCTGCATCCGCCAACGGAGAAATGAAACCAAGCTGGAAAGCAAATTAGTGAATGAATGCTTTGGGGAAGAGATGGGAGCTGGGTTGTGGTGCACCAAGCTGTCCAGCTCTGCGGCGGTACAGAAACACAACAAAGCTGAAAAGCAGGCTAGCGAATGCTTTGGGGAAGCAAGAGGAGCTGGGTTTTGGCATACCAAGCTCTCCAGCTCCATGGTTGCAGAGAAATACAACAGAGCTGTAAAACAAGTGGCAAGTAAACACTCAACTCTCCAGGTGCTGAAACAGGCCCATCTCTCTCCACTAACTGCCCAGACCCACTGGAGGGCAAAGCTGGCATCTACTGAAATGGGGTGGCATTCCAGCTTTGATGCGGAAGGGGCAGCCAGGCACAGGTGCTGCAGGCAGGATGCCTGGTAGCTTCAGCACGCTCCCTGACTCTCCAGGGCTCTGCCTGCTGCTTGGGTGGCTGTGTGGATAGAGTTCCGAAGGGGGCCAGGTGGTCGAAACTGCCACCCCAGGGACAATGCAGAGGTGCAGGCCTTCAGAGCTGCCGCAAATGAAACGACAAACGGGGACCAGGAAGCCTGAGGCAGCAGGTGGAGGAGACAGCCTTCAGCAGACACATGATCTGAGGGGCAGAGCGGCAGGGATCCAAAAAAGCCCTTCCAGCAGCGGATGTAGCTGATGCTCAGCAGCAACAGAAGCCTTTTGCCATAACTTCCTCCTGGCTCCGAAACAGTGGAGGGGGACCGGGTGAGGGGACTAAGCCTCTCTCCCACCCATACTCCGTAATATGGCACTCCACCTCAGGAAGAAGTGAAAGGAAAGAGGCAGGTGGGCAGCCAGATCATTGAAAGGGCGGGGAGAGATCACCAGTGAGGAGTGGCCTGGTTGCGGGGGCCCTAAGGTACGCGGGCACCTCCCCGGTCACCTGCCTCACCTCATCTCATGGCGATGAAGTGCACTCTGCTGCCCTGCAAACAACCAGATGGTAGGACAGTCTTAACTAGGGCTTATTTTTGGCATAGAGTTTATATTCGGCGCATGGATAAAAATCAAGCTAATGCTTATTTTCGGAGAAACAGTATGCAAATCTCACTCAAAGTCAATTTTCAGTTAAGGAATAATCAGGGGAAAAAGTCAAGGAGCTTTTAGGAGATAACATAAGATTTATTGGAATGGTTAATTTCAGGAGAGACCTTTGAGAACTGAAACAATTTTGTAACAAGTCCTTTTTTTCTATCCAAACTAATTTCCCTTTACTATTCCTCTTGCCAAAATCACATAGCTGCAGAGAAAGAAACAAGGGTCCTTCTATTAGTGCTTAGAAGTAAGTCCCAAAATTACGAATATTGCAGCAGCACCGCAGTCATTTCCCCTAATGAGCGACCGCAGAAGCTCTGCAACATTCACGCTGGTTATTCCCTCCCTCCCCACGTCTACACCGGGTTTCCCTAGGCAACAGGATTGAAATCCTTCACTTTTTTGGCTGCTACAGGCTTTCGGTGCGTTCACAGAGAATGAAGGCCTAAAGTAATGCAAGATCACGTGAGATCACTGGGGCAAGATCTCACGCTACTGATTTTGTGTGATCTTATACTACTTTAGGTTTCTGTTCTCTGCAACAGAGAACAGAACCGAAGCCAGGGACGCTTCCACGTGCCTCTGGAGGCTGGATCGGAGCATCGGAGGCCTTTCCCAGGCAGCTACGGCCTGGATCTGGAGAAGGCCTCCGGTGCCCACATCAGGCTATTGAAGAGACATGGAATCATCCCCCGGCCTTAGAGCCAGGCAGCAGGAGGAACCGTGGCAGAGGAGATGGATCTTTTCAAGGTGAGTCTTGCATGGCAGGAAGGGAGGGGGAGGCATGAGGTAGCTTAGTGGGTTGAGGAGGCCTTGGGGACCTGTTCCATCACTAGGCCCTCCATGACCTTCCCCACCCTGAGATACCTTATGTTCACTTAACGAGCTACATGCATCTTAATGAGCAAGGGAGTGCTGTCCTTCAAGGTACGAGATTCCCACTGGTTTTCACAAGTGGAATGGGCAGGGTCCATTACATTCGTAACTAAAGGACTACCTGTACTGGTTAGCCCCTAATCCCAAGACTCAGGATAGAAATGAAAAGGAACAAAAGTTATTAATCCAAGAACCTGAAGAAATGACAACTCTTTCTAGGACAGATACGAAAAAGCATCTGGGCCCAAATAGCTGATATTGGTATTATGTACTTGAGCATATCCTCAAGCCAAGAAGTTAGTTTATCACTGATAGATTGAAATAGAAATGGAAAAATTCAGATGAGAAGTGGCAGAGGAAGCATCTAAACAACCATAGACCTCTTTCCTTTTAGTTGCCCCAAAGATCTTATAAGAGGAGCTCTAGTGGCGAAGTGCCAGGAGGACCCAGATTGTTGGGGGCAACATGCTGACATTGTACACCAGTCACAAAGTGTGGTAAAGCACTGTGGAGTGATATGTAAGTCTAAGTGCTATGGCTGTTGCTATTCCTTCCCTGGAGCAGGAGAAAGCCAGATATGTTTCCTTCTCCTTCCCAGGAGATGAGTTGGGGATTATTAATAAGAAATAGCTAATGGTAACTTTCTGAAACTCTCTGATTAATGAGTAGCAAATCCTTACCCAGAGAGGCCACATTTGTATGATTTTCCAGCATGACTTCATTATGTAGTACTTTTTGGTCAGGATCCAGCTGAGACCACTCTTCCTTGGAGAAATACACAGCCACCTCTTCAAAAGACACACGGTCACCCTGAACAAGGAAAAAGGAACAGAACAGCCCAAGGAGGATTCTCAAGATCTGGTCCATTGTTCACCAAATCCCAAAGTAAAGTTATGCACCAAGTTAAATGGCAGTAAATGGAGGATTCCAAGGTTTATGTGAGAAAATAAACAATCAAAAACCTTTGACTGAAGAACTATTTGGGCAAATTTTATCAAGTTGATCGATTCTGCAGAACTTTCAATGTCTTTCAGTAAAGTAATTCTTCTACTGGTTCAATGGGTCTCTGTTTAGCATTTGCTACCACTGTGATACGTTTACTCCTTTTTCTAAAAAAAAATACTTCTTGTAAAAGCCTATTTGGAAGACTAGCTAGCTGAACGAATTAACTAATAGTTTTTTTAAAAAAATCCTAATAGAATTTGAGGGTAGAAATGACAAATCATTGTGTCACGACAACAGTCTTCAGAGGAAACTAAGTTGGCTGAGAGCAACATCAACCCGTTTTCCATGTTGCAACTTGAATCCGCTATTCCAGTGGTTCTCAACCTGTGGGTCGGGACCCCATTTGGGGTCGAATGACCATTTCACGGGGGTCGCCAAACAACGCAGTCCGCCATTTTTTTCCCCTTTTCCTTAGCTGTGCTACTCCCTTTTATTCTATTGGCTTTTGAAAGCCAATAGAATAGACTCTCTTGAATAGAGTCTAATTCTATTGGCTTTCAAAAGCCAATAGGAATTGTCCAGGCTGTCTCTGCCCTACTGAGCCTGCCAAAAGTCCCATTCTGCAAACGGTGCTGCACCAGTTGAGTAGTCCTCGACTTAAGACCAGTTGAGTAGTCCTTGACTTATGACCGGTTGGGGGTCGCGGCATTAAAAAGGTTGAGAACCACTGCGCTATTCCCTTTCCCATGTTGCTTAGGAACACAAAAATAATCCAGTCTAAATGGGGCAGGGTGAGTGGAAGGAGAGAGTGGTCTGCACATCAGCTTCTCTTCTTGAAGGAAAGGGAGAATACAAATCTAATCAATTAATTTCCATAACTTACTTGATTTGGAGGTTCAACCACTGTTTCAGCTCCATCATAAACACCAGAAAACCCCATCTTTTGTTTCTCTGTGAGGAATACAGAATTTTAAAATGCATCATAATTAACAAAATAGGAGGTATTCTACAGAAGGGAAGAGATAGAAAAGGTAAGGTACCTCTCTGGATTATGGGAGGACCTTCGCTTTACCTGAGGAGTCCTTTTCCTGAGAGATCCTCCTGAGAAACAGCTCCTGAGGAGGATTTGATGGATTCCGCTTTCCCTCAGGATCTCTGATCTCCACAGTGAAATAGAAGGAAGGAGAAAGAAGAATTAATGGACATCACAAAACATAAAATGAATTCTTATTCTCTGAACACAACCTGAAAGTCCCCACAAAAGTCATCAGTGAGACTGAGGGAGAAATGAATGGAATAATGTCCTACAAAACTGGTGGGACAGCCCCACATACTATGAACACCAGAGAAGTCTGGGAAGGAGGGATAAAGAATTCAAAGAAAATCTTTATTCCATTCTGAGTTCCCTAGATGAAGATCTCTCACCTGCAACTCGACCTGTTCTTTCTTCTCCTCCGCCTGGCTCAAGAGGAAACCTTCAGCCAGGGCCACTGCCTGGGAACTAGTCTCTGCTCCACACTCCCGCACCCAGCTCTCCATCTCTGGGGGCAGGATAGCCAGGAGCTGCTCCAGAACAACCAGATCCAGCATCTGGGCTTTGGTGTGTTTTTCTGGTCTCAGCCATCGCCTACAGAAGTTGTGGATTTGGTTGCAAAGTCCTCGGGGTTCCTCAGCCTTCTGGTATTGGATGCTCCTGAAGTTCCAGAGCTGAACGTCTGAATGGATGGTTTCCTTCTGTACGACCTTCTTCCCAATTCTTGAACAGCCTTCCCCACAACTTCCAAGCTGAATGGCAAAAGGGCCTTTTCCAATTCCCTCACTTGCTAAAAGTTGTATCTCCATTCTTTTTCTGTTCTGTAACGCAACTCCAAATGGGTTCAGGGAATCTTGTGGATCTCCAAATGCTTATTATTCATAGGATTCTTCCTCTAGACTCAGGACTGACCGTAGTACGTCATTCAGCCCTCTTTAGAAGATATACAAATGGCTTGCAGGTTGTATTTCTGAGATGGAAAGAAATTCCAATTAGAAAGTGTGGACTTAACCAGTGAAACAACACGTGAAGATGCTGTCCTGTCCAATCCTCTTCCTAAAACAGGCTGAACTCTGGAAGATCTGACCCTAGTTTAATCTTTGGTCTCCAGAGGTTGTTTCTCATTTCTTAGTAAGGTGACCAACCGTCCTCCTTAGGGAGGACAGTCCTTCTTTTGTAAGTTCTGTCCTCCCTCAAAAAGTGTTCTCTTACATGTCCTCCTTTTCGATATTTAAAGACTAATCTGCAGGGCTTATTTTTTCTCATAGAATGCTCAGAACGGTGTTCCGGCACCTTTTTTTAATGTTTTTTTTTTCAACTTTTGCCTGAGTTATGCTACTCCCACTATTGGCTTTCAAAAGCCAATAGGAATTGTTTTGAGCGCCAAAACACTCAGCTGGCAAGCTTTGCACATGCAAGTTGTCTGTATTATTGTTGCAATGAATAAAATATTTCTTTTATTTATGATATTTTTTCTTCAATTTATTTGTGTCCTCCTTTTCTTTGTAAAAAGGTTGGTCACCTTATTCTTAGCCTAATCCAGCCTTGGTCCAACGTGACCAGTTCCAGAAAGTTCAGACTTCCAGCCTTACCCAGAGCCGACAGGACGACTTCCGGCTAGCCTCCCCTCCCCCCCCCATGCAGAGGAAATGGGGGGAAACTCCCCCTGCCTTCTGGCGACCCCCATTTCTCTCCTTTGCTCCTTCCCCGCCTGGCCCCTGCATGCGAAAGGGCAGCAGGGGAACATGGGATCCCGGACTCCCACCCAGAGGGAAGACTTGGCCCGCCGCCACTCACTCGGGAGTCTCCTCGAGATTCACATCCCGGCAAGGCTTCCCGGCAACCTCTGGGCTTCCGGCAAAGGCCACGCCCCCGCCTCTCAGCGGAGGGAGGGGGAATAACCGAAAGAGAAGTTTCTTGCTAGGAACGTTCCTTTTGCCAGAGGAGTCTTGCGCATGCTCAGTTCCCTCCTGAGGCTACGAGCGCCCCTTTGTGGGCTCTGCGCGAAGTGCCAGGATTCCCCGAAAGGGCGGGAAAGAGAAAGGTCATCAGAGGGGAAGGGGAGGACAGCAATGATGGGCTTGGGAGTAGGAGAAAGGCCCCTCTTGGGCTCGCCAAAGAAAAAGAAATATCTAAAAACCAGTCCCCAAATGGAGAAAAAGCTCAAACTGATAGATATTCCAGAAATTTTACCTCACAACGAGGCTGCTTGGTATAGAAAGATGGGGCAAATGGCGTCTCCTCTGTGACTGGAGAAAAAGTGGAATTGGAAAAAGGAAGAAAAGAAAATAAGGGAAAAGGAATATGAATCTCAGATTCATGAGAGGGGAAATAAAAACATTTTTATACAAGGATGGAGTTGAGAATTCACCTCAGGAAATGGGAGTAGGATGTTTAAGACCTTTGGCGAAGGGAAGGCAAGGGGGATCACATTAGGTCATGAATAAAGAGAAAAAAATGAAAAAGCGAAATAAGAGCTGAAAACAAGGATCAGATGAAAAGAATATACGTGCAGATAAGGCCCTGGGGTTCAGAGGAAGGGACATATGTGGAGATAGGACCCAGGTGTGCTTGTGATGGACATGGGAGTGAGGAAGATGAATTCTGAGAAGAAACATTTACTATTAAATTCTTAAACAACTTTTTCTTTAAAAGTTTTTTTTCCTTTCTGCTCACTGAGGGTTTTGCAGACAAGCTTGCTAACAGTTGACATGTTAGGGGGGTTGTGGGGGGGGGGCGATGTGCAGGGACAATGAAGCCAGACAGATTCACAGGTTTAATCACTTAGCCAGGATGCTGCTCTTCATTTACAAGAAATGGTAACAACATAGATGGCACAGGAAACTAGAAGCTTTAAGGAGCTGCAAACCAGGTAAGCAATCAATATTATATACGTTATGCATTATCAAAGGGAGGGGAAAGGGATGTGTTGGGTGGACAGGGATGTATGAAAATCACCTTTGATTATAAAAACTGTTGTAAAACTGTAAACGGGGCCTCTGCAGCTTTCAAAGCCGGGGTGACTTTCATCCTTGGTACCAAAATAAAAGCCTGTTTTTCTATACATTGGGTTTGGTGTAATTAATTGGCTTTGACACCAAGCTAAGACCCATTTTTGGGAACAACAAAACTCCATTGGGATGAAAAGATTTGACCACGTTTGTAGTCGACAATGACAGAAAAAGATTTGCTACACTGGGTGAAACAAAGAATTTAAATGGAGGGAAAAGTGGTTAAAAATGAGTTTTAAAGGATGGACTTAACCTGTCGATTTTTTTCTTTATATATTTATATCCTGTTTGTCACATAACCTTTAATGAGCAATATTTTTAAAAAAAATATCCTCCACTCAGCAGGAGCTGCTCAAACCCTGACATTTGTCCCCCACCCAAAAATCTCCAAATATTTGTATATATTAGTAATTTTTAATTCAACCACAGAGGATTTAATACATGCCTGGAATGGAATCACACCACTGATATTTAATTGATCGTATTGAAGTCAAATCTATACTTTGTCCTACTCCTTAGCACACCATAGAAGGGCAAAATATGGTTCCAATGCTTGAAAAATCTTTTGCTTCTGCATTTCAAGGGCTTTTGGTCATTCTGCCTCCTTTTGTAAGAGAGGAAATGTTCATCCTGAAACTCTTTCCACACTTTTTAAGATTTTCTGATTGATTAGAAAGCTACATGAGTCGCACCCTTTTCTAAGCCGTTTACAGAGTCAACCTATTGCCCCCAATAATCTGGGTCCTCATTTTACTAAACTCAGAAAGATGAAAAGCTGAGTCAACCTTGAGCCAGTGAGAATCAAACTGCTGAACAGCAGGCAGTTAGCAGAAGTAGCATGCAATACTGCATTCTAATCACTGCACTACCAAATAATAAACCAAATAATACTGTGGACATAGTATACTTAGACTTCAGTAAGGCATTTGACAAAGTAGACCACAACCTACTGTTCGGTAAGCTAGAAAAAGGTGGGATAGACAACACCATCAGATGGATCTGTAGCTGACTGACACATCGAACTCAGTGAGTAGTCCTCAATGGTACTACATCCACATGGAGAGAAGTAAGCAGTGGGGTACCACAAGGCTCCATCTTAGGCCCAGTACTCTTCAATATCTTCATTAATGACTTAGATGAGGGAATAGAAGGGGAACTCATCAAAACTGCAGATGACACTAAACTGGCAGGAATAGCCAACACCCCAGAAGACAAGCTCAGGATCCAAAAAGATCTTGGCAGACTTAAACAATGGACCCTATCCAACAAAATGAGTTTTAATGTGGAGAAAGCAAAGTTTTACATTTAGGCTGGAAAAATCAAAGATTTAAGTACAGATTAGGAGAGACCTGGCTCAAAAACAGTAACTGTGAGAGGAACCTTAGAGTCCTAGTTGACAATCACTTAACTATGAACCAGCACTATGTAGCAGCAGCCAAAAAAGCTAATACAATCCTGGTTTGTATAAACAAGCATAGAATTAATATCACGCAACATATTAGTACCACTTTATAAAACCCTATTAAGACCACACCTGGAATACTGCAACCAATTTTGGTCACCATACTACAAAAAATATGTTGAGACCTTGGAAAAAGTTCAGAGAACATGATCAAAGGCCTAGAGATTAAAACATATGAAGAATAGCTGCAGGACTTGGGTTTGGCTAGTCTAAAGAAAAGAAGAAATAGGGGAGATGATAGCAGTATTCCAGTATTTGAGGGACTGCCACAAAGAAGAGGGGGTCACATTCATCAGAGCACCCGAGGGAAGGACAAGAAACAACGGTTGGAAACTGATCAAAGAGAGAAGCAACCTGGAATTAAGGAGAAACTTCCTAATAGCGAGGACAATTAACCAGTGGAACAGCTTGCCTCCAGATATCGGGGCTGCTCCATCACTGGAGATTTTTAAAAAGAGACTAGACAGTCACTTATCTGAGATTGTATAGGTTAGGGGTAGGCAACGTTGGCTCTTTTATGACTCGTGGACTTCAACTCCCAGAATTCCTGAGCCAGTATGGCTCAGCTTGGAAACTTTCCCTTTCCCCTCAGCATGGCTGGCTCAGGAATTCTGGGAGTTGAAGTTCATGAGTCATAAAAGAGCCAAGGTTGCCTACCCCTGGTATAGGTTCTCCTGCTTGAGCAGGGGGGATGGACTAGAAGACTTCCAAGGTCCCTTCCAGATTCTATTATATTGTATTGTATTTTAATTCTAATTCTATTCTGAATGAGGGTGTTGGAGCCCCAAATTTATAAAGAGGGGCTGGAGCCAAATGACCAAAACGTCCTGCTATTTCAAGGTCAGTGTTGTCCTTGAAACAAAAGCTTAGGCCTAAGATCATCCTCAGCACCAGGGGCTACAGTCCGAGCAATTTGGGGTTCCTCAATGTCAAGTGGTGGGGAAGAAGAGTGAACATGGGTATGATGAATCCAAGTACAAATTCCAGCAACCTTGACTGTGGTGTGAGTAGTGAGAAAAACAACAAAGGGAACTTTCCAGTGTTCAGCCAAAGGGCCAGAATCAGTCCAGGACTTGACACGTTCCCAATCACTAGGAAGGAAGGAATTGAGTGGATGATTTAATCCCAGATGACAGAGGGCCTGAACAACTTGCAAAATGGAAGAAACATTATTAGCAAGAGAGTGCATGTATTCCTTGAGGGCCTGATCTCCAAAAACAGGGAGGGAAGTGGATAAGGAAAAATAGTAAAGAAAGGGTCATCCATATATGATCTCAAAGGGGGACAGCCAAGAGCTTGCTTAGGGGTGGTTCTCATACACAAAAGAACGAGGGGTAGCACCTGAACCCAAATGATGTACGTTTCCTGGGCAAGCTTGGCAAGATGATGTTTAAGAATGCCATTGGTCTTCTCCACATGTCCTGAAGATTGGAGCTGGTAGGCCAAATGAAGCTGCCAATCAGTACCTAGGGCAGTGGTTCTCAACCTTTCTAATGCCGCAACCTCATAATACAGTTCCTCATGTTGTGGTGACCCCCAATCATAAAATTATTTTCGTTTCTACATCGCCAGGTGCAGGGGGTGTGGCCAAGTGGGTGTGGCCGAGTGGGCATGGCCACCAAGTGGGTGTGGCCACAAAATGGGCATGGCAAGAAAGACAGCTCCGGCCACCATTAATGCTCTGCCGCCGCTGCCTGTATTTTAATGCATGTTTACCTTGCCTTTAAATGTGGGACCAACATTTACAGAAAGTTAGTAAATAATAAATAAGAACAGGCTGCTTTCATTTGAACCATAGATTATAGTGGGGACCTGGAGGGATTTTCTTTCAGTGAATATGAAAGAAAGTATATGAAAGAGAGGGAATAAAAAGCAAAGCAGAAAGGAATAAGAAGAGTGAGAAATGGCATGGAGGTTATAGGTTTCATGGATCAGAAATAAACAAACGATTAACAGTTTTAAGAGAATAAATGGCAACAAATGGAAGATTCAAACTAGTTTTAAGGGAATAAAAGGAAATAAATGGAAGTATTAAAACACTTTAAACCTCAACCTGTGGGTCAGGACCCCATTTGGGGTCGAACGACCATTTCACGGGGGTCGCCAAACAAGGCTGTCCGCCATTTTTGCCCCTTTTCTTTGGCCACGCCCCTGGCACCCGGTGATGTATAAGTGGTTGGGGGTCACCACAACATGGGGAACTGTATTATGGGGTTGCGGCATTAGAAAGGTTGAGAACCACTGCTTTAAACAACAAATGGAAGAATCAAAGCAGTTTATAAAAGGAAATAAATATCAGCAAACACGAATGCTTTAACCAAATTTTTGTAGCCCAGATGTGATAGCCTCCTCAGAGATTACATGCATATTTGTGCAGTTGTGTATTAGAATAGCACAAAATGTTGGTTTCAAATAATTTTATTGTGCAATAAATGAATGAATAAATGAAGCAACTTTGATCAACCCCCTCCCCGACCCTCCCATTTGCTAACAAAGTTAATAGCACGTGGGAGTCCACCCACCCTCCGTTATCAGGTTGGCTTCTCTTAACCTGCCTAACCCGCAGTCAAAAGCTGCAGCAGCTCCTCCTCCTCCTCCTCCTCCTCCTCCTCCTCCTCCTCCTCCTCCTCCTCCAACAAAATGGGTTTCAATGTGGAGAAAAGTAAAGTCTTACATTTAGGCAGAAAAAAACCAAAGGTACAAGTACAGATTGGGCGAGACCTGGCTTAATAACAATAACTGTGAGAGGGACCTTGGAGTTGTAGCGGACAATCACTTAACTATGAGCCAGCAGTGTGCAGCTGCAACCAAAAAAAGCTAATACAATCCTGGGTTGTATAAACAGAGGCACCCTTTATAAAATCCTAGTAAGACCACATCTGCAATATTGCAGCCAATTTTGGTCACCATATCACAAAAAAGATGTTGAGAGTTTGGAAAAAAATCAGAGAAGAGCAACTAAGATGATGAAAGGCCTGGAGACTAAAACATGTGAAGAACAGCTGTGGGACTTAGGTTTGGCTAGTCTAAAGAAAAGAAGAAATAGAGGAGACATGATAGCAGTATTCCAGTATCTGAGGGGCTGTCACAAGGAAGAGAGGGTCAGGTTGTTCATCAGAGCACCAGAGGGAAGGACAAGAAATAATGGTTGGAAACTGATGAAAGACAGAAGCAACCTGGAATTAAGGAGAAACTTCCTGACAGTGAGGACAATCAACCAGTGGAACAGCTTGCCTTCAGAAATCGTGGGCACTCCATTACTGGAGATTTTTAAGAAGAGACTGGACATCCACTTGTCTGAGATGGTATAAGTTCTCCTGCATGAGCAGGGGCTGGACTAAAAGACCTCCAAGGTTCTATTCTATTCTATTCTATTCTATTCTATTCTATTCTATTCTATTCTATTCTATTCTATTCTATATTATTCTGTTCTGTTCTATTCTATTCTAATTTGCTTGTAGCTCTGCAAGAAGAAAAGTATACTCAGGAAAGTTTATGCCAGAATATATTAGATGAATTCCCCCGCCCCAGTTTTCCATCCATGGGAGCACTGTCCTTGGCCGCAAGAAGATATGGATTCTGCCCATTCAGCTTAAAGGAATAAAGTTCGCCTTGGCTCCTGATGTCCCCCTGCTGAAACATTTTACTGCATGTAAATGTCGTTAAATGTGCCCAATCAATCACATCCAGCATTCTTTTCAAAGTCAGCTCTCCTCTCAGCGCATTGGAAGCAACATAAATAAGCACTGGCTGGTTCTCGGTCCAAAGTTTCTGCTCAGAGTTTGTAATTCAATACCCCTCTCTTTCCTATGGTAAACCTGCATTTGCCGTTTCGCCGCTTCTCTCTATTCCCTTCCATCCACCCCACCCCACCCCACCTCCTACTCCCCTCCCTCAAGTCAGCATTAAACTTCCGTTCCGTCTGTTTCTGGTGAAAAAAGAAAAAGCTTTCCCAAAGAGAGCACCAAGTATACAGAGATCAGAAGTATGAACAGTGGCAGTAGCGCTGCTACGGTCGGGCTGCTCAGGCAAAGTGAACGGGCTACGAGAGGAGGAGAAGAACTTTGAGGCACTGCGTGGGCAACGTGAGTGAGCTTTTTTTTTTCTTTTGCAGAGCGTACCGGCAGGGAGGCGAGTGCGCTAACTCTCTAAAGAAATAGCTACCGCGGGTGGGTGAGGAGAAGAGGACTGGTGGGCCACGCGAGACAGAGAGAGAGAGGGAGGGAGGGAGAGAGGGGGGGGGAGAGGGAGAGAGAGATTAGTGCACTTGAAATGCAATAAAATATGTGAACCTGCGTGGAAAGAGTATGTTACGTCTGTGTAACATCGAGTTGATCTGTTTTTATCCCAAAACGGGGGGGGGAGGGGGAAGAACATGCAAGGAAAGAAAGAAGCAATTTTACTTCTTTCCATTCCTGTGGAAGTCGAACTTCTCCCCCCCCTCCTCTGCTCTCCGTCTCGCGTCCTTCTAGATTTGCCGCAGCAAGGTGCAGGGCAACCACTGGCTGGGCCACCAGCTGGCCCAGCCCAAGGGAGGTAAGGCACCCTCTGGGCCCCATGCGCATCAGCAACCCTCACTGCCCCACTAGCCTTACCTTGGCCACCGCATGTTCAGTGCAGTGGCAGGCAGGCCCAGGTGCTCCTGGGTGGCTATGGCACCTGGCAGCAAGGGCACAGGCCGACCACCAGCTGGCCCAGCCCAAGGGGCCCGACCACCGCCGGGCCCCACGTGCGCCAGCAACCCTCCCTGTGCCCACCGGCCTCCCACCTCCCACCCCTGGCCCTCTTTTACTTATTTTTAGTAGTTGCTCAGCAGGGAGGGAAGCTTTCCAGAAAGTTCGCCTTGCAGCACCGTTTGCAGACTGGGGCTTTTGGCGGGCTCAGCAGGGCAGAGACAGCCTGGACCAGTGGTTCTCAACCTGTGGGTCGGGACCCCATTTGGGGTCGAACAACTATTTCACAGGGGTCGCCAAGCAATGCAGTCCGCCATTTTCCCCCCTTTCCTTAGCTGTGCTACTCCCTTTTATTCTATTGGCTTTTGAAAGCCAATAGAATAGACCCTCTTGAATAGAGTCTAATTCTATTGGCTTTCAAAAGCCAATAGGAATTGTCCAGGCTGTCTCTGCCCTGCTGAGCCCGCCAAAAGTCCCATTCTGCAAACGGTGCTGCACCAGTTGAGTAGTCCTCGATTTACGACCGGTTGAGTAGTCCTCAACTTACGATCGGTTGGGGGTCATGGCATTAAAAAGGTTGAGAACCACTGGCCTGGACAATTCCTATTGGCTTTCGAATGCCAGTAGAATAGAGTCTCTTGAATAGAGTCTATTCTGTTGGCTTTCAAAAGCCAATAGAATAAGAGGGAGTAGCACAGCTAAGGAAAAGGGGAAAAAAATGGCGGACAGCCTTGTTTGGCAACCCCCGTGAAATGGTCGATCGACCCCAAATGGGGTCGCGACCCATAAGTTGAGAACCGCTGACCTAGGGGCCTGAGCGACCTGCTGGATAATGTTAGAGATAAAGTGGGGTCCATTGTCAGAGCCAATCCTTGGTACAGGAAGGGAAAACGTGGAATAATTTCCTTCAGGAGGGCCTTTGACTACCTCACGTGCCCTGTTAGTACAGCAGGGAAAGGCCTCAATCCATCCAGAAAAAGCATCCACAAAAACCAGCAAATATCAAAAGCCCTGTTTCCTTGGCAGCTCAGTAAAATCAACTTCCCCAAAACTAGCAGGAGCTTGGCCTGCCCTAAGCCTCCCCAAGGGGAACTTAATAGCCTTTGATGGATTATTGTGTTGACAAATCACACATTTCTCGATCTTTGTGAAGGCCTTGTCATAGATTCCAGGACAAATAGAGTCCTTTATAAGAAATTCAACCATAGCCTTGTAATCCCAATGAATACTGGCATGCAATTCTCTTAAGAGGGCCCATAATTTGTGTTCGGGAGAAGGCGTTTCTGTCCTTCTCCAGCCAATGTCCATGATAAACAGCATCCATTTGATTATCTCAGTATCATGCCTCCATCAGAACCTGAATCTGCTGAGGAAAATGAGCTGGAATGGGACCCTATGGAGGTCAAGGGAGAGGTGTCTGTGGCTTCAGAGGAATGTGGGGAAGAGCAGGCCGAGGCAGGCCAGGGCCTTTCAGGATTGGGAACAGGATGAACATGAGAGACAGAGATCAGGCGTCATTCCATTTTCAAGTAAGATGGTGGTACCTTGTTTGGCTACGACTGCTTCAGCTCTCAAAAGTGTGGGGGTTAGGGAGGGAAATAAACGATCCGGACTGAAACACTTTTCAGAAATGGGGATAACTAAGCTGAGTTGGGCTGCTAAACTTTCCTACGAACGTCAGTCCATATTGGAGATGAAAAAATTCAGCGTGAAAGGAACGGAGAAAACTGTTCGGAAGAGTCTGCATGGCCTCAGAATACTACAGAGGAGGAAATCAAGGACAGAGATGCCGGCTGACACGGAGGGTGAGAGATCAGCTGTAATGTCTGGAGGAGCGGGGAGGAAGAAAGGAAGTTGCTGGAGGTGGAAACAGCGTCGTGCTCAGTGTTTTGAGCAGCGAAGGCAACGTTTCGGGCCGCAGGGGCAGAGTGGAGGAGCAACCATTGCAGCTGGGAAGTTTCCCTCCGTTGCTGACTATCTACGGAAAAAAAGGAGGAGGTGTGATCATAAGAGGAAACGTAGCAAACGCAGAGGCCTAATATCTAGGCTAAAAGCTAGACCATACAGAGTGTGTCTTCCATCTATTTTGTTTGCAAATGCTTGCTCCTTAGAACCAGAAATGGATTACTTGAGGCTGGATTTAACAACAAATTGGGAGGTAAGAAATTGCTGTTTCATTATTGCAACAGAAACTTGGTTAAAGCCCTCTGTCCCTGATAATGTTTTAGCTTGATGGGATTTTCAACATTTCGGCTGGACAGGAGTTTTATTCTTGGTGGCAAATCCCGGGGAGGGGGTTTCTGTTTTTATATAAATGACAGATGGTGTAATAATGCCAAGGAGGTTTCAAGTCTGTGCTTCCCAGATGTGGAGCTTCTGACCATCAAATGCAGACCTTTCTATCTGCCTAGAGAATTCTGTTACCATTAACACAGCTGTGTATATCCCCCCTGATGCAAACAGAGAAGAGGCCCTGAAAGTTCTCTGTCACACCATCACTGACTTAAAAACTACTCACCCAGAGGGTGCATTTATTGCAGTGGGAGACTTTAACCAAGTGGATTTAAAAGCTACCCTGCCACATTTCCATCAATATGTGGACTTTGCAACCAGAGGGGGACAATACACTGGATCTTGCTTATTCTAACACCAAGAAGGCTTTCCAAGCTCTCCCCCGCCCTCATCTGGGCTCCTCTGACCATCTCTCAGTGCTGCTTATTCCAGCATATAAACCTTTATTAGTCAGAGTGAAACCTATAGTAAAGCAGGTGAGGGTTTGGACAGAGGGAGTGATAGAAGCATTACAAGACTGCTTTGAGTGCACAGATTGGGGCATGTTTAAGGAAGCAGCTACTGATAACCAACATACAAATGTTGAAGAGTGTGCCACCACGGTATCTGCATATATCCAAAAGTGCATAGAAAATGGCTGTGTCCTGAAAAGCTTTGTTGTCAGGGCAAATGAAAAACCGTGGCTGACTTCTGGTTCTGGATCGTGATGCCTTCGGACGTGCGGGGGGCAGCTTCTCTCCGCCGTTGTTTTTCCCTTCGTCGGAAGACCTTGGAAAGGGTCAAAAAGTCTCCCTGGAGGGGTGACCACCATTGGGGAGGACCCTTGTTAGATCACGGAATGGCGACAGCCCTTCCGTCTGATCCGAGGCAGCTCCTCAGGGTCATCGAAGAAAAGATCGGCCATTAACATGGCCGATCACCAAGTCGCACCAACCGAAAATCCAAATAACAGCTAAGCATACGAAGCAGGAGTGGAGGATTTGGGTGAGACCCTTTTTTACCTTTCGTTTTCCCTAACCACCTTCCTGTGAAAGCTCCTTGAAACTCTTTTCCCTGCTCTCAAAACAGCATTGTTTGCATACTTGGGATTTTAAAGCTTGGAAAGAAAAAAAAAAAAGAACAATTAACTTCAACAACCAAATAATTGGATCTTGGTCTTGTGGATACCATGGGGTCCTAAAACTTTTTATTATAGAGACCTAACGTTTTCTTTAACTATCAACTTTGGAAAATATTGGGGGTTTTTTTGTGTGTTTTAACTCAATAAAAGGCTATTTGGCATCTGGGAAAGGATTATATGGTCTGCTGGGGACATCTTGTGGTGAAACCTGGCATAGCAACTGAAATATTTTCTTCAATTGTGCCTGTTGACTACCTTGATTTGTACTTCAAATTATCAAAAAAGATAAGACGTGGAAACAGCTGTAAAAATAACAATGTCAAAACTACTAACATTGGATGTTCTTGCTTGCCATATATGAAGAAGCAAACCTGTTTTATTTAGCCTGTATAGCACTTCTAGAGTTAAAGCAGATAGTAATAGTCTAGTGGATGGGAAAATATGCTAGTTAATCATAACAATGTCTGAGCACAGTGTGGCCAAGGTCAGCTTAGCTGCAACGGGAGGGGCACTTCACACTTCACATTAATTGGAGAATGTGATTGATGACTGTAAAATGAAGGAGTGAGTTATGCTTTGTTACGGGTGTTTGGGGGAGGGAGGATTCAGTTTTTGGCTTAACTTTGTTAGTGCCAAAGCTATGCAGAATAATAAAAGATTCTTTTAGAGGAATAAGCCTCAAAATTCTTTGAAAAGCTGCTTCCTTTCGGAACCATGACAAATAATTTTTACAAAGTGTGGAGGTGGACAATGGCTGATTCTTACTAAACATAGTAAGGCCCAGATAATATCCCTGGACGTGTCCTCAGGGAATGCGCAGAGGAGCTGGCTTGTGTTCTCATATATATTTTCGACCTCTCATTGCAGCAGGCAGGTCCCATCGTGTTTTAAGACAGCCATCATCTTGCCAGTGCCAAAAAGGTCCACAATTACAGGCCTGAATGATTACCGACCAGTTGCACTGACATCCACCATCATGAAATGCTTTGAGAAGCTGAGAAAGGACATTATTATATCTAGCCTCCCGCCAGCATTTGACCCGTTTCAGTTTGCCTACCGACCAAATGCTATTTGTTCCGTTCTCCATCTGAGCTTGAAGCACTTAGAGGAAATAAATATTCATGTGCGTTTGTTGTTTGTCAACTTCAATTCGGAGTTTAACACAATCATTCCCCAGCATCTAGTAGACAAACTGGGCCTTTTAGGCTTAAACACTCCTTTGTGCAACTGCATTCTTGACTTTTTTACCAACAGGCTCCAACATGTACGAGTTGGAACAAATACCTCTAATACCATTTTCTTGAACACAGGTTCTCCTCAGGCCTGCGTCTTAAGTCCGCTACTGTTCACCCTGTTGACCCATGACTGTTGTGCTAGGTTTGCCACCAACCATATTGTGAAGTTCGCAGATGATACAACAGTAGTGAGCTTTATTTAGGATGACAAGGTAAAAGCTTACCACAAGGAGATTGAGGGGTTGGTGAACTGATGTAAGGAAAACAGCCTAGTTTTAAATAGCAGAAAAACCAAAGAGATCATTGTCGATTTCAGAAAAGACAGGCACAGCCACACTTCTCTGTGCATAAATGATTCACCTGTGGAGATGGTTACCAGCATCAAATTCCTGGGTGTGCAGCCAACAAGTAGGCTGGCTTGGTCGCTCAACAGTGAGAAACTGGTGAAGTGGGCATAGCAGCGCCTGCATTTTCTGCGTCACATGAGAAAAGTACATCTTCCTTCCCCTATCTTGACCACTTTCTACAGGGGGACGATCAAGAGCATCCTGTCATACAGCATCACAGTCTGGTTTGGAAGCATCACTGCTTCAGACAAGAAGGCAGTGCAGAGAGTGGTGAGAATGTCTGAAATTAATCATTGGCTGTTCCCTCCCTCCCATCCAGGACATAGCGCAGAAGCGTTGCTTGAGCAGGGTCCGTAAGATTATCTGGGACACTACACATCCTCTTCACAACCTGTTTTCCTTGTTACCTTCTGGGAGCAGGCTTCGTGGTATCCGTAGCAGAACATCCAGATTCAGCCATAGTTTCATTCCATACAGCATTAACCTTGTGAACTCTAAAGCTTCCTCCTTCTGTTATATATTCAAGATGGACAGTATTTAATATTTATTTCCTATGTATATGTGAGTCCTTGTTAATTCAAGTTAACAAGTAGAGAAAACAAACTTTTTATTAGTTAGGTACAGACCTGCAAAATGTCCCAAAAGCAAACAAAACACAATTCAAACAGAATTGTTCACAAGCAAGGCAAACAAAACAGGATTCCATGAACCTTGAGTCCTTTGCAAACGGTTGCCTTCAGCAACCAGCACCGCCCCCACCTTCCCTTTTTATTATGCAGCCCCAAGGCGCGGCTTTTCAATGCCTTCTCCTTCTCCCTTGGAGTTGCCCCATTGCCTCCCTCTGTATAGCTCTTATTGCCTGTCTGCATTTGGGAGCACATCTTCCTTCCCCTGTCCTGACCACTTTCTACAGGGGGACAATCGAGAGCATTCTGTCATACAGCATCACAGTCTGGTTTGGAGGCATCACTGTTTCAGACAGGAAGACAGTGCAGAGAGTGGTGAGAATGGCCCATCTTTTTGGCCCATCACCTGGAAACTGATGGGGAACAAAGAGAGTGAACACCATCCTGGAATAGTACCTCAGACTTTTCAGCAACCAATAGCAGGACAATTGGGCAGAGGTGCTGGCATTGGCGGAGTTTGCTTATTAACTCCCAGCATGCCTCCACCAGTGTCCCCATTTTTCATGAGCTGTGTGTTACATTCACAACTCTTCCCATTGGCTCTATTGGACTTCCCATTACCTACTGTGGATACTGTCCTCCAAGAACTTCATGCCATGCACCAAGTGGTGAGAAGCCAGCTAAAGACAGCCAAGGTGGACTATAAAAGATTCACAGATCAGCATCCTAGAGATGTTCCCACACTAGCTGTGGGCAACAATGTTTGGTTCTCCATACGGTACCTGCTGACATCTCAGCCATCCAAAAATTTTGATCACTGCTATTTGGGCCTGTTTCCAGTCAAAGCAGTGATTAATCTGATTGCTTTTTGATTCATTCTGCTGCGTACCATGAGAATCCACCCAGTGTTCCATCGGTTGTTGCTAGTACCAGTACTGGTCAACAGTCTGCATTGACAGGCTCCCCTGCCACCAGGATCAGTAACCCTTCAAAAAGCAGAGGAGTACGGGTTAGACAGCATTCAGGATTCCCACCAGTTGAGGGGGCAGTTCTAGTACCTAGTGGTGTGGAAAGGCTATGGACCGGAGGACTTCACCTGGGTGGACACCACTTATGTTCATGCCCCTATGTGGGAGGAGGGTGGCACACCCTCCTCACGAGGTCCACCTGGAGAGTAACATTTAAGGAGACACCATGAGGAGGGTTTTTTGCCAGGAACAAATGTTTGTTTTCCAATTACTCTCCCTTTGCCTGCTTTTGCTTTCCTTTAAGAACAACTTTTGCCCTGCATGAAAGTCTGCTTTTGCTGTGTGTGTCAAAGATTGCTTTCGCTTTGCTATGGACTATCCTTGGCTTGCTCTAGCCCTGAAGATTCTCCCTTCAGACATACCTTGCCTTGGACCCTGTCTTGTTTTGAGAAGTACTCTTTACCTTTTAATTTGAACTGTGATCTTGTTTTGTGAACTGCATTTGCATGTTGTTTCACTGTGGAAATTACTCCTCTTGGAGCTTTGCCTTGCTCTAAAGACTGCCCTTGCCTTATACCTAGACTTCTGCCTTGGGGGCTTACTGGGTAATCTATGGGCTGTTGTTTGGGAGACTGAAGATGGGGCCTGATAGGGGCCATTTGTTTAACCTTCCCAAGACAAATAAACAACTCTCTGTCAAGGCCTGCCTAGTCTTGCCCTCCTGGGTCATAACATCCACCTTGTTTGGGCAATGTGACCTGAACAAAAGGGAGGAAGAATTCTATGCTTTTACTATAGGGGTTTGGGTGGGTTCGGGCCAGAACTGGTTTTGCTTTCAGTTGTGACGAAGTGACATACTTAATATTTACATTAAAAAATCAGAATGTCTCGAAGGTGTCTGCTTGGTTGGCTTCATCATTTGGAACCCTGCCAAAAACTTTCCACTTAAAAATACTTTGTTTCTATTGCCTGTCTCATCCCTATTTTACACAGTAGAAACAAGTCTTGAGTTCAATTATTTTAATGTCCAAGAAGCAGTAACTATTTTGTGATTGGCAGCATAATGAGATGTAGCAGACATCTCCCACACATAGCAGGAGTGCTTATCCCAATTGTATTTCTGGGCCCAGTTTCCAAAAGTACTTTCCCTTCAGTTTGTCTTACAGCAGCACACTTTAGTTCTCTCTTTAATATTATTTTGGAGCCAACGTGAGGTGAGGAAAGATCACTATACAGTTAGGACACAGAGCCTACGAATTGCATCTTCTAATTCAGCATCACTATAACCCCATTCTCCTTCTGGTTTTCTCTCTCAGCTATTACTTGCATTAGATAATGTGACACGGCAGAAAGGCAGATTGTGACAAGATTAAGTAAAGGAAAGCTCATGCTATAATAAGGGATTTAGGACCAATTGCATTTTTTCATGCAATTTTGCTCTTCTGGATATATTCATCATTTCTTGAAATGATTGGGGAATCTGCATCACTTAAATACTGATATCTATATATCACTTTCAGACCTATTAATGCCCTTAATCTCCACTGGTTCTCATTTTTTACTTAGATACCTAGCTAAAAGCATAAGAAAGGATTGAGTCTTCACCTTGTCTTATTTGGATCATATCAAATGATATTTAATTATTTAACATTTAATAATATTTAATTATTATCCAGGTAGACCTTTGTATTAGATTTTAGATTACTATTCCCATTGAGACTCTGAATTGATAAGGCTATTCTTGTGTGGTTCCACTGATGGATTCCATGCATTCACATCATTTTTTCCATCTTGTTATGGTAAGCAGAAGAAACACTATAACTGAAGCTCTTTCCCCATTCCATGAAGTTGTAAAGTTTGTCCCAAGGGTGGAAACTTATGAGAACTAAGGGAATCATCATCATCAAAATATTTTCCACGTTCCATGCATTTGTGTTTTATTTCATGTGGACCATCTAATGGGAAGTAAGTTGACCTCTTAGGTAAAAGATCGTTCTACACTACGTGCATTTATGTCACTACCCCATGAGGATTTCACTATGGGAACTAAAGTGACCACTTCGACTAGAACTCTTTCCACTCTTCATTAATTTAAATTACTTCTCCTGTGTGTATCCTTTTATGGAAAGTAAGACTGTTGCTTTGAGCAAAGCTCTTTCAACACTCCATTCACTTAAATTGCTTCGCCCTTATGTGGATCTTTTTATGGGAAGTAAGACCACCGGCCTCAGCAAAAGTCTTTCCAAATTCCATGTATTTAAATGGCTTCTCCGATGTGGATCTTTTTATGGGAAGCAAGTCCACTTGCCTGAGCAAAGGTCTTTCTATTCTCCATCCATTTAAATGGCTTCTCCCGTTTGCATCCTTTTGTGGGAGGTAAGATGGCTGCTCTGACCAAAGGCCCTTCCACGCTCTATGCATTTATATGACTTCTCCCGGTGTGAATCTTGCTATGGGAGGAAAGATGAGTGCTCTGAACGAAGGTCTTTCCACACTCCATACATTTAAATGGCTTCTCTCCTGTGTGGATCTTATTATGGGAATAAAGATGAGCGCTTTGTGCAAAGGTCTTTCCACACACCATGCATTTAAATGGCTTCTCTCCTGTGTGGATTCTTTGATGGACAGTAAGATGACGCTTCGAAATAAAGATCTTTCCACACTCCATGCATTTATATGGTTTCTCTCCTGTATGAATCCTTTGATGGATAGTAAGAACATCATTCCGACTAAATGTTTTCCCACACTCGATGCATTTAAATGGCTTTTCCCCTGTATGGATCCTTTTATGAGAGGTAAGATGGCTTCTCTGACCAAAGGTCCTTCCACACTCCATACATTTGTATGGTTGCTCCCCTGTGTGGATCTTGTTATGGGAAGAAAGCTGAGTTCTCCGAGAAAAGGTCTTTCCACACTCGATGCATTTAAATGGCTTCTCCCCTGTGTGGATCCTGTTATGGGAAGAAAGCTGAGTGCTCCGAGCAAAGGTCTTTCCACACTCGATGCATTTAAATGGCTTCTCCCCTGTGTGGATCCTTTTATGAGAGGTAAGATGGCTGCTCTGACCAAAGGTCCTTCCACACTCCATACATTTGTATGGCTTCTCCCCTGTGTGGATCTTGTTATGGGAAGAAAGCTGAGTGCTCCGAGCAAAGGTCTTTCCACACTCGATGCATTTAAATGGCTTCTCCCCTGTGTGGATCCTTTTATGGGCAGTAAGATGACTGTTCCAAATAAAGGTCTTTCCACACTCCATGCATTTAAACGGCTTCTCCCTTGTATGGATCCTTTTATGGGAAGAAAGCTGAGTGCTCCGAGCAAAGGTCTTTCCACACTCGATGCATTTAAATGGCTTCTCCCCTGTGTGGATCTTGTTATGGGAAGAAAGCTGAGTGCTCCGAGCAAAGGTCTTTCCACACTCGATGCATTTAAATGGCTTCTCCCCTGTGTGGATCCTTTTATGGGCAGTAAGATGACTGTTCCAAATAAAGGTCTTTCCACACTCCATGCATTTAAACGGCTTCTCCCTTGTATGGATCCTTTTATGGGAAGAAAGATGAGTGCTGCAAGCAAAGGTCTTTCCACACTCCATGCATTTAAATGGCTTCTCCCCTGTGTGGATCTCATTATGTGAATAAAGATGAGCGCTTTGTGCAAAGGTCTTCCCACACTCCATGCACCTATATGATTTCTCCCCTATGTGGATTATTTGATGGTAAGTAAAGGAAGACTTTCGACAGAAGAATTTTCCACAATCAACACATTTGTATGGCCTCTCCCCTGTGTGAATCCTTTCATGGACAGTAAGTTGCCTGTTTTTTCTAAAATTCTTTTCCCATTCTAAGCATTTATATAGCTTCTCTTCTCTGTCAATTCCTTTTTGAGATGTAAGGGACTTACTTCCAAGAGAAAGAGTGAAAGCCCCATTGTGTCTACTTACGGCATCTTCGCCTTTGTTTTGGATTGGACAATGTTCATTTACATGCAATTGAGCTTTGATTAACTTTACACTTTTCCCAATGCATTTCTTCCTTATTGGCCCTTGATGGAGAAGATCTTGCATTGAAGCATGAATGCTTGATGAATTCTCCTGATTCCTATTATTCAACTGGTTTCTCTCATAATGTTCTTCTTCCATTTGTACTATACGTTTCTTTATTCTTTCTTCATGGTGGATCACTTGGAATGGCTCCTCAGAATTTTTATTCTCCTGCCCATTATTGCCTCCAAAGGAAAAGAGAAATGAAAATGATAACAAGATTAGGAGAAAAGATCAAATTGTAGAAAGTCAAGTGAATTACCTTCTATTTTTTTGCGAAATTACAATATACAGATAATCCTTGAGCTACGAATGTAATGGAGCCTGCTGATTACATTTATACCCGGAGGATTTGTTAATCCGTTCTGTGAATGAGCCCCTATGCCTATTCCACCCATACATTTGTAAAATGCCTTCAGTTTTCTAAGGAGTAATAAGGCAAACTTGCTGGCTCTCTCCACCAAACTAAGCTGTTATTGTTATGTTAATGCTGGAAAAAAAGAAGGGTTTCACCTTGCAAGAAAGAACTGCTGGTTCCCCCGCCCCCCAGGTTTAGCTGTGTTTGCTATTGCCTTAGGAAGAGAGGACTTTGCTTTACAAGCAAGAGCTGCTTAGAAACTGCCCCATTTGCAAGCAGAAGCAACTTTCAGTCTACATCATTTCATGGTCTGGGCGAAAAGTGTTTGTGTGGTATTGGGCGCTTAGTACCAAACTGCTGGTTTGCTAAAAAGAAGCAATTAAGGTAGGTTACCCACTTCCTACAGAAAACATGCTTAGCTTCTGTTCCTGGCCCCAAATCATAGTAACCTTCCACTCTCCACCATAATTCTCTGCCACTGTGGAGCTGGGGAGCTTGGCACATTACTGCCCATTCGCTTTTCCAAAGCATTCATTTGCTAGCCTGCCCTCCATGTCCATAATATTTCTCAGTCATCGCAGAGCTGGACAGCTTCGCATACCACTGTCAAGATCCCCTCTCTTCCCCAAACCATTCCTTCAATGACCATCGCCCGTGCAGGGAAACAAAAGTTTGTGGGACAAAAAAAAAAGATCAATCAGACCTTCCAACTTCTCAGACACACACACACAAAAAGATCTCAAAGAAAGCTGGAAGGTCTGGTTGAACTTTTTTTTAGCCCCACAAACTTTTTTTTCCCTGCATGCGGCGACAGAGAAATGCAACCGAGCTGGAAAGCAAGTTAGTGAAGGAATGCTTTGGGGAAGAGATGGGAGCTGGGCAGTGGCACAAACCTGGCATCTATTTAAAGGGGTGGCATTCCAGCTTTGATGCAGATGGGGCAGCCAGGCACAAATGCTGCAGGCAGGATGCTTGGTAGCTTCAGCACCCTCCCCGACTCTCGGGGGCTCTGCCTAATGCTTGGGTGGCTGTGTGGATAGAGCTGCGAAGGGGGCCAGGTGGTTGAAACTGCCACCCCAGGGACAATGCAGAGGTGCAGGCTTTCAGAGCTGCCGCAAATGAAATGGCAAACAGGGATCAGGAAGTGTGAGGCAGTGTGTTCAGGACCAAAGTAGCAGGTGGAGGAGACAACCTCCAGCAGGCACAGGGCAGCAGGGATTTAAAAAAGCCCCTCAAGCAGCGGAAGTATCTGATGCTCAGTAGCGGCAGAAACCTTTTGCCGTAACTCCCTCCTGGCTTTGAAACAGTGGAAGGGGACTGGGTGAGGGACCAAGCCTCTCTCCCACCCATACTCTGTAATATGGAACTCCACCTCAAGAGGGAAAGGGAAGAGGCAAGTGGGAAGCCGGATCACTGAATAGCCGGGGAGAGGTCACCAGTGGGGAGTGCTCTGGTTGCGGGGGCCTTGAGGTATGAGGGTATGGGAAGCATGGGGCACATTTCCCGCCACCTGCCTCACTTCACCTCATGGTGGTACCGTGCACTCTCCTGCTCCGTTGCAGCCGCGAACAACTTGACGGTAGGAAAGAGTGTTAAATAGGGCTTATTTTTGGCATAGAGTTTATATTCGGCGCATGGATAAAAATCAAGCTAATGCTTATTTTCAGGGAAACACGGTATGCAAATCTCACTCAAAGTCAGTTTTCAGTTAAGGAATAATCAGGGGAAACAGTCGAGATATTAGGAGATAACATAAGATTTATTGGAGTGGGTTAATCTCAGCAGACACCTGTGAAAACTGAAACAATTTTGTAACAGGTTCTTTTTTCCTATCCAAATTAATTTCCCTTTATTATTCCTCTTGCCGAAATCACATAGCTGCAGAGAAAAAAACAGGGGTCCTTCTATTAGTGCTTACAAGAAAGTCCCAAAATTACGAATATTACAGCAGCAAGGCAGTCGTTTGCCCTTATGAACGAATGCAGAGGCTCTGCAACATTCACGCTGGTTATTCCCTCCCTCCCCACCTCTACCCCAGGTCTCCCTAGGCACCAAGCCTCAAATACTCATCCCTGTGAAGATTGAAATCCTTCACTTTCTTGGCTGCTACAGGCTTTCAGTGTGTTCACAGAGAATGAAGGCCTAAAGTAATGTAAGACCATGCGAGATCACTGGGGCGAGATCTCATGCTACTGGTCTTGTGTGATCTCATACATTAGGCCTCTGTTTTCTGCAACAGAGAATTGAACCGAAGCTGGGGATGGTTCCATGTGCCTCCGGAGGCTGGACCGGGCCATCGGAGGCTTTTTCCAAGCTGCTGATGCCTGGATCTGAGGCCAGGGGAACGCTTCTGTGGCCTCCAGTGGCCCAATCGGTGTCAGAGGCCTTTTCCAGGTCGCTCCTGCCTGGATCTGGAGAAGGCCTCCGATGCCCGCATCGGGCTATTGGAGATATATGGAAGCGTCCCCTGCCCTTAGAGCCAGGCAGCAGGAGGAACTGTGGAGACAGATCTTTTCAAGGTGAGTCCTGCACAGCAGAAAGGGAGGGGGAAGCATGAGGTATCTTAGTGGGTTGAGGAGGCTTTGGGGACCTGTTCCATCACTAGGCCCTCCATGGCCTTCCCCACCCTGAGATACCTTATGTTCACTTAACAAGCTACATGCATCTTAATGAGCAAGGGAGTGACCTCCTTCGAAGTACGAGGTTCCCACAGTTTTCACAAGTGGAATGGGCAGGCACTATTAAATTCGTAACTCAAGGATTACTTCTACTGGTTAGCCACTAATCCCAAGACTCAGGATAGAAATGAAAAGGAATAAAAGTTATTAACCCATGAACTGGAAGAAATGACAACCCTTTCTAGGACAGATAAGAAAAAGCATCTGGGCTCAAATAGCTGATATTGGTGTTATTTAGCTGAGCATCTCCTCAAGACAAGAAATTAGTTTATCACTGATAGATTGAAATAGAAATGGAAAAATTCAGCAGATGAGAAGTGGCAGAGGAAGCATCTAAACAACCATAGACCCCTTTCCTTTTAGTTGTCCCAAAGATCTTATAAGAGGAGCCCTGGTGGCAAAGTGCCAGGAGGACCCAGATTGTTGGGGGCAACATGCTGACATTGTACACCAGTCACAGAGTGTGCTAAAGCACTGTGGAGTGATATGTAAGTCTAAGTGCTATTGCTGTTGCTATTCCTTCCCTGGAGCAGGAGAAAGCCAGATATGTTTCCTTCTCCTTCACAGGAGATGAGTTGGGGATTATTAATAAGAAATAGCTAATGGTAACTTTCTGAAACTCTCTGATTAATGAGTAGCAAATCCTTACCCAGAGAGGCCACATTTGTATGATTTTCCAGCATGACTTCATTATGTAGTACTTTTTGGTCAGGATCCAGCTGAGACCACTCTTCCTTGGAGAAATACACAGCCACCTCTTCAAAAGACACACGGTCACCCTGAACAAGGAAAAAGGAACAGAACAGCCCAAGAAGGATTCTCAAGATCTGGTCCATTGTTCACCAAATCCCAAAGTAATGTTAAGCACCAAGTTAAATGGCAATAAATGGAGGATTCCAAAGTTTATGTGAGAAAATAAACAATCAAAAACCTTTGACTGAAGAACTATTTGGGCAAATTTTATTAAGTTGATCGATTCTGCAGAACTTTCAATGCCTTTCAGTAAAGTAATTCTTCTACTGGTTCAATGGGTCTCTGTTTAGCATTTGCTACCACTGTGATACGTTTACTCCTTTTTCTTGAAGGACTTTTTCTAAAAAAAAATACTTCTTGTAAAAGCCTATTTGGAAGACTAGCTAGCTGAACGAATTAACTAATAGTTTTTTTAAAAAAATCCTAATAGAATTTGAGGGTAGAAATGACAAATCATTGTGTCACGACAACAGTCTTCAGAGGAAACTAAGTTGGCTGAGAGCAACATCAACCCGTTTTCCACGTTGTAACTTGAACCCGCTATTCCCTTTCCCATGTTGCTCAGGAACACAAAAATAATCCAGTCTAAATGGGGCAGGGGGAATGGAAGGAGAGAGTGGTCTGCACACCAGCTTCTCTTCTTGAAGGAAAGGAGAATACAAATCTAATCAATTAATTTCCACAACTTACTTGATTTGGAGGCTCAACCACTGTTTCAGCTCCATCATAAACACCAGAAAACCCCATCCTTTGTTTCTCTGTGAGGAATACAGAATTTTAAAATGCATCATAATTAACAAAATAGGAGGTATTCTACAGAAGGGAAGAGATAGAAAAGGTAAGGTAGCTGGGACCTCTCTGGATTATGGGAGGGCCTTCGCTTTACCTGAGGTGTCCTTTTCCTGAGAGATCCTCCTGAGAAACAGCTCCTGAGGGGGATCTGATGGATTCCTGTTTCCCTCAGGATCTCTGATCTCCACAGTGAAATAGGAGGAAGGAGAAAGAAGAATTAATGGACATCACAAAACATAAAGTGGATTCTTGTTCTCTGAACACAACCTGAAAGTCCACCCAAAACCCATCAATGAGACTGAAAGTGGTGGGACATCTCCACAAATCCGGGAAGGAGCGATAAAGAATTAAAAGAAAATCTTTATTCCATTCTGGGTTCCCTAGTTGAAGGTCTCCCACCTGCAACTCAACCTGCTCTTTTTTCTCCTCCGCCTGGCTCAAGAGGAGACCTTCAGCCAGGGCTACTGCCTGGGAGCTAGTCTCTGCTCCGCACTCCCGCACCCAGCTCTCCATCTCTGGGGGCAGGATAGCCAGGAGCTGCTCCAGAACAACCAGGTCCAGCATCTGGGCTTTGGTGTGCTTTTCTGGTCTCAGCCATCGCCTACAGAAGTTGTGGATTTGGTTGCAAAGTCCTCGGGGACCCTGAGTCTGGTATTGGACGCTCCTGAAGTTCCAGAACTGAACTTCTGAATGGATGGTTTCCTTCTGTACGATCTTCTGCCCAGTTCTTGAACAGCCTTCCCCACAACTTCCAAGCTGAATGGCAGAAGGGCCTTTTCCAATTCCCTCACTTGCTAAAAGTTGTATCTCCATTCCTTTTCTGTTCTGTAATGAAACTCCAAATGGGTTCAAGGAATCTTGTGGATCTCCAAATGCTTTTTATTCATAGGATTCTTCCTCTAGCCTCAGGACTGACCATAGTACGTCATTCAGCCCCCTTTAGCCAAAATGGCTTGCAGGTTGTATTTCTGAGATGGAAAGAAATTCCAAGAATTAGAAAGTGTGGACTTAACCAGTGAAACAACACGTGAAGATGTTGTCCTGTCCAATCCTCCTCCTAAGACAGGCTGAACTCTGGAAGATCTGACACTAGTTTAATCTTTGGTCTCCAGAGGTTGTTTCCCATTTCTTAGCCTAATCCAGCCTTAGTCCAACGTGGCCAGTTCCAGAAGTTCAGACTTCCAGCCTTAAACCCAGAGCCGTCCGGACGATTTCCGGCAAGCCTCCACCCCCCACCATGCAGAGGAAATGAGGGGAAACGGCCCCTGCCTTCTGGCGACCCCCATTTCTCTCCTTTGCTCCTCCCCCGCCTGGCCCCTGCATGGGAAAGGGCAGCAGGGGAACATGGGATCCCGGACTTCCACCCCGAGGGAAGATTTGCCAGGCCACCACTCACGGAACTCTGGAGTCTCGTCGAGATACGCGTTCCAGCAAAGCTTCCCGGCAACCTCTAGGCTTCCGGCAAAGGTCACGCCCCGCCTCTCAGGGGAGGGAGGGGGAAGAACCGAAAGAGAAACCTCTTGCTAGGAACTTTCCTTGTGCCAGAGTTTTACGCATGCTCAGTTCCCTCCTGAGGCTAAGAGCGCCCCTTTGTGGGCTCGGCGCAAAGTGCCAGGATTCCCCGAAAGGGCGGGAAAGAGAAAGATCATCTGAGGGGAAGGGAGGACATGGATGATGGGTTTGGGAGTAGGAGAAAGGCCCCCCCTTGGGCTTGCCGAAGAAAAAGAAATATCTAAAAACCAGTCCCCAAATGGAGAAAAAGCTCAAACTGATAGATATTCCAGAAATTTTACCTCACAACGACGCTGCTCGGTGGAGAAAATGGGGGCAAATGGCGTCTCCTCTGTGACTGGAGAGTGGAATTGCAAAAAGGAAGAAAATAAGGGAAAAGGAATATGAATCTCAGATATCATGAGGGGAAATGAAAACATATGGGTCTTATGTGGAGATAGGCCCCTGGTTTGGTTGTGATGGACATGGGAGTGAGGAAGATGAATTCTGAGAAGAAACATTTACTATTAAATTCTTAAACAACTTTTTCTTTAAAAGCCTTTTTCCCCTTTCTGCTCACTGAGGGTTTTGCAGACAAGTTGACATGTTAGGGGGGGGCTGTGTGGGATGGGGTGTGCAGGCAATAGTCTGCATTGACAGGCTCCACTGCCACCAGGATCAATAACCCCTCAAAAAGCAGAGGAGTATGAATTGGAGCTTTGCCTTGCTCTAAAGACTGCCCTTGCCTAATACCTGGACTTCTGCCTTGGGGACATATTGGGTATTCTATGTTCGGGAGACTGAAAGTGGGCCCTCACTAGTCAGTGGAGGGCCGTTTGTTTAACCTTCCCAAGACAAATAAACAACTCTCTGGAGACCTACCTAGTCTTTCCCTCCTGGGTCATAACTTCCATCTTGTTTGGGCAATGTGACCTGGGGTTTGGGTGGGTCAGGCCAGAACTGGTTTTGCTTTCAGTTGTGACGAAGAGACATACTTAATATTTACATTAAGAAATCAGAATGTCTCGAAGGTGTTTGCTTGGTTGGCTTCATCATTCGGAACCCTGCCAAAAACTTTCCACTTAAAAATACTGTTTCTATTGCCTATCTCTTATCCCTATTTTACACAGCAGAAACAAGTCTTGAGTTCAATTATTTTAATGTCCAAGAAGCAGTAACTATTTTGTGATCGGCAGCATGATGAGATGTAGCAGACGTCTCCCACACATAGCAAGAGTGCTTATCCCAACTGTATTTCTGGGCTGTTTCCGAAAGTACCTTCCCTTTGCTATTACTTCAGTTTGTCTTACAGCAGCACACTTTAGTTTTCTCTTTACTATTATTTTGGAGCCAACATGAGAGGTGAGGAAAGATCACTACAGTTAGGACACAGCCTATGAATTGCATCTTCTAATTCAGCATCACTATAACCCCATTCTCCTTCAGGTTTTCTCTCTCAGCTATTACTTGCATTACATAATGTGACACAGGGTGGAAAGGCGGATTGTGACAAGATTAAGTAAAGGAAAGCTCAAACTATAATAAGGGATTCAGGACCAATTGCATTTTTACATGCAACTTTGCTCTTGTGGATATATTCATCATTTCTTGGGGAACCTGCATCACTTAAATACTTTTATCTATATATCACTTTCAGACCTATTAATGCCCTTAATCTCCACTGGTTCTCATTTTTGACTTAGATACTTAGCTAAAAGCATAAGAAAGGATTGAGCCTTCACCTTGTCTTATTTGGATCATATCAAAGTAGGCCTAATATTTGTAAGGATTATTATCCAAATAGACCCTTGTATTAGATTTTAGATTACTATTCCTGTTGAGGCTCTGAATTGATAAGGATATTCTTGTGTGGTTCCATTGATGGACTCCATGCATTCACATCATTTTTTCCAAGTGCATCTTGTTATGGTAAGTAGAAGAAACATTATCTTTTTTTAAAATAAATTTTTATTAAGTAAACATTTTAAAACAGGTTGAACAGTATGACTTTTCTGGCTGTTATTTTGCCATACATACTATACCATATACCATATATCTTCCTAGTCATTGATATTTTATACCATTTACATATTGCATTTTATACTATTTATATATTTACTTACATATTTACGTCTATTTATAACATAACTTTCATTTCCATTCTTACTTTGTATTCTTTCTGATCTCTATCTTACACTCACTTTGAGGTTGGAAATCTACACTTTCTCTCTAGAAGAAACACTATCATTGAAGCTCTTTCTCCATTCCATGCAGTTGTAAGGTTTGTCCCGAGGGTGGAAACTTCATCATTGAAATACTTTCTGCACTCCATGCGTTTGTGTTTTATTCCCTGTGTGGACCATCTAATGGGAAGTAAGTTGACCTCTTAGTTAAAAGGTCATTCTATACTCCATGCATTTATGTGACTACCCCGTGAGGATTTCACTATGGGAACAAAGGTGACCGCTTCGAGTAGAACTCTTTCCACACTCCATTAATTTAAATGACTTCTCCCGTGTGTATCCTTTTATGGAAAGTAAGACTCTTGCTTTGAGCAAAGTTCTTTCAACATTCCATTCACTTAAATTGCTTCTCCCCTATGTGGATTTTTTTATGATAAGTAAGACCACTGGACTGAGCAAAGGTCTTTCCATTCTCCATGCATTTAAATGACTTCTCCCATTTTGTGGGAAGTAAGATGGCTGCTCTGACCAAAGGCCCTTCCACGCTCTATGCATTTATATGGTTTCTACCCTGTGTGAATCTTGCTATGGGAGGAAAGATGAGTGCTCTGGACAAAGGTCTTTCCACACTCCATACATTTAAAAGGCTTCTCCCATGTGGATCGTATTATGGGAATAAAGATGAGCACTTCGTGCAAAGGTCTTTCTACACACCATGCATTTAAATGGCTTCTCCCATATGGATTCTTTGATGGACAGTAAGATGACGCTTCGAAATAAAGATATTTCCACACTCCATGCATTTATATGGTTTCTCTCCTGTGTGAATCCTTTGATGGATAGTAAAAAGATCATTCCGACTAAATGTCTTTCCACACTCAATGCATTTAAATGGCTTCTCCCCTGTGTGGATCCTTTTATGAGAGGTAAGATGGCTGCTCTGACCAAAGGTCCTTCCACACTCCATACATTTGTATGGCTTCTCCCCTGTGTGGATCCTTTTATGGACAATAAGATGACTGTTCCAAAAAAAGGTCTTTCCACACTCCATGCATTTAAATGGCTTCACCCCTGTGTGGATCCTTTGATGCGCAGTGAGACGACTGTTCAAAATAAAGGTCTTTCCACACTCCATACATTTGAATGGCTTCTCCCCTGTGTGGATCTTATTATGGGAGGAAAGATGAGCGCTTTGTGCAAAGGTCTTTCCACAGGACATGCATTTAAATGGCTTCTCCCCTATGTGGATCCTTTTGTGCACAGTAAGTTGACTGCAATTAGCAAAGGTCTTTCCACACTCTATGCATTTAAATGGCTTCTCCCCTGTGTGGATTCTTTGATGGGCATTAAGATTACTTTTTCGAATAAAGGTCTTTCCACAATCCATGCATTTAAATGGTTTGTCTCCTGTGTGAATTCTTTGATGGGCAGTAAGATAATCAATCCGACTAAATATCTTTCCACACTCCATGCATTTAAATGGCTTCTCCCCTATGTGGATCATTTGATGATAAGTAAGGGAAGACTTTCGACAGAAGAGTTTTCCACAGTCAACACATTTGTATGGCCTCTCCCCTGTGTGAATCCTTTTATGGACAGTAAGTTGCCTGTTTTTTCTATAATTCTTTCCCCATTCTAAGCATTTATATGGCTTCTCTTCTCTGTCAATCCCTTTTTGAGATGTAAGGGACTTATTTCCAAGAGAAAGAGGGAAAGTCCCATTGTGTCTACTTAAGGCATCTTCACCTTTGTTTTGGACTGGACAGTGTTCATTTACATGCAATTGAGCTTTGATTAACTTTACACTTTTCCCAATGCATTTCTTCTTTATTGTCCCTTGATGGAGAAGAAGATCTTGCATTGAAGTATGAATGGTTGATGAATTCTCCTGATTCCTATTATTCAACTGGTTTCTCTCATAATGTTCTTCTTCCATTTGTGCTATACGCTTCTTTATTCTTTCTTCATGGTGGATCACTTGGAATGGCTCCTCAGAATTTTTATTCTCCTGCCCATTATTACCTCCAAAGGAAAAGAGAAATGAAAATGATAACAAGATTAGGAGAAAAGATCAAACTGTAGAAAGTCAAGTGAATTACCTTCTACATTTTTGCGAAATTGCAATATACAGATAATCCTTGAGCTACGAATGTAATGGAGCCTGCCGATTACATTTGTACCTCGAGGAGTTGTTAAGTGGATCCCGCTCTATGAATGAGCCCCTATACCTACTCCACCCATACATTCATAAAATACCTTCAGTTTTCTCAGGAGTAGGCTGCTTCTCTTCACTGAGTGGGTAATTACTGCTAAAGTGAAGATGCCACTTGCAACAAGAGCAGAAAGAATGCTGCTCTTTCATTTTGGCCAATGGGGATTTAGGAAGATGCAACGAGAGAAGCTGCTAAAACCTGGACTGTTTCTTTTCCCTCCTTCATCCTGACAATTAAAGTGCACAAAGTCTAAAACACACAGTGTCATGGCTGACATTCTGCAAGCCAACTGTTGCAAGCTGAAAGCCTGACATTATCAATTGAGGAAGGGAAGAAAAGGATTGGAATGTAAGGAGGAAGCGGGGTGGGATAGAAATCAAGCCATGCCAGCCCAAGGCGTTAGAAGCATCAGCCAATCCAAACATCTGAATTGCGAACCAAAGGTCCTTCCCCAAGCAAAATCTAACCACCTAATTGGATATTAGCTTATAACAAGGGAATAGCCAGGGAAAAGGGAAAGTTAATTGCATCTTTTGCATGCGAAAATGCCAGATCCAGCTTTGCTGCTCTTGTAACCATTTTAGTTTTAATAAAATACTTTTTTGGCTCAACAAAGGGCTAGGGGGAGTTCCTTTCCTGGAGCAGGAAATTGGGATGGGCGACACACAGCTTTTCTTACAAGTTTAGAAGAGCCAAAGCAAAGAAGGCTTTGTGTCATAGTGTATGCTAATACTTTGCAAAATAAGGCAAACTTGCTGGCTCTCTCCCCCAAACTAAGCTGTTATTATTATGTTAATGCTGGGAAAAAAAAGAAGGGTTTCACCTTACTAGATAGAACTGCAGGTTCCCCCCCAGGTTTGCTACTGCCTTAGGAAGAGAAGATTTCGCTTTAAAAGCAAGAGCTGCTCGGAAACGGCCCCATCTGCAAGCAGAAGCAGCTTTCAGTCTACGTCATTTCACAGTTTCGGCGAAAAGTATTTGGGTGCCTATGGGGTGCTTAGCAACCAAACTGTTGGGTTGCTAAAAAGAAGCAGTTAAGGTGGGTTACCCACTTTCTACCAAAAACATGCTTAGCTTCTGTTCCTGGCCCCAAATCATAGTAACCTTCCACTCTTCACCATCTTGCTCTGCCCCGCGGAGCTCGGGAGCTTGGCACATTACTACCTAGTTCCACTCGCTTTTCCAAAGCATTCATTTGCTAGCCTGCTTTCCATGTACATAACATTTCTCAGTCATTGTGGAGCTGGACAGCTTGGCATATCACTGTCAAGATCCCCTCTCTTCCCCAAACCATTCCTTCAATGACTGCCGCCTGTGCAGGAAAACAAAGGAAGTTTGTGGGACCCAAAAAAAAAAAAAAAAAAGTCAATCAGATCTTCCAACTTCTCAGACACACACACAAAAAAAGATCTTGAAAGTTGGAAGGCCTGGTTGAACTTTTTTTTAGCCTTGCAAACTTTTGTTTCTCTGTATGCACCGATGGAGAAATGCAACCGAGCTGGAAAGCAGGTTAGTGAAGGAATGCTTTGGGGAAGAGATGGGAGCTGGGCGGTGGTGCAAAGCTGGCATCTACTGGAATGGGGTGGCATTCCAGTTTTGATGCGGAAGGGGCAGCCAGGGCACAGATGCTGCAGGCAGGATGCTTGGTAGCTTCAGCACCCTCCCCAACCCTCCAGGGCTCTGCCTACTGCTTGCATGGCTGTGTGGATAGAGCTGCGAAGAGGACCAGGTGGTCGAAATTGCCACCCCAGGGACAATGCAGAAGTGCAGGCTTTCAGAGCTGCCGCAAATGAAATGGCAAACAGGGATCAGGAAGCGTGAGGCAGTGTGTTCAGGACCAAAGTAGCAGGTGGAGGGCGGCAGGGATCTAAAAAAGCCCCCCAAGCAGCGGAAGTATCTGATGTTCAGCAGCGGCAGAAGCCTTTTGCCATAACTCCCTCCTGGCTTTGAAACAGTGGAGGGAGAGTGGGTGAGGGGACCAAGTCTCTCTCCCACCCATACTCCGTAATATGGCACTCCACCTCAAGAGGAGGGAAAGGAAAGAGGCACGTGGACAGCCGGGTCATTGAATGGCTTGGGAGAGGTCACCAGTGGGGAGTGGTCTGGTTGCGGGGGCCCTGAGGTATGCGGGTATGGGATGCATGGGGCACCTTTCCCGCCACCAGCCTCACCTCACCTCATGGTGGTACTGTGCACTCTGCTGCCCCATTGCAAACAACTAGATGGTAGGACAAAGTCTTAACTAGGGCTTATTTTTGGCATAGAGTTTATATTCGGCGCATGGATAAAAATCAAATTAATGCTTATTTCCAGGGAAACACGGTATGCAAATCTCACTTAAAGTCAATTTTCAGTTAAGGAATAATCAGGGGAAACAGTCAAGGAGATTTTAGGAGATAACATAAGATTTATTGGAATGGTTAATTTCAGCAGAGACCTGTGAGAACTGAAACAATTTTGTAACAAGTCCTTTTTTTTCTATGCAAACTAATTTCCCTTTACTATTCATTTTCTCTTGCCAAAATCTCACATAGCTGAGAAAGAAACAGGGGTCCTTCTATTAGTGCTTACAAGTAAGTCCCAAAATTACGAATATTGCAGCAGCACCGCAGTCATTTCCCCTAATGAGCGACCGCAGAAGCTCTGCAACATTCACGCTGGTTATTCCCTCCCTCCCCATCTCTACACCCGGTTTCCCTAGCCACCAGGATTGAAATCCTTCACTTTTTTGGCTGCTACAGGCTTTCGGTGCGTTCACAGAGAATGAAGGCCTAAAGTAATGCAAGATCACGTGAGATCACTGGGGCAAGATCTCACGCTACTGATCTTGCGTGATCTCATACTACTTTAGGTTTCTGTTCTCTGCGACACAGAACGGAACCGAAGCCAGGGACATTTCCACATGCCTCTGAAGGCTGGATCAGTGCATCAGAGGCCTTTCCCAGGCAGCTACGGCCTGGATCTGGAGAAGGCCTCCGATGCCCACATCAGGCTATTGGAGAGACATGGAAGCGTCCCCTGGCCTTAGAGCCAGGCAGCAGGAGGAACCGTGGCAGAGGAGATGGATCTTTTCAAGGTCAGTCTTGCATGGCAGGAAGGAAGGGGGTGGCATGAGGTATCTTAGTGGGTTGAGGAGGCCTTGGGGACCTATTCCATCACTAGGCCCTCCATCGCCTTCCCCACCCTGAGATACCTTATGTTCACTTAACGAGCCACATGCATCTTAATGAGCAAGGGAGTGATCTCGTTCACGGTACAAGATTCACACGAGTTTTCATGAGTGGAATGGACAGAGTCCATTACATTCGTAACTCGAGGATTACCTGGGATTAGCCCCTAATCCCAAAACTCAGGATAGAAATGAAAAGGAATAAAAGTTATTAACCCATGAACTGGAAGAATGACAACCCTTTCTAGGACAGATAAGAAAAAGCATCTGGGCTCAAATAGCTGATATTGGTGTTATTTAGCTGAGCATCTCCTCAAGACAAGAAATTAGTTTATCACTGATAGATTGAAATAGAAATGGAAAAATGCAGATGAGAAGTGGCAGAGGAAGCATCTAAACAACCATAGACCTCTTTCCTCAACCATAGAGTTTGTCTCAAAGATCTTATAAGAGGAGCCCTGGTGGCAAAGTGCCAGGAGAACCCAGATTGTTGGGGCAACATGCTGACATTGTACACCACTCACACAGTGTGCTAAAGCACTGTGGAGTGATATGTAAGTCTAAGTGTTATTGTTGTTGCTATTCCTTCCCTGGAGCAGGAGAAAGCCAGATATGTTTCCTTCTCCTTCCCAGGAAATGAGTTGGGGATTATTAATAAGAAATAGCTAATGGTAACTTTCTGAAACTCTCTGATTAATGAGTAGCAAATCCTTACCCAGAGAGGCCACATTTGTATGATTTTCCAGCATGACTTCATTATGTAGTACTTTTTGGTCAGGATCCAGCTGAGACCACTCTTCCTTGGAGAAATACACAGCCACCTCTTCAAAAGACACACGGTCACCCTGAACAAGGAAAAAGGAACAGAACAGCCCAAGAAGGATTCTCAAGATCTGGTCCATTGTTCACCAAATCCCAAAGTAATGTTAAGCACCAAGTTAAATGGCAATAAATGGAGGATTCCAAAGTTTATGTGAGAAAATAAACAATCAAAAACCTTTGACTGAAGAACTATTTGGGCAAATTTTATTAAGTTGATCGATTCTGCAGAACTTTCAATGCCTTTCAGTAAAGTAATTCTTCTACTGGTTCAATGGGTCTCTGTTTAGCATTTGCTACCACTGTGATACGTTTACTCCTTTTTCTTGAAGGACTTTTTCTAAAAAAAAATACTTCTTGTAAAAGCCTATTTGGAAGACTAGCTAGCTGAACGAATTAACTAATAGTTTTTTTAAAAAAATCCTAATAGAATTTGAGGGTAGAAATGACAAATCATTGTGTCACGACAACAGTCTTCAGAGGAAACTAAGTTGGCTGAGAGCAACATCAACCCGTTTTCCACGTTGTAACTTGAACCCGCTATTCCCTTTCCCATGTTGCTCAGGAACACAAAAATAATCCAGTCTAAATGGGGCAGGGGGAATGGAAGGAGTGGTCTGCACACCAGCTTCTCTTCTTGAAGGAAAGGAGAATACAAATCTAATCAATTAATTTCCACAACTTACTTGATTTGGAGGCTCAACCACTGTTTCAGCTCCATCATAAACACCAGAAAACCCCATCCTTTGTTTCTCTGTGAGGAATACAGAATTTTAAAATGCATCATAATTAACAAAATAGGAGGTATTCTACAGAAGGGAAGAGATAGAAAAGGTAAGGTAGCTGGGACCTCTCTGGATTATGGGAGGGCCTTCGCTTTACCTGAGGTGTCCTTTTCCTGAGAGATCCTCCTGAGAAACAGCTCCTGAGGGGGATCTGATGGATTCCTGTTTCCCTCAGGATCTCTGATCTCCACAGTGAAATAGGAGGAAGGAGAAAGAAGAATTAATGGACATCACAAAACATAAAGTGGATTCTTGTTCTCTGAACACAACCTGAAAGTCCACCCAAAACCCATCAATGAGACTGAAAGTGGTGGGACATCTCCACAAATCCGGGAAGGAGCGATAAAGAATTAAAAGAAAATCTTTATTCCATTCTGGGTTCCCTAGTTGAAGGTCTCCCACCTGCAACTCAACCTGCTCTTTTTTCTCCTCCGCCTGGCTCAAGAGGAGACCTTCAGCCAGGGCTACTGCCTGGGAGCTAGTCTCTGCTCCGCACTCCCGCACCCAGCTCTCCATCTCTGGGGGCAGGATAGCCAGGAGCTGCTCCAGAACAACCAGGTCCAGCATCTGGGCTTTGGTGTGCTTTTCTGGTCTCAGCCATCGCCTACAGAAGTTGTGGATTTGGTTGCAAAGTCCTCGGGGACCCTGAGTCTGGTATTGGACGCTCCTGAAGTTCCAGAACTGAACTTCTGAATGGATGGTTTCCTTCTGTACGATCTTCTGCCCAGTTCTTGAACAGCCTTCCCCACAACTTCCAAGCTGAATGGCAGAAGGGCCTTTTCCAATTCCCTCACTTGCTAAAAGTTGTATCTCCATTCCTTTTCTGTTCTGTAATGAAACTCCAAATGGGTTCAAGGAATCTTGTGGATCTCCAAATGCTTTTTATTCATAGGATTCTTCCTCTAGCCTCAGGACTGACCACAGTACGTCATTCAGCCCCCTTTAGCCAAAAGACAATTTTGAAGATATACAAATGGCTTGCAGGTTGTATTTCTGAGATGGAAAGAAATTCCAAGAATTAGAAAGTGTGGACTTAACCAGTGAAACAACACGTGAAGATGTTGTCCTGTCCAATCCTCCTCCTAAGACAGGCTGAACTCTGGAAGATCTGACACTAGTTTAATCTTTGGTCTCCAGAGGTTGTTTCCCATTTCTTAGCCTAATCCAGCCTTAGTCCAACGTGGCCAGTTCCAGAAGTTCAGACTTCCAGCCTTAAACCCAGAGCCGTCCGGACGATTTCCGGCAAGCCTCCACCCCCCACCATGCAGAGGAAATGAGGGGAAACGGCCCCTGCCTTCTGGCGACCCCCATTTCTCTCCTTTGCTCCTCCCCCGCCTGGCCCCTGCATGGGAAAGGGCAGCAGGGGAACATGGGATCCCGGACTTCCACCCCGAGGGAAGATTTGCCAGGCCACCACTCACGGAACTCTGGAGTCTCGTCGAGATACGCGTTCCAGCAAAGCTTCCCGGCAACCTCTAGGCTTCCGGCAAAGGTCACGCCCCGCCTCTCAGGGGAGGGAGGGGGAAGAACCGAAAGAGAAACCTCTTGCTAGGAACTTTCCTTGTGCCAGAGTTTTACGCATGCTCAGTTCCCTCCTGAGGCTAAGAGCGCCCCTTTGTGGGCTCGGCGCAAAGTGCCAGGATTCCCCGAAAGGGCGGGAAAGAGAAAGATCATCTGAGGGGAAGGGAGGACATGGATGATGGGTTTGGGAGTAGGAGAAAGGCCCCCCCTTGGGCTTGCCGAAGAAAAAGAAATATCTAAAAACCAGTCCCCAAATGGAGAAAAAGCTCAAACTGATAGATATTCCAGAAATTTTACCTCACAACGACGCTGCTCGGTGGAGAAAATGGGGGCAAATGGCGTCTCCTCTGTGACTGGAGAGTGGAATTGCAAAAAGGAAGAAAATAAGGGAAAAGGAATATGAATCTCAGATATCATGAGGGGAAATGAAAACATATGGGTCTTATGTGGAGATAGGCCCCTGGTTTGGTTGTGATGGACATGGGAGTGAGGAAGATGAATTCTGAGAAGAAACATTTACTATTAAATTCTTAAACAACTTTTTCTTTAAAAGCCTTTTTCCCCTTTCTGCTCACTGAGGGTTTTGCAGACAAGTTGACATGTTAGGGGGGGGCTGTGTGGGATGGGGTGTGCAGGCAATAGTCTGCATTGACAGGCTCCACTGCCACCAGGATCAATAACCCCTCAAAAAGCAGAGGAGTATGAATTGGAGCTTTGCCTTGCTCTAAAGACTGCCCTTGCCTAATACCTGGACTTCTGCCTTGGGGACATATTGGGTATTCTATGTTCGGGAGACTGAAAGTGGGCCCTCACTGGTCAGTGGAGGGCCGTTTGTTTAACCTTCCCAAGACAAATAAACAACTCTCTGGAGACCTACCTAGTCTTTCCCTCCTGGGTCATAACTTCCATCTTGTTTGGGCAATGTGACCTGGGGTTTGGGTGGGTCAGGCCAGAACTGGTTTTGCTTTCAGTTGTGACGAAGAGACATACTTAATATTTACATTAAGAAATCAGAATGTCTCGAAGGTGTTTGCTTGGTTGGCTTCATCATTCGGAACCCTGCCAAAAACTTTCCACTTAAAAATACTGTTTCTATTGCCTATCTCTTATCCCTATTTTACACAGCAGAAACAAGTCTTGAGTTCAATTATTTTAATGTCCAAGAAGCAGTAACTATTTTGTGATCGGCAGCATGATGAGATGTAGCAGACGTCTCCCACACATAGCAGGAGTGCTTATCCCAACTGTATTTCTGGGCTGTTTCCGAAAGTACCTTCCCTTTGCTATTACTTCAGTTTGTCTTACAGCAGCACACTTTAGTTCTCTCTTTACTATTATTTTGGAGCCAACATGAGAGGTGAGGAAAGATCACTACAGTTAGGACACAGCCTATGAATTGCATCTTCTAATTCAGCATCACTATAACCCCATTCTCCTTCAGGTTTTCTCTCTCAGCTATTACTTGCATTACATAATGTGACACAGGGTGGAAAGGCGGATTGTGACAAGATTAAGTAAAGGAAAGCTCAAACTATAATAAGGGATTCAGGACCAATTGCATTTTTACATGCAACTTTGCTCTTGTGGATATATTCATCATTTCTTGGGGAACCTGCATCACTTAAATACTTTTATCTATATATCACTTTCAGACCTATTAATGCCCTTAATCTCCACTGGTTCTCATTTTTGACTTAGATACTTAGCTAAAAGCATAAGAAAGGATTGAGCCTTCACCTTGTCTTATTTGGATCATATCAAAGTAGGCCTAATATTTGTAAGGATTATTATCCAAATAGACCCTTGTATTAGATTTTAGATTACTATTCCTGTTGAGGCTCTGAATTGATAAGGATATTCTTGTGTGGTTCCATTGATGGACTCCATGCATTCACATCATTTTTTCCAAGTGCATCTTGTTATGGTAAGTAGAAGAAACATTATCTTTTTTTAAAATAAATTTTTATTAAGTAAACATTTTAAAACAGGTTGAACAGTATGACTTTTCTGGCTGTTATTTTGCCATACATACTATACCATATACCATATATCTTCCTAGTCATTGATATTTTATACCATTTACATATTGCATTTTATACTATTTATATATTTACTTACATATTTACGTCTATTTATAACATAACTTTCATTTCCATTCTTACTTTGTATTCTTTCTGATCTCTATCTTACACTCACTTTGAGGTTGGAAATCTACACTTTCTCTCTAGAAGAAACACTATCATTGAAGCTCTTTCTCCATTCCATGCAGTTGTAAGGTTTGTCCCGAGGGTGGAAACTTCATCATTGAAATACTTTCTGCACTCCATGCGTTTGTGTTTTATTCCCTGTGTGGACCATCTAATGGGAAGTAAGTTGACCTCTTAGTTAAAAGGTCATTCTATACTCCATGCATTTATGTGACTACCCCGTGAGGATTTCACTATGGGAACAAAGGTGACCGCTTCGAGTAGAACTCTTTCCACACTCCATTAATTTAAATGACTTCTCCCGTGTGTATCCTTTTATGGAAAGTAAGACTCTTGCTTTGAGCAAAGTTCTTTCAACATTCCATTCACTTAAATTGCTTCTCCCCTATGTGGATTTTTTTATGATAAGTAAGACCACTGGACTGAGCAAAAGTCTTTCCATTCTCCATGCATTTAAATGACTTCTCCCATTTTGTGGGAAGTAAGATGGCTGCTCTGACCAAAGGCCCTTCCACGCTCTATGCATTTATATGGTTTCTACCCTGTGTGAATCTTGCTATGGGAGGAAAGATGAGTGCTCTGGACAAAGGTCTTTCCACACTCCATACATTTAAAAGGCTTCTCCCATGTGGATCGTATTATGGGAATAAAGATGAGCACTTCGTGCAAAGGTCTTTCTACACACCATGCATTTAAATGGCTTCTCCCATATGGATTCTTTGATGGACAGTAAGATGACGCTTCGAAATAAAGATATTTCCACACTCCATGCATTTATATGGTTTCTCTCCTGTGTGAATCCTTTGATGGATAGTAAAAAGATCATTCCGACTAAATGTCTTTCCACACTCAATGCATTTAAATGGCTTCTCCCCTGTGTGGATCCTTTTATGAGAGGTAAGATGGCTGCTCTGACCAAAGGTCCTTCCACACTCCATACATTTGTATGGCTTCTCCCCGGTGTGGATCCTTTTATGGACAATAAGATGACTGTTCCAAAAAAAGGTCTTTCCACACTCCATGCATTTAAATGGCTTCACCCCTGTGTGGATCCTTTGATGCGCAGTGAGACGACTGTTCAAAATAAAGGTCTTTCCACACTCCATACATTTGAATGGCTTCTCCCCTGTGTGGATCTTATTATGGGAGGAAAGATGAGCGCTTTGTGCAAAGGTCTTTCCACAGGACATGCATTTAAATGGCTTCTCCCCTATGTGGATCCTTTTGTGCACAGTAAGTTGACTGCAATTAGCAAAGGTCTTTCCACACTCTATGCATTTAAATGGCTTCTCCCCTGTGTGGATTCTTTGATGGGCATTAAGATTACTTTTCCGAATAAAGGTCTTTCCACAATCCATGCATTTAAATGGTTTGTCTCCTGTGTGAATTCTTTGATGGGCAGTAAGATAATCAATCCGACTAAATATCTTTCCACACTCCATGCATTTAAATGGCTTCTCCCCTATGTGGATCATTTGATGATAAGTAAGGGAAGACTTTCGACAGAAGAGTTTTCCACAGTCAACACATTTGTATGGCCTCTCCCCTGTGTGAATCCTTTTATGGACAGTAAGTTGCCTGTTTTTTCTATAATTCTTTCCCCATTCTAAGCATTTATATGGCTTCTCTTCTCTGTCAATCCCTTTTTGAGATGTAAGGGACTTATTTCCAAGAGAAAGAGGGAAAGTCCCATTGTGTCTACTTAAGGCATCTTCACCTTTGTTTTGGACTGGACAGTGTTCATTTACATGCAATTGAGCTTTGATTAACTTTACACTTTTCCCAATGCATTTCTTCTTTATTGTCCCTTGATGGAGAAGAAGATCTTGCATTGAAGTATGAATGGTTGATGAATTCTCCTGATTCCTATTATTCAACTGGTTTCTCTCATAATGTTCTTCTTCCATTTGTGCTATACGCTTCTTTATTCTTTCTTCATGGTGGATCACTTGGAATGGCTCCTCAGAATTTTTATTCTCCTGCCCATTATTACCTCCAAAGGAAAAGAGAAATGAAAATGATAACAAGATTAGGAGAAAAGATCAAACTGTAGAAAGTCAAGTGAATTACCTTCTACATTTTTGCGAAATTGCAATATACAGATAATCCTTGAGCTACGAATGTAATGGAGCCTGCCGATTACATTTGTACCTCGAGGAGTTGTTAAGTGGATCCCGCTCTATGAATGAGCCCCTATACCTACTCCACCCATACATTCATAAAATACCTTCAGTTTTCTCAGGAGTAGGCTGCTTCTCTTCACTGAGTGGGTAATTACTGCTAAAGTGAAGATGCCACTTGCAACAAGAGCAGAAAGAATGCTGCTCTTTCATTTTGGCCAATGGGGATTTAGGAAGATGCAACGAGAGAAGCTGCTAAAACCTGGACTGTTTCTTTTCCCTCCTTCATCCTGACAATTAAAGTGCACAAAGTCTAAAACACACAGTGTCATGGCTGACATTCTGCAAGCCAACTGTTGCAAGCTGAAAGCCTGACATTATCAATTGAGGAAGGGAAGAAAAGGATTGGAATGTAAGGAGGAAGCGGGGTGGGATAGAAATCAAGCCATGCCAGCCCAAGGCGTTAGAAGCATCAGCCAATCCAAACATCTGAATTGCGAACCAAAGGTCCTTCCCCAAGCAAAATCTAACCACCTAATTGGATATTAGCTTATAACAAGGGAATAGCCAGGGAAAAGGGAAAGTTAATTGCATCTTTTGCATGCGAAAATGCCAGATCCAGCTTTGCTGCTCTTGTAACCATTTTAGTTTTAATAAAATACTTTTTTGGCTCAACAAAGGGCTAGGGGGAGTTCCTTTCCTGGAGCAGGAAATTGGGATGGGCGACACACAGCTTTTCTTACAAGTTTAGAAGAGCCAAAGCAAAGAAGGCTTTGTGTCATAGTGTATGCTAATACTTTGCAAAATAAGGCAAACTTGCTGGCTCTCTCCCCCAAACTAAGCTGTTATTATTATGTTAATGCTGGGAAAAAAAAGAAGGGTTTCACCTTACTAGATAGAACTGCAGGTTCCCCCCCAGGTTTGCTACTGCCTTAGGAAGAGAAGATTTCGCTTTAAAAGCAAGAGCTGCTCGGAAACGGCCCCATCTGCAAGCAGAAGCAGCTTTCAGTCTACGTCATTTCACAGTTTCGGCGAAAAGTATTTGGGTGCCTATGGGGTGCTTAGCAACCAAACTGTTGGGTTGCTAAAAAGAAGCAGTTAAGGTGGGTTACCCACTTTCTACCAAAAACATGCTTAGCTTCTGTTCCTGGCCCCAAATCATAGTAACCTTCCACTCTTCACCATCTTGCTCTGCCCCGCGGAGCTCGGGAGCTTGGCACATTACTACCTAGTTCCACTCGCTTTTCCAAAGCATTCATTTGCTAGCCTGCTTTCCATGTACATAACATTTCTCAGTCATTGTGGAGCTGGACAGCTTGGCATATCACTGTCAAGATCCCCTCTCTTCCCCAAACCATTCCTTCAATGACTGCCGCCTGTGCAGGAAAACAAAGGAAGTTTGTGGGACCCAAAAAAAAAAAAAAAAAAGTCAATCAGATCTTCCAACTTCTCAGACACACACACAAAAAAAGATCTTGAAAGTTGGAAGGCCTGGTTGAACTTTTTTTTAGCCTTGCAAACTTTTGTTTCTCTGTATGCACCGATGGAGAAATGCAACCGAGCTGGAAAGCAGGTTAGTGAAGGAATGCTTTGGGGAAGAGATGGGAGCTGGGCGGTGGTGCAAAGCTGGCATCTACTGGAATGGGGTGGCATTCCAGTTTTGATGCGGAAGGGGCAGCCAGGGCACAGATGCTGCAGGCAGGATGCTTGGTAGCTTCAGCACCCTCCCCAACCCTCCAGGGCTCTGCCTACTGCTTGCATGGCTGTGTGGATAGAGCTGCGAAGAGGACCAGGTGGTCGAAATTGCCACCCCAGGGACAATGCAGAAGTGCAGGCTTTCAGAGCTGCCGCAAATGAAATGGCAAACAGGGATCAGGAAGCGTGAGGCAGTGTGTTCAGGACCAAAGTAGCAGGTGGAGGGCGGCAGGGATCTAAAAAAGCCCCCCAAGCAGCGGAAGTATCTGATGTTCAGCAGCGGCAGAAGCCTTTTGCCATAACTCCCTCCTGGCTTTGAAACAGTGGAGGGAGAGTGGGTGAGGGGACCAAGTCTCTCTCCCACCCATACTCCGTAATATGGCACTCCACCTCAAGAGGAGGGAAAGGAAAGAGGCACGTGGACAGCCGGGTCATTGAATGGCTTGGGAGAGGTCACCAGTGGGGAGTGGTCTGGTTGCGGGGGCCCTGAGGTATGCGGGTATGGGATGCATGGGGCACCTTTCCCGCCACCAGCCTCACCTCACCTCATGGTGGTACTGTGCACTCTGCTGCCCCATTGCAAACAACTAGATGGTAGGACAAAGTCTTAACTAGGGCTTATTTTTGGCATAGAGTTTATATTCGGCGCATGGATAAAAATCAAATTAATGCTTATTTCCAGGGAAACACGGTATGCAAATCTCACTTAAAGTCAATTTTCAGTTAAGGAATAATCAGGGGAAACAGTCAAGGAGATTTTAGGAGATAACATAAGATTTATTGGAATGGTTAATTTCAGCAGAGACCTGTGAGAACTGAAACAATTTTGTAACAAGTCCTTTTTTTTCTATGCAAACTAATTTCCCTTTACTATTCATTTTCTCTTGCCAAAATCTCACATAGCTGAGAAAGAAACAGGGGTCCTTCTATTAGTGCTTACAAGTAAGTCCCAAAATTACGAATATTGCAGCAGCACCGCAGTCATTTCCCCTAATGAGCGACCGCAGAAGCTCTGCAACATTCACGCTGGTTATTCCCTCCCTCCCCATCTCTACACCCGGTTTCCCTAGCCACCAGGATTGAAATCCTTCACTTTTTTGGCTGCTACAGGCTTTCGGTGCGTTCACAGAGAATGAAGGCCTAAAGTAATGCAAGATCACGTGAGATCACTGGGGCAAGATCTCACGCTACTGATCTTGCGTGATCTCATACTACTTTAGGTTTCTGTTCTCTGCGACACAGAACGGAACCGAAGCCAGGGACATTTCCACATGCCTCTGAAGGCTGGATCAGTGCATCAGAGGCCTTTCCCAGGCAGCTACGGCCTGGATCTGGAGAAGGCCTCCGATGCCCACATCAGGCTATTGGAGAGACATGGAAGCGTCCCCTGGCCTTAGAGCCAGGCAGCAGGAGGAACCGTGGCAGAGGAGATGGATCTTTTCAAGGTCAGTCTTGCATGGCAGGAAGGAAGGGGGTGGCATGAGGTATCTTAGTGGGTTGAGGAGGCCTTGGGGACCTATTCCATCACTAGGCCCTCCATCGCCTTCCCCACCCTGAGATACCTTATGTTCACTTAACGAGCCACATGCATCTTAATGAGCAAGGGAGTGATCTCGTTCACGGTACAAGATTCACACGAGTTTTCATGAGTGGAATGGACAGAGTCCATTACATTCGTAACTCGAGGATTACCTGGGATTAGCCCCTAATCCCAAAACTCAGGATAGAAATGAAAAGGAATAAAAGTTATTAACCCATGAACTGGAAGAATGACAACCCTTTCTAGGACAGATAAGAAAAAGCATCTGGGCTCAAATAGCTGATATTGGTGTTATTTAGCTGAGCATCTCCTCAAGACAAGAAATTAGTTTATCACTGATAGATTGAAATAGAAATGGAAAAATGCAGATGAGAAGTGGCAGAGGAAGCATCTAAACAACCATAGACCTCTTTCCTCAACCATAGATGTTTGTCTCAAAGATCTTATAAGAGGAGCCCTGGTGGCAAAGTGCCAGGAGAACCCAGATTGTTGGGGCAACATGCTGACATTGTACACCACTCACACAGTGTGCTAAAGCACTGTGGAGTGATATGTAAGTCTAAGTGTTATTGTTGTTGCTATTCCTTCCCTGGAGCAGGAGAAAGCCAGATATGTTTCCTTCTCCTTCCCAGGAAATGAGTTGGGGATTATTAATAAGAAATAGCTAATGGTAACTTTCTGAAACTCTCTGATTAATGAGTAGCAAATCCTTACCCAGAGAGGCCACATTTGTATGATTTTCCAGCATGACTTCATTATGTAGTACTTTTTGGTCAGGATCCAGCTGAGACCACTCTTCCTTGGAGAAATACACAGCCACCTCTTCAAAAGACACACGGTCACCCTGAACAAGGAAAAAGGAACAGAACAGCCCAAGGAGGATTCTCAAGATCTGGTCCATTGTTCACCAAATCCCAGAGTAAAGTTATGCACCAAGTTAAATGGCAGTAAATGGAGGATTCCAAGGTTTATGTGAGAAAATAAACAATCAAAAACCTTTGACTGAAGAACTATTTGGGCAAATTTTATCAAGTTGATCGATTCTGCAGAACTTTCAATGCCTTTCAGTAAAGTAATTCCACTACTGGTTCAATGGGTCTCTGTTTAGCATTTGCTACCACTGTGATACTTTTACTCCTTTTTCTTGAAGGACTTTTTCTAAAAAAATACTTCTTGTAAAAGCCTATTTGGAAGACTAGCTAGCTGAACGAATTAACGAATAGTCTTTTAAAAAAATCCTAATAGAATTAGAGGGTAGAAATGACAAATCATTGTGTCACGACAACAGTCTTCAGAGGAAACTAAGTTGGCTGAGAGCAACATCAACCCGTTTTCCACGTTGTAACTTGAACCCGCTATTCCCTTTCCCATGTTGCTCAGGAACACAAAAATAATCCAGTCTAAATGGGGCAGGGGGAATGGAAGGAGTGGTCTGCACACCAGCTTCTCTTCTTGAAGGAAAGGAGAATACAAATCTAATCAATTAATTTCCACAACTTACTTGATTTGGAGGCTCAACCACTGTTTCAGCTCCATCATAAACACCAGAAAACCCCATCCTTTGTTTCTCTGTGAGGAATACAGAATTTTAAAATGCATCATAATTAACAAAATAGGAGGTATTCTACAGAAGGGAAGAGATAGAAAAGGTAAGGTAGCTGGGACCTCTCTGGATTATGGGAGGGCCTTCGCTTTACCTGAGGTGTCCTTTTCCTGAGAGATCCTCCTGAGAAACAGCTCCTGAGGGGGATCTGATGGATTCCTGTTTCCCTCAGGATCTCTGATCTCCACAGTGAAATAGGAGGAAGGAGAAAGAAGAATTAATGGACATCACAAAACATAAAGTGGATTCTTGTTCTCTGAACACAACCTGAAAGTCCACCCAAAACCCATCAATGAGACTGAAAGTGGTGGGACATCTCCACAAATCCGGGAAGGAGCGATAAAGAATTAAAAGAAAATCTTTATTCCATTCTGGGTTCCCTAGTTGAAGGTCTCCCACCTGCAACTCAACCTGCTCTTTTTTCTCCTCCGCCTGGCTCAAGAGGAGACCTTCAGCCAGGGCTACTGCCTGGGAGCTAGTCTCTGCTCCGCACTCCCGCACCCAGCTCTCCATCTCTGGGGGCAGGATAGCCAGGAGCTGCTCCAGAACAACCAGGTCCAGCATCTGGGCTTTGGTGTGCTTTTCTGGTCTCAGCCATCGCCTACAGAAGTTGTGGATTTGGTTGCAAAGTCCTCGGGGACCCTGAGTCTGGTATTGGACGCTCCTGAAGTTCCAGAACTGAACTTCTGAATGGATGGTTTCCTTCTGTACGATCTTCTGCCCAGTTCTTGAACAGCCTTCCCCACAACTTCCAAGCTGAATGGCAGAAGGGCCTTTTCCAATTCCCTCACTTGCTAAAAGTTGTATCTCCATTCCTTTTCTGTTCTGTAATGAAACTCCAAATGGGTTCAAGGAATCTTGTGGATCTCCAAATGCTTTTTATTCATAGGATTCTTCCTCTAGCCTCAGGACTGACCATAGTACGTCATTCAGCCCCCTTTAGCCAAAAGACAATTTTGAAGATATACAAATGGCTTGCAGGTTGTATTTCTGAGATGGAAAGAAATTCCAAGAATTAGAAAGTGTGGACTTAACCAGTGAAACAACACGTGAAGATGTTGTCCTGTCCAATCCTCCTCCTAAGACAGGCTGAACTCTGGAAGATCTGACACTAGTTTAATCTTTGGTCTCCAGAGGTTGTTTCCCATTTCTTAGCCTAATCCAGCCTTAGTCCAACGTGGCCAGTTCCAGAAGTTCAGACTTCCAGCCTTAAACCCAGAGCCGTCCGGACGATTTCCGGCAAGCCTCCACCCCCCACCATGCAGAGGAAATGAGGGGAAACGGCCCCTGCCTTCTGGCGACCCCCATTTCTCTCCTTTGCTCCTCCCCCGCCTGGCCCCTGCATGGGAAAGGGCAGCAGGGGAACATGGGATCCCGGACTTCCACCCCGAGGGAAGATTTGCCAGGCCACCACTCACGGAACTCTGGAGTCTCGTCGAGATACGCGTTCCAGCAAAGCTTCCCGGCAACCTCTAGGCTTCCGGCAAAGGTCACGCCCCGCCTCTCAGGGGAGGGAGGGGGAAGAACCGAAAGAGAAACCTCTTGCTAGGAACTTTCCTTGTGCCAGAGTTTTACGCATGCTCAGTTCCCTCCTGAGGCTAAGAGCGCCCCTTTGTGGGCTCGGCGCAAAGTGCCAGGATTCCCCGAAAGGGCGGGAAAGAGAAAGATCATCTGAGGGGAAGGGAGGACATGGATGATGGGTTTGGGAGTAGGAGAAAGGCCCCCCCTTGGGCTTGCCGAAGAAAAAGAAATATCTAAAAACCAGTCCCCAAATGGAGAAAAAGCTCAAACTGATAGATATTCCAGAAATTTTACCTCACAACGACGCTGCTCGGTGGAGAAAATGGGGGCAAATGGCGTCTCCTCTGTGACTGGAGAGTGGAATTGCAAAAAGGAAGAAAATAAGGGAAAAGGAATATGAATCTCAGATATCATGAGGGGAAATGAAAACATATGGGTCTTATGTGGAGATAGGCCCCTGGTTTGGTTGTGATGGACATGGGAGTGAGGAAGATGAATTCTGAGAAGAAACATTTACTATTAAATTCTTAAACAACTTTTTCTTTAAAAGCCTTTTTCCCCTTTCTGCTCACTGAGGGTTTTGCAGACAAGTTGACATGTTAGGGGGGGGCTGTGTGGGATGGGGTGTGCAGGCAATAGTCTGCATTGACAGGCTCCACTGCCACCAGGATCAATAACCCCTCAAAAAGCAGAGGAGTATGAATTGGAGCTTTGCCTTGCTCTAAAGACTGCCCTTGCCTAATACCTGGACTTCTGCCTTGGGGACATATTGGGTATTCTATGTTCGGGAGACTGAAAGTGGGCCCTCACTGGTCAGTGGAGGGCCGTTTGTTTAACCTTCCCAAGACAAATAAACAACTCTCTGGAGACCTACCTAGTCTTTCCCTCCTGGGTCATAACTTCCATCTTGTTTGGGCAATGTGACCTGGGGTTTGGGTGGGTCAGGCCAGAACTGGTTTTGCTTTCAGTTGTGACGAAGAGACATACTTAATATTTACATTAAGAAATCAGAATGTCTCGAAGGTGTTTGCTTGGTTGGCTTCATCATTCGGAACCCTGCCAAAAACTTTCCACTTAAAAATACTGTTTCTATTGCCTATCTCTTATCCCTATTTTACACAGCAGAAACAAGTCTTGAGTTCAATTATTTTAATGTCCAAGAAGCAGTAACTATTTTGTGATCGGCAGCATGATGAGATGTAGCAGACGTCTCCCACACATAGCAGGAGTGCTTATCCCAACTGTATTTCTGGGCTGTTTCCGAAAGTACCTTCCCTTTGCTATTACTTCAGTTTGTCTTACAGCAGCACACTTTAGTTCTCTCTTTACTATTATTTTGGAGCCAACATGAGAGGTGAGGAAAGATCACTACAGTTAGGACACAGCCTATGAATTGCATCTTCTAATTCAGCATCACTATAACCCCATTCTCCAGGTTTTCTCTCTCAGCTATTACTTGCATTACATAATGTGACACAGGGTGGAAAGGCGGATTGTGACAAGATTAAGTAAAGGAAAGCTCAAACTATAATAAGGGATTCAGGACCAATTGCATTTTTACATGCAACTTTGCTCTTGTGGATATATTCATCATTTCTTGGGGAACCTGCATCACTTAAATACTTTTATCTATATATCACTTTCAGACCTATTAATGCCCTTAATCTCCACTGGTTCTCATTTTTGACTTAGATACTTAGCTAAAAGCATAAGAAAGGATTGAGCCTTCACCTTGTCTTATTTGGATCATATCAAAGTAGGCCTAGTATTTGTAAGGATTATTATCCAAATAGACCCTTGTATTAGATTTTAGATTACTATTCCTGTTGAGGCTCTGAATTGATAAGGATATTCTTGTGTGGTTCCATTGATGGACTCCATGCATTCACATCATTTTTTCCAAGTGCATCTTGTTATGGTAAGTAGAAGAAACATTATCTTTTTTTAAAATAAATTTTTATTAAGTAAACATTTTAAAACAGGTTGAACAGTATGACTTTTCTGGCTGTTATTTTGCCATACATACTATACCATATACCATATATCTTCCTAGTCATTGATATTTTATACCATTTACATATTGCATTTTATACTATTTATATATTTACTTACATATTTACGTCTATTTATAACATAACTTTCATTTCCATTCTTACTTTGTATTCTTTCTGATCTCTATCTTACACTCACTTTGAGGTTGGAAATCTACACTTTCTCTCTAGAAGAAACACTATCATTGAAGCTCTTTCTCCATTCCATGCAGTTGTAAGGTTTGTCCCGAGGGTGGAAACTTCATCATTGAAATACTTTCTGCACTCCATGCGTTTGTGTTTTATTCCCTGTGTGGACCATCTAATGGGAAGTAAGTTGACCTCTTAGTTAAAAGGTCATTCTATACTCCATGCATTTATGTGACTACCCCGTGAGGATTTCACTATGGGAACAAAGGTGACCGCTTCGAGTAGAACTCTTTCCACACTCCATTAATTTAAATGACTTCTCCCGTGTGTATCCTTTTATGGAAAGTAAGACTCTTGCTTTGAGCAAAGTTCTTTCAACATTCCATTCACTTAAATTGCTTCTCCCCTATGTGGATTTTTTTATGATAAGTAAGACCACTGGACTGAGCAAAAGTCTTTCCATTCTCCATGCATTTAAATGACTTCTCCCATTTTGTGGGAAGTAAGATGGCTGCTCTGACCAAAGGCCCTTCCACGCTCTATGCATTTATATGGTTTCTACCCTGTGTGAATCTTGCTATGGGAGGAAAGATGAGTGCTCTGGACAAAGGTCTTTCCACACTCCATACATTTAAAAGGCTTCTCCCATGTGGATCGTATTATGGGAATAAAGATGAGCACTTCGTGCAAAGGTCTTTCTACACACCATGCATTTAAATGGCTTCTCCCATATGGATTCTTTGATGGACAGTAAGATGACGCTTCGAAATAAAGATATTTCCACACTCCATGCATTTATATGGTTTCTCTCCTGTGTGAATCCTTTGATGGATAGTAAAAAGATCATTCCGACTAAATGTCTTTCCACACTCAATGCATTTAAATGGCTTCTCCCCTGTGTGGATCCTTTTATGAGAGGTAAGATGGCTGCTCTGACCAAAGGTCCTTCCACACTCCATACATTTGTATGGCTTCTCCCCTGTGTGGATCCTTTTATGGACAATAAGATGACTGTTCCAAAAAAAGGTCTTTCCACACTCCATGCATTTAAATGGCTTCACCCCTGTGTGGATCCTTTGATGCGCAGTGAGACGACTGTTCAAAATAAAGGTCTTTCCACACTCCATACATTTGAATGGCTTCTCCCCTGTGTGGATCTTATTATGGGAGGAAAGATGAGCGCTTTGTGCAAAGGTCTTTCCACAGGACATGCATTTAAATGGCTTCTCCCCTATGTGGATCCTTTTGTGCACAGTAAGTTGACTGCAATTAGCAAAGGTCTTTCCACACTCTATGCATTTAAATGGCTTCTCCCCTGTGTGGATTCTTTGATGGGCATTAAGATTACTTTTTCGAATAAAGGTCTTTCCACAATCCATGCATTTAAATGGTTTGTCTCCTGTGTGAATTCTTTGATGGGCAGTAAGATAATCAATCCGACTAAATATCTTTCCACACTCCATGCATTTAAATGGCTTCTCCCCTATGTGGATCATTTGATGATAAGTAAGGGAAGACTTTCGACAGAAGAGTTTTCCACAGTCAACACATTTGTATGGCCTCTCCCCTGTGTGAATCCTTTTATGGACAGTAAGTTGCCTGTTTTTTCTATAATTCTTTCCCCATTCTAAGCATTTATATGGCTTCTCTTCTCTGTCAATCCCTTTTTGAGATGTAAGGGACTTATTTCCAAGAGAAAGAGGGAAAGTCCCATTGTGTCTACTTAAGGCATCTTCACCTTTGTTTTGGACTGGACAGTGTTCATTTACATGCAATTGAGCTTTGATTAACTTTACACTTTTCCCAATGCATTTCTTCTTTATTGTCCCTTGATGGAGAAGAAGATCTTGCATTGAAGTATGAATGGTTGATGAATTCTCCTGATTCCTATTATTCAACTGGTTTCTCTCATAATGTTCTTCTTCCATTTGTGCTATACGCTTCTTTATTCTTTCTTCATGGTGGATCACTTGGAATGGCTCCTCAGAATTTTTATTCTCCTGCCCATTATTACCTCCAAAGGAAAAGAGAAATGAAAATGATAACAAGATTAGGAGAAAAGATCAAACTGTAGAAAGTCAAGTGAATTACCTTCTACATTTTTGCGAAATTGCAATATACAGATAATCCTTGAGCTACGAATGTAATGGAGCCTGCCGATTACATTTGTACCTCGAGGATTTGTTAAGTGGATCCCGCTCTATGAATGAGCCCCTATACCTACTCCACCCATACATTCATAAAATACCTTCAGTTTTCTCAGGAGTAGGCTGCTTCTCTTCACTGAGTGGGTAATTACTGCTAAAGTGAAGATGCCACTTGCAACAAGAGCAGAAAGAATGCTGCTCTTTCATTTTGGCCAATGGGGATTTAGGAAGATGCAACGAGAGAAGCTGCTAAAACCTGGACTGTTTCTTTTCCCTCCTTCATCCTGACAATTAAAGTGCACAAAGTCTAAAACACACAGTGTCATGGCTGACATTCTGCAAGCCAACTGTTGCAAGCTGAAAGCCTGACATTATCAATTGGGGAAGAGAAGAAAAGGATTGGAATGTAAGGAGGAAGCGGGGTGGGATAGAAATCAAGCCATGCCAGCCCAAGGCGTTAGAAGCATCAGCCAATCCAAACATCTGAATTGCGAACCAAAGGTCCTTCCCCAAGCAAAATCTAACCACCTAATTGGATATTAGCTTATAACAAGGGAATAGCCAGGGAAAAGGGAAAGTTAATTGCATCTTTTGCATGCGAAAATGCCAGATCCAGCTTTGCTGCTCTTGTAACCATTTTAGTTTTAATAAAATACTTTTTTGGCTCAACAAAGGGCTAGGGGGAGTTCCTTTCCTGGAGCAGGAAATTGGGATGGGCGACACACAGCTTTTCTTACAAGTTTAGAAGAGCCAAAGCAAAGAAGGCTTTGTGTCATAGTGTATGCTAATACTTTGCAAAATAAGGCAAACTTGCTGGCTCTCTCCCCCAAACTAAGCTGTTATTATTATGTTAATGCTGGGAAAAAAAAGAAGGGTTTCACCTTACTAGATAGAACTGCAGGTTCCCCCCCAGGTTTGCTACTGCCTTAGGAAGAGAAGATTTCGCTTTAAAAGCAAGAGCTGCTCGGAAACGGCCCCATCTGCAAGCAGAAGCAGCTTTCAGTCTACGTCATTTCACAGTTTCGGCGAAAAGTATTTGGGTGCCTATGGGGTGCTTAGCAACCAAACTGTTGGGTTGCTAAAAAGAAGCAGTTAAGGTGGGTTACCCACTTTCTACCAAAAACATGCTTAGCTTCTGTTCCTGGCCCCAAATCATAGTAACCTTCCACTCTTCACCATCTTGCTCTGCCCCGCGGAGCTCGGGAGCTTGGCACATTACTACCTAGTTCCACTCGCTTTTCCAAAGCATTCATTTGCTAGCCTGCTTTCCATGTACATAACATTTCTCAGTCATTGTGGAGCTGGACAGCTTGGCATATCACTGTCAAGATCCCCTCTCTTCCCCAAACCATTCCTTCAATGACTGCCGCCTGTGCAGGAAAACAAAGGAAGTTTGTGGGACCCAAAAAAAAAAAAAAAAAAGTCAATCAGATCTTCCAACTTCTCAGACACACACACAAAAAAAGATCTTGAAAGTTGGAAGGCCTGGTTGAACTTTTTTTTAGCCTTGCAAACTTTTGTTTCTCTGTATGCACCGATGGAGAAATGCAACCGAGCTGGAAAGCAGGTTAGTGAAGGAATGCTTTGGGGAAGAGATGGGAGCTGGGCGGTGGTGCAAAGCTGGCATCTACTGGAATGGGGTGGCATTCCAGTTTTGATGCGGAAGGGGCAGCCAGGGCACAGATGCTGCAGGCAGGATGCTTGGTAGCTTCAGCACCCTCCCCAACCCTCCAGGGCTCTGCCTACTGCTTGCATGGCTGTGTGGATAGAGCTGCGAAGAGGACCAGGTGGTCGAAATTGCCACCCCAGGGACAATGCAGAAGTGCAGGCTTTCAGAGCTGCCGCAAATGAAATGGCAAACAGGGATCAGGAAGCGTGAGGCAGTGTGTTCAGGACCAAAGTAGCAGGTGGAGGGCGGCAGGGATCTAAAAAAGCCCCCCAAGCAGCGGAAGTATCTGATGTTCAGCAGCGGCAGAAGCCTTTTGCCATAACTCCCTCCTGGCTTTGAAACAGTGGAGGGAGAGTGGGTGAGGGGACCAAGTCTCTCTCCCACCCATACTCCGTAATATGGCACTCCACCTCAAGAGGAGGGAAAGGAAAGAGGCACGTGGACAGCCGGGTCATTGAATGGCTTGGGAGAGGTCACCAGTGGGGAGTGGTCTGGTTGCGGGGGCCCTGAGGTATGCGGGTATGGGATGCATGGGGCACCTTTCCCGCCACCAGCCTCACCTCACCTCATGGTGGTACTGTGCACTCTGCTGCCCCATTGCAAACAACTAGATGGTAGGACAAAGTCTTAACTAGGGCTTATTTTTGGCATAGAGTTTATATTCGGCGCATGGATAAAAATCAAATTAATGCTTATTTCCAGGGAAACACGGTATGCAAATCTCACTTAAAGTCAATTTTCAGTTAAGGAATAATCAGGGGAAACAGTCAAGGAGATTTTAGGAGATAACATAAGATTTATTGGAATGGTTAATTTCAGCAGAGACCTGTGAGAACTGAAACAATTTTGTAACAAGTCCTTTTTTTTCTATGCAAACTAATTTCCCTTTACTATTCATTTTCTCTTGCCAAAATCTCACATAGCTGAGAAAGAAACAGGGGTCCTTCTATTAGTGCTTACAAGTAAGTCCCAAAATTACGAATATTGCAGCAGCACCGCAGTCATTTCCCCTAATGAGCGACCGCAGAAGCTCTGCAACATTCACGCTGGTTATTCCCTCCCTCCCCATCTCTACACCCGGTTTCCCTAGCCACCAGGATTGAAATCCTTCACTTTTTTGGCTGCTACAGGCTTTCGGTGCGTTCACAGAGAATGAAGGCCTAAAGTAATGCAAGATCACGTGAGATCACTGGGGCAAGATCTCACGCTACTGATCTTGCGTGATCTCATACTACTTTAGGTTTCTGTTCTCTGCGACACAGAACGGAACCGAAGCCAGGGACATTTCCACATGCCTCTGAAGGCTGGATCAGTGCATCAGAGGCCTTTCCCAGGCAGCTACGGCCTGGATCTGGAGAAGGCCTCCGGTGCCCACATCAGGCTATTGGAGAGACATGGAAGCGTCCCCTGGCCTTAGAGCCAGGCAGCAGGAGGAACCGTGGCAGAGGAGATGGATCTTTTCAAGGTCAGTCTTGCATGGCAGGAAGGAAGGGGGTGGCATGAGGTATCTTAGTGGGTTGAGGAGGCCTTGGGGACCTATTCCATCACTAGGCCCTCCATCGCCTTCCCCACCCTGAGATACCTTATGTTCACTTAACGAGCCACATGCATCTTAATGAGCAAGGGAGTGATCTCGTTCACGGTACAAGATTCACACGAGTTTTCATGAGTGGAATGGACAGAGTCCATTACATTCGTAACTCGAGGATTACCTGGGATTAGCCCCTAATCCCAAAACTCAGGATAGAAATGAAAAGGAATAAAAGTTATTAACCCATGAACTGGAAGAATGACAACCCTTTCTAGGACAGATAAGAAAAAGCATCTGGGCTCAAATAGCTGATATTGGTGTTATTTAGCTGAGCATCTCCTCAAGACAAGAAATTAGTTTATCACTGATAGATTGAAATAGAAATGGAAAAATGCAGATGAGAAGTGGCAGAGGAAGCATCTAAACAACCATAGACCTCTTTCCTCAACCATAGATCTTTGTCTCAAAGATCTTATAAGAGGAGCCCTGGTGGCAAAGTGCCAGGAGAACCCAGATTGTTGGGGCAACATGCTGACATTGTACACCACTCACACAGTGTGCTAAAGCACTGTGGAGTGATATGTAAGTCTAAGTGTTATTGTTGTTGCTATTCCTTCCCTGGAGCAGGAGAAAGCCAGATATGTTTCCTTCTCCTTCCCAGGAAATGAGTTGGGGATTATTAATAAGAAATAGCTAATGGTAACTTTCTGAAACTCTCTGATTAATGAGTAGCAAATCCTTACCCAGAGAGGCCACATTTGTATGATTTTCCAGCATGACTTCATTATGTAGTACTTTTTGGTCAGGATCCAGCTGAGACCACTCTTCCTTGGAGAAATACACAGCCACCTCTTCAAAAGACACACGGTCACCCTGAACAAGGAAAAAGGAACAGAACAGCCCAAGGAGGATTCTCAAGATCTGGTCCATTGTTCACCAAATCCCAGAGTAAAGTTATGCACCAAGTTAAATGGCAGTAAATGGAGGATTCCAAGGTTTATGTGAGAAAATAAACAATCAAAAACCTTTGACTGAAGAACTATTTGGGCAAGTTTTATCAAGTTGATCGATTCTGCAGAACTTTTAATGCCTTCAGTAAAGTAATTCTTCTACTGGTTCAGTGGGTCTCTGTTTAGCATTTGCTACCACTGTGATACTTTTACTCCTTTTTCTTTAAGGACTTTTTCTAAAAAAATACTTCTTGTAAAAGCCTATTTGGAACACTAGCTAGCAGAACGAATTAATGAATAGTCTTTAAAAATAATCCTAACAGAATTGAGGGTAGAAATGACAAATCATTGTGTCACGACAACAGTCTTCAGAGGAAACTAAGTTGGCTGAGAGCAACATCAACCCGTTTTCCATGTTGCAACTTGAACCCGCTATTTCCTTTTCCATGTTGCTCAGGAACACAAAAATAATCCAGTCTAAATGGGGTAGGGGGAATGGAAGGAGAGAGTGGTCTGCACACCAGCTTCTCTTCTTGAAGGAAAGGAGAATACAAATCTAATCAATTAATTTCCATAACTTACTTGATATGGAGGTTCAGCCACTGTTTCAGCTCCATCATAAACACCAGAAAACCCCATCCTTTGTTTCTCTGTGAGGAATATAGAAATTTAAAATGTATCATAATTAACAAAATAGGAGGTATTCTACAGAAGGGAAGAGATAGAAAAGGTAAGGTAGCTGGGACCTGTCTGGATTATGGGAGGGCCTTCGCTTTACCTGAGGTGTCCTTTTCCTGAGAGATCCTCCTGAGAAACAGCTCCTGAGGGGGATCTGATGGATTCCTGTTTCCCTCAGGATCTCTGATCTCCACAGTGAAATAGGAGGAAGGAGAAAGAAGAATTAATGGACATCACAAAACATAAAGTGGATTCTTGTTCTCTGAACACAACCTGAAAATCCCCCCAAAACCCATCAATGAGACTGAAAGTGGTGGGACATCTCCACATACTATGAACACCAGAGAAATCTGGGAAGGAGCGATAAAGAATTAAAAGAAAATCTTTATTCCATTCTGGATTCCCTAGATGAAGGTCTCTCACCTGTAACTCAACCTGCTCTTTTTTCTCCTCCGCCTGGCTCAAGAGGAGACCTTCAGCCAGGGCTACTGCCTGGGAGCTAGTCTCTGCTCCGCACTCCCGCACCCAGCTCTCCATCTCTGGGGGCAGGATAGCCAGGAGCTGCTCCAGAACAACCAGGTCCAGCATCTGGGCTTTGGTATGCTTTTCTGGTCTCAGCCATCGCCTACAGAAGTTGTGGATTTGGTTGCAAAGTCCTCGGGGACCCTCAGCCTTCTGGTATTGGATGCTTCTGAAGTTCCAGAAGTGAACTTCTGAATGGATGGTTTCCTTCTGTACGACCTTCTTCCCAATTCTTGAACAGCCTTCCCCACAACTTCCAAGCTGAATGGCAGAAGGGCCTTTTCCAATTCCCTCACTTGCTAAAAGTTGTATCTCCATTCCTTTTCTGTTCTGTAATGCAACTCCAAATGGGTTCAAGGAATATTGTGGATCTCCAAATGCTTTTTATTCATAGGATTCTTCCTCTAGCCTCAGGACTGACCATAGTATGTCATTCAGCCCTCTTTAGCCAAAAGACAATTTTGAAGATATACAAATGGCTTGCAGGTTGTATTTCTGAGATGGAAAGAAATTCCAAGAATTAGAAAGTGAAACAACACGTGAAAATGCTGTCCTGTCCAAACCTCCTCCTAAGATAGGCTGAACTCTGGAAGATCTGACCCTAGTTTAATCTTTGGTCTGCAGAGGTTGTTTCCCACTTCTTAGCCCAATCCAGCCTTGGTCCAACGTGGCCAGTTCCAGAAGTTCAGACTTCCAGCCTTAAACCCACAGCCGGCAGGACGACTTCCGGCTAGCCTCCCCTCCCCTCCCCATGCAGAGGAAATGAGAGGAAACGGCCCCTGCCTTCTGGCGACCCCATTTCTCTCCTTTGCTCCTCCCCCGCCTGGCCCCTGCATGGGAAAGGGCAGCTGGGGAACATGGGATCCCGGACTCCCACCCCGAGGGACGACTTGGCCCGCCGCCACTCACGGAACTCGGGAGTCTCCTCGAGATGCACATCCCGGCAAGGCTTCCCGGCAACCTCTGGGCTTCCGGCAAAGGCCACGTCCCCGCCTCTTAGCGGTGGGAGGGGGAATAACCGAAAGAGAAGCCTCTTACTAGGAACGTTCCTTGTGACAGAGGAAGAGTCTTGCGCATGCTCAGTTCCCTCCTGAGGCTAAGAGCGCCCCTTGGTGGGCTCTGCGCGAAGTGCCAGGATTCCCCGAAAGGGCGGGAAAGAGAAAGGTCATCTGAGGGGAAGGGGAGGACAGCAATGATGGGCTTGGGAGTAGGAGAAAGGCCCCTCTTGGGCTCGCCGAAGAAAAAGAAATATCTAAAAACCAGTCCCCAAATGGAGAAAAAGCTCAAATTGATAGATATTTCAGAAATTTTACCTCACAACGAGGCTGCTTGGTGTAGAAAGACGGGGCAAATGACGTCTCCTCTGTGACTGGAGAAAAAGTGGAATTACAAAAAGGAAGAAACAAAGAATTTAAATCAGTGGTTCTCAACCTTTTTAATGCCGCAACCTCCAACCGGTCGTAAGTTGAAGACTACTCAACCGGTCATAAGTCAAGGACTACTCAACTGGTGCAGCACCGTTTTGCAGAATGGGACTTTTGGCGGGCTCAGCAGGGCAGAGACAGCCTGGACAATTCCTATTGGCTTTCAAAAGCCAATAGAATAAAAGGGAGTAGCACAGCTAAGGAAAGGGGGAAAAAAATGGCGGGCTGCGTTGTTTGGCAACCCCCGTGAAATTGTTGTTCTACCCCAAATGTAGTCCTGACCCACAGGTTGAGAACCACTGATTTAAATGGAGGGAAAAGTGGTTAAAAATCAGTTTTAAAAGAATGGACTTAACCTCTCAATTTTTTATTTATGTATCTATATCTGTATCCAGATTGTCATATAACCTTTAATGAGCAATATTTGAAAAAGAATGTCAACTCAGCAGGAGCTGCTCAAACCCTGACATTTGTCCCACACCCAAAAATCTCCAAATATTTGTATATATTAGTAATTTTAATTCAACCACAGAGGATTTAATACATATCTGGAATGGAATCACACCACTGATATTTAATTGATCGTATTGAAGTCAAATCTATACTTTGTCCTAGTCCTTAGCACACCACAGAAGGGCAAAATATGGTTCCAATGCTTGAAATGCTTCTGCATTTCAAGGGCTTTTGGTCATTCTGCCTCCTTTTGTAAGAGAGGAAATTTTCATCCTGAAGCTCTTTCCACACTTTTTAAGAATTTCTGATTGATTAGAAAGCTACATGAGTCGTACCCTTTTCTAAGCCGTTTACAGAATCAGCCTATTGCCCCCAACAATCTGGGTCCTCATTTTACCAAATCGGAAAGATGAAAAGCTGAGTCAACCTTGAGCCAGTGAGAATCAAACTGCTGAACAGCAGGCAGTTAGCAGAAGTAGCATGCAATACTGCATTCTAATCACTGCACTACCAAATAATAAACCAAATAATACTGTGGACATAGTATACTTAGACTTCAATAAGGCATTTGACAAAGTAGACCACAACCTACTGTTCGGTAAGCTAGAAAAAGGTGGAATCAGATGGCTCTGTAGCTGACTGACCCATCGAACTCAGCGAGTAGGCCTCAATAGTACTATATCCACTTGGAGAGAAGTAAGCAGTGGGGTACCACAAGGCTCCATCTTAGGCCCAGTACTCTTCAATATCTTCATTAATGACTTAGATGAAGGAATAGAAGGGGAACTCATCAAATCTGCAGATGACACTAAATTGGCAGGGATAGCCAACACCCCAGAAGACAAGCTCAGGATCCAAAAAGATCTTGACAAACTTAAACAATGGACCCTATCCAACAAAATGAGTTTTAATGTGGAGAAAAGCAAAGTTTTACATTTAGGCTGGAAAAATCAAAGATTTAAGTACAGATTAGGCGAGACCTGGCTCAAAAACAGTACCTGTGAGAGGAACCTTGGAATCCTAGTTGACGATCACTTAAGTATGAACCAGCACTATGTAGCAGCAGCCAAAAAATCTAATACCACTTTATAAAACCCTATTAAGACCACATCTGAAATATTGCAACCAATTTTGGTCACCATACTACAAAAAATATGTTGAGACCTTGGAAAACGTTCAGAGAACATGATCAAAGGCCTGGAGACTAAAAAATATGAAAAACGGCTGCAGGACTTGAGTTTGGCTAGTCCACGGGTCAGCAACCCGCGGCTCCAAAGCCACATGCGGCTCTTTGAGCTACCTCCTGCGGCTCCGGAGCCTGCTCCGACATTTGCAGAGAGAGAGAGAGACAGAAAGGCACTTGCACTTCCCTTCTCTCTCTCTCTCTCTGTTTCTCTCTCTCTTTTTCTCATGGGACTTGCCCCCTCGCAGGGCTCCTGATTGGCCCTGCACCTGGGTGCCCCGCCCCCTGGGAGAAGGGCGGCCAGAAAACCCCTTTCCCAAGCTGACTCAGTCCGAGGCGCACATGGCTGGGGAGCCGCACAGGGAAGCCCTGGGATCCTCCCAGGAAGCGGCCCACTGAAGCTTCCGCTAGCATGGGAGGCTCCAGCATCGCTGGTGGACAGAGCTGACCGGTCGGTGGGCCGTTGCAGCGGTTCCGACCCGAAGATGCCGGCAGCGCAGAAGGTGGCCGGCTCGGCGGCCTGGGGACGCCCCGGGGAACGATGCCGTCGCTGGCCATTGCCCCAGCTGGGACTCCACACTGCCCAGGCTGACCCTCTGCCCATGGGATGTAGCCATGGCGCTGCTGGGGGGAGCCAGGCAGCAGGAGGAACCGTGGCAGAGGAGGCCACCAGAGCTCCTCTTATAAGATCTTTGGAACAGCTAAAAGGAAAGAGGTCTATGGTTGTTTAGATGCTTCCTCTGCCACTTCTCATCTGCTGAATTTTTCCATTTCTATTTCAATCTATCAGTGATAAACTAACTTCTTGACTTGAAGAGATGCTCAGCTAAATAATACCAATATCAGCTATTTGAGCCCAGATGCTTTTTCGTATCTGTCCTAGAAAGCGTTGTCATTTCTTCAGGTTCTTGGGTTAATAACTTTTGTTCCTTTTCATTTCTATCCTGAGTCTTGGGATTAGGGGCTAACCAGTACAGGTAGTCCTTTAGTTACGAATGTAATGGACCCTGCCCATTCCACTTGTGAAAACCCGTGGGAATCTCGTACCTTGAAGGACATCACTCCCTTGCTCATTAAGATGCATGTAGCTCGTTAAGTGAACACAAGGTATCTCAGGGTGGGGAAGGCCATGGAGGGCCTAGTGATGGAACAGATCCCCAAGGCCTCCTCAACCCACTAAGCTACCTCATGCCTCCCCCTCCCTTCCTGCCATGCAAGACTCACCTTGAAAAGATCCATCTCCTCTGCCACGGTTCCTCCTGCTGCCTGGCTCTAAGGCTGGGGGACGCTTCCATGTCTCTCCAATAGCCTGATGTGTGCACTGGAGGCTCCCTAGGACACACCATCTACCAGAAGAAAACACACACAAACCGCTATCTGCAGGCTCTCTCACACCACTACCCAGCACAGATCAACTCCGTAGCCAAGACACTCATCTCCAGAACAAAACTCTTAGCTGGTGAACAACACCTAAAAACTGAACTACACACTCTCACTAATGTACTAACATCCAATGGATTCCAAAGAACTAAGATTACCAAACTAATCCAAAAAGAAACCCCCCCTAAAATCCAAGATAGAGAACAAGAAAACGGCAAAGCCCTCCTCCCATACATAAAAGGCACTACAGACAGAATCAGCAAGATCCTCAACAAACACAACATAAAGACAGCATTCTACACAAACAGAAAAATATCCACCATCCTAAGAAACCCCAAAGACAAAATTGAGTTAGAAAATCAAGGAGTATATGAAATCCCATGCACTGCTTGTCCCACCACATACATCGGACAAACCAACAGAAGAATAAGTGCACGCACTGAAGAACATAAAACTCAGGCAAAAAAGAGGAACCAACTTCTTCCCTGGTCCAACACCTTAAAGCCACAGGACATGAAATTGACTTTAAAAAGACCAGAACTATCGCCAAAACTGAACACTTTAATAACAGAATAATCAGAGAAGCCATCGAGATAGAAAAACGCCCACGCAGCATGAATAAACGAGATGATACCTCCCGCCTACCAGCCATTTGGAAACCCGCCCTTATTGACAAACGAGTCCCTAACACAAAGAATGACACCAGACCCACACTCATGAAAACCACACAGGATGTCACCACCACATGTCCATGCAAAAAGCAAACCCAAAGCCACACCGATGATGAGGCACGACCACAAACCAGAAGCCAGACCACAGCTGCATCATTAGCCACTTTAAACCCCTCCAATCCATACATGAAGCAAACTGACACCCACCATAAAGATGAGGCATGACCACATGAAGCCAAACAATAGCAATGCAGCTCACAACGTGAAGCCAAACAATAGCAATGCAGCTCACCATCTCATATCCCCCTGCAACTCAGACTAACCTGAGCATAACAAAGCCTCCACCCAAACAGAACACTCCCCCATCCAATCAGAGCACAGGCAAGCTCCTAACCAATCAGAACACACCTCCATCCAATCAGAACCCAGCTAAGCTCTCATCCAATCAGTTCATACCCTCACTGGCAGTTAAAAGGAAGAAACAGCTATGATCACACATTGCTCCTAGAAGTCGAAAACACCAGCCTGAAGATGACGAATGGGACTTCGTCGAAACGTCACCAAGGCACTTCCCATTTGATGCGGGAGAAAACCCGAATAACCAAAGACCTACACATACATACATACATACATACATACATTGATTAGATATAAGACCAAAAACTCGACTCTTGGGTACGTTCATAATAAAGTCCAGAAACAAGTCGATCACCAAGAGACGAGGCACGACCACAAACCAGAAGCCAGACCACAGCTGCATCATTAGCCACTTTAAACCCCTCCAATCCATACATGAAGCAAACTGACACCCTCCATGAAGAGGAGGCACGATCACAAACGAGAAGCCAAAAAAAAAAATAGCAAAGCAGCCCAAAATCTTAAACCCCTTTGCAACTCAGACTAACCTGAGCACAACCAAACAGAACACTCCCCCAGCCAATCAGAGCACAGCCAAGCCCCTAACCATTCAGAACACACCTCCACCCAATCAAAACACAGCCAAGCTCCCACCCAATCAGTTCATACCCCCACTGGCAGTTAAAAGGAAGAAACAGCTAAGACCACACATTGCTGCTCAAAGCACGAAGCTGAAAACACCAGCCTGAAGATGACGAATGAGACTTCGTCGAAACGTTGCCAAGACACTTCCAATTTTACGCGGGAGAAAACCCGAACAACCAAAGACCTACATACAAATACCCGCGAAAACCTCAGAAAACAAACAAATATATATATATATATGTGTGTGTGTGTGTGTGTGTGTGTGTGTGTGTAAAAAAGGATATATGCAGTGTTATCTTTATTTTAGATATCAAAAGGGTTTTGCAGCTCCCAGCATTTTGTTTTCAATGGGAAACGGGTCCAAGTGGCTCTTTGAGTGTTTTGGGTTGCCTACCCCTGGGCTAGTCTAAAGAAAAGAAGAAATAGGGGAGACGATAGCAGTATTCCAGTATTTGAGGGGCTGCCACAAAGAAGAGGGGGTCACATTATTCATCATAGCACCAGAGGGAAGAACAAGAAACAGTGGTTGGAAAGTGATCAAAGAGAGAAGCAACCTGGAATTAAGGAGAAACTTCCTAATAGCGAGGACAATTAACCAGTGGAACAGCTTGCCTCCAGATATTGGGGGTGCTCCATCACTGGAGATTTTTAAAAAGAGACTAGACAGTCACTTGTCTGAGATTGTATAGGTCAGGGGTAGGCAACCTTGGCTCTTTTATGACTTGTGGACTTCAACTCCCAGAATTCCTGAGCCAGTATGGCTCAGCTTGGAAACTTTCCCTTTCCCCTCAGCATGGCTGGCTCAGGAATTCTGGGAGTTGAAGTCCATGAGTCATAAAAGAGCCAAGGTTGCCTACCCCTGGTATAGGTTCTCCTGCTTGAGCAGGGGGGATGGACTAGAAGACCTCCAAGGTCCCTCTCAGATTCTAGTGTATTGTATTGTATTCTAATTCTAATTCTATTCTGAATGAGGGTGTTGGAGCCCCAAATTTATAAAGAGGGGCTGGAGCCAAATGACCAAAACGTCCCGGCGTACAGGTCAGTGCTGTCCTTGAAACAAAAGCTTAAGCCCAAGATCATCCTCAGAACCAGGGGCTACAGTCCAAGCAATTTAGGGTTCCTCAATGTCAAGTGGTGGGGAAGAAGAGTGAACGTGGGTATGATGAATCTAAGTACAAATTCCAGCAACCTTGACTGTGGTGTGAGTAGTGAGAAAAACAACAAAGGGAACTTTCCAGTGTTCAGTCAAAGGGCCAGAATCAGTCCAAGACTTGACAAGTACCCACTCACCAGGAAGGAAGGAACTGAGTGGATGATTTAATCCCAGATGACGGAGGGCCTGAACAGCTTGCGAAATGGAAGAAACATTATTAGCAAGAGAGTGCATATATTCCCTGAGGGCCTGATCTCCAAAAACAGGGAGGGAAGTGGATAAGGAAAAATAGTAAAGAAAGGGTCATCCATATATGATCTCAAAGGGGGACAGCCAAGAGCTTGCTTAGGGGTGGTTCTCATACACAAAAGAACGAGGGGTAAAACCTGAACCCAAATGAGGTGCATTTCCTGGGCAAGCTTGGCAAGATGATGTTTGAGAATGCCATTGGTCTTCTCCACACATCCTGAAGATTGGAGGTGGTAGGCCGAATGAAGCTGCCAATCAGTACCTAGGGGCCTGAGCGACCTGCTGGATAATATTAGAGATAAAGTGGAGTCCATTGTCAGAGCCAATGCCTTGGTACAGGAAGGGAAAACGCGGAATAATTTCCTTCAGGAGGGCCTTGACCACCTTACCTGCCCTGTTAGTACAGCAGGGAAAGGCCTCAATCCATCCAGAAAAAGCATCCACAAAAACCAGCAAATATCAAAAGCCCTGTTTCCTTGGCAATTCAGTAAAATCAACTTCCCCAAAACTAACAGGAGCTTGGCCTGCCCTAAGCCTCCCAAGGGGAACTTAATAGCCTTTAATGGATTATTGTGTTGGCAAATCACACATTTCTCGATCTTTCTGAAGGCCTTGTCATAGATTCCAGGACAAATATAGTTCTTTATAAGAAATTCAACCATGGCCTTATAATCCCAATGAATGCTGACATGCAATTCTCTTAAGAGGACCCATAATTTGTGTTCACGGAGAAGACGTTTCCTTCTCCAGCCAATGTCCATGATAAACAGCAAAGGGAACTTTCCAGTGTTTGATTATTTCAGTATCATGCCTCCATCAGAACCTGAATCTGCTGAGGAAAATGAGCTGGAATGGGACCCTATGGAGGTCAAGGGAGAGGTGTCTGTGGCTTCAGAGGAATGTGGGGAAGAGCAGGCCGAGGCAGGCCAGGGCCTTTCAGGATTGGGAACAGGATGAACATGAGAGACAGAGATCAGGCGTCATTCCATTTTCAAGTAAGATGGTGGTACCTTGTTTGGCTACGACTGCTTCAGCTCTCAAAAGTGTGGGGGTTAGGGAGGGAAATAAACAATCTGGACTGAAACGCTTTTCAGAAATGGGGATAACTAAGCTGAGTTGGGCTGTTCAGAAGAGTCTGCATGGCCTCAGAATACTACAGAGGAGGAAATCAAGGACAGAGATGCTGGTTGACACGGAGGTGAGAGATCAGCTGCAATGTCTGGAGGAGCGGGGAGGAAGAAAGGAAGTTGCTGGAGGTGGAAACAGCATCGTGCTCTGTGTTTTGAGCAGCGAAAGCAACGTTTCGGGCCGCAGGGGCAGAGTGGAGGAGCAACCATTGCAGCTGGGAAGTTTCCCTCTGTTGCTGACTATCTTCGGAAAAAAAGGAGGAGGTGTGATCATAAGAGGAAACGTTGCAAACGCAGAGGCCTAACATCTAGACTAAAAGCTAGACCATACAGAGTGTGTCTTCCATCTATTTTGTTTGCAAATGCTTGCTCCTTAGAACCAAAAATGGATTGCTTGAGGCTGGATTTAACAACAAACTGGGAGATGAGAAATTGCTGTGTCATTATTGCAACAGAAACTTGGTTAAAGCCCTCTGTCCCAGATAATGCTATTAGCTTGATGGGATTTTCAACATTTCGGCTGGAAAGGAGTTTTATTCTTGGTGGCAAATCCCGGGCAGGGGGTGTCTGTTTTTATATAAATGACAGATGGTGTAATAATACCAAGGAGGTTTCAAGTCTGTGCTCCCCAGATGTGGAGCCTCTGACCATCAAATTTTTATTTTTTTATTTTATTTTATGAGACTTATATACCGCTTTAAGTGCAAGCACTCTCTAAGCGGTGCACACCAGTAAGCAATGTATATATATATTTACATTGCCCCCAACAATCTGGGTCCTCATTTTACCTACCCCGGAAGGATGGAAGGCTGAGTCAACCTTGAGCCAGTGAGATTTGAACCGCTGACCTGCTGAACACAATCAGCTAAAGTGGCCTGCAGTATTGCACTCTAATTGCTGCGCCACCTCAGCTCTTCTATCTGCCTAGAGAATTCTGTTACCATTATCACAGCTGTGTATATCCCCCCTGATGCAAACAGAGAAGAGACCCTGAAAGTTCTCTGTCACACCATCACTGACTTACAAACTACTTACCCAGAGGGTGCATTTATTGCAGTGGGAGACTTTAACCAAATGGATTTAAAAGCTACCCTGCCACATTTCCATCAATATGTGGACTTTGCAACTAGAGGGGGACAATACACTGGATCTTGCTTATTCCAACACCAAGAAGGCTTTCCAAGCTATCCCCCACCCTCACCTGGGCTCCTCTGAACATCTCTCAGTACTGTTTATTCCAGCATATAAACCATTATTAGTCAGAGTGAGGGTTTGGACAGAGGGAGTGATAGAAGCATTACAAGACTGCTTTGAGTGCATAGATTGGGGCATGTTTAAGGAAGCAGCTACTGATAATCAACATACAAATGTTGAAGAGTATGCCACCATGGTATCTGCATATATCCAAAAGTGCATAGAAGATGTCTGTGTCCTGAAAAGCTTCGTTGTCAGGGCAAATGAAAAACCGTGGCTGACTTCCGGTTCCAGATCGCAACATCTTTGGACGTGCAGAGGGAGGCTTCTCTCCGCCATTTGTTTTCCCTTTGTCGGAAGACCTTGGAAAGGGTCAAAAGTCGCCCTGGAGGGGCGACCACCATTGGGGAGGACCCTTGTTAGATTGCAGAATGGCGACAGCCCTTCCGTCTGATCCGAGGCAGCTCCTCAGGATCATTGAAGAAAAGATCACCAAGTCGCACCAGCCAAAAATCCAAATAACAGCTAAGCATATGAAGCAGGAGTGGAGGATTTGGGTGAGACCTTTTACTTTTCTTTTTCCCTAACCACCTTCCTGTGAAAGCTCCTTGAAACTCTTTCTCCTGCTCTCAAAACAGCAATGTTTGCATACTTGGGATTTTAAAGCTTGGAAAGAAAAAAAGAACAATTAACTTCAACAACCAAATAAATGGATCGTGGTCTTGTGGATACCTCGGGGTCCCAAAACTTTTTATTATAGAGACCTAACGTTTTCTTTCTTTAACTATCAATTTTGGAAAATATTGGGGGTTTTTGTGTGTTTTAACTCAATAAAAGGTTATTTGGCATCTGGGAAATGATTATATGGTCTGCTGGGGACATCTTGTGGTGAAACCTGGCATAGCAACTGAAATATTTTCAATTGTGCCTGTTGACTACCTTGATTTGTACTTCTAATTATCAAAAACGATAAGACGCGGAAACAGCTGTAAAACAATAATTTTTACAAAGTGTGGAGGTGGACAATGGCTGATTCTTACTAAACATAGCCTCCACTAAAGGACTACCTTTAATCACCATGGAAATGGAGGAACCCTATCCACAACTTAATTACAAACTTATCCTTGAAAAAATCCTTGAAGCTACTGAGCTAATCACCTCAAGGGTGAAAGCCAAAGATATTTTTACAAAACTACAAATTGAACCTCAGACTCAAACCGATCAACCTATAAGCCAAAAAATAACAGAAGATGAACAATTTAACATCAAAGAAGACTTTATTCAACAACATGCACAATCGAGAACTTTGATACTCAATTATTGACTTTAATTACAGCACCTGTAACTCCAAAAGCAAAAGGAATTGATCAACAAACACACTATATTGAGAACTCAGACAATTTAGATAGCCAAACAATAACCACAATATCGGATATGACTTTCTATTCTACTCAGATGAACCTGCAAGAAGAGGACCAGACTGAATCGATGATAAGTACTTTAAACCAAACATGGAGATTTTAATTACTAGGGCAACAATAAATACAAAGGGGCCAGTTGTTTTGGAAGATTGATAACTGAACCTTCTCCCTTGATTCAAACAACAGGTGTGGGAATGAAATGAGATACGTCCAAGGTTTTAAAGGCACTGGCATGGAAAACCACTTGGCACAAAAAGAAAGCCAGAGTTAGATTTAAAAATGGGATTTAGAATTCCATCTAATGGGTAAAGCAGTTTTTTAGAGATATTGATTCCTTTAATATTTAGGATTTAGATTTATAATGGGAATTAAAATTAACTGTTAGATTATAACTTTAATTGCTATATGGGAATAGATCTGATAATGAAATATATTTTGCTATTAAATGAGGAGTTACTAGAATGAGAACTAGAATATATTTGTTTATAAAGGTAAATTTTGAAATAATGTGTATTTTAGTTACGTTAATTATTTTATAATGAAATGAGGGAAATTAAGGTTATCCAAAGCTTAAACAGTAGTTATAAAAGGCTAAATTGGAATATATAAATTGGAATTAAATAAAACCCCAAAACAGGACTTGGATATGTATAATTCAAATGTTATTGATAAATGTATTGATTGATTGAGCGTTAGCTAGAAATTTATTAACATGAATATGATATAATATTTGTGGGAAATAGTGAGGGAACATTTATTGATGTAACCTGAGATATATACGAAGGATTTTGTTATTGACTATTTACCCTATCACCACGCTGCTTCCCAAGTATTTGGATGTAAAAATTTGTAAAACTAATAAAACTTGTTTAACAAAAAGAAAAAAGAAAAACCGTGGCTGACTTATGAGGTCCACAAGATGCTGACAGCATGGAATGTGGCTTTCAAATCTGGTGACATGCTGGCACTTAGAACAGCCATAGCAAATCTGAAAAGTGCCATAACATATGCAAAACAAGCTCATTGCCAGAAAATTCAGAACTTTTTTCAGGACTCAACACCAGGCAAATGTGGCAAGGGATCCAGCCCATTATGGATTACAAGGTGGCTCCATCAAGATGCAAGGATAACACAGACTTCCTAAACAAACTGAATGCATTTTTTGGTAGATTTGAGGCATCAAATAGCACTCCTGCTAGGAAAGCTGTGCCCCATCCTGATGAGCAAGTGCTAAGCTTTGATGTCACCTCTGTCCAGAAAACACTGCAGTTAACATTCAGAAAGCAGCAGGCCCAGATAATATCCCTGGACATGTCCTCAGGGAATGTACAGAGGAGCTGGCTTGTGTTCTCATATATATTTTCAACCTCTCATTGAAGCAGGCAGGTCTCATCGTGTTTTAAGATAGCCATCATCTTGCCAGTGCCAAAAAGATCCACAATTACAGGCCTCAATGATTACAGACCGGTTGCACTGACATCCACCATCATGAAATGCTTTGAGAAGCCGATAAAGGACATTATTATATCTAGCCTCCCACCAGCATTTGACCCATTTCGGTTTGCCTAAAGACCAAATCACTCTATGGAGGATGCTATTTGTTCCGTTCTCCATCTGAGCTTGAAGCACTTAGAGGAAATACATACTCACGTGCGTTTGTGGTTTGTCGACTTCAATTTGCAGTTTAACACAATCGTTCCCCAGCATCTAGTAGACAAACTGGGCCATTTAGGCTTAAACACTCCTTGTGCAAGTGGGTTCTTCATTTTCTTACCAACAGGTCCCAATATGTGCGAGTTGGAACAAATACCTCTAATACCATTTTCTTGAACACAGGTTCTCCTCAGGGCTGCATCTTAAGTCCGCTGCTGTTCACCCTGTTGACCCGTGACTGTTGTGCTAGGTTTGCCACCAATCATATTGTAAAGTTCACAGATGATACAACAGTAGTGAGCTTTATTTAGGATGACAATGTGAAAGCTTACCGCAAGGAGACTGAGGGGTTGGTGATCTGATGTAAGGAAAACAGCCTAGTTTTAAATAGCAGAAAAACCAGAGATCATTGTCGATTTCAGAAAAGGCACAGCCACTCTTCTCTGTGCATAAATGACTCACCTGTGGAGATGGTTACCAGCATCAAATTCCTGGGTGTGCAGCCAACGTAGGCTGGCTTGGTCTCTCAACAGTGAGAAACTGGTGAAGCGGGCATAGCAACGCCTGCATTTTCTGCATCGCATGAGAAAAGTACATCTTCCTTCCCCTATCTTGACCACTTTCTACAGGGGGATGATCAAGAGCATCCTGTCATACAGCATCAGTCTGGTTTGGAAGCATCACTGCTTCAGACAGGAAGGCAGTGCAGAGTGGTGAGAATGGCTGAAATTAATCATTGGCTGTTCCCTCCCTCCCATCCAGGACATAGCACAGAAGCGTTGCTTGATCAGGGTCCATAAGATTATGGACACTACACATCCTCTTCACGACCTGTTTTCCTTGTTACCTTCTGGGAGCAGGCTTCGTGGTATCTGAAGCAGAACATCCAGATTCAGCCATAGTTTCATTCCATACAGCATTAACGTTGTGAACTCTAAAGCTTCATCTTTCTGTTATATATTCAAGATGGACAGTACTTAATATTTATTTGCTATGTATATGTAAGGCTGTGGGTCTATACATATGTTGTACATAGCATGTTTTAGGTGTCACGTATGTTTCACTTTGAGAGCGGGCAATTAAATTTCATTTTTGATGTGTGCCATTGTGCCCACAGTAAAAAAAAATGACTAGGTTATCTTATCTTAGCAAGGGCTACCCCCTCCTGATCCTAGAGCATGGAGAGTGGAGAAGAGGGAACAACACAGGCAGGCTCAACTTCTTGGGAGGAGAGCACCCCGCCCCTCTGCATAAGATATACCTGGAGAATGAGACTTAAGGAAACACTATGGGGAGGGGCATTTGTTGGGAAAAAATGCTGATTTCTTGGAGGCAAGCTTGTATTTCCACAGACTTGTTAGATTTTGGATGTATGTTTCATTCCTTGTTATCTATGTGGCCTTGAGTAAATTACTCTTCTAATCTAACTGTATGTGAAACTACTTGCAGCCAGAAGCTGCTGAGGTTGGGTGTGTCTTACTTTGTTCTGGGGCTTGCAAGAAACATGGGAGCATTTGGGGACAATTGGAGCAAATAAAGGACGGTTTCAACTGCCAGTTGACTGTTTTGCCTCTGTGCTTCCCTGAGTCATCACACTGTGCCTATCCTGTGGTGTATGTCAGAGCCAGCACAGCCAAATGTGAAGGTACAAGAGCACCAACATACCAAAGGGACAGAGGAACTAAAGTGGCAGACTTTGCTATGCAGTCAGCCAAGGTATTTCCCTTTCCATGTTTAGTATCATCCTTGCAATGGGCCCTCACATGCATAACAGCTATCTTGTGCAGGAGCAAAACAGCAGCCAGCAGCCTTAAAATGTCCTGCCCATATTTAATGGGAGTGCCTTAAGCAGTGACCAAACCACGCTCCTTCCACAAGGCCCCATGTTTGTCAAGGCACAGACAGTAAACAAATGCCTGAGAGAGTTGCAGCAGGAGCGGTGGCCAGTCATGGATTATATTAACGACTTCCAGGTGGTCACACAGGACCTCCAGTGGAATGAGGCCACCTTAATGGACCAGTTCCAGGAAGGCCTTAAATCCAATTTTCTCGATGAGTTGCTCCTCATTGACTCCCCACCCCCATGCTCCAAGAATTGATGCACTTGGACAGAGGTCTTCCTGACACCCACCAAACAGCTGCCGGTGCCATCGGAAGAACCCATGCAGTTGGGCACCATCCGACTGCACCTTCCCCACGCCCAGGATAGAAGGCGCCACGAAGGCCTTTTTGTGTACTGTGGTGGACAAAGCCATATGGCAGCCAACTGTTCTGCTAAAGTGACCAAGTTGACAATGGGAAATGATTAGGGCACAGCCTACAGAGCACAGTAGGCTGGGCTCACCTGGCAATGGGCCAATCCCAGCCTCCATGGCTGACTTCTTTGAAACACCTTGTGCTCATAGTGAACATGTCCATGCCGAGTCAGGGAGATGTGAAGGTTTAGGTGGACTCTGGAGCCACTGCTAATTTCATACTCAGACTTTGCCACACAGAGGTCCATTCCCCAGCAGCAGGTGACATCACCGGTCTTGGTGGAGACAATTGATGGTTGACCACTGCAATCGGGACTGGTGGTCACAAGACCCCTCCACATGCTCATCAGGTTGCATATGTAGGAGTTAGTGTTCCACATAGCTATTGCCTGTTGGTATTTGAGCTGGAGTGTTAGCAGGTCCATAATATGCAGATCATCTGATTGTCAGGGTTGGTAAAGTTCACCAGCCAGAAATGTGCTGCTCACTACCTGCATACCTGCACAGGGGTTTGTCTGAAAGTCCCAAATTCAAACTCATCGAGCGGCTCTAGCAGGCCAGGATATTTACTAACCTGGACCTGCGAGATCTACAACCTGGTCTGAGTTCAAGTTGGAGATGAGTGGAACATGGCTTTTCAGATGTGTTATGGACGCTTCGAATATATGGTTATGCTGTTTGGCTTGACCAATCTGCTTGGCATTTTACTGCATTTTTTGCACGATGTGTTCAGGGATCTGCTGGATCAGTTTGTAGTCGTTTGACTCAACGACATCCTGATCTGCTCATCCTCCCCACTAGAGCATTGGAAACATATTTGGCTAGTGTTGCAGTGTCTATGTGAGAACCACCTCTTTGCCAAGCAGGAGAAGTGCCCATTTATGCAAACCACGATTGACTTTCTGGGTCATTGCATTTTGCCCGAAATCTTGCTATGGGAAGAAAGATGAGTGTTCTGAACAGTCTTGCCACACTCCATATATTTAAATGGCTTCTCTGTGTGGATTCTTTGATGGATAGTAAGATGATGCTTCGAAATAAAGATCTTTCCACACTCCATGCATTTATATGGTTTCTCACCTGTATGAATCCTTTGATGGATAGTTAAGATCATTCCGATTAAATGTTTTTCCACTCGATGCATTTCAATGGCTTTTCCCAAGGATGTTTTTAGGGAAAGAGGAAAGTAAACAAAATTAATACATGAAATACAGACTATAGAAATTAATTAAGGACTGTTTTTACAAATGTAACCCAGACATCACACTGTTTACCAACTATTGAATGACTTACGTTTGTGTAAAAAACTAATAAAAATTATAATAAAAAATAATTAGTTTTTCCCGTGAGTGGATCCTTTTATGAGAGGTAAGATGGCTGCTCTGACCAAAGGTCCTTCCACACTCCATACATTTGTATGGTTTCTCTCCCGTGTGGATCTTGTTATGGGAAGAAAGCTGAGTGCTCCGAGCAAAGATATTTCCACACTCGATGCATTTAAATGGCTTTTCCCATGTGGATCCTTTTATGGGCAGTAAGACGACTATTCCAAATAAAGGTCTTTCCACACTCCATGCATTTAAATGGCTTCTTCCTTGTGTGGATCCTTTTATGGGAAGAAAGATGAGTGCTGCAAGCAAATGTCTTTCCACACTCCATGCATTTAAATGGCTTCTCCCCTGTGTGGATCTTATTATGTGAATAAAGATGAGCGCTTTGTGCAAAGGTCTTTCCACACACCATGCATTTAAATGGCTTCTCTCCTGTGTGGATTCTTTGATGGACAGTAAGATGACGCTTCGAAATAAAGATCTTTCCACACTCCATGCATTTATATGGTCTCTCTCCTGTATGAATCCTTTGATGGATAGTAAGACGATCATTCTGACTAAATGTCTTTCCACACTCAATGCATTTAAATGGCTTCTCCCCTGTGTGGATCCTTTTATGAGAGGTAAGATGGCTGTTCTGACCAAAGGTCCTTCCACACTCCATACATTTGTATGGTTTCTCTCCCGTGTGGATCTTGTTATGGGAAGAAAGCTGAGTGCTCCGAGCAAAGATATTTCCACACTCGATGCATTTAAATGGATTTTCCCATGTGGATCCTTTTATGGGCAGTAAGACGACTATTCCAAATAAAGGTCTTTCCACACTCCATGCATTTAAATGGCTTCTTCCTTGTGTGGATCCTTTTATGGGAAGAAAGATGAGTGCTGCAAGCAAATGTCTTTCCACACTCCATGCATTTAAATGGCTTCTCCCCTGCGTGGATCTTATTATGTGAATAAAGATGAGCGCTTTGTGCAAAGGTCTTTCCACACACCATGCATTTAAATGGCTTCTCTCCTGTGTGGATTCTTTGATGGACAGTAAGATGACGCTTCGAAATAAAGATCTTTCCACACTCCATGCATTTATATGGTCTCTCTCCTGTATGAATCCTTTGATGGATAGTAAGACGATCATTCTGACTAAATGTCTTTCCACACTCAATGCATTTAAATGGCTTCTCCCCTGTGTGGATCCTTTTATGAGAGGTAAGATGGCTGTTCTGACCAAAGGTCCTTCCACACTCCATACATTTGTATGGCTTCTCTCCTGTGTGGATCTTGTTATGGGAAGAAAGCTGAGTTCTCTGAGCAAAGGTCTTTCCACACTCGATGCATTTAAATGGCTTCTCCCCTGTGTGGATCCTTTTATGAGAGGTAAGATGGCTGCTCTGACCAAAGGTCCTTCCACACTCCATGCATTTAAACGGCTTCTCCCCTGTGTGGATCCTTTTGTGCGAAGTAAGTTGACTGCTACAAGCAAAGGTCTTTCCACACTCGATGCATTTAAATGGCTTCTCCCCTGTGTGGATCCTTTTATGGGCAGTAAGATGACTGTTCCAAATAAAGGTCTTTCCACACTCCATGCATTTAAATGGCTTCGCTCCTGTGTGAATTCTTTGATGTTCAGTAAGATAATCATTCCGACAAAATGTCTTTCCACACTCCATGCATTTAAATGGCTTCTCCCCTGTGTGGATCCTTTTATGGGCATTAAGACGACAGTTCTGAATAAAGGTCTTTCCACACTCCATGCATTTAAATGGCTTCTCCCCTGTGTGGATTCTTTGATGGGCATTCAGATGATTGTTCCGAATAAAGGTCTTTCCACACTCCATGCATTTAAATGGCTTCTCTCCTGTGTGAATTCTTTGATGGACAGTAAGATAATCATTCCGACTAAATGTCTTTCCACACTCCATGCATTTAAACAGCTTCTCCCCTGTGTGGATCCTTTTGTGCGAAGTAAGTTGACTGCTGCAAGCAAAGGTCTTTCCACACTCCATGCACCTATATGATTTCTCCCCTGTGTGGATTATTTGATGGTAAGTAAAGGAAGACTTTCGACAGAAGAGTTTTCCACAGTCAACACATTTGTATGGCCTCTCCCCTGTGTGAATCCTTTCATGGACAGTAAGTTGCCTGTTTTTTCTAAAATTCTTTTCCCATTCTAAGCATTTATATGGCTTCTCTTCTCTGTCAATCCCTTTCTGAGATGTAAGGGACTTATTTCCAAGAGAAAGAGGGAAAGTCCCATTGTGTCTACTTACGGCATCTTCGCCTTTGTTTTGGATTGGACAATGTTCATTTACATGCAATTGAGCTTTGATTAACTTTACACTTTTCCCAATGCATTTCTTCCTTATTGTCTCTTGATGGAGAAGAAGATCTTGCATTGAAGCATGAATGGTTGATGAACTCTCCTGATTCCAATTATTAAACTGGTTTCTCTCATAATGTTCTTCTTCCATTTGTACTTTATGTTTCTTTATTCTTTCTTCATGGTGGATCACTTGGAATGGCTCCTCAAAATCTTTATTCTCCTGCCCATTATTGCCTCCAAAGGAAAAGAGAAATGAAAATGATAACAAAGTTACGAGAAAAGATCAAATTGTAGAAAGTCAAGTGAATTACCTTCTACATTTTTACGAAATTGCAATATACAGATAATCCTTGAGCTACGAATGTAATGGAGCCTGCTGATTACATTTATACCTCAAAGATTTGTTAAGAGGATCCCGTTCTATGAATGAGTCCCTATGCCTACTCCACCCATACATTTGTAAAATGCCTTCAGTTTTCTAAGGAGCAGGCGGTTTCTCTTCGCTCGGTGGGTAATTACTGCTAAAGTGAGGGTGCCGCTTGCAACAAGAGCAAGAAGAATGCTGCTCTTTCATTTTGGCCAATGGGGATTTAGGAAGATGCAACGAGAGAAGCTGCTAAAACCTGAACGGTTTCTTTTTCCTCCTTCATCTTGACAATTAAAGTGCACAAAGTCTAAAACACACAGTGTCATGGCTGACATTCTGCAAGCCAACTATTGCAAGGTGAAAGCCTGACATTATCAATTGGCGAAGGGAAGAAAACGATTGGAATGTAAGGAGGAGGCGGGGGTGGGATAGAAATCAAGCCATGCCAGCCCGAGGCATTAGAAACATCAGCCAATCCAAACATCTGAATGCAGAACTAGAAAGCCTGAGAACCAAAGGTCCGTTCCCCAAGCAAAATCTAAACATGTAATTGGATATTAGCTTATAACAAGGGAATAGCCGGGGAAAAGGGAAAGTTAATTGCATCTTTTGCATGCGAAAATGCCAGATCCAGCTTTGCCGCTCTTGTAACCACTTTGGCTTTAATAAAATATATTTTTGGCTCAACAAAGGGCTAGGGGTTGTTCCTTTCCTGGAGCAGGAAGTTGGGATGGGCGACACACAGCTTCTCTTACAAGTTTAGAAGAGCCAAAGCAAAGAAGGCTTTGTGTTATAGTGTATGCTAATACTTTGCAAAATAAGGCAAACTTGCTGGCTCTCTTCCCCCAAACTAAGCTGTTATTATTATGTTAATGCTGGAAAAAAAAGAAGGGTTTCACCTTACTAGATAGAACTGCAGGTTCCTCCCCAAGGTTTAGCTGTGTTTGCTACTGCCTTAGGAAGAGAAGATTTCGCTTTAAAAGCAAGAGCTGCTCGGAAACGGCCCCATTTGCAAGCAGAAGAAGCTTTCAGTCTACATCATTTCACGGTCTGTGCAAAAAGTGTTTGGGTGCCTGTGGGGCGCTTAGTACCAAACTGCTGGTTTCCTAACAATAAGCAGTTAAGGTGGGTTACCCACTTTCTACCGAAAACATGCTTAGCTTCTATTCCTGGCCCCAAATCACAGTAACCTTCCATTCTCCACTGAGCTTGGCACATTACTGCCCAGCTCCACTCGCTTTTCCAAAGCATTCATTTGCTAGCCTGCTTTCCATGTCCATAACATTTCTCAGTCACCGCGGAGCTGAACAGCTTGGCATACCACCGTCAAAATCCCCTCTCTTCCCCAAACCATTCCTTCAATGACCGCCGCTCATGCAGGGAAACAAAGGAAGTTTGTGGGACCAAAAAAAAAAAAAAAGGTCAATCAACCTTCCAACTTCTCAGACACACACACACAAAAAGATCTCGAAAGTTGGAAGGTCTGGTTGAACTTTTTTTTAGCCCTGCAAACTTTTGTTTCCCTGCATGTGGCAACAGAGAAATGCAACTGGGCTGGAAAGCAGGTTAGTGAAGGAAGCTTTGGGGAAGAGATGGGAGCTGGGCAGTGGTGCAAAGCTGGCATCTACTGAAATGGGGTGGCATTCCAGCTTTGATACGGAAAAGGTAGCCAGGCACAGATGCTGCAGGCAGGATGCCTGGTAGCTTCAGCACCCTCCCCGACCCTCCGGGACTCTGCCTACTGCTTGGGTAGCTGTGTGGATAGAGTTGCGAAGAGGGCCAGGTGGTCGAAACTGCCACCCCAGGGATGATGCAGAGGTGCAGGCCTTCAGAGCTGCCGCAAATGAAATGGCAAACAGGGATCAGGAAGCGTGAGGCAGTGTGTTCAGGACCAAAGTAGCAGGTGGAGGAGACAGCGTCCAGCAGGCACAGGGTGGCAGGGATCTAAAAAAGCCCCTCCCGCAGCGGCAGAAGCCTTTTGCCATAACTCCCTCCTGGCTTTGAAACAGTGGAGGGAGAGTGGGTGAGGGGACCAAGTCTCTCTCCCACCCATACTCCGTAATATGGCACTCCACCTCAAGAGGAGGGAAAGGAAAGAGGCACGTGGACAGCCGGGTCATTGAATGGCCTGGGAGAGGTCACCAGTGGGGAGTGGTCTGGTTGCGGGGGCCCTGAGGTATGCGGGTATGGGATGCATGGGGAACCTTTCCCGCCACCAGCCTCACCTCACCTCATGGTGGTACTGTGCACTCTGCTGCCCCATTGCAAACAACTAGATGGTAGGACAGAGTCTTAACTAGGGCTTATTTTTGGCATAGAGTTTATATTCGGCGCATGGATAAAAATCAAATTAATGCTTATTTCCAGGGAAACACAGTATGCAAATCTCACTCAAAGTCAATTTTCAGTTAAGGAATAATCAGGGGAAACAGTCAAGGAGATTTTAGGAGATAACATAAGATTTATTGGAATGGTTAATTTCAGCAGAGACCTGTGAGAACTGAAACAATTTTGTAACAAGTCCTTTTTTTCCCACGCAAACTAATTTCCCTTTACTATTCATTTTCTCTTGCCAAAATCACATAGCTGCAGAGAAAGAAACAGGGGTCCTTCTATTAGTGCTTACAAGTAAGTCCCAAAATTACAAATATTGCAGCAGCACGGCAGTCGTTTCCCCTAATGAGTGACCGCAGAGGCTCTGCAACATTCATGCTGGTTATTCCCTCCCTCCCCACCTCTGCACCAGGTTTCCCTAGGCACCAGGGTTGAAATCCTTCACTTTTTTGGCTGCTACAGGCTTTCGGTGCGTTCACAGAGAATGAAGGCCTAAAGTAATGCAAGATCACGTGAGATCACTGGGGCAAGATCTCACGCTACTGATCTCGCATGATCTCATACTACTTTAGGTTTCTGTTCTCTGCAACAGAGAATGGAACCAAAGCCAGGGACGCTTCCACCCGCCTCTGGAGGCTGGATCGGTGCATCAGAGGCCTTTTCCAGGTCGCTGCTGCCTGGATCTGGAGAAGGCCTCCGGTGCCCGCATCAGGCTATTGAAGAGACATGGAAGTGTCCCCCGGCCTTACAGCCAGGCAGCAGAGGAGCTTTGGTGGCGAAGTGCCAGGAGGACCCAGATTGTTGGGGGCAACATGCTGACATTATACACCAGTCACAAAGTGTGGTAAAGCACTGTGGAGTAATATGTAAGTCTAAGTGCTATGGCTGTTGCTATTCCTTCCCTGGAGCAGGAGAAAGCCAGATATGTTTCCTTCTCCTTCCCAGGAGATGAGTTGGGGATTATTAATAAGAAATAGCTAATGGTAACTTTCTGAAACTCTCTGATTAATGAGTAGCAAATCCTTACCCAGAGAGGCCACATTTCTATGATTTTCCAGCATGACTTCATTATGTAGTACTTTTTGGTCAGGATTCAGCTGAGACCACTCTTCCTTGGAGAAATACACAGCCACCTCTTCAAAAGACACACGGTCACCCTGAACAAGGAAAAAGGAACAGAACAGCCCAAGGAGGATTCTCAAGATCTGGTCCATTGTTCACCAAATCCCAAAGTAAAGTTATGCACCAAGTTAAATGGCAGTAAATGGAGGATTCCAAGGTTTATGTGAGAAAATAAACAATCAAAAACTTTTGACTGAAGAACTATTTGGGCAAATTTTATCAAGTTGATCGATTCTGCAGAACTTTCAATGCCTTTCAGTAAAGTAACTCTTCTACTGGTTCAATGGGTCTTTGTTTAGCATTTGCTATCACTGTGATACTTTTACTCCTTTTTCTTGAAAGACTTTTTCTAAAAAAATACTTCTTGTAAAAGCCTATTTGGAAGACTAGCTAGCAGAATGAATTAACTAATAGTCTTTTAAAAAAATCCTAATAGAATTTGAGGGTAGATATGACAAATCATTGTGTCACGACAACAGTCTTCAGAGGAAACTAAGTTGGCTGAGAGCAACATCAACCCATTTTCCACATTGCAACTTGAACCCGCTATTCCCTTTCCCATGTTGCTCAGGAACACAAAAATAATCCAGTCTAAATGGGGCAGGGGGAATGGAAGGAGAGTGGTCTGCACACCAGCTTCTCTTTTTTTTCTTTTTCTACAAATTTTATTTATAATACAATTAAAAACAAACAAACATTGGATTTGACATGACATTCCAGTATATACATTCTTATCAAGTTATTCCACTTTTTACAATCAATTCTTCATCTCTAAATATACATCTAAGTTTTATATACAATACTTGTTCTAAAATGACATATATTTCTATCTTAACATTCGTCTTTAATCCCTACTGTCCTCTTCAAATTCCTCCAGTGGTAAAATTTATCCCAGGTTTCATAATAAACTGATCCACATTTATCTTTTAATATCATTGTTAGCCTGTCCATTTCCGCACATGCTAATATTTTATGTATTAACTCTTCCTCTGTGGGAATTTCCTTGCTCTTCCATTTTTGTGCTAAAGCAAGCCTAGCTGCAGTAGATTGTTCCCTTGTCATATTTTTCTGTCGTTATTCCCAACAAGAAGAGTTCAGGTTTTAACTCTAAATCCAGTGTTAATATATCCCTCAACCAGTTTTGTGTCCTGTTCCAATACTCACGGATCTTTGGGCATCCCACCACATATAGTAACATGAACCTAATGCTGTTTTACATTTCCAGCATAGGGGTGAAATGTTTGAACCCATTTTGGCTAACCTTACGGGTGGGAAATGCCATCTATAGAACATCTTGTAAAGATTTTCCTTATATGAGGTAGCTAAACTGAGTTTCCTATTCCTTTCCCACAGTTCTTGCCAAATATGTAGGTCAATACTAAAATCAAAATCCCTACTCCAAATTAACATGGTCTCCTTAACCTGTTCTTCATACAGTCTGATCTAAAAGAAAATGATACATATTTTTAATCATTTTATCCTCAGGACCTAATAAAATTTTATCTAGTTCTGTCAGTTCTATCTTTATACCCCCCTCTTTTTATCTTGCCTATATCTTGCTTGTAGTTGGAGGTATGCCCACTATTCTAATTCTATCCCTGCATCTTGGAGATTCTTCCTTGATTTTAATTCTCCTCTCTCGTCTAGTATGTTTTTATAGGTTATTACTTTTCCCAACTGAATAAACCTTGGGTGTATGTACATTTCTAATGTTGAGATCCAATTAGGGACCTGCCTGTAGTTCTGTCGTCGAATTTTGATCCATACATCTGTTAGTGCCAGTCTGATGTAGTGCCTCTGGAAGTACTGGTGAACTTTATGCTTCTCATCCCATAACATGGCATGCCATCCCGTCTGCATGTCATGACCCGCTATTCCCTTTCCCATGTTGCTCAGGGAACGCAAAAATAATCCAGTCTAAATGGGGCAAGGAGAATGGAAGGAGAGTGTAGTCTGCACACCAGCTTCTCTTCTTGAAGGAAAGGGAGAATACAAATCTAATCAATTAATTTCCATAACTTACTTGATTTGGAGGTTCAACCACTGTTTCAGCTCCATCATAAACACCAGAAAACCCCCTCCTTTGTTTCTCTGTGAGGAATATAGAAATTTAAAATGTATCATAATTAACAAAATAGGAGGTATTCTACAGAAGGGAAGAGATAGAAAAAGTAAGGTAGCTGGGGACTTCTCTGGATTATGGGAGGACCTTTGTTTTACCTGAGGAGTCCTTTTCCTGAAAGATCCTCCTGAGAAACAGCTCCTGAGGGGGATTTGATGGATTCCGCTTTCCCTCAGGATCTCTGATCTCCACAGTGAAATAGGAGGAAGGAGAAAGAAGAATTAATGGACATCACAAAACATAAAGTGGATTCTTGTTCTCTGAACACAACCTGAAAATCCCCCCAAAACCCATCAATGAAACTGAAACTGGTGGGACATCTCCACATACTATGAACACCAGAGAAATCCAGGAAGGAGCGATAAAGAATTAAAAGAAAATCTTTATTCTATTCTGGGTTCCCTAGATGAAGGTCTCTCACCTGCAACTCAACCTGTTCTTTCTTCTCCTCCACCTGGCTCAAGAGGAGACCTTCAGCCAGGGCTACTGCCTGGGAGCTAGTCTCTGCTCCACACTCCCGCACCCAGCTCTCCATCTCTGGGGGCAGGATAGCCAGGAGCTGCTCCAGAACAACCAGGTCCAGCATCTGGGCTTTGGTGTGCTTTTCTGGTTTCAGCCATTGCCTACAGAAGTTGTGGATTTGGTTGCAAAGTCCTCGGGGACCCTCAGCCTTCTGGTATTGGATGCTCCTGAAGTTCCAGAGCTGAACTTCTGAATGGATGATTTCCTTCTGTACGATCTTCTGCCCACTTCTTGAACAGTCTTCCCCACAACTTCCGGCAAAAGGGCCTTTTCCAATTCCCTCACTTGCTAAAAGTTTTATCTCCATTCTTTTTCTGTTCTGTAATGCAACTCCAAATGGGTTCAAGGAATCTTGTGGATCTCCAAATGCTTTTTATTCATAGGATTCTTCCTCCAGCCACAGGACTGGCCATAGTACGTCATTCAGCCCCCTTTAGCCAAAAGACAATTTTGAAGATTTACAAATGGCTTGCAGGTTGTATTTCTGAGATGGAAAGAAATTCCAAGAATTAGAAAGTGTGGACTTAACCAGTGAAACAACACGTGAAGATGCTGTCCTGTCCAATCCTCCTCCTAAGACAGGCTGAACTATGGAAGATCTGACCCTAGTTTAATCTTTGGTCTCCAGAGGTTTTTTCACACTTCTTAGCCTAATCCAGCCTTAGTCCAACGTGACCAGTTCCAGAAGTTCAGACTTCCAGCCTTAAACCCAGAGCCGGCAGGACGACTTCCGGCTAGCCTCCCCTCCCCCCCATGCAGAAGAATTGGGGGGAAACGGCCCCTGCCTTCTGGCAACCCCCATTTCTCTCCTTTGCTCCTTCTCCACCTGGACCCTGCATGGGAAAGGGCAGCTGGGGAACATGGGATCCCGCATTCCCATCCCGAGGGAAGACTTGGCCCACCGCCACTCACGGAACTCGGAAGTCTCGTCGAGATGCGCGTCCCGGAAAGCTTCCCGGCAACCTCTGGGCTTCCGGCAAAGGCCATGCCCCGCCTCTCAGGGCAGGGAAGGGGAAGAACCGAAAGAGAAGCCTCTTGCTAGGATTGTTCCTTTTGCTAGAGGAGTCTTGCGCATGATCAGTTCCCTCCTGAGGCTACGAGTGCCCCTTTGTGGGCTCTGCACGAAGTGCAAGGATTCCCCGAAAGGGCGGGAAAGAGAAAGGTCATCTGAGGGGAAGGGGAGGACAGCAATGATGGGCTTGGGAGTAGGAGAAAGGCCCCTCTTGGGCTCGCCGAAGAAAAAGAAATATCTAAAAACCAGTCCCCAAATGGAGAAAAAGCTCAAACTGATAGATATTCCAGAAATTTTATCTCACAACGAGGCTGCTTGGTATAGAAAGATGGGGCAAACGGCATCTCTTCTGTGACTGGAGAAAAAGCGGAATTGCAAAAAGGAAGAAAAGGCTTCCCGGCAACCTCTGGGCTTCCGGCAAAGGCCACGCCCCGTCTCTCAGCGGAGGGAGGGGGAAGAACCGAAAGAGAAGCCTCTTGCTAGGAATGTTCCTTGTGACAGAGGAGTCATGCGCATGCTCAGTTCCCTCCTGAGGTTAAGGTGGGCTCTGCGCGAGGTGGCAGGATTCCCCGAAAGGGCGGGAAAGAGAAAGATTATATGAGGGGAAGGGGAGGACAGCGATGAAGGGCTTGGGAGTAGGAGAAAGGCCCCTCTTGGGCTCGCCGTAGAAAAAGAAATATCTAAAAACCAGTCCCCAAATGGAGAAAAAGCTGTTCCAGAAATTTTACCTCACATCGAGGCTGCTTGGTGGAGAAAGAGGGACTGAAGAAAAAGTGGAATTGCAAAAAGGAAGAAAAGAAAATAAGGGAAAAGGAACGTGAATCTCAGATATCATGAGAGGGAAAATAAAAACATTTTTATACAAGGATGGAGTTGAGAATTCACCTCAGGAAATGGGAGTAGGATGCTTAAGACCTTTGGCGAAGGGAAGGCAAGGGGATAGGTCATGAATAAAGAGGAAAAAAATGAAAAAGCGAAATAAGAGATGAAAACAAGGATCAGATGAAAGAATATACGTGCAGATGAGGCCCTGGGGATCAGAGGAAGGGTCACATGTGGAGATAGGACCAGATCTGGTTGTGATGGACGTGGGAGTGAGGAAGATGAATTCTGAGAAGAAACATTTACTATTAAATTCTTAAACAATTTTTTTCTTTAAAACAGTGGTTCTCAATCTTTTTAATGCTGTGACCCCCAACCGGTCGTAAGTCGAGGACTACTCAACTGGTGCAGCACTGTTTGCAGAATGGGACTTTTGGCGGGCTCAGCAGGGCAGAGACAGCCTGGACAATTCCTATTGGCTTTCAAAAGCCAATAGAATAAAGGGAGTAGCACAGCTAAGGAAAAGGGGAAAAAAATGGTGGACTGTGTTGTTTGACGACCCCCGTGAAATGGTTGTTCAACCCCAAATGGGGTCCCAACCCACAGGTTGAGAACCACTGCTTTAAAAGCTTTTTTTCCTTTCTGCTCACTGAGGGTTTTACAGACAAGCTTGCTAACAGTTGACATGTTAGGGGGGCTGCAGGGGATGTGCAGGGACAATGAAACTAGACAGATTCACAGCTTTAATGTAATAATAGTAGTAGTAGTAGTAGTAATAATAATAATGTTGGAAGGGACTTTGGAGGTCATCAACCCCCTGCTCAGGCAGGCAACCCTATACCACAGGTCGGCAACCTGCGGCTCCGGAGCCGCATGCGGTTCTTTGAGCCTTCCCCTGTGGCTCCCAGCCTCCTCTGCCTTTGCAGAGAGAGACAGAGACAGAGAGAGGCAATTGCCCTTCCCTGCTTCTCTCTCTCTCTCTCTCTCTCTCTCTCTCTCTCTCTCTCTCTCTCTCTCTCTCTCTGTGTGTGTGTGTGTGTATGTGTAAAAGAGAGCGCACTCACAGTGTTCTCCAAGGAGCTGAAAAGCTTACTCGGCGGAGCTCCTCCCTTTGCTGCGTCTCTGCAGGAAGCAGGAAGGGCAGGAGAGAGCTAGCTACCCCAGCTAGGCTGACTCAGGAATTCTGGGAGTTGAAGTCCATGAGTCATAAAAGAGACAAAGTTGCTTACCCCTGAGCTTGTTGCACAACAGCTTGAAGCTTGCCAGGTGAGCAGCAGATAGGAGGGGGGGGAGAAAGAGAGAGAGAGAGAGGGAGGGTGGGAGAGAGAGAGAGGAAAGAGAGAGAAAGAAAGAGAGTGGGGGAAGAGGAGTGGCAGACCAAGGGCAGATAGAGAGGGAGAGAGACAGAGAGAGAGAGAGAGACCCTTTTGACATCTAAAATGAAGATAACACTGCATATATCCTTTTTTTCCCTTTGTGTGTATGTAATTTTATTCTCTTAAAGCATTCTCTTGGTGATCATTGTTTTAATAGTATGGATATTCCCAAGAGTCATATTTTTACTTTTATTTTTAATGTGTGTATATATGTATGTATATATATATATATATATATATATATATATATATATATATATATATATACACATTATATATATAGGTGTGTGTGTGTGTGTGTACACACACACACACACCTATAATAAAGGTAAAAAAGGATATATGCAGTGTTATCTTCATTTTAGATATCAAAAGGATTTTGCGGCTCCCGGTGTTTTGTTTTTGGTGGGAAATGGGTCCAAGTGGCTCTTTGAGTGTTTTGGGTTGCCTACCCCTGCCCTATACTATTTCGGACAAATGGCTGCCCAGTCTCTTCTTAAAAACTTCCAGTGTTGGAGCATTCACCGCTTCTGGAGGTAGATTGTTCCACTGGTTTATTGTTCTAACTGTCAGTTAGAATTTCTATTTAGTTCTAGTTGCTTTTCTCCTTGATTAGTTTCCATCCGTTGCTTCTTGTCCTGCCTTCAGGCGCTTTGGAGAATAGCTTGACTCCCTCTTCTTTGGGGCAGCCCCTGAGATATTGGAACACTGCTATCATGTCCCCCCCTCATCCTTCTCTTCGTTAAATTAGACATACCCAATTCCAGGAAACTAGAAACTTTAGGGAGCTGCAATCCAGGTAACCAATCAATAGTATATATGTTATGCATGTATTATCAGGGGGAGGGAAAGGGGATGTGTTGGATGGGCAGAGGGGTGTATGAAAATCACCTTTGATTATAAAAAATGCTGTAAAACTGTAAACAGGGCCTCGGTAGCTTTCAAAAAGTCTGGTTAAAAATAAGTTTTAAAATGGACTTAACCTGTTGATTTTTTCTTTATATATCTATATATCCAATTTGTCACATAACCTTTAATGTAAGCAATATTTGAAAAAAAAAATCCTCCACTCAGCAGGAGCTGCTCAAACCCTGATATTTGTCCCCCACCCAAAAATCTTCAAATATTTGTATATATTAGTAATTTTTAATTCAACCACAGAGGATTTAATACATGCCTGGAAAGGAATCACACCATTGATATTTAATTGATTGTATTGAAGTCAAATCTATACTTTGTCCTAGCCCTTAGCACACCACAGAAGGCCAAAATATGCTTGAAAAATCTTTTGCTTCTGCATTTCAGAGGCTTTTGGTCATTCTTTCTCCTTTTGTTAGAGAGGACTTTTCATCCTGAAGCTCTTTCCACACTTTTTAAGATTTTCTGATTGATTAGAAAGCTACATGAATTGCACGCTATAGCAATGCAAAGCTACCAAGTAAATACTCCATTAACTAATTCTACCTCATTATCTTGTAGTTGGTAACTACTACCTTTGGGTGTGTTTCTACTATGCTAATGTTAAACTCCTCTGGACACCTCTAACTGCTGCTTAAGCTATGTATCAGGTCACCTTCCCTGATTTCAGCAAAGGCCATGTTTGCTAGGTTTCTTTCTGCTCCACCATTGCTCTACTACTGCAGTTGACCCTTCTAGCTTGTGCAGAAAAGTGTTAAAGAGATGTTACTTCAAGCAGATAAAAGCACAATTAGTAATTTTGACTGAAGTTAATTCAAAACTTATAAAAGCCTCTAATATTTATTAATAAGCTAACAGTTCCTCAAACTAGAAGGGTGTCATAACTTTGCAGTAAAAACTAGGCAGATTTCTACTCATCCTAAACCTGCTTGCAAAGAGAAAGGGCTCCAATGCTGGGATGTTAAGACAACCAGTAAAAAAACTGGATGGACATGGTCACTACCAATAGTGCTGTGGAGTTCAGAGATTTTCAGGATCTCTGATCTCCACAGTGAAATAGGAGGAAGAAGAAAGAAGAATTAATGGATATCTTAAAGTGGATTCTTGTTCTTTGAACACAACCTGAAAGTCCCTCCCCCACAATATCTATCAAGGAGATTGAGGGAGAAACCAATGGAACAATGTCCTACAAGAATTGGTGGGACAGCTCCACATATTTTATGAATGCCAGAGAAGTTTGGGAAGGAGGGGTGAAGAATTCAAAGAAAATCTTTATTCCCTTCTGGGTTCTCAAGATGAAAGTCTCTCACCTGTAACTTGACCTGCTCCTTCTCCTCCACCTGGCTCAGGAGCAAGCCTTCCGCCAGGGCCACTGCCTGAGAGCTGGTCTCTGCTCCACACTCTTGCACCCAGCTCTCCATTTTCAGGGGCAGAAAGGCCAGGAGCTGCTCCAGAACAACCAGGTCCAGCATCTGGGCTTTGGTGTGCTTTTCTGGTCTCGGCCATCGCCTACAACAGTCATGGAGTTGGCTGCAAAGTCCTCGGGGACCTTCAGCCTCCTGATATTGGAGGCTCCTGAAGTTCCAGGGTTCAACTTCATATGCATGGAATCCGGAATTGAATCAGGAGGACGGCCAGGAATGTGTCTCTGTCTCCTTGGCCTCTCCTTGCATGGAAAGAACTGCCCCTCCCACCACCTCTGGATCTCTCCTGCAAGTCTCTCCAGCAGCCTGTTCACCTACTGCAGAGCTCCAAGGGTTAAGGAGAGCCAGTCTTCTGATGTAAGTATTGGGGTTTCCACTACATTATGTTCTAGAGAGGCAAGGCTCAGGGATGGCAGCCTCCTCTGGAAAGCCAGTCTAAACCTTCGCCCTCCAGTGGCCCAAAGGGGAAGCGCCTTATCTGAAAGAGCTTTTTCAACATCTTGTACTTCTGGGCACTCCAGGTAGGTTGCAGTTCTGGGATATGACAGTACTGGAGCAACATGGGTTCCTGGTAACTTCATGTTCGATTCTTCTCAAATCTTTGTCAGTTAATGTGCATCTTTTTTTCTCAACACGTATCTTGCGACCCTGATTATTTGTAAGAAAACTTTTGATGGTTCTGTGATCACGCTTCATGATCTTAGCAATCTCAAGAGTGCTGCATCCAGGGACCAGTTACCTGGTGTGGAAGAATTTGCACGTGCAGCAAACTGCCATGCATTGCCCCCCACAAACCTTATAACCTTTTGATACCCTTTGTCCCAAGGAAGCAGCCAAAAGATCACCCCCTTTTGACTTAATATCTTACCTACCTAAATAATAAGTTCCCCCTTATCTCTCCCTGTCTTTATCTCTTCTTGTCTTTATCAGTTCTTTCTCCTTTTCTAATTTACCCGTATTTGTTTTTACCTGCTCTCAACAGGTAATGTGTTACTAGAAAATAATTGCTTATATGAAGGAATTTTTCAATTACTTTATGTCAACAGCTAAAGATTAAACTTCTAAATGTAAAATGTCAGCAGTTAATGGTAAAGCCTATGTATGTAAAAAGTATATAAGAAACAATAAACTCAGAGTTTGTCAAGCTGTGTGACGATGTGTCATGCAGCTTCAAACCTCTGCCCAAGACATGCCTGAGTCTTTTTCTTAGCATCGTTACAACCTGGGGAGATGTTTTTCTGTGGACCGGAGGGGATGTGGTTTTGTGTGCTTTCAGATTCTAGACCAGTGATGACGAACCTTTTAGAGACCGAGTGCCCAAACTGCAACCCAAAATCCACTTATTTACCTCAAAGTGCCAGGGTTGCATCAGGATTGTGGTGCCCTCGGGGTGTGTGGGGGCGTAGCCCACTGGGTGGGCATGGCTGCAGTGGTCATGGCAGACTGAGTGTGTGTGGTCGGGGCCAGTTCCTCACCATTTCCGGGGCATCCCTGGGGATGGGGGCAATACCGCTTGCTCGCTCACTTCCTACCATATCGCTTCCAAATGTCACGTGCTCACTACTCTGGTGAACTCTGCTGGGGCAACAGTGCACATACCCACAGAGAGGACTCTGACTCCCGCCTCTGGCACGCTTGCCATAGGTTCGCCACCACTGTTCTAGACATGCCTTTTGCTGCAGATTCACTCCTTAGGATTGCTCTCCAGTCTTTCATTGGGATTCAAGGGGTGAACCATCACGGTAATTCCTCCCCTGGCCTGAGCACACACACAAGACAATTTGTGGGGAATAAAAGAGGTGAAACTTGGCAGAAATATGCAACAACCATTGCAGAAGTGAAAAGGGACGAAACATCCTGGGAAGCAAGATAATATTTGGAAGTGATATAGAGAGGCAACCATCCTAAATATGAGTCAGTTGTCAAGCCTCCAAATGTAAATCATGTGACCAAGGGGATGCCGCAACAGTGATAAGTGTGAAAAATGATCAGAAGTCACTTTTTTCAGTGCTGCACTTTTTCAGTGCAGTTATAAATGAACTGTTGCAAGTCGAGGACTATCTGTGTAAAGCAGAATTGGGCTTGCAAGGTTCAGCTATTATATCCTGGCTAAATAAAGTAGAATTCTAATTTTCCTGTGGAGTTTGTTTCTGGCCTGATATATCTGTTGTAGGAGTGCAGTGCCTCATATGGTTAGGAGGCTGGGTTGGAGATTAGCAAACCTCCAACATTCAAGACCTGAGTGTTGCTGTGTGGCGGGGTGAGCTCCTGTCATTCACTCTAGCTCCTTGTTGAGGACATGAAAGGAGCCGTCACAAATATCCCCCAGGCAATGGTGATGTCACTGGCTAATACTTTTAACCCAGAAGCGCCTTAAAAGATGCTTCCAAGGTAATGGGACGGGAAGGATATCTGTTTGGCCAACACCAATTTTGATACATTCTTCTCCTTGCAATGTGATGATGTTTTTTGCCTTCTGCCCCAAGAGCTACCTAGTCTGGAATTGGTTATCTGCATGCTCAGAGCTAATGAAACAGGGCCCTTTATACTCTGCAGGAATGCATTATTTGCAGTAAAAATACAGTGACCAAGGCAGACAAGCTTAATAAAAAGGGGGGGCATGTTGTGGACCCTACAAGGATGCAACTTATTGAAAACTCTCACAACACTTTATAAATACAAACTGCTTGTTAAATATAGCCTCAGATCCTGCCTCTTTGAGTTACATTTGTTCAGGTGTTCAAGGAATACTACTGTGATGGAAAGTAATTTAGAGTCCCAGGAGGGAGGGCTTGCTTTCCCCTAGAGTGAAAAGAGGCAGTAGAGTTCAGAAAAGCTGGTGGCAGGAAGAAGGCTAAGATGCCTCCCCCAGCAGTTCAAACAGTATATCTGTAGTTGTACAAATAGTTGCTTTAGTCTGGCAAGATTCTGTCTATATGTGAACGACAATAAAGAAATTACTCATAAGTAACTTGTTCCTGGGGCCTGACATCTTCTGAGGGGGAATTTGTGGATCTAGCCAAAGGCACAGTCACAGAGAAAACAAAGCATTGACTCAATTACAAGGTATCTAGTGAAGCAAATTCCCCCTCCCCAAAGGCATTTTCCCGGGAACAAAACTCTCCTGTCATTCACAAAACATCCAGAAAGGCAAATGATGCTGAAAGACTGGAAGATGCTCCAAGGAGTTAAGCCCAGAGTCTGGGAACCAGGGAGAGCTTGATGAACCCACAAGAGCACTGTCAATATACCTATTTGTGTTCCAACAAAATTGTGTCCAGGTCTCTGATTCCAATCTATCCTTGAGAAAATTCTGCCTCACTCATCCAAAGCATTCATAAATATTCACAGTTTTGTACAAGTTCAAAATCAAATGGAAAAGACAAAAGTCATGTTTATTAAGAAATGATTATTCATTTCTGTCACGACTTGTTGTTTTCTTCTGTTTTTTTCAAAGTCAAAGGCTATTAGGAACTGTGGTGTCGCAGTGGTTAGAATGCAATATTGCAGGCTAATTACCCACAGCCAGGAGTTTGATCCTGACCAGCTCAAGATTGACTCAACTTTCCATCCTTCTGAGGTTGGTAAAATGAGGACCCAGATGGTTGGGGGCAATATGCTGACTCTATAAACTATTTAGAACAGCAGTCTCCAATCTTTCAGCTTGGTGGCCTGGCCCAGACCAGGATGGTGGTGGTGTGAGTGGTAGGCGCACATACACGCGCACAACTCCGTTTGCACAAGCGGAAGCTGCTTGAACTTGCATGCAAAGCTCTATTTGTGGGAATGAAGCTTTGCGCACAAGCATCTTCTGCTCATAGAAATGGAGCTTCAGGTTTGCATGCGCTTGCCTGCCACTCACATGAGTGCATGTGCATCTGCCCATCTCTCCCACGGCCCAGTTTTGAACAGGCTGCGGCCTGGTAGTGGGCCATAGCCCAGAAGCTGGGGACCCCTGGTTTAGAGAGGGCTGTAAATCACTATGAAGTGGTATATAAGTCTAAGTACTATTTCTATTGCTCTCTACCAGAATTATTATTTGACAAGTTTGGGGGTTACTTCAGCCTGAACATTTTGACATCAAATGTTCTTTCCTATTGAGATTTGGCCTTAGCAGAATGATGTAGCACTTGGGGAAAAAGATGCAGCCCAGCAGGCCAGCACTGGAGTCCAAAATGGAAAAAATATGCACAGCCACCATGTATTTCCCCTTGGTGCTCAAGTAGGTGGGCACAAAAGTCACCCAGACGCTGCAGAAGACCAGCATGCTGAAGGTGATCATCTTGGCTTAATTGAAGACCCCAGGGAGGTTCCTGGCCAGAAAAGCCATCAGGAAGCAGATGGCGGCCAGTAGGCCCATGTAGCCCAGGACTCCATAAAACATGTTGACTGAGCCTTCATTGCATTGCAGGATGATCTCTCCAGGCTGGGAGTGCAGGTCAGAATCAGGGAATGGAGGAGAAGTGCCCAAATAGATGCTCCAGAAGATAACTTGGAGGCCGGTGCAAGAAAGGACAATGGAATTGGCCAAGCTCTTTCCCAGCCATCTCTGCAATTTATTTCCTGGTTTTGTGGCCAAGAAGGCTAACACCACCGTGATTGTTTTGGCCAAGACCGAAGAGACAGCAAGTGAGAAAACAATGCTGAAGGCTGTTTGACGGAGAAGGCAGGTAGCTCTTGTTGGCTGGCCGATGAACAGGAAGGAGGTCAAGAAGGAAAGCAGAAGGGAAACTAGGAGGATGTAGGAGAGATCCCGATTGTTGGCTTTGATGACTGAGGTTTCCTGGAATTTAATTAAGATTCTCAAGATAAAGCCTGTGATTAAAGAAAGGAACAAAGCAAGAGAACCCAGGATGATTCCCAGATTTTCTTGATAGGATAGGAAGGTTTTTAATCTTGGAGACACAATTATTTTGCTGGATGTTTGGATGCTGATCTTCTGGACATTTGCTGCATTTTTCTGCATCTGAAAAAGAGGTATAATAAAATTTCTCATACAGCATTGCTTCAATTCCAGTGATGAAGTTGGTGAAATTGGTGGTGGTAGAATGAACAGTTTTGTATAGAAGAAATCAGTATATAGTACTGATCAGTATATAGTACTTTTTGCTCCAGTATTTTTTCATGTCCTGCCCATCCCAGTTCAATTTCCAATGTCATTTCTTATCCTCCACTATCAATCATATACATATTATAAAGAAGCGAATGTTTTAAAAGCCAAGCTTTCATTGATGTTCTCCAAAACTCCCTTTTCTCCTGATGTCACTGACCTGCCTTGGTGGAGATGGTTCCTTCTGCACAGGGATGACAGTCGTAGCAGCAGATGGGCTTCTCCTCTTGAGTTACCTTCATGAATCCAGGTTCACAGCTTTCCACACATCGGGAAGGAGGCAGGAGCTGAGCAGAAAGAAGAGGGAAGTCCAGAAAATGAATTTCTTTCCAGAAAGAAGGCAAAGAAGAAAGGAATTGGTGATCTCCAGAGGAAGGCTCAGCTTTGCTAAATTTGAAGGCTGTAAAATCTTGAGTTGAACAGTCTACCTGAAGCTTTCCTGTTGATCTTCTCTTCCACACACAATGATTTCTAGATTTGAACATTTTGTACTAAATACTGAATAGAAAGTTTCTTCTAAGAAAAAGCATAGAAATCATTTCTCCCCATGGCTCAAATCTTCCTTCCTTTACACAGGTCTAATATACTCTTTATTGGAATAGTTGAGGGTGCATTTGTCATGGACATCTAACTAATGAATGCCTTGCCTTCCTAGGAGACTTTCCTTCTTTGATGACATTCAGAAGCATTCCTTGCCCCAAGAGTGTGTAGGTAAAAACATAAAGAAAAGTGAAATCGAGATTTAACTCCACCTTCTTTGACTCTTCCATCTCTATAAACTTAAAATCTGAGGATCCTTGTTTTTCTAGACTTCCAAAGATAAGTCTCCTAAAGGTTTTGTTGATGATAGCCTCCCACTTCACAATATCCAGGTCTGCTGAGAGGCCTCCATTTTCCTCCAAAAACATTCCATTTGTGGAATTATTGTAATACTGAAAGTTTTGAAGAAAAAAATGGAGCTGGAATGGGAAAAAAACCGGCTATGTTTAGTCAGGACATTCCAAATTCAATGGCTCACTCTAACCTTAACCTACTAACTTACCTTTCAAATTTATATGATCTGGACAAACTGTGAGATATGACTGAGAGAAATTGGATAGGCTTCAAGAGGGTGTTACCCAAATCCACAAAATAGTAGTACTTCTGGATTCCCTGTGGTATCTGTTTCTTGACTGGCCTAACTGAAACATCTGAGATAATATTTAATATCAAGGCAGAGTTTTTTTCTCACCTCCTCTCCTTCTATCTGTGGACTATATCATCTCTTCTCCATGTCTCTTTGTTATGGTTCCCTTCCTACTTGCCTTCCTTTTCTCTTTCCTACCTACCTACCTACCAGAATAACAGTTGGAAGGAACCTTGGAGGTCGTCTAGTCCAGAGCTGTCAAACTCGTTGCTTCACATGACATGTCACAACGTATCGCAACTTTTTTTTCCCTTGCCAGAGCTGGGGATGAAGGAGTTGTGCTGAAACTTAGTGGTTGAAAGAAAACCTTCACTGCAGACACTATGACACCAATGAAAAGCTCTCCTGGCCTATAATGGTTCTCTGGCTCCAACTTTTCCTTCTTTGGACTCAGGAGGTTTTTGAGATCGAGCCTCCTATGGACTGCCTGGGGCCCCTGAAGCAGGATGAGAAGTAACATGACAAGTAGTGCTAATGGAGCCTCCAGTTCTGTGTTTACTTTGAACAAACCATAAGAAGAGGTGGAAGAAAGCAAAGCTTTAGGGACCTTCCTAATACAGAATCCAGCCGAGTCTTCAAAACTGAAAGGTAGATTAAACAAAGCTTCTGTCTACCATAAAGGCCTTCCCAGGTTCTAACTGTTTCCAGACTCATTTAAGTCTTCACTCAAGACTTTCCAATGCCATGACATCAGCCAACAAACCCTACTGGGATATTGACGAGGAAGCCTGTTATTGATATCTTTGTGCCAAAAGTTCTCAAAGTCTGCAGAAATATCTCTAGGGACTAGTCACAAGACAACAAATCACTATGATTTGGGTAATGACAAGGAGAGGAGACATCACTTCTCTGAATGACTCAACAGGTACATGCCCTCTAGGGAAAGTTGCAGATGGGGTTCAAACTTTTAAAATGAACCAATATGTGAGCCTTCTCACCAAAGTTCTCAGAAAATATTACTTCTCCCATTTTCCATTGCCTGCACTTTCTGCATTGCATGAGAAAAGTACATCTTCCTTCCCGTCCTTACAACACGTCTAGAACTCACACGTCATACAACCCGTCTTGCCTACCCTACAAGGTTCCATCCAAAAAAGGAGCCGGAACTCCCTTCTGGGTGTTCTATGACAAACAAAGCCCTGGGTGTAGGTATATACATATGTTGTACATAGCATATCTATAAGTGTGTTATGTGTACACTTTTGAGAGCAGGCAACAGAATTTCATTTTTAATGTGTGCCAGTGTGCCCAGTAAAAAATGACCAAAAAAATTATCTTATCTTAACATGTCATTTTAGAAATTCTTCCCTGTCACCAAATATCAGGGTTTCAGGACCATAGTACATGGCATCAGGGAAAACCCCCATATAATCTTGATTATTATACTGAACAAATGGGGGAAATACCCCTTGCTGCCCTGAAATCCAATAACTTTGGGGAGTTTGTTTAATTTAAGGGGCAAAAAGGAGAGGCTATCAATAAACTGAATCTTAAAAGTACATTAGGGTAATAGATAGCAATTTAATACCCTGGCTTAAAAGTTCAATCTGGACCTTTTCCTGGACCAGGACAAGAAAGCTATCATAAACTTTGGAGTTGTGAGCAATAAAAGTTCAACCTGTAAATTTCCAATTTATCAATTTCTTCAGAAATTGAACCATGTATCTATCATCATAACTATTTATTTATTTATTTATTTATTTATAAATTTATATACTGCTCGTCATAAACTTTGGAGTTCTGAGCAATAAAAGTTCAACCTGTAAACTCCCAATTTATCCATTTCTTCTGCCAAGAAGTTACTCTAGGTTTTACAGTAAAAGGAACAGAATAAAACTTAAAAATATTACAATAACAAATATTAGCATTAAAATTAATCTTAAAATAGATAAAGATAGTGAAAAAGGCAGCAAGGTACCATGACAGCAGTGTTCCAATATTTGAGGGCTGTCACAAAGTAGAGGGAGTCCAAAACACCAGAGGGAAGGACAAGAAGTAACAGATGGAAACTAATCAAAGAGAGAATCAATCTAGAACTAAGGAGAAAATTCCTAACAGAACAATTAAGCAGTGGAATTATTTGCCTCCAAGAGTTATGGGTGCTCGAACACAGCAGATTTTTACTGAGCAGGAGGTTGGACTAGAAGACCTCCAAGGTCCTTCCAACTCTGTTATTCTGGGGGAAGAACTGTAAATAATTTGAGGTATGCATATGATGTAACACTATTAGCTGAAAATTAAGATGTGGACAAAATGATTTGGAAAATCAAAAGTGAAAAATTAGGAAACATCAGGAAAACAAAGATAACAGCTGCAGATGGAGATATTTAAAATCAACAAGGAGGATATTGAATCAGTTAGAGAGGTTATCTTTCTTGGATCCAAAATTGTTCATGATGGCAGTTCTACTCCTGAAATCAAACACCTTCTGTGGCACTGTAATGGTTAACATGAATAAGATCTGGAAAAGCAGAGATACTGATACAAATACAAAAAGCAGGCTAGTTAGAGCAATAGTCTTCCCTATAATAATGTACGGCAGGAGTGTCAAACTGATGGCCCACGGGCCAGATGCGTCATGGAAAAATCACACCCACCCCATTGCCGGCAATGAAAAAAAAAGTCATGATACATCGTGACACATGACGTGACATCCCTGATGTACAGGTATGAGAGTTGGGCACTAAGAATGGCTGATTGAAGAATTGACACCTTTGGCATAAATTATTGCATATACCATGGACATCCAGAGTAATTAACAGAGAGGTGCTAAATCATATAAAACAGACATATCACTAGATGCTAAATTATAAGACTTCGTCTGATTTAGTTTGGCCAAATCAACTTCTCCAATTCACTGGAGGAAACAATGATGCTAGGAATGATTAGTGGAACAAGAAGGGGCAAGCAAAGAACATGATGGCTTGATAACATCAAATCTGAACATCCAACAATTGAAAGAAACTGTGTTTGACAGGGTAGCATGGCGATCACTTGCCTATAGTCACCAAGAGTCAGGCACGACTAAATTGTCAAAACAATAACAAGCAAGTTTTAAGTGATTGGGTGTTGATAAAGTAATACCAGTGGACAAATTAGTGACAGGAAAAATCCAAGATAATTTGAATTTGTTCAGTGATTCAAGAGATTATTTGATGCCAATTATGATGGGAAGGACTGTGGCAGCTCAGCAAGGCCAGAAGACAGCCTCAGCCCCAGTGGTCCTGCTGCTGAACAAACTAAGAAGAATCTTGGTTCTGATGGCACAGATAACAGTTTTGGGCAAACATCAGCACTGAAGGCATCAAGAGTAGACTCTCCTGTTTTCTTAAAGAAAATTGCAACGATCACTCCTACGAGGCCCATAGTAGCACACAGAACACTGGTGGCTAATAAATCCGGGCCTGGGATGGTCAAAAAAGGTCCCAGGGGAATTAGAGAGGATGAATTTGCTAAATTGATACAGCAGATCAACCTATTAAAGATGACAGTTGAAGATTTGGAAAAGAAATGAGATTTCTACTTTGGAAATCTGAGGAACATCAAGCTGATTTCCCAGCAGAACAAAGGTGAAAGTGATCCTGTCCTGAGAAAAATACTACAGATGAAGGCTTTGTAACATCCAATGAAAGAGCAATTCTGAAGGAGCAATATTAATGGTCCACCGATTTTACAGCGAAGCAGCAGCAGTCAGAAATCAAAAGGAAAAAAAAAGCCGCCTTCCTTAATCTTGGCATCAGTTGTTCTTGGAAACATCTGTCTCAAATAACATACTTTAATCTTAAATCATTCACAAAAGTTTTCATCAGTATGAGTTTTATGTGAAGCAGAGGCAAACATATCTTTCTACAGTTAACAAGTGATTCATGTTCCACATTTTTCTGTCCTGGAAGCAAATCCTTTCAAAGTGGCCATTTCTTTATAATGTAATGCAGGGCTGTCAAACTGCCAGCCTGAGGGCCAGTTTCATCATACCGGAGCCACGCCCACCCCATTGCCGGCAATGGCGAAAAAGCTCCGATATGTTGCATGACGTCACATGATGTTGCAAGTTTGACATGTCTGATGTAATGTGATTCTCTTGCACAGTTTCCCATTCACATATGTAACATCAGTACTTAGTATGAGGGTGAGGGTCCATTCTCTGAGCTTGTGGGTTGGTTTCTGAACATTTGGTTACCAGGCTAGGTAACATCTTCAGCAGAATTTAGGGGATGGAGGTTGCTAAAGAGGAGGGCTACAGATATTCAGCACTATTGCAGTACTCAGGCTGCATTCCAAGCAGTGGAGCTACTACATTTAGCTCTCCAGTCCAAGCTGGGAATAAACAACATGGAGACTGCTTTAGAAAGAAGATTGTAGTTTATTGAAGAGGAGAGCCAGACAGAAAGATGGTTCTGGAAAAAACTGACATGTAGTATAGAGTGGGTTTTTATACCTTATTGTTTGGAGTTGTTCCTGTGACATGAACTTTGACCTGAACCTGAGTGTGCCTTTCTAGTATTCTGATGGTGGTAGGTTAATCCTATTATGTCCCAAAGGTCACATCCTGCTTCCCTGGGGCTGTGGCTGATGACTGTTGGTTTTTTTAGTGTGAGAGTTTGTTGATTCTAAGGATCTTTCTTTCTAATCCCAGTTTTCTGACTCCAATTTTGCTGACAAGATTATCACATCTGCATTTCTGCAGACCTGGTTTCTGTCTGGGGCAGAGAGACTTGGGGGGGGGGTCTGCCTTTAAAATACTTTGGGGGACATATATTCTGCCTTGGGGAAAATATATTCTGCCTTTTTAGTATTTCCCAAAATATTTATTTCCCTGGATTCTTCCCACAGTATAAAACCAATAAAGAATATTTGTAGCTCAGGATTGAAATGAGGGGTTTTTGGTGCTAGCACTAATGATATTATTTAGTGGGCAGTGAAACGTCTGCAAGAAAAAAAACCAAGCTCAGAGACCACGAAGAATCCCTCATTGTGTAAAAACAAATTTCTATAAAATGGCACATGACAGGTTAAATTAAAGGTTACTTTCATGATCAAAAATCTTTTTAAGATATACCCAAAGATATTCAGGAAGCAAAATCTTTTTTGTCCAGTGATATTAACCCAAATGCTAATAACATATTTTTAAAATGGTCATCATGAAGTCTAAAATTCCAGGTAACAGATCTTTTTATGAGATGTTAGATAACTGCTCTGAATAAAGGTCTTTCCACACTTAGTGCATTGACATGGCTTCTCTGCTGTGTGGATCCTTTCATGGGAAATAAGTTCAGTGCTATTAGTGAAGCTGTTTCCACACTCCATACACTTATGTGGTTTCTCTTCTGTATGAATCCTTTTATGGGGAGTAAGGGAACTGCTTGTTCTGAAACTTTTCCCACAATCTTTACATTTATATGGTTTCTCTCCTGTGTGGATCCTTTTATGGAAAGCAAGGGAACCACTATGACTGAAGCTCTTTCCGCACTCCACACACTTATATGGCTTTTCACCTGTATGGATCCTTTTATGGGAAGTAAGTTGGCTGCTCTGAATGAAGATCTTTCCACACTTCATGCATTTATATGGTTTCTCCCCCGAATGGATCCTTTTATGGAAAGTAAGGGAATTACTATGACTGAAGCTCTTTCCACACTCTTTGCATTCATGTGGCTTTTCCCCTGTGTGGATCCGTTTATGGGAATTAAGATTTCTGTGTTGACTGAAGCTCTTTCCACATTCCATGCATTTATATGGTTTCTCCCCTGTGTGGCTAGTTTCATGGGAAATAAGACAATGACTCTTATTAAAGCTCTTCCCACATTCCCTACACTGAAATGGCTTCTGTCCTGCATGCATCCTTTTATGGGAAGTAAGAGAGCTGCTCATTCTAAAGTTCTTTCCACACTGTATACATTTATATGGCTTCTCTCCTGTGTGGATCCTTTTATGGCAAGTCAGATTACTGTGCTGGCTGAAACCTTTTCCACACTCCATGCATTTATACGGCTTCTCTCCTGTGTGGATCCTTTTATGGGAAGTCAGATTATTGTGTTGGCTGAATCCCTTTCCACATTCCATGCATTTATATGGTTTCTCCCCTGTATGGATCCTTTTATGGGTGGTAAGATTTCTGTATTGGCTGAAGATCTTCCCACACTCTTCACATGTATATGGTTTCTCTTCTGTGTTGATCCTTTTATGAGATGAAATTGACCTAGTACCATGAGAATGGGGAAAAGTCCAATTGTAATTTTTTCCATTGTCTCTGCCTATGTTATGTTCTTCTTTGTTTTGGGTTGGATAGTGTTCATTTACATCTAATTTGTGGTTGATTAGCTTCACGCTTTTCCTAGTATATTGTTTCTTTATTTTCACTTGTTGGGCAAGAAAATATTGCATCAGAGCATCAGTGGAACATGAGCTTTCCTGATTCCAAATATTTGACTGGTTTCTCTCATGGCTTTCTGTTTCCATTCGAATTCCAAATTTCTCTATTTTATCTTTAGCACTGATCACTTGGAACAGTTCATGGGAATCTTTATTCTCCTGCCCATTATTTCCTTCAAAGGAAAAGAGAAATGAAAATGATAACAGGGTTAGTGAAAAAGATCAAACTGTAGGGTGTCACATGAATTTCCTTTTGAATTTTTCCAAAACGGCAATATGTTGTATGTTGTATGCTTACAATGGCATGATGTAGACATAATAGTTTATATATTCATGAACCGTGAAAGCTTTGAAAATATCTAGAAAATCTCTTTCTTTACAATTATACATAGATATGCAAATCTCACCCAGAATCAATTCCGAGTTAAAGAATAATGAGGGGAAACATCCAAGGAGGTATTAGCAGAAAACCTCAGATTTATTGGAGTGGGTTAATTTCAGCAGAGGCCTGAGAGAACTGAAACAATTTTGTAACAAGCTTTTTTTCCCTATCCAAACTAATTTCCCTTTACTATTCAATTTCTTTTGCCAAAATTACATAGTTGCAGAGAAGAAAAACAGGGATCCAAAAAACCCTCAACATAGTTTTTGCAATGGAAAAGCAGCACCATTTAACCCAGTGAGAGTGAAATATTTGGGCTGGGCATGTCAAAAATTTAGAAAATGCTTGACTTTGCTGATGTAACATATATATCCCCTTCCACCCTCACACACATCAAAACTAGAACAATTCTCTATCTCTCCCTCATCTAGGCCACCCTGAACAGTAGTACTTAGTAGCAGCATCAAATCTGGGCTTGAAATAGGAGCCCAGTCTCAACTTCAGGCCTTAGCACTACCACTTTCAATTCCACAAGCAATTCCGCAAGCAATTCCATCAACAGACACATCAACCTACAACCAGCCTACGAACCCTTCTGAATCCAAATCAATTCGCACAGCCAGACAGAGATAGCACTGACCTTCAACCTCCCCCACCTATCAGCAGTTCATTCCCCATGATCCTGACCTGATGTAATCTCCCTTTCACAAGACCCATCACAAGCCTCTCACTGGTGACTCATACCTGACCTATCACAAGATCCTCACGTGACACACTCATACCTGAAGCCCTTTTAAACAGAACACTGACATCCCCTAAACTCCACTGAAGATGTTATCTAGCCTCGTAACAAAGGGTTTGGAAACCAACGCGCAAGCTCTGAGAACGAACCTTCACCCTTATACTATCACTTTTACACAAAAAAGACTTCCCTGCACCATTCCGCAGTATGTGCAATGTTTGGGGAACGGTGTGATTGCCATGCAGCACCGGGGTCTACTGCGGCCTGCTTACCTTCAGATAGTGTTCTCTCTCTCTGTTGACAGGCCCTTGAGGCCTGCTAGAAGCTACTCTGCACTGCACAAGATCCTCGTTCTAGAAATGATTTCACAGAATGCTGTTCTGTGGCCTCTGCAGCTTCTTAAAAAAACATGTGAAAGAACAATTCCATTCTCGCATGGTTTTTGGAGACACCCAGGGCCACATAAGAGCACACTCCTCCCAAAATGTCTTCCGGTGGCTGCATGAGAACACATCTTGTTCTTCTAAGTGTCTGAAAATTGAACAAGAATTTTGGTTGCTTTTAAGAATAGTTGTCAGGTTTGGGGGACTATTGGCATGTTCCCCCCAAAAAATTTTGGGGGCACGTCACCTTTGAAATGTGTGTCATAGCTTTGCCATCACTGATTTAGCACCTAATCTCAAGGCTCAGGATAGAAATGAAAAGGAAGAAAAGTCATTGACCCAAGAACCTGATGAAATAACCACCCTTCCTAGGACAGATAAGGAAGCATCTGGGCCCAAATAGCTGAAATAGATTTGATGGAATTGACCAACTCTTCAAGCCAAGAAATTAGTTTCTCACTGATAGGTTGAAATAGAAATGGAAAAGATAGATGAGAAATGGAACTGTGTGCACATCTAAGGAAAAGGCGACTGACCACTTTCCTTCCTTGGAGCAGAAGGCCAGATCTTTTCCTTCTCCTTCCCAGAAGATGAGGTCTGGTTGGAGATTTTTAAATAAGAAATAGCCAATAACGTTTAACAACCGAATGTCTCCCCAAACATTCTGACTAGGGAGAAGCAAACCCCTTACCCAGAGAGGCCACGTTCCTATGATTTTCCAGCATGATTTCCCAATACAATGCTTTTTGGTGAGCATCCAGCTGAGTCCACTCCTCCTCGGAGAAATACACAGCCAACTCCTCGAAGGACACATGGCCCAACTGAACAAGGAAAAAAAAAAAACAGAACAGGTCCAAGATTTGCAAGGTCTGTTCCACTGTTCGCAAAGTAAAATTATGCGCCAAGTTAAATGGCTGTACATGGTAGGATAAGGTTTATGTGAGAAAATAAACAGAACTGAAAACGTGTCACTGAAAAGGTATTTTGGGCAAGTTTTATCAATTTCATTGAGTCTGCAGGACTTTCTGTGCGATTCAGTGAAAGTAACCTCATTTTTGGATCTATCATCTATCTATCCATGTCTGTCTGTCTGAACCATTGGCTGAACAGGAGAAAAGAAAGGAGAAAATTGCCTGGGAAGGGCATTTCTCAGCCTTTGCAAAGTGAGGATTTTATCTCCGAATCCAGGCATAAATCCGAGGGTTAGAAATTACTTTGCAGGCTGAAAGTGCCTTGATCACGTGCTCCTTCAAAACCATTTTTACTTAAGCAATTCCTCTATAATGCTACTCATGGGATTTTAATTGTCCACCTTATCTTTCAATCTGATTCAATTATCTTATCACTGGTTGCACACCAGGCTTATAAAAATGATAACAAGCCAGTCTGGGTCTTTGGTTATTTTTGATTAGCTGTGCACATTCTAAGTCAAAGACTTACAAAATGAACTGGTCTCTTTTTAGCAATTGCTGCCACTGTGGTACTTTTATCCCTATTTCTTGAAGGACTTTTTAAAAAACTGCTTCTTGTGAATTCATAGTAGGAAGAGTAGCCAGCAGAGCAAGTTAATTAGTGATCTTCAAAAAAAAAAAAATTTCCTAAACAGAATCTGATAGAAATGGCTAAATATTATGTCTCAACAACAGTCTTCAGAGGAAGCTAACTGAAAAAGTTTGAACCTGCTATTCCCCTTCCCACATTGCTCAGAAACACAAAAATAACCCAGTGCAAACAACGGGGGGAAATGGAAGGAATGCTCTGTACACCAGCTTGACTTCCTGAAGAAAAAGAGAGTACAAATTTAATACACTGATTTCCCCCTCTTACTTGAGTTGTTGCTTTAACCACGGTTCCAGCTCCACAATAAGGAAGAGGCGACTTTGTTCTATTCTTCCCTGTGGACGATCATAAAATTTATAATATATAATTAACAGGATGGAAAGTATACAGAAGGTAAGAAAGCGGGCATCTCTCTGGGGAATGGGAGAAGTTTTAATTACCTCCTGAGGTATCCTGATCTGGATCTTCCTGAGAGCTCCTTCTCAAAAACAGCTCTTGAGGGGGATTAGATAGATTCCTCTTTCCTTTAGGATCCCTGATCTCCATAGTAAAAGACTTGAAATATGAGGATGAAGAAAAGAAGAATTAGCGGGCACCACATAACAAGATATCCATCAGTGAGGTTGAGTAGGAAATAATGTTCTACAAGAATTGGTGTGACATCTTCACATATTATGAATGCCAGAGAAGTCTGGAAGAGAAACAGAAATCATACACATTCTTTATGCCCTTTTGGACTCCCAGGTCGAGGCTCTCTCACCTGCAACCCAACTTGCTCCTTCTGCTCCTCTGCCTGGCTCAGGAGCAGGCCTTCCACTAGGGCCACCACCTGGGAGGTGGTCTCTGCTCCACACTCCCGCACCCAGCTCTCCATGTGTGGGGGCAGAAAGGCCAGGAGTTGCTCCAGAACAACCAGGTCCAACATCTGGGCTTTGGTATGCTTTTCTGGTTTCAGCCATTGCCTACAAAAGTCATGGAGTCGGCTGCAAAGTCCTCGGGGACCGTCAGCCTCCTGGTATTGGAGGCTCCTGAAGTTCCAGGTCTGAGCTTCTGAATGGATGATGGTTTCCTCCTCTTGGATCTTCTGCCCAGTTCTTGCCCAGATCACCCTACAGCTCCCAGGCTGAACAACAAAAGAGCCTTTTCCAGTTCCCACGCTTGCAAAAGGTTGTGTCTCCATTCTTTCTCTGTCCTGTAAGGCAGCTCTGAACAAGTCCCAGGAATCTTATGGATGTCCAAACACCTTTTCCCTCATAGGAATGACCTCCATGAATGTAGCTGCAGGAATGACCGCAGAAGGAATTTCAGCTCTCTTTCCCCAAGGGATGATTTTGTACATGAAGGAACAAAGGGCTTCCAGTGTGTTATCTGAGACGGGGAAGAAAAAAGTCCAAGAATTACATGCAGTAGATATAAAATCATTGAACAACCACGTGGGGGAGGCATATACAGGTAGTCCTCAACCTACGACCACAATTGAGCCCATTTCTGTGATTAAGTGAAACATTTAGTTGAGTTTTGCCATATTTTATGACTTTTCCTGCCACAGTTGTTAAGTGAATCACTGAAATTGTTAAGTTAGTAACACAGCTGTGAAGTGAATCTGGCTTCCCTATAGTTTGCTCATCACAGAAAATGATCACGTGACCCAGGGACATTGCAACCGTCCTAAATATGAGTCAGTTCCCAAGCATCTGAATTTTTGATCACATGACCACTGAGAATGCTGCAAAGGTCATAAGTGTGAAAAAAATGGTCACAAGTCACTTTTTTTCAATCATGTTGCAACTTTGAACAGTCACTAAAAGAAGTGTTGTAAGTCAAGGACTACCTGTACAGGCGTGCAGAGGCATTGAGCGGATGGGTTATCTGTGTGTGTGTGTGTGTGTTTGTGTGTGTGGTGCAGAATATGGAACTGATTTCCAGCTGACTTCCAATGGGTGTAACCGAGATGGAAAAGAAAATCAATTCCACCAATTACAAAATGGGGAATTGAACAATTGCCCGGAGCCCCAACAGCAGAGCTGGGAAAGGAGGCAGATGGAGATGCTGCCCTGCTTCTCTGCCGCTCCAGCCCCAGGTGCGAATCCTGCCTCTCTTCTGTCCTGCTGGACCTCGGTGAGGCCAACCCTCCTCTCCCCCCACTCGGGCTCTTCTTCCCCGGACACGGAGCGGGAAGGAACCCCCGGATTCACGCCGCCTTCTTGCGATCTCCGGTGCTTCTTCTGCTGCACTGGAGCTCCGCTTTCCCCACTGTATGGAGAGGGCGGCTGAGGAACATGGGACCCGGGATTGGACCCGGAGAAGGGCCGGGACCGGATCTCCCCCTCCTTCGCCTCCCTTTGCACGGGAATATTCCCCCCCCTCCACCTAAGATACGAGTGAATCTCTTCCCCGCGAGACGCTTCCACAGCCTCTTCGCCTCACGCGGAGCTCAAAGCGTTAAGGAAAGCGAGTGCGGCCTCCCAGAGCGGCAAGCATTTGTGACGTCACGCCTCCTCTGGAAAGCCAGCCGTGATGTTCGCCCTCCACTGGACCAATGGGGAAACACCTGACGTTCCCTTCTCTTTGCCGAGCGCGTCCCCTGAAGGAATCTATGTGACAGGATTCCCCAAAAGGGCGGGAAAAGGGAGAACGTCTGAAGGGGAGGGGTAGGGCAGGGATGATGGGCATGAGAGTAGGGTGGAAGGTCCCTCTCAATGGCTTCTTGCCCGAGAAAGGCGGCGGTATCTTCTGAGGCGGCAGTTTCTCCATCTTCCTTACTGTCTAGGAACCGTCTGTGGATATGGAGAAAAAAATCTGTCTGGAGGACTTGAACTCACTTCCCTCAAGAACAGCTTCCCTGAAGGCTCTGCAGAGGTTGGAGGAGGCCTCAAAAGGGGCCATATCCTCTCAGAAATGGCCAGGCGATCAGAAGACGAGGACATAGAGCCTTTCTGGGAAACACAATTTGTGTCTTCTGGTTGTTGCGAATTCCAGCCTGAAGTGAAGGAAGATGGGACATGGACAGTTGAATCCACAACCGGGAAAATGGAGATTTTGATTTTTATTTATTTCAGTATATACCGCAGCCCTTCTCAAATTCTTTGGTCTGGGTGCCTAAGAACAACTGGAAACGATGAGTGGCAGCTCCTAACGATAAGAATAATCTTGAATTATTATGAATTGATATTTTGAAATATATATTAAAAAATCAGTTCCAACATGGAGAAAAACATGAAAACTTGTGGATGTTTCAGAAATTTTACCTCATTGATGGAGAAATGAAGAGAGGGTAAATGACAACATGTCTATCACGGGAGAAAAGCTAGAATTTCAAAATGAAGGAAGCAAAAAAGTGAAAATTGAATATAAAGTTCAAATACCATGAGATTAAAGAAAAAAGTATGTTTTACTTAGGAATTGAATAAGGAATAACCTCAGGGAGTATCACTAGGAAACTTAAGACCCTTGGAGAATTTAAGGCAACAGGGATACCTTTAGATCATTAATAAACAGAAACGGAAAGCCCAAATTTTGTTATAGTTAAAAGAGTTAAAACTTCACCGCACAAGAGATTTGTCTGCACACACACACACACACACACACACACAGTATACCTCTGGAATTCTCTCACATCATGAGAGGCCTTTGAAAAGTGTTCCAGTCATACTGGTTGACTCAGAGCAAATTTCTTCACTGTGAATGCAAGTTGGATTATTTTGGGGGGTATCCTCATATCCCAGAGGGAGTTCCTGTTGCCATTTCTGAGAAGTAGTTTTTCTTACGGTCAGATTATTTTATTTTGGTCCCAACAGATTTCCAAAGAACTTCCTTCATTGTTTGCAATGCCAGCACAATGGAGTTGTTTTCATTCATTCTCCTGAATATTCCTAACTTGAGATGGATGGATGGATGGATGGATGGATGGAAGGAAGGAAAGAAGGAAGGAAAAATTCAAAGCACAAATCCTCCTAGTTGTCATTTTTAATTCAATATTGTAATTATTCAATTGGACAATTCAATATCACTTTCCATTTCTCTCTGTTTACAATGATGGAACTTGCACTCCCTTTGGATTATAATATTCCTTCAGACCCCAGAATCTATCTGCTGCACTATTTCCAAGTTTTTGGGAGAACATAGACCCAGTAGGTTCCTCTGCCAAAATAATATATTAAGAAATGAGAAAGGGAGGGGGAAACAACTGTAAGAAGACTAGACAAAAGAACAAAAATTTAAACTATGGGAATTTTTACATGCAGGTCCACTGTAGCAGAAGAAAGACTAATCGTGTTTTGTCTTGAAGAGCTGCATAAGGAAGATGCACTTCCTTCTTCTGAGGAAGAAGCACCTGTTAAATGTCTGCCTATTGACAGCCCTCCCAGAACCAAAATCAATTAGTAACTGAGATAAATGTAAACTTAAGAAAAAAAATTGTTTATTGATATTAAACACGTTAGCGCTCTTCTTAACTTTTAAGAAGAGATTGGACGACCATTTGGTTGAAATGGTATAGTCCCTTCCAACACTGCTATTCTATTCTGTTCTGTTCTAATGTGGGAGTTGTCAAAAGGAACACCATAGTTTGGTAATGAAACATCTGCAAGCCAACAACCAAGCTCGGAGAGTACCAAGAACCCATACACTACAATTGTTAAGCAAATCAATGGATTCCTATGTATTGTTTGCATCCCTCATGTGACCACAGAATGTGTAATCTCCCTCATATTACCATGAATGCTGCAGCCGACTCATCTTAATGCAAAATATAACATAAATCACATCATTTGATTGCAGGGGTACGTGCCACTACTGGAATACACGGACTGGGTTGTAAGTAGCTTTGGGGAGCTCCCCAATAACTTTGAACAATTTTTAAGTGAATAGTCACGAGAACTACCTTTATTTGTAAATAGGAAATGCATAAATTTAACCAACTAAATATAGAGTTTACATGAATTCTCACCCAAATGGATCTTTTACATATTAGATCATTCCTCCTTCTGAAGCTCCTTCCGCGCACACTTTTATATAGTTTTTCTTTTGTGTGGATTCTTTTATGGGAAGTAAGATCACTGCTAGTAGTGAAGCTCTTTCCAGACTGTGTGGATCCTTCTATGGGAAGTAAGATGACCGCTATTAGTAAAATTATTTCCACACTCCACACATTTATATGGCTTCTCTCCTGTGTGGATCCTTTTGTGGGAAGTAAGATCACTACTTGTGGTAAAGTTCTTTCCACATTCCATACATTTATAAGGCTTCTCCCCCGTGTGGATTCTTTTATGTGAAATAAGAGAACCACTATGACTGAAGCTCTTTCCACACTCCACACAGTTGTATGGCTTCTCCCCCGTGTGAATCCTTTTATGTCTCGTAAGGGATGCATTTTCACTGAAGCTCTTTCCACATTGTCTGCAGTTATATGGTTTCTCCCCTGTGTGGATCCTTTTATGAGAAGTAAGGTGGCTGCTAACAGTAAAACCCATTCCACACACCAAGCATTTATATGGTTTCTCCCCTGTATGGATCCTGTTATGATAAGTAAGGGAACCACTATGACTGAAGCTCTTTCCACACTCTCTGCATTTATATGGTTTCTCCCCTCTGTGCATCCTTTCATGGGAACTAAGGTTACCCTGTTGGGTGAAGCCCTTCCCACACTCTCTACATTTATATGGCTTCTCCCCTGTGTGGATCCTTTTATGTCTCCTAAGAGATACATTGTCATACAAGCCCTTTCCACATTCCATGCATTGATACGGCTTTTCTCCCGTGTGGATCCTTTTATGGGAAGTAAGTTGGCTACTTTGAGTAAAAGTCTTTCCACAGTCCAAACATTTATAAGGTTTCTCCCCTGCATGGATCCTGTTGTGGTAAGTAAGGGAAACACTGTGGCTGTAGCACTTTCCACACTCTCTGCATTTGTATGGCTTCTCCCCTGTATGAATCCTTCTATGGGACGTTAGATGACTGCTTTGAATAAAAGATTTTCCACACTCCATGCATTTATATGGCTTCTCTCCTGCGTGGATCCTTTCATGTTTCATAAGGGATGCATTTTCACAAAAGCACTTCCCACATTCTTTGCACTTATATGGCCTCTCTCCCGTGTGGGTCCTTTTATGGGAAATAAGCTGACTGCTATGAGTAAAGGTCTTTCCACACTCCAGGCATTTATATAGCTTCTCTCCTGTATGGATCCTTTTATGAGATGTAAGGGAACAGCTATCACTGAAACTATTTCCACAGTCCATACACTTACATCGTTTCTTCCCTGTGTGGACCCTTTTATGAGAAGTAAGATGACTGCTATTAGCAAAACCCTTTCCACATTCCATGCATTTATATGGTTTCTCCCCTGTATGGATCCTGTTATGGTAAGTAAGAGAAACAGTATGTCTAAAGCTCTTTCCACATTCCTTGCATTTATGTGGTTTCTCTCCTGTATGAATCCTTTTATGGGAAGTAAGTTGACTGTTATTAGCAAAGCCCTTCCCACATTCCAGACATTTGTATGGCTTCTCCCCTGTATGAATCCTTTTATGTCTCATAAGGGATGCATTTTCACAGAAGCGCTTTCCACACTCCATGCATTCGTATGGTTTCTCCCCTGTATGGATCCTATTATGGGAAATCAGTTGGCTGCTATGAGTAAAACTCTTTCCACACTCCATGCATTTATATAGCTTTTCCCTTGTGTGGATCCTTTTATGGATAGTAAGATTTCTGTGTTGACTGAATGCCTTTCCACACTCCATGGATTTGTACGGTTTCACTTCTGTGTGGGTCTTTTCATGAGATGTAAGAAACCCATTTTCATAAGAAAAAGTGAATGTCCAATTGCCATTTTTCCCATGGTCTCCAGATACACAATCTCCTTTGGCTTGGGTTGGATAATGTTGATTTACATCAACTTTATCTTGGATTAGCTTCACACTTTTCGCAATATAGCTTTTCTTTATTCTTCCTTGTTGGGCAACAAAGTCTTGTATCGGGACATCAATGGAAGGGCTTTCTTGATTCCAATCATCGGATTGGTTTCTCTGATGTTTTTCTTTTTCCATTTGAATTGGAAATATTCTGTCTCCAGCACTGATCACTTTAAATAGTTCACAGGAATCTTTATTCTTCTGCCCATTATTACCTTCAGAAGAAAAGAGAAATGAAAATGATAGCAAGGTTAGGGAAAGAGATCAATCTGTAGGAAGTCATAAGAATTTCCTTCTGAAATTTTGCCCAGTTTCGATATTTTATATAGAATGTCTTCCCAAATTCTCTGATTGGAGAGTAGCAAACCCTTACCCAGCAAAGCGACGTTCCTGTGATTTTCCAGCATAACTTCCCAATGCAGGGCTTTTTGGTCAGTATCCAGCTGAGACCACTCCTCCTCAGAGAAATACACAGCCACCTCCTCAAAGGATACAAGATCTTCCTGAACAATGAAAAAAAAGAAGAAAACAGACCCAGCCAAATTCGCAAAATAATATTTAAATAACACTAAACAAAGATATGGATTAAGTTAAATGTTTGTTTGGTCAAATTCCAAACTTTAGATAAGAAAATGGACAGAACCAAAACTTTTAATTAAAGAAATACTGATTCTGCAGGACTTTATTTATTTATTATGAAATTTATTTGCTGCCCGTCTTGTGTCAAACAACTCTGGGCAGCTTACAGGATAAATGCACCATAAATAAACAGTATTGCACGCTAATTCTGCCGACTGCCAGCAGTTTGATTCTCACCGGCTCGAAGTTGACTCAAGCCTTCCATCCATTCAAGGTCGGTAAAATGACCCAGATTGTTGGGAGAAAGAGGCTGACTCATAAACCGCTTAGGGCTGTAAAGTACTATGAAGTGGTATATAAATCTAAGTGCTATTGCTATAAAAACATTCAAACACATTAAAATCATCAGATATAAAATGACAAAGCAAATGAGATAAAATCATTAACACAAGATGGAGAAGGAGGGTGCCGAATTGGGAGTGCATGTTATCTTTTAGTCAACAACCTCCTGTGTGAAGCTCCCCCACTGGGACTCCACATCTTCTGGCAAAGACAGGTTGAGATGTGTTTGAGTATTAGTAGCTTGGGTTGGTAATAGAGCTGTTGATTTGATCGCTGAGCTTGGTGATTTAGCTATAAACATTTCATCTCCATTTGGGGAGACATCTTCAGTGTGCTTTGAATTTGAATTGAAAGAGACAAGTCTTAAGGCTCTTGTGAGAAGTCAGGCGGATGGGAGCCAATTTCATTTCAGGGGAGTAACATATTACAAATGTCTTCAATGCCATTCAGTGAAAGGAATCTCAGTTTCCTTTGGATTGCTCGAGATCTATGTCTGTCTGCCCATCCCTCCCTTTCTTTCTCCCTCTCTTCCTACATCAATCATCAAAAGACTCTCAGCAACTAGAGAGATTCAACTGGCAGATGGGCCTTGGAATCCACATCTATCACAGACTCCAATCCTTACTGTCTATGCCAGTGATGGCGAACCTTTTAGGGACCGAGTGCCCAAACTGCAACCCAAAACCCACTTATTTATCACCAGGTGCCAGGTGGGCGTGGCTCACTGGGTGGGCATGGCTGGGGTCATGGCAGATTGGGTGGGAGTGGCCAAAGTGGGCGTGATCACCTCGATGTTGTTCATGGGGAGGGACGCCTGTGGGGGCCAGGCAGGATTGGGGGAGATCCAAGGGGTCTCTGCCAGGTGGGGCAGTGGGCAGAAGGCTCGTCCTGCAGGGTGAGGTGAGGCAAGGCGAGGCAGGGTCGGGGTGCCATTGTCACAGGGCAAGGTGTGGCAGGGGCGGCTGCTGCCTGACACCATCGACCTCTGCACACAGAGGCCAGGGAGCGCATGGGAGCTAGGATGCATCCGGCCATGTGGGACCTCAGCGAGTTAGTGGGTGGCTGGTTGAAGAGGGACGGTTGCCATCTCCAGGGCATGGCCTGTGTGCCCACAGAGAGGGCTCTGAGTGCCACCTCTGGCACGCGTGCCATAGGTTCGCCACCACTGATCTATGCAGAAGAAAACTGATGGAGGGGATTCTTTCTAGCATTTCATCAAAAGGCTTATGGTAACTCAAAAGGAATAGTCCTATTCATTCTCAAAACAAGTGAAAGTGCTGGGAGAGACAGCTAGGGATTTGGGTGGATGCCACCCATATCCAGAGAAATACTGTTTCTGCTTCTACTCAGAATATAAGGAACCAATCGCTAGTACGTAATACAGACCATTGCTTTTTCACGAGGCAACTGGACTTCCGAAGCTTCTTGGATGAGAAGTGAAATGTCTTCAAAGAAAAACAAGAAAGTCCAGTTGCCTCGTGAAAAAAGCATCTTTGGGATCTCTTTGAAAGCTTCTGTAAGAAATCAGTTTTTGAAAATGTGAGTGACTAAATAATTAGCCAAAGGTGAGTTAAGTATTGGTCTTAAAAAAAAAAAAACAATTTCCTAATAAGAATCCCAACTGAATTTTTCTGTGTTGCTCAGGAACATGAAAATAATCCAGCCCCAAATGGGGGAGAAATGGAAGAAGAGACTGCAGCATCATCATCAGCTTCAGTTGCTGAAGGAAAGGGAGAATATAATTTTTTTTCTTTTTCTTACTTGATTTGCAGGCTCAGCCTCTGTTTCGGCTCCACCATAAAGATCAGAAAACTCCATGCTTTGTTTCCCTGTAAGGGATACATAATTTTAAAATACATAATTAAGGGAATAGGAATAGAATACATAGAGAAGATGAGACAGCTGGGATCTCTCTGGGGAACGGGAGGACCTTCAATTACCTCCTGAGGTGTCCTGACTCGAATCTTCCTGAGGGATCCTCCTGAAAAACAGCTCCTGAGAGGGATTTGATAGAGTCCTCCTCCCCTCAGGATCTCTGATCCCCGTAACGAAGGACTTGAAATAGAAGGAAGGAGAAAAGAAGAAGAATTAGTGGACATCACACAACATGAAGCGAATTCTTGTTCTCTGAACACAATTCCAAAGCCCGCCCAGTTCTGTCATTGAAACTGAGTAAAAAAACAACTGTCTCAAATCTATCTTCTAGATCAGTGGTTCTCAACCTTTTTAATGCCGCGACCCCCAACCAGTCGTAAGTCAAGGACTACTCAACCGGTCGTAAGTCGAGGACTACTCAACTGGTGCAGCACCGTTTGCAGAATGGGACTTTTGGCGGGCTCAGCAGGGCAGAGACAGCCTGGACAATTCCTATTGGCTTTCAAAAGCCAATAGAATAAAAGGGAGTAGCATAGCTAAGGAAAAGGGGGGAAAAAATGCCAGACTGCGTTGTTTGGCGACCCCCGTGAAATGGTCGTTCGACCCCAAATGGGGTCCCGACCCACAGGTTGAGAACTACTGTTCTAGAAAGAATAACGGAAGAATGTCCTACACGAATTAGTGAGACATCTTCACATATTACAAAAGGCAGAGAACCCTGATGGAGAGGGGTGAAGAAATCAAACATATTCTTTATTCCCTTTAAATCCCTTTTGGGCTCCCAATCAAACCTACTGGCAACTCAACCTGCTTTTTCTGCTCCTCCGCCTGACTCAAGAGGAAGCCTTCCACCAGGGCCACCGCCTGGGAGCTGGTCTCTGCTCCACATTCCAGCACCCAGCTCGCCATCTGCAGGGGCAGAAGGGACAGGAGCTGCTCCAGAACAACCAGGTCCAGCATCTGGGCTTTAGTGTTCTTTTCTGGTCTCAACCATCGCCTACAAAAGTCGTGGAGTTGGCTGCAAAGTCCTCGGGGATCCTCAGCCTCCTGATATTGGAGGCTCCTGAAGTTCCAGGGTGGAACTTCTGAATGAACAATGGATTCCTCCTCCGGGATCTTTGGCCCAGCTCTTGCCCACACTTCCCCACAGCTCCCAGACTGAAGAGCAGAAGGGCCTTTTCCAGTCAATTCACTTGCTAAACATTCTGTCTCCATTCTTTCTCTGTCCTGAAATGCAACTCCAAATGGGTTCAAAGGATCCTGTGGATCTCCAAACGCCTTTTCATTCATAGGACCGTTTCTGCAGCTGCCGGACTAGCTACAGAAGGTGATTCAGCCCTCTTTGCCCAAGAGAGAATGCTGGATGACTTCGACGTCCACTTTATGTATCTGAGATGAAAAAGGAAATAAATCCCAAGGATTAGAAAATGGAGAATTTAAACCATTGAACAGCACTGACACAACATGGGAAGATATATTTTTTTCTGATAGAGGATTGAAGTGGCTTTGAGCAAATGAGTTGTCTGATTATGTGTCTGTGTGTTTGTGGTGCAAAACACGGGACTGACTTCCATCAAGGGCATGCAAAACCCAATAAATCTAGTTTTTATTTCTATTCTCAAATGCTGAGAAACGACCCTAGTCTGAAGGTGCCCCCTTTCCCTTCTTCTAGGTGGCCTTTGGGAAGACAGATCTCCCTCTGACACGCAGGCAGGTTCACAAAACCTGTCAAACCCCAAACAGGTGAACAAACCATGAAATGTCAGGAAATGACCCTGGCTGGGGATGACCCCTTTCCTTTCTTCTGGGTGGTCTTTGGGGAGCCGAGTCGCCCTGACAGTCACACAACTGGCCGGAGCCTCAAAAGGGTCAGCCAAGCGCAGGGCGGAGGTCCCCCCGAGCAGGGCCGGGAAGGGACCCCCGGATCCCCGCCGCCTTCCTGGGATCCCCGGCTCTTCTCCTGCTGCTCTAGAGCTCCGCTTCCCCCCATGCGTGGAAAGGGCGGCCTGGGGAATATGGGACCCGGGGGAGGGCCGGACAGGGGTCTCCCCCTCCTCCGCCTCCCTTTGTACGGGAAGAGTCCCCCTCCCCACCTAAGACACGTGTGAATCTCTTCCCCCCGCGAGACACTCCCGCAGCCTCTTCGCCTTCTGCGGAGCTCCAGGGGTTAAGGAGAGCGAGGGCTGCGTCCTAGAGCGGCAAAATCCAGTTACCCATCTCCCTTTCTGGCCTCCTCTGCAAAGGCAGCCGTGACTTTCGCCCTCCAGCGGCGAAGCGCCTGGTGTTCTCTTGCCGCAGGGAGCCCCCTAGAGGAGTCTGTGTGCATTGCAGGTGGTTATGCAAAGAGGGGGCTAGGAGGAAGGAGACTGTCATATTCTCATGATCAGGAATGTCTGTGGAGATTCTCAGTCATCCAAGTCATGGTTGTCCCAAGGTGCTTTTTTTTTTCTCTCTCAGGAGGGAACTGGACTTTTTTGTTTTTCTCTGAAGACATTTTACTTCTCAACCAAGAAGCTTCCTCAGCTCTGACTGGATGGTGGGGGAAATGGAAGGATTTATACTCCTTGCAGACGGGTGATCATTTGCATTCTTAGAGAAGATATCCCGCAGCCAAGAAGGCTCCACACACATTGGCACTACTTTTTACACTACTTTTGTCTGCAAGGAGTATAAATCCTTCCATTCCCCACCATCCAATCACAGCTGAAGAAGCTTCTTGGATGAGAAGCAAAATGTCTTCGAAGAAAAACAAGAAAGTCCAGTGGCCTACTGGGGGCGGGGGGAATACCTTGGGACAACCGTGGCTTGGAAGACTGAGAATCTCCACAGATATGTAGCATGCACTTTGGAATAAATACCCTTCAAATGGTGCAGGAGTATGAACGGATTTCCAGAAAACATTGCAGACTACAGGAACCATCTGCGCTCCAGTTTGAGATACAGACAACACAGACTCATCCCCAACAGCCTGCACCTGTCTTTGACAGTGAAGGGACGCAGGGCAGAAAACATCCTGCAAGCAAGAAGGCTCCACATCCATTTGCACTACTCAGGTGACCCTGAGGACACAGGTAAACCTCCAGATGGCCTCAACGACTCTTTAAAAGAAGGCAAATGCAGCATCCAAAAGCTACATGATCAAATTTGGACAATTGGCAACTGGCTCATATTTATGATAGTTGCAGTATCCCAGGGTTGTATGAGCATCTTTTGTGACTTTCTGACAAGCAAAATTAATGAGGATGCGACAGTGGTGGGTTTCAGCTGGCTTGCACCAGTTTGGGAGAACCCATAGCTAAATTTACCTAAATGTAGAGAATTGGCTGGTTTCTGGAAGCCCAGTCTAGGCCTTGGAGGCCTCCCAGGCCTAGAACAGCCCACCGGAAGTGTGTTGATGTCACTTCCAGAATGTTCTGGGCATTGGAGGCCCAGGCCTGTATCACATAATAGAACCGGTTGTTCAGGTATTTGAATCCCACCACTGGGAAGCTTGATTCACTTAACAACCATGTTACCAACTTCACAACTGCAGTAGTTCACTTAACAACTGTGGCAAGAAAAGTTGTAAGGTGGCGCAGAATTCACTTAATGGTTCACTTTGAAATATTGGGTTCAAGTGTGGTTGTACATCAAGGATTACTTGTAATCGCTGTCTAATTTCATAGGTTTGCCTGAGGAAGTAAAGCCAGAGTTGCTACTTGCGCTGGGAAGAGCCACAAGGCAACACTGCTTTCTCCCCACTTCCCTAAGCTCTGCACAGCCCCTGCTTTTCTTCAAAGAGCTGTGCAAGTTGAGAGTGAAGGTTCGTTCTCCAAGTTGGTGAGTTGGTTTCTGAACATTTCGTTACCAGATTAGGTAACATCTAGAATCCCCTAAACAAAGCTGAAGATGTTAGCCTGGTAACGTAACGTTTGGAAACCAATTCACAAGCTCAGAGAATGAACCTTCACCCCCATCCTACACTGGAACTACAGATATTCGCCACTATTGCAAAGCTGTGCAGGTTTTTGGCCCCCGAGACGCGAGAGATGGGCTCAAGCATTGAGGCATTTATCTTCCCACTCGCTGTTTGCTCACAAGTTTCCACACTGGTGTTCCAGCTTTCTGCGATTGAGTCACAGCTATCGAGGTCCACAGGCAGCTTCACCCACCCTGCTCCTTAGCCTAGACTAAGGCTTTATAAAACAGTACTAATGTTTCACATGATCCCTCTGTTAATGCAGCCTAGGATTATATTGGCTTTTTTGGTGACTTTCTGTTCATTGCTGTCTACTCCAGTAATTTCTTGATTTTTTTTTCTTGAATATTGTATTTTATTTTCATCCCCACAGATTTTCAAATGTCTCCCTTCTTGCTTGATAATTTGCAATCTTGGCAAATAGAATTGTTTTCATTCTCATTTTCTACATATCTCTTAATTCGGGACAAAGAGAAAGGAGGAAGGAAATCACTTTTAATTATGTACCAATCAGTGGAATAATTCGATAACACATTCCATCTCTCCCTCATCTATATCTATATAAATAAAAATGTAAATGTTCGTTTGTTCAAAATCTTAAATCTCTGAAAGTTCTTCACTGATTGCTTTGAAATTTTGACACAATGTTGCATTCGAATACATGTGTTTGTATATACCTATATTATACAGATGTCACACCTGTGACAGGTAAAAAAATGCTTTTGTGACAAACAGCACCATCTGTTGGACGTAAAAGCAACACACGCTACGATTTTAGACAATCTCTATATCTGCACAGACAGTGGAACAAAAAAAAAATATTGTATACCCACAAGCATTGTGAAATTAAACATATTACAAACATGCGCTTTCTCTTTTCTTTCTTTTCCATTTAACCAGACTGAGCCATAGCAACACGTGGCCGGGAACAGCTAGTATTTAATATAATGAAGTTCATTGCTCTTTAAGCTCTTTCCAAGCTCCTCAGATTTATATGATTTCTCTTCTGCATAGCTTGATGAGTCCTTTGTGCTCCCTGAGTTTGGTTGTTTTCTTGCAGATGATTCATTACCCAAACTAGCTAATATCTTCAGGGCTAATGACACTGATGACTAGCATTAATAATGTTACCTAGTTTGGGCAATGAAACATCTGTAAGAAAACAACCAAACTGAGGGAGCACAAAGGTCTCCTCATTTCAACTGAGCTACAAATAATCTCCTTTATTGGTCTGTATGGATCTTTTTATGAAATGTAAGGGAACAATAATTACTGAAGTTCTTCCCACACTCCACACATTTATATGGCTTTTCCCTTGTGTGAACTCTTTTATGTGAATTTAGAAAACTGGGATTTGTAAAATCCTTTCCACATTCCACACATTTATATGGCTTCCCTCCTCTATGGATCCAGTAATGGGAGCTAACTAGACTGCTATGAGTAAAGGCTTTTCCGCACTCTCTGCATTTATATGGTTTCTCCCCCATGTGGATCCTTTTATGTTTAGTAAGGGATCGATTTTCATGAAAGCTCTTTCCACACTCCATGCATTTATATGGCTTCATCACTGTGTGGGTCTTTCTGTGTTTCCTAAGGGCTGAGTTGTCCGTGAAGCTCTTTCCACAATCCATGCATTTACACGGCTTCTCCCCTGTGTGCATCCTTTTATGGGAAGTGAGAGACCTTCTCTGAGAAAAGGTCCTTCCACATTCCGTGCATTTATATGGCTTCTCCCCCATGTGGGTCCTGTTGTGGTAAGTAAGTTGACTTCTACAAGTAAAGTCCTTTCCACACTCTTCACATTTATAAGGTCTCTCTCCTGTGTGGATCTTTTTATGGAAAGTAAGGTGATTGCTGTAAATAAAAGTCTTTCCACACTCTTTGCATCTGTATGGTCTCTCCCCTGTGTGGATCCTTTTATGGCAAGTAAGGTCACTTCATGGATCCACTTGTGTGAATTAAGACTACCCTTTTGCGTAAAAGTCTTTCCACACTCAAGGCACATATATGGCTTTTCCCCCGTGTGGACCCTGTTATGGCGAGTAAGCTGAGTGCTTCTTCTAAAACATTTTCCACATTCAAAACATTTATATGGCTTCTCTTTTTTCTGGATCATTTTATGAGATAGAAATGATGCATTTTCACAAAGGACAGTGAAAGCCGAATTGTAATGTTTCCCATTGATGGTGCGTGTATAATTCCTTTTGCTTTGGTCATGATGGCTTTCCTTTATATCCGATTGGTCTTTTAGCAGTTTTACAGTATTCCTAATATTTTTTTTCTCTTTTTCTTTTCGTTGGGCAAAAAAATGTTCCATCGGAGCATCAGTGGAAGATGATTTTTTTTGTTTCCAATTATTTGACAGATTTCTTTCATGGCTTTCTAGTTCTGTTTGAATTGCAGGTCTCTGTGTTCTGTCACCAAGATGTAAGATCACTTGGAATGGCTCCTTGGAATCGTTAATCTCCTGCCCATTATTGCCTTCAAAGGAAAACAGAAATGAAAATGATAGCAAGGTGAAGGAAAAGGATCCAACTATAGCAAGACAAATACATTTCCTTTTGCAATTTTCCAAATGCCAACATCTTGGAGGCTTGCCTAGCTACAGTAGTGTGGTATAGAAAAAAATGTCTACATTCATGAGCTACAAACTTTGAAAATATCTAAAACATCTTTTTTGTTTGATTGGGGAGTAGCACTCTCTTACCCAGAGAGGTCACGTTCCTATAGTTTTCCAGCAAGACTTCCCAATTCAGTGCTTTTTGGTCAGCATCCAGCTGAGTCCACTCCTCCTCGGAGAAATACACAGCCACCTCCTCGAAGGATACAGGACCCCCCTGAACAAGGAAAAAGCAGAACGGAGGGAGGAATTGGAAGATCTATCCTATTGTCTAGAAATTTCCAAACCAAAACATTGCAAAGGTTTTATCAACATATAGAGATGGCCCTTGACTTATAACCACAACTGAGCCAAAATTTCTGTTCCTAAGCAAGATAGTTATTAAGTGAACTTTGCACCATTTGATGACTTTTCTTGCTACAGATATGAGTCGCTGAAATTAAATTAGTCCCATGTTTATTAAATGAAACTGACTTCCCCAATGACTTTGGTTGTCAGAAGGTCACAAAAGGGGATCACACAACCCCAGGACACAGCAATGGTCATAAATAGGAGCCAGTTGCCAAGCATCTGAATATTGATCACATGACCATGGGTGTTGTGTCCTGAGCCTGCGAAGGCAGGCTCGGGACGTTGCAACAGTCCCGGGCAGCTGCAAGCTGCCCGGGACCAGACTGGTCAGCGCCAGCACTCGTGCACATGCGCGAGGTGCTCAGCACACCAAAATGTATCTTTTTGGCCCGGGGAACGTCCTTAAGAGAGGCTGAGAGATCTGTGCTGCCTTGAGTTGTAACGGGGCTACTGAAGACCAATAAAGCGTTCCTGAAACAACAAGAATGTCTCGCGCCGTCATTGCCATTAACCAAGGACTCAACACTGGCGACGAAGGCGGGATTGCCTTGCAATTACGCAGACAATTGTAAGCTTACCCTGGAGTCCAGCACAGCGAGGAAACGGTGTTAAATTCAGCAACTGCCTGCCAATACAGCTTCGTTGGAGGTAAGCTGGCTGATAGACCCTTCCTGCTTTACTAAAGATGGCAAAGATTGGAAAACTTTCAGAGTTTGATATTACACATCCCGAAAGATGGGAATCTTACGTGGCCCGAGCAGAAAATTATTTCAGAGTTAATCAAGTAAGAGAAGATGGCTTAAAGGCTGCCACCCTACTCTGTGTTTGTGGTCAAGATGCATTTGAAATTGCTGAAAACTTAGTAGCCCCTGCACCTCTTGAATCTGTTACCTACACAGATCTTAAGAATTTACTGAAAGAGCATTTTCAACCCAAGTTGTCTGTTATTGCTTGGAGACATACTTTTGAACAGCGGGATCAACAGGCTGGTGAATCAGCTAAAGAGTACATTGCTGCATTAAGAAGGGCAGCTAAGCATTGTGAATTTAAAGATTTAGAGGAAAGACCGAGAGACAGATTTGTATGTGGACTGAGAAACAGAGATATACAACAAAGACTTTTTGCCAAAGAGGACATATCATTCCAAGATGCCTTGAGAGAGGTTACTGCAGAAGAGGCAGCAAGTGGGGCAATCAAGAATATGAGGCCTATCAAAAGCTCTCCAGAAGCTGTTTCCGTGCACCAAGAGGGAGTTCAAGGAAGCTCAGAAGAAGAGCCTGATGAAGAAATAGATCATCTCTACCCAACCAAAGAAGGAAAGCAGAGGGAAGGCAAAGAAAAGTCTTCAACTGTACCCAAGTGCTTCGGGTGTGGAGGTCGCCACAAGAGGACCAACTGCAAGATCCGTTCTGCAATCTGTAGAGCATGTGGGAAGCAAGGCCACATAGCAGCTGTATGTCTGGGCCGACAGAAGGTACAACCCCGAGAAGAATTGCGCCTGAAAGGTACCAGGGTCCCCAGCCAAAACAGGGTGGGTTTCTGTACTTCACGAAGAAGCATTTATAGGACAGGCACACACAGACCACTCAAAAAGAAATTGTCACTTAGGGTGAAGTTGCAAGGAGTTCCATTGGTCATGGAGCTAGACACTGGGTCTGCACTTTCAATCATTTCTATTCACACATTCAAAAAGATTTTCAGAGGCTCCTGCTGGGTTGAAGCTGTTTATTCAAATATTACCCCTGAATGATTCTCTGTCAAAATGGAGAAAAGGTACCAATTCCATTTTTCTGCCAGTTATTGTTCAATTTTCATTAGAGAAATAGGAATAAGAGTGGCAGTTATACAAAATTAGACGACAATTGTACTAAGGTAATACTGTATGGAACAAAACTGACTGAATCTGGATGTTCTGCTTTGGATACTGCGGAGCCTCCGCCCAGAAGGTAACAAGGAAAACAGGTCATGAAGAGGATGTGTAGTGTCCCAGACAATCTTACGGACCCTGCTCAAGCAACGCTTACGTGCCATGTCCTGGATGGGAGGGAACTGCCAATAATCTTTTCAACCATCCTCACTCTGCACTCCCTTCCTGTCTGAAGCAGTGATGCTTCTAAACTAGACCGTGATGCTGTATGACAGGATGCTCTTGATCGCCTCTCTGAAGAAAGTGGTAAGGATTTTCTGCGACGCAGAAAATGCAGATACTGCTGTGCAAGCCAGCCTACTTGTTAACTTCCCACCCAGGAATTTGATGCTGGTAACCATCTCCACAGGTGACTCATTAATGCACAGAGAACTGTCGCTGTGCCTGCTTTTTCTAAAATTGACAATGATCTCTTTGGTTTTTCCAATTAGTGACTTTTACTTTAGTTTGACCCAGAACCATCCATGAGCAATATTTGAATAAATAGCCCTGGAAACCCTGAAATTTGCCTCCCACCCAAATACTTCCAAAAATTTCATGTGTAATTGTTAGGGTAATTCTTATTATCATACACAATCCAAACATAGACAGCATTTCTTTTTCCCACAAAAAAACTGTTTTAGTGTACAAATTCAAAATCCTACTTCTTACTGACTGCTAATTAATACAGCCAAAAAGAATTTAATACATGCCAGGAAAGTAACCGTGTCATTGATGTTTAATTAACTTTATTGAAATTAACTACAGACATCTTAGCCCACATCACAATATACAAAGGAAATAAGGCCCTAATGTTTGAAAAAGTTCTTTGTGTATGTATTTCAGAGGCTTCTCATTCTGACATCTTTTGTGAAAAGAATTCTTCATCCTGAAGTCCTTCACACTGTATATTGAAATGTATGTGACAATATTCCTGTATCATAAGAGATTTTTGACTGAAAAAGATTCCATGCTTCTGCATTCATACTGGTTGTTTGAGGTTTCAATTCTATGCCCTAGATGTGAATTTGATTAGTTTTTTGGTATCTTCACATCCCAGAGGAAGTTCCCATTCTCATTTCTGTCTATTTGGTCAGGAAGAATTGAAATATTTTTTGTAATAATGTTTCTTGATTGCATGTTGTTTTGATCCTCACTGATTTCCAAAGGTGCCCCTTCTTGCTTGATCATTTGCAATGTCAGCACACTGGAATCACTTTCATTCTCATTCCACTGAGTATCCCTAACTTGGGATGAGAGACAGAAAACACACAGAGAGAAAATTATGAAAAATTCAAAGCACAAATATCCTTTTAGTTGTCAGTTTTAATTTAATAAGAATTATTCAATGGGAAAATGCAATATCACATTCCATCCCACTCTGTATACCGATAGAATTTGAATTCCCTTTAAATTATAATATTGCTTCAGTTCCCAGAATCTCTGCTACAACATTTCTAATATTTTCTGAAAACAGAGAAGCGTAGGGTCCTCTGATAAACTGTGAACATATTAAGGAATGAGAAAAGGAGGGGAAAATAAATGTAAGAAGACTAAGGAAAAGAAGCAAAGTTTAAACTATGAGAAATGATAGTGGATCACTCCCAAGACCATGATTAGATGGGAAGAACAAACAACTGGGGAGCAGGAAACACACTTGTAAAAAACAATAAAAACATTTTCATAAAATTGCATAGACCAGACTAAAAAGATTAAAAACTCGAAAGTTCCTAGAGCAGGAGTGTCAAACTGTCGGCCCGTGGACCAAGTGCATGATCAAGAGCCGAGGTGGCGCAGCAGTTAGAGTGCAGTACTGCAGGCCACTTTAGCTGTGTTCAGCAGGTCAGTGGTTCAAATCTCACCGGCTCAAGGTTGACTCAGATTGTTGGGGGCAATGTAAATATATATATACATTGCTTACTGGTGTACACCGCTTAGAGAGTGCTTGCACTTAAAGTGGTATATAAGCCTCATAAATAAATAAATAAATCATATGGATGCTGCGCCCACTCCAGTTCCGGCAATATGAAAAAAATCATGATATGTCATGCCACGTAACGTGGCGAGTTTGACACCCATGCCCGAGAGGTTCAGTATATAAAGGAAATACATAGAATTTACCAACTAATTCCGGAATTGACATTGATTCTTACCCAAATGGATCTGTGTATGAGAAATTAGGTCATTGCTCATCCTGAAGCTGTTTCCAAGCTCCGCATATTTGTATGGCTTCTCTCCTGTGTGAATCCTTTTATGGGAATTAAGATTACCCCTCTGAGTAAAGCCCTTTCCACACTCCAGGCATTTATATGGCTTTTCCCCTGTGTGAGTTCTTTTATGGGAATTAAGATGACTGCTATTAGTAAAGCCCTTTCCACACTCCAGGCATTTATATGGCTTCTCTCCTGTGTGAGTCCTTTTATGGGAATTAAGATGACTGCTATTAGTAAAGCTCTTTCCACACTCCAGGCATACATATGGTCTCTCTCCTGTGTGAATCCTTGTATGTCTCATAAGCGAAGCCTTTTGACAGAACCCCCTTCCACAGTCTACACATTCATATGGCTTTTCCCCTGTGTGGATTCTTTTATGAACAGTAAGAGACCCACTTTCACAGAAGCTCTTTCCACACTCCATACATTTATACGGCTTCTCTCCTGTGTGGATCCTTTTATGAACAGTAAGAGACCCGCTTTCACAGAAGCTCTTTCCACACTCCATACATTTATAAGGTTTCTCTCCAGTGTGGGTCCTTTTATGAGAAGTAAGAGTACTGTGGTAGCTGAAGCCCTTTCCACACTCCATGCATTTATATGGCTTCTCTCCTGCATGGATCCTTTTGTGGGAATTAAAATGACTGCTCTGAATGAAGGTCTTTCCACACTCCACGCATTTGTATGGCTTCTCCTCTGAATGGATCCAGTTATGGGAAATAAGATCGCTGCTGTTAGTAAAAGCCCTTCCACACACTCTACATTTATATGGCTTCTCCCCTGTGTGAATCCTTTTATGACAAGTAAGATTACTGCTCTGAATAAAGGTCTTTCCACACTCTGTGCATTTATATGGTCTTTTCCCAGCATGGATCATTTTATGGAAAGTGAAAGAGCTATTTTGACTGAAGACTTTTCCACACTCCACACATTTATACGGCTTTTCCCCTGTGTGGATCCTTTTATGTCTTATAAGGGATGAATTGTCACCGAACCCCTTTCCACACTCCAAGCATTTATATGGCTTCTCCCCTATGTGGATCTTTTTATGGGAAGTAAGGTGGCTGCTATTTGTAAAGCACTTTCCACACTCCATGCATTTATATGGCTTCTCCCCTGTGTGGATCCTTTTATGGGAAGTAAGATGACTGCTCTGAATAAAGGTCTTTCCACACTCCACACATTTATATGGCTTCTCCCCTGTGTGGATCCTTTTATGGGAAGTAAAGTAACTCTTTCGACTGAAGCTGCTTCCACACTCCATGCATTTATATGGCTTCTTTGTTGTATGGGTCAGTTTATGTGAGGTAAGAGATCCAGTTCCATGAGAAAGAGTGAAAGTCCAATTGTAACTTTTTCCATTGTCTCTACATATATACTCATCTTTTGTTTCGATTGGATAATGTTCATTTACATCTAATTTATCACTGAATAGTCTTACACTTTCCCCAAAGTCGTTTTTCTTTATTTTCCCATATTCAGCAAGAAGGTCTTGCATTGGAGCATCAATGGAAGATGAACTTTCCTTGTTCCAATTAATTGACTGGCTTCTCTCATGGCTTTCTAGTTCTGTCTGCATTACAGGCTTCTTTGTGTTGTCTCCAGAAGTGTTCATTAGGAATGGTTCCCCAGAATCCTCATTTTCCTGCCCATTATTACCTTCAAAGGAAAAGAGAAATGAAAATGATAATAAGGTTAGAAAAAAGATCAAACTGTGGGAAGTCCTATGAATTTCCTTACGGAACTCTGCCAAATTCCATCATTCCAATATCTTTAAGTTCTTCATGCTTGCAGTGGCATGGTATGGATATAATTTCTACATTTACGACTCAGAAAAAAATTGTAAACATTTAAAACATTCTGAAAAGACCTAAAGCATCCTGAAAAGATCTATAGGATCCTTTTTCTTGATAATTATTCATATATATTCAAATCTTATTCATAGCTTGAATTAAGGAAGAATCATGGGGAAACATCCAAGGAATCAGGTCAAACTTTTATTATAATCACTGACCAGCATTATGAGTGAGATACAACCAATTAGTAATTTCTTTAAAATGCTAAAAGATATAAAATTTGTACATAAGAACAAAAATACTGGATTAAATATTAAATTATTAATTTAATTATCTACTAATGATTATGATTATATCATAAACTATTTAGATGAGGGCATAGAAGGTGAACTTATCAAATTTGTAGACAACACCAAGCTAAGAGGAATAGCTGACACTTTAGAACAGTGGTTCTCAACCTTTTTAATGCCGCGACCCCAACCGGTCGTAAGTCAGGGACTACTCAACCGGTCGTAAGTCGAGGACTACTCAACTGGTGCAGCACCGTTTGCAGAATGGCACTTTTGGTGGGCTCAGCAGGGCAGAGACAGCCTGGACAATTCCTATAGACTCTATTCAAGAGAGTCTATTCTATTGGCTTTCAAAAGCCAATAGAATAAAAGGGAGTAGCACAGCTAAGGAAAAGGGGGGGAAAAAAGGCGGACTGCGTTGTTTAGCGACCTCCGTGAAATGGTCGTTCGACCCCAATTGGGGTCCCGACCCGCAGATTGAGAACCACTACTTTAGAAAATAGGCTCAAAAGCCAGAAGGATCTAGACAATCTGGAACACTGGCCTCTCTGCAATAAAATGCAATTCAGTGGCGAGAAAAGTAAAGTTTTACACAGGCAAGAAAAACTGAATGCACAAGTATAGACTAGGTGGCACATGAGTCCACAACAGTAACTGTGAAAGGGATTTAGGATCCCTAGGGGACAACCATTTAAATATGAGCCAGAAGTGTGCTGAAGCTGCCAAAAAGGCCAACACAATCCTAGGCTGCATCAACAGAGGAATAGTATTAAGGTCATGTGAAGTATTAGTACTGCTATACACTGCTTTAGTAAGACCACACTTGGAATATGCATCCAATTTTGGTGCCTGCGATATAAAAAAAGATATTGAGACTCTAGAAGGAGTGCAGAGAAAAGCAACAAAGAAGATTAGGGGGTTGGAGGCAGAAACGTATGATGAACCATTGCAGGAACTGGATATGTCTAATGAAGAGAAGGACTAGGGGTGACATAACAATCTTTCAATGTTTGAAGGGCAGTCACAAAGAAGAGAGAAACAACCTGTTCTGCAAAGCCCCTGAGGGAAAGTAATGGATGGAAACTTATCAAAGATTCATCCTAGAACAGTGGTGGAGAACCTATGGCATGGGTACCAGAGGCGGCACTCAGAGCCCTCTCTGTGGGCATGCGCGCCATTGCCCCAGTCCTAGGCCTTCAGCTGGGTTTTATTTCGCTTTAGGCCTCTGCCGCCGTGTGCCAAAAAAAAAAGGTTCAATCAATCAGTCAATTTCAACTTCTTGCAGGAAAAAAAAAGATCTTGCAAAGTTGGAATTGATTGATTGAACTTTTTACTCCCACCCAATCTGCTGTTGCCACCGCAGCCACGCCCAGCCAATGGGCCACGCCTAGCCAATGGGCCACACCCAGCCAATGGGCCACACCCAGCCAATGGGCCACACCCACCCGGCACCTGACGATGCATAAGTGGGTTTTGGGTTGCAGTTTTGGCACTCGGTCTCTAAAAGGTTCGCCATCACTGACCTAGAACTAAGGAGAAATTTCCTGTCAGCGAGAACATATAATCAGTGGAATGGGTTGTCTACAGGTTGAGGGTCCATCATCACTAGAGGTTTTTAAGAAGAGGTTGGACAGCTATTTGTCAGGAATGGTATAGGATATCCTCCTTGAGCGACGTGGTATGTGTGTGTGTTGGGCTAGAAAAACCTCCAAGATCCCTCCCAACTCTATTATTCTGTTATTCTATTGAAAAGCATAAAAGTAGATGAAAGTCTAATTTTTAAAAAAAAAAATAAAAGAAATAGATAGAAAATCTAAAGAGTTTAAAGAGGAAAAAAATCTAAAGGGAGAGGTGAACACAATATATGGCAAAATGAATCTATCACAATAGAAATTATTATTCTATAAAAAATTAGAGGCTCATTAAAACTAGTCTATTGCCTAACGCAGTGATGGCGAACCTTTTAAAGACCGAATGCCCAAACTGCAACCCCAAACCCACTTATGCATTGTCGGGTGTGGCCTATTGGGTGCATGTGGCACATTGGGTGGGTGTGGCTGTGGTGGTAACAGCAGACTGGGTGGGACTAAAAAGTTCAATCAATTCCAACTTTGCAAGATCTTTTTTTATTTCTCACGAGAAGTTGAAATTGACTGATTGATTGAATCTTTTTTTTGTACACGGCAGTGGAGGCCTAAAGTGAAAAGGTTTTATAAAACCCAGCTAAAGGCCTAGGACTGGGACGACAGCGCACGTGCCCACTGATAGGGCTCTGAGTGCCGCCTCTGGCACCCGTGCCATAGGTTCGCCACCACTGGCCTAAGGTATCATCATCTAACATATTGTAATCACTACTGCGCAGAACATGGCTGCATTATACACTGTAGCAGGGTTGCTTATCTGCAAGCAGCAGCGAGATATAGAATTGTCTTATGTGCTTGAAATTTATACAATAATGGTGAAATTAAATTAGTATGACTGTCTCTGTGGTACCCATGTTTCCCTGAAAATAAGACCGGATCTTTCTTTTTTTTTGCCTCTAAAAGAGGCATTAGGTTTTATTTTCGGGGTAGGTCTTACTCACCTCCAGCACTGACAGCCCCACCCAATAGGTCCACTTCTTCTGGGGCTGAAGGAGCTTTATTCTACAGCTGCATTCCAGCCTGCATTTTGCAATAAGGCCTTTCCAGAAGGCCTATGCAGCCAAGAACCAAGCTATGGATTGAATCCATAGCTCGGTCCTTGGCTATATAGGTCTTGCAGAACCCAGCTAAGGATTGAATCCATAGCTCGGTTCTTGGCTGCACAGGCCTTCTGAAAAGGCCTGTGACTGAAAAATGCAGGCCTGGCTGCAAAAGATGTTGCAGAAGAAGTGGGCCTGCGAGGAGAGGCCTGGCTGCTAGGTAAGTGGGTGCAGGGTATGTGGGGCAGATCCACATCCCTACCCCTGCCCTAGCTTGTTTTTTAGGTTTGTGCCTCACTCGAAAACTAGGGCTTATTTTTGGGGTAGAGCTTACATTAGGGCCACCCCCAAAAATCAAGCTAGGGCTTATTTTCGGAGTAGGCCTTACTTTCAGGGAAACATGGCACAGGCACTGGAGATGTGCATGTTGTATTATTCCACATGCGCAGAGTCATAGGGACATTGTCTGTCCAGGTAGGGAATTTTCCTGCATTAGCCTTCAAGGATAGCTGAGAGGCAATCATGACATTTGTCAGAGCAAATGTTGTCCAGTTAGATACTGTGTTTCCCCGAAAATAAGACCCACCTTGAATTCTGGGGTTGGGTCTAATATAAGCCCTACCCCAAAAATAAGCCCTACTTAAGATCCCGCCTACTTCACCCTACCATAGGTTTTTTGGCAGGCCGGATCGTGTGCCTCCCCCCCCCCGCCTGCTGCCAGCGCCGCCGCTGTGAGATGGCCTGAATGATAAGAGAGCTGGGGCCTGAGGCAAGCAGAGGTTGTCTTTTTTCTATCCCTGCCCTGGATTGAGGAATGCAGCGGGCAGACGGGGGTGGGGACTGGCCGGGACCTCAACCATCAGCTTTTCTCTTTCACCCTCACCCCGATGCATCCTCTGGAGGCAGCCTGCACTGCCCCGCAGGCTTTGCCACTTTCTCTTCCTCTGCAGAAGGGCAGGGAAGAAAGCTGGGTGTCCTGAGACGTTCCACTCTGGGAGACGACTCAGGTTTCCCTCGGTGGGGGAGGAAGTCTTTGGAAACTGCCTTTTCATTTATATTCATCATCCATATTATAATCCATCCCTTTATTTTTCAAAAAAATAATTTGTATTTACCACGATTAGCCTCCTTGAATGCCAATAGGAAGGCACGTTATGGTTTCTGCACATGAGCCACGGAAATACAAACACTTGCACCCTTAAAGCTCACGCTGCTTTCTCGTTCAGGGCGCACCATTGCTTCACAGGTGCGTTCAACTTTGCGGCTCAGCTAAACTCTTCTGCTGCAGCGGGCCGCTGTTCCCATTATCTCCAGGAAGGCTGGGCAATGGAAACCTTAGGCCAGTTCCTTGTGGCTGAAGCAATCCGGTTCGCCCGGGATCAGGTTGGCCATCATGGGAGGCATGGTCCATCCCTATCCTCCAGGTTTGCCGCACATTCAGGACAAGCTGCCCGCAACGGTCAACCTGACCCTGGGCGAGCCAGATTGCTTACAGGGAGAGGTTGTGCATTGCAGGAGGATGACTGCAAAGGGCGCACATGGATCCCTGCAGCTCCTGGAGGCTCCAAGCGTTGTTTTTGGTGCCGCATGTGTGTATGCGTCTGCCTCGCTGTTTTCGGCAGTGCTTGGTTTCCACCCCATCCCTGCCAGGCTGATCTGGTCAGCGGAATTGCCTTCGCCTTCCCTGTCACTGGTTTGGCAGCTAATGCTGCCCTCCTGAGAGGTGGTGCAGCGATTGGATAGTGGCCACGCTATGAATGGGGATAGACCATCCCCTAAACCTTAGTCATCCTCTCCACGACGTGCTGCAGCTGATCCGAAGCGCCATCGCAAACAATGAGGCAGATGTGCCCACACACACGGTGCCAAAAACAGCACTCGGAGCCTCCAGAAGCTGCTGTAGGGATCTGCACACGCCCTGCAAAGCAGTGGTGTGCTCCGAACCAGGAAGTGGCATGAGCTTTGAGGATGCGACTGTCTGTATTTCCGTGGCTCATGCACAGAAATCACACCACGCCTTCCCTTTGGCGTTCAAGGAGGCTAATAGCAATAAATACAAATCATTTTCTTTTAAAAAATAAAGGGACGGATTACGATATTTATGAATATAAATGAAAAGGCAGTTTCCAAAGCCTTCCTTTCCCCACTGAGGGAAACCTGAGTCACCTGGGGGGGCTATGCCTTGTAGTGAAACAATAAGACATCCCTGAAAATAAGCCTTAATGGGTCTTTTGGACAAAAAATAAATATAAGACCTGGGCTTTTTGGGGGAGAAACATACTACAAGGTTGGTTTAGTATGCCATAGTGGAGGCCGAGTACCTGTTGAGTTCATTGACAATTGCACTTTGTGTCTGTTACACCCATTTAATGGATGCCTTGTCTTAATCATATTTAATGCTGAGGAAAAGATTGGAGAGACACCCAAAGTTAAGAGTTTAGTTACTATTGCCTTTTTCAATATGGACAGAAAAATCATCCCTCATAGTTAATGAGGCAAGGCCAAAGAGAAGAAAAGATGTGCCAACAGTTGAGCCACCAAGTCTAGTCTGCACTTTCATGAGGCCAGTCTCCCATCTTGGGGTGGCATTAATAACACATTTTAGGGCTTGAAGGACGACCTTAGAAATTTGGATTACGTCCTAATGCTGAAAAATTGGAGAAGAAACCCTGCTGCCTTCATATACTAATCCTGCTAAAACATATGTTGCCAGGTTCTATGCAGCAGTACTTAAAATCTGTCAGCTGATGCCATAAACTAGTTTTAATGAGCTTCTAGTTCATGATTTAAGAACATCCAAGGAGGTATTAGGTGAAAAGCTAATATTTATCAGAGGGGACCCAATTCCAGAAGAGACTTATAAGAACTACATTGTTTCCGAAACAAGTCCTTTTCTTCCCATCCAAATAATGTTCACCCTGATGGAGTTGAGTATCTCTTCAAAGCCTTACCCAGAGAGGCCATGTTCCTATAATTTTCCAGCATGACTTCCCAATGCAATGTTTTTTGGTGAGCATCCAGCTGAGACCACTCATCCTTGGAGAAATACACAGCCACCTCCTCGAAGGACACAGGACCCTTCTGAACAAAACAAAACAAAACAAAAGAACAAAAAAAACAGGCTCAGTACGATTTGCAAGATCTGTTCCATAGTCTAGAAATCCCCAAAGGAAAGATATGGGCCAAATTAAATGTCTGTGCCTGGTTGAATTCCAAGCTTTAGGTGAGAAAACGGACAGAGCCTAAAGCCTTTGACTCAGTGGTTCTCAACCTTTTTAATGCCGCGACCCCCAACCGGTCGTAAGTCGAGGACTACTCAACCGGTCGTAAGTCAAGGACTACTCAACTGGTGCAGCACCGTTTGCAGAATGGGACTTTTGGCGGGCTCAGCAGGGCAGAGACAGCCTGGACAATTCCTATTGGCTTTTGAAAGCCAATAGAATTAGACTCTATTCAAGAGAGTCTATTCTATTGGCTTTCAAAAGCCAATAGAATAAAAGGGAGGAGCACAGCTAAGGAAAAGGGGGAAAAAATGGCGGACTGCGTTGTTTGGCGACCCCCGTGAAATGGTCGTTCGGCCCCAAATGGGGTCCCGACCCACAGGTTGAGAACCACTGCTTTGACTGAAGAAATATTTCAGGCAGGTTTTTATCAACCTGTCTCAGTCTAATAAAGGAGAGTTGAAATGAGGGATCCTTGTGGCCTCTGAGCTTGATTGTTTTCTTGTAGACGTTTCACTACACAAACTCATCAGTGCTAGTGAAGATGTTACCTAGAGCCGAGGTGGTGCAGCAGTTAGAGTGCAGTACTGCAGGCCACTTTAGCTGACTGTGTTCAGCAGGTCAGCAGTTCAAATCTCACCGGCTCAAGGTTGACTCAGCCTTCCATCCTTCAAGGGTAGGTAAAATGAGGACCCAGATTGTTGGGGGCAATGTAAATATATATATATATACATTGCTTACTGGTGTACACCGCTTAGAGAGTGCTTGCACTTAAAGCGGTATATAAGTCTCATAAATAAATAAATAAATAAATAAATAAATAGTTTGGTAAGGAAATATCTGCAAGAAAACAACCAAGCTCAGAGACCACCCAGGACCCCTCATTGATTGATTCTGCAGGACTTTCAAAACCGTTCAGTGAAAGGAGCCTCAGTTTCCTTCTGGACGGATCAATTTGTCTATCTGTCTTGTCTGTATAATTATCTATGTGTCTCCATCCATCCATCACCCATCATCAATTATCATACTCTCTCAGGATCTGGAGAAAATCAACTTATAACAATAATAATAGTAAAGTTGGAAGGGACTTTGGAGGTCATCTAGTCCAACTCCCTGCTCAGATAGGAAACCCTACACCATTTCGGACAAATGGCTGTCCAGTCTCTTCTTAAAAACTTCCAGTGTTGGAGCATTTACTGCTTCTGGAGGCAAGCTGTTCCACTGATTAATTGTTCTCACTGTCAGGAAGTTTCTCCTTAGTTCTATGTTGCTTCTCTCCTTGATTAGTTTCCACCCGTTGCTTCTTGTCCTGCCTTCAGGTGCTTTGGAAAATAGCTTAATTCCGTCTTCTTTATGGCAGCCCCTGAGATATTGGAATACTGCTATCATGTCCCCCCTTGTCCTTCTCTTCGTTAAACTAGACATACCCAATTCTAGCAACCGTTCCTTATATGTTTTAGCCTCCAGTCCCCTAATCATCTTTGTTGCTCTTCTCTGTAATCTTTCTAGAGTCTCAACATCTTTTTTACATCGTGGTGACCAAAACTGGATGCAGTATTCCAAGTGTGGCCTTGGCATTGTAGAGTGGCATTAATACTTCACGTGATGAAGTATTGCAGACAGGCCTCTCAGAAACACCAGTCCTTCCTATGCAGAAGGAAATCGGGGGAGGGGAATTCTTTCCAGCATTCCAGCAAACAGCTGGCTTAGGACAGGGGTGGGTAACCTTGGCTCTTTTATGACTCGTGGACTTCAACTCCCAGAATTCCTGAGCCAGCGTGGCTCAGCTAGAAAACCTCTCCCTTTCCCCTCAGCATGGCTGGCTCAGGAATTCTGGGAGTTGAAGTCCACGAGTCATAAAAGACCCAAGGTTGCCTACCTCTGGCCTAGGCCTAGGCCGCTTTATGACTCATGGACTTCAACTCCCAGAATTCCTGAGCCAGCATGGTTCAGCTTAGAAACCTCTCCCTTTCCGCTCAGCATGGCTGGCTCAGGAATTCTGGGAGTTGAAGTCCACGAGTCATAAAAGAGCCAAGGTTGCCTACCCCTGGCTTAGGGTGTCCCGAGAAGGATCAGTTCTGTTCATGTTCATCACCTTCATGAAAGTACTGGGAGATCTTGGGTCTGGCTTCCAAATCTAGGCACAAATCAGTGGAATACAAATTACTTTGCAAGCCATAGCTGGCCACCTTCTTTGGATTTTAATAGTCTGCATAATCATTTAATCCAGGGGTGTCAAACTGCTGGCCCATGGGCCGGATACATCATCTGGAACCTGCGCCCACCCCATTGCCGGCAATGGCAAAACCGCCCGATATGTTGCGCGACGTCATGTGACGTTGCAAGTTTGACATTTCTTATCACTGATTATGAACAAGGCTTTTAAAAAATGTGCCATTGTTGAGTATTTAGTTATTTTTGAACCACATCGTTCAATTTCAAGTTAAAGAATTAGCAAAAGAATGGGTCTTTGTTTAGCAGTTGTTACATTTATGATAATGCTGCTCCGATCCATTGAAGCCTTTTAAAAAAAATTAAACGTTATAAAGTAGGGAGGGTAGCTAGTGCAAAGAGAGTTAAGAACCAGTCTTTAAAAAATTCCTATTAAGAATCTTAGAGTTGAAATAACAAAACAATGTATCTTAAATACAGACTTATTTATTTATTTATTTATTAAATTTATAAACCGCTCCACTCCTGCAGGACTCCGGGCGGCTAACAATAAAAACACAATATAACTTAACAAGACAAACAATACAGTAACATTCATCCAGGGGTCAGATTTTATAAACCCCAGGCCTGCCAGAAAAGCCAGGTCTTAAGCAGCTTGCGGAAAACCAACAGGGTAGGAGCGGTCCTAATCTCTGGGGGGAGCTGGTTCCAAGACGTGGGCGCCATCACAGAGAAAGCCCTCCCCCGCGGCCCCGCCAAATGGCACTTGATAGGGAGCTAACCTGGCTGAAAGCAACTTAAATCTTCTAGTCCCCTTTCAATTTTGCTACGGAAAAAAGAAAATATCGAAGCCAAAAGACGTGGAAAAAATAGGAGAGATTGTACTCTAGGCTAACTTCACAAAGAAAAGGGAGAATGCAAATCTAATAAAATAAATTTCCCGCTCTTACTTGAGTTTCAGCTGTTTCATCCACTGTTTCAGCACTACCATACAGTCCAGACATTATTCTACGTTTCACTGCAAGGAAGACAGAATTTTAAAATGCATAATTGAAGGAATACGAAGAAGTATTCTATAGGACAGAAACATAATGAAGATTAGAAAAAGAATTTCTCTGGAGAATGAGAGGACCTTAGTTTACCTTCAGAGGTGTCCTGACTTGGATCTTCCTGAAAGATCCTCCTGAAAAACAGCTCCCGAAAGGGATTTGATGGATTCCTCCTTCCCTCGGGATCTCTGATCTCCATATTGAAGGACTTGAAATAGGAGGCAGGAAAATAAGAGAGGAATTAATTGACCTCAATCAACATGAATTAGATTCTTTTTCTCCAAACGTAACTTTAAAGCCCTTTGTTACGTCAGTGATGCTGGAAAGAAAGGAACAGTTGTGCCAAATATAATTTCCAAAATGTATAATGGAACAATGTCTACAAGAATTAATGGAACACATCATATATTATGAAAGCCAAGAAAAGCGTGGTAAGAAGGGTTGAAAAATTCAAACATACAATTTAGTACCTTCAACCCTCTTCTGGCCTCCCTAGTTGAAGGTCTCTCACCTGCAACTTGACCTGCTCCTTCTGCTCCCTTGCCTGGCTCAGGAGGAGACCTTCCGCCAGGGCCACCGCCTGGGAACTGGTCTCGGCTCCACACTCCCGTACCCAACTCTCCATCTGCAAGGGCAGAAGGGCCAGGAGCTGCTCCAGAACAACCAGGTCCAGCATCTGAGCTTTGGTGTGCATTTCTGGTCTCAGCCATCGCCTACAAAAATCGTGGAGTCGGCTGCAAAGTCCTCGGGGACCCTCAGCCTCCTGGTATTGGAGGCTCCTCAAGTTCCAGGACTGAACCTCTGAATGCATAATGGTTTCCTCCTCTAGGATCTTCTGCCCACTTTTTGCCCACGCCTCCCCACAGCTCCCAGACTGAACAGCAGAAGAGCTTTTTCCAGTTCTTTCACTTGCTAAAAGTTGCGTCTCCATTCTGTCTGTGTCCTCTGACATAACTCCAAATCGGTCCAAAGATTGTTGCGGATCTCCAAATGCCTTTTCATTCATAGGACCGATCCTATATAGCCACTGGAATGGTCGCATCAGCTCTTTTCCCCCCCAAGAGATCATTTTACACGCCAAGAGGATCAAATGGCTTCCAGTTTCTGTATCTGAGATGGAAAAGAAAATAAATTCCAAGAATTAGAAAGTGGAGAATTTAACCATTGAGCAACAGTGGAAGAAAGTATTTTTCTAAACTGTTATAGGATTGCAGTGGCATTAAGCAAGTAGGTCCTGTTTTGTGCATATACTGTATGTGTGTATTGGGTCTGCGTGATACACTATTTTTCCTTACAGGAAACCCCAATCTATATTTACCTCCAAGCAAGGTTCACACAACCTGCCAAACCCCAAGAAGGTGAACAAAGCCTGAAAGCTCAGTTCCCGTCCAATGAAATGCCTGGAAACGATCCTGGCTGAAGATGCCCCCTTTCCCTTCTTCTGGGTGACCTTTGGAGATCCGTGTCCCCCTTTGATACGCGTTCACACAATCCTGCCTGCTCGCCCGGCCTCTCTCCTCTCCTGCTGGGCCTCCGCCAGGCCGACCCGACCCTCCCTCCACTCGGCTTCCCCGGACACGGGGCGAGAAGGGACTCCTGGATCCCCGCCGCCTTCCTGGGATCCCTGGTTCTTCTGGTACTGCTGCTGCTCTGGAGCTCTGCTTCCCAACTTCATGGAGAGGGCGGCTGCGGAACATGGGACCCGGGATCACCCCTTCCCCCGCCTTCCTTTGCACGGGAAGAGCCCCTCCCCCCTCACGCGGGGCACGTCTGGTTCCCACCGCTTCTTCGCCTCCCGCGGAGCTCGAAGGGTTAAGGCGAGCGAGTGTGGCGTTCTAGAGCGGCGACCGTTTGTGACGTCATTTCCTTCCCGGCCTCCTCTACAAAGACAGCCGTGACTTTCACCCTCCAGTGGGGGAAAGCTCCTGGTGTTTCCTTCGTTCCTTTCCGGCGCACGCTCAGTTCCCTCCTGAGGCTGAGAGCGTCCCCTCGTGGATTCTGGGCGAAGTGCCGGGATTCCCCGAAAGGGCGGGAAACAGGAGCGCACCTTGAGGGGGAGGGAGAGGGCAGGGATGATGGGCATGGGAGTAGGAACAAAGGGGCTTCTCTTTGGTTGCCTGTCTGAGAAAGATAGCGGCTTCTCCTGAGGAAGGAAAGATTTTCCGGTTAGGAAAATACAAAGATTTCTGTCGGTTTTTATTTCTTTAGTTCAGTGTTTCCCAAACTTGACAATTTCAGTGTTTCCCAAACTTGACAATTTTAAGGCATGAGGACTTCAACTCCCAGAATTCCACAGCCAGCAACGCTGGCTGTGGAATTCTGGGAGTTGAAGTCCACATGCCTTAAAATTGTCAAGTTTGGGAAACACTGCTTTAGTTCAATATTTAATTAAACTGCATCTATGTGGAGGGAAGTGTGTAGTGGGGTGCCCCAGGGCTCTGTTCTAGGCCCAGTGCTCTTCAACATCTTCATCAACGATCTGGACGAGGGGATAGATGGGGAACTCACCAAATTTGCAGACGACACCAAGCTGGCAGGAATAGCCAACACTCCAGAAGACAGGTTTAGGATACAGGAGGATCTGGACAGACTTGAACATTGGGCCCTATCTAACAAAATGAAATTCAATGGTGAAAAAATTAAGGTTCTACATTTAGGCAAGAAAAACCAAATGTACAGGTATAGTATAGGGGGTACCTTGCTCAATAGTAGTAACTGTGAGAGGAATCTTGGAGTCCTAATGGACAGTCACTTAAATATGAGCCAGCAGTGTGCTGCAGCTGCCAAAAAAGCCAACACAGTGCTAGGCTGCATTAACAGAGGGATAGACTCAAGATCAGGTGAAGTATTAATACCGCTTTACAATGCCTTGGTAAGGCCACACTTGGAATACTGCATCCAGTTTGGGTCACCAGGATGTAAAATAGATGTTGAGACTCTAGGGCTGTTTCTCAACCTTGACAATTTTAAGGCACGTGGACTTCAACTCCCAGAATTCCACAGCCAGCATTGCTGGCTTTGGAATTCTGGGAGTTGAAGTCCACGTGCCTTAAAATTGTCAAGGTTGAGAAACACTGCTCTAGGGCAGAGGTAGGCAACCTTGGCCCTTTAATAACTCGTGGACTTCAACTCCTAGAATTCCTGAGCCAACATGGGGGAACTATGGCCCCTTCATGACTTGTGGACTTCAACTCCCAGAATTCCTGAGCCAGCATGACTCAGCTTGGAAACCCCTCCATTTCTCCTCAGCATGGCTGGCTCAGGAATTCTGGGAGTTGAAGTCCACGAGTCATAAAAGAGCCAAGGTTGCCTACCCCTGCTCTAGAGTCTCCTGGCATTGCAAAGGAAATCCACCAGGGGGCACCCACTGCCAAGAGAAGGAAACACCAGGCGCTTCCCCATTGGGCCTCTAGAGGGCGAAGGTCACGGTCGGCTTTCCAGAGGCGGTTGCGAAGTGAGTGACATCACAAACGCCTGCCGCTCTAGGAAGCTGCACTCGCTTGCCTTTAACCCTTGGAGCTCCGCAAGAGGCGAAGAGGCTGCGGGAGCGTCTCGCGGGGGAAGAGTTCCAGACATGCCCCAGGTGAGGGTGGGGGCTCTTCCCGTGCAAAGAAGCGGGGGAGGGGGAGACCCGGGCCCCGGCCCTCCTCCGGGTCCAATCCCGGATCCCATGTTCCCAAGCCGCGCTCTCCATGCAGGGGGGGAAGTGGAGCTCCAGAGCAGCAGCAGAAGAAGAACCGGGGATCCCGGGAAGGCGGCGGGGATTGGGGGGGTGGGGGGCTTCCCGCTCCGTGTCCTGGGAAGAACCCGATTTGGGAGAGGCCCATCAGGAGAGGAGAGAAGCTGGGCGAAGCAAGATTGTGTGAGCCTGCCTGCGTGTCAGAGGGAGACTCGGCGGCCCAAAGGCCACCCAGAAGAAGGAAGGCATCCTCAGCCAAGGTCATTTCCTGGCATTTCATTGGATGGGAACAGAGCTTTCCGGGTTTGTTCACTTTTGAGGGGTTTGGCAGGTTGTGTGAACCTTGCTTGGAGGTAAATACAGATTTAGGTTTTTAAAAGAAAGTCCTTTCTTGTAAGGAAAAATAGCGCACCACGCTCACACAAACATACACACACGTATATGAACAAAACAGGAGCTCTCTGCTTAATGCCTGCAAGCCTATTCCTGTTTAGGAAAATACTTTCTTCCACTGTTGCTCAATGGTTAAATTCTCCACTTTCTAATTCTAGGAAATTATTTTCTTTTCCATCTCAGATACAGAAGCTGGAAGCCATTTGACCCTTTTGGTGTGTAAAATCATCTCTTGGTGGGGGGAGCTGATGCGACCATTCCGGTGGCTATAGGATCGGTCCTATAATTGAAAAGGCATTTGGAGATCCGCAACAACCGTTGGACAAATTTAGAGTTATGTTAGAGGACACAGACAGAATGGAGACGCAACTTTTAGCAAGTGAAAGAACTAGAAAAGGCTCTTCTGTTCAGTCTGGGAGCTGTGGGGAGATTTGGGCAAGAACTGGGAAGAAGATCCTCCAGGAGGAAACCATCATCTCTTCAAAAATTCAACCCTGGAACTTGAGGAGCCTCCAATACCAGGAAGCTGAGGGTCCCCGAGGACTTTGTGGCCGACTCCACGACTTTTGTCGGCGATGGTTGAAACCAGAAAACCACACCAAAGAGCAGATACTGGACCTGGTTGTTCTGGAGCAGCTCTTGGCCCTTCTGCCCCCAGAGATGGAGAGCTGGGTACAGGAATGTGGAGCAGAAACAAGCTGCCAAGCGGTGGCCTTGGCGGAAGGCTTCCTCCTGAGCCAGGCAGAGGAGCAGAAGGAGCAGGTCAAGTTGCAGGTGAGAGACCTTTGTCTCCGGACTCCAGAAGGGAATCAAGAATGGGTTTGAATTGTTCACCCCTCCCTCCCAGACTTCTCTAGCTTTCAGACTACTTGGAGGCATTTTACTAATTCTTTTTTTTAATCCTTTTTTATTTTATTCAAAAAAATATAAAATACAAATCACCAATTTTTTTGAAAAAAAAAAGACCTTAAAAAGAAAAAAATGCATTAAAAGACTAACACACATACACATATTGTCCTCCCTAGTTGAATGCTGATTAATATATTACAACAATATTGATATTTATATTTTTATTAACTCTTGTAGGACAGTGATGGCGAACCTATTAGAGACCGAGTGCCCAAACTGCAACCCAAAACCCACTTATGCATCGTCAGGTGCCTGGTGGGTGTGGTTGCGGTGGTAACAGCAGACAGGGTGGGACTAAAAAGTTCAATCAATTCCAACTTTGCAAGATCTTTTCCCGCAAGAAGTTGAAATTGACTGATTGAACCTTTTTTTGTGTGTATATGGAGGCAGAGGCCTAAAGTGAAAAGATTTTATAAAAGCCAGCTGAAGGCCTAGGACTGGGGCGACGGCGCACGTGCCCACAGAGAGGGCTCTGAGTGCCGCCTCTGGCACCTGTGCCATGGGTTCGCCACCACTGTTGTAGGACATTGTTCCATTCATTTCTCCCTCAGCCTGACTGATGGATATTGGAGCTTTGATATTATGTTCAAAGGACAAGAATCTACTTCATGTTGTTTGATGTCAGTTAATTCTTTTTTTCTCCTTCCTCCTATTTGAAGTCCATTGCTGTGGAGATTGGAGATCCTGAGGGATCATCAAATCCCCATCAGGAGCTGCTTTTCAGGAGGAACCCTGAGGAAGATCCAAATCAGGATACCTCAAAAGGTAATGGTCTCCCACTCCGCAGAGAGATCCCTGCTATCTTATCTTCTTTTTGTCTTCTCTTCTGTAGAATACCTACTACTATTTTATTAATTGTGCATTTCAATATTCTGTCTTCCTCACAGAGAAACATAAAATGAAATTTTCTGATTTTTCTGGTGGAGCTGAAACAGTGGTTGAACCTCCAACTGAAGTAAGTGCAGGAAAATTATTTATGAAATTTGTATTCTCCCTTTCCTTTGGGAAGTCACATTGGTGTACATAGCATTATCTCTTTCCATTATTCCCTTTTCTTTTGGCTTGGATGTTTTCTTGTTCTTGAGCATGGAAAGGAGAATAGAAGATTCAAGTTGACACCATAAGCCTTTTGCTGAAATGCTAGAAAGAATTCACCTCCCCCCCCCCATTTCCTTCTGGAAAAACAGAAAGGATTGGAGTCAGTGATAGATGGTGTTTCCAAGGCCCATTTGCAAGTCTCTTGGATCCTCAGAATCTTTGATGAGGGATGGATGGGTGGGTGGATTATTAGAGTGATTGATTGATTGATTGATCAATCGATAAATAGATGATAGATAGATTATATATAGAGGGGGGGTGAGGGGGAGGGGGGAGAGAGAACAGAACAGAACAAGAGTTGGAAGGACCTTGGAGTCCAACCCTCTGCTTAGGCAGGAAACCTTATACCATTTCAGACAAATGGGGGTCCAATCTCTTTAAAAACTTTAAAACTTCCAGTGTTTCCAGTATTCACAATTTCTGGAGGCAGGTTGTTCCACTGGTTAATTGTTCTAACTGTCAGGAAATTTCTTCTTAGTTCTAGGTTGCTTCTGAGACAGACAGACAGACAGACAGACAGCAAGTGGCATTACTTTCATTGTGTGCCAGAATCAATTAAGTTGATAAAACCTGCCAAATATATTTCTTCAGTCACTGCCTTTTGGCTCTGTCCTCTTTCCCAACACTACTTGAGAATCCTACCAAGCACAAACATTTAACCTAGTGCATATCTTTGCTGTGGGAATTTGTGAACAGTGGGACAGATCCTGTATATTCTCCTTGGCCTATTCTGTTTTTTTTCCTTATTCAGGAGCCTCTTGTATCCTTTGAGGAGGTAGCTGTGTATTTCTCCAAGGAGGAGTGGTCTCAGTTGGATCCTGACCAAAAAGCGCTCCATTCTGAAGTCATGCTGGAAAATCATAGTAACGTGGCCTCTCTGGGTAAGGGGTTTACTTCTCCCGAATAGAGTGTTCAGAAAGACATTCTGTAGTTAGATGCCAGCAGCTACCTCTTTATTTTTCTAGTTTTATTAAAAATATCAGAATAAAAACAATGCAAATACTGAAGCAGAAATAAAGAAGATAAAGTAATAAGTGAATAAGAAAAAAAATCAAGGAAGAAAGGAAAAAAAGAAAAAAACATGAAAAAGTAATAAAGTGGCTTCCAATCTTCTTAATAGTGGTTATAAATGCAATTATAGCCTTTGTCTCTTAAGGTTACATCATCATGTCCTTTCCAAAATTTATTCTTTGTAATCTTCAAACTGATTTTTTTTTTCTTTTTTCAGCAAAAAGTCCAGTAGGGGTTTTCAGTCACTAATAAATGTAGATATTGTCCTTTCTCAGATCAAAGAATTTGATTTAGCCATCCCTGTTAATTCTGTCATCTTCACCAACCCTTCCCCCATTGTAGTTTTTTCAGAGTCCTTCCATCTTTATGAATATAATAGTGTTGCTCCAGTTATCATAGTTAACACTCTTTATTAGTACTAACATAAAATGTTCTAATTTCAGTTCGATATTGATCTTTAAAATTCTTTACATCACTGTATTTCAATCCAAAATTTTCTAGCTTTCCGGATTATTATATAATGTACACTTCACTCCTTTCAACCCCATATTTTCCCATTTTTACATTTATATGTTATGACAAAACTTCTTTGCCCATTTTATCGTACATTTTTAACCTGTTTACAGGTTTTAGTAATTATATGTTCATCCTTTCTTCACAATTATAATTCAAATTCTCTCATGTTGTTGAATTCCATGTATGCTTTTATCTACCTTGAATTTTTCTGATAACAATATGAAAACAAATGACAACTCTATCCTTCTGCCGTTAATTGCTCTCTTGATTTCATTTTGTATTCTCCTTGTTCATGTTCTAATGGCTCTCAACATATTATCCATTAATCTTTGCTTCTCTTCTGTAATGTGTTTCTTGTGCCAAGAGCCATCAAAGTTTTTCGGACAGAGTCTAGTTTTGCATCTGTTCCATATTCTCAATATGGCATTTCTAACACTGTGTTTTTTGAAATCTAGATGAATCCTAACTTTATCATAACACAAATATCCATGACATCCAAACCTCAGGTCATGCACTTCTAATTCTAAAATTATCTTATGTCTCAGCAACTCCCAATCTTTCACCCAAACCAAACAGCAAGCTGCAAAGTATAGTTTCAGATTGGGTAGACCAATTCTCCTGTTTCGTCTGCATCTTGGAGAATTTGATATTCAATATGTAGTTTTTCCCTTCCCATACAAACCTGGACCTGTTGTTCTGCCATTACTGAAATGCTACATCGCTTTTCAAAAAAGGCATTGCTTGAAACACAAGTGTCATTCTAAGCCACAAATTCATTTTTGTCACAGGAATATTCTCAACAAGGACAATTTTAATTTCTCCTATCTTCACTTATGCTTTATTTCTTTCCAAGTCTTAACGCAATTATTTTGAAATAACATAGAGTTCCTATTGGTTATAGTAACAGTCAAATATTTTAGTTTGTTCTCAATCTTAATCCCAGTTTTTCCCATCAATTCTATTTGATTTTCTGTTTCATATTTTTGGTTAATATCTTCTTTTCATTGTTAAAGGTAAATCACTAAAATACAAGTTTTTTAATTTAATTAATTTTAATTAAATTTTAATTATTTTTAATTTAATAGTAGAAGGAAGGTAGTTTGGGTGGGAAGAAAAAGACTTGTTTCAAAACTGATTTAGTTCTTACAGATCTCTGCTGAAATTGACCCATCCAATAATTATTAGATTTTTTTCCTAATACCTCCTCAGATGTGCACTGTGATTCTTTCTTAACTCAAAGCTGACTCTGGGTGAAATTTAAATATGTATGGATAATTATAAACAAATATATAATATATTGGGATCTGCCAAAATAACATTAGGAAATTCATAAGACTTCTACAGTTTAATCTTTTCCCCTAACGTAGCATTTTCATTTCTCTTTTCCTTTGAAGGCAATAATGGGCAAGAGAATAAAGATACCCAGGAACCATTTCAAGTATTCAATGCTGGAGATGAAACACAGAAGTCTCAAGTTGAAATGGAAATACAAATTCATGAAAGAAACCAGAAAAATGATTGGAATCTGGAAAGCTTGTTTTCCATTGATGCTCAGATGCAAGACTTTCTTGTTCAGCCAGAAAAAATAAAGAAAAAATATACTGGGAAAAATGTAAACCTGTTGAAAGACAAGTTAGGTGTAAACGAACACTATTCAACAGAAACTGAAGCAGAAGATTATATATCCAGAGACAATTGGACTTTCACCCTTCATCATGAAAATGGATCCCTTACATCTTGTGAAAAGAACCATACAGAAGAGAAGCGATATAAATGCTTAGAATGTGGAAAGAGCTTCAGAAGAAGCAGTCAAGTTGCTTCCCATAACTGGATCCACACTGGGGAAAAGCCATATAAGTGCATGGAATGTGGAAAAAGTTTCAGTGAGAGCCGTTCACTTACATCTCATAAATGGATCCATACAGGGGAGAAGCCATATAAATGCAGACAGTGTGGAAAGGGCTTTGGTGAAAATGCATCCCTTGTGAAACATAAAAGGATTCACACAGGCGAGAAGCCATATAAATGTACGGAGTGTGGAAAGAGCTTTATTCAGAGCAGTCATCTGTCTTCCCATAAAAGGATCCACACAGGGGAGAAGCCATACAAATGCAGAGAGTGTGGAAAGGGCTTTACAAATAGCAGTCATCTTACTTCTCATAAAAGGATCCACACAGGAGAGAAGCCATACGAATGCAGAGAGTGCGGAAAGAACTTTACAAATAGCAGTCAACTTATTTCCCACAACTGGATCCACACAGGGGAGAAGCCATATAAATGTTTGGAGTGTGGAAAGAGCTTTACTAATAGAAGTCAACATACTTCTCATAAAAAGATCCACACAGGAGAAAAGCCATATAAATGTGTGAAGTGTGGAAAATCTTTTACTAATAGCAGTCAACTAACTTCCCATAACTGGATCCACACAGGGGAGAAGCCATATAAGTGTCTTGAATGTGGAAAAGGCTTCTGTCGAAGGAGTTCCTTTACTTCTCATAAAAGGATCCACACAGGGGAGAAGCCATATACGTGCAGAGAGTGTGGAAAGGGCTTTACTAATAGCAGTCATCTTACTTCCCATAAAAGGATCCATACAGGGGAGAAGCCGTATAAATGTATGGAGTGTGGAAAGAGCTTCTGTGAAAATGGGTCTCTTATGAGACACAAAAGGATCCATACAGGAGAAAAGCCGTATAAATGCATAGAGTGTGGAAAGGGTTTCTGTGAAAATGGGTCTCTTATGAGACATAAAAGGATCCACACAGGAGAGAAGCCATATAAATGCATAGAGTGTGGAAAGGGTTTCTGTGAAAATGGGTCCCTTATGAGACATAGAAGGATCCACACAGGGGAAAAACCATATAAATGTGTGGAATGTGAAAAGGGATTCAGCCAACAGAGTAAACTTATTTCCCATAAAAGAATCCACACAGGGGAGAAGCCATATAAATGCTTGGAGTGTGGAAAGATTTTTATTCAGAGCAGTCACCTTGCTTCTCATAAAAGGATCCACACAGGAGAGAAACCATATAAATGCAGAGAATGTGGAAAGAGTTTTATTCATAGTGGTTCTCTTACATTCCATAAAAGGATCCATTTGGGGGAAAAGCCGTATAAATGTGGGGAATGTGGAAAAGGCTTCTGTGAAAATGCATCCCTTATGAAACATAAAAGGATCCACACAGGGGAGAAGCCATTTAAATGTGTGGAGTGTGGAAAGGGCTTCTGTGAAAATGGGTCCCTATTGAGACATAAAAGGATTCACACAGGGGAGAAACCATATAAATGCAGAGATTGTGGAAAGAGCTTCCGTCACAGTGGTTCCCTTACTTTCCATAAAAGGATCCATACTGGGGAGAAACCATATAAATGTTCTGAATGTGGAAAGAGCTTCAGGCGGAGCAATGACTTAATTTGCCATACACAGATCCATTTGAATGAGAAAATTCAGATTTAGTGTTAAATCTATGGACATTCCTCTACTTATGAACTTTTGAGTTACAAATTTTTAGTGGTACAAACAAACCTGCAGTTCCAACCTAAAAGGTGCCGGATGGCTGGAGAAGGTGAGAAAGGGGTGATAGTAACCTTCAAAAATTATCTGTCTTTGCCACATGTTCAGATGACCATGTGCCAGTTTTGGATATCCTATGAAATATACAAGGCCACACTTGGAATACTGCATTGAGTTTTGGTCACTATGATATAAAAAAAGATGTCAAGACTCTAGAAAGAGCACAGAGAAGAGCAACAAAGATGATTAGGGGACTGGAGGCTAAAACATAAGTAACGGTTGATGGAATTGGGTATGTCCAATTTAATGAAGAGAAGGACGAGGGATGACATGATAGCAGTCTTCCAATATCTCGGGCTGCTACAAAGAAGAGGGAGTCAAGCTATTCTCCAAAGCACCTGAAGGCACAACAAGAAGCAATGGATGGAAAGAGAGAGAAGCAACCTGGAACTAAGGGAAAAATTTCCTAAAAGAACAATTAACTAGTGGAACAACCTGCTTCCAGAAGCAATGAATACTCCCAACACTGGAAGTTTTTAAGAAAAGACTGGACAGCCATTTGTCTGAAATGATATAGTGTTTCCTGCCTGAGCAGGGGGTCGAACTAGATTACCTCCAAGGTCCCTTCTAACTTTATATTATTATTATCAAGTATATTGATGCAGCCTGGCATCTGGTCACTTCTGAGAATATGAATAGGATGTGGAAACGTCTGTGCCCTCAGTTTGTTCATGACTTTGAAAGGTTTGAATGGGGGACGGAGTCACAGCAACTTAATTGCCTTCAATAAGGAGCTTCATCGTGACCTGGAGGTCTTTAAGAAATTGCTAGCTACACAAATGGAGTATCTATTCAGCAACAAACTCATGGAATTGCAAAACCAGTGAAAACGAGAAAGTGATCAAACCACTGGAGATCCCAGACTAAGTTGATGGCAGAGGAATTCAGCTTGATCAAGAAAGCACTGTCATGGTTTTTGTGATGCAGGTCTTTTGAGCATTTCACCAAGGTGTCTGTAGCTATCCAGTGGTGCAGTGTAGTACTACAGTGTCTATGGGGGAAAAAAAAGATCAAGGCGTCAAAAGTTCACTGGACCATTACTTTAAGAAGATGGATAAATGTGCCATTTTGACTCTGACAGAGGATCTTATATCGTTGTAAGGTTTTACCATAATCTACTGCTTAGGTAAGGGAAGAACTGGACTGTAAATGTTTTTTATGTTTGTTTGGACTTATAAAAAAACAGACTTAAGAACAGCTTCTCGGAACATAATCTGTTCATAAATAGAGAAATATCTATGCATTTTCTATTGACATATACTAAACTAGGAAAGAAAGATATTTTTGAGTCTGATCTTCAAAAGTGGCAGCCACAGAAAGATGAATTTATGAATGAAAATAAAAAGAATGGGCACATGCTGTTTTAATTATGAATACGGGTCGTCTTCAACTTATGACCGCAATTGAGCCCAAAATTTTGTTGCTAAGTGAGACACCTAAGTGAATTTTACCCCATTGTATGACCTTTCTTGCCATATTTGTTAAGTGAATTGCTGCGGTTGTTAAGTTACAAACACCGTTGTTAGGTGAATCTGCCTTCCTATTGACTTTTGTCAGGAGGTTGCAAAAGGATGATCCTAGGATACTGCAACTGTCATAAATATGAGTCAGTTGCCAAGCATCTGAATTTTGATCACATGACCAGGGGGATGCTGCAATGGTGGTAAGTGTGAAAAATGGTCAGAAGGCATTGTCATCTGAAGGTTGTGAGGAAAACAAATTTTTATGAGTGGGACTTGTTAGTAAATGAAACATAGAAAGCCCGTTCTCTATAAGTCCTATTGGCATTTATATGGCAGCATAACTCATGTTTTTCATTAAGACAATTATTATTTATTGAAGAAAGTACAGTAGAGCGAAGACTTGAGGTTTGTTAATTATGAATATTTATGCTTAAATCATCTGTTACTTATGCATATGCATGACTCTATCATTTTCTCATCCCTTCTGAAATTTTCTAAATATAGTGCATCCTTTTGCCTGCAGGTATGCCACTATTTTCCAGAAGGAATTCCTCCAATGTGCACTATTATCAGTAATTACTGCAATGATTCTTGATTATTTGCTTTGGGTCCTGTGTATCAATTCCACATCAGTAACTGAATTATTTTTTTTCTTAAATTCATGTTTATTGCAGGTTCTAGTTAGAGGTCACTTCCAAGAAAATGGCCACTTTAAGTATCTTAGATTGAGAGCCATGCAATTTTATGAAAGATGTTGCCTTTATTGTGTTTTTACATGTGAATTTCCTTGTTCCTTAACAAGGCTCACTACAGTATTTACTGTTAATTATTTGCTCTTCCCACTTGATCCTGGTTCTAAGAAGGATACGAACAGGCAGTCATTTAACAGGTGCTGCCTCCCCAGGCAATAGAAGGAGCTGCATCTCCCTGATGCAGCTGTTCAAAACAAAGCTTTACTATGTTTATTCCATTATAGTAGACAAGCAGATAGAAATTCAACTGACCCTTCCCATAATTTAAACTTTCCTTCTTTTGCCTAGTCATTTTATAATTGTTTTCCCCTTCCTCAATACATTCAGTTTATCAAACGACTGTATACTTCTTTGTTCTAACAAGTTGGCAAAGGTACAGGAGAAGGTTTCTGTGGTCTGTAGGGATATTACAATCCAAAGGGAACTCAAGTTCCATCAAAATATACAGAGAAATGGAATGTGATAAGATAGTCCTTGATTTATGACTGTCATTGAGCCTGGAATGATGGTTGTACATCATTACATTTTAGTCATGTCATCATATGCCCAAACTCTTGTGGGGTGGTTGTTTTTTTGGGGGGGGGCACTTGTCATTAAGCAAAGAGTAATCATTAAATGAATCCATTTTAGCAGCCAACTGGTAGAAACTAGCAAAAACATCAAAAATCACAATTATGTGACCATGGAATGCTACAAAAGGCCATAAGGTGAGCTGATTGCCAAGTGCCCAGAATGTGGTCGCATGATTTTGGGGAGGCAGCCATTGTAACTGGATTGTGGTAGCTTCTGGGGTTCCAAAGTTCACTAAACAACCAGTCCTAAGTCTAGGATTACCTGTATTGAACTGCCTATTGAATAATGGTGATACTAAATTAAAAGTGACAACTAAGACTTGTGCTTTAACTTTCTTTCCTTCCTTCCTTGTGAAAATGAGATTTTGATTTTTGCTAAGAGAGAGATTCCAAAGCAAAAATGAGGTTCTGTGGAGATAAAGACATGAACTGGCCTCACAGTGATGTAACTGGGCCAATAATTAACAAGAGCAGATTCCCCAATCAGTTGAAGGAGTTCTGTCTGATTAATATATACCTGGTGTGTCTCAATAAGACAAAACTTGATCATTATTCCTTTCTCTATAGCAGGAATTTGCAGGCAGAGATTCATTCAATCCTCTATCCCATTCAATCCTCTATCATGTTGCAACGTATTACAACTTTTCCCCCATTGCTGGAGTTGGGGTGTGCACGGTTTTGGCATGATGCATCTGGCTCGTGGGGTGGCAGTTTGACACCCCTGCTCTATCCCCTTTGTAGATTCATTTTCTTCCTCTGCTTATTCTTGTTACCATCTGCTTTTCCAGCCTCATTTGTTGATGGTGATATTATCCATTCAGTTGTTGGTGTTTCTATGGGCCAGGTCTCTCCATATCTTCCAATCTTGCACTTTTTTTTGGAGTTGTTTTATACTCTGGGTGATGTCAGTATTGATGTTCAGCCACTGTCGTCTTTGGTGGCCTGGTTTTCTTACTGTTAACTCTTCCAAACATAATTGCTTTCTCCAGTGAAATCCCCCAAATGTTATTGGCAAAATAAGTGGGGGAAGGAGCAAGGGGCTGAGTGGGAGTGTAGGGAAGAATCAAGGTGGATGCATGGGAAATGTGGTGTAGGTGTGTAGGGATACGCAAGAAATGTTCTGTTCAGGGAGTGGAAGGGTGCACAAATGGCACCACACTGAGGGGAGGGTATGCTGGTTGGCCTGCTCATGATTTGCCTGTGACTCACAACTTCCTGCAGGATTCTCCACTGACTTTGGTTGTGGGAACCCGGCACAAAGTTGCCACACTTTAGGACCATTAGATTCAGTTAACAATGGCAACCAGGACTGCCAGAACTGCTGTTGCTAAAAGATGCAGTAATGTCTAGAGACCACATAAAGATGGAAATTTTGGTCCTAATTGCTGTTGCAAATGGAGGACTGCCTGTAATAGATATAGTTCGTAATACCTATGTTATTATTTCAGATAACTCTTATTGGTCTTTTACTGATTAACATGAAGAGATACGTATTTAGAGATGGACTTATTGGGAATAAGGTGAGGTATGGAATGAAGAAGTTTAGCTGAATTTTAAAAGTGATAAGTCATTAATATTGATTATACATGCTGGAGACTAAAAGAAAAAAAATTGTTTTTGTATTTTATTCTGCAGTTTTATTTTTAACATACTTCTGTACAATATACTTTGTATAATATAATCTTCAATAAAATTACTGGAAAAAAGCTAATAATAAAGCCTAAAATTCTGTATAACAGAAACACACAAGGACTTGACAGTTCAGTGCCATGGCAATCCTAATACCAATTTAGAAAAAGTAGGATTATCTTCTACAAAACACTGCTGAATACTATTTCCTGGCTCTTCCTTCCCGCCCTCTAAGCAGGGATGTAACCTTCTCCAGAAACATTCTTAGAAATAGAATGGTGAAGATGGCTTTAAAGTTGAAAAAAAAGTTATATTGAGAAAATTTCCTGAACTGGGGGGGGCTCCTCCTTGCTGTGCCCCATTTAAATGCTCTCTTTCTCTGCATGAATGCCTGCATTGCACACAGAATTCAAATAAGAGAGTTGGAAGGGACCTTGTAGGTCATCTAATCCAACACACACCGCCCAAGCAGGAGACCCTACATTTCTGACAGATGGCAGTCCAGTCTCTTCTTGAAAACTTCCACTGATGAAACTCTAACGTCTGAAGGCAATCTGTTCCATGGATTGTTTTGTCAAAAACTTTCTCATTATTTCTAGGTTGAATCTTTCCTTGATCAGTTTCCATCCATTATTCCTTGTCCGACCTTCAAGTGCTTTGAAAAATAGGTTAATCCCTTCCTCTGTGACAGCCCCTCAAATATGGAAAACTGCTACCATGTCTTCCCTGGTCCTTCTCTTCACTAGACTAGCAATGCCAGTTCCTGCAACTGTTCTTCGTATGTTTTAGCCTCCAGTCCCCTGATCATCTTTGTTGCTCTTCTCTGCACACTGCACGGTATCCACCTGGGTGAAGAAAAGGGAAGATGCTTCCAGTTGCCTTAAATTCTATAATGATCTTAAGTTTCCAACTCATATTTCCCTATGAGGTAAATCCCATACTCAAAAGTAAAATAGATTTTTGTTCTTTTTTCCTCCTTTTTCACTACTTGACCTCCTTCATTTTGAATTCCCACCTCTTCTCCAGTCACAGACCAGACGCCATTTGCCCTCTCTTCATTTCTCCAAGGAGCCTCTTTGTGAGGTAAAACTTATGGAACATTGACCAGTTCCAGATTTTCCCTCATTCTGGAACTGATTTTCTTTCGATATTTGTTTTCCTTCAGCGTTATTTCCTTTGTCACAAGCTGCCACTCGGTCTTTCCAATTATTCTTAGGCACACAGAGCCGTGAATTTGACAAGAACAGCTGTATATATTGAAGAAATAAAAACCGTCAGAAACTTTAATTTTCCTGATCGGAAATTTTTCCTCCCTCATGAGACGCCGCAACCTTTTTCAGACAGGCAACCATTGAGAAGTCTCTTTTTTCCCACTCCCATGCCCATCATCCCTGCCCTCTCCCTTCCCCTCAGACGCTCTCCCCCTTCTCGCCCTTTCGGGGAATCCTGGCACTTTGTCCAGAATCCGACAGGCGGCGCCCTTTGCCAAAGGAAGGGAAAACCGGGTGTTTCCCCATTGGGTAAGCAAATTTAAACGGCCTTCCCATTGGTCCACTGGAGGGCAAACGTGACAGCTGGCCTGGCAGAGAAGGCGTGGCATTATAAACGCTTGCCGCTCTAGGACGCCGCACTCGCTCTCCTCAATCCCTTGAGCTCCACGGAAGGCGAAGAGGTTGCGAGACAGTCTCGCGGAGGAAGAGATTCACACGTGTCTTAGGTGGGTGGACTATTCCCATGCAGAGGGAGGCGGAAGAGGGGGATACCTGGCCCGATCCCAGGTCCCATGTTCCCCAGCTGCCCCTTCCGTGCAGGGGGGGAAGCAGAGCTCCAGAGCAGCAATAGCTGCAGAAGAACAGGTGATCCCGGGAAGACGGCTGGGATCCGGGAGTTCCTTCCCGTCCCGTGTCCCGGGAAGAAGAGGGGGGAGGGGAGGGTCCGCCTGGCGGAGGCCCAACAGGAGAGGAGAGAGGCCGGGCGAGGAGGAGGCAACATTGTGTGAAGTGAACCTGCCTGCCTCTCAGAGGGAGACTCGGATCTCTAAAGACCACTCTGAGAAGGGGAAAAGGGGCATCTTCAGACCAGAATCATTTCCTCAGTTCATGTGAACTGAGTTTCCATGGTTTGTTCACGTGTTTGGTAGGTTGTATGAATACTCCTCCGAGGTAAATGTAGATTTAGGTTATGAAAATGGAAGCCCTTCCATATACGAAAAAAAATAGTGTACCATACTCACACAAATACACACGTACATGCATAAAAACAGGATCTATCTGCTCAACGCCACTGCAATCCCATTCCAGTTTAGAAAAATCCTTCCACGGAGATGACTGTTGTTCAATGGTTAAAGTCTCCACTTTCTTATTCTTGGAGTTTATTTACTTATTTTCTTTTCCATCTCAGATACAGAAACTGGAAGCCATTTGAACTTCTTGGCATGTAAAATTATCCCTTGAGAAAAGAGCGCTCATTGGCCGCCTATAGTTATTCCAATGGCTGTAGAAACAGTCCTATGAATGAAAAGGCATTTGCAGATCTACAAGATTCCTTAGGCACTTTTGGAGTTGTGTTACAGGACAGAGAAAGAATGGAGACACAACCTTTAGGAAGTGAGAGAACTGGAAAAGGTCTTTCAGCTCCTCAGCCTGGGTTCTGTGAGATCTGGGCAAGAACTGGGCAGAAGATCTTGGAGGAGGAAGCCATAATCTGTTCAGGATTTCAGCCCTGGATCTTCAGGAGCCTTCAATACCAGGAGGCTGAGGGTCCCCGAGGACTTTGCAGCCGACTCCACGACTTTTGTAGGCAATGGCTGAGACCAGAAAGACACACTAAAGCGCAGATGCTGGACCTGGTGGTTCTGGAGCAGCTGCTGGTCCTTCTTTCCCCAGAGGTGGAGAACTGGGTGCGAGAGTGTGGAGCAGAAACCAGTTCCCAGGCTGTGGCCCTGGCTGAAGGCTTCCTCTTGAGCCAGGTGGAAGAGCAGAAGGAGCAGGCTGAGTTGCAGGTGAGAGACCATCATCTTGGGAGTGAATAAATAATGGTTTGATTTCTCTTTCCCTCCCAGACGTCTCTTGCACTCATAAAATGTGGATATATCACACTAATTTGTGTAGGACATTGTTCCATTATCCATTGTAGTAGATAAATTACCAATAAAGAAGAATATTTGTAGCTCAGGGTTGAAATGAGGAGTCATTTGTGCTTCCTGAGCTTGCTTGTTTTCTTGCTGTTGTTTCATTACACAAACTAGGTATCAATTGGGATAGCAGTTCCTTTCTTTACTGCCTCCTTGTTGACGTTGGGGACTTTGAAGTTGTGTTCAGAGAACAATAATCCATGGTGTGGGATGTCCGTTAATTCTGCTTCTTTACTCTTGCCTCCTATTTCAAGTCCTTTGCGGTGGAGATCAGAGATCATGAGGGAAGAAGAAATCCATCAAATCCTTCTCAGGAGGTGCTTTTCAGGAGGATCCCTAAGGAAAATCCAAGTCAGGATATCTCAGGAGGTAATCCAAGGTCTTCCTGTTACCCAGAGACATTCCAGCTGTCTCATCTTCTTTATGTCTTCTATCATATAGAACAGTGGTTCTCAACCTTTTTAATGCTGCGACCCCCAACCGGTCGTAAGTCGAGGACTACTCAACTAGTCGTAAGTCGAGGACTACTCAACTGGTGCAGCACCATTTGCAGAATGGGACTTTTGGCGGGCTCAGCAGGGCAGAGACAGCCTGGACAATTCCTATTGGCTTTTGAAAGCCAATAGAATTAGACTCTATTCAAGAAAGTCTATTCTATTGGCTTTCAAAAGCCAGTAGAATAAAAGGGAGTAGCACAGCTAAGGAAAAGGGGGGAAAAAATGGCAGACTGCGTTGTTTGGCGACCCCCGTGAAATGGTCGTTCGACCCCAAATGGGGTCCCGACCCACAGGTTGAGAACCACTGATATATAAGATCTCATCCTATTCCTTTAGTTACGTATTTTAAAATTCTGTATCCCTTACAGGGAAGAGTCAAATGAAGTTGTCTGCTTTTTATGATGGAGATGAAACAGTGGTTGAACCTCCAAATCAAGTAAGAGGGGAAAATTATTTTTTTAGATTTATATTTTCCCTTTTCTTCAGGAAGTGAAACTGATGTACAAAGCATTTTCTCCTTACAGTTGTTCCTCTTGTTTGGGCTGGATTATTTTTGTTTTCCTGATCAAGTGGAAAGGGGAATAGAAGATTCAAGTTGCTATCAGTCAGCTTAGTTTTCTTTGAAGTTGTTTGTTTGGATCTGGTGGTTTGTAATTTCTATTCTTAGATTATTACTAGGAAATATTTTTCAAGGCTAGCTGTTAAATATCGTTTTTCTAATTACTCTTTCTATTATTAAAATTTATAATAATTTAATATATAACTTTATTATAGCCGTACACTTATTGAATAGATTCCTTCTTTTTGTACTTTAGTTTGATTGCCGAAAAATAAGTACTTTAAAATTTTTAAAAGCCTTTTTTATCACAAGTGAAAACAAAAATAAGTGCATCAAACTGAAAAATAAAGCAGACTATTAAAATCTATAAAGGTGGCCAGGTGGAATAGTCTTTTAAATAAATATTGTCCTACAAGAGCACATTATCAAAACACCTTTGGCTTGCAGAGTAATTTCTAATCCTCCGATTTGTGCCTGGATTTGAAGGCCAAACAATCCAGCTTTGCACAGCCTGAAAATTATCCTTCCCGCAAAATTTTCCCCACTATCTTATCTCCCATTCAGCCGTGATGGCTTAGACTAGTAGTAATGGTTTCCTTATAATAAATGAGGAGAAGAATATAGAATTGTGTGGCTCTAAATATTGAAGAAACCCTACTTAAAAGCCTGGCTGATTTTTCCCAGCACTTTCATGAAGGTGTTGAGCATGGACAGGATTGTTCTTTCTGAAGACACCATAAGCCTTTTTCTGAAATGCAAGAAAGTATCTTGCTAAAATAGCAGTTTGAAAGCACGCAAATGCAAGAAGATAAATAGGTACCACTTTAGTGGGAAGGTTGCAGTGTTCTATGTGCTTTGGCATATAGTCACACTGGCCACATGACTATCTCTTTATGAATTTGCTGGTCTCCAGTGTTGCGGTATGTGTTAACAAAATGCCAAAGAATAAAGACATCAGCAGTTATCTTAGAAGAGAATTTGTTGCTGCCCATCAATCTGGGAAGGGTTTAAGGCTATTTCCAAACAATTTAAAATCTACAGTGAGGGAGGTTATTCACCAATAGAAAACTTTCAAGACATTTGCGAATTTTCCCAGTGGACATCCCAGCAAATTCACCCCAAGGTCAGATCGTGCAGTGCTCAGAGAAATTTGGGCTTGTTTCGTAGCCTCACAGTCAATGAATTGCCTATGAACTCCTCTGTATACCAAAGTATTCTAGAGTCAAATGGGAGGCCATCTGTTTGACAGCTAAAGCTTGGTTGACATTGGGTCATGCAACAGGACAACGATCCCAAGTCCACCAGCAAATCTACAACAGAGTGGCTGAAAAAGAATCAAGGTGTTGTAATGGCCCAGTTAAAGTCCAGACTTCAACCCAATTGCAATGCTGTGGCAGAACCTCAAAAGAGCTGTGCAGAAACAGATGCCCATAAACCTCAATGAACTGTTAACAATGTGGTAAAGAAGAGTGGGCCGAAATTCCTCCACCGTGGAGTGAGAGACTGATAAAGTCATACAGAAAATGATTACCTCCAGTTATTGCTGCTAAAGATGGTTCTACATGCTATTGAATCATAGAGTGTGCTTTTTCCCCCCACACGTGGCTTCTCCATTTTGGCTTTCCTTTTGTAAAATAAATGATGGCATGGTGTAATATGCCATGTGATATTCATCTGAGATTGTATTTAACTACTTTTAAGAACTGCTTAGGACCAGATGATTTTTATTATGTCCTGATAGGTAAAAGCACAGAACAAAAAGAGAGTGTATTTTCTTTTTCACATTAAAATGATAGATAGATAGATAGATAGATAGATAGATAGATAGATAGATAGATAGACAGACAGACAGACAGACAGACATAGATAGATAGATAGATAGATAGATAGATAGATAGATAGATAGATAGATAGATAGATAGATAGAGTGGGTAGGTAGGGAGAGAGAGAGAGAGAGAGAGAGAGAGAGAGATAAGGAAACTAGGCAATAGATTGGCATTAAAAATCCTGCAGAATCTATATTATGTTGATAAAATCTTTGTTACCTTTGCTTTAGGAGTTTCTACAAAATAGGGCAGGTCTTGTAAATCCTCCTGGGTCTTTTTTGTTCTTTTTGTCTTTGTTCAGGAGGGTCTGGTGTCCTATGAAGAGGTGGCTGTGTATTTCTCCGAGGAGGAGTGGTCTCAGCTGGACGCTCACCAAAAGGTTCTGCATTGGGAAGTCATGCTGGAAAATCAAAGGAATGTGGCCTCTCTGTGTATGGGTTTGCTATTCTCCTATCATAGAGTTTAAGAATACATTTTGTAGTCCCATCAATTATTTTTTATTAAAACTCTCCAACCGTATATTATCTCTTGTGAGGGAGAAGTAAGAAGATCTGGTCATTGGCTTCTTGTTTAGATGAATTCTGTATCATTTCTCATCTGGTGATTTATTTTCATTTCTATTTCAGCATGTCAGTAAGAAACTAACCCTTGGATTTAGGTGATGTTCCACTCCATCACTTGACAAATGGGCAGCAAATGAACCTATAAATAAAAATCACACCTATATTATGGAGGATTATCATTTCTTTAGGCTCTTGGTATCTAGAGAGATTCTCAGTCATCCCGGTCATGGTTGTCCCAAAGGTACTTTTTCAAGAGGCAACTGGACTTTCTTTGTTTTTCCTTGAAGATCTTTCACTTCTCATCCAAGAAGCTTCTTCAGTTCTGACTGAATGGTGGGGAATGAAAGGATTTATATTCCTTGCAGTCATCTGGTCGTTAGCACTCTGTCTGAGAGTTGTTGAGGCCCCTTGGAAGTTTATCTGGGCCCCCAGGGTCTCCTGAATGGTGCAAGTGGGTGTTCTTTTGGAACTGTCGAAAGGACTGTGTTGTAAATAGGAGATAGATGATGTTTAGGCTCTTGTGTTAATGACTTTTCTCCCTTTTCCAATCTACCCTGAGCCTTTGGATTAAGGGCAAAATGGGCCAGTTTTCTATTGCAAATATGTTTTTTAGGGTTAACTGAAGAACTGTTTTTTTCCTTGCAACCATATGATTTTGCTAAGAGAAAAATTAATAGTTTTTACAAGTCCCTGCTGAAATTGGCTCCCCTCAATAAATGTTAGGTTTTCTAATACTTGCTTGGATATTTCCCTTGAGTCTTGCTTCATTCAAAGGTACCGTATATTCCGGCGTATAAGGCGACTGGGCGTATAAGACGACCCCCAACTTTTGAGAAGATTTTCAGGGTTTAGAAAGTCGTCTTATATGCCAGAAAATACAGTACAATATTGAATTTCTGTTTATAGATGAGCACAATAGGAGCTCCATTCCTTTGCTGCTAGAAAGCTTTGTCCTGTTAGTGCTTATTTCTGTAAAAAAAAAAATAAGGCTGGCCACTAGGGGGCAAATTGGTTTTAAATTCAGAGAACAGCTACGCGTATATTCCAGCGTATAAGATGACTCCCGACTTTTGAGAAGATTTTCGGGGTTTAGAAAGTCGTCTTATACGCCGGAAAATACGGGGTAACTCACTTTGATAATTGCAGATAATTAGAAAATAAAATGAAAATAAAATAAGAGGTTGGGGGAGCTTTATCAGTAGAGGTTTAACAATAAAAGATTGGACACCCATTTATCTGGAATGGTTTAAGATTCCTGCCACAGGATCAGAAGATTTCCAAGGTCCCTTCTAACCCTATTCTATATTCTGTGTGACTTCCTATAATTTGATATTTTTCTCTACTTTCATGGCCATTTCTCTTTTCCTTTGAAGGTAATAATGGGGAGGAGAATAACGATTCTGGGGAACCATTCCCAATGGTGAGCTCTGGAGACGGCACACAGAAGCCTGCAGTGCAAGTGCAACTAGAAAGCCATGAGAAAAAACAACTAAAAAATTGGAATCAGGAAAGCTTATCTTCGATTGAAGCTCTGATGAAAGACTTTCTTGCCCAACAAAGGAAAATGAAGAAAAAATATTTTGAGAAACATATACGACAATTCAAAAATGAATTAGATGTAAATGAACACTGTCCAATCCAAACCAAAGGAGAAGATCAGGTGTATAGGGACAATGGAAAAAAATTCAATTGGACTTGGAGTTTTTGTCATAAAAATAGACCAGGTACATCTCAAAAAAATATTCATACAGGAGAGAAGCCATATAAATGCATGGACTGTGGGAAAAGCTTCTGTGAAAATGGGTCTCTTACTATCCATAAAAGGATCCACACAGGAGAGAAGCCATATAAATGTTTGGAGTGTGGGAAGAGTTTCAGAAGAAGCAGCCAATTTACTTCCCATAAGTGGATCCATACAGGGGAAAAGCCATATAAATGCAGTGTGTGTGGAAAGGGCTTCTGTGAAAATGCATCCCTTCTGAAACATGAAAGGATCCACACAGGGGAAAAGCCATATAAATGCAGAGAGTGTGGAAAGACCTTCATTCAGAGCAGTCATCTTACTTCCCATAAAAGGATCCACACAGGGGAGAAGCCATATAAATGTAGAGAGTGTGGAATGAGTTTCAGTAGGTGTGGTTCCCTTACTTTCCATAAAAGGATCCACACAGGGGAGAAACCATATAAATGCATGGAGTGTGGAAAGAACTTTACTAAAAAGAGTGTACTTATTTCCCATAAAAGGATTCATACAGGAGAGAAGCCATATAAATGTGTGGAGTGTGGAAAGGCCTTCAGTCAACAGGGTAATCTAACTTCTCATGAAAGGATGCACAGTGGAGAGAGGCCTTACAAATGTCGAGAGTGTGGAAAGAGCTTCTCTGAAAATGCATCGCTTACGAAGCACAAAAGGACCCACACGGGGGAAAAACCATATAATTGTTTTGAGTGTGGAAAAGGCTTTGGTACTAGTAGTAATCTTAATTCCCATAAAAGAATCCATGCAGGGGAGAAGCCATATAAATGCATGGAGTGTGGAAAGAGCTTCACTAATAGCAGCCAACTTACTTCCCATAATTGGATCCACACAGGAGAGAAACCATATAAATGTGTGAAGTGTGGAAAGGCCTTCAGTCAACAGGGTAATCTTACCTCCCATGAAAGGATGCATAGTGGGGAGAGACCTTATAAATGCCCAGAGTGTGGAAAGAGCTTTTCTGAAAATGCATCCCTTACAAAACATATAAGGATCCACACTGGGGAAAAACCATATAACTGCTTGGAGTGCGGAAAGGGTTTTAGTACTAGTAGTAATCTTAATTCCCATAAAAGAATCCATGCAGGGGAGAAGCCATATAAATGCATGGAATGTGGAAAGACTTTTACTCAAAGCAGTAATCTTACTTCCCATAAAAGAATCCACACAGGTGATAAACCATATAAATGCATGGAGTGTGGAAAGGGCTTCTGTGAAAATGCACCTCTTATGAAACATAAAAGGATCCATACAGAAGGGAAGCCATATAAATGCATGGAGTGTGAAAAGGGTTTCTGTCAAAAGTCATCTCTTATGAGACATAAAAGGATCCACACGGAGGACAAGCAATATAAATGTGAAGAGTGTGGAAAGAGTTTCAAGACAACAAATGACCTAATTTCCCATACACAGGTCCATTTGGGTGAGAATCTATGTAAATTTTTGATTTGATTAAATCTGCATTTCCAATTTGTGTATGCTGAACTAATGAAGCTACGGTTTTAAGTCTGACCCTCACAGCTGATGGTACCAGGGAGATGAATTAACCAATGGGAAAAAAAGCATGGGTATGTCTGTTTTAATTATGTTAACTTTTAAATAATTATGCTTAATTGAGTGTACCCAACCCTCTTTATGCTCGTCTTTGATTGTAGGAAAGAGTTGAGTTTATAATTATGAACAGTGGATTTTTTAAAGTACTGCCATTTGAAAGTGGCTGTTGCTATTGCACATCAATAAAATATTTTTTTAAAGTTTACATTTATCCTAGTTTCCAGTTGATTATAGTTCTTGATAGGTTTATAATAGGTGCTGCTTCCTCAGGCAGCAGAAGGAACTGCATTTCTTTGATACATCTCTTCAAGACAAAGCTCGATTAGTCTTTCTTCCACTACAGCAGATACGCAGGTAAAAATTCAACTGATCCACAGACACTTCCCATGGTTTAAACTTTCCTTCTTTTTCATAATTTTACAATTCTTTCCTTTTTTGTTTTTCTTTTACTCCCAAGTTAGGGGTACTCAAGAGGATGAGAATGAAAACAACTCCAGTGTGCTGACATTACAAGTGATCAAGCAAGAAGGGAGATCTTTGGAAATCTGTGGGGACCAAAATAAAACAGTATGAAATTAGTAAAAATTACTTCAGAAAAATGACTTCAATCCTTCCTGACGAAAGAATAATGGATGGAAACTGATCAACAAAAGATTCAACCTAGAAATAAGAATTTTTCTGACAGAACAGTCAACCAATGGAACAGATTGCCTATAGAACTTGTGGGAGCTTCATCCCTGGAAGCTTCCAAGAAGAAACTGGACTGCCATCTGTCAGAAATGGTGTAGGGTCTCTTGCTTGGGTGGAGGGTTGGATAGATCAGCGGACTCCAACCTTTTGGGCACCAGGGACGGGTTCCATGGAGAGAGATTTTTCCGCCAACCGGAGAGGGCATGGTTTCGTGTGCTGCCTGCATCCCGTGGATGGGGCTTCGCTTGTTTGCATGGCCCAGTTGCTGGCATGCTGCGGACTGGTGCCGGTCCACGCACCAGGGGTTGGGGACTTCTGGATAGATGACCTACAGAATCCCAACTGTTATTCTATTCTAAAATACAATAAACTGGTCCAACTTGCTTCTACTGTGAAGAACAGAGACCTGAGTCAGCCACTATGAATGCAGAAGCAAGGAACTTTTTTTGGTCAAAGGACTCTCATAATGTTAGACAATAATCAAATAGAAGTCAATGTAGTATGTGAAAAGAGTTTCAGGAAGAAAATTCCTCTTAAAAAAGGAGCCAGAATGATAAGCCCCTGAAATAGATGTGCAAAAGACTTTCTCAAGCATTGGTGTTCTTCCTTTCTATGGTGTGACAAAGGCTAATAAAAAGTCTACATTTGATGCTGTGGGTAAACAAGTGTTATCTTTCCCTTGGTTATCTTAAAAATTGACACAATATGTTTGAAAGTTTTGATTGGGAGGCATATTTTAGACTTTCAGAGGCTCCTGCTGGGTTGAAAAATGTTTATTCAAATATTGCTCATTAATGGTTCCAGATCAATACGAAGAACAAAGGAATAAAGATAATAAATAAATTAACTACATAAAAAATTAACTCCATTCTTTCAAAACTGCTTTTTAAACACTTCCCCTCCATTTAATTTTTCACTCATTGTCGTTGATCTCCCTCCCCACAGACATTGTGAGCTCCAAATGCAAATAAATCTTTTCAAACTAGTGGTATCTTCAAGTCTTGTGCCTGAAATCAAAGTTCTTTTGCTTTTTTATTTTTTTCTGTTTACTCATGATCTAAATATTTTCCCCTTGCCTTAAATTCTCTTATGCTTCCTTGTCACATTTCCTGAGGTCAATTCCCTACTCAACCCATGAATAAAACATTTCTTTTTTTCCCCTCAGTATTTGAGCTTTATATTCCCTTTCAATTTTTTCCTTCCTTCATTTTGTGATTCCACTTTTTCTGCAGTCACAGATGAGACGCCGTTTCCCCCCCCCCCCTCTTCATTTGTCCTCCAAGGAGCTTTGTCTGAGGTAAAATTTCTGCAACATCCACTACTTCGACCTTTTTCTCTATTTTGGAACTGGTTTTCTTTTTTTTTTTTCAGGATTAATTTCTTGGTCACAACCTGCCACTCGGTCTTTCCAATTATTCTTAGGTCCCCAGAACCAAGAATTCGAGAAAGGCAACTGTATATATTGAAATATAGAAATAAAAATCATTAGAAATCTCCATTTTCCTGGTAGTGGCTTCCCTGCCTCTGTCCCATCTTCCGCCACTTCAGGCCAGAGTTTGCAACAACCTGTAAGGCACAAATTGTGTTTCCAGCGAGGCTTCTGGTCCTTGTTTTCTGACTGCCTGGCCATTTCTGACAGGATTTAGCCTCTTTTGAGGCTTCCTCCAATCTCTGCGGAGCCTTCAGGGTGGCTGTGCTTGAGGGAAGCAAGTTCAAATCCTCCAGAGAAATTTTTCTCCATTTCCACAGATGGTTCCTGGACAGGAAGGAAAAGAAGATGGAGAAACGACCGTCTCTGGAGACGTCGAAGCCTTTATGGGGCAGGGAAACAATGAGAGAGGCCTTTCCTCCGACTCCTATACGCATCATCCCTGTCCTCCCCTTTCCCCTCAGATACGCTCCTCTTTCCTGCCCTTGCCGGGAATGCTGGCACTTTGCACAGAATCCATTAGAGGGCGCTCTCAGCTGCAGGAGGGAACTGAGCATGCGCCGGCTTGTTCCGCGGGCGCAAGGCACGTGTTGCCCGACGATCTTGCCAAAAGAGGTTGGGGGCGCATCTTGCCCTTCTTCCCCCGTTGTGGCGGGGCGGGGCTTTTGCGGGAGGCGCAGAGGCTGCCGGGAAGCCTTGCGTGGACGCGGATGGCGACGAGACTCCCGAGTTCCGTAAGTGGCGGCGTGCAAAGAGATGCCGCGCTGGAGGCGAGCGTGGAGACGGGCCAAGTCTTCCCCCGGGGTGGGAGTCCGGGTCCCATATTCCCCTGCCGCCCTTTTCCATGCAGGGGCCAGGCAAGGGGGCGGGGTGCGCCCGAAGGGAGGGGCCGTTTCCCCCATTTCCTGGGGGAGCCTCTGCGTGCTGGGGGGGGGAGTCTGGCCAGAAGTCCTCCTGCCGGCTCTGGGTACAAGTCCGGGGCCACGTATGCGAGGACCGGGATGGGGTGCTGCTTCCCAAACTTTCCCCCCCGACCGCAAAGGGGCTCTGCCGGCAGACAGGAGGGAAACGTTGCAGGGACTGAGGTGTAAATGGGACTGATTCGCAACATTCGCACCCTGTGCCCGATTAGGCCAGTGTTTCTCAAACTTGGCTATTTTCAAGTCTGGGAGTTGAAGTCCAAACCTCTTTATTTGTCTATGTTTGAAAAAGAGTGGATTAAACTAAGATGTGGGGAACTTGTTTATAGGAGTTGCATGAATCAGAAGGTCATGTTAGGGTCAGGGTAGGCAACCTCGGCTCTTTTATGACTCATGGACTTCAACTCCCAGAATTCCTGAGTCAGCTGACTCAGGAATTCTGGGAGTTGAAGTCCATGAGTCATAAAAGAGCTGAGGTTGCCTACCCCTGGGTTAGACGATCATTAGGTTGTGAAAGTTGGACCATAAGAAAGGCTGAACGCCAAAGAATGGAGGCCTTTGAACTCTGGTGCTGGAGAAGACTCCTGCGAGTCCCTTGGACTGCAAGGCGTTCAAACCGGTCAGTCCTAGAAAAGATCAACCCCGACTGCTCTTTAGAAGGCCAGATCCTGAAGTTGAAAATCAAGTACTTTGGCCACCTAATGAAAGGGAAGGAGTCACTGAAGAAGAGCCTAATGCTGGGAAAGATTGAGGGCAATAGAAGAAGGGGAGGACAGAGAATGAGGTGGCTGGATGGAGTCCCTGAAGCGGGAGGCGTGAGCTTCAATGGACTCCAGAAGATGGTAGAGGACAGGAAGGCCTGGAGGAACGTTGTCCATGGGGTCACAATGGGTTCGACACGACTTTGCAACTAACAACAACAAGGTTAATTCATTAGAGTGTTAGCCCTATATGATTGGATGGTGGCTTGAGTTCTTGATAGAAAGAAGTTCATTGAGTGTTCTCCTGAATATCCCCCAGATGCAGAGAAGTCAACCTACCTAATAAGATTCCCCACTTTCTTTCCTGACATTAGTGTTTTCATGAGATTTTCTTCTTGATATTTTTTTTTCCTTTCGGAATGGATTCTCAGTTAAATTAGTCACCCTGTTTTTCTGGATCTTTGTTTTTTTATTATTTTTGATATATAAGTTGCAAATCTTCGGTGTTTCCTTTGGAGACAAAGACAAAACTAGGGTCAGATCCTCCCCAGTTCAACCTGCCTTAGGAAAGTGAGTTAACCAGGACATCATCTTAAAGGGGCATTCTTTCAAGCCCTCTGTTTCATGTGATCTTTGCCCGTGTGTGTGGAGCTGTCTTTGTGTTATCCTGTTCCCAGAAAGCAAACCCTGAAAAACAGAAAACGAGCACCCTAAGCTAGGTTCATTTCCTTGGCATTTCATTTGATGGGAACTCAACCTTTAGGACAGTGGTTTTCAACCTTTTTAATGCCGCGACACCCAACCGGTCGTAAGTTGAGGACTACTCAACCGGTCGTAAGTCGGGGACTACTCAACTGGTGCAGCACCATTTGCAGAATGGGACTTTTGGCGGGCTCAGCAGGGCAGAGACAACCTGGACAATTCCTATTGGCTTTTGAAAGCCAATAGAATTAGACTCTATTCAAGAGAGTCTATTCTATTGGCTTTCAAAAGCCAATAGAATAAAAGGGAGTAGCACAGCTAAGGAAAAGGGGGGGAAAATGGCGGACTGCGTTGTTTGGTGACCCCCGTGAAATGGTCGTTCGACCCCAAATGGGGTCCCGACCCACAGGTTGAGAACCACTGCTTTAGGATATAATTAAAATGTTGTTCCTTCCCAGGATCATTTCACTCAGTATTATTTCATGTTGGGGTCTTCTTCCTTTTTGTCATTAAGACCTCTAACACAAAGTAAACTTTTCTTTCTTGGGATAAGCCATTTTTGGAGCTTCCTCCTTTTCTCTTCCCTATGGTTCCAGTTACTTACACAGTACAAATTTAAAGACAAGGGTGAGGAACATCCTTAATATTCTATGAACCTTTACTGTAGGGTAATGTAGATCTTAAATTTGAAAAAAGCTAGAATTTCCTTTGGGGGGGAAAACAAATAGAAAATTGTCAAAATTAAAACATTCGTTTTATATTCCAAGTTCTTGATGGAAGCTAGAACCATATTTTGCACCACACGTGATGGACAAATACAGAAACACCCAGTGGATCCATTGGTACGATGCCACTGCAATCCTTTACCAGCTCAGGAAAAGACTCCTTATCATGAGGATGAATGTTATTTAGTGATTAAGTCTAACACCTTTTCATTCTTTGAATTTATTTTATTTTCCATCTCAGATGCAGAAACTAGAGTCATCTCAGCAACCTTCCTAGCAACAAAAAGTTAACTCTTGGGTGAAGGGCCTGGATAGCCTTTGTGGTCAGTTCTGCAGCTACAGGAATATTCGTATGAATTGAAGGGTGTTTGGAGATTCACAAGATTCTTCCGACCTATCTGGAATTTCCTTCCAGGGCAGACAAAGGATGCAGAAACAACCATTAGCAAGTGAGGGTGTTGTGGAAAAAACCACGATGCTTACATCAGAAGACAAGACCACGAAGGGTTGGAGAAAACAGGCTTTATTTGTGCACAATGGTTCAGAGCATTCACATGACAAATTCTGAACCTTGAGCTATTCTCAGAGAGTAATTCTTATAGCATTAACCACCCACGCCTTAGCCTTAGGGTGGCTCTTATCTACCTTTGACACACTAAAACAGAGAAGTTTATATCTTGAAGCTACATAAGTAAAAGGAGAAGTTGACACAAACGGTTGTCTTACCACACCTTTCTGCACGGGTGCTATCTTACAACATCTGTGACTTTTAGTTGACACTGACACTTCTTGTAAAATGGTTTCTACATAGCATGAACACATCTCTATAATTATGACACACAGATTATATGATTTAGGTTACATTGCACAGCCAAACTTAATATTATCTATTAACTATTATCAGCAACAAGCATTTCTGTTAAGATATAGATATATTTTGATGAACTTTGCCTGCCCACCTCAAGGGAATTGGAAAAGGCCCTTCTGCTGTAGAGCCTGGCAGCTATTAGAAGATCTGGGGAAGAATTGGGCAGCAGATCCTGGAGGAGAAAACCATCACATTTTCAGAGGTTTAGCCCTGGAACCTCAGTAGCATCAAATACCAGGAGGCTGAGGTCCCCGAGGACTTTGCAGCCGACTCCACAACTTTTGTAATCAACGGTTGAGACCAGAAAAACACACCAAAGTGCAAATGCTGGCCCTGGTTGTTATGCAGCAGCTCCTGAGTCTTCTGCCCCCAGAAATAGAGAGCTGGGTTTGGGAGTATGGAGCAGAGACCAGCTCCCAAGCGTTGGCCCTGGCAGAAGGCTTCCTCCTGAGTCAGGCAGAGGAGCAGAAGGAGCAGGTTGAATTGCAGGTGAGGGATCTTCGTCGTGGGAGTCCAGAAGGGAATAAAGAACGTTTTTAAATTCTTCGCCCCTCCCTTTCTTTCTTACGTTCCGGACTCTCTGATGGACACTCAAGAAATTGAAGTTGTGTTTAGAGACTAAGAATCCATTTCTTGTTGTATAATGCCCATTAATTTGTTTTATTTTCTCCTGTCTCCTGTTTCAAGTCCTTCACTATGGATATCAGAGATAGTATGGAAAGGAGGAATCCATCCAATCCCCCGCGGGAGGTTTTTTTTCCAGGAGGATCTCTCAGGAAGATCCAAGTCAGAACACCTCAAATGGTAATCGTAGGTCCTCCCTTTCTCAACAGAGATTCCAGCTGTCTTACCTTCTCTATGTCTTCTCTTTGCTTCCTGCTATTTTATTAATTGTGCATGTTAAAATTCTGTTTCCCTCACAGGGAAGAATAGAACAAAGTTGACTTGTAGTTATGGTGGAGCTAAAGCAATGGTTGAACCTCCAACTCAAGTAAAAGAAGCATAAAAAAAATAAGATGATCACAGTATTTATTTATTTATTTATTTATTTATGAGACTTATATACCGCTTTAAGTGCAAGCACTCTCTAAGCCAGTGGTTCTCAACCTGTGGGTCGGGACTCCATTTGGGGTCGAACGACCATTTCACGGGGGTCGCCAAACAAGGCTGTCTGCCATTTTTCCCCCCTTTTCTTTGGCCACGCCCCTGGCACTCGGTGATGTATAAGTGGTTGGGGGTCACCACAACATGGGGAACTGTATTATGGGGTCATGGCATTAGAAAGGTTGAGAACCACTGCTCTAAGCGATGTACACCAGTAAGCAATGTATATATATATATATTTACATTGCCCCCAACAATCTGGGTCCTCATTTTACCTACCCCGGAAAGATGGAAGGCTGAGTCAACCTTGAGCCGGTGAGATTTGAACCGCTGACCTGCTGAACACAGTCAGCTAATGTGGCCTGCAGTACTGCACTTTAACTGTTGCGCCACCTCGGCTCATATCTGCTAAATAGTCATCCTATTATGTCAACACTGCTAACATCTGATGTTTTTGCTTTGACGAGTTAGATGATGCTGGGGGGGGAGGAGGATTGTGCATGAGAGTTAACTTTAGATAGACATAACAATACTGGACTTAGTGTATGAGCCCAGGTTAATGAAATAAGAGATGATAAGAACTGGGCTGGAGAAATGGAGGGAGAGTCTGCATTTCAAACTAATTGGAGAATGTGATTTATGATTGTTAATTGGAGGAGGGAAGTGTGCTTTGATACTATGGGCTCAGGGGAGGGGAATCCACCATGTTAGTGCTGATGCTATGCTTCTCAAATAAAGATTCTTTAAGGTGTACACCGCTTAGAGAGTGCTTGCACTTAAAGCGGTATATAAGTCTCATAAATAAATAAATAAATAAGGTGAACAATGCCTCGAAATTCTTTGAAGAGTTTCATCTATCGGAACCATGACAGTTATTAATTCTGTGACATGGAATTGTGCAAGGCTTCTCAGTAATAACTAAAATAATAAGATTGGCCTCTTACTGTTTTTAAGAGGTATTGTTTATAACCAGTGATAAGAGAAAAAAAAAACAATCACACCATGTTAACAGATAAAGCAGATTATTAAAAATCCAGAGAAGGTGGCCACCTCAAGGCCATTCTGGCCTGCAAACTAATCCTCCAATGTGTGCTTCGTTTGAGGAGCCAAACTATCCAGCTTTGGAAAGGGTGAGAAATGGTCTTCCAAGGCAGCATTCTCCTCTTCAGCCAATTGCTTAGATTACTAGTAATGGCTTCCTTGCAATCTGAGGAGACACAGAAACAGGGTTGTGTGGTTATTCATTGCAACCCATTTAATTCCTGGGCTGCCTCTCACAGCACTTTCATGGAAGTGTTGATCATGGATAGAATTGTTCATTCTGGGGACACTGCAAGCTTTTTACTTAAATGGTAAAAAGAATTCCCACCCACCCCCTCAGTTTATTTATTTATTTATTTATGAGACTTATATACCGCTTTAAGTGCAAGCACTCTCTAAGCAGTGTACACCAGTAAGCAATGTATATATATATTTACATTGCCCCAACAATCTGGGTCCTCATTTTACCTACCTCGGAAGGATGGAAGGCTGAGTCAACCTTGAGCCGGTGAGATTTGAACCGCTGACCTGCTGAACACAGTCAGCTAAAGTGGCCTGCAGTACTGCACTCTAACTGCTGTGCCACCTCGGCTCTTTTTCTTCTGCAAACACAATATGAATTGTTGTCAGTGATGGATGGGCTGGATGACTGGATGGATGGACAGAGAAAGAGAAGGGATTATTTTCATTGAATGACACTGAAGTATATATCTTTGCTTGGGATGATTTAAACTGTTGGACAAATCTTGTAAATTCTCCTGATTTCTTCTTATCTACTTTTTCTCATTCAGGAAGGTCTTGTGTCCTTCGAGGAGATGGCTGTGTATTCCTCCGAGGAGGAGGGGTCTTAGCTGGATGTTCACCAAAAAAGCACTGCATTGTGAAGTCATGCTGGAAAAATCATAGGAATGTGGACTGTCTGGGTAAGAATTTACTACTCCCCAGTCAGTGTATTTGGGAAGACGTTCTGTTATTAGATTTATTTATTTATTTATTTATTTATTTATTTATGAGACTTATATACCGCTTTAACTGCAAGCACTCTCTAAGCGGTGTACACCAGTAAGCAATGTATATATATATATTTACATTGCCCCCAACAATCTGGGTCCTCATTTTACCTACCCCGGGAGGATGGAAGGCTGAGTCAACCTTGAGCCGGTGAGATTTGAACCGCTGACCTGCTGAACACAGTCAGCTAAAGTGGCCTGCAGTACTGCACTCTAACTGCTGTGCCACCTTGGCTCCTCAGCTCTTTCTTTTTATTATTATAATTCTATTAAAGAAATTTTATCAGAACAAAACAATACAAATTTTGAAGAGGAAGTAAGGCAATAGGGTGATAAACGAACACAAAAAAAGTATAATATAATTAAACAAGGAAAGAAAATAAAGACAAAAATAATAAAAGGTTATAACTTATCCTCTCTAAGGTTACACAGTTGTTTTCTTCTTTACATAGTTAGTCTTTTTTAAAACACAAGTTTGATTACGAGTTCATTTTTTCTTTTTTTAGCAAAGTATGGTGAGTTGACTGTGCCAAGATGGCCATGGCGAGGTGGTTGCGGCAAGTTGGCTGTGTCTGGTTGTCCCATTTTGACGTGCGAGGTGGATGTTGCTGTTATAAGCAAGAGAGGAAGAGAAAAGTTTGCTTCTGATGGATATCTCTGTGTATTCGATAAGCTGAGTGAAGTTGATTCTTCCCGTTACATTTTGGCGCTGTGATCAGTATAGAAAATGCAAGGCTAGAATTCACACCAGAAACAGAGAAGTAATAAAGAGGATCAACAGTCATTCCCATTGGCCTTCAACAGTGAATGTGGAAGTGGCAGGATTTGTGACTAGGATGAAGCGTCGAGCTGAAGAGACAGTGAAAGGGATATCCCAAATTATTAATACCTGTCTGGCCAAGTGAGCCCAGCGGTCTATGCTGCAGTACCTAGAACTTCAGCATTGCAAAAAACTATCCAGCGGACATGAAAACAAATGCAGGCAGCACCTTTGGACACAGTGAGCTTGGATTACCTCGTATTACCCAGGGAATACAATATCTATTGACCAACTCCAGGCGTAGAAGAGCCATTCTTACTTGGCGATTTCGGAGAGGGATTGAGGAGGATCCTAATATTTGGCAGAAGTAGTTGCTTGTACATTCTGCAGTCATCTGACAACTGGATGGCACTTTTGCAATTGTTCCCAAGCTCTTTGCTCAGGTTTATGTGATCCTAGCAAAGAACTATGGAGGTGTGCATCCTGTGTTGTATGCACTTCTGCCAAACAAACTGCGCTACATATAAATTGCTGTTTGAATTTATGAAAATCCTGGTGGCTTATATCCAACCACAGACCATTCTCTGTTTGTTCCACCTCACCCAGAACGTGAGAAAGCATTTGGTAGCAATTGGAGCTGCTCATGAATTCAACACCAATGCAGAGTTTGCTGTGAAGGCAAAAATGGTTTCAGTGTTGGCATTTGTGCCTGTCCCGGTCTTGGAAGAATATGTTGTTGCTCTAGAAGAATATCTGCCAGGAGAGCTGCAACCTCTACTGAACTGGTTCGAGGACAGCTACATAGGTTATCCAGGCAGGAGAGGGCAAGGAAGACAAACACCGCTGTAGTCAATCGCAGCTACTTCTGGAGGGAACTGAAATCCCCCTTCCCTCTCCACAGGGGGGAAAGTACTTTAGCAGCTTGTGAAGGTACATAAAGCAATTAGGATTTAAGAGAGGTAGATCTCACCCAATCCTTTCCACGCTGCTTTGAAGTTGCCAGATGGTGAGTGTGACTTCGGCTGTCTGCAGCCTAGTGATGAGCCGTATTGGTCTTTCGTCCACCAGTTTGGTTTGGAAGGAGCGGGAGAGCTACCACTCTCCTGCAATCCAGCAAGAGCACCTCCTTGCTGGTCACCTCTACGGGGCGACTTTCGACCCTTTTCAGGGTTCCCCAGCGATGCAAAACTGGATGTTTGCGAGACCGCCTACTATCTCATAGTTCCCTTCATCTGGTTAGATCCCACAGGCTGGGCCTCCTTCAGGTCCCGTCGGCCAAGCAGTGCCATTTGGCGGGGCCGCGGGGGAGGGCTTTCTCTGTGATGGCGCCCACGTCTTGGAACCAGCTCCCCCAGGAGATTAGGACCACTCCCACCCTGTTGGTTTTCCGCAAGCTGCTTAAGACCTGGCTTTTCCGGCAGGCCTGGGGTTTATAAAATCTGAACCCTGGATGACTGTTATTGTATTGTCTGTTTTGTCATGTTACATGGTGTTTTTATTGTTAGCCGCTAGGAGTCCTGCGGGAGTGGGGCAGTTTATAAATTTTAAAAATAAAATAAATAAATAAATGTGCTATATCAGCACAAAGATACATTTGTTAGTTATTGAATTCTATGATCATGACAAAACACATCAAAACCGACTTCCGGTGGATTTGCATGGGCGATGGCGGCTACTTTGTAGCCATCCTCCTGGGTAAGTGTAATGAATCGCTATGAACAGCGGACATCAGCTGTTCAGCGGTTCAAAATCCCCCTCCCGGGCAAAGGGGGGGGGAAGAGGGTGGTCTGAATAGTGGTAGAGCCTCTTATGCACCCCCAATATTCTTTTTTTGGGGGGGTGAAAAGAGTGCTCCCACGGAGTTCAGACTGTCTCCGCTTCCCAGCTGCTTTTGTCCCTAGGGACAAAACAACCCGTTGCAATCACCTCCGCACTTAAAGGGAACTGGTGAGTTTTTTAGAAGCGGACAGAGTTGACTAGAGGATTAGCTTTTGCTTTCTTCGATTTTATATGGATTTTTAGTTTAAAGATTTATTTTTACGTTTATATTCCCTCTTCTTACTTTTTACTTTTTGCTGAAAGGGAAAGCAAAATGGCGATCGGCAGACTTTCCGGCGTTTTATTTTATTTTATTTTATTTTCCTTTTGGGCAGCTAGAATGGCGATCGGTAGGTTTTTGGGTGTTTTTCTTTCCCTTTCTCTTTTCTTTTCTTTTTAATGACTGGAATGGATGCTTTATTCTTCTTTCCTTTTTTTTTTCTTTGATGAAAGTGAAAATAAAATGGCGATCAGCTTTTTTGGATTTTAGAAGCATTATTATTTTTGCTTATTTTTAAAGGCAGGCTTTCTGGTGTTTAAAATGGAATGGATCTTTTTTTTTTTTTTTAACTCCCTTTGATTTTATTTGGATTTTTACCTTAAAGACTTATGGATTTTAGAAGCATTATTATTTTTGTTTATTTTTAAAGGCTTCCCTTTAGTTGAAAGGGAAAGTAAATGGTGATTGGCAAGCTTTTTGGTGTTTTCCTCTATGCTTTTATTATTATCTTTTCTTTCTTTTTCTTCCATCTTTTGTTTTTTTAACTCCTTTTTTTATTTTTTGGAGTTAATTTTTGTAATTTTTAAGAAGGAGTAAAGATTTTTTTTTTTTTTTAAGATGGCTCCAAAGCGTCCAGGGATCTCTACAGTTCCTAAAGTGGCTTCTTCTTCGGTGTTATCATCAGTGCAACAATCTAAATCTATAGCTTCACCATCTTCCTTGGGCCAGCCAATAATTGTGAAGGATTTGCAAGATATGATGGGAAATGCTATATCTCAAATTAAGATAGAAATGAAAGAGATTTTAGAGGAAAATAATAAGATTCTGAGGCAGGAGATAGTTCTGGCTCTAAAAGGAGTTGCCTCTGTTCTTGAAAAGCTGAACTCTCGGGTAGAAGAGATAGAAGAAAAAGTGGAATTGATGGAGGGAAAATTTGAAAGTATGGAAAAAGAAATGGAAAATGAGATTCTTATGCTTCAATATGGACAAATGGAATATGCCCTAAGAATTAGAGGCTTGGGAGAGTCCTTGCAAGGAGATCTGAGAGAGATGGTTGCAAAGGACTTTGCTGTGATTTTGAATAAAGAAAAAGAGGAAATACTTGGTGAAATTGAAAAATTATTTAGAGTCAATTCTGTGGTGGCACTGCAAAAGAATTTGCCAAGAGATGTGGTAATTTATTTTGGGAAAAGATCCCTGCGCAACGAAATTATACAAGCTTTTTATAAGAAGAGATCCCAAATTGCTTCACAAGATGTTATAATCTTAAAGGAGATCCCATCTAAAATTTTAAGAAGAAGAAAGGAGTTTGCCTTTTTAGCAGATGAACTTAAAAAGAGACGAATTTCGTTCAGATGGGATGTTCCGATTGGAATGGTGGTGAACTACTTGGGGATACGTTATAGACTTAATACTGTTTCTCAAGCAAAAGACTTTTATACTTCGATCCTGGGGGTATGTTCATCGCCATCTATTAAGTTTAAAAAGTTGGAAGAAAAGAAGGTAGAATTGCAGTTTGAAGAGCCTATAATTATGGAAATTGGGAAACCTCAGTTGGAGGGGTCTCAACAAGTTGAGATGGAGGACCAGAGGATAACCTGTGCAACACATAATAGTAAAGAAAAGGATCAATTGCAGTCTGAATTGCTCACACTTATGAAAATTGGGAAATTTCAGTTTGAGGGGCCTCAACAAACAGAGATGGAGGAGCAGAAGACAATCTGTGTAACATATAATTGTAATCAACAGAAGAAGGACAAGGAGCAACCCTTAACGGCAGAATTGCAGTGTGAAGAGCCTATATTAATTGAAAAGGGGAAATTTCAGTCTGAGGGGCCTCAGCAGAGGATAACTCGTGCAACATATAATTGTAAAGACCAACAGAATAAGGAGTTTAAGGAATCCTCATATGTATTGGCTTCGGAGTCGTTGGGAGATTCAGGAATTTTGGAGCAATCTTTAAAGGCAGATCTCAAAGCATTTCTTTCGAGCTTGATAAGGATAAGGACGGAGAATGAAAATTAGAGATTGATAAGGATCGAGAATGAAAATGGACAATTGAGACTGATAATAATAACATCAGTATAATTGAGACTGATAAGGACTGTGTTTCTTGTGGACGGAATTTGTTATTGGTGAAGATTTAAATGTTTAATGTGTTTATTGTGGATATGTGTATAAGGGAATTTTAATGTTTTAAGTTTTAAATTTGTGTTTTGGAGGGAGTTTATAAAGAATGATAATAATATCAGTAATTATTATTATTATTTATAAGATGGAATTTGATTAAATGCGTATAAGGGGATTCTAATGTTTTAAGTTTTAAGTAATGTTTAAATTTGTGTTTTGAAGGAAGTATAACTTGTTTATTCTAATGTTTTAAGTTTTAAGTAATGTTTAAATTTGTGTTTTGGAGGGAGTATAACTTGTTTAACTAAATGTATTCAGATTTGTTTATTCATATTAGATTTTATATTGTAGGTATAGATGTTCAAAGAAAGTAGTGTTTAAAATTGTGTTTTGGAAGGAATTTATATAGAATGATGGATAGTATAAGTATGATTAGAAGATGTTTAGAATATATTATAATGTGTTTAATGATTCCAATTATTATTTTTTTAGAGAAGATAATCTATCTAATTTAATTAGACTTGTTTAGGATTTATATGTGTTTTAAGTTTTTTTTTCTTTTTTCTTTTCTTTTTTTTTTTTTTTGAAATATTTAGGACAAGCCTGTAATCAACTCTGGGAGGTCTAGGGGAGGGTTAGGGAGGTTTGGGGAGCTGGGGGAGGGTATGGGAGGGGGGGTTTGGGGAGGGGATTTGTTTTGTAAAATTTAAAAAATTTTCAATAAAAAAAAAAAAAACACATCAAAACCAAGTGGTCCGTAGTGAATCCGGCTGAAAAAAATGGGTTTATCTGATGGTAGCGGGTGTATTTGCAACCACCCAAAAGGCACTCTTGTGTGCCTCAAGTGAGGGTATTTGGAACAAAGTGAGTTCCTACACTGATTTTAAGCATGTATTGAAGATTCGAATTACCAAGGGTATTCTAGATATGCAAAGTCCATAGGAACAGATTGCAGCTTATGCACCAGCAGCAGTATCTGATGTGCAGTTCCTCCAGCGTTTGGCTTGCGGAAATGAATTTGTACATAATTAAGTTTCTTCAGAAAAATATACAATTGTAATCAAGTTCTCTGTTTTTCCCATGGTATCAAAAATTGATGAATTTTGTGTTTTGGTGATGAATGTTTTATCTGAACACTGTTTATTTCAGTGCCGGTCAATAAATTTGCCTCCCATGGCCCATGATGATCAGCATGTAGTGTTACGTTAAATAAAATTTTGTACCATTACAAATTATTCCGTACAGTGAGCAATCTCAAATAACAGCATGTCAGATGCACAATACAAAACTCCAAAACATTTTTAAAAACACAACTGTGAGTTGATGACAACTAACTGAAAATGTGTACTACAAAATTTAGTTTTTGACAAAACCATTTCAAATAATAATAAAATTGGGAACGTGGTTAGAAAAATACAAGAGATAAAATAATGTTGACAAAACCATGGTCACCAATAATAAAAGTAACAGGATGAAACTATTAATACAAAGGTTAAAGAAATGGACTCTGATAAAAAATAAAAGGAACTAAGTGAATCAAGAAATACAAAAATTAAAATCTGTAGTACAAGAGTCACACTAAAATCAAAGAAATGATGGAATAGAATCAAAGAAAGGATGCTAAAAGAGGGGCAAATGTGAATGACAAAACAACGTCAGAGGAACTGGCAGATAACAATACATTTATGTGGCATTCAGTTATCCCATGTTGAATTCTTCCATGGCAAGATAATCCAAACCAAGTTGGTTGCAAGTTATTCCATTCCATTTGGTAGAAAGTCCATCAGAAGTTTCCAATCACTAATAAATATAGATATTATCCTTTCTTTAATCAAAGAAGTTGATTTACTTACCTGTGAGAATTCTGTCATCTTCACCAACCATTCCACCTTTCTAGTTATTGTAGAGCCCTTCCAACTTTGTGCATTTACTCTCCCTCTGGTTATCATAGGTTTTAGTAATTACACGTTCATCCTTTCTATACATGTAGGAGTCAAATTCTGTTTTATATTGTTGAATACCATACTTACCTTTATCTACCTTGGATTTTTCTGATGACAACATGAAAACTATGGATAATTATATCTTTGGTGCTCTCTGAGCTTGCTTGTTTTCTTGCAGACATTTCATTACCCAAATTAGATAACATCATCAGCAAGTCAGGAGTGGGGTTTGCTTCTGGAAGGAATAAAGTATTATTCAGAAATTTCTAATGAGCCTAAAGGTTGTTAGAAGAAGCCATCTGAAAATCATAAAGGTTGTCTATCTTATCTAACCGGTCAGTCCTAGAGGAGATCAACCCTGACTGCTGTTTAGAAGGACAGATCCTGAAGTTGAAACTCAAATATTTTGGCCACCTAATGAGAAGGAAGGAGTCACTGGAGAAGAGCCTGATGCTGGGAAAGATTGAGGGCAATAGAAGAAGGGGACGACAGAGAATGAGGTGGCTGGATGGAGTCACTGAAGCAGTAGGCACGAGCTTAAATGGACTCCAGAAGATGGTAGAGGACAGGAAGGCCCGGAGGAACGTCGTCCATGGGGTCGCGATGGATCGGACAGAACTTCGCAACTAACAACAACAACAACTATCTTATCTAAACGTTGACAAGTACAAATGTGAAAAGCAGGAGTTGCTAGCTAACTGAAACCGCAAGTAGAGGAAAAACAACTGTATATAAAGTTTAGAGCTCAAGGCATAACCGCAGACAGATGAGAAGTAAGCTTTGTTGATTGAAAAATAGATGATGCTAGATATACAAAGGGCATGGGGAGGGCCGTGGTTTTAGGCGGTCTGGATTAAGGTGTCGGGTGAGATACTGTAAGGGGTGTTGAGTTGCAAACACTTTTTTTTTTTTAATAAAACTTTGTTGCTGGAATTCTAAGTGAGTTTTGGGATCTTGAGCCATGTTCCAAACACTTCCCTTACTAGCACTGATGATGTTACCTAGTTTGGGTAATGAAATGTCTGCAAGAAAACAAGCAAGCTCAGAGAACACCAAGGACTCCTCATTTCAACCCCAAGCTACAATTATATCCTTCTGCCACTCCAATTGCTGTTTTTCAGGAGGATCTTTCAGGAAGACCCAAGTAAGGACAACTCAGATGGTTTTCCCATTTCCAACAGAGATCGCAGCTGTCTTCTCTATGTGTTCTGTTCTCTAGAATGCCTCCTGCTATTTTATTAATTATACATGTTGAAATTCTGTCTCCCTCACAGGGAAGAATAGAATGAAGTTGACTCCTACTTATGATGGAGCTCAGTTATTACAGTATTAGCATTTATTAAACATTCATCCTATAGTAATTCTTTGACATGGAAAGTTCAATGCTACTCAATAATAACTAAAATAATCACATTGCCATCTTAACAATTTTTTAAAAGGCCTTGTTTATAACCAGTGATAAGAAAAATAATGGCACCATGTGAAAAGATAAAGCACACTGTTAAAATCCAAAAAGGGTGGCCAGATCAAGGCACGTTTAACCTACAAACTATTTTCTAACACCCTGATTTGTGCCTGGAATTTGGAGCCAAACAATCCAGTTTTGGAAAGGATAAGAAATGTGCTTCCTAGGCAATTTTTTTGTGCTGTTACTGATTGTACCCCACTTAAATCTCACAGTACTTTCATGAAGGTGTTGAACATGGGTAGGATTGTTCCTTCTGGGGACACCACAAGCTTTTACTTAAATGGCAAAATGAATCCCCTCCCCACATTTTCTTCTGAAAATTCAGGATGGATGGGAGTCAGTGATGGGGCTTCCAAAGTCCATCTACCAAGCAATTCTGTCCAGGTGCTGAAAGTCTTGCTGATGGATTGATGGATGGAGACAGACAGACAGATGCAGAAGGAAACTGTGGTTCCTTTCACTGAATGGCCCTGAAGTGTATACATTTGCTTGGGACAATTTAAGCAATAGATCTTGAAAATCCTCCTGCTTTTTGTTCTATTTTCATCTCATTCAGGAGACTCTTGTGTCCTATGAGGTGGCTGTGTAGTTCTCTGAGGAGAGTTGTCTCACTGGATGCCACAGGTCCAGGTGCACAGGTGTAGGACCTGTGCAGCCATATCCTGTTTTCTTGGAACCCATCTGCATAGGCATAAGAAACTGAAATACACATTTAGTTTCTTTATTATGTGCAAACTTGTGTGGTTAAAATTGTCAACTAGCTTGCTTTGATAAACTGACTTGGCTTTAGGACTGCAGACAATTTGCTTTTTCTTGTTATTCTAAGTCACGTTCATTTTCCAAGTATTTGTATTGCAGAAAATCACAGGACTCAGACCACGGAATCAAAAGAAGTTGCTTTCTTTTGCACAAAAGGTTCAGAGCACTATATTTGTAGCCACATCTGAACAGCTTCTCATAACAAAACACAAGCTTATATATTCTTGTCAGAAACAGCAAAACACGCAAAAGGAACAGGTAGCATGGATTGGTTGCTTTGAATCATAGCCCCCTTACAGCATATAGCCCCCTTTTCTGTAGCTAACATATCTTGCTTAAACTTCTGTCTAAATTTCCTGTAACGTACTTGTGGTTAGCTAGATGAGACATAGTGACATATATGGTTAGCTGTAGCAGAGCTTCAAACTTTAGCACTTCTGTGCGACCGACAAATGAACCTTTTGTTCTTCTTCTAACTAATACACGTATTTAAAACTCATGTTCCACTTTATAACTCATGTCTTGTCTTATGACAGTAATACACGCATTTAAGTTTCATGTTTCACTCCATGACTCAGTTCCTTCTGCCTTATTTGCTCTTAAAAGATGTTAAACATGGGCTGATGCAAAAACCATATTTTAAGCTTCCTAGTCACATTTCACAAGGTGAATCCCCTATTCCGCTTATAAACAAAAGAAATTTGGTTTTTTTCCCCTCTTCATTTTCTCTCACAGCATTTTGAGCTTTGTCTTCCCTTTTCCGCTACTTTCTTTCTATCCTTTTGCAGTCCCACCTTTTCTGCAGTCGCGGGTGAGACGCTGTTTCCCCCATTTCCTCATTTCTCCACCCAGGAGCCTCGTTGTGAGATAAAATTTCTGGAACGTCCACCGGTTTCACCTTTTACTGCATTTTGGAATGGGTTTTCTATTCATATTTCTTTTCCTTCAGCATTATTTTTCTTCACCATGGGCTGTCAATTGGTGTTTCAAATGGTTCTTAGGCATCTAAAGCCAAGAAATTTGAGAGGGGCAGCTGAATGCACCAAACTGCCACCTGTGGAGACGCCAAAACCTTTCTTGGATAGAGAACCAGTGAAAGGGACCTTCCCTCCTACTCCCATACCCATCATCCCTGCCTTCCCGTTCCACTCAGACGCTCTTTCTCTTTCCCGCCCTTTCGGGGAATCCGGGCACGTCGCGCAGAGTCCACCAGGGGGTGCTCTTAATCTTAGACAGGAACTCAGCATGCGCTGGATCTTCTGCTAGCAGCTGCTAGATAGAACAAGGCGCATCTTGCTCTAGGCGTCCGTGGGAAGAGGCTGCTCTTTCTTTTCTCCACCTCCCTCCACTGTGAGCCTAGATCGGGGACTTTGCGAGAGCCGCAGAGGTTGCCGGAAAGCCTTGCGGGGACGCGGATCCCGACGAAACTCCCGAGTTCCGTGAGTGGCGTCTCTGCCCGTGCAAAAGGGTCCCGCGTTAGAGGCACGCGTGGAGAAGAGCCAAGTTTTCTTTCGGAGTCCGGGGTCCCATGTTCCCCTGCCGCCTTTTCCCATGCAAGGGCCAAGGCTGGAGGGAGGGGAAGCATGGGAAAGAAATGGGGGTCCCCAGAAGGGAAGCGCCGTTTCCCCCCATTTCCTGGAGGAGTCTGTGCATGGGGGAGGGGGGGCTGGCCCGAAGTCCCCCTGCCGGCTCTGGGTGCAAGTCCGGGGCCCTGTGTGGGAGGACCGGGACTGGGGTGCTGCTTCCCTCGCCTCTCCCCACAATCTCAAAGGGGCTCTGCCGGCACATAAAGGAGGGGGACGCAAGTGGGGCTGAAACGCAGCATTCGCACCCAGTGCCCGATTGGGCCGGTGTTTCCCAAACTTCTTTGAAGCCTGGGAAAAAAGGTGGAATGTTAAATTAATTAAAATATGTATAAACTGAAGATTGAGGAATGCTAGAAAGTTATTTTCTGTTTGATAGAATACGAATTGTATTGGTTTGAATATGAGACCGTATACATTAAGGGGGAAAGAGAGGAAATTAGTTGTCGTAATACTTTGAGATTTGTATTGATGATATTTAAATGTAATGGAATTATTGTACTCAGCTGCCACCTTGCTTTTCGAATATGCTAATGTAATATTAGAAAATTAAAAAAAATTAAAAAAGAATAAACTAGGATCAGATCCTCCAAGCTTAATAGGGTGGGCGAACATCATTTTAAGGTGTGTTCTTTCAGCCCTGTATTTCATGTGAGCTTTGCCTGTCCGGCTGGTTATCCAGTTTAGGGTCAGGGCAAATTGTCGTAGTATCACTTTGTTCCCAAAAAGAATCAGAATCAAAAAGAATAGAGCTGGAGGAGACCTCTAATCCAGCCCCCTGCTCAAGCAGGAGATCCTGTACCATTTCAGACAAGAGGCTGTCCAGTCTCTTCTTAAAAACCTCTAGTGATGAAGCACCTACAATGTCAGAAGGCAAGTTGTTCCACTGGTTAATTGTCCTCACTGTTAGGAAGTCTCTGCTTAATTCCAGGTTGCTTCTCCCGTTGCTTAGTTTCCATCCATTGTTTTTGTCTTGCCTTCTGGTGCTTTGGAAAATAAATTGACCCCCTCCTCCTTGTGGCAGTAATGTGGAATAATGAACAATCACTAGAATAATGGTGTGTCTACATAATTACTGGAATAGTGCTGTGTTAGTAGTATGTGACTAAACCTAATTCGCATTGCACTTGGATACAGCGTATGTAGCAAATTCTCCACCTAATGTGTGTAACCTAATGTGTTACAATGTGTATTTCAATGTGTATTCCTTCGTTCCTGAGAAAAGGAAAGTATAAAACTGAAGTCTGAACCCCTCCGGGTTCACAATTGCTTGTTGCTATTGCTTCTGAACCAGCGCAATAAATCTCTCTGCTAAAACCCTCTGGAATTCGTAAGAGTCCTTTCGTTTTCCACAAGAGCAGCCTCTTAAATACTAGATTACTGCTAACAAGTCCCCCCTAGTCCTTTTCTCTAAATTTCTCTCCATTCCCAAATCCTGCAACCGTTCTTCATATGTTTTAGTCTCCAGGCTTAGTTGCTCTTCTTAGTTGCTCTTAGTTGCTCATCTTAGTTGCTTAGTTGCTCATCTTAGTTGCTCATCTTAGTTGCTCTTCTTTGCACTTTTTCCAAAATCTCAGTATCTTTTTTGTAATGTGGTGACCAAATTTGTATGCAGTATTCCAGGTGTGGCCTTACTAAGGCTTTATAAAGCAGTACTAATACTTCACGTGATTCTATGACTCTGTTAATACAAACAAGGATTGTATTAGCTTTTTGGGCTGCTGCAGCACGTTGCTGGCTCATGTTTAAATGATCGTTCACTAGGACTCCAAGATCCCTTTCACATATCATGTTCCTTTCTCTCTAGCCCAGGGGTTCTCAACCTTGGCAACTTTAAGACTTGTGGACTTCAATTCCCAGAATTCCTCAGCCAGCAAAGCTGGCTGAGGAATTCTGGGAGTTGAAGTCCACAAGTCTTAAAGTTGTCAAGGTTGAGAACCCCTGCTCTAGCCATTGATAGAAATTATCCCATGTTCTAAAGTACACTGAGTCTTCTTTCTCTTTAATTTTTAAAGTCAATCCATCCATTTCTGCACATTCTAGAATTTTCTTAATTAGTACTTCTTCCGTTGGTAAGTTTTAATTTTTCCAATGTTGGGCAAATACAGTTCTTGCTGCCGTTAATATGTGTAGTATTCGATATCTGCAATCTTTCTCATAATTAGCTTCTATTATTCCTAACAAAAATAATTCTGGTTTAAAATCTATTGATGACCCAGACTTAGGGGACAGTATCAATTGTGAATACGTGCAGATGGCCCCCGCTGTAGCAAAGGAACACCCAATATTTTAATCCACCCAGGAACATCTGGTGTCTTGGGGAAAACCCAAAAGGGAACATGCTAACTACTGCTGCTTTCTCCCTCCTTATCTACGGTGTGCCAGCCTTAAAAGGGTGAAGTCTTTATCTTATGTGTGTCAGCTTTGCTGGGGGAATTGTATGAAAGCTAAAGGTAGGGTAAATGTAGATCTTAAATTTGAAAACAAAAATAGCCTTCCCTTTGAGAAAAAAACAAATAGAAAATCTTCCAAATGTAAAACATTTGTTTTTTATTCCAACTTCTTGATGGAAACTAGAACCGTACTTAATCATAGAATTCATCAACACACTTGATGAACAGACAGACACACAAACACCCAGAGAATCCATTGATACGATGCCACTGCAATCCTTTACCAGCTCAGGAAAGGACTCCCTTCCATGAGGATGAATATTTTTTCAGTGGTTTACTCCAACACCTTCTCATTCTTTGAATTTGTCTTATTTTCCATCTCAGAGACAGAAACTAGAGTCATCTCAAGAACCTTCCTAACAACAAAAAGTTAACTCTTAAGTGAAGCGGCATGGGTAGCCTTTGAGGTCAATCCTGCAGCTACAGGAATAGTCCTATGAATGGAAAGGTGTTTGGAGATCCACAAGATTCCTCTGACCTATCTGGAATTTCCTTCCAGGACAGACAAAGGATGCAAAAACAACCGTTAGCAAGTGAGGGAACTGGAAAAGGCCCCTCTACTGTTGAGCCTGGCAGCTGTGGGAAGATCTGGGCAAGAACTGGGCAGAAGATGCTGGAGAAGAAACCCATCATCCCTTCAGAGATTCAGCCCTGGAACTTCAGAGACATCCAATACCAAGAGACTGAAGGTCCCCGAGGACTTTGCAGCCGACTCCACAATTTTTATAGTCAATGGCTGAGGTTAGAAATGCACACTAAAATCCAAATGTTGGACCTGGTTGTTCTGGAGCAGCTGCTGGCCCTTCTGCCCCCACAGGTGGAAAAATGGTTGTGGGAGTGTGGAGCAGAGACCAGTTGCCAAGCGGTGGCCCTGGTGGAAGGCTTCCTCCTGAGTCAGTCAGAGGAGCAGGTTGAATTGCAGGTGAGGGTCCTTCATCTTGGAAGTCCAGAAGGGAATAAAAAATGTGTTTGAATTCTTTACCACTACTTTCTATACTTCTCTCGTGTTCATAATATGTGGAGATGTTTCACTAGTAAGTTTTTGCAGGACATTGTTCCATTATGCATTCTAGAATATGCAAGTGGTCTTCAACTTATTACAGTTCATTTAGTGACTGTTCAAAGCTGAAAAATGTGACTTATGGCTATTTTTCACATTTACACCCATTGTAACATCCCCATGGTCACATGATCAAAATCCAGAGGCTTGGCAACTGGTTCGTATTTATGATGGTTGCACTGTCCTAGGGCAGTGATGGCGAACCTTTTAGAGACTGAGTGCCCAAATTGCAACCCAAAACCCACTTATGCATCGGCGGATGCCGGGTGGGTGTGGCCCATTGGGTGGGCGTGGCTGCGGTGGTAAAGGCAGTCTGGGTGGGACTAAAGTTCAATCAATCAATTCCAACTTTGAAGATCTTTTTTTTTTCCCGCGAGAAGTTGAAATTGACTGAACCTTTTTTTTTTTTTTTTTTGCACACTGTGGCGGAGGCCTAAAGCAAAAAGGTTTTATAAAACCCAGCTGAAGGCCTAGGACTGGGGCGACGGTGTGCATACCCCCAGAGAGGGCTCTGAGTTCCGCCTCTGGCACCCATGCCATAGGTTCTCCACCACTGTCCTAGGGTCATCTCAACAGCTTTTGTGACCTGACAAGCAAAGTCATAGGGAAGCTGTATGACTAACTTTACAGTTGCAATGATTCACTTAACAACTGTTGGTAGAAAGGTCATAAAATGAGGGAAAGCTCCTTTAACAAATGTCTCACTTAACAACATAAATGTTAGGCTCAATTGTGGTCGTAAATCAGTGACTATTGGTAGGCTGAAGACAGCTGTTTCTTTCTTACATTTGATATTGGGGCATTGAACTTGTTTTTAAGAGAACAAGAATCCACTTCATGTTGTGTAATGTCTTATTCAAGTCTTTCCCTCTGCAGACCAGAGATCCTATGAGAATCGGGAATCCATCAAATTCTCCTCAGGAGCTGTTTTCCAGGAGGATCTATCAGGAATCCACAAGTCAGGACATCTCAGATGGTAATCAAAAATCCACCCATTCCCAAGAGAGGTCCCAGCTGTCTTACCTTCTCTCTCTTCTCTTCTGTAGAAGGCCTCCTGCCATTTTATTAATTATCCATTTAAAAATTCTGTCTCCCTCACAGGGAAGAATGGAACGAATCTGACTCCTTTCTATGGTGGTGCTGAAAGAGTGGTTGAAGTTCCAACTCAAGTAAGAGAGGTATAATAAAAGATAAAATGTTCTCAATGTTAGCGTTTCTGAATAGTAATCCTGTTAGTAATCCTTTGGCACGGAATTCTGCAATAATAACGGAAAGAATCACATTGGCACCTCACAGCTTCTAAAACGCCTTGTTTAGTGATAAGAAAAATAATAGCACCAGGTTAAAAGATGAAGCAGACGGTTAAAATCCAAAGAGGGTGGGCAGATCAAGGCCCTTCAGCCTTTAGAGGAATTTCTAATACTCCGATTTGTGCCTGGAATTTGGGACCAAACAATCCAGCTTTGGAAAGGATGAGAAATGCTCTTCCCAGGAAGGTTTCTTTTCTTCAGCCATTGGGTTGGGGTACAAGCCGTGGATTCCTTGTAATCTGAGGAGCAGCGGAAACAGGGCTTGTGTCTATTGATGACACCCATGTAAATTTTTACGTAAATTGTAAAAAGAACCACCACCATCGCATTTTCTTCTGCAAACACTGGTTTGATTGGAATGAGTGATAGGTGGCGTTTCCAAGGCCCATACCAGTTGATGCTCTCCAGATGCTGAAAGTCTTGCTGATAGATGGGGATTGGTAGGTAGAGAGACAGACAGACAGATCCCGATGAAAAGGGATTTTTCCTGAATAGCCTGAAATGTATGTCTTTGCTTGAAATCACTTTAAATAATAGGACAGATTTTGAAAATCCTCCTGATTTTTGTTCTGTTTTCTTCTCATTCAGGAGGGTCTTGTGTCCTTTAAGGAGGTGGCTGTGTATTTCTCCGATGAGGAGTGGTCTCAGCTGGATGCCAACCAAAAAGCACTGTATCGGGAAGTCATGCTGGAAAATCATAGGAACGTGGCCTCTTTGGGTAAGAATATGCAAGAAATTTTATCAGAATAAAAACTACAAATTTTGAAGAGGAAATAAAGAGATAGAATAATGTGATTAATGAATAGGAAAAAAAGTATAAAATTAAAAAAGAAAAAATAATAAGTAAGTTATAATTTGTTCCCTCATTGTTTCCTCCTTTACATAATTTATCCTTTCTAATCTTTAAACACAAGTTTGATCATGTTCATTTTTTTCTTTTTTTCAGCAAAAAGTCCATCGGGTTTACAATCACTAATATAGATACTATCCTTATCTTAATCAGAGTCAATTTAGTCATCATTGAGAATTCTATCATCTTCCCCAACCATTCCACCATTCTACTTATTCTAGAGCCCTTCCAGCTTTTTGTGTATAATAGTCTCACTATGCCTGTCATACTCAGAAACAATCTTCAATGACTGTTGATTAGTGCCAACATAAAGTTTTGATTTTAATTGGATATTAATCTTTAAAGTTCTCTGTATCACTGAATGTCTTTGAATTAAAACTTTTCTAGCTTTTTTACAAGTCCACCAGAGCACGACAAAATGATCCTTTATCTTGTCGACATTTCCAATATTAGTTTGAGGTACATTTATTCACTTTGAATATTTTTCTGTTAATATTCCTCAGCCTGCTTAGAGGTTTTCACAATTACACATCTTTTCTACACAACTGAGATTCAAATTCTGCTTTATGTTGTTGAATACTATTCTTCCCTTTATATCCTTTAGCCATTCTTGACTTAATTTGGATTCCCATATCTCAAGTTCTAATGGCTCTCGACATGTGATCCATTGTCTTTTCCTGTTGCTTTTTTTCTGCTGAGAGTCATTAAGATGTTTTGGGGCACAGCTTGATTTTATGTCTGTTTCATATTCTCAATATATTTCTAATATGGTTTTAAAATCTAGATTGAGCCTAAATTTATCATAACGCAAGGATCCATGGCATACAAACCTCTGTCATGCCTTTCTTTCTTTCTTTTTTTTTTTTTGGAAGAAATTTTATTGGTTTTTTAGTTTTTAATACAAAATGCTCAAGACACACCATGGTGTTAGGGTAGTCAAACATCCAAAGACAAAACATATATACATAATTCAGTCAATACATCTAGTATTCCCTCTCTTTTTCCCTTAGGTAACATAATTTATTTAAAATAGTCCAGTTCTAGCTTAAATTTATTCAATCTATACCTGATTTTAAAGCTTTAGAAATTTACACTACCATAATCAAATTAGCTTTAAGTACAAACATTATCAATTCGGGTATCCCTTCCAAATATATTCTAGCTCCTTAATTTTATCATAAATCTTATTTAATTCTTCTTCCACTAATATCCCTTAATTAAAATAAAATATTAATCTATCCTGTATGTATCTAGTCCATCAATTAATCAATCTCTCTAAGCTGACAGAAAAAAATAAACCTTAAGTCATTTCAATCCATTAAGCAAAATTCAAATTACATCCAGTTAATTGTCATAGGTTATAACATCCGTGTAATCAAACAATCAAATCATCTTATTAGATTAACTCAACATTACATAATAATTTTCTTACAAGTAACCCTATCGTCCTAAAAAAGAAAAAAGAACACACTCTTAATCAATTTAATATATATTCCATTAATCACCCCTTTTTCTCTTACTTCTAACCCACAATCTTAATCCTAAAATCAACCCATAATTCTAGATTACCTTTAATCCATTACCTAAAAATATCTCCTTTTTAAGCTAAAATATTGATTTACCCTAGACCTATCTAATCCATCAATCAGTCTCTTTAAGCTGACAAGATAGCATCAAACCTTAAGTTATTTCAATTCATTGAACATCAAACAAATAAATCATTTTGTTAGAAATAGTAATTTTCATATAGATAAACTTTATATGTTTTCCATTAGTCGCCTGTTTCTCTTACATCTAGCTCATAATCTTAAATCCATAATTCTAGGTTGCCTTTAATCCATTACATAAAACTTTAACTTTAACTTTTTTTCAGTCTTATTCTGGGTTTCTTCTTATGCCAAGTAGGTTTCCATAACAGAGCTTCCTTTCCAGCTGATAAGTCTCTCTTTATTGCTTGTAATATCAGTTGGATCAGTGAGAACCATCTTGGCCTCTGGAGTGGCCCTCTGACTCTCTTAACCATAAAGTTTCGTTGCTTTAACATTTCAAGCCTCCGTCTTTGCTTTTTCTGGTCCTTTGTACCATAAGTGAATTGTTTATAAGGTGAAATCAATTTCTCTTTATTCTCAGTTAAGTCCTCTTCTTGTGTAATCTGTTTTATAGAAGAATCAGGTGTAGTCTGAAAGTCAATTTTGAAGTTTGAAGGAGAGATTCTGGTTCTTAATTCTGTAGTAAGCTCTTTCATTGTAGCACATATTTCTTTTTTAGCCTCATAGATCTTTTCCAAAATAAGTTTACAATTTAAATGTGAGTGCAACTCCATTTTAAAAATTGTTCAGCTACATCAAATTATCTTTCTCTTGAAGAACAGTGTGAAGACCAAAACCATCTCCTCTCCAGATAGACAATACTTACAATATTAGCTTTTAAGCAGTAGATGTCCTCAGTCTTTTTCAAAAGTCATTTTTTCTTTTCCCTTTTTTTTCTGTTTTTTCAGGGAAAGGTGGAGGAAGAAATACTCCAAAAAAAAAGGGCAGAGCAGCATAGACTGATAGCAGAATTCTTAGGAAATTTTTTTTTCCTGTACCCCAAAACATATGTGTGTGTGTGTGTGTGTGTAGGTCTTTGGTTATTCGGGTTTTCTCCCACGTCAAATTGGAAGTGTCTTGGCGACGTTTCGATGAAGTCTCATTCGTCATCTTCAGGCTGGTGTTTTCGGCTTTGTGCTTCTAGGAGCAATGTCAATTTCACATTGCTCCTTGCTTCCAATTTGACGCGGGAGAAAACCCGAATAACCAAAGACCTACATACAAATACCCGCTCCTAGTTGTATGAGTCTCTTCGTACGACTAGGAGCGCGGCAACCCCGAACCAGAAGTCTGTCATGCCTTTCTAATTATAACATTCTCTTAATTCTGAGCAACTCCTCAATATATATATATTGAGAAATAATATGTGAGCACCAGGAAGAAGTAAAACATTAAAAGTTTTATAAAATGCTAAAAGTTTAAATATAAAACATTTAAAAGTTTTTAAAAAGCAGACCTAGCTTTCGTTGGCTCCTGCCAACATCAGGGTACAAAAGAATCAATGGGAGAGACATTTATAATCAGGCCAGCACCTGCGCCCGGCTCCTGGATCGTGTAACAGGTCCTAACCGGCCAATCATTGTGCCTGTATCAGTCATCATCCAATTTGTCTTCATTCCCCCCATCCATATACACACTAGCTTTCATTTTCCCACCTCTCCGCCTCTGTAATTCAAGAGGGCATTTGATCTTTCCCCAATCCAGTATGTAATCATCATCATTAAGCTGCTTCCCCCGCTCTTTCACTGTCTTGGAACCTTCTGCACAGCTGGATTTCCTCTCCCCTACACCCTTTCAGCATCCATCACCGTCATGTTCTTGCTCTCTGCTCCGAGGTTCTGTTGCAGACATCCTGCAAACACTCATATTATCTGACTTCCCTGTTGCAGAGATCCTGCAATGTCTCTCCCATTGATTCTTTTGTACCCTGATGATGTTGGCAGGAGCCAACGAAAGCTAGGTCTGCTTTTTAAAAACTTTTAAATGTTTTATATTTAAACTTTTAGCGTTTTGTAAAACTTTTAATGTTTTACTTCTTCCTGGTGCTCACATTTTATTTCTCAATATGCACACACCCAGGAGTCATTCTTTATCTTTAGCATTATTTCTAATATATATATATATATATATATATATATATATATATATATATATATATATATATAGGTTGCTAACATAGAATAAAGAGAGAATGGTATAGCTATTTCGAGTTCCTTTAACTCTCTTCAGCCAAACTTACTCTATATATATCGTAGTCTTTAAAGTTTGTTCTATTCTTTTGTTCGCCTTTCTTCCCAAATATGTAAAAGCTGCCTTTCCAAGCCAGGGAAATAATTCCAACAGGGCTCTTACAGGCAAAAAGAAGCAAAAAGGCATAAAGAGAGGAGGAAAAAAAAAGATCTCACCCGGATTCACCACAGTGGGTTTTCAAGCTTAGCTGTTCTTTGACTTGCGGTTTCTAGAGGCTGAGTGATCGGCTATTTTACTGGCCGATCTTCTTCTCCATCTGCCCTCAGAGTTGGCCCGGACAGCTGGAGGAGCCGCCGCTCCTCCACACCTGAGTGAAGCCTCTTCAACAGAAGTCGCACCCTCCAGGGCGACTTTAGACCCTCATAAGGGTCTACCGGCAGAGGGAGGCTAGCCGACGAGGAGACGAGTCTCTTCGTACGACTAGGAGCGCAGCAACCCGGAACCAGAAGTCTGTCATGCCTTTCTAATTATAACATTCACTTAATTCTGAGCAACTACTGTTTCTTATCCAAACCACATAGCAGAGTACAAAATCCAATTTCAAATCGGGCAAACCAAATCCTAGTCTTTCCTTCGAATTTTGTACATTTTGATATTTAATGTATGGTTTTTGCCCTTGGCATACAAACCTAGATTTATCTTCCAAAATTTTAATCAGGAAAGTCCAGATCAAATTCTTCTGCATCTAAGAATATTGAAGCAGTTTGTTTTTCATTATATTCAAACTTCCTATGCCTTGCTCTTTTCCCCTAAAGTTATTTTTATTTTTATTTTCCTGTGAAGGTAATGGGGAGGAATATGAAGATTCCTGGGAACTACTCCAAATGATCACTCGTGGGTACAATACGAAGAACCCTGCAGTTCTAATGGAAGAAGAAAGCCATGAGAGAAAGCAGGAAAATAATTCCAATCGGGACAATTCATCTTCTATTCATGCACCAACTAAAGCCTCTGTGGCCCAACAGGGAAAAATAAAAAACAAATCTATTGGAAAACATATAAAGCTATTCATAAACAAACTGGATGTAAATAAAGACTACCAAACTCAAACCAAAGGAGAAGATTATATATCTAGAGACAGTGGAAAAAATTACAAACGGGCCTTGTCTCTTCCTCATAAAAATGGGTCCTGTACATCTCAAAAAAAAACCCACGCAGGAGAAAAGCCCTATAAATGCATGGAGTGCGGAAAGAGCTTCGCTTGTAGTAATTCTCTTACTTTGCATTACCGGATCCATACAGGGGAGAAGCCCTATAAATGCACTCAGTGTGGAAAAAGCTTTACTCAGAGTAGCCATCTTACTTCCCATAAAAGGATCCACACAGGGGAGAAGCCATATAAATGCATGGAATGTGGAAAGAGCTTTACTCAAAAAAACAGTCTTACTTCCCATAAAAGGATCCACACAAAGGAGAAGCCATATAAATGCACTGAGTGTGGAAAGAGCTTCGCTAGTAGTAATTTTCTTACTTCACATTACCGGATCCATACAGGGGAGAAGCCCTATAAATGCACGGAATGTGGAAAGAGCTTTACTCGCAGCAACAGTCTTGGTTCCCATAAAAGGATCCACACAGAAGAGAAGCCCTATAAATGCATGGAATGTGGAAAGACCTTTAATCACAGCAACAGACTTATTTCCCATAAAAGGATTCACACAGGGGAGAAGCCCTATAAATGCATGGAGTGTGGAAAGAGCTTCACTTTTAGATGTTATCTTACGTCGCATTCCCGGATTCATACAGCGGAGAAGCCCTATAAATGCATGGAGTGTGGAAAGAGCTTCTTGCATGGTAATTCTCTTGCTTCCCATTACTGGATCCATACAGGGGAGAAGCCATATAAATGCACAGAGTGTGGAAAGAGCTTCTGTGAAAATTCTTCTCTTACTATTCATAAACGAATCCACACAGGAGAAAAGCCCTATAAATGCATGGAATGTGGAAAGAGCTTCCCTAAGAGCAGTGAACTTGTTTTCCATAAAAAGATCCACACAGGGGAAAGACCATATAAATGCATGGAGTGTGGAAAGAGCTTTATTAAGAACTGCCAACTTATTTACCATAGTACGATACATACAGGAGAGAAGCCTTATAAATGCATGGAGTGTGGAAAGAGCTTTATTAAGAACTCCCAACTTATTTACCATAGTAGAATACATACAGGAGAGAAGCCTTATAAATGCATGGAGTGTGGAAAGAGTTTTTCTATGAACAGTTATCTTAATATCCATAAAAGGATCCACACAGGAGAAGCCATATAACTGTATGGTATGTGGAAAAGGTTTTATTACAAACAGCAATTTTAACTCTCATAAAAGGACCCATACAGTATACAAGCACTATAAATCTCTAAAATGTGGAAAAAGCTTCAAGAGGACCAATGGCCGAACATTCCATATACAGATACATTTGGGTGAGAATCTAACTGTTAGGTTTAATTGTTGAAATATATGCAATTCCTAATTCCATTTACTGAATTAGAAAAGGGTTTTTTTTTGAGTCTGACTGACACAAGGTGAAGCCCAAGAGAGATGAATTCACTAATGGAAACCAAATGCTAGGCATCTGGTGTTTTAATTATGAACAGTGTAGCTACTGTCATTTGAAGGCCACCAATGCCGTTTCACATAAAAAAGAGAACATCTTTTTTTTCTTCACGTTTATCCAAATTCCAATTGGATCATAATAAAAAAAGTCCAAATCCCCAATAAAAGTTCGATAAAAGTTTAATTTTTTAGAGCAAGGATAGGGCCTTAGGTAGCAAAATGTCATTCCAGGAATAGCATGGGAAATGCATAAATCAGGAAAGATTTCAGATAGCTATTTTTGCTTTCTTTGAAGCTCGCTAGCAACTGCCATAACTAAGGGAAGACATTTCGCAGGGGAAGAGTGCTAGAGGTGTGAAAGAATATTGTGAGAATTTGAGTATGGACATTAACAGGAACCAGAGGTGCCAAACTGAGCCATCTGCCTGCCCTCAAGGATGCTGCAAAAGGAATTTATAACCGCTCCTAAGGACCAGGTTCCCAAAACATCGGACCAGGATTGGATTGGACTGTTCTGGGCAGGGGGAGGGATTTGGGGATTGCTTTCAATATACAGTTTTCACGCAGTTTTTCTTCAGAGCTTGCTTCGCTCACGCTGCACTCAGTATCTCTAGTAAAAGTACCTTTTCTCTAACATCCATGGAGTCAAGGGTCATTTTTTCCTAGGAAGTAAACTGTGGCCAGTCTGACAAAAAAGTTGCAGAAATTATAGCTATCTATGAATTCCCAAAATAAGTGTGATGCTGAAGAAGTTATCATGAACAGAATGGTTTAAGTAGCAACTGGTTTGCAGTTAAGCTTTGCACAGCTGTCGGTAGAAGTTATATATTGAATTGGAAGAAGAAAGGTCTTGGATATTGTGCTAAATTACAAGAATGATCAAAAAGGAAACATCTAGTGACAGTGTAACATCAGATCCTCTAATTTACCCTTAATGCTATAAAAATGCCACTGGATTTACAATCTCCACCTCAGTGTATTCAGTCTGAACAAGGTGCTCACCTGAGAATGTATCCTAGTATTGAGCTGGAAAATGATTGCTCTAGGTGGGATGTCATCAGGCAGACATTTAGTAAGTGTTGCTTCCCCAAGAAGCAGAAGGAGCTGCATCTTCCTGATGCATCTCTTCAAGACAAAACTTTTTAAATCTTCTATAACAGAAATGAGAATGGGATCTTCCTCTGGAGTGTGAGGATGTAAAAAAATAATCCAATTGTCAATGCTGCTAACATAGGATGTTCTTGCTTTGACAACAGATGGAGATGCAGCCCTTTTCTTTCTTATACTCTACTCTTAAAATTCGATGATCTGAGGAGGGGGAGGAATGCGATGGGAGTTAGTTAGACATATAGTATGGTAACAAGAGCTGATAAAGAATGGTGGGAGAAAAAACTGAGTGGGAAGCCAGCATTTCAAACTAATTGGAGAATGTGATTTATAACTGTTAGTTGTAGGAGGGAATTGTGCTTTGACCTATGTGCTGAAGGGAGGGGAAGTCAGATTTTGGCTTCAACTATGTAGTACCAAAGCTATGCTGCTCGATTAAAGATTCTTTAAGGTAAACAATGCCTCAAAGTTCTTTGAAGAGTTTCATCTTTGGGAACCATGACACCAATTTTTCAATCCACAATGCAAAACTGAGACCTGAGTCAACCAGATGTAGAAGCAGGGAACTTTTTTTGATCAAAGGCTTCCCATGATGTGAGAGAATAATCACATAGATATTAATTTGAGTGTGAAAAAAGTTTCACGTTGAAGAGTTCCCCTCTCGCAAAAAGGAGCCAGAATGACGAGAAGTCCCTGAAATGCATATGCAAATGGCTTCCCAATCATTAGGACCATAATTTATCTTTCTATGGTGCAATGAGGGCTAAGAAAAAGTTTACATTTAACATAAAGGAAAATGTGTATCAACGAGTTGTATACAACAGCTGCAACCCCTCCTTTAGTGGAGAATTTATACAGAAGGTGAAAGTTGGCAATGAGGGAAAAATGCAATTTGTGGAACTCCAAGAGTGGCTAAGAGACAGCTGAAAGAACTGCAAGAAAAGAATGATACCTCACCATCTGAAAATTTAGGGGAATGTCCTTCATGCAGCCGGCCAGGCTGCAGAATTTCCCAAAGCAGCTCCAGTAATAGAGGATTATGCATGGGGAAGGGAGAGGAAAGCCCCTTGACAAATGTCTATGGAGATTCTGTCATCCAGGTCATCCCAAAGATACTAGACTTTTTTGTATTTTCTTGAAGATGTTTAGCTTCTCATCTAAGAAGCAACTTCTATTCTGAAGAAGCCTCTTGGAAATGTCGAGAAAATAGAAAAAGTCCAGTTGCCTTTTGAAAATGTATGTTTGGAACTCCTTGACAAATGTACAGAGAGCGATAAGGGTTTTCAAATACAAACAGAGAAAGAAGATACAGAAATAGATATTTCAAGTAAGATAAAAATAGTTGCTAATCCATCGTGATAGAAAGAGTAAAATAAGAAAGGTGAGGTTAGATTCAGTTTGCAAGTAAGGAGTTGGAGTTTAAGTGTGTCTAATATTTTTTTGTGTGTGGGGAAAAATTTTACCTTTACATCTGCTTACTATACCATAATAAGAAAAGCCCTAACAACTGCAAATAGACAAAAAAAAAATCACTCGGTCCAATTTTTCATTAAAGAAATGGAAATCAGGGTGGCAATCATACAAAATTAGAGAATTGTACTTTTCTTTTTATTCATGATCTAGAGCAGGGGTGTCAAACTCAATTTCACTGAGGGCCGCATCAGCATTGCGATTGTCCTTGGGGGGCCAGGTGGGTGTGGCCAGAAGGGTGCAGCCTACTGGGTGGGCGTGGATGGAGTGGGTGTGGCCTACTGGGTGGGCATGGCCAGTTCTACATCATTCTTGTCAAGGGTGCCTGTGGGGGCCTGGGCAGGAGTGGGATAGATCTGAGTGTCTCTGGCAGAAGGGGGTGGGACCAGGGTAAGTATCAAGGCATGGCCCACCGGGGCAAGTGCCAAGATGGCCACCACAAAATTGTACATTGGCTCCTGGCTAGCCAGGGCCAAGGCAACAGGGGCCATTCCCTCACTGTTTCCAGGATGCTTTCACGGGCCACATGAAACCACTTTGCGGGCCGCATCCGGCCCTCGGGCCTTGTGTTTGACATATCTGATCTAGAGATATCCCAGTTGCTTTAAATTCTACAAAGATCTTAAATTTCCTACTTGTATTTCCTGAGGGTGTTTGGTATTCAACCCCTAAATAAAAAACATTTTTCTTCTTAGTCCCCCCCCCATGGTATTTTAATCTTGTATTCTCTTTTCCATAGTTGCTTTCAATCCTTTTGCAATTCCACCTTTTCATTTACAGATGACATGCCATTCCCCCCCACTTCATTTCTTCTCCAAGGAGCTTCTTTCAACTGCTAAGGATGTTTTTGCTTTGATAACAGATGGAAATGCAGCCATTTTCTCTATTGTTTTTAGAATTTGTTGCTGCTGGAAGGGGGAATAGGGATGAGAATCCAACTAGCCATAACAATAATAACTTAATCGTGGCAACCTAAGGATATTGGGCCCAGAGCTGATAGTGTTTTGGCGGGCTGGAGAGCTGGGGAGAAAGCCGGTGCTTCAAGCTAATTGGGGAATGGGATTTATGACTGTTTATTGGAGGAGGAAATGCACTTTGTTACTTTGTATCTAGGGGGGAAATTTAGTTTCTGGTTTCAACTATCTAGTGCCAATACTTTGTTTCTAGAATAAAAGATTCTTTAAGGTAAACAATGCCGTGAAGTTCTTTTGAAGAGTTTCATCTATCGGAACCATGGCAGCCACATTGTGAGGTAAAATTTCTGGAACATCCACCAGTTTCAGTTTTTTCTTTCCCTTCAGAATCCTTTCCTTGGTCACAAGCAGGCTCGGCCTTCCCGGTGATTCTGAGCCAAAAATTGGACAAGGGCAGTTGCGGATGCAGAACCAGAGAAATAGAAATGCAGGAGAAATCTCCATTTTCCCGATTGTGGCTTCCCTGCCAGTGTCCCATCTTCCTCACCTTCAGGCTAGAGTTCACAACAACTGCAAGACACAAGTTGTGTTCCCCAGAGAGGCTCCTGGTCCTTGTCTTTGCCTGGCTGTTTCTGACAGGATTAGGGCCCTTTTGAGGCCTCCTCTAATCTCTGCGGAGCCTTCATGGCGGCTGTTCATGAGGGAAGTGGGTTCAAATACTCCTGGGAGATTTTTTTCCATCTTCAAGGACAGTTCCTGGACAGGAAAATGGGGAAACTGCCATCCCTGGAGATGACTCCTTTATAACTGTCTGGTTTAGAACTGCAACCAAACAAGACAGACATAGACTTCAACAAATAGTTAGTGCTGCAGAAAAAAAAAACAATTGCTACCAGCCTGCCTTCCATTGAGGACCTATATACTTCACAAACAAGAAAGAGAGTTGTGAAAATATCTATAGACCCCTCACATCCTGCACATAAACTATTTCAACTTCTTCCCTCAAGATGACCCTATAAGGCATTGCACACCAGAACGACTGGACATAAGGACAGTTTTTTTCCCCATGCAGTCCCTCTACTTAACTAATTCCTACAACACTGTGAAAATACTTAGTAAAGCTGTATTAATATGATACTTATATTTCTTATTACCTATCCTTATCTTATGACTATAACTTTGCTGCTTGTATCTTACAATTTATATTTTTTTTGTACCAATATGATTTATGTTGTTTGCTTAGCTAATACTCTATGACTATCACTAAGTGCTGCACCTTATGATTTATGATGAAGTGTTGTATTTCACAATTTATGATGAATGTATTTTCATGTTGTATATGATCGTGATTATCACTATTACACTATTATCACTATCACTATGTACACTGAGAGCTTATGCACCGGAAACAAATTCCTGGTGTGTCCAACCACACTTGGCCAATAGAGAATTGAATTCTATTCTATTCTATTCTATTCTATTCTATTCTATTCTATTCTATTCTATTCTATTCTATTCTATTCTATTCTATTCTATTATTCCCATTTCCATTCGCATTCCCATTCCCATTCCATTTCTTGAGCAGGGAACCTTTCCGCCTACTCCCATGCCCATCATCCTTGCCCTTCCCATCCCCTCAGAAGCTCTTTCTCTTTCCCGCCCTTTCGGGGAATCCTGGCACATCGCGCAGAGTCTACCAGGGGGCGCTCTCGATCGCAGGAGGGAACTGAGCATGCGCGGGGTCCCTCCTCTGGCACAAGGAATGATCCTAGCAAGAGGATCGTCTTTCTGTTCTCCCGCTCCCTCCGCTGTGAGCCTGGATCGCGGCCTTTGCGGGAGGCTCAGAGGCTGCCGGGAATCCTTGCGGGGACGCGGATCCGCACGAGACTCCCAAGATCCGTGAGTGGCATCTCTGCCCGCGCAAAGGGGTCCCACGCTGGAGGTGAGCATGAACCCTGCCGCCCTTTTCCATGCAGGGGCCGGGCAAGGGGCCGGGGGGAGCAAAGGAAAGAAAGGGGGATTGCCCGAAGGGAGGGGCTGTTTCGCCCTATCTCTTGGGGGAGCCTCTGCATGGGGGGGAGGGGGAGGCTGGCCCGATATCTCCCTGCGGTTCTAGGTGCAAGTTCGGGGGCCCGGGTGGGAGGACCCGGATTGGGGTGCTGCTTTCGCCTTTCCCCACGAGCTCAAAGGGGCTCTGCCGGCAGACAAAGGAGTGAAACGCTGCTGGGAGGCAAGCGCAAGTGGAGCTGGGACGCAGTATTCGCACCCAGTGCCCAGTTGGGCCGATGTGTCCCAAACCTCTTTCAAGCCTGGCAGTTGAAGTCCATATTTGTCTTCATTTGTCCAGTGTTTGGAAAAGCGTGGATGAGGCTAAGAAGTGGGGAACGTGTTTGTCGGAGTTGCTCGAATCAGAAGGTCATGTTAGGCTCTCAATGGTTCATTCATTCGGGTGTTGGTCCTCTGTGTATCGGATGGTGGCTTGTTAATTCAGGCTTCTCAAGTTCCCAGAGGGGTTTGGGCCAGAATGATTAATGGAGTCCTGCTGTCTAAACCATTATTGTATGTTCAAAGGTTGATTTATTTTCTCATAAAATCGATTTATATAGATCTCAATTGCTGTTTTCTGACCTGAGACATTTGTTTATAGCAGTAGTTCTCAACCTTTCTAATGCCGCGACCCCATAATACAGTTCCCCATGTTGTGCTGACCCCCAACCACTTATACATCACTGGATGCCAGGGGCATGGCCAAATAAAAGGGGGAAAAAATGGCGGACAGCCTTGTTTAGTGACCCCCGTGAAATGGTCGTTCGACCCCAAATGGGGTCCCGACCCACAGGTTGAGAACCACTGGTTTATAGCATTGTTCTTAACTCTTTCTCTTGAAATTATTGGAATAAATAACTGGGAAATAGAAATCCAAAACATATTTTAAATGTATTTGTCCAGTATTTTGAGTCTTTGATAGAAGTTGATCGAGAAGGTGATGGATTAAAGTCTTCATCCTGGTTCATCCAAGCCAGGGATAAATAAGCAACATGGCGACTGCTTTAGAAAGAAGGTTGCAGTTTATTGAAGAGCCAGGCAGAAAGATGGTTCTGGCAGGAAAGAAGGGGGAAAAAGGGGCTTGAGCACATGTGGCTAGTAGGTATTTACACCCCTCTGGAGCCATTTGTTTAAAATAGTTTCCTGTTCCTATTTCAGGCTTTGTATTTCCTGTGTCACGTATTCTGACCTGAGTGTGTCTTTCTGGTATTCTTGTTGTTGGTGGGTTAATCCTATTATATATCCTGCTTCCCTGGTGCTAGGGCTAATGACTCCTAGAACTTGGGTGGGGTATGCAGATTTTAGGTGTCTTTGTCTTCTAGCTTCTAGCTCCAACTTTCCTGATAGCTTACATTTGCATTTGTATAGAGCTGGCTTCTGCTTCGGACAGAGACTTGGGGGCAGGGTTGGTTTTTACTTTTAAAATCCTTTTGAGGAAATATATTTTTCTGCCCTTTTAATATTTCCTTCTCTGGGGGAGAAGGAATTGACTTCCCACAAAGGATTTGTCAGAATATGCCCCACCTGCAGAGAAGTTAAAGTACCTAATAGGATTCCCCACTTTCTTCCCTGACATTAGTGGATATATAAGATTTTCTTGTTATTTTTTCTTTAGGGAAGGATTTTCACTAATTGAATTAGACATCCTGTTTTTCTGGTACTTTCTTTGGTTTTCCATTTTGGATTTGTAAGCTGCAAATCTTTCCTGCTTTTTCTGGAAACAAAGAATAAACTACCTCCACGCTTAAGAGGATGGGTAAACAACATTTTAAGGTATGTTTTATGTGAACTTTGCCTTTATTGTTGGTTAACCAGTTGTGTGAAGCAGCCTTTGTGTTATAGTATGACTTTGTTCCCAAAAAGCAAGCACTGAAAAACAGAGTCCTTTCATTTGATGTGAACGCAACTTCCATGGCATCGGTAGAATGTTGTTCCTTCCCAGGATCATTTCACTCAGTATTATTCCGTGTTAGGGGTCTTCTTCCTTTTCCTCACTGACAAAAGGTAAACCTTTCTTTCTTGGGATGAACCATTTTTGGAACTTCCTCGTCTCTTCTCTATGGCTCCAGTTATTCGCAACCATACAAAATTAAAAACAAGAGTGTGGAACACCCTTAATGAATGTCTAATGACTAAATAACATGAAGCACAAGAAACAGGGATAACATTTTGTATTCCATTCCAGTTTCTTAAGCTCCTTGACTTCTGGCATCTCTATGAACCCTAAGTGTAGGATACAGTGAGAGAAAAATGTATTTATCCCCTGCTGGTTTTGTATATTTGCCCACTGACAAAGAAATGATCAGTCTATAATTTTAATAGTACGTTTATTTTAACAGTGAGAGACAGAATAACAATAAAAAAATCCAGAAAAATGCATTTCAAAAAAGTTATACTTTGATTTGCATTTTAATGAGTGAAATAAGTATTTGACTCCTTCGCAAAACATGACTTAGTACCTGATGGCATGTTGGAAAGAAAAACCATTATTATTATTATTATTATTATTATTATTACTACTACTACTACTATTACTATTATTGATGATGATGATAGTGATTATGATGTTGCAAGGGAGATTGGAGGTCATCTAGTAGTCCAACCCTCTGCTCAGGCAAGAAACCCTATATCATTTCAGACAAATGGCTGTCCAGTCTCTTAAAAACTTTAAAACTTCCAGTGTTGGAGGATTCACAACTTCTGGAGGCAAGTTGTCCTTCAGCCTTTAGAGGAATTTCTAATACTTTGATTTGTGCCTGGAATTTGGGGCCAAACAATCCAGCTTTGGAAAGGATGAGAAATGCTTTTCCCAAGCAGGTTTCTTTTCTTCAACCATTGAGTTGGAGTACAAGCAGTGGATTCCTTGTAATCTGAGGAGCAGCCGAAACAGGGCTTGTATGCCATTGTCTATTGATGACACCCATGTAAATCGCTGGGTGCCTCTCAAACAACTTTAATGAAGGTTTTGGGCATGGATAGTATTGTTTGCTCTGGGGACATCACAAGCCTTTTACTGAATTGGTAGAAAGAACTACCATCACAATCCCCTCATTTTCTTCTGCAAACATTGGTTTGATTGGAATGAGTGACAGGTGGGGATTCCAAGTCACATACCAGTTGATGCTCTCCAGATGCTGAAAGTCTTGCTGATGGATGGGGATGGATAGGTAAGAGAGACAGACAGACAGACCCAGATGAAAAGTGGCAGTGCTTTTCTTGAATAGCCTGAAATGTATGTCTTTGCTTGGAATCGCTTAAATAAGAGGATAGATTTTGAAAATCCTCCTGATTTTTATTCTGTTTGCTTCTTATTCAGGAGGGTCTTGTGTCCTTTAAGGAGGTGGCTGTGTATTTCTCCAACGAGGAGTGGTCTCTGCTGGATGCCGACCAAAAAGCACTGTATCGGGAAGTAATGCTGGAAAATCATAGGAACGTGGCCTCTTTGGGTAAGAATATGCAAGAAATTTTATCAGAATAAAAACTACAAATTTTGAAGAGGAAATAAAGAAGATAGTGTAATGTGATTAATGAATAAGAAAGAAGTATAAAATTAGAAAAGAGAAGAGACAAAGTAATAAAGAAGTTATAATTGGTCTCCACTTTCTAAGGTTACATTATTGTTGCTTCTTTGCATAATTTATCCTTTCTAATCTTCAAACAAGTTTGATCACACGTTCATTTTTTCTTTTTTTCAGCAAAAAGTGCATCAGGTTTACAATCACTAATAAATATAGATACGATCCTTTGCCTAATCAGAGTTAATTTAGTCATTATTGAGAATTCTATCATCTTCCCCAATCATTCCATCATTCTATTATTGTACAGCATGGGTGTCAAACTCACAATGTCACATGGCGTGTCTCAATGAATCGTGACTTTTTTGCCATTGACAGCAATCGGGGGCACAGCTTCGCTAGGATGCATCCGGCCCGCGGGCTGGCAGTTTGACACCCCTGTTGTAGGACGGGACAAAAGCAACGGATGGAAACTAATCAAGGAGAGAAGCAACCTAGAACTAAGAAACGTCCTGACAGTTAGAACAATTAACCAATGGAACAACCTACCTCCCTAAGCTGTAAATGCTCCAACACTGGAAGTTTTTAAAAAGAGACTGGACAGCCATTTGTTCAAAGTAATAGTAGTAATAGTAGTAGTAGTAGTAGTAGTAGTAATAATAATGATGATGATGATGATGTTGGAAGGGACCTTGGAGGTCATCTAGTCCAACCCCCTGCTCAGGCAGGAAACCGTATACCATTTCAGACAAATGTCTGTCCAGTCTCTTCTTAAAAACTTCCAGTGTTGGAGCATTCACCGTTTCTGGAAGCAGGTTGTTCCACTGGTTAATTGTTCTAACTGTCAGGAAGTTTCTCCTTAGTTCTAGGTTGCTTCTCTTTGGTTAGTTTCCATCTGTTGCTTCTTGTCCTGCCTTCAGGCGCTTTGGAGAATAGCTTGACTCCTTCTTTGTGGCAGCCCCTAAGATATTGGAACACTGCTATCATGTAGGGTTTCCTGCCTAGGCAAGGGGTTGGACTCGATGACCTTCAAGGTCTCTTCCAACTTTATTATTAATTCTTCTAATTCTAATTCTGTGTGAATGTATCAATGCAGTGCATGTTATCTCAGCTTACAGAGCTTGGATTCATTGAATGAGTTTACCAACAATGTAAATATTGCAGAATATACAGCCTCATGCCAAATAACTGAAGTCCATTTTATGCTGAAAAAACTACATTATTAATGCATATTAAATGGAAAACTATATTTAGATAGATTTTTACTCCAAAAGCACTTTATTAAAATAAATTTAATAAAAAAAAAAAATCTGATTTACATTTTAAAAAATCCAATTTCTTTATTATCCACTCAGTCTTGTCCACATTTCCAATATAAGTTGGAGGTAAATTTATACACTTTTCAATATTTTTCTGTTGATTTTCATATTCTTCAGCCTGTTTAGAGGTTTTAGCAATTGCATATTCATCTATTCTACACAAGTGAGAGTCAATTTATCTTCCCACAAATATCCATCACCTCAAAACCACTGTCATGCCTTTCTAGTTCTAAATTTCTCTTATTTCTGATCAACTTCCATTTCTTATTCCAACCGCACAGGAGACTACAAAGTCCAATTTCAAATTGGGCAAACCACATCTTCCCGTTTCCTTGGAAACTTGAAGAATGTGATATTTAATCCATGGTTTTCCCTTGCCATACAAACCTAGATTTATCTTCCAAAATTTGAATCAAGAAAGTCCACCTCAAATTCTTGAATGCCTTCTCTGCATCTTAGAAGATTGAAGAAGTTTGTTTTTCATTATATTCATACTTACTATGCTTTCCTGTTTTTTCCTAAAGTTATTTTCATTTTTCTTTCTTGTGAAGGTAATAATCTGGAGGAATATGAAGATTCCTGGGAACTATTCCAAATGATCACTCGTGGATACAATATGAAGAACCCTACAATTCAGATGGAAGTAGAAAGCCATGAGAAAAACCAGTCAAATTGCAATCAGGAAAGTTCATCTTCTGTTCATGCACCAATGAAAGGCTCTGTGGCCCAGCAGGGAAAAATAGAAAACAAATATATTGGAAAATGTATAAAACCATTCATGAAGAAATTAGATGTAAATAAACATGATCAAATCCAAATCAAAGGAGAAGATTATGTATGTAGAGACAATGGAAAAAATTATAAATGGACCTTGTCTCTTCCTCATAAAAATGGCTTCCGTACATCTCAAAAAAGGACCCATGCAGGAGAGAAGCCATATAAATGCATGGAGTGTGGAAAGAGCTTTATTAAGAACAGTCAACTTATTTACCATAAAAGGATCCACAGAGCAGAGAAAACTTACAAATGCATGGAGTGTGGGAAAAGCTTTAGTAAGAACAGTCAACTTACTTGTCACAAAATGATCTACATAGGAGAAAAGCCCTATAAATGTACAGAATGTAGAAAGAGCTTCAGCGAAAAGAGAAATCTTACTCTCCATAAAATGATCCACACAGGGGAAAGACCTTATAAATGCATGGAGTGTGGAAAGACCTTTATTCGTAGAAGTCGTCTTAGTTCACATACAAGGATCCACACAGGAGAGAAGCCCTATAAATGCGTGGAGTGCAGAAAGACGTTCACTTTTAGTACTTCTCTTACTTTGCATTCCCGGATCCACACAGTAGAGAAGCCCTATAAATGCATGGAGTGTGGAAAGACCTTTACTCAGAGCAGCAGTCTTACTTCCCATAATAGGATCCACACAGGAGAGAAGCCCTATAAATGCATGGAATGTGGAAAGACCTTTACTCAGAGCAGCAGTCTTACTTCCCATCAAAGTATCCACAAGCGGGAGATGTATAAATGCAAGGACGATGGAAAGAACTTTACTACAGACTGTCAACTTACATGTCATAAGAAGATCCACACAGAAGAGAAGCCCTATGAATGTATGGTGTGTGGAAAGAGATTCAGTGAACAGAGAAGACTTACTTCTCATAAAATGGTCCACACAGGGGAAAGGCCTTATAAATGTGTGGAGTGTGGAAAGACTTTTATTCAGAGAACTAGTCTTAATTTACATAAAAGGATCCACACAGGAGAGAAGCCCTATGAATGTATGGTGTGTGGAAAGAGATTCAGTGAACAGAGAAGACTTACTTCTCATAAAATGGTCCACACAGGGGAAAGGCCTTATAAATGCGTGGAGTGTGGAAAGACTTTTATTCAGAGAACTAGTCTTAATTTACATAAAAGGATCCACACAGGAGAGAAGCTCTATAAATGCACGGAGTGTGGAAAGACCTTTATTTGTAGAAGTCATCTTAGTTCACATACAAGGATCCACACAGGAGAGAAGCCCTATAAATGCATGGAGTGTGGAAAAAGCTTTACTTCTTGTAGTTCCCTTACTTTGCATTACCGGATCCATACAGGGGAGAAGCCCTATAAATGCATGGAGTGTGGAAAGACCTTTACTCAGAGCAGCAGTCTTACTTCCCATCAAAGGACCCACAAGCGGCAGATGTATAACTGCAAGGACAATGGAAAGAACTTTACTACAGACTGTCAACTTACAAGCCATAAGAACTACACAGAAGAGAAGCCCTATGAATGTATGGCGTGTGGAAAGAGATTCAGTGAACAGAGAAGACTTACTTTCCATAAAATGGTCCACACAGGGGAAAGGCCTTATAAATGCACGGAATGCGGAAAGACTTATATTCAGAGAACTCATCTTAATTTACATAAAAGGATCCACACAGGAGAGAACCTCCATAAATGCAAGGAGTGTGGAAAGAGCTTTTTATATAGTAATTCTCTTACTTCCCATTACAGGATCCATACAGGGGAGAGGCCATTTAAGTGCACAGTGTGTGGAAAGAGCTTCTATGAAAATTCTTCTCTTACTGTTCATAAACGAATCCACACAGGAGAGAAGCCCTATAAATGCATAGAATGTGGAAAGAGCTTCCCTAAGAACAGTGACCTTGTTTTCCATAGAAAGATCCACACAGGGGAAAAGCTACCATATACATGCATGGAGTGTGGAAAGAGCTTTATTAAGAACTCCCAATTTATTTACCATAGTAGGATACATACAGGGGAGAAGCCTTATAAATGCATGGAGTGTGGAAAATGTTTTTCTCTCTCTGGTAACCTTAACCACCATAAAAGGATTCACACAGGGGAGAAGCCTTATAAATGCATTGAATGTGGAAAGAGTTTTTCTACGAACAGTTATTTTAACACCCATAAAAGGATCCACACAGGGGAGAAGCCGTATAAATGTATGGTGTGTGGAAAAGGCTTTATTACAAACAGTTATCTTAACTCCCATAAAAGGACTCACACAGTGTAGAAGCCCTATAAATCTGTGAAATAAGGAAAAAGCTTCAAGAGGACCAGTGGCCAAATGTTCCATATACATCTGTTTAAATGTGAGGTTAATTGTTGAAATATATGCATTACCTAACTGCATTTACTGAATTGGCAAAGGGTTTTTTCAAGTATGAACTTCACAACTGAAAGCCCCAGAGACATGAATTTACTAATGGAAACCAAACGCTAGACATGTGGTGTTTTAATTATGAACAGTGGATTTTTGTAGGTACTGTCATTTAAAGGTCACCAATGCCAATACACATGAATAAGAACATAATTTTTTCTTTTATGTTTATCCCATTGTCAATTGGATCTTAATAAAGAAAGCCCAAATCCCCAATAAAACTTTAATTTTTCAGAGGAAGCATAGGGTTTTGTTGACAAAATGTCATTTCAGGCATACTATGGGAAAGGCATAAATCAGGAAAAACCTGCAGAATTTTTAGCTAAATATAAATGACCAAATTAAGTGTAATGCTAATGAAAATACCTTATGAATAGAATAGTTTAAGTAGCAATTGTTTTGCAGTTAAGCTTTGCATAGCTGTCAATCGAAGTTATATAATGACTTGCAAGTTGTTGAAACTGGAAACATCTTGGGATATTGTGCTAAATTAAAAGAATGTTCAAAAAGGCAACATTTGCTGACAGTGTAACATCAGATCCTCTAAATTATACTTAATACTACAAAAACTTCATTGGATTTACAGTCTCTACCTTGGTTATTCAATTTGGGCAAGGGACTCACTTGAGAATGTATCCCAGTATTGAGCTGAAAAATGATTGCTTTAAGAGGGATGTAATCAGGCAGACATTTAATAGGCGTTGCTTCCGCAAGAAGCAGAAGGAGCTGCATCTCCCTGAGGCATCTCTTCAAGACAAAACTTTTTAAATCTTTCTTCCTCTATAGCAGAAGTGAGAATAGGAACTTCCTGTGGAGTGTGAGGAGGAATATGAAAAAATAATCCAACTCTTCTGTCCACTGAAACACTGAGGCCTAAGTCAGCCAGTACAAATGCAGAAGCAGGGAACTTTTTATACCATTTACATATTGAACAATTGTATTTTTCTTTGTATTCATTATCTAGAAGTTGCCTTAAACTCTACAAAGGTCTGAAGTTTCCTAATCATATTTTCTGAGAGTGTGCTATTCAATCGCCAAATAAAAATCACTTCTTTTTTGCCTGCTGTGGTGTTTTAATATTATATTCTCTCTTCCGTAGTTGCTTTCCATGCTTTTACAGTTCCACGTTTTCTCCAGTCACAGATAAGAGCCTCGTGAGGTAAAATTTCTGGAACATCCACCACGTTCAGCTTTCCTCTCCAGCTTGGGGTGGCTTTTTCCTTCCTTTCAGCATCCTTTCTTTGGGCACAAGCAGCTGCTTGGCCTTCCCAGTGATCCTGAGGCACCCGGAGCCAAGAATTGGACAAGGGAAGCTGCGGGTACAGAAGCAGAGAACCAGAAACAGGAGAAATTTCCATTTTTCCAGTTGGGGCTTCCCTGGCAATCTTCTTTCCCTTCAGGCCGGAGTTTGCGACAACAGCAAGACATAAGTTGTATTTCCCAGAGAGGCTTCTGGTCCTCATCTTTTGACCACCTGGCCATTTCTGACAGGATTTTTTAGAGGTTTTTCCGATCTCTGCAGAACCTTCAGAGCAGTTGTTTTTGAGGTTAAGTGAGTCCAAATCCTCCAGGGAGATTTCTCTCCATCTCCACAGACGCTTCCTGGACAGGAAGATGGAGAAGCTGCCACCTCTGTAAACGCCGACACCTTTCTAGGGCAGGGAACCTTTCCTTCTACCATACAACCCATCAACCCTGTCCTCCCACTTCCCTCAGGCGCTCTCCGCTTTCCCGCCCTTTCGGGTAATTGTGTTAGTTCGCACAGAATCCAACAGGGAGTGCTCTCAGCCTCAGGTAGTAACTGCCCATGCGCGAGGCTCTTCTTTGGAACCAGGCACCCGGAGGGGTGAGTAGCTGCTCTTTCTATTCACCCCCTTCCTCCGCTGTGAGGCGGGGGCGGGGCTTTTGCGGAAGGCGCTGAGGCTGCCGGGAATTCTTGCGGGCACCCGGATATCGACGGGAGTCCCCAGTTCCTTGAGTGGCGGCTCTGCACGTGCAAAGGGCTTCCGCGCTGGAGGCGAGTGTGGAGAAAGGCCAAGTCTTCCCCCGGGGTGGGAGTCGCGGCCCCATGTTCCCTTTCCGCCCTTTCCCATGCACGGGCCCGGCAAGGGCCCGGGGGGGGGAGCAAAGGAGAGAAAGGGGGATCTTCCGAAGGGAGGGGCCGTTTCCCCTCACTAGGGGAGCCTCTGCATGGGGGGGAGGGGGTCTGCCGGCTCTGGGTGGAAGGCCGGCGCCCCGGGTAGGTGAGCCGGGATTGGGGTGTCGCTTCCCTGCCTTTCCCCCCCGACCTGAAAGTGCCTCTGCCGGCAGACAAAGGAGGGAGAGGCTGCTGGGAGGCAGGCGCAAATGGAGCTGAAACGCAGCTCCCAGTGCCCAGTTGCGCCGATGTTTCCCAAACCTCTTTGAAGTCTGGAAGTTGAAGTCCACACACCTACATTTGTCCGTCTTTGGAAAAGCGTGGATTAGGCTAAGAAGTGGGGGACGTGTTTGGCGGAGTTGCATGAATCAGAAGCTCATCTTAGGCTGTCAATGGTTCATTCATTTTGGTCTTCGTCCTCTGTGTATCGGATGGTGGCTTGTTAACTCAGCCTTCTCAAGTTCCCAAAGGGGTTTGGGCCAGAATAATTAACGGGGTTCTGATATCTAAAGTTTTACTAAATCTCCAATGGTTGATTTATTTTCTCATGAAATCAATTTATATAGCTCTCATTTCAATTGCTGTTTTCTGACCTGAGACATTTATTGTTTGTAGGATTGTTCTTAATTCACTTTTTGGAAATCATTAGAATAAACAACTGGGAAATAGAAATCCAAAGCGTATTTTAATTGTGTTTCTCCAGTATTTTGAATCTTTGGTAGAAGTTGATCAAGGGTTTATCAGAATATGTCCCAGATGAAGAGAAGTAAAAGTACCTAATGGGATTCTTCACTTTCTTGCCTGATATTAAAGGTTTTATAAGATTTGTTTCTTGTTATATTTTGGGGGGGAATGTATTGTTGTTAGTTAACTTAATCACTCTGATTTCCTTGTACTTTTTTTGGTTTCCCATTTTGGATATAGAAGCTGAAAATATTTAGTGCAGGATAGGTCATATCTTTCTCCATAGTAGTAACTGAGAGGGATCTCGGAATCCTAGTGGACAATCACTTAAATATGAGCCAGCAGTGTGCTGCAGCTGCCAAAACAGACAGCACAGTGCTAGGCTGTATTAACAGAGAATCAAGATCACATACAGTGTTAATATCACTTTATAATGCCTTGGTAAGGCCACACTTGGAATACTGCATCCAGTTTTGGTCACCACGGTATAAAAAAGATGTTGAGACTCTAGAAATAGTGCAGAGAAGAACAACAAAGATGATTAGGGGACTGGACACTAAAACATATAAGGAACAGTTGCTGGAATTGGGTATGTCTAGTTTAAAGAAGAGAAGGACTAGGAGTGACATGATAGCAGTATTCCGATATTTCAGGGGTTGCCACAAGGAGAGGGAGTCAAGCTATTCTCCAAAGCACATGAGGCAGGACAAGAAGCAACGGATGGAAACTAATCAAAGAGAGAAGCAACCTAGAACTAAGGAAAAAATTCCTGACAAAGCAATTAATCAGTAGAACAGCTTGCCTCCAGAAGTTGTGAATGTTCCAACACTGGAAGTTTTTAAGAAGAGACTGGACAACCATTTGTCTGAAATGGTACAAGGGTTTCTTGCCTGAGCAGGGAGTTGGAGCTACCAGAATATTCTATGAATTGAAAGGTGTTTGGAGATCCACAAGATTCCTCTGACCTATCTGGAATTTCCTTACAGGACAGACAAAGGATGCAGAAACAACCGTTAGCAAGTGAGGGAACTGGAAAAGGCCCCTCTGCTGTTGAGCCTGGCAGCTGTGGAAAGATCTGGGCAAGACCTGGGTAGAAGGTCTTGGAGGAGAAAACCATCATCCGTACAGAGATTCAGTCCTGGAACTTCAGAAACATCCAGTAGCAGGAAACTGAAGATCCCCGAGGATTTTGCAGCTGACTCCACAACTTTTATAGTCAATGGCTGAGGTTAGAAAAGCACAATAAAACCCAAATGTGGGACTTGGTTGTCCTGGAGCAGCTGTTGGCCTTTCTGCCCCCACAGATGGAAAACTGGTTGCAGGAGTGTGGAGCAGAGACCAGCTCCCAAGCGGTGGCCCTGGCGGAAAGCTTCCTCGTGAGTCAAGCAGAGGAGCAGAAGGAGCAAGTGGAATTTCAGGTGAGAGACCTGAATTTTGAATTTTTCACCCCTCCCTTCCCTACCTTTCTGCTCTTCATAATATGTGGCGATGTTTCACTAGTTCTTGCAGGACATTGTTCCATTATCCATTCTAGAAGACAAACCAGAGACAGCTGTTCCTTTCTTACATTCTAGGCTCATTGATTGATTTTGGGGCATTGAAGTTGTTTTCAGAGAACAAGAATCCACTTCATGTTGTGTGATGTCTTATTCAAGTCTTTCCCTCTGCAGACCAGAAATCCTATGAGAATCGGGAATCCATCAAATCCCCCTCAGGAGCTGTTTTTCAGGAGAGTCTATCAGGAATCCGCAACTCAGGACATCTCAGATGGTAATCCACCCATTCCCAAGAGAGGTCCCAGCTGTCTTACCTTCTCTATATCTCCTCTCCTGTAGAATGCTTCGTCCTATTTTATTAATTTTCCTTTTAAAAATTCTGTCATCCTCACAGGGAAGAACAAAATAAATTTGACTTCTTTTTATGGTGGTGCTGAAAGAGTGGTTGAAGCTGCAACTCAAGTAAGAGAGGTATAATAAAACATAAAATGTTCTCAGTGTTAGCATTTTCTTTGAAGGCTTCTCAGTAATAACTGAAATAATCACATTAACATCTTACAGTTTCTAAATCGCTTTGTTTATAAGAAAAATAATGGCATCAGGTTAAAAGATGAAGCAGACTGTTAAAATCCAAAGAGGGTGGGCAGATCCAGGCCCTTCAACTTTTAAAGGAATTTCTAATACTCCGATTTGTGCCTGGAATTTGGGCCCAAACAATCCAGCTTTGGAAAGGATGAGAAATGGTCTTCTCAAGCAGCTTTCCCTTTTTCAGCTATTGTGTTGGGGTAGAAGGAGTGGATTCCTTGTAGTCTGAGGAGCAGCAGAAACAGGGTTTGTGTGTCTTTGTCTATTGTCTACTTTAAAGAAGATTTGGAGTATGGATAAGATTGTTTGTTCTAGAGCAGGGGTAGGCAACCCAAAACACTTAAAGAGCCACTTGGACCCGTTTCCTACCAAAAACAAAACACTGGGAGCCGCAAAACCATTTTGATATCTAAAATGAAGATAACACTGCATATATCCTTTTTTACCTTTATTATAGGTGTGTGTGTGTTTGTTCTGTGTGTGTTTGTGTGTGTGTATGTATGTGTGTGTGTGTATATATATATGTATATGTATGTATGTATACACACACACACACACACACACACACAGGTAAAAAAAGGATATATGCAGTGTTATCTTCATTTTAGATGTCAAAAGGGTCTCCCTCTCTCTCTCTCTCTCTCCCTCTCTATCTGCCCTTGGTCTGCCACTCCTCTTCCCCCGCTCTCTTTCTTTCTCTCTCTCTCTTCCCCCCCTCTCTCTCCCTCTCTCTTTCTCTCTCTCTCTCTCTTTCTCCCCCCCTCTCTCCTATCTGCTGCTCACCTGACAAGCTTCAGGCTGTTGTCCAACAAGATCAGGGGTAGGCAACCTCGTCTCTTTTATGACTCATGGACTTCAACTCCCAGAATTCCTGAGTCAGCCTAGCTGGGCTAGCTAGCTCTCTCCTGCCCTTCCTGCTTCCTGCAGAGACGCAGCAAAGGGAGGAGCTCCGCCCAGTAAGCTTTTCAGCTCCTCGGAGAACACTGTGAGTGCACTCTTTTTTTTACACACACACACACACACACACACACACACACACACACACACATAAAAACACACAGAGAGAGAGAGAGAGAGAGAGAGAGAAGCAGGGAAGCGCAATTCCTCTCTCTGAAAGTTTGCGGCTCCGGAGCTTGCCGACCTGTGTTCTAGAGAGACTTACTCCCTGCATTTTCTTCTGCAAACACTGGTCCACTCTCCAGAGCTGAAAGTCTTGAATATGCACAGAGAGGCAGACCCAACAACAAGTGCACACAATTTCACAAACACACAGAGAGAGAGAGAGAGAGAGAGAGAGAAGCAGGGAAGCGCAATTCCTCTCTCTGTCTCTGTCTCTCTCTGCAAAGGCGGAGGAGGCTGGGAGCCGCAGGGGAAGGCTCAAAGAGCCGCATGCGGCTCCGGAGCCGCAGGTTGCCGACCTGTGTTCTAGAGACACCACAAGCCTTTTACTTAAATTGTTAAATGAACCAACACCACAGTCCCTGCATTTTCTTCTGCAAACACTGGTTTGATTGGAATGTGTGATAGGTGGGGATTCCAGTTGATTCTCTCCAGAGCTGAAAGTCTTGCTAATGGATGGGGACAGAGAGGCAGACCCAAACAACAAGTGTGATTAATTTCACTAAATGGCCTGAAATGTATATCTTTGCTTATCATCACTTGAACAATAGGCCACGTCTTGAAAATCCTCCTGATTTTTCTTCTGTTTTCTTCTCATTCAGGAGGGTCTTGTGTCCTTTGAAGAGGTAGCTGTGTATTTCTCCGATGAGGAGTGGTCTCAGCTGGATGCTGACCAAAAAGCCCTATATTGGGAAGTCATGCTGGAAAATCATAGGAACGTGGCCTCTTTGGGTAGGAATATGCTACTCCCCAGTCAGAGTGTTTGGGAATATGTTCTGTAATTAGATATATTAACTCTTTTTATTATTATTTTATTAAAGGAATTTTATAAGAATAAAAACAATACAAACTTTGACGTATAAATAAAGAAAATAACTGATTAATAAGAAAAAAGTATGATAACATTGAGACAAAGAATAAAAGAAGTTAAAATTTGTCCCCTGTTTCTAAGGTTACATCATCTTTGGTCCCCCTTTGCATAATTTATCCATTCTAATCTTTGAACACAAGTTTGATGACAGGATCATTTTTTTTTCAGCAGTCGGGGGTTTCCAATCACTAATAAATAGAGATACTATCTCAGAGTCAATTAAGTCATCATTGAGAATTCTGTCATCTTCCCCAACCAGTCCACAATTCTACTTAATAATAATAATAGTAGTAAAGTTGGAAGGGACCTTGGAGGTCATCTAGTCCAACCCCCTGCTCGGGCAGGAAAGGGCTTATTGTAGAGTCCTTCAGCTTTATGTGTATGTAGTCTCACTATGACTGTCATACTCAGAAACAATCTTCTATGAACTTTTCATTAGTGCCAACGTGAAGTGTTCTGATTTCACTTGGATATTAATCTTTAAAGTTCTCTGTATCACTGAATGTCTTTGAATCCAAATATTCCTAGCTTTTTTACAAGTCCACTAAAATATGACAAAACGATCCTTTGTCTTGTCCACATTTCCAGTGTAAGTTTGAGGTACATTTATACACGTTTGAATATTTTTCTACTGATTTTCACATTGCTCAGCCTATTTAGAGGTTTTAGCAATTACATATTCATCTTTTCTATGCAAGTGAGATTCAAATTCCACTTTATGTTGTTGAATACTATACTTCCCTTTATCTACCTAGAGTCTTTCTGATAACAAAAAATACTGACAGTTACATGTCTATGGAGATTCTCAGTCATCCAGGTCATACTTGTCCCATAGGTACTTTTTCAAGAGATAACTGGACTTCCTTGTGAATAGAATAGAACAGAATAGAATAGAATAGAATAGAATAGAATCTGGAAGAGACCCTGGAGGTCTTCTAGTCCAGCCTCCCGCTCAAGCAGGAGAACCTATAACATTTCAGACAAGTGACTGTCTAGCCTCTTCTTAAAAACCTCCAACTTTTCATTCTCCAAAACTTTTCATTTCTCTTTTCTTTTTGAAGGTAATAATGGGAAGGAAAATGAAGATTCCGGGAAACTATTCCAAGTGATCAGTCGTGGATACAATACAAAGAACCCTACAATTCTAATGGAAGTAGAAAGCCATGAGAGAAACCAGTCAAATAATTGGAAACAGGAAAGTTCGTCTTCCATTCATGCACCAATGAAAGCATCTGTGGCTCAACAAGGAAAAACAAAGAACAAATATATTGGAAAATGTATAAAACCATTCAAAGACAAATTTGATGTAAATGAACACAATCAAACCCAACCCAAAGGAGAAGATTATATATCTAGAGACAATGGGAAAACTTACAAATGGACCTTGTTCCATACATCTCAAAAAAGGACCCAGGCAAAAGAGAAGCCACATAAATGCAAGCAGTGTGGGAAGAGCTTTGTTAAGAACCATCAACTTATCTACCATAAAAGGATCCACAAAGCAGAGAAAACATATAAATGCAAGGAGTGTGGGAAAAGCTTTACTAGTAACAGTCACCTTACATGTCATCAAATGACCCACACAGGGGAAAAGCCTTATAAATGCATGGAGTGTGGAAAGAGCTTTACGAACAGCAGAGAACTTACTTCACACAAAAGGATCCACACAAGAGAGAAGCCCTACAAATGCACAGAGTGTGGAAAGTGCTTGAGCTCACTCAGAAATCTTTCTGTACATGAAACGATCCACACAGGGGAAAGGCCTTATAAATGTATGGAGTGTGGAAAGACCTTTATTCATACGACTCATCTTAGTTCACATATAAGGACCCACACAGGAGAGAAGCCCTATAAATGCATTCAGTGTGGAAAGAGCTTTACTCAGAGCAGCAATCTTACTTCCCATGAAAGGATCCACACAGGAGAGAAGCCCTATAAATGCATGGAGTGTGGAAAGAGCTTCACGTTTAGTACTTCTCTTACTTTGCATTATCGGATCCATACAGGTGAGAAGCCATATAAATGTATGGAGTGTGGAAAGAGCTTTACTCATAGGAGCAGTTTTGCTTGCCACAAAAGGATCCATACAGGGGAGAAGCCCTATAAATGCCTAGAGTGTGGAAAGAGCTTCCCTAAGAGCACTGACCTTATTTTCCATAAAAGGATCCACGCAGGGGGAAAGCCATATACATGCCTGGAGTGTGGAAAGAGCTTTATTAAGAACTCTCAACTTATTTACCATAGTAGGACACATACAGGGGAGAAGCCATATAAATGCATGGAGTGTGGTAAGGCTTTTATTACAAACAGTTATCTTAACTTCCACAAAAAAACCCACACAGGCGAGAAGCCTTATAAATGCATGGAATGTGGAAAGAGTTTTTCTACAAATAGTTATCTTAACACCCATAAAAGGACCCACACAGGGGAGAAGCCCTATAAATGCCTGGAGTGTGGAAAGAGCTTCACTTGTAGTACTTCTCTTACTTTCCATTACCAGTTACATAAAGGGCAGACACATAAATGCATGGAATGTGGAAAGAGTTTTTCTACAAACAGTTATCTTAATATCCATAAAAGGACCCATACAGGGGAGAAAGCATATAAATGCATGGAGTGTGGAAAGATTTTTTCTACGAACAATTATCTTAACAAACATAAAAGGACCCATACAGGGGAGAAGCCGTACAAATGTATGGTGTGTGGAAAAGGTTTTATGATGAGCAGTCATGTTAAATACCATAAAAGAATCCATACAGGGGAGAAGCCACATAAATGCATGGAATGTGGAAAGAGCTTTATTAAGAACTACCAACTTATTTACCATAGTAGGACACATACCGGGGAGAAGCCATATAAATGCATAGAGTGTGGAAAATGCTTTTCTGTCTCTAGTAGTCTTACCCGCCATAAAAAGACTCACACGGGGGAGAAGCCTTATAAATGCATTGATTGTGGAAAGTGTTTTTCTACGAAGAATTATCTTAACACCCATAAAAGGATCCACACAGGGGAGAAGCCGTATAAATGTATGGTGTGTGGAAAAGGTTTTATTATGAATAGTTATCTTAACTCTCATAAAAGGACCACACAGTGTAAAAGCCCTATAAATCTGTGAAATGTGGAAACATCTTCAAGAGGACCAATGGGTGAATGTTCCATATGCAGACACATTTGGACGATAATATGTTTAACTGTTAGGTTTAATTGTTGAAATATATGCATTTCCTAATTACATCTACTGAATTTTTTGACTCTGACTTTCACAATTGGAAGCCCCAGAGTGATGAATTTACTAATGGAAACAAAATGCTATGCATGTGGTGTTTTAATGATGAACAGTGGATTATTTTAGATACTGTCATTTGAAGGCCGTCAATGCCATTTCATTTTAAAAAAAGAGAACATCTTTTTTTCTTCATGTTTATCCCATTTCCAATTGGATCATAATAAAGAAAGCCCAAATCCCCAATGAAACTTTATAAAAGTTTAATTTTTGAGAGCAAGCATCAGGCTGAGTTAGCAAAATGTCATTCCAGGCATACTATGGGAAAAGCATAAATCACGAATGATGTCAGATGCCTATCTTTGCTTTCTTTGAAGCTTGCTAGCAACTGCCATAACTAGGAAGAAGGGGACACTTGGCAGGGGAAGAGCACTGGAAGCGGATTGTTATGAGAATTTGGGGAGTATGGATATGAACAGGAGCCAGTGGTGCCAAACTGAGCTATCTTCCTGCCCTCAAGGCCATCAGCCCTGGGAAAGGAATTATATCTGCTGGTGAGGCATCAGGTTGCTAAAAGATTGAACCAGGATTGGATTGGACTGATCTAGCCAAGGGAAGGGGTTTGGACATTGGAGATTGCTTTCAATATAAGTTTTTTGCGCAGTTTTCTTCAGAGCTTGCCTTGCTTATGCTGCACTTGGTATCTTTAGTAAAAGTACCTTTTCTCTAACATCCATGGAATCAAGGCTCATTCTTTCCTAGGGAATAAACTGGCCAGTCTGACAAAAGAGTTGCAGAAATAATCACTAAATATGAATTATCAAAAAAGTGTGATGCTAAAGAAGATACCTTATGAATAGAATGGTTTAAGTAGCCATTGTTTTACAGTTAAGCTTTTTACAGCGGTCAGTAGAAGTTATATAATGAATTGGAAGATGTTGAAACGGAAAACTTCTTGGGATATTGTGCTAAATTACAAAAATGTTCATAAAGGAAACTGATGTGACAGTGTAACATCAGATCCTCTGTGACTTATGCTTGATCCTACAAAAACCCCACTGCATTTACAGTCTTCACCTCTATATTTAGTTTGGAAAAGGTGCTCAGCTGAGAATGTATCCCAGTATTGGAAAATGATAGATCTAGGAGGGATGGGATCAGGCAGACATTTAATATGTATTGCTTCTACAAGCAGAAGAGGCTGCATCTCCCTGATGCATCTCTTCAAGAGAAAACCTTTTAAATCTTCCTCTATAGCAGAAATGAGAATGGAACTTCCGGACTGTGAGAACGAATACGAAAAATAATCCAACTCTTTAGTCCATTGTGAAAAACAGCTAAGTCAACCAGTGTGAATGGAGAAGGAGGGAATTTCTTTCGGTCAAAGTCCTGTCATGATGAGATAGAATAATCACATAGATAATTAGAGTGTGAAAAAAGTTTCTGGAAGAGATCCTCTCGCACAAAAAGGAGCCAGAATGACAAAAAGCCCCTGAAATGCATGTGCAAAAGACTTTCCAAGCAGAAGGACCATATTTTACCTTTCTATGGTGAGATGAGGGCTAAGAAAAAGTCTACATTTAATTTAAATGAAAATTTATATCAGTGGTGCTGTATACAACAGCTGCAGTCTCTTCTTCACTAAGAGTTTGTTGTATACAAGGGGAAAGCTCGCAACGAGGGAAAAATGCAATTTGTGGAGATCCAAGTATTGGTAAGAGACAGAGGTGAAATAACTGCAAGAAAAGAATGAGACCCCCATGGAAGTGCGCTTCATGCAGGTGGCCAAGGTTCAGAATTCTCCAAAGCAGCTCATGTATTAGAGGATTATGCATGGGAAGGGGAGAGGAAAGCCCCTTGACAAAGAGAGAAGATAGAGATAAAAATAGATTCCGTGTTTCTCCAAAAATAAGACCAGGTCTTATAATTTTTTGGGGGGGGGGGGCAAAAGATCCATTGATTAGATCTTATTTTGGGGAAATTTCTTACATACAGTAGGTGAGTGCGCATAAGCATAAGTATAAACAGCGGGGCGTTGCCTTCGCATGGGGTGGAAATAGTTTCAATGTGCGGCGGTAATTGATCCAACCTCAGAGTGTTGGGGCGGACCATCTACTGGTTCTAAGAGTTCAGGGAAGGGGTGCGCATGCCATTCATGTTCCAATCCAGCCCCTGCGGCCCTTGGGCGAGGGGAAAGGGGGGGCAGTCAGGCAGATGCTCCTCTGGGTGGAGCAGTGGTTCTTTGCCCCACGGATGCTAGGGGGCTATCTTCCTGGTCTGGCACTATCGCCCAGTTGCTCTCCCTTCTCCCAAGTATTTCTTTCCTAATCTGCTTTCCAGCTCCATCATGTTTCTCTGTCTCCGTCACTTTTCTCCGTCTCCGCATGCAGAGAAACAAAAGTTTGTGGGGCTAAAAAAATAAAAAACTTCAATCAGACCTTCCAATGTCGCAAAATCTTTTTTTTTTTTTCACGAGAAATTGGAAGGTCTGATTGAACTTTTTTAGTTCCACAAACTTCTTTTGTTTCCCTGCATGTGGAGGTAGAGAAACATGACTGAGACAGAGAAACATGACAGCTGGAAAGGAGGTTAGCAAAGAAATGCTTGTGGGAAGCTTCCTGTTGTGCCTTTGCCTCTGCCTTGGTGCTCATTCTGCTAAACTTCACTTCTATATGGGTGATTGATTTAGCGAAGTAAACGCATGAGAGAAAGGTGGGCACTTTAGTTGATGCAGAATTGGAAGGATCCACATTCTGCATTAAGTAAACTTTAAACAAATTTATACAATGTGGCAGCGAAAATCTGCCAGCGGGTAAAAAACCTTGTTTTTTTGAGATGCCAGACTAGCGTGAATTCATGTGCCTCCAATCCCTTTGCTTGTTGCAAAGCCAGATTGGAGCCCTTGGGCTGCTAATTTCAGACAATTTTAGTCCAAAAGCAAAGTGAATGGTTGCCACCCAATCAATCTCTGGGGGGCTTCGTTTCCAAAGACCCTCTGCACAGGCTCCAGACAAACCGAGATCGAGGACTGAAAAAGCAGCAATAGGAGTGAAGGGCTGTTCAAAGGGGGAAGAAGGAGAAAGTGGGAGAAGCCATTGAGCAGGCGAGGTGTGACAGGTGTCAGGGTGTGATAGGTCTGGCTGCAGGGGCTTATTTTGAGGTAGGGCTGATATTAGGCCCAACATTAAAAATGAACCTAAGTTCTTCAGTTTGGGGTAGGTCTTATTTTGGGGGGGAAACAGTAGATCAAGCAAGACAGAAATAGCTGCTAACCTGTGGTAGGATAGGATAGGACAGGACAGGACAGGAGCTGGAAGGGATTTTGGAGGTCTTGTAGTCCCGCCCCCCCACTCAAGCAGGAGAACATATACCATCTCAGACAAGTGACTGTCTAATCTCTTCTTAAAAACCTCCAGTGATGGAGCACCCACGATTTCTGAAGGCAAGGTGTTCCACTGGTTAATTGACCTGTTAGGACAGTGGTTCTCAACCTTTTTAATGCCACGACCCCCAACTGGTCGTAAGTCGAGGACTACCTAACCGTTCGTAAGTTGAGGACTACCCAACCGGTCGTACATCGAGGACTTTCCCTGCTTGGGAGCACCGCACATGCGTGGTGCCGCCCCCTGCGCCGGCCAAGGTGTAGCTGGCAAGTGGCAGAGATGGAGCAGACCGACCATCGGCTGGGCCACCAGCTGGCCCAGCCCGAGGTAAGGCACCTGCTTGGCCCCACGCGCAACAGCAACCCTTCCTGCACCTGCCGGCCTCCCATCTCCCACCTCTGGCCCTCTTTTACTTACATTTTTAGTAGTTGCTCAGCAGGGAGGGGTGGAAACTTCCAGACAGCTCGCCTTGGCTGCAGACAACTTGCAGCACCGTTTCCAGAATGGGAGTTTTGGCGGGCTCAGCAGGGCAGAGACAGCCTGGACAATTCCTATTGGCTTTTGAAAGCCAATAGAATTAGACTCTATTCAAGAGAGTCTATTCTATTGGCTTTCAACAGCCAATAGAATAAAAGGGAGTAGCACAGCTAAGGAAAAGGGGGAAAGAAATGGCGGACTGCGTTGTTTGGCAACCCCCGTGAAATGGTCGTTTGACCCCAAATAGGGTCGTGACCCACAGGTTGAGAACTGCTGTGTTAGGAACTTTCTCCTTAATTACAGGTTGCTTCTCTTCTTGATCAGCTTCCAACCATTGTTTCTTCTCCTGCCCTCTGGTGCTTTGGAGAATAATTCAACCCCCTCTTCTTTTTTGCAGCCCCTCAAATACTGGAATCCTGCTATCATGTCACCCCTATTACTTCTTTTCTTTAGAGTAGCCAAACCCAAATCCTGCAGATGTTCTTCATATGTTTTAGTTTCTAGGTCTTTGATTATCTCTTAGTTGCTCTTATCTGAACTTTTTCCATGGCCTCAACATCTTTTCTGTAGTATGGTGACCATAATTGTTTGCAGTATTCCATGTGTAGTCTTACCAGGGTTTTACAAAGTGGTAGTAATACTTTGCGTGATCTTGATTTTATGCTTCTGTTTATGCAACCCATGATTGTGTTACCTTTTTTGGCGGCGGCTGCACATTACTAGCTCATAGTCAAGTGATCTACTAGAACTCTAAGATCCCTCTCACAGTTACTATTTTTGAGCCAGGTCTCACCTAATCTGTATATCTCTCATTTTTCCTGCCTAAATGTAAAACTTTGCTTTTCTCCACATTAAAACTTATTTTGTTGGATAGGGCCCATTGTTCAAGTTTGTCAAGAACTTTTTGAATCCTCAACTTGTCTTCTGGGGTATTGACTATTCCTGCCAGTTTAGTGTCATCTGCAAATTTGATGAGTTTCCCTTCTATTCCCTCATCTAAGTCATTGATGAAGATATTGTACTGGGCCTAAGACAGAGCCTTGTGGTACCCCACTGCTTATTTGTCTCCGTGTGGATATAGTACCATTGAGGTCTACTTGTTGAGTACAGTTTGTCAGCCAGCTACAAATCCATCTGGTGGTGATGTTGTCTATTCCACCTTTTTCTAGCTTACCAAGCAGTAGATTGTGGTCTACTTTGTCAAACGCCTTACTGAAATGTAAGTATACTATGTCCACAGCATTTTGCTGGTCTACTAATTTGGCCACTTTATCAAAGAAGGAAATAAGATTGGTTTGGTATGATTTGTTTTTAACAAACCCATGCTGGCTACCAGTTATAACTTTTTTTGCTTCTAGTTGTCTGCAGATCTGTTTTTTCAGTACTTTTCCACTATCTTCGCAGGTACTGATGTTAGACTGATTGGTTTCCTGGGTCTGTTTTTTTCCCTTTCTTGAAGATAGGAACCATATCAGCCCTTTTCCAATGCTCAGGTACTTCCCGTGCTATAAGATTTTTGAAACATATGGTGCAATTGTTCTGAGATAATATCTTCCAGCTCCTTCAGACCTCTGGGATGTAATCTGTCACGTCCTGGTGATTTATATTTGTCAATGTCGGAAAGGCGTTCCCTTACAATTTTCTTGCTTAACAGAAAGAGAGTAAAATAAGCAAGGTCAGGTTAGCATTCAGTTTACAAGTAAAGAGTGGGAGTTTAAGTGTGTGTAATAAAAGTTTTTGTGGGAAAAACAATTGCTGTCTTTGCATCTGCTTACTGTACAATAATAAGAAAAGACCTAACCTAATAATTGTTAATAAGCAAATATAATTGAGAGGATTTTGAGCCTGAGTTTACACGTCCTGCGGGGTTGCAGCTGTTTATTCAAATATTACTGCTGGATGATTCTGTGTCAAAATGGAGAGAAGGCACCAATTCCAATTTTCTGCCAGTTATTGTCCATGTTTCATTACAAAAATGGAACAGAGTGTCAGTCAAAGAAAAATAGACAATTATTGTACTTTTCATTAATGATCTAGCAACATCCCAGTTTCCTTAAATCAGGAGTGTTCAAACTTGGCCTTTTTATGATTTTGGACTTCAACTCCCAGAACTCCTTAGCCAACGTGCCTTGTTGAGGGATTCTGGGAGTTGAAGTCCACAAGTCATAAAAAGGCCAAGTTTGAACACCCCTGCCTTAAATTCTACAGAGAGCTTTACTAAGAAATTTCCTGAGGGTGTTTACTATGCAGTCCCTAAATAAAACACATTTCTCCTCTTCTTTTTCTCCACTCAGTATTTTAATGATATGTTATCTTTTCCATAGTTGCTTTCCATCCTTTTGCAGTTCCAACCTTTCTCCAGTGACAGGTAAGACGCCGCTTTCCCCTTTTCATTTCAAGGAGCCTCGTTGTGAAGTGAAATTTCTGGAAAATCCTCCAGTTTCAGCTTTTCCCCCACTTTGGAGCGGTTTTTTCTTTCCCTTCAGTGTCCTTTCCTGGGTCCAAAGCAGCTGCTCAGCTTTCCCGGTAATTCTGAGACATCTGGAGCCAAAAATTGGACAAGGGCAGCTGCAGATACAGAACCAGAGAAATAGAAATACATTTTCCCAGTTGTGGCTTCCCTGCCCATGTCTCATCTTCCTCCCCTTCAGGCGAAGTTCACAACAATAGCAAGACACAAATAGTGTTTCCGAAAGAGCTTCCTGGTCCTCGTCTTCTGACCGCCCCTCAGTTTCTGAGAGGATTTGGGCCCATTTTGAGGCCAATCTCTGGGGAGCCTTCAGGTCGAGTATTCTTGAGGGAAGCGAGTTGAAATCCTCTAGATATTTCTTTTTCTATGTCCACAAATGGTCCCTGGATAGGAAGATGGAAAAGACGCCGCCTCTGGAGATATCAAAGCCTTTGCTTTTCCCATACCCAAGACGCGCTCCTCTTTCCCGCCCTTTCTAGTACTGCTGACACTTCGCGCAGAGTCCACCAGACGGCGCTCTCAGCCTCAGGAGGGAACTGGGCATGCGTAGGATTCATCCACCAGGGCAGAACACCCGCGTTACCCGGAGAAATCGTAGGAAGAGGCTGCTCTTTCTCTTCCCCCCTCCCTCCTCTGAGAGGCGGGGGCGGAGCATTGACCGGAGGCGGAGCCCGACGAGACTCCCGATTTACACGAGTGGCGGCTCTCCCCGTGCAAAGCGGTCCCGCGCTGGAGGCGAGCTTGGAGACGGGTGAAGTCTTCCCCCGAGGTGGGAGTCCGGGGTCCCATCTTCCGCTGCCGCCCTTTTCCATGCAGCGGCTCGCATGGGGGAGGGGAAGCAGAGAAATGGTGGTCGCCAGAAGGGAGGGGCCGTTTCCTCCCATTTCAAGGGGTAGCCTCTGCATGGCGGGTGGAAGGCGTGGCTGGCCCGAAGTCCCCGTGCCTGCTCCGGTTGGGACCCCGGGTGGAGGACCGGGGCTGGGGTGCTGCTTCCCCCTCCTCTCCCCACGACCTCCAAGGGGCTCTGCTGGCAGAAAAAGGACGCAATCGGGGCTGAGACGCAACATTCGCACCCGGTGCCCGGTTGGGCTGCTGTTTCCCAAACCTCTTTCAAACCTGGGAGTTGAAGTCCATATTTATCTTCATTTGTCCGTCTTTGGAAAAGTGTGGATTAGGCTAAGAGGTGGGGAACGTGTTTGTCGGAGTTGCATGAATCAGAAGCTCATCTTAGGCTGTCAGTGGTTCATTCATTAGGGTGTTTCGTCCTCTGTGTATCGGACGGTGGCTTGTTAACTCAGGCTTCTCAAGTTCCCAAAGGAGTTTGGGCCAGACTGATTAATGGGGTTCTGATGACTAAAGTTTTACTAAAAGTTCTAATGTTGATTTAACTCTTCTTTGAAATCATTAGAACAAATAACCAGGCATTTGAAATCCAAAACATAATTTAAATGTATTTGTCCAGTAGTTTGAGTCTTTCATAGAAGTTGATCAAGAAGGATTTATCAGAATATGACCCAGCTGTTAAAGTTCAAATACCTAATAGGATTCCTCACTTTCTTCCCTGATCTTAGTGGTTTTATAAGATATTCTTCTTGTTATATTTTTGGGGGTGGGGTGGGGGATTGATTAACGCTTGTTAACATAGTTACCCTTGATAAATATACATTAATATGATAAATCTTCAGTCAGAAATACAGATGGTGAGAGTCAGGAAGAGATTAAGGAAGTAAGATAACCATATAGGTAAAAATAGCTGGGTTTGAGAAAGGAAGAAGAAAGCTATAACAATATATAGGAAATGGCTAGTCAGGAAGTATAGGAAAGCATGCCAAATAAGATAAGAAGAGAGGCACAATGAATGGAGAACAGGAAAAGAACTTATTGTTTAAATATATCTGAGTTTAAAAATAACCATAAGAAAATATTTTTTCTTATTCTTATTGTATAAGTGAATATGATTTAGTATGTTATCAGGAAATGTGTATAGGCGGACGGAAAGAGTGTAACCTCATACTACCTCAGCCAATGGGGAAAGAGGAGGGCTGTAGCGGCCGGTGATAGGGATGAATAAAAGAAGGAGATATTTTGGGTTAAAACTTTGGAGAGAACCAAGCTTTGATAGCTTCTCTCCCCGCTTATTGCAATAAACGAAACAAAAGGCCTTCACTGTGTCTTGGCTGGTTATTGGTCAGGCGAGCTTGCCTCTGGTCACGAAGGAAAGTAGCCAGGAGCACATAACAGCCTTGGGGGCTCCTCCGGGATTTGCATCCGTTCCATCTTTGGCAGCCGGGGATATTCGAAAGGGGAGTGCGCACCTGGGTAAGTTTTTCCCAGCCCTAAAGGTCGGATTGCCCCTGCTCAAACAAGGAGGAATTGGAGATCCCGAGATGAAAAGCCAGGACCCAGTGAAAACCTAAGGGAAAGTCGGCCGACCTAAGGAAGGACTTCAACTCAGCCTGACAGGTAAGATACCAGAGGGGTATCTGTATATCAGAGAGGTGTTAATGGGCAATAAGAGTTTGAAGAGGAGGGACGCCTCCCCACCAGTGTGCCGGCCAATAAGGGAAAAAAAAAAAAAAAGGAAAGGTATTTACATTCTGGAATGAACCCCCTTAGGGAGATGGGAATCCTTTAGGGAGAATGTTGAAGTGTTTTAAGTCAATGCTTTAAACAAGGCATTTGAACAAAGGAAGGATGATACATTACAGTATATACCTGGCCTAAGTACATGTTTGGCCAGCCAATAAATTAAATTGGGCTTCTCAGCTTAGCTTAGAGCGATGGGGAATGGATAGGCAGTGGTTAAAGTCTATCAGAAACGCTCCTTGCGTTTCCCATTGCCTAGAGAACAAGCTACAAGCCCTAAAAAGAGTAAAAGTGGAGATTTAAAGTGGAAATGATGTTTAATGGTCTGTGTGTTTGTGTGTTTGTATTGACTCATTTCTAAAAACCTGGGGGAGGGGAGGGAGAGACCCTCTAACAGTAATATACAAAACAACAAGGTCTTAATGATTGTTTTGCCTGGGGTGAAGCATTTGGAATTTTTTGTGTCTGGTGTAAAAGCAAGAAAGGGTGAAGAAGGGTAGTTTCTTAGTAATTAGAAGAACAATGGAAGGTGTTAAAAGAATGGAAATAATCAAATGGAAGAGAGGGAGAGCGAGAGAAAGGAGCTGTGTGAAGTTTTATGCTTGGCCAGGATGAAAGGCGAGATCTCTGATCCGCTATTTTGTGTGAAAGAGTTAAGTAGAAAGCTATGTATTTCTTGAGGTTCCTATAGTTTGGAAGGTAACAAGAGAGGAGAAAACCTCTCTCCAAGGGGGGGGGAATTTTCCCCCCTAACAGCTTTTGAAATCAGGCAATCTAGGAAAGAATTGCCCAAACTAATAGAAGATCCTATTGAAGTAGGAAAACAGGTTAGAAATGTTTTTAGGACCAATGCAAAGCATGGGAAGGTATTAGGGTACAAATGCAGAAATTAGACAGATGGAAAACTAAAACAATAAAAGATTTATTAGCGGTAAAAGAGGCTCAGAAAGTATATGTGAAGAGAGAAGAGGAGAGAGATAAACGTAAGATAAGATAAAATTCATGGCTCAATTATTGCAAACAGGCCAGCAAAGAGGAAGAGTAATTAGGAAAGGCAGGCTGGGGGTGAGGACAGCCAGTTGGCACCAGGGGATATAAATCTCTAGGAGAAAAATTTTCCCCAGTCTTTAAATAAATAAACAAATGTGCCTGCTGTAAGGAGGAAGGACACTGGGAAAATGAGTACGGTACCTTAAGAGGAAGGAGGGGGAAGAACTAGCACATTTGGTGAACTTTGAAGATTAGGGGAGTCAAGGGACAAAACTGTTTTTGGGTCCAGCTTTCCAGGAACCCCTGATGACTTTGAAAGTTGGACCAGAGAATGAAGACATTGTGTTTTTGGTTGATTCTGGAACCACCAGATCCACATTGAACTTCATACCAAAAGGATTGAAAATTGGACAAGGAAAAATTAGGGCACAAGGCATAGGTGGGCATATAGTGGAAGCTAGAAAAGTGAACCCACTATAGTTAAGTCTCAAGAAAAAGAGCCTGGGGTATGGTGTGATTTTGTATTGGTTGAAGGGAGCTGTAATTTGGTTGGAAGGGATTTAATTGGTAAATTGGGGATTGTTATTATGGGGAATGAAAGGGAAATAATAGTAAACATTATGGCCTTAAGTGAGGAGGCTCAAAGAAAAGTGAACCCCTCAGTTTGGGCCAAGGAGGGGAATAGGGGAAGGGTTCAAATTAAACCCTTAAAAGTAACTCTTAAACAACCAGGAGAAGCTGTACATCAGAAACAGTATAACATTACATTGGAAGGAAGAATGGATTTAAAACCTATGGTGGAAGGGCTATTGAAGGGGGGTGAAATTTTTGAGCAATCCTTTTAAAAATGTTTAGTTTGTTACTTTTTTAACCCAAGAATTTCTGCCTTGGAAAAGTAAGAGATGCAGAAAGAAGAAGAAAGAAGAAGAAGAAAAGGGGGGGAGGCAGTTTCTGTCTGCATGTTTGTTTGTGTGTATGTTTTTTTTAAAGAACAGAAATTGGGTAAAATTTCCTGACTGTAAGGATAATTAATCAGTGGGATAATTGTCTCCAGAAACTGTGGATGCTTAATTATTGGAGGTTTTTGGGAGGAGGTTAGAAATTGATAGGATCTGAAATGGATAGAGTTTCCTGTTTCAGTAAGGGGTTGGACTAGAGGACCTCTAATGTCCCATCCAACTCTGATATTCTGTTTTTGTATGTGTGGCATGCTTCAGTGATTTTCCTTTGCATTTTAGTTTGGATTTATCCTTAATAATGCATTTGAGGCTATTCTTGTCAAAGGAACAATCTTATGATGTTTTATTTAACATCTGATAAATATGTGTCTTTGGAACTCCTTGCTACTGCAGAAAAGATGATTAATTGCTGCATACTGTGTGTCTACAATTTGTTTTCCTTTTCCATGGAGCCAAGGAGGGGGAGGGAAATCTTTATAGAAAACCAATTTGGTTTCAGGGTTATAGCCACAGGCTGCAAGGCTGGATTTGAGTTCAAATCCTGCTTTGGCCATGAGGGTTGGCTGAGTGTTTTGGGGCTGGTTTATTTTTGTTCAACCCTAGGAGGAAGGTATTGGCAAGCCATTTCTGTAAATGTTATGGCAATTTTCCTCCTGAGGGCTGTTTCAAGCAAAAGTTTTGTATAAATTTTTATTCTGTCTGGTTTAATGAGTGGGGGAAGGGGGAGACAATCTTTTGTCTTCTTAGCTATCTTTGATGTGCTGACACAAGAGTGATTTGAATGTTATTTGCCTGAGACAAAAGGCATTCCAGAAATGTTGGCCCAATGCTAATTGGTGAGCCTATGTGCTTTACCTTTTAAAATCCTGAATGTGTTATTTACAATAAGTTTATTGAGTTATATTTTTGTAACATGGTATCCAATCAGGGTGAAAGGGGGAGAAGAAAGAAAAATGTGACAATTTTTGATAGAGCTTCCATGGACAAGTGTAGTCTATCTGATACAGGACAAAAGATTTTTTTCTTTCTTTTCTTTCCTCCCCTTTTAAGCTGTGGAAGCAAATACATTTTTATGTAGCTTCCCAATTTTGTAAGAACTTATTCTGGGAATTATAAAGAAATGGGAAAGCAACTTTTTGGCAGAAGAAAGGATTGAGGGTGTCTAGCAAATAAAGCCCAATTGGTATGAAAGGATGTAAAATATCTAGAATATATTATAGAAGGGGAAAGGAGGGTAGATAGTAAAAGGATTAAGGATATAGATTTATAATTACCAAACAACAAAAATAGTCTTAAGGGGATTCTGTGGTTATCACAAGGTACTGCAAGAATGGTGATCCAAAAACTATATGAGGGGAAATATTGGGGAATTAAAGCATAGGTAGAAATGTATTTGAAATTCTATGCTACCCTTGGAATTTATGAGATAGCCCAAAGGGCTACAGAGGGATGTTTGATATGTGTTGTTGTTGTTGTTAATTGCGAAGTCGTGTCCGACCCATCGCGACCCCATGGACAACGTTCCTCCAGGTCTTCCTGTCCTCTACCATCTTCTGGAGTCCATTTAAATTCACACCTACTGCTTCAGTGACTCCATCCAGCCATCTCATTCTCTGTCGTCCCCTTCTTCTATTGCCCTCAATCTTTCCCAGCATTAGGCTCTTCTCCAGTGAGTCCTTCCTTCTCATTAGGTGGCCAAAGTACTTGAGTTTCAACTTCAGGATCTGGCCTTCTAAAGAGCAGTCGGTTGATCTCTTCTAGGACTGACCGGTTTGAACGCCTTGCAGTCCAAGGGACTCGCAGGAGTCTTCTCCAGCACCATAGTTCAAAGGCCTCAATTCTTTTGCGCTCAGCCTTTCTTATGGTCCAACTTTCACAGCCATACATTGCAACTGGGAAAACCATGGCAACCATGGTTTGATATGTAAAAGGGTTAATAAAGGGTTAAGGCTCCCAAAGGAGGGAGACAAATAGCTAAATATAGAACAAGTACTGGGGTCTCTGTCTTCTCTTTGACAGGAAGGCTTGGTGGCAAAACAACTCCTTTGGAATTTCCAGTCCATAAGATCCAGCCGGGACAGTGGGTGCTGAATCGTAAATGGAAGCAGGAACTTCTACAACCAAAGAAAGGAAGTTCCTTATGTTATATCTGCTGTCCGGAGGGCTGAGAAGGGTTGGACTCACTACACATGAGCAAAGGTGGTGACTGGACCTGAAAGAGGGTGGACAGTTATTCCAGGACAAGGACTGAAAGCCACGTTTAAAAGGACTTGAATGGGTAGTGGACCAGAACCCCTACCTATTTTGAATATCTCTATTAGAATTTCAGGTGACCCCAGATGAAGAACAAAGATGTTGGTGGTGACTCATCAGAAAAATAAAAGTTGTTTGTTACAAATAAAATGAATAACTAAGTCAGAAGTCATACCATTAGAAACTGAAAATGTAGAATTGTACATTGTAAGAATTAGGTGGTAGATGTGTTACCTCTGTAATAGCTAGTGATTTTTGTTATTGTTGTAATTGTGGATCAATTTGTGGGTGTGAAATACTGTGTAATAATCATGAAGGGTGGATTCTACTTCTAATATTACTGAAGACAACACACCAGAACAGCCTGGGAAATAAAGGTAAAAATTTGTTTGTGGGATTTAAAGGTAGCTGACAATCATGAAGCAGTGATGGATATTGCAAAAGGAATCAGGAATGTGGCCAAAGCTCCTGAACAAAAGTATGAAAATATGTGGGGTGATTGGAGTTGGTTAACAAATTGGCTTCCCAATTTTGGATGGTTAAAACAAATATTTATAGGACTAGTGTTTATAGTTGTGATAGGTATTATGTGTTGTGTCTGTCTCCAATGTTTACCCTGCTGTATTTCATTTTGCACCAAAACATTGGGGTCAGTAGCGAGAAACATCTCTGGAGAAGATGTACAGATTCAATTTATGTTATCTAATATAGCCAAAAATGAAGATTCATCAGAGTATACAGAAATACAGGGGGGATTGATAAATATACATTAATATGATAAATCTTCAGTCAGAAATACAGATGGTGAGAGTCAGGAAGAGATTAAGGAAGTAAGATAACCATATAGGTAAAAATAGCTGGGTTTGAGAAAGGAAGAAGAAAGCTATAAAAATATATAGGAAATGGCTAGCCAGGAAGTATAGGAAAGCAGGAAAGCATGCCAAATAAGATAAGAAGAGAGGCACAATGAATGGAGAACAGGAAAAGAACTTATTGTTTAAATATATCTGAGTTTAAAAATAACCATAAGAAAATAATTTTTCTTATTCTTATTGTAGAAGTGAATATGATTTAGTATGTTATCAGGAAATGTGTATAGGCGGACGGAAAGAGTGTAACCTCATACTACCTCAGCCAATGGGGAAAGAGGAGGGCTGTAGCAGCCGGTGATAGGGATGAATAAAAGAAGGAGATATTTTGGGTTAAAACTCTGGAGAGAACCAAGCTTTGAAAGCTTTTCTCCCCGCTTATTTCAATAAACGAAACAAAAGGCCTTCACTGTGTCTTGGCTGGTTATTGGTCAGGCGAGCTTGCCTCTGGTCACGAAGGAAAGTAGCCAGGAGCACATAACAGCCTTGGGGGCTCCTCCGGGATTTGCATCCGTTCCATCTTTGGCAGCCGGGGATATTCGAAAGGGGAGTGCGCACCTGGGTAAGTTTTTCCCAGCCCTAAAGGTCGGATTGCCCCTGCTCAAACAAGGAGGAATTGGAGATCCCGAGATGAAAGCCAGGACCCAGTGAAAACCTAAGGGAAAGTCGGCAGACCTAAGGAAGGACTTCAACTCAGCCTGACAGGTAAGATACCAGAGGGGTATCTGTATATCAGAGAGGTGTTAATGGGCAATAAGAGTTTGAAGAGGAGGGACGCCTCCCCGGCCAGTGTGCCGGCCAATAAGGAAAAAAAAAAAGCTTCTCTCCCTGCTTATTGCAATAAACGAAACAAAAGGCCTTCACTGTGTCTTGGCTGGTTATTGTCAGGGAGCTTGCCTCTGGTCACGAAGGAAAGTAGCCAGGAGCATATAACACCCTGATTTCCTGGTACTTACTTTGGTTTTCCATTTTGGAAATAGAAGCTGCAAATCTTTAGTGCAGTATAGGTACAGTATAGATAGGGTTTCCTGTCTGAGTAGGGGGTTGGGCTAGAAGGCCTCCAAGGTCCCTTCCAACTCTATTATTATTACAGTTAAGAGGGTGGGTGAACATCACATTAAGGTATGTTCTTTCAAGCCCTGTGTTTCATGTGAACTTTGCCCTTATGGTTGGTTAACCAGTTTGGGGTCAGGGAAATTGTGTGAAGCAGCCTTCGTGTTATAGTATGACTTTGTTCCCAAAAAGCCAGCACTGAAAAACAGGAAGTGAGCATCCTAAGTCAGGGTCATTTCCTTGGGATTTCATCTGATGTGAACTCAACCTTCAGGCATCAATAGAACGTTGTTCCTTCCCAGGATCATTTCATTCAGCATTATCCATATTAGCGGTTTCCTTCCTTTTCCTCACTGACAAAAGGTAAACTTGGGATGAGCTATTTTTGGAACTTCCTCCTTTTCTCTTCTCTATCCCTCCAGTTACTTACAAACATACAAACTTAAAAACAAGAGTGAGGAACATCCTTAATACTGATAAATGTCTAGTGCCTAAATCTCAACATGAAGGACAAGAAACGTGTCAAAATTCTGTATTTCATTGCAGTTTCTTAAGCACTTTGAGTTGTAGCATCTTGTATGATCCCTAATTGTAGGGTATATATGATCTTAAATGTGAAAGGAAGCTAACTTGCCTTTCAGGGGAAAAATATTGAAAATCCACCAAATATAAAATATTTCTTTTATAATCCAATATAAAATATTTCACGTCTTGATATAATCTAGGACCATATTGTACACCACACTTGATGGACAGACAAAAAGAGAAATACCCAGAGGATCCATCTGCTGAATACCTGTGCAATCCTTTACCGACTTCACTTTCATGAGGAGGAATGTTGTCCACCACCTTCTCATTTTTTAAATTTATTTTTTGTTCCATTTCAGACGCAGAAACTAGAGTAATGTCAACAACCTTCCTAACAACAAAAAGTTAACTCTTGGGCGAAGAGCTTGGATAGCCTTTGGTCAGTTCTGCAGCTACCGGAATAGTCCTATGAATTGAAACGTATTTGGAGATCCACAAGATTCCTTTGTCCTGTATGGAACTTCCTTACAGGACAGACAAAGGATGCAGATACAACCATTAGCAAGTGGGGGAACTGGAAAAGGTCCCTCTGCTGTTGAGCCTGGCAGCTGTGGGAAGATCTGGGCAAAAACTGAGCAGAGGTCCCTGGAGGAGAAAACCATCATCCGTTCAGAGATTCAGCCCTGCAACTTCAGAAACATCCAATATGAGGAGATTGATGGTCCCCGACGACTTTGCAGCCAACTCCACAACTTTTATAGTCAATGGCTGAGACCAGAAAAGCACACCAAAGCCCAGATGTTGGACCTAGTAGTTCTGGAGCAGCTGCTGGCCCTTCTGCCCCCCCCAATGGAAAACTGGTTGCGGGAATGTGGAGCAGAGACCAGCTCCCAAGCGGTGGCCCTGGCAGAAGGCTTCCTCATGAGTCAGGCAGAGGAGCAGAAGGAGCAAGTCGAATTTCAGGTGAGAGACCTTCATCTTTGAAATCCAGAAGAGAATAAAGAATGTGTTTGAATTTTTCACCCCTCCCTTCCCTACTTTTGTACTCTTCATAATATGTGGCGATGTTTCACTAGTTCTTGCAGGACATTGTTCCATTATCCATTCTAGAAGACAAACTAGAGACAGCTGTTCCTTTCTTACATTCTAGGCTCATTGATTGATATTGGGGCACCGAAGTTGTTTTTAGAGAACAAGAATCCACTTCATGTTGGGTGATGTCTTATTCAAGTCTTTCCCTCTGCAGACCAGAGATCCTATGAGAATCGGGAATCCATCAAATTCTCCTCAGGAGCTGTTTTCCAGGAGGATCTATCAGGAATCCACAAGTCAGGACATCTCAGATGGTAATCCACCCATTCCCAAGAGAGGTCCCAGCTGTCTTACCTTCTCTCTCTTCTCTTCTGTAGAAGGCCTCCTGCCATTTTATTAATTATCCATTTAAAAATTCTGTCTCCCTCACAGGGAAGAATGGAACGAATCTGACTCCTTTCTATGGTGGTGCTGAAAGAGTGGTTGAAATTCCAACTCAAGTAAGAGAGGTATAATAAAAGATAAAATGTTCTCAATGTTAGCGTTTTCTGAATAGTAGTCCTGTTAGTAATCCTTTGGCACGGAATTGTGCAATAATAACGGAAAGAATCACATTGGCACCTTACAACTTCTAAAACGCCTTGTTTAGTGATAAGAAAAATAATGGCACCAGGTTAAATATGAAGCAGATGGTTAAAATCCAAAGAGGGTGGGCAGATCAAGGCCCTTCAGCCTTTAGAGGAATTTCTAATACTCCAATTTGTGCCTGGAATTTGGGGCCAAACAATCCAGCTTTGGAAAGGATGAGAAATGCTCTTCCCAAGAAGGTTTCTTTTCTTCAGCCATTGGGTTGGAGTACAAGCTGTGGATTCCTTGTAATCTGAGGAGCAGCGGAAACAGGGCTTGTGTCCCTTTGTCTATTGATGACACCCATGTAAATGCCTGGGTGCCTCTCAAACAACTTTAATGAAGGTTTTGAGCATGGATCAAATTGTTTGCTCTGTGGACATCACAAGCCTTTTACTGAATTGGTAAAAAGAACTGCCACCAACTGCATTTTCATCTGCAAATATTGGGTTGATTGGAGTGAGTGATGGGTGGGGTTTCCAAGGCCCACTCCAGTTGATTTTCTCCAGAGCTGAAAGTCTTGCTGATAGTAGGGGACAGAGAGGCAGATCCATACGAAAAGTGCAACTAATTTCACTAAATGACCTGAAATGTATATCTTTGCTTGGAATCACTTAAATAATAGGACAGATACTAAAAATCCTTCTGATTTTTCTTCTGTTTTCTCCTCATTCAGCAGGGTCTTGTGTCCTTTGAGGAGGTGGCTGTGTATTTCTCCGAGGAGGAATGGTCTCGGCTGTATGCTGGCCAAAAAGCACTGCATCGGGAAGTCATGCTGGAAAATCATAGGAACGTGGCCTCTTTGGGTAAGAATATCCTACTCTCCAGTCCGAGTGAGATGTATTAGCTCTTTTTATTAAAGAAATTTTATCAGAATAAAAACAGTAACAACTTTGAAGTATAAAGTAAGAAAATAATTGAATAATAAATGAGAAAAAAGTTATGATTAAATCAAGAAAAGAAAGAGAAAAGACAAAGTAATAATGAAGTTCAAATTTGTCCCGTTTCTAAGGTTACATCATTCTTTACATTACATAATTTATCCATACTACTCTTTGAACACATGTTTGATGATAAGATCAATTTTTCTTTTTTTCAGCAAAGTCCATTGGAGGTTTCCAATCACTAATAAATATAGATACTATCCTTATCTTAATCAGAGTCAATTAAGTCATCATTGAAAAGTCTATCATCTTCCCCAACCAGTCCACCATTCTACTTATTGCAGAGCCCTTCAGCTTTACGTGTATAATAGTCTCACTATGGCTGTCATACTCAGAAACTATCTTCTATGACTTTTAATTAGTGCCAACGTGAAGTGTTCTGATTTCACTTGGATATTAATCTTTAAAGTTCTCTGTATCACTGAATGTCTTTGAATCCATACTTTTCTAGGTTTTTTACAAGTCCACTTGACTAAAGCATGATAAAATGACCCTTTATCTTGTCCACATTTCCAGTGTAAGTATGAGGTACATTTATGCACTTTTAAATATGTTTTCTGCTGATTTTCACATTGCTCAGCCTATTTAGAGGTTTTAGCAATTACATATTCATCTTTTCTATGCAAGTGAGATTCAAATTCTGCTTTACGTACCTCTCTGTACGTAACTGGTCCCTGGTGCCCAAAAGGTTGGGCACAACTTTGTCTCCCAAAAAGTAGAGAAAGGAACTAGGGGATTAGCCATTTTGGATCTAATTCTCACTAACAGAGATGAAATGATAGAAGGTGTTGAAGCCACAGGAACCGTGGGAGGAAGTGATCATGCAGTATTGGAATTCAACATTATGGAAGCACAAGCAATAGAACACAGTCAAACTAGAGTCTTGGACTTTAAGAAAGCTAATTTCAATAAACTTAGAGAGGGCTTGGGAAGGATTCCATGGATGAGAATCCTCAAGGAGAAAACAACCCAAGAAGCTTGGGAAATTTTGAAAAGTGAGATAATAAAAGCCCAGTCTAGCACAATACCAACAAAGAGGAAAAATAACAGCTCTCAAAATAAATCAGCATGGTTGCATAAAGAACTCTCTGATAAATTGAAAGATAAAAAGGACAAGTATAGAAAGTGGATACAGGGGCACATAACTAAGTCAGAATATCAGCAAATAGCCCAAGCCTGCAAAAATGAAGTGAGGAAAGGTAAGTCTCAAAATGAACTAAGGCTTGCGACCAAAGTAAAAAATAACAAAAAAAGCTTTTTCAACATGTAAAAAACAAGAAAAAAGTGAAGGAAATGATTGGTCCATTAGTGGGTGGAACAAGCAGGAACTGAAGACAGTTGCAATAGAGGCCTGGCAGAGCATCACCAGGGATGAAACCCAGTGTCTGGTGATGTCTATGTGTTCCAGACTTCAGGCTGTGATTGACTGCAAAGGATTTGCAACCAAGTATTAAGAAGGGAAAGTTTGATTTATAATTATTATTCTGTCCCATTACCTTTGGTCCCTTAACAAGTGGGAGGCACATATGCAAACTGCTGTAAGTCCTACCCCATTCACCTCAGTTGGATGTACATATCCTCAAATTAAAGCTGACAGTCTGCAGTTAAAGCACATTGTGTTTGTTTCATTCCAACTCCATTGTGGTAGTGTATAGAGACAAAGATGTTCAAATTGTGTCGATGTCCCAATATTTCTGGACCTGACTGTACACCTCTGATTTTTTTCTTTGAAGCTGTTTTGCTTCTTATTCAAGATTTTTTTTTTTTAGCTCTGACTGGATGATTGGGAATGGAAGGATTTATGTTGCTTGCAGACTAAACTCTTCACCTTCAGGAAGCCTGGCCAATGGAAGTCTTAGGCCAGGCTGAAGCAGTCTGGCTCACCCAGGTTCAAGTTGGCCATTAAGGGAGGTGTGGCCCATCCCTGTCCTTTAGGTCCACCGCACATGCGAGACGAGCCGCCTGTGACGGCGAACCTGACCCTGGGCGAGACAGATTGCTTATAATGAGAGGCTGCATGTTACTGGAGGACAACTGCAAAGGGCACACCTGCTGTTTTTGGCTCTTTTCGGTTTCTCACCCCACCCCTGCCAAGTTGCTCTGGTGGGCAGGATTACCTTCCGCCTTTGCCACCACTTAATTGGCAGCAGAGTTTGTGTGCGCATCTGCCTCACTGTTTTCAGCGGCACTCCATGCCTGGCTGGCCGCCTCGGATCAGCTGCAGCGCACCATGGAGAGGATGGCTGAGGTTTGGGGGATAGTGTATCCCCATTCGTAGTGTGGCCACCATTCAGTTGCCGCGCTGCCTCTCAGGAGGTCAGTGTCAGCTGCCATTGAAGCTGCGGGAAAGGTGGAAGACAATCCCTTCAGCCCAGTGGAACAGTTTTTCTTTAAGGATATTACTATATCTGGCTCTATTCAGCTTTCCATCAATCTTGATCAGTCTCCCAGTCCCTGCTGCTGAACAATATCCACACAGCATGATGCTTTATGAACGTGCTTTGCTGTTTGGATGGTATTGGACAGGCGATAAGCAGTGCCTGGTTTCCTTCAGACATAACGTTTATAATGGTGGCCAAACAGTTCAACTTTGATTTCATCAGACCACAGAATCTTGTTCCTCACAGTCTGAGAGTCCTTGAGGTGCTTTTTTGCAAACTCCAAGCACGCTTTTATGTGTTTTGCATTGAGGAGAGGCTTCTGTCTAGTCACTCTGTCATAAATCCCGTATCGTTGGAGGGTTGCAGTAATGGTTGTCCTTCTGGAACACTGTCCCATCTCCACACAGGATCTCTGGAGCTCAGTCAGAGTGCCCATCGAGTTCTTGGTCACCTGTCTTACTAAGGTCCTTCTCTCCCGATTGATCAGTTGACCAGGTAACCAGCTCTTGGAAGAGTTCTTGTTGTGCCAAACTTCTTCCATTTGAGAATTATGGAGGCCATTTATAGTAGGAACCTTCAGTGCAGCAGAAATTTTATTGTAGCCTTTTCCAGATGTGTGCCTTGCAAAAATCTTGTCTCTGAGCTGCTCAGGCAGTTTCTTTGACCTCATGGCTTTTACTCTGCTACAGTGTGCATTGTCAGCAGTGAGGCCTTCTATAGACAGCTGTGTGCCTTTCCAAATCATGTCCTGTCAATTTAATTTACCACAGGGGGACTCCAATCTAGGTGTAGAAACATGTCAGTAATGATCAAGAGAAATAAGAGGCATGAATTTCACATGTTATTGCAAAGGGCCAGGTGTGCAAAGCTTGTCACATCATACCCAAAAAGTCTCAAGGCTATAAATGCTGCCAAAGGTGCTTCAACAAAGTACTGAATGAAGTGTCTGAATACTCCTGTCAATGTGATATTTCATTTTTTTCTTTTTAATAAATTTACAGACATTTCTAAAATTCTTTTCACTTTGTCTTTATATGGTACTGAATGTACCTTAATGAGAAAAAAATGATTTTCAACAACTGTAGAATCAAGGCGCAGCATAATAATTTGACAGAAACGAAGGGGGTCTGAATACTTTATGAATGCACTGTATATCCTTTTTGCATTCTTGACTTAATTTGGTATTCCCACAGGTCAATTCTCTTATTTCTGAAGAACTCCCATTTCTTATCCAAACCACACAGCAGACTACAAAGTCCAATTTGAAATCAGGCAAACCAAATCTTCCCTCTTCCTTCGAACCATGGAGAATTTGATATTTAATTTATGGCTTTTCCCTTGCCATACAACCCTAGATTCATATTTAAAATTTTCAATCTTCTTTTCTTTTTGAAGGTAATAATGGAGAGGAAAATGAAGATTCCGGAAAACTATTCCAAGTGATCAGTTGTGGATTCAATACAAAGAACCCTACAATTCTAATGGAAGTAGAAAGCCATGAGAGAAACCAGTCAAATAATTGGAATCAGGAAAGTTCATCTTCCATTCATGCACCAATGAAAGCATCTGTGGCTCAACAAGGAAAAACAAAGAACAAATATATTGGAAAATGTATAAAACCATTCAAAGACAAATTTGATGTAAATGAACACAATCAAACCCAAACCAAAGGAGAAGATTATATATCTAGAGAAAGTGGGAAAAATTACAAATGGACCTTGTCTCTTCCTAATAAAAATGGGTCCCATACATCTCAAGAAAGAACCCAGGCAGAAGAGAAGCCCTCTAAGTGCATGGAGTGTGGAAAGAGCTTTATTAAGAACCATCAACTTATCTACCATAAAAAGATCCACAAAGCAGAGAAAACATATAAATGCAAGGAGTGTGGGAAAAGCTTTACTAGTAACAGTCATCTTACATGTCATCAAATAATCCATACAGGGAAAAAGCCTTATAAGTGCATGGAGTGTGGAAACAGCTTTACGAACAATAGAGAATTTACTTCACATAAAAGGATTCACGCAAGAGAGAAGCCCTACAAATGCACAGAGTGTGGAAAGTGCTTGAGCTCACTCAGAAATCTTTCTGTACATGAAACGATCCACACAGGGGAAAGGCCTTATAAATGCATGGTGTGTGGAAAGACCTTTATTCATACAACTCATCTTAATTCACATAAAAGGACCCACACGGGAGAGAAGCCCTATAAATGCATTCAGTGTGGAAAGAGCTTTACTCAGAGCAGCAATCTTACTTCCCATGAAAGGATCCACAGAGGAGAGAAGCCCTATAAATGCATGGAGTGTGGAAAGAGCTTCACCCGTAGTACTTATCTTACTTTGCATTATCGGATCCATACAGGTGAAAAGCCATATAAATGTATGGAGTGTGGAAAGAGCTTTACTCATAGGAACAGTCTTGCTTGTCATAAAAGGATCCACACAAGGGAGAAGATCTATAAATGCCTAAAGTGTGGAAAGAGGTTCTGTAAGAGCACTGACCTTATTTTCCATAAAAGGATCCACGCAGGGGAAAAGCCATATACGTGCCTGGAGTGTGGAAAGAGCTTTATTAAGAACTCTCAACTTATTTACCATAATAGGACACATACAGGGGAGAAGCCTTATAAATGTATGGAATGTGGAAAGAGTTTTTCTACAAACAGTATTCTTAACTCCCATAAAAGGACCCACACAGGGGAGAAGCCCTATAAATGCATGGAATGTGGAAAAAGTTTTTCTACAAAAAGTCATCTTAACATCCATAAAAGGACCCACACAGGGGAGAAGCCCTTTAAATGCATGGAATGTGGAAAGAGTTTTTCTACGAATAGTTATCTTAACATTCATAAAATGACCCATACAGGGGAGAAGCCACATAAATGCAGGAAGTGTGGAAAGAGCTTCACCCGTAGTACTTATCTTACTTTGCATTATCGAATCCATACAGGAGACATGCCCTATAAATGCCTAAAGTGTGAAAAGAGCTTCACCTGTAGTACTTCTCTTACTTTGCATTATCGGATCCATACAGGTGAGAAGCCCTATAAATGTCTGGAGTGTGGAAAGAGGTTTCCTAAGAGCACTGACCTTGTTTTCCATAAAAGGATCCATGCAGGGGAAAAGCCATATACATGCTTGGAGTGTGGAAAGAGCTTTGTTAAGAACTCTCAACTTATTTACCATAGTAGGACACATACCGGGGAGAAGCCATATAAATGCATAGAGTGTGGAAAATGCTTTTCTTTCTCTGGTAGTCTTACTCGCCATAAAAAGACTCACACAGGGGAGAAGCCTTATAAATGCATTGAATGTGGAAAGTGTTTTTCTAGGAAGAATTATGTTAACACCCATAAAAGGATCCACACAGGGGAGAAGCCGTATAAATGTATGGTGTGTGGAAAAGGTTTTATTACGAATAGTTATCTTAACTTTCATAAAAGGACCGCACAGTGTAAAAGCTCTATAAATCTGTGAAATATGGAAACATCTTCAAGAGGACCAATGGGCAAATGTTCCATATATAGATACATTTGGGTGAGAAACTGTTTAATTGCAAGGTTTAGTTGTTGAAATATATGCATTTCCTAATTACATCTACTGAACATTTTGACTCACCTTCACAATTGGACGCCCCAGAGATTAATTTACTAATGGAAACCAAATGCTATGCATGTGGTGTTTTAATGATGAACAGTGGATTATTTTAGCTACTGTCATTTGAAGGCTATCAATGCCATTTCATTTAAAAAAAAGAGAACATCTTTTTTCTTCATGTTTATCCCATTTCCAATTGGATCATAATAAAGAAAGCCCAAATCCCCAATGAAACTTTATAAAAGTTTAATTTTTGAGACCAAGCATCGGGCTGAGCTAGCAAAATGTCATTCCAGGCATACTATGGGAAAGGCATAAATCACGAAAGATGTCAGATGCCTATCTTTGCTTTCTTTGAAGCTCCCTAGCAACTGCCATAACTAGGAAGAAGGGGACACTTGGCAGGGGAAGAGCATTGGAAGCGGATTGTTGTGAGAATTTGGGGAGTATGGATATCAACAGGAGCCAGTGGTGCCAAAATGAGCCATCTTCCTGCCCTCAAGGACACCAGCCCTGGGAAAGGAATTATATCTGCTGGTGAGGCATCAGGTTGCTAAAAGATTGAACCAGGATTGGATTGGACTGATCTAGCCAAGGGAAGGGGTTTGGACATAGGAGATTGCTTTCAATATATAGTTTTTGCGCAGTTTTCTTCAGAGCTTGCCTTGCTTATGCTGCACTCGGTATCTCTAGTAAAAGTACCTTTTTTTTAACATCCATGGAATCAAGGCTCATTCTTTCCTAGGGAAAAAACTGTGGCCAGTTTGACAAAAGAGTTGCGGAAATAATCACTAAATATGAATTATCAAAAAAATGTGATGCTAAAGAAGATGCCTTATGAACAGAATGGTTTAAGTAGCCATTGTTTTACAGTTAAGCTTTTTATAGCGGTCAGTAGAAGTTATATAATAGTAATAGTAGTAAAGTTGGAAGGGACCTTGGAGGTCATCTAGTCCAACCCCCTGCTCGGGCAGGAAACCCTACACCATTTCGGACAAATGGCTGTCCAGTCTCTTATTAAAAACTTCCAGTGTTGGAGCATTTACTGCTTCTGGAGGCAAGCTGTTCCACTGATTAATTGTTCTCACTGTCAGGAAGTTTCTCCTTAAGGTTGTTCTCTCCTTGATGAGTTTCCACCCGTTGCTTCTTGTCCTGCCTTCAGGTGATTTGGAAAATAGCTTAATTCCCTCTTCTTTATGGCAGCCCCTGTATTGGAATACATCATGTCCCCCCTTGTAAAACTAGACATACCCAATTCTCGCAACCGTTCCTTATATGTTTTAGCCTCCAGTCCCCTAATCATCTTTGTTGCTCTTCTCTGTACTCTTTCTAGAGTCTCAACATCTTTTTTACATCGTGGTGACCAAAACTGGATGCAGTATTCCAAGTGTGGCCTTACTAAGGCATTGAAGAGTGGTATTAATACTTCACGTGATCTTGATTCTATCCCTAATGAATTGGAAGATGTTGAAACAGAAAACTTCTTGGGATATTGTGCTAAATTACAAAAATGTTCAAAAAGGAAACTGATGTGACAGTGTAACATCAGATCCTCTGTGACTTAATGCTTAATCCTATGAAAACCCCACTGGATTTACAGTCTCCACCTCAGTGTATTTAGTTTGGACAAGGTGCTCAGCTGAGAATGTATCCCAGTATTGAGTTGGAAAATGATTGATGTAGGAGGGATGGGAACAGGCAGACATTTAATAGGTATTGCTTCTACAAGCAGAAGAAGCTGCATCTCCCTGATGCATCTCTTCAAGAGAAAACTTTTTAAATCTTTCTTCCTCTATAGCAGAAATGTGAATGGGAACTTCTGGACTGTGAAAAGCAATAGGAAAAATAATCCAACTCTTTAGTCCATTGTGAAAAACAGCTAAGTCAACCAGTGTGAATGGAAAAGGAGGGAATTTCTTTCGGTCAAAGTCCTGTCATGATGAGATACAATAATCACATAGATAATTAGAGTGTGAAAAAAGTTGCTGGATGAAGAGATCCTCTTGCACAAAAAGGAGCCAGAATGACAAAAAGCCCCTGAAATGCATGTGCAAAAGACTTTCCAAGCAGAAGGACCATACTTTACCTTTCTATGGTGAGATGAGGGCTAAGAAAAAGTCTACATTTAATGTAAATGAAAATTTATATCAGTGGTGCTATATACAACAGCTGCAGTCTCTTCTTCACTGAGAGTTTGTTTACAAAGGAAAAGCTCGCAATGAGGGAAAAATGCAATTTGTGGAGATCCAAGAGACAGAGCTGAAATAACTGCAAGAAAAGAATGAGACCCCCATGGAAGCGTGCTTCATGCAGGTGGCTAAGGTTCAGAATTCTCCAAAGCAGCTAATGTATTAGAGGATTATGCATGGGAAGGGGAGAGGAAAGCCCCTTGACAAAGAGAAGATAGAGATAAGAATAGATTCTGTATTTCCCCCAAAATAAGATCAGGTCTTATAATTTTGGAGGGGGGACCAAAAGATCCATTAGGTCTTATTTTGGGGGAATTTCTTATGTACAGTAGGTGAGCGTGCATAAGCGGGACGATGTTCGGTATAAACAGCGGGGCGTTACCTTTGCATGGGATGGAGACACAGCTTAAATATGTGGTGGCAATTGATCCAACCTCAGAGCATGGGGGCGGACCATCTACTGGTTCTGAGAGAGTTCAGGGAAGGGGGTTTGTGTGTATGCCATGCATGTGCCAATCCAGCCTCTGTGGCCCTTTGGCATCGAGGGGAAGGGAGCGGGGATGGCCAGGCAGATGCTCCTCTGGGTGGAGCAGTGGTTCTTTGCCCCAGGGATGCTAGGGTGCTGTCTTCCTGGTCCAGCACTACCGCCCAGCTGGAAGGATCAGCATTCTGCATCAAGTAAACTTTAAACAAATTTATACAGTATAGCAGCGAAAATCCGCCAGCGGTAGATCAAGCAAGACAAAAATAGCTGCTAACCTGTGGTAGGATAGGATATGATGGGACAGGATAGGACAGGGCAGGAGCTGGAAGGGACTTTGGAGGTCTTCTAGTCCAGCCCCCCACTCAAGCAGGAGAACCTATACCATCTCAGACAAGTGACTGTCTAGTCTCTTCTTAAAAACCTCCAGTGATGGAGCGCCCACAATTTCTGAAGACAAGGTGATCCACTGGTTAATTGACCTCACTGTTAGGAACTTTCTCCTTAATTCCAGGTTGCTTCTCTCCTTGATCAATTTCCAACCATTGTTTCTTCTCCTGCCATCTGGTGCTGTGGAGAATAATTCGACCTGCTCTTCTTTTTTGCAGCCCCTCAAATACTGGAATACTGCTATCATGTATTACTTCTATTACTATTACTTCTTTTCTTTAGAGTAGCCAAACCCAAATCCTGCAGCCATTCTTCATATGTTTTAGTTTCCAGGCCTTTGATTATCGTAGTTGCTCTTGTCTGAACTTTTTCCATGGCCTCAACATCTTTTTTGTAGTATGGTGATCAAAATTGTTTGCAGTATTCCATGTGTAGTCTCACTACCGTTTTATAAAGCGGTAGTAATACTTTGCATGATCTTGATTCTATGCTTCTGTTTATACAACCCAGGATTGTGTTATCTTTTTGGCGTCTGCTGCACATTACTAGCTCATAGTCAAGTGATCGTCTGCTACAACTCCAAGATCTAATGATCTAGCAACATCCCAGTTTTCTTAAATCAGGAGTGTTCAAACTTGGCCTTTTTATGATTTGTGGATTTCATCTCCCAGAATTCCTTAGCCAACGTGCCTGTTCAGGGATTCTGGGAGTTGAAGTCCACAAGTCATAAAAAGGCCAAGTTTGAACACCCCTGCCTTAAATTCTACAGAGAGCTTTTCTACAGAAATTTCCTGAGGGTATTTACTATTCAATCCCTAAATAAAACACATTTCTCCTCTCCTTTTTCTCCCTCAGTATTTTAATGATATGTCATCTTTTCCATAGTTGCTTTCCATCCTTTTGCAGTTCCAACCTTTCTCCAGTCACAAGCAAGGCGCCGCTTTCCCCTTTTCATTTCTCCTCCAAGGAGCCTTGTCGTGAAGTAAAATTTCTGGAAAATCCTCCAGTTTCAACTTTCCCCCCACTTTGGAGCGGTTTTTTCTTTCCCTTCAGCGTCCTTTCCTGGATCCAAAGCAGCTGCTTGGCTTTCCTGGTGATTCTGAGACATCTGGAGCCAAAAATTGGACAAGGGCAGCTGCAGATACAGAACCAGAGAAATAGAAATACATTTTCCCAGTTGTGGCTTCCCTGCCAATGTCTCATCTTCCTCCCCTTCAGGCAGAGTTCACAACAACTGCAAGACACAACTAATGTTTCCCAGAGAGCCTCCTAGTCCTAGTCATCTGACCGCCCCTCAGTTTCTGAGAGGATTAGGGCCCATTTTGAGGCCATTTTCTGAGGAGCCTTCAGGTTGAGTGTCCTTGAGGGAAGCGAGTTGAAATCCTCCAGATCTTTTTTTCCCCTCCATGTCCACAAATGGTCCCTGGATAGGAAGATGGAAAAGACACCGCCTCTGCAGACACCAAATCCTTTTGATTGGGTCCTTTCCTTCTCCCATACCCATCATCTCTGCCCTCCTCGCTTCAGACGCGCTCCTTTTTCCCGCCCTTTCGAGTACTGCTGACACTCCGCGCAGAGTCCACCAGACAGGTCTCTCAGCCTCAGGAGGGAACTGGGCATGCGCAGGACTCCTCCACCCGGGCAGAACACCCGCTTTGCCCGGAGAAATCGTAGGAAAAGGCTGCTCTTTCTCCTCCCTCCGCTGAGAGGTGGGGGCGGGGCGTGGACGGGAGGCACGGAGGCTGCCGGGAATCCCTGCGGGGAGGCGGAGCCCGACGAGACTCCCGATTTACACGAGTGGCGTCTCTGCCCGTGCGAAGGGGTCCCGCGGTGGAGGTGAGCGTGGAGACGGGCCAAGTCTTCCCCCCAGGTGGGAGTCCGGGGTCCCATCTTCCGCTGCCGCCCTTTTCCATGCAGGGCCCGGCAAGGGGGCGGGGGGGGGAAGGAGAGAAATGGGGGTCGCCAGAAGGGAGGGGCCCTTTCCCCCCATTTCCCGGGGGAGCCTCTGCATGGCGGGGGGAAGGCGCGGCTGAAAGGAAATCCCCCTGCCTGCTCCGAGTGCAAGTCCGGGGCCCCGGGTGGAGGACCGGGACTGGGGTGCTGCTTCCCCCGCCTCTCCCCACGACCTCCAAGGGGCTCTGCCGGCAGACAAAGGACGTAAGTGAGGCTGAAACGCAGCATTCGCATTCGGTGCCCGGTTGGGCTGGTGTTTCCCAAACCTCTTTCAAGCCTGGGAGTTGAAGTCCATATTTGCCTTCATTTGTCCGTCTTTGGAAAAGCGTGAATTAGGCTAAGAAGTGGGGAACGTGTTTGTCGGAATTGCATGAATCAGAAGGTCATGTTAGGTTGTCAATGGTTCATTCATTTTGGTCTTCGTCCTCTGAGTATCGGATAGTGGCTTGTTAACTCAGCCTTCTCAAGTTCCCAAAGGGGTTTGGGCCAGAATAATTAACGGGGTTCTGATATCTAAAGTTTTACTAAAAGTTCTAATGTTGATTTAACTCTTCTTTGAAATCATTAGAACAAATAACCAGGCATTTGAAATCCAAAACAGAATTTAAATGTATTTCTCCAGTAGTTTGAGTCTTTCATAGAAGTTGATCTCAGGGGCTGCCACAAAGAAGAGGGAGTCAAGCTATTTTCCAAGGCCCCTGAAGGCAGGAGAAGAAGCAACAGATGGAAACTAATCAAGGAGAGAAGCAACCTAGAACTAAGGAGAAACTTCCTGACAGTTAGAAAAGTTAACCAGTGGAACAACCTGCCTCCAGAAGTGGTGAATGCACTTGAAGATTTTAAGAAGAGACTGGACAGCTATTTGTCTGAAATGGTATAGGATTTCCTGCCTGAGCAGGGGGTTGGACTAGATGACCTCCAAGGTCCCTTCCAACTTTATTATTATTATTATGGATCATCGCACAGTCAACCAGGTGTTCAGACTGGATTTGGCATTTTGTCTACCTATCGAATCCTTACTAAGGATCTGGGATAGGCAGATGTGGATGTTTGATGGTATTACAAATATCGTCGCAGGATGGAAGCAGTTCCTAGTAAGGTCGCCTTTTGCAATTGACTAATAGCGAATTTGTCAGTGCCAATGATGTTCAAGTGGTGCTCCAGGTGTTTTGGGATTGCACCCAAGGCACCTATTATATTGGTACTACCCTTGCTTGCTTTTGCCACAGTCTTTCTATTTCTATTTGTAGGTCTTTGTATTTTGTTATCTTCTCCAGTTCTTTCTCGTCTATTCTGCTGTCTCCAGGCACTGCCACGTCCACTATCCAGACTTTTTTGTCTTTCTTATCGACAATTGTTAAGTATGGGGTGTTATGTTGCAGGTGCTTGTCTGTCTGAATTCTGAAGTCCCAGAGCAGTTTAATTTTATCATTTTCTATGACTTTCTCTATTTTATGATCCCACCAGTTTTTGCTTACAGGCAAATGATATTTCTTGTAGATCTTCCAATGCACCATTGTTGCTACTTTGTCATGCCGCTGCTTGTAGTAGTCAGTCTGTGCGATCTTTTTGCACAGCTTACCAGGTGGTCCACTGTTTCTTCAGCTTCTTTGCATAGGCGGCACTTATTGTCTGTTGCTGTCTTCTCAATTTTGACTTTTTATGCATTTGTCCTTAAGGCTTGGTCTTGTGCAGCCAGAATTCGTCCCTCGGTCTCTTTCTTCAATTTTCCTGCTCTTAGCCATTGCCAGGTCTTGTTATTATCTGCTTTCCCAGCTATTTTTTTCATGTATTGGCCATGTAGTGCTTTGTCTTCCCATGCCTCTATTCTGTTCTTCATTTGGTCTTTCTTGTAGGCCAGTTCGGTCTCTCCAGTAGTTAGTAAGCCTTCCTGATATACTAATTTCAGTGCATCTTCATCATTGTTCTTCAGATATTCTTCCAAAGCCATTTTTTCTTCTTCAACCATCTGATGTACTTGTAGCATTCCACGCCCACCTATTTGCCTTGGTAGATAAAGTCTGTCAATGTCACTGCGTGGATGAAGGGTATGATTCATTGTCGTTATTTTTCTGGTCTTCCTATCCATTGTTTTTAGTTCTGCTTGAGTCCATTATTCCAGCTGTGTATCTAAAGTTAAAGTTCAAATACCTAATAGGATTCCCCACTTTCTTCCCTGACATGAAAGAGAAGGACATGTTAGGTTCATTCATTCCGCTGTTCGTCCTCTGTGTATCGTATGGTGGCTTGTTAACTCAGGCTTCTCAAGTTCCCAAAGGGGTTTCGGCCAGAATGATTAATGGGGTTCTGCTGTCTAAAGTTTTACTAAAAGTTCTGATGTTGATTTATTGTCTTATGAAACCGATTGAAATAGGTCTCATCTCAATGGCTGCTGTTTTCTGACCTGAGACATTTATTGTTTGTAGGATTGTTCTTAACTCTAACTCTCTAACTCTAACTTTGAAATCATTAGAAAAAGTAACCAGAAATTTGAAATTCAAACCATAATTTAAATGTATTTGTCCAGTAGTTTGAGTCTTTCATAGAAGTTGATCAAGAAGGATTTATCAGAATATGCCCCAGCTGTTAAATCTAATAGGATTCCTCACTTTTTTCCCTGATTTTAGTGGTTTTATAAGATATTCTTCTTGTTATCTTTTTTTTCGGGCTGGGGGTGGGGAATAGATTTTCCTGGTACTTACTTTGGTTTTCCATTTTGGAAATAGAAGCTGCAAATATTTAGTGCAGTATAGGTAAAGTATAGATAGGGTGAGTAGGGGGTTGGACTAGAGTAGGGGGTGAGTAGGGGCTTGACTAGAAGGCCTCCAAGGTCCCTTCCAACTCTATTATTATTATTATTATTATTATTATTATTATTATTATTATCATCATCATCATCATCATCATCATCATTATCATTATTATTATGATAGTTAAGAGGGTGGGTGAATATCACATTAAGGTGTGTTCTTTCAAGCCCTGTGTTTCATGTGACCTTTGCCCTTATGGTTGGTTAACCAGTTTGTGGTCAGGGAAATTGTGTGAAGCAGCCTTCGTGTTATAGTATGACTTTGTTCCCAAAAAGCCAGCACTGAAAAACAGGAAGTGAGCATCCTAAGTCAGGGTCATTTCCTTGGGATTTCATCTGATGAAACGTGTCAAAATTCTGTATTTCATTGCAGTTTCTTAAGCACTTTGAGTTCTAGCATCTTGTATGATCCTTAATTGTAGGGTATATATGATCTTAAATGTGAAAGGAAGCTAACTTGCCCTTCAGGGAAAAAATATTGAAAATCCACCAAATATAAACATTTATTTTATAATCCAATATAAAATATTCCATGTCTTGATGTAATCTAGGACCATATTTTACACCACACTTGATGGACACACAAAAAGAGAAATACCCAGAGGATCCATCTGCTGAATACCAATGCAATCCTTTACCAACTTCACCTTCATGAGGAGGAATTTTGTCCACCACCTTCTCATTTTTGAAATTTATTTTCTTTTCCACTTCAGATGCAGAAACTAGAGTAATGTCAACAACCTTCCTAACAACAAAAAGTTAATTTTTGGGCAAAGAGCTTGGATAGCCTTTGGTCAGTTCTGCAGCTACCAGAATAGTCCTATGAATTGAAAGGTGTTTGGAGATCCACAAGATTCCTCTGACCCAGTGGTTCTCAACCTTTCTAATGCCGCGACCCCATAATACAGTTCTCCATGTTGTGGTGACCCCCAACCACTTATACATCACCGGGTGCCAGGGGCATGGCCAAGGAAAAGGGGGGAAAAATGGCGGACAGCCTTGTTTGGCGACCCCCGTGAAATGGTCGTTCGACCCCAAATGGGGTCCCGACCCACAGGTTGAGAACCACTGCTCTGACCTATCTGGAATTTCCTTCCAGGACAGACGAAAGATGCAGAAACAACGGTTAGCAAGTGAGGGAACTGGAAAATGTCCCTCTGCTGTTGAGCCAGGCAGCTGTGGGAAGATCTGGGCAAAAACTGAGCAGAAGTACCTGGAGGAGAAAACCATCATCCGTTCAGAGATTCAGCCCTGGAACTTCAGAAATATCCAATATGAGGAGATTGATGGTCCCCGAGGACTTTGCAGCCGACTCCACAACCTTTATAGTCAATGGCTGAGACCAGAAAAGCACACCAAAGCCCAGATGTTGGACCTAGTAGTTCTGGAGCAGCTGCTGGCCCTTCTGCCCCCTCTGATAGAAAACTGGTTGCGGGAGTGTGGAGCAGAGACCAGCTCCCAAGCGGTGGCCCTGGCCGAAGGCTTCCTCCTGAGTCAGGCAGAGGAGCAGAAGGAGCAAGTCAAATTGCAGGTGAGAGACCTTCATCTTTGAAGTCCAGAAGGGAATAAAGAATGTGTTTGAATTTTTCACCCCTCCCTTCCCTACTTTTCTGCTCTTCGTAATATGTGGAGATGCTTCACTAGTTATTGCAGGATATTGTTCCATTATCCATTCTAGAAGAAAAACTGGAGACAGCTGTTCCTTTCTTACATTCTAGGCTCATTGATTGATTTTGGGGCACCGAAGTTGTTTTTAGAGAATAAGAATCCACTTCATGTTGTGTGATGTCTTATTCAAGTCTTTCCCTCTGCAGACCAGAAATCCTATGAGAATCGGGAATCCATCAAATTCTCCTCAGGAGCTGTTTTCCAGGAGGATCTATCAGGAATCCGCAAGTCAGGACATCTCAGATGGTAATCAAAAATCCACCCATTCCCAAGAGAGGTCCCAGCTGTCTTACCTTCTCTCTCTTCTCTTCTGTAGAAGGCGTCTTGCCATTTTATTAATTATCCTTTTAAAAATTCTGTCTCCCTCACAGGGAAGAATAGAACAAATCTGACTCCTTTCTATGGTGGTGCTGAAAGAGTGGTTGAAGTTCCAACTCAAGTAAGAGAGGTATAATAAAGGATAAAATGTTCTCAATGTTAGCGTTTTCTAAACAGTAATCCTATTAGTAATTCTTTGGCATGGAATAGTGCAATAATAACGGAAAGAATCACATTGGCACCTTACAACTTCTAATGCTCCTTGTTTAGTGATAAGAAAAATAATGGCACCAGGTTAAAAGATGAAGCAGACAGTTAAAATCCAAAGAGGGTGGGAAGATCAAGGCCCTTCAGCCTTTAGAGGAATTACTAATACTCCGATTTGTGCCTGGAATTTGGGGCCAAACAATCCAGCTTTGGAAAGGATGAGAAATGCTCTTCCCAGGAAGGTTTCTTTTCTTCAGCGATTGGGTTGGGGTACAAGCCGTGGATTCCTTGTAATCTGAGGAGCAGCGGAAACAGGGCTTGTGTCCCTTTGTCTGTTGATGACACCCATGTAAATGCCTGGGTGGTTCTCAAACAACTTTCGTGAAGGTTTTGAGCATGGATCAAATTGTTTGCTCTGGGGACACCACAAGCCTTTTACTGAATTGGTAGAAAGAACTACCACCAACTGCATTTTCATCTGCAAATATTGGGTGTTTGGGAGTGAGTGATGGGTGGGGTTCCAAAGCCCATTCCAGTTGATTCTCTCCAGATGCTGAAAGTCTTGCTGATAGTAGGGGACAGAGAGGCAGATCCATACGAAAAGTGCAACTAATTTCACTAAATGACCTGAAATGTATATCAAGTCTTGCTGATCTTGAAAATCCTTCTCATTTTTCTTCTGTTTTCTTCTCATTCAGCAGGGTCTTGTGTCCTTTGAGGAGGTGGCTGTGTATTTCTCTGAGGAGGAGTGGTCTCAGCTGTATGCTGACCAAAAAGCACTGCATCGGGAAGTCATGCTGGAAAATCATAGGAACGTGGCCTCTTTGGGTAAGAATATGCTACTCCCCAGTCCGAGTGAGATGTATTAGCTCTTTTTATTAAAGAAATTTTATCAGAATAAAAACAGTAACAACTTTGAAGTGTAAATGAAGAAAATAATTGAATAATAAAGAAGAAAAAAGTATGATGAAATTAAGAAAAGAAAGAGAAAAGACAAAGTAATAATGAAGTTAAAATTTGTCCCGTTTCTAAGGTTACATCATTCTTTACATTAGATAATTTATCCATTCTAATCTTTGAACACAAGTTTGATGACAAGATCACTTTTTCTTTTTTTCAGCAAAGTCCATTGGAGGTTTCCAATCACTAATAAATATAGATACTATCCTTATCTTAATCAGAGTCAATTAAGTCATTAGTGAAAAGTGTATCCCCAACCAGTCCACCATTCTACTTATTGTAGAGCCCTTCAGCTTTACGTGTATAATAGTCTCACTATGGCTGTCATACTGAGAAACTATCTTCTATGACTTTTAATTCGTGCCAACGTGAAGTGTTCTGATTTCACTTGGATATTAATCTTTAAAGTTCTCTGTATCACTGAATGTCTTTGAATCCATACTTTTCTAGGTTTTTTACAAGTCCACTTGACTAAAGCATGACAAAATGACCCTTTATCTTGTCCACATTTCCAGTGTAAGTTTGAGGTACATTTATGCACTTTTAAATATGTTTTCTGCTGATTTTCACATTGCTCAGCCTATTTAGAGGTTTTAGCAATTACATATTCATCTTTTCCATGCAAGTGAGATTCAAATTCTGCTTTATACTATAATTCCCTTTATCTACCTAGAGTCTTTTTGATATGAAAAATACTGACAATTACATGTCTATGGAGATTCTCAGTCATCCAGGTCATAGTTGTCCCACAAGTACCTTTTCAAGAGCTAACTGGAATTTCTTTTAAAGTCAAGCTGTTTCCTTAATTAATTGTCCTCACTTTTAGTAACTTTCTCCTTAGTTCCAGGTTGGTTCTCTCCTTGACCAGTTTCCAACCATTGTTTCTTCTCCTGCCCTCTGGTCCTTTGGAGAATAATTTGACCCCCTCTTCTTTTTTGCAGCCCCTCAAATACTGGAATATTGCTATCATGTCACCCCTAGTTCTTCATTTCTTTAGAGTAGCCAAGCCCAAGTCCTGCAGCTGTTCTTTGTATGTTTTAGTGTCCACACAGGATCTCTGGAGGTCAGTCAGAGTGCCCATCGAGTTCTTGATCACCTGTCTTACTAAGGCTCTTCTCTCACGATTGCTCAATTTGACCAGGTAACCAGCTCTTAGAATGAGTTCTGGTTGTGCCAAACTTCTTCCATTTGAAAATTATGGAGACCACTTATAGTAGGAACCTTCAGTGCAGCAGAAATTTTATTGTAGCCTTTCCCAGATGTGGGCCTTGCAAAAATCTTGTCTCTGAGCTGCTCAGGTAGTTCCTTTGACCTCATGGTTTTTACTCTGCTACAGTGTGCATTGTCAGCAGTGAGGCATTCTATAGACAGCTGTGTGCCTTTCCAAATCATGTCCTGTCAATTTAATTTACCACAGGTGGACTGCAGTCTAGGTGTAGAAGCATGTCAGCAATGATCAAGAGAAATAGGAGGCATGAATTTCACATGTTATTGCAAAGGGCCAGGTGTGCAAAGTTTGTCACATCATACCCAAAAAGTCTGAAGGCTATAAATGCTGCCAAATGTGCTTCAGCAAAGTACTGAATGAAGTATCTGAATACTTATGTCAACGTGATATTTCATTTTTTTCTTTTTAATAAATTTACATACATTTCTAAAATTCTTTTCACTTTGTCTTTATGTGGTACTGAATGTACCTTAATGAGAAAAAAATGATTTTCAACCACTGTAGAATCAAGGTGCAGCATAATAATTTGACATAAATGAAGGGGGTCTGAATACTTTTTGAATGCATTGAATATCCTTTTTGCATTCTTGATTTAATTTGGTATTCCCACAGGTCAATTCTCTTATTTCTGAAGAACTCCCATTTCTTATCCAAACCACACAGCAGACTACAACGTCTAATTTGAAATCAGGCAAACCAAATCTTCCCTTTTCCTTCGAACCATGGAGAATTTGATATTTAATTTACGGCTTTTCCCTTGCCATAGAACCCTAGATTCATGTTCAAAACTTTCAATCTTCTTTTCTTTTTGAAGGTAATAATGGGAAGGAAAATGAAAATTCCAGAAAACTATTCCAAGTGATCAGTTGTGGATTCAATACAAAGAACCCTACAATTCTAATGGAAGTAGAAAGCCATGAGAGAAACCAGTCAAATAATTGGAATCAGGAAAGTTCATCTTCCATTCATGCACCAATGAAAGCATCTGTGGCTCAACAAGGAAAAACAAAGAACAAATATATTGGAAAATGTATAAAACCATTCAAAGACAAATTTGATGTAAATGAACACAATCAAACGCAAACCAAAGGAGAAGATTATATATCTAGAGACAATGGGAAATATTACAAATGGACCTTGTCTCCTACTCATAAAAATAAGTCCCATACATCTCAAAAAAGAACCCAGGCAGAAGAGAAGCCCTATAAGTGCATGGAGTGTGGAAAGAGCTTTATTAAGAACCATCAACTTATCTACCATAAAAAGATCCACAAAGCAGAGAAAACATATAAATGCATGGAGTGTGGAAAGACCTTTAATCATAGAACTCATCTTAGTTCACATACAAGGATTCACACAGGAGAGAAAACATATAAATGCAAGGAGTGTAGGAAAAGCTTTACTAGTAACAATCATCTTACATGTCATCAAATGACCCACACAGGGGAAAAGCCTTATAAATGCATGGAGTGTGGAAACAGCTTTACGAACAGTAGAGAATTTACTTCACATAAAAGGATTCACACAAGAGAGAAGCCCTACAAATGCACAGAGTGTGGAAAGTGCTTGAGCTCACTCAAAAATCTTTCTGTACATGAAACGATCCACACAGGGGAAAGGCCTTATAAATGCATGGTGTGTGGAAAGACGTTTATTCATACAACTCATCTTAGTTCACATAGAAGGACCCATACAGGAGAGAAGCCCTATAAATGCATTCAGTGTGGAAAGAGCTTTACTCAGAGCAGCAATCTTACTTCTCATGAAAGGATCCACACAGGAGAGAAGCCCTATAAATGCATGGAGTGTGGAAAGAGCTTCACCCGTAGTACTTATCTTACTTTGCATTATCGGATCCATACAGGAGACATGCCCTATAAATGCCTAAAGTGTGGAAAGAGCTTCACCTGTAGTACTTCTCTTACTTTGCATTATCGGATCCATACAGGTGAGAAGCCATATAAATGTATGGAGTGTGGAAAGAGCTTCCCTAAGAGCACTAACCTTATTTTCCATAAAAGGATCCACGCAGGGGAAAAGCCATATACATGCCTGGAGTGTGGAAAGAGCTTTATTAAGAACTCTCAACTTATTTACCATAATAGGACACATACAGGGGAGAAGCCTTATAAATGCATGGAATGTGGAAAGAGTTTTTCTAGAAACAGTTACTTTAACACCCATAAAAGGACCCACACAGGGGAGAAGCCCTATAAATGCATGGAATGTGGAAAATGTTTTTCTACAAAAAGTCATCTTAACACCCATAAAAGGACCCACACAGGGGAGAAGCCCTATAAATGCATGGAATGTGGAAAGAGTTTTTCTACGAATAGTTATCTTAACATCCATAAAATGACCCATACAGGGGAGAAGCCACATAAATGCAGGAAGTGTGGAAAGAGTTTTATTCAGAACAGCGAACTTGTTTACCATAGTAGGACACATACCAGGGAGAAGCCATATAAATGCATAGAATGTGGAAAATGCTTTTCTTACTCTAGTAACCTTACCTCCCATAAAAATATTCACACAGGGGAGAAGCCTTATAAATGCATTGAATGTGGAAAGAGTTTTCGTAGGAAGAATTATCTTAACACCCATAAAAGGATCCACTCAGGGGAGAAGCCGTATAAATGTATGGTGTGTGGAAAAGGTTTTATTATGAATAGTTATCTTAACTTCCATAAAAGGACCACACAGTGTAAAAGACCTATAAATCTGTGAAATATGGAAAAAGCTTCAAGAGGACCAATGGCTGAATGTTCCATATACAGATACATTTGGTGAGAATCTGTTTAACTATTAGGTTAGTTGCTGAAATATATGCATTTCCTAATTACATCTACTGAACATTTTGACTCACCTTCACAATTGGAAGCCCCAGAGTGATGAATTTACTAATGGAAACGAAACGCTACGCATGTGGTGTTTTTAATTATGAACAGTGGATTTTTGTAAAGCTAACTGTCATTTGAAGACCACCAATGACATTTCACATAAATAAGCGAACATCTTTTTTCTTCATGTTTATTCCATTTCCAGTTGGATCGTAATAAAGAAAGCCCAAATCCCCAATGAAACTTTATAAAAGTTTAATTTTTGAGAGCAATCATAGGGCTTAGCTAGCAAAATGTCATTCCAGGCATACTATGGGAATGGCATTAATCAGGAATGATGTCAGATGCCTATCTTTGCTTTCTTTGAAGCTAGCTAGCAACTGCCATAACTAGGGGGAAGGGGACATTTGGTAGAGGAAGAGCACTGGAGGCGTTAAAGAATGGTGTGAGAATTTGGGGAGTATGAGCATTAACAGGAACTACAGGTACCAAACTGAGTCATCTGCCTGCCCTCAAGGACACCAGCCCTGGGAAAGGAATTTATAGCCACTCCTGTAAGATGCTAAGAAAAAGACTCAGGCATGTCTTGAGCAAAGATTTGAAGCTGCAGAACACAGCTTGACAAACTCTGAGTTTATTGCTTTTTGTATACTTGTTACATACACCAGCTTAACGGTTAGATGCTGACAAAGGTTTCTTCATTGGAAAATGTCTTCATGTAAGCAACTATTTCCTAGTAACACATTACATGATCAAAGACCAGGTAAAGAGCAAACAGGAGAAGGAACCAACAAAGGCAGGAAAAGGTAGAAGGAACTAAGCATATTATCTGTTTAGGTAGATAAGTCAAAAGGGTATGACCTTCTGGCTGCTTCACTGAGACAAAGAGTATCAAAAGGTTATGAGGTTTGTGGGGGGGGGGGATCACGGCAGTTTGCTACCCGTGCGTTTTCCCCCACACACTCCTGAGACACCAGGTTGCTAAAACATTGGACCAGGATTGGATTGGACTGATCTAGCCAGGGGAAGGGCTTTGGGCATTGGACGTTGCTTTCAATATATGGTTTTTGCTTGCCTTGCTTATGCTGCACTCAGTATCTCTAGTAAAAGTACCTTTTCTCTAACATCCATGAAATCAAGGGTCATTCTTCCTAGGGAGTAAACTGGCCAGTCTGACAAGAATTGCAAAAATAATCACTAGCTATGAATTATCAAAATAGTGTGTTGCCAAAGAAGATACCTTATGAATAGAATAGTTTAAGTAGCCATTGTTTTACAGTTAAGCTTTTTATAGCTGTCAGTTGTTGTTAGTTGTGAAGTCGTGTCCGACCCATCGCGACACCATGGACAACGTTCCTCCAAGCCTTCCTGTCCTCTACCATCTTCTGGAGTCCATTTAAGCTCAAACCTACTGCTTCAGTGACTCCATCCAGCGACCTCATTCTCTGTCGTCCCCTTCTCTTTCCCTCGATCTTTGCCAGCATTAGGCTTTTCTCCAGTGAGTCCTTCCTTCTCGTTAGGTGGCCAGAGTATTTGAGTTTCAAGTTCAGGATCTGGCCTTCTAAAGAGCAGTCAGGGTTGATCTCTAGGACTGACTGGTTTGATCGCCTTGTAGTTCAAGGGAGTCGCAGGAGTCTTCTCCAGCACCAGGAGTCTTCTCCAGCCTCAATTCTTTGGTGCTCAGCCTTTTTTATGGTAAACTATAGTTCTTGGTAGAAGTTATATATGAATTGGAAGATGTTGAAACGGAAAACCTCTTGGGATATTGTGCTAAATTATAAACATGTTCCAAAAGAAAACTGATGTGACTGTGTAACATCAGATCCTCCGTGACTTATGCTTAATCCTACAAAAACCCCACTGGATTTACAGTCTCCACCTCAGTGTATTTAGTTTGGACAAGGGGCTCAGCTGAAAATATATCCCACTGTTGACTTGGAAAATGATTGGTCTAGGAGGGATGGGACCAGGCAGACAGTTAATAGGTATTGCTTGCACAACAAACAGAAGGAGCTGCATCTCCATGATGCATCTCTTCAAGACAAAACTTTTTAAATCTTTCTTCCTCTATAGCAGAAATGAGAATGGGAACTTCTCAACTGTGAGAAGGAATATGAAAAATAATCCAACTCTAATCCATTGTGAAAAAGAGCTAAGCCAACCAGTATGAATGGAGAAGGAGGGAACTTTTTTCGGTCAAAGTCCTGTCATGATGAGATAGAACAGTGGTTGCAAACCTATGGCATGGGTGCCAGAGGCAGCACTCAGAGCCCTCTCTGTGGGCATGCCGTCACCCCACTCCTAGGCTTCAGCTGGGTTTTATAAAACCTTGTCGCTTTAGGCCTCCGCAGCCGTGTGCAAAAAAAAAAAAAAAAAGGTTCAATCAATCAGTCAATTTCAACTTCTCGCAGGGAAAAAAGATCTTGCAAAGTTGGAATTGATTGATTGAAGTTTTTAGTCCCACCCAGTTACCATCACAGCCATGCCTATCCAATGGGCCACACCCACCTAATGGGCCACACCCTCCTGACAATGCATAAGTGGGTTTTGGGTTGCTGTTTGGGTCTCTAAAAGGTTCACCATCACTGCCCTAAATAAAACATTTCTCCTCTTCTTTTTCGCCTTTCATAGTATTTTAATGATATATTATCTTTTCCATAGTTGCTTTCCATCCTTTTGCAGTTTCAACTTTTCTCCAGTCGCAGATAAGACGCCACTTTCCCCTTCCCATTTCTCCTCCAAGGAGTCTCGTTTTGAAGTAAAATTTCTGGAATATCCTCCAGTTTCAGCTTTTTGCCCACTTTGGAGCGGTTTTTTCTTTCCCTTCAGCGTCCTTTCCTGAGTCCAAAGCAGCTGCTTGGGTTTCTCAGTGATTCTAAGACATCCAGAGCCAAGAACTGGACAAGGGCAGCTGCAGATACACAACCAGAGAAATAGAAATGCATTTTCCCAATTATGGCTTCCCTGCCCATGTCCCATCTTCCTCCACTTCAGCCAGAGTTCACAACAACTGCAAGACACAAATAGTGTTTCCGAAAAGAGCCTCCTGGTCCTCGTCTTCTGATTGCCCCTCAGTTTCTGAGAGGATTTTGGCCCATTTTGAGGCCAATCTCTGGGGAGCCTTTAGGTCGAGTGTTCTTGAGGGAAGCGAGTTGAAAATCTCTAGATCTTTTTTTTCTCCACGTCCACAAATGGTCCCTGCATAGGAAGATGGAAAAGACGCCGCTTCTGGAGATATCAAAGCCTTTGAGAGGGTCCTTTCCTTCTCCCACACCCATCATCCCTGCCCTCCTCGCTTCAGACGCACTCCTTGCTTCCCGCCCTTTCGAGTACTGCTGACAATTCGCACAGAGTCCACCAGACAGGGCTCTCAGCCTCAAGAGGAAACTGGGCATGCGCAGGACTCCTCCGCCAGGGCAGAACACCCGCGTTTCCCGGAGAAATCGTAGGAAAAGGCTGCTCTTTCTCCTCCCTCCGCTGAGAGGCGGGGGCGGGGCGTGGACGGGAGGCACGGAGGCTGCCGGGAATCCCTGCGGGGAGGCGGAGCCCGACGAGACTCCCGATTTACACGAGTGGCGGCTCTGCCCGTGCAAAGGGGTCCCGCGGTGGAGGTGAGCGTGGAGACGGGCCAAGTCTTCCCCCCAGGTGGGAGTCCGGGGTCCCATCTTCCGCTGCGCCTCTTTTCCATGCAGGGCCCGGCAAGGGGGCGGGGGGGGGGAAGGAGAGAAATGGGGGTCGCCAGAAGGGAGGGGCCCTTTCCCCCCATTTCCCGGGGGAGCCTCTGCATGGCGGGGGGAAGGCGCGGCTGAAAGGAAATCCCCCTGCCTGCTCCGGGTGCAAGACCGGGGCCCCGGGTGGAGGACCGGGACTGGTGTGCTGCTTCCCCCGCCTCTCCCCACGACCTCCAAGGGGCTCTGCCGGCAGACAAAGGACGTAAGTGAGGCTGAAACGCAGCATTCGCATTCGGTGCCCGATTGGGCTGGTGTTTCCCAAACCTCTTTCAAGCCTGGAAGTTGAAGTCCATATTTATCTTCATTTGTCCATCTTTGGAAAAGCGTGGATTAGGCTAAGAAGTGGGGAACGTGTTTGTCGGAGTTGCATGAATCAGAAGGTCAGTTTAGGTTGTCAATGGTTCGTTCATTTTGGTCTTCGTCCTCTGTGTATCGGATGGTGGCTTGTTAACTGAGGCTTCTCAAGTTCCCAAAGGGGTTTGGGCCAGAATAATTAATGGGGTTCTGATATCTAAAGTTTTACTAAAAGTTTGAGTCTTTCATAGAAGTTGATCTCAGGGGCTGCCACAAAGAAGAGGGAGTCAAGCTATTTTCCAAGGCCCCTGAAGGCAGGAGAAGAAGCAACAGATGGAAACTAATCAAGGAGAGAAGTAACCTAGAACTAAGGAGAAACTTCCTGACAGTTAGAAAAGTTAACCAGTGGAACAACCTGCCTCCAGAAGTGGTGAATGCACTTGAAGTTTTTAAGAAGAGACTGGACAGCTATTTGTCTGAAATGGTATAGGGTTTCCTGCCTGAGCAGGGGGTTGGACTAGATGAGCTCCAAGGTCCCTTCCAACTTTATTATTATTATCGATCATCGCACAGTCAGCCAGATGTTCAGACTGGATTTGGCATTTTGTCTACCTATCGAGTCCTTACCAAGGATCTGGGATAGGCAGATGTGGATGTTTGATGGTATTACAAACATCGTCGCAGGATGGAAGCAGTTCCTAGTAAGGTCGCCTTTTGCAATTGACTAATAGCGAATTTGTCAATGCCAATGGTGTTCAACTGGTGCTCCAGTTGTTTTGGGATTGCACCCAAGGCACCTATTATATTGGTACTACCCTTGCTTGCTTTTGCCATAGTTTTTCTATTTCTATTTGTAGGTCTTTGTATTTTGTTATCTTCTCCAGTTCTTTCTCGTCTATTCTGCTTTCTCCAGGCACTGCCACGTCCACTATCCAGACTTCTTTGTCTTTCTTATCGACAATTGTTATGTCCGGGGTGTTATGTTTCAGGTGCTTGTCTGTTTAAATTCTGAAGTCCCAGAGTAGTTGTAATTTTATCATTTTCTATGACTTTCTCTATTTTATGATCCCACCAATTTTTGCTTACAGGCAAATGATAGAACAATTAACCAGTGGAACAACCTGCCTCCAGAAGTGGTGAATGCACTTGAAGTTTTTAAGAAGAGACTGGACAGCTATTTGTCTGAAATGGTATTGGGTTTCCTGCCTGAGCAGGGGGTTGGACTAGATGACCTCCAAGGTCCCTTCCAACTTTATTATTATTATTATTATTATTATTATTATTATTATTATTACTATTACTATTATTACCATCATCATCATTATTATTATTATTATTACAGTTAAGAGGGCGGGTGAACATCACATTAAGGTGTGTTCTTTCAAGCCCTGTGTTTCATGTGAACTTTGCCCTTATGGTTGATTAACCAGTTTGTGGTCAGGGAAATTGTGTGAAGCAGCCTTCGTGTTATAGTATGACTTTGTTCCCAAAAAGCCAGCACTGAAAAACAGGAATTGAGCATCCTAAGTCAGGATCATTTTCTTGGGATTTCATTTGATGTGAACTCAACCTTCATGGCATTGTTAGAACGTTGTTCCTTCCCAGGATCATTTCATTCAGCATTATCCATATTAGCGGTTTCCTTCCTTTTCCTCACTGACAAAAGGTAAACTTGGGATGAGCCATTTTTGGAACTTCCTCCTTTTCTCTATCGCTCCAGTTACTTACAAACATACAAACTTAAAAACAAGAGTGAGGAACATCCTCAATACTGGTAAATGTCTAATGCCTAAATGTCTCAACATGAAGGACAAGAAACGTGTCAAAATTCTGTATTTCATTGCAGTTTCTTAAGCACTTTGAGTTCTAGCATCTTGTATGATCCTTAATTGTAGGGTATATATGATCTTAAATGTGAAAGGAAGCTAACTTGCCCTTCAGGGAAAAAATATTGAAAATCCACCAAATATAAATATTTATTTTATAATCCAATATAAAATATTCCATGTCTTGATGTAATCTAGGACCATATTTTACACCATACTTGATGGACACACAAAAAGAGAAATACCCAGAGGATCCATCTGCTGAATACCAATGCAATCCTTTACCAACTTCACCTTCATGAGGAGGAATTTTGTCCACCACCTTCTCATTTTTGAAATTTATTTTCTTTTCCACTTCAGATGCAGAAACTAGAGTAATGTCAACAACCTTCCTAACAACAAAAAGTTAATTTTTGGGCAAAGAGCTTGGATAGCCTTTGGTCAGTTCTGCAGCTACCAGAATAGTCCTATGAATTGAAAGGTGTTTGGAGATCCACAAGATTCCTCTGACCCAGTGGTTCTCAACCTTTCTAATGCCGCAACCCCATAATACAGTTCCCCATGTTGTGGTGACCCCCAACCACTTATACATCACCGGGTGCCAGGGGCATGGCCAAGGAAAAGGGGGGAAAAATGGCGGACAGCCTTGTTTGGCGACCCCCGTGAAATGGTCGTTCGACCCCAAATGGGGTCCCGACCCACAGGTTGAGAACCACTGCTCTGACCTATCTGGAATTTCCTTCCAGGACAGACGAAAGATGCAGAAACAACGGTTAGCAAGTGGGGGAACTGGAAAAGGTCCCTCTGCTGTTGAGCCTGGCAGCTGTGGGAAGATCTGGGCAAAAACTGAGCAGAAGTACCTGGAGGAGAAAACCATCATCCGTTCAGAGATTCAGCCCTGGAACTTCAGAAATATCCAATATGAGGAGATTGATGGTCCCCGAGGACTTTGCAGCCGACTCCACAACCTTTATAGTCAATGGCTGAGACCAGAAAAGCACACCAAAGCCCAGATGTTGGACCTAGTAGTTCTGGAGCAGCTGCTGGCCCTTCTGCCCCCTCTGATAGAAAACTGGTTGCGGGAGTGTGGAGCAGAGACCAGCTCCCAAGCGGTGGCCCTGGCCGAAGGCTTCCTCATGAGTCAGAAAGAGGAGCAGAAGGAGCAAGTTAAATTTCAGGTGAGAGACCTTCATCTTTGAAGTCCAGAAGGGAATAAAGAATGTGTTTGAATTTTTCACCCCTCCCTTCCCTACTTTTCTGCTCTTCGTAATATGTGGAGATGCTTCACTGGTTCTTGCAGGACATTGTTCCATTATCCATTCTAGAAGATAGACTGGAGACAGCTGTTCCTTTCTTACATTCTAGGCTCATTGATTGATTTTGGGGCACCGAAGTTGTTTTTAGAGAATAAGAATCCACTTCATGTTGTGTGATGTCTTATTCAAGTCTTTCCCTCTGCAGACCAGAAATCCTATGAGAATCGGGAATCCATCAAATTCTCCTCAGGAGCTGTTTTCCAGGAGGATCTATCAGGAATCCGCAAGTCAGGACATCTCAGATGGTAATCAAAAATCCACCCATTCCCAAGAGAGGTCCCAGCTGTCTTACCTTCTCTCTCTTCTCTTCTGTAGAAGGCCTCCTGCCATTTTATTAATTATCCTTTTAAAAATTCTGTCTCCCTCACAGGTAAGAATGGAACAAATCTGACTCCTTTCTATGGTGGTGCTGAAAGAGTGGTTGAAGTTCCAACTCAAGTAAGAGAGGTATAATAAAGGATAAAATGTTCTCAATGTTAGCGTTTCTGAGTAGTAATCCTGTTAGTAATCCTTTCGCATGGAATTGTGCAATAATAACGGAAAGAATCACATTGGCACCTTACAGCTTCTAAAACGCCTTGTTTAGTGATAAGAAAAATAATGGCACCAGGTTAAAAGATGAAGCAGACGGTTAAAATCCAAAGAGGGTGGGCAGATCAAGGCCCTTCAGCCTTTAGAGGAATTTCTAATACTCCGATTTGTGCCTGGAATTTGGGGCCAAACAATCCAGCTTTGGAAAGGATGAGAAATGCTCTTCCCAGGAAGGTTTCTTTTCTTCAGCCATTGGGTTGGAGTACAAGCCGTGGATTCCTTGTAATCTGAGGAGCAGCGGAAACAGGGCTTGTGTCCCTTTGTCTATTGATGACACCCATGTAAATGCCTGCGTGCCTCTCAAACAACTTTAGTGAAGGTTTGAGCATGGACAGGATTGTTTGTTCTGAGGACACCACAAGCCTTTTACTGAATTGGTAGAAAGAACTACCACCAACTGCATTTTCATCTGCAAATATTGGGTATTTGGGAGTGAGTGATGGGTGGGGTTCCAAAGCCCATTCCAGTTGATTCTCTCCAGATGCTGAAAGTCTTGCTGATCTTTAAAATCCTTCTGATTTTTATTCTGTTTTCTTCTTATTCAGGAGGGTCTTGTGTCCTTTGAGGAGGTGGCTGTGTATTTCTCCGAAGAGGAGTGGTCTCAGCTGTATGCTGACCAAAAAGCACTGCATCGGGAAGTCATGCTGGAAAATCATAGGAACGTGGCCTCTTTGGGTAAGAATATGCTACTCCCCAGTCCCAGTGAGATGTATTAGCTCTTTTTATTAAAGAAATTTTATCAGAATAAAAACAGTAACAACTTTGAAGTGTAAATGAAGAAAATAATTGAATAATAAAGAAGAACAAAGTATGATGAAATTAAGAAAAGAAAGAGAAAAGACAAAGTAATAATGAAGTTAAAATTTGTCCTGTTTCTAAGGTTACATCATTCTTTACATTAGATAATTTATCCATTCTAATCTTTGAACACAAGTTTGATGACAAGATCACTTTTTCTTTTTTTCAGCAAAGTCCATTGGAGGTTTCCAATCACTAATAAATATAGATACTATCCTTATCTTAATCAGAGTCAATTAAGTCATCATTGAGAAGTCTATCATCTTCCCCAACCAGTCCACCATTCTACTTATTGTAGAGCCCTTCAGCTTTACATGTATAATAGTCTCACTATGGCTGTCATACTCAGAAACTATCTTCTATGACTTTTAATTACCGTATATGCCGGCGTACAAGGCGACCCGGCATATAAGACGACCCCCGTCTTTGGCGCCGATTTTAACGCTTGTGGAAGTCACCTTATACGGTAGTGCCAACGTGAAGTGTTCTGATTTCACTTGGATATTAATCTTTAAAGATCTCCGTATCACTGAATGTCTTTGAATCCATACTTTTCTAGGTTTTTTACAAGTCCACTTGACTAAAGCATGACAAAATGACCCTTTATCTTGTCCACATTTCCAGTGTAAGTTTGAGGTATATTTATGCACTTTTAAATATTTTTCTGCTGATTTTCACATTGCTCGGCCTATTTAGAGGTTTTAGCAATTACATATTCATCTTTTCCATGCAAGTGAGATTCAAATTCTGCTTTATGTTGTTGAATACTATAGTTCCCTTTATCTACCTAGAGTCTTTTTGATATGAAAAATACGTACAGTTACATGTCTATGGAGATTCTCAGTCATCCAGGTCATAGTTGTCCCACAAGTACCTTTTCAAGAGCTAACTGGAATTTCTTTTGAAGGCAAGCTGTTTATTTAGTTAATTGTCCTCACTGTTAGTAACTTTCTCCTTAGTTCTAGGTTGCTTCTCTCCTTGACCAGTTTCCAACCATTGTTTCTTCTCCTGTCCTCTGGTCCTTTGGAGAATAATTTGACCCCCTCTACCTTTTTGCAGCCCCTCAAATACTGGAATATTGCTATCATGTTGCCCCTAGTTCTTCATTTCTTTAGAGTAGCCAAACCCAAGTCCTGCAGCTGTTCTTTGTATGTTTCAGTGTCCACACAGGATCTCTGGATGTCAGTCAGAGTGCCCATCGAGTTCTTGAATACCTGTCTTACTGAGGCCCTTCTCTCCCGATTGCTCAGTTTGACCAGGTAACCAGCTCTTAGAAGAGTTCTGGTTGTGCCAAACTTCTTCCATTTGAAAATTATGGAGGCCACTTATAGTAGGAACCTTCAGTGCAGCAGAAATTTTATTGTAGCCTTTCCCAGATGTGTGCCTTGCAAAAATCTTGTCTCTGAGCTGCTCAGGCAGTTCCTTTTACCTCATGGCTTTTACTCTGCTACAGTGTGCATTGTCAGCAGTGAGGCCTTCTATAGACAGCTGTGTGCCTTTCCAAATCATGTCCTGTCAATTTAATTTACCACAGCGGGACTCCAACCTAGGTGTAGAAGCATGTTAGCAATGATCAAGAGAAATAGGAGGTATGAATTTCACATGTTATTGCAAAGGGCCAGATGTGCAAAGCTTGTCACATCATACCCAAAAAGTCTCAAGGCTATAAATGCTGCCAAATGTGCTTCAACAAAGTACTGAATGAAATGTCTGAATACTTATGTCAATGTGATATTTCATTTTTTTCTTTTTAATAAATTTACAGACATTTCTAAAATTCTTCTCACTTTGTCTCTATGGGGTACTGAATGTACCTTAATGAGAAAAAAATGATTTTCAACAACTGTAGAATCAAGGTGCAGCATAATAATTTGACAGAAACGAAGGGGGTCTGAATACTTTATGAATGCACTGTATATCCTTTTTGCATTCTTGACTTAATTTGGTATTCCCACAGGTCAATTCTCTTATTTCTGAAGAACTCCCATTTCTTATCCAAACCACACAGCAGCCTACAAAGTCCAATTTGAAATCAGGCAAACCAAATCTTCCTTTACCTTCGAACCATGGAGAATTTGATATTTAATTTATGGCTTTTCCCTTACCGTAGAACCCTAGATTCATGTTCAAAACTTTCAATCTTCTTTTCTTTTTGAAGGTAATAATGGGAAGGAAAATGAAAATTCCGGAAAACTATTCCAAGTGATCAGATGTGGATACAATACAAAGAACCCTACAATTCTAATGGAAGTAGAAAGCCATGAGAGAAACCAGTCAAATAATTGGAATCAGGAAAGTTCATCTTCCATTCATGCACCAATGAAAGCATCTGTGGCTCAACAAGGAAAAACAAAGAACAAATATATTGGAAAATGTATAAAACCATTCAAAGACAAATTTGATGTAAATGAACACAATCAAACCCAAACCAAAGGAGAAGATTATATATCTAGAGAAAGTGGGAAAAATTACAAATGGACCTTGTCTCTTCCTTTTAAAAATGGGTCCCGTACATCTCAAGAAAGAACCCAGGCAGAAGAGAAGCCCTATAAGTGCATGGAGTGTGGAAAGAGCTTTATTAAGAACCATCAACTTATCTACCATAAAAAGATCCACAAAGCAGAGAAAACATATAAATGCATGGAGTGTGGAAAGACCTTTAATCATAGAGCTCATCTTAGTTCACATACAAGGATTCACACAGGAGAGAAGCCCTATAAATGCATGGAGTGTGGAAAGAACTTTACTCAGAGGAGCAGCCTGACTTCCCATGAAAGGATTCACACAGGAGAGAAGCCCTATAAATGCATCGAGTGTGGAAAGAGCTTTACTCAGAGCAGCAGTCTTATTTCCCATGAAAGGATCCATACAGGTGAAAAGCCGTATAAATGCATGGAGTGTGGAAAGAGCTTTACTCATAGGAACAGTCTTGCTCGCCATAAAAGGATCCACACAGAGGAGAAGCCCTATAAATGCCTAAAGTGTGGAAAGAGGTTCCCTAAGAGCATTGACCTTATTTTCCATAAAATAATCCACGCAAGGGAAAAGCCATATACATGCCTGGAGTGTGGAAAGAGCTTTGTTAAGAACTCTCAACTTATTTACCATAGTAGGACACATACAGGGGAGAAGCCATATAAATGCATGGAGTGTGGTAAGGCTTTTATTACAAATACTTCTCTTAACTTCCACAAAAAAACCCACACAGGGGAGAAGCCTTATAAATGCATGGAATGTGGAAAGAGTTTTTCTAGAAACAGTATTCTTAACTTCCATAAAAGGACCCACACAGGGGAGAAGCCCTATAAATGCATGGAATGTGGAAAGAGTTTTTCTACAAACAGTATTCTTAACTCCCATAAAAGGACCCACACAGGGGAGAAGCCCTATAAATGCATGGAATGTGGAAAGTGTTTTTCTACGAATAGCCATCCTAACATCCACAAAATGACCCATACAGGGGAAAAGCCACATAAATGCATGAAGTGTGGAAAGAGCTTTATTAAGAACAGCGAACTTATTTACCATAGTAGGACACATACTGGGGAGAAGCCATATAAATGCATAGAGTGTGGAAAATGCTTTTCTTTCTCTGGTAACCTTGCCTCCCATAAAAAGATTCACACAGGGGAGAAGCTTTATAAATGTATTGAATGTGGAAAGAGTTTTCGTAGGAAGAATTATCTTAACACCCATAAAAGGATCCATACAGGGGAGAAGCCGTATAAATGTATGGTGTGTGGAAAAGATTTTATTATGAATAGTTATCTTAACTCCCATAAAAGGACCACACAGTGTAAAAGCCCTATAAATCTGTGAAATGTGGAAAAAGCTTCAAGAGGACCAATGGCCGAATGTTCCATATACAGATACATTTGGTGAGAATCTGTTTAACTGTTAGGTTTAGTTGATGAAATATATGCATTTCCTAATTACATCTACTGAACTTTTTGACTCTGACCTTCACAATTGGAAACCCCAGAGTGATGAATTTACTAATGGAAACCAAACGCTACGCATGTGGTGTTTTAATTATGAACAGTGGATTGTTGTAGCTACTGTCATTTAAAGGCCACCGATGCATTTCACATAAATAAGAGAACATCTTTTTTCTTCATGTTTATCCCATTTCCAATTCGATTGTAATAAAGAAAGCCCAAATCCCCAATGAAACTTTATAAAAGTTTAATTTTTGAGAGCAATCATAGGGCTTAGCTAGCAAAATGTCATTCCAGGCATACTATGGGAAGGGCATTAATCAGGAATGATGTCAGATGCCTATCTTTGCTTTCTTTGAAGCTAGCTAGCAACTGACATAACTAGGGGGAAGGGGACATTTGGTAGAGGAAGAGCACTGGAGGTGTTAAAGAATGGTTTGAGAATTTGGGGAGTATGGGCATTAACAGGAACTAAAGGTACCAAACTCAGCCATCTGCCTGCCCTCAAGGACACCAACCCTGGGAATGGAATTTATAGCCACTCCTTAGACACCAAGTTTCTAGAACATTGGACCAGGATTGGATTGGACTGATCTAGCCAGGGGAAGAGCTTTGGGTATTGGAGATTGCTTTCAATATGTGATTTTTGCGCAGTTTTCTTCAGAGCTTGCCTTGCTTATGCTGCACTCGGTATCTCTAGTAAAAGTACCTTTTCTCTAACATCCATGGAATCAAGGCTCATTCTTTCCTAGGGAATAAACTGTGGCCAGTCTGACAAAAGAGTTGTAGAAATAATCACTAAATATGAATTATCAAAAAGGTGTGATGCTAAAGAAGATCCCTTATGAATAGAATGGTTTAAGTAGCCATTGTTTTACAGTTAAGCTTTTTATAGTGGTCAGTAGAAGTTATATAATGAATTCGAAGATGTTGAAATGGAAAACCTTGGGATATTGTGCTAAATTACAAAAATGTTCAAAAAGGAAACTGATGTGACAGTGTAACATCAGATCCTCTGTGACTTAATGCTTGATCCTACAAAAACCCCACTGGATTTACAGTCTCCACCTCAGTGTATTTACTTTGGACAAGGTGCTCAGCTGAGAATGTATTGAGTTGGAAAATGATTGATCTAGGAGGGATGGGATCAGGCAGACATTTAATAGGTATTGCTTCCACAACAAGCAGAAGGAACTGCATCTCCCTGATGCATCTCTTCAAGAGAAAACTTTTAAAATCTTTCTTCCTCTATAGCAGAAATGAGAATGGGAACTTCTGGACTGTGAGAAGGAATACGAAAAATAATCCAACTCTTTAGTCCATTATGAAAAAGAGGTAAGTCAACCAGTGTGAATGGAGAAGGAGGGAACTTCTTTCGGTCAAAGTTCTGTCATGATGAGATAGAATAATATAATAATAATAGTAGTAGTAGTAGTGGTAGTAGTTGGAAGGGACCTTGGAGGTCATTGAGTCTAACCCCCTGCTCAGGCAGGAACCCTACACCATTTCAGACAAATGGCTGTCCAGTCTCTTCTTAAAAACTTCCAGTGTTGGAGCATTCACCGCTTCTGAAAGCAGGTTGTTCCATTGGTTAATTGTTCTAACTGTCAGGAAGTTTCTCCTTAGTCCTAAGTTGCTTCTCTCCTTGATCAGTTTCCATCCGTTGCTTCTTGTCCTGCCTTCAGGTGCCTTGGAGAATAGCTTGACTCCCTCTTCTTTGTGGCAGCCCCTGAGATATTGGAACACTGCTATCATGTCTCCCCTCGTCCTTTTCTTCGTTAAACTAGACATACCTAATTCCAGCAATCGTTCCTTATATGTTTTAGCCTCCAGTCCCCTAATCATCTTTGTTGCTCTTTTCTGTACTCTTTCTAGAGTCTCGGTATCTTTTTTACATTGTGGTGACCAAAATTGGATTCAGTATTCCAAGTATGGCCTTATTAAGGCATTGTCCACTAGGACTCCAAGGTCCCTCTGTTGAGCAAAGTACCCCCTATACTATACCTGTACATTTGGTTTTTCTTGCCTAAATGTAGAACCTTACTTTTTTTCACCATTGAATTTCATTTTGTTAGATAGCGCCCAATGTTCAAGTCTGTCCAGATCCTCTTGTATCTTAAGCCTGTCTTCTGGAGTGTTGGCTCTTCCTGCCAGTTTGGTGTCATCTGCAAATTTGATGATTTCTCCATCTATCCCCTTGTCCAAATCGTTGATGAAGATGTTGAAGAGCACTGGGCTCAGAACAAAGCCCTGGAGCACCCCACTACACAGTTCCCTCCATGTAGATGCGGTTGCATTGAGGACCACACGCTGAGTACAGCGGTCAGCCAGCTACGGATCCATCTGGTGGTGATGCTGTCTAACCCACATTTTTCTATCTTATCATTGATTTAGCGAAGTAAATGCATGGGGAGAAAGGCGGGTACTGCAGTGAGACCAGGCTTTTTTCCTCACTACTGGATTTTTGCTGCCATACTGTTTAACTTTCTTTAAACTTTAGTTGATGCAGAATTGGAAGGATCCGCATTCTGCATCAAGTAAACTTTAAACAAATTTATACAGTATGGCAGCGAAAATCTGCCAGCGGGTAAAAAACCTTGTTTTTTTGAGATGCCAGACTAGCGTGAATTCATGTGCTTCCAATCCCCTTGCTTGTTGCAAAGCCAGATTGGAGCCCTTGGGCTGCTCCTTCAGACAATTTCAGAGCCAGTCCAAAAGCAAAGTGAATGGTTGCCACCCACCCGACCTCTGTGGGGTTTCGTTTCCAAAGACCCTCTGCATACGCTCTGGACAAACCGAGATCCAGGACTGAAAAAGCAGCAACAGGAGCAAAGGGCTGTTCAAAGGAGGAGGAAGAAGGAGAAAGAGGGAGACGCCATTGAGCAGGCGAGGCGCAACAGGTGTCAGGGTGTGATAGATCTGGCTGCAGGGGGCCTTTGGCATGGTAATCTGTTGTAGAATACGTGGGGCAGCTCTCCCCCACCTCCCACACTGCCTAGTGTCTAGCAACTAGATGGTGTGATGGAATGGGCAGCTGGTATCCATGCAGGCTTTTAAATAGGGCTAATTTTTGGGTAGGGCTTATATTAGGCCCAACACTAAAAATGAACCTAAGTCTTCTGTTCGAGGTAGGTCTTATTTTGTGGGGGAAATGGTAGATCAAGCAAGACAGAAATAGCTGCTAACCTGTGGTAGGATAGGACAGGACAGGACAGGACGAGCTGGAAGGGACTTTGGAAGTCTTGTAGTCCAAGCCCCCATTCAAGCAGGAGAACCTATACCAACTCAGACAAGTGACTGTCTAGTCTCTTCTTAAAAACCTCCAGTGATGGAGCACCCACGATTTCTGAAGGCAAACTGTTCCACTGGTTAATTGACCTAACTATTAGCAACTTTCTCCTTAATTGCAGGTTGCTTCTCTCCTTGATCAGTTTCCAACCATAGTTTCTTCTCCTGCCCTCTGGTGCTTTGGAAAATAATTCGACTCCCTCTTCTTTTTTGCAGCCCCTCAAATACTGGAATACTGCTATCATGTCACCCCTATTACGTCTTTTCTTTAGAGTAGCCAAACCCAAATCTTGCAGCCGTTCTTCATATGTTTTAGTTTCCAGGCCTTTGATTATTTTAGTTGCTCTTCTCTGAACTTTTTCCATGGCCTCAACATCTTTTCTGTAGTATGGTGACCATAGTTGTTTGCAGTATTCCATGTGTAGTCTTACTAGGGTTTTATAAAGCGGTAGTAATACTTTGTGTGATCTTGATTCTATGCTTGTTTATACAACCCATGATTGTGTTACCTTTTTTGGCGGCGGCTGCACATTACTAGCTCATAGTTAAGTGATCGCCTACTAGAACTCTAAGATCCCTCTCACAGTTACTATTTTTGAGCCAGGTCTCACCTAATCTGTACTTATATCTCTCATTTTTCCTGCCTAAATGTAATACTTTGCTTTTCTCCACATTAAAACTTATTTTGTTGGATAGGGCCCATTGTTCAAGTTTGTCAAGAACTTTTTGAATCTTCAAGTTATCTTCTGGGGTGTTGACTATTCCTGCCAGTTTACTGTCATCTGCAAATTTGATGAGTTCCCCTTCTATTCCCTCATCTAAGTCATTGATGAAGATATTGAAGAGTACTAGGCCTGAGCCTTGTGGTACCCCACTGCTTATTTCTCTCCGTGTAGATGTAGTACCATTGAGGTCTACTCGTTGAGTACAGTTTGTCAGCTAGCTACAAATCCATCTGGTGATGATGTTGTCTATTCCACCTTTTCCTAGCTTACCTAGCTTACTTATCAGAAAATGTTATCTACTTTGTCGAACACCTTACTGAAATGTAAATATATTATGTCCACAGCGTTTCACTGGTCTACTAATTTGGCCACTTTATCAAAAAAGGAAATAAGATTGGTTTTGTATGATTTGTTTTTAACAAACCCATGCTGGCTACCAGTTATAACTTTGTTTGCTTCTAGTTGTTCGCAGATCTGTTTTTTGAGTACTTTTCCACTATCTTCTCAGGTACTGATGTTAGACTGATTGGTTTGCTGGGTCTGGTTTTTTTTCCTTTCTTGAAGATGGGAACCATATCAGCCCTTTTCCAATCCTCATAATTGTTAATAAGCAAATATAATTGGGAGGATTTTGAGCCTGAATTTACAAGCCCTGCGGGGTTGCAGCTGTTTATTCAAATATTACTGCTGGATGATTCAGTGTCAAAATGGAGAGACAGCACCAATTCCAATTTTCTGCCAGTTATTGTCCAATGTTTCATTAAAAATGGAACAGAGTGTCAGTCAAAGAAAAATAGACAATTATTGTACTTTTCTTTTAATTAATGATCTAGCAACACCCCAGTTTCCTTAAATCAGGGGTGTTCAAACTTGGCTTTTTTATGTGGACTTCAACTCCCAGAATTCCTTAGTCAATGTGCCTGGTTAAGGGATTCTGGGAGTTGAAGTCCACAACTCATAAAAAGGCCATGTTTGAACATCCCTGCCTTAAATTCTACAGAGAGCTTTCCTACTGAAATTTCCTGAGGGTGTTTGCTATTCAATCCCTAAATAAAACACATTTCTCCTCTTCTTTTTCTCCCCTCAGTATTTTAATGATATGTTATATTTTCCATAGTTGCTTTCCATCCTTTTGCAGTTCCAACCTTTCTCCAGTGACAGGTAAGACCCCGCTTTCCCCTTTTCATTTCAAGGAGCCTCGTTGTGAAGTAAAATTTCTGGAAAATCCTCCAGTTTCAGCTTTCCCCCCCACTTTGGAGCAGTTTTTTCTTTCCCTTCAGCGTCCTTTCCTGGGTCCAAAGCAGCTGCTCGACTTTCCCAGTGATTCTGAGACATCCAGAGCCAAAAATTGGACAAGGGCAGCTACAGATACAGAACCAGAGAAATAGAAATACATTTTCCCAATTGTGGCTTCCCTGCCCATGTCTCATCTTCCTCTCCTTCAGGCGGAGTTCACAACAACTGCAAGACACAAATAGTGTTTCCTGGTCCTCGTCTTCTGACCGCCCATCAGTTTTTGAGAGGATTTGGGCCCATTTTGAGGCCAATCTCTGAGGAGCCTTCAGGTCGAATATTCTTGAGGGAAGTGAGTTGAAATCCTCCAGAGATATTTTTTTCTCCATGTCCACAAAGGGTCCCTTGATAGGAAGATGGAAAAGGTGCCGCTTCTGGAGACACCGAAGCCTTTGAGACGGTCCTTTCCTTCTCCCATACCCATCATCCCTGCCCTCCTCCTCGCTTCAGACGGGCTCCTGTTTCCCGCCCTTTCGGGTAATGCAGACACTCCGCGTAGAGTCCACCAGAGAGCGCTCTCAGCCTCAGGAGGGAACTGGGCATGCGCAGGACTCCTCCACCTGTGCAGATTACCCGTGTTGCCCGGAGAAATCGTAGGAAGAGGCTGCTCTTTCTCCTCCCCCCTCCCTCCGCTGAGAGGCGGGGGCGGGGCGTGCAGGGGAGGCGCAAAAGCTGCCGGGAATCCCTGCGGGGAGCCGGAGCCGGACGAGACTCTCGATTTATACGAGTAGCAGCTCTGCCCGTGCAAAGGGGTTCCGCGCTGGAGGCGAGTGTGGAGACGGGCCAAGTCTTCCCCCGAGGTGGGAGTCCCATCTTCCGCTGCCGCTTTTTTCCATGCAGGGCCCGGCAAGGGGGAGGGGGGGAGGAGAGAAATGGGGGTCGCCAGAAGGGAGGGGCCCTTTCCCCCCATTTCCAGGGGGAGCCTCTGCATGGCGGGGGGAAGGCGCGGCTGGCCCGAAGTCCCCCTGCCTGCTCCGGGTGCAAGTCCGGGGCCCCGGGTGGAGGACCGGGACTGGGGTGCTGCTTCCCCCGCCAGTTCCCTAAGGGCTTTAGGCCAGAATGATTAATGGGGTTCTGATGTCTAAAGTTTTACTAAAGGCTCTAATGTTGATTTAACTCTTCTTTGAAATCATTAGAACAAATAACCAGGAATTTGAAATCCAAAACATAATTTAAATGTATTTGTCCAGTAGTTTGAGTCTTTCATAGAAGTTGATCAAGAAGGATGTATCAGAATATGTCCCAGCTGTTAAAGTTCAAATACCTAATAGGATTCCTCACTTTCTTCCCTGATCTTAGTGGTTTTATAAGATATTCTTCTTGTTATATATTTTTGGGTGGGGTGGGGTGGGGGATGGATTGACGCTTGTTAATGTAGTCACCCTGGTTTCCTGGTACTTACTTTGGTTTTCCATTTTGGAAATAGAAGCTGCAAATCTTTAGTGCAGTATAGGTACAGTATAGATGGAACCTTCCTCAATAGTAGTAACTGAGAGGGAGTACTAGTGGACAATCATTTAAATATGAGTCAGCAGTGTGCTGCAGCTGCCAAAACAGGCAACACAGTGCTAGGCTGTATTAACAAGATCACGTGAAGTGTTAATACCACTTTACAATGCCTTGGTAAGGCCACACTTGGAATACTGCATCCGGTTTTGGTTACCATAATGTAAAAAAGATGTTGAGACTCTAGAAAGAGTGCAGAGAAGAGAACAAAGATGATTAGGGGACTGGAGGCTAAAACATATAAAGAACTGTTGCAGGAATTGGGTATGTCTAGTTTAAAGAAGAGAAGGACTAGGGGTGACATGATAGCAGTGTTCCAATATTTCAGGGGTTGCCACAAAGAAGAGGGAGTCAGGCTATTCTCCAAAGCACCTGAGTCAGCACAAGAAGCAATGGATGGAAACTAATCAAAAAAAGAAGCAACCTAGAACTAAGGAGAATTTTCCTGACAGAACAATTAATCAGTGGAACAGCTTGCCTCCAGAAGTTGTGAATGCTCCAACACTGGAAGCTTTTAACAAGAAACTGGACAACCATTTGTCTGAAATGGTATAGGTTTTCTGCCTGAGCAGTGGGTTGGACTAGGAAGACCTCCAAGGTCCCTTCCAACTCTTCTTCTTTTGTGTGTGTGAAGCAGCCATCGTGTTATAGTTTGACTTTGTTCCCCAAAAGCCAGCACTGAAAACCAGGAAGTGAGCATCCTAAGTCAGGGTCATTTCCTTTGCATTTCATTTGATGTGAACTCAACCTTCATGGCATCGTTAGAATGTTGTTCCTTCCCAGGATCATTTCATTCAGCATTATCCATATTAGGGTTTTTTTTCCTTTTCCTCACTAACAAAAAATAAATTTGGGATGAGCCATTTTTGGAACTTCCTCCTTTTCTCTATCGCTCCAATTATTTAAAAACAAACAAACTTAAAAACAAGAGTGAGTAACATCCTTAATACTGGTAAATGTCTAATGCCTAAATTTCTCAACATGAAGGACAAGAAATGTGTCAAAATTTCATTCCAGTTTCTTAAGCACCTTGATTTCTAGCATCTTGTATGATCCCTAATTGTAGGGTATATATGATCTTAAATGTCAAAGGAAGCTAACTTGCCCTTGAGGGAAAAAATATTGAAAATCCACCAAATATAAAACATTTCTTTTATAATCCAATATAAAATATTCCACATCTTGATGTAATCTAGGACCATATTTTACACCACACTTGATGGACAGACAAAAAGAGAAATACCCAGAGGATCCATCTGCTGAATACCTATGCAATCCGTTACCAACTTCACTTTCATGAGGAGGAATGTTGTTTACCACCTTCTCATTTTTTGAATTTATTTTCTTTTCCATTTCAGATGCAGAAACTAGAGGCATCTCAACAACTTTCCTAACAACAAAAAGTTAACTCTTGGGCAAAGAGCTTGGATAGTTGGTCAGTTCTGCAGCTACCGGAACAGTCCTATGAATTGAAAGGTGTTTGGAGATCCACAAGATTCCTTTGTCCTGTATGGAACTTCCTTACAGGACAGACAAAGGATGCAGATACAACCATTAGCAAGTGGGGGAACTGGAAAAGGCCCCTCTGCTGTTGAGTCTGGCAGCTATGGGAAGATCTGGGCAAAAACTGAGAAGAGGTTCCTGGAGGAGAAAACCATCATCCATTCAGAGATTGAGCCCTGCAACTTCAGAAACATCCAATATGAGGAGATTGATGGTCCCCGAGGACTTTCCAGCCGACTCCATAACTTTTATAGTCAATGGCTGAGACCAGAAAAGCACACCAAAGCCCAGATGTTGGACCTAGTAGTTCTGGAGCAGCTGCTGGCCCTTCTGCCACCTCTGATGGCAAATTGGTTGCGGGAATGTGGAGCAGAGACCAGCTCCCAAGCGGTGGCCCTGGCTGAAGGCTTCCTCATGAGTCAGGCAGAGGAGCAGAAGGAGCAAGTTGAATTTCAGGTGAGAGACATTCATCTTTGAAGTCCAGAAGGGAATAAAGAATGTGTTTGAATTTTTCATCCCTCCCTTCCCTACTTCTCTGCTCTTCATAATATGTGGAGATGCTTCACTAGTTCTTGCAGGATATTATTCCATTATCCAGACTGGAGATAGCTGTTCCTTTCTTACGTTCTAGGCTCATTGATTGATATTGGGGCATTGAAGTTGTTTTTAGAGAACAAGAATCCACTTCATGTATTGTAATGTTTTATTCAAGTTTTTCCCTCTGCAGACCAGAGATCCTAGGAGAATCAGGAATCCATCAAATTCTTCTCAGGAGCTGTTTTCAAGGAGGATCTATCAGGAATCCGCAAGTCAGGACATCTCAGATGGTAATCAAAAATCCACCCATTCTCAAGAGAGGTCCCAGCTGTCTTACCTTCTCTCTCTTCTCTTCTGCAGAAGGCCTCCTGCCATTTTATTAATTATCCATTTAAAAATTCTGTCTCCCTCATAGGTGGTTCTGAAAGAGTGGTTGAAGTTCCAACTCAAGTAAGAGAGATATAATAAAAGATAAAATGTTCTCAATGTTAGCGTTTTCTAAATAGTAATCCTATTACTATTTGGCATGGAATAGTGCAATAATAACTGAAAGAATCACATTGGCACCTTACAACTTCTAAAGCACCTTGTTTAGTGATAAGATAAATAATTGCACCAGGTTAAAAGATGAAGCAGACGGTTAAAATCCAAAGAGGGTGGGCAGATCAAGGCCCTCCAGCCTTTAGAGGAATTTCTAATACTCCGATTTGTGTCTGGAATTTGGGACCAAACAATTCAGCTTGGAAAGGATGAGAAATGCTCTTCCCAGGTAGGTTTCTATTCTTCAGTCATTGGGTTGGAGTACAAGCCGTGGATTCCTTGTAATCTGAGGAGCAGCGGAAACAGGGCTTGTGTTCCTTCGTCTATTGATGACTCCCATGTAAATGCCTGGGTGCCTCTCAAACAACTTTAATGAAGGTTTTGAGCATGGATAAAATTGTTTGCTCTGGGGACACCACATGCTTTTTACTGAATTGGTAAAAAGAAATACCACCAACTGCATTTTCATCTGCAAATATTGGGTTGATTGGAGTGAGTGATGGGTGGGGTTTCCAAGGCCCATTCCAGTTGATTCTCTCCAGAGCTGAAAGTCTTGCTGATCTTGAAAATCCATTTTTCTTCTGTTTTCTTCTTATTCAGGAGGGTCTTGTGTCCTTTGAGGAGGTGGCTGTGTATTTCTCTGAGGAGGAGTGGTCTCAGCTGTATGCTGGCCAAAAAGCACTGCATTGGGAAGTCATGCTGGAAAATCATAGGAACGTGGCCTCTTTGGGTAAGAATATGCTACTCCCCTGTCCAAGTGAGATGTATTAGCTCTTTTTATTCAAGAAATTTATCAGAATATAAACAGTAAGAACTTTGAAGTGTAAATGAAGAAAATAATTGAATGATAAATAAGAAAAAAGTATGATGAAATTAAGAAAAGAAAGAAAAAACAAAGTAATAATGAAGTTAATATTTGTCCCGTTTCTAAGGTTACATCATTCTTTACATTAGATAATTTATCCATTCTAATCTTTGAACACAAGTTTGATGACAAGATCAATTTTTCTTTTTTTCAGCAAAGTCCATTGGAGGTTTCCAATCACTAATAAATATAGATACTATCCTTATCTTAATCAGAGTCAATTAAGTCATCATTGAAAAGTGTATCCCCAACCAGTCCACCATTCTACTTATTGTAGAGCCCTTCAGCTTTACGTGTATAATAGTCTCACTATGGCTGTCATACTCAGAAACTATCTTCTATGACTTTTAATTAGTGCCAACGTGAAGTGTTCTGATTTCACTTGGATATTAATCTTTAAAGTTCTCTGTATCAGTGAATGTCTTTGAATCCATACTTTTCTAGGTTTTTTAGAAGTCCACTTGAGTAAAGCATGACAAAATGACCCTTTATCTTGTCCACATTTCCAGTGTAAGTTTGAGGTACATTTATGCACTTTTAAATATGTTTTCTGCTGATTTTCACATTGCTCAGCCTATTTAGAGGTTTTAGCAATTACATATTCATCTTTTCCATGCAAATGAGATTCAAATTCTGCTTTATACTATAGTTCCCTTTATTTACCTAGAGTCTTTTTGATACGAAAAATACTGACAATTACATGTCTATGGAGATTCTCAGTCATCCAGGTCATAGTTGTCCCACAAGTATCTTTTCAAGAGCTAACTGGAATTTCTTTTAAAGTCAAGCTGTTTCCTTAGTTAATTGTCCTCACTTTTAGTAACTTTCTCCTTAGTTCCAGGTTGGTTCTCTCCTTGACCAGTTTCCAACCATTGTTTCTTCTCCTGCCCTCTGGTCCTTTGGAGAATAATTTGACCCCCTCTTCTTTTTTGCAGCCCCTCAAATACTGGAATATTGCTATCATGTCACCCCTAGTTCTTCATTTCTTTAGAGTAGCCAAACCCAAGTCCTGCAGCCGGTCTTTGTATGTTTTATTCTCCACACAGGATCTCTGGAGGTCAGTCAGAGTGCCCATCGAGTTCTTGATCACCTGTCTTACAAGGCTCTTCTCTCCCGATTGCTCAGTTTGACCAGGTAACCAGCTCTTAGAAGAGTTCTGGTTGTGCCAAACTTCTTCCATTTGAAAATTATGGAGGCCACTTATAGTAGGAACCTTCAGTGCAGCAGAAATTTTATTGTAGCCTTTCCCAGATGTGTGCCTTGCAAAAATCTTGTCTCTGAGCTGCTCAGGCAGTTCCGTTGACCTCATGGCTTTTACTCTGCTACAGTGTGCATTGTCAGCAGTAAGGCCTTCTATAGACAGCTGTGTGCCTTTCCAAGTCATGTCCTATCAATTTAATTTACCACAGGGGGACTCCAACCTAGGTGTAGAAGCATGTCAGCAATGATCAAGAGAAATAGGAGGCATGAATTTCACATGTTATTGCAAAGGGCCAGGTGTACAAAGCTTGTCACATCATACCCAAAAAGTCTCAAGGCTATAAATGCTGCCAAATGTGCTTCAACAAAGTACTGAATGAAGTATCTGAATACTTATGTCAATGTGATATTTCATTTTTTTCTTTTTAATAAATTTTGCAGACATTTCTAAAATTCTTTTCACTTTGTCTTTATGTGGTACTGAATGTACCTTAATGAGAAAAAAATGATTTTCAACAACTGTAGAATCAAGGCGCAGCATAATAATTTGACAGAAATGAAGGGGGTCTGAATACTTTTTGAATGCACTGAATATACTTTTTGCATTCTTGATTTAATTTGGTATTCCCACAAGTCAATTCTCTTATTTCTGAAGAACTCCCATTTCTTATCCAAACCACACAGCAGACTACAACGTCCAATTTGAAATCAAGCAAACCAAATCTTCCCTTTTCCTTCGAACCATGAAGAATTTGATATTTAATTTACGGATTTTCCCTTGCCATACAACCCTAGATTCATGTTCAAAATTTTCAATCTTCTTTTCTTTTTGAAGGTAATAATGGGAAGGAAAATGAAAATTCCGGAAAACTATTCCAAGTGATCAGATGTGGATACAATACAAAGAACCCTACAATTCTAATGGAAGTAGAAAGCCATGAGAGAAACCAGTCAAATAATTGGAATCAGGAAAGTTCATCTTCCATTCATGCACCAATGAAATCATCTATGGCTCAACAAGGAAAAACAAAGAACAAATATATTGGAAAATGTTTAAAACCATTCAAAGACAAATTTGATGTAAATGAACACAATCAAACCCAAACCAAAGGAGAAGATTATATATCTAGAGACAATGGAAAAAATTACAAATGGACCATGTCTTCTACACATAAAAATGGGTCCCGTACATCTGAAAAAAGAACCCAGGCAGAAGAGAAGCCCTATAAGTGCATGCAGTGTGGAAAGAGCTTTATTAAGAACCATCAACTTATCTACCATAAAAAGATCCACAAAGCAGAGAAAACATATAAATGCAAGGAGTGTGGGAAAAGCTTTACTAGTAACAGTCATCTTACATGTCATCAAATAATCCATACAGGGGAAAAGCCTTATAAATGCATGGAGTGTGGAAACAGCTTTACAAACAATAGAGAATTTACTTCACATAAAAGGATTCACACAAGAGAGAAGCCCTACAAATGCACAGAGTGTGGAAAGTGCTTGAGCTCACTCAAAAATCTTTCTGTACATGAAACGATTCACACAGGGGAAAGGCCTTATAAATGCATGGTGTGTGGAAAGACCTTTATTCATACAACTCATCTTAGTTCACATAGAAGGACCCACACAGGAGAGAAGCCCTATAAATGCATGGTGTGTGGAAAGAGCTTTACTCAGAGCAGCAATCTTACTTCTCATGAAAGGATCCACACAGGAGAGAAGCCCTATAAATGCATGGCGTGTGGAAAGAGCTTCACCCGTAGTACTTATCTTACTTTGCATTATCGAATCCATACAGGAGACATGCCCTATAAATGCCTAAAGTGTGGAAAGAGCTTCACCTGTAGTACTTCTCTTACTTTGCATTATCGGCTCCATACAGGTGAGAAGCCCTATAAATGTATGGAGTGTGGAAAGAGGTTTCCCAAGAGCACTGATCTTGTTTTCCATAAAAGGATCCATGCAGGGGAAAAGCCATATACATGCCTGGAGTGTGGAAAGAGCTTTGTTAAGAACTCTCAACTTATTTACCATAGTAGGACACATACAGGGGAGAAGCCATATAAATGCATGGAGTGTGGTAAGGCTTTTATTACAAATAGTTCTCTTAACGTCCACAAAAAAACCCACACAGGGGAGAAGCCTTATAAATGCATGGAATGTGGAAAGAGTTTTTCTAGAAACAATATTCTTAACTCCCATAAAAGGACGCACACAGGGGAGAAGCCGTATAAATGCATAGAATGTGGAAAGGGTTTCTCTACGAATAGTTATCTTAACATCCATAAAATGACCCATACAGGGGAGAAGCCACATAACTGCAGGAAGTGTGGGAAGAGCTTTATTCAGAACAGCGAACTTATTTACCATAGTAGGACACATACCGGGGAGAAGCCATATAAATGCATAGAGTGTGGAAAATGCTTTTCTTTCTCTGGTAGTCTTACTCGCCATAAAAAGACTCACACAGGGGAGAAGCCTTATAAATGCATTGAATGTGGAAAGTGTTTTTCTAGGAAGAATTATGTTAACACCCATAAAAGGATCCACACGGGGGAGAAGCCGTATAAATGTATGGTGTGTGGAAAAGGTTTTATTACAAATAGTTATCTTAACTTTCATAAAAGGACCGCACAGTGTAAAAGCTCTATAAATCTGTGAAATATGGAAACATCTTCAAGAGGACCAATGGGCAAATGTTCCATATATAGATACATTTGGGTGAGAAACTGTTACGTTTAGTTTTTGAAATATATGCATTTCCTAATTGCATCTGAATTTTTTGACTCTGACTTTCACAATTGGAAGCCCCAGAGATGAATTTACTAATGGAAACCAAATGCTACGCATGTGGTGTTTTAAAGATGAACAGTGGATTATTTTAGCTACTGTCATTTGAAGGCCATCAATGCCATTTCATTTAAAAAAAAGAGAACACCTTTTTTGTTCATGTTTTTCCCATTTCCAATTGGATCATAATAAAGAAAGCCCAAATCCCCAATGAAACTTTATAAAAGTTTAATTTTTGAGAGCAAGAATCGGGTTGAGCTAGCAAAATGTCATTCCAGGCATACTATGGGAAAGGCATAAATCACGAAAGATGTCAGATGCCTATCTTTGCTTTCTTTGAAGCTCCTAGCAACTGCCATAACTAGGAAGAAGGGGACACTTGGCAGGGGAAGAGCATTGGAAGCGGATTGTTGTGAGAATTTGGGAGTATGGATATGAACAGGAGCCAGTGGTGCCAAACTGAGCCATCTTCCTGCCCTCAAGGACACCAGCCCTGGGAAAGGAATTATATCTGCTGGTGAGGCATCAGGTTGCTAAAACATTGGACCAGGATTGGATTGGACTGATCTAACCAAGGGAAGGGGTTTGGACATTGGAGATTGCTTTCAATATATAGTTTTTGCGCAGTTTTCTTCAGAGCTTGCCTTGCTTATGCTGCACTTGGTATCTTTAGTAAAAGTACCTTTTCTCTAACATCCATGGAATCAAGGCTCATTCTTTCCTAGGGAACAAACTGGCCAGTCTAACAAAAGAGTTGCAGAAATAATCACTAAATATGAATTATCAAAAAAGTGTGATGCTGAAGAAGATACCTTATGAACAGAATGGTTTAAGTAGCCATTGTTTTACAGTTAAGCTTTTTATAGCGGTCAGTAGAAGTTATATAATGAATTGGAAGATGTTGAAACAGAAAACTTCTTGGGATATTGTGCTAAATTACAAAAATGTTCAAAAAGGAAACTGATGTGACAGTGTAACATCAGATCCTCTGTGACTTAATGCTTAATCCTATGAAAACCCCACTGGATTTACAGTCTCCACCTCAGTGTATTTAGTTTGGACAAGGTGCTCAGCTGAGAATGTATCCCAGTATTGAGTTGGAAAATGATTGATGTAGGAGGGATGGGAACAGGCAGACATTTAATAGGTATTGCTTCTACAAGCAGAAGAAGCTGCATCACCCTGATGCATCTCTTCAAGAGAAAACTTTTTAAATCTTTCTTCCTCTATAGCAGAAATGTGAATGGGAACTTCTGGACTGTGAAAACCAATAGGAAAAATAATCCAACTCTTTAGTCCATTGTGAAAAACAGCTAAGTCAACCAGTGTGAATGGAAAAGGAGGGAATTTCTTTCGGTCAAAGTCCTGTCATGATGAGATAGACAATAATCACATAGATAATTAGAGTGTGAAAAAAGTTGCTGGATGAAGAGATCCTCTCGCACAAAAAGGAGCCAGAATGACAAAAAGCCCCTGAAATGCATGTGCAAAAGACTTTCCAAGCAGAAGGACCATACTTTACCTTTCTATGGTGAGATGAGGGCTAAGAAAAAGTCTACATTTAATGTAAATAAAAATTTATATCAGTGGTGCTATATACAACAGCTGCAGTCTCTTCTTCACTGAGAGTTTCTTGTTTACAAAGGAAAAGCTTGCAATGAGGGAAAAATGCAATTTGTGGAGATCCAAGAGACAGAGCTGAAATAACTGCAAGAAAAGAATGAGACCCCCATGGAAGCGTGCTTCATGCAGGTGGCTAAGGTTCAGAATTCTCCAAAGCAGCTAATGTATTAGAGCAGCGTTTCTCAACGTTTGTGTGACGGTGACCCCCGTCACACAAACGCTATGCGCATGCGCGCCGACGCCCCCGGAGGGGACAAAATGGCGGATCGCCGCCTTTGGCGACCCCCGAAAAGTGGTCGATCGACCCCAAATGGAGTCGCGACCCATAGGTCGAGAACCGCTGTATTAGAGGATTATGCATGGGAAGGGGAGAGGAAAGCCCCTTGACAAAGAGAAGATAGAGATAAGAATAGATTCTGTATTTCCCCCAAAATAAGATCAGGTCTTATAATTTTGGAGGGGGGACCAAAAGATCCATTAGGTCTTATTTTTGGGGAATTTCTTATGTACAGTAGGTGAGCGTGCACAAGCGGGACGATGTTTGGTATAAACAGCGGGGTGTTACCTTTGCATGGGATGGAGACACAGCTTAAATATGTGGTGGCAATTGATCCATCCTCAGAGCATGGGGGCGGACCATCTACTGGTTCTGAGAGAGTTCAGGGAAGGGGGTTTGTGTGTATGCCATGCATGTGCCAATCCAGCCTCTGTGGCCCTTTGGCATCGAGGGGAAGGGAGCGGGGATGGCCAGCCAGATGCTCCTCTGGGTGGAGCAGTGGTTTTTTGCCCCAGGGATGCTAGGGTGCTGTCTTCCTGGTCCAGCACTACCGCCCAGCTGCTCTCGCTTCTCCCAAGCATTTCTTTGCTAACCGCTTTCCAGCTCCATCATGTTTCTCTGTCTCCATCACTTTTCTCCATCTCCGAGTGCAGAGAAACAAAAGTTTGTGGGGCTAAAAAAAAAAAAAATTTCAATCAGACCTTCCAACTTCCTGAGATCTTTTTTTTTTCATGAGAAATTGGAAGGTCTGATTGAACTTTTTTAGTTCCACAAACTTCTTTTGTTTCCCTGCATGTGGAGGCAGAGAAACATGACTGAGACAGAGAAACGTGACAGAGCTGGAAAGGAGGTTAGCAAAGAAATGCTTGTGGGAAGCTTCCCCTTGTGCCTTTGCCTCTGCCTGGGTGCTCAGCCTGCTAAACTTCACTTCTAGACAGGTGATTGATTTAACAAAGTAAACACATGGAAGAAGGGCAGGCACTGTAGTGAGACCAGGTTTTTTTTCCTCGCTACTGGATTTTTGCTGCCATATTGTTTAACTTTCTTTAAACTTTAGTTGATGCAGAATTGGAAGGATCAGCATTCTGCATCAAGTAAACTTTAAACAAATTTATACAGTATGACAGCGAAAATCCGCCAGTGGGTAAAAAAACCTTGTTTTTTTGAGATGCCAGACTAGCGTGAATTCATGTGCCTCCAATCCCCTTGCTTGTTGCAAAGCCAGATTGGAGCCCTCGGGCCGCTCCTTCCAGACAATTTCGGAGTCAGTCCAAAGCAAAGGGAATGATTGCCATCCACAGGCTCGGGACAAACCGATATCCAGGACTGAAAAAGCAGCAACAGGAGCGAAGGGCTGTTCAAAGGAGGAGGAAGGAGAAAGTTGGAGAAGCCATTGAGCAGGTGAGGCACAACAGGTATCAGGGTGTGATAGGCCTGGCTGCAGGGGCCCTTCGGCATGATAAGCTGTTGTAGGACATGTGGGGCAGCTCTCCCCCACCTCCCCCACTGCCTTGTATCTAGCAACCAGATGGTGTGATGGAATGGGCAGCCGACAACCATGCAGGCTCTTAAATAGGGCTTATATTAGGCCCAACACTAAAAATGAACCTAAGTCTTCTGTTCAGGGTAGGTCTTATTTTAGGGGGAAACGGTAGATCAAGCAAGACAAAAATAGCTGCTAACCTGTGGTAGGATAGGATATGATGGCACAGGATAGGACAGGGCAGGAGCTGGAAGGGACTTTGGAGGTCTTCTAGTCCAGCCCCCCACTCAAGCAGGAGAACCTATACCATCTCAGACAAGTGACTGTCTAGTCTCTTCTTAAAAACCTCCAGTGATGGAGCGCCCACAATTTCTGAAGACAAGGTGATCCACTGGTTAATTGACCTCACTGTTAGGAACTTTCTCCTTAATTCCAGGTTGCTTCTCTCCTTGATCAATTTCCAACCATTGTTTCTTCTCCTGCCATCTGGTGCTGTGGAGAATTCGACCTGCTCTTCTTTTTTGCAGCCCCTCAAATACTGGAATACTGCTATCATGTATTACTTCTTTTTATTACTATTACTTCTTTTCTTTAGAGTAACCAAACCCAAATCCTGCAGCCATTCTTCATATGTTTTAGTTTCCAGGCCTTTGATTATCGTAGTTGCTCTTGTCTGAACTTTTTCCATGGCCTCAACATCTTTTTTGTAGTATGGTGATCAAAATTGTTTGCAGTATTCTATGTGTAGTCTCACTACCGTTTTATAAAGCGGTAGTAATACTTTGCATGATCTTGATTCTATGCTTCTGTTTATACAACCCAGGATTGTGTTATCTTTTTGGCGTCTGCTGCACATTACTAGCTCATAGTCAAGTGATTGTCTGCTACAACTCCAAGATCTAATGATCTAGCAACATCCCAGTTTTCTTAAATCAGGAGTGTTCAAACTTGGCCTTTTTATGATTTGTGGACTTCAACTCCCAGAATTCCTTAGCCGACGTGCCTGTTCAGGGATTCTGGGAGTTGAAGTCCACAAGTCATAAAAAGGCCAAATTTGAACACCCCTGCCTTAAATTCTACAGAGAGCTTTCCTACAGAAATTTCCTGAGGGTATTTACTATTCAATCCCTAAATAAAACACATTTCTCCTCTCCTTTTTCTCCCTCAGTATTTTAATGATATGTTATCTTTTCCATAGTTGCTTTCCATCCTTTTGCAGTTCCAACCTTTCTCCAGTCACAAGCAAGGCGCCGCTTTCCCCTTTTCATTTCTCCTCCAAGGAGCCTTGTCGTGAAGTAAAATTTCTGGAAAATCCTCTAGTTTCAACTTTCCCCCCACTTTGGAGCGGTTTTTTCTTTCCCTTCAGCATCCTTTCCTGGATCCAAAGCAGCTGCTTGGCTTTCCCGGTGATTCTGAGACATCTGGAGCCAAAAATTGGACAAGGGCAGCTGCAGATACAGAACCAGAGAAATAGAAATACGTTTTCCCAATTGTGGCTTCCCTGCCCATGCCTTCCTCCCCTTCAGGCGGAGTTCATAACAACTGCAAGACACAAATAGTGTTTCCCAGAGAGCCTCCTGGTCCTAGTTATCTGACCGCCCCTCAGTTTCTGAGAGGATTAGGGCCCATTTTGAGGCCAATTTCTGGGGAGCCTTCAGGTTGAGTGTTCTTGAGGGAAGTGAATTGAAATCCTCCAGAGCTTTTTTTTTTTCTCCATGTCCACAAATGGTCCCTGGATAGGAAGATGGAAAAGGCGTCGCCTCTGGAAACACCAAAGCCTTTGAGACGGTCCTTTCCTTCTCCCACACCCATCATCCCTGCCCTCCTCGCTTCAGACGCGCTCCTTTTTCCCGCCCTTTCGAGTACTGCTGACACTCCGCGCAGAGTCCACCAGAGAGCGCTCTCAGCCTCAGGAGGGAACTGGGCATGCGCAGGACTCCTCCGCCAGGGCAGAACACCCGCGTTGCCCGGAGAAATCGTAGGAGGAGGCTGCTCTTTCTCCTCCCCCCTCCCTCCGCTGAGAGGCGGGGGCGGGGCGTGGACGGGAGGCACGGAGGCTGCCGGGAATCCCTGCGGGGAGGCGGAGCCCGACGAGACTCCCGATTTACACGAGTGGCGGTTCTGCCCGTGCAAAGGGGTCCCGCGGTGGAGGTGAGCGTGGAGACGGGCCAAGTCTTCCCCCCAGGTGGGAGTCCGGGGTCCCATCTTCCGCTGCCGCCCTTTTCCATGCAGGGCCCGGCGGGGGGGAAGGAGAGAAATGGGGGTCGCCAGAAGGGAGGGGCCGTTTCCCCCCCATTTCCCGGGGGAGCCTCTGCATGGCGGGGGGAAGGCGCGGCTGAAAGGAAATCCCCCTGCCTGCTCCGGGTGCAAGACCGGGGCCCCGGGTGGAGGACCGGGACTGGGGTGCTGCTTCCCCCGCCTCTCCCCACGACCTCCAAGGGGCTCTGCCGGCAGACAAAGGACGTAAGTGAGGCTGAAACGCAGCATTCGCATTCGGTGCCCGGTTGGGCTGGTGTTTCCCAAACCTCTTTCAAGCCTGGGAGTTGAAGTCCATATTTGCCTTCATTTGTCATTTGGAAAAGCGTGGATTAGGCTAAGAAGTGAGGAACGTGTTTGACGGAGTTGCACGAATCAGAAGGTCATGTTAGGATGTCAATGGTACATTCATTCGGTGGCTTGTTAATAATGGTGGCTTGTTAATTCAACCCGATTTACAACTTCTTAAGTTCCCAAAGGAGTTTGGGCCAGAATGATTAATGGGGTTCTGATTAAAGTTTTATTAAAGGTTCTAATGTTGATTTAACTCTTCTTTGAAATCATTAGAACAAATAACCAGGAATTTGAAATCCAAAACATAATTTAAATGTATTTGTCTAGTAGTTTGAGTCTTTCATAGAAGTTGATCAAGAAGGATTTATCAGAATATGTCCCAGCTGTTAAAGTTCAAATACCTAATAGGATTCCTCACTTTCTTCCCTGATCTTAGTGGTTTTATAAGATATTCTTCTTGTTATATTTTTTTGGGTGGGGTGGGGTGGGGTGGGGGATGGATTGACGCTTGTTAATGTAGTCACCCTGGTTTCCTGGTACTTACTTTGGTTTTCCATTTTGGAAATAGAAGCTGCAAATCTTTAGTGCAGTATAGGTACAGTATAGATGGAACCTTCCTCAATAGTAGTAACTGAGAGGGAGTACTAGTGGACAATCATTTAAATATGAGTCAGCAGTGTGCTGCAGCTGCCAAAACAGGCAACACAGTGCTAGGCTGTATTAACAAGATCACGTGAAGTGTTAATACCACTTTACAATGCCTTGGTAAGGCCACACTTGGAATACTGCATCCAGTTTTGGTCACCATAATGTAAAAAAGATGTTGAGACTCTAGAAAGAGTGCAGAGAAGAGCATGATTAGTGGACTGGAGGCTAAAACATATAAAGAACTGTTGCAGGAATTGGGTATGTCTAGTTTAACGAAGAGAAGGACGAGGGGGGAACATGATAGCAGTGTTCCAATATCTCAGGGGCTGCCGCAAAGAAGAGGGAGTCAAGCTATTCTCCAAAGCACCTGAGTCAGCACAAGAAGCAATGGATGGAAACTAATCAAAGAGAGAAGCAACCTAGAACTAAGGAAAAATTTTCTGACAGAACAATTAATCAGTGGAACAGCTTGCCTCCAGAGTTTGTGAATGCTCCAGCGTTGGAAGTTTTTAAGAAGAGACTGGACAACCTTTTGTCTGAAATGATATAGGGTTTCTTGCCTGAGCAGGGAGTTGGATTAGAAGACCTCCATGGTTCCTTCCAACTATTATTATTATTATCTCAATCATCGCACAGTCAGCCAGATGTTCAGACTGGATTTGGCATTTTGTCTGCCTATCGAGTCCTTACCCAGGACCTGGGATAGGCAGATGTGGATGTTTGATGGTATTACAGGTATCGTCGCAGGATGGAAGCAGTTCCTAATAAGGCCGCCTTTTGCAATTGACTAATAGCAAATTTGTCAATGCCAATGGTGTTCAAGTGGTGCTCCAGTTGTTTTGGGATTGCGCCCAAGGAGCCTATGACTATTGGTACTACCCTTGCTTGCTTTTGCCACAGTCTTTCTATTTCTATTTGTAGGTCTTTGTATTTTGTTATCTTCTCCAGTTCTTTCTCTTCTATTCTGCTATCTCCAGGCACTGCCACGTCCACTATCCAGACTTTTTTGTCTTTCTTATCGACAATTGTTAAGTCTGGGGTGTTATGTTGCAGGTGCTTGTCTGTTTGAATTCTGAAGTCCCAGAGCAGTTTAATTTTATCATTTTCTATGACTTTCTCTATTTTATGATCCCACCAGTTTTTGCTTACAGGCAAATGATATTTTTTTGCAGATCTTCCAATGCACCATTGTTGCTACTTTGTCATGTCGCTGCTTGTAATCAGTCTGTGCAATCTTCTTGCAACAGCTTACCAAGTGGTCCACTGTTTCTTCAGATTATTATTATTATTATTATTATTATTATTATTATTATTATTATTATTACAGTTAAGAGGGTGGGTGAACATCACATTAAGGTGTGTTCTTTCAAGCCCTGCATTTCATGTGAACTTTGCCCTTATGGTTGGTTAACCAGAATGGGGTCAGGGAAATTGTGTGAAGCAGCCTTCCGGTTATAGTTTGACTTTGTTCCCCAAAAGCCAACATTGAAAAAGAGGAAGTGAGCAGCCTAAGTCAGTGTCACTTTCTTGGCATTTCATTTGATGTGAACTCAACCTTCATGCCATCGTTAGAATGTTGTTCCTTCCCAGGATCATTTCATTCAGCATTATCCATATTAGCTGTTTTCTTGTGGGGAAAAATGAATGCGCAGCAAACTGCCGTGCTTTCCCCCACACAAACCTCATAAACTTTTGATACCCTTTCTCCCAATGAAGCAGCCAGAAGGTCATACCCTTTTGACTTAATGCCTTATCTACCTAAACAGATAATATGCTTAAGTTCCTTCCTATCTCTTCCTGTCTTTGTTAGTTCCTTCTGTTTTCATCTCCCTGTATTTGTTCTTACCTGATCTTTGACCATGTAATGTGTTACTAGAAAATAGTTGCTTACATATGAAGACATTTTCCAATGAAGAAACCTTTGTCAGCATCTAATGGTTAAGCTGGTGTATGTAGTAAGTATATAAGAAGCATGTCCTGCAGCTTGAAACCTCTGCTCAAAAACATGCCTGTGTCTTTTTCTTAGCGTCTTACATTTTCTTCCTTTTTCTCATTGACAAAAGGTAAACTTGGGATGAGCCATTTTTGGAACTTCCTCCTTTTCTCTTCTCTATGGCTCCAATTACTTACAAACATAAAAACTTAAAAAAGACATCCTTAATACTGGTAAATATCTAATGCCTAAATATCTCAATATGAAGGACAAGAAACATGTTAAAATTCTGTATTTCATTGCAGTTTCTTAAGCACTTTGAGTTCTAGCATCTTGTATGATCCCTAATTGTAGGGTATATATGATCTTAAATGTGAAAGGAAGCTAACTTGCCCTTGAGGGAAAAATTATTGAAAATCCACCAAATATAAAACATTTCTTTTATAATTCAATATAAAATATTCCACATCTTGATGTAATCTAGGACCATATTTTACACCACACTTGATGGACAGACAAAAAGAGAAATACCCAGAGAATCCATTTGCTGAATACCAATGCAATCCTTTACCAACTTCACTTTCATGAGGAGGAATGTTGTCTACCACCTTCTCATTTTTTGAATTTATTTTCTTTTCCATTTCAGATGCAGAAACTAGAGTAATGTCAACAACCTTCCTAACAACAAAAAGTTAACTGTTGGGCAAAGAGCTTGGATGGCCTTTGGTCAGTTCTGCAGCTACCGGAATAGTCCTATGAATTGAAAGGTGTTTGGAGATCCACAAGATTCCTCTGACCTATCTGTAATTTCCTTCCAGGACAGACAAAGGATGCAGAAACAACGGTTAGCAAGTGAGGGAACTGGAAAAGGTCCCTCTGCTGTTGAGCCTGGCAGTTGTGGGAAGATCTGGGCAAAAACTGAGCAGAAGTTCCTGGAGGAGAAAACCATCATCCGTTCAGAGATTCAGCCCTGGAACTTCAGAAACATCCAATATGAGGAGATTGATGGTCCCCGAGGACTTTGCAGCCGACTCCACAACCTTTATAGTCAATGGCTGAGACCAGAAAAGCACACCAAAGCTCAGATGTTGGACCTAGTAGTTCTGGAGCAGCTGCTGGCCCTTCTGCCCCCCCAAATGGAAAACTGGTTGCAGGAGTGTGGAGCAGAGACCAGCTCCCAAGCGGTGGCCCTGGCAGAAGGCTTCCTCATGAGTCAGGCAGAGGAGCAGAAGGAGCAAGTCGAATTGCAGGTGAGAGACCTCCACCTTGGAAGTCCAGAAGGGAATAAAAAAATTATTTGAATTTTTCACCCCTCCTTTCATATTTCTCTGCTTTTCATAATATGTCTGGATGCTTCACTAGTTCTTGCAGGACATTGTTCCATTATCAATTCTAGAAGACAAACCGGAGACAGCTGTTCCTTTCTTACATTCTAGGCTCATTGATTGATATTGGGGCATTGAAATTGTTTTTAGAGAACAAGAATCCACTTTATGTATTGTGATGTTTTATTCAAGTCTTTCCCTCTGCAGACCAGAGATCCTAGGAGAATCGGGAATCCATCAAATTCTCCTCAGGAACTATTTTGCAGGAGGATCTATCAGGACATCTCAGATGGTAATCAAAAATCCACCCATTCCCAAGAGAGATCCCAGCTGTCTTACCTTCTCTTTCTTCTCTTCTGTAGAAGGCCTCCTGCCATTTTATTAATTATCCATTTAAAAATTCTGTCTCCCTCACAGGGAAGAATAGAACAAATCTGACTCCTTTCTATGGTGGTGCTGAAAGAGTGGTTGAAGTTCCAACTCAAGTAAGAGAGGTATAATAAAAGATAAAATGTTCTCAATGTTAGCATTTTCTGAATAGTAATCTTGTTAGTAATCCTTTGGCACGGAATTGTGCAATAATAACAGAAAGAATCACATTGGCACCTTAGAACTTCTAAAACGCCTTGTTTAGTGATAAGAAAAATAATGGCACCAGGTTAAAAGATAAAGCAGACGGTTAAAATCCAAAGAGGGTGGGCAGATCAAGGCCCTTCAGCCTTTATAGGAGTTTCTAATACTCCGATTTGTGCCTATAATTTGGAGCCAAACAATCCAGCTTTGGAAAGGATGAGAAATGCTCTTCCCAAGGAACTTTTTCTTCTTCAGCCATTGGGTTGGGGTACAAGCCGTGGATTCCTTGTAATCTGAGGCGCAACGGAAGCAGGGCTTATGTCCCTTTGTCTATTTATGACACCCATGTAAATGCCTGCGTGCCTCTCAAACAACTTTAATGAAGGTTTTGAGCATGGATAGGATTGTTTGCTCTGGGGACACCACAAGTTTTTTACTGAATTGGTAGAAAGAACTACCACCAAGTGCATTTTCATCTGCAAATATTGGGTTGATTGGAGTGAGTGATGGGTGGGGTTTCCAAGGCCCATTCCAGTTGATTTTCTCCAGAGCTGAAAGTCTTGCTAATGGAAGGGGACAGACAGGCAGACACAGACGAAAAGTGTGTTTAATTTCACTAAATGGCCTGAAATGTATATCTTTGCTTGGAATCCCATAAATAATAGGACAAATCTTGAAAATCCTCCTCACTTTTCTTCTGTTTTCTTCTCATTCAGGAGGGTCTTGTGTCCTTTGAGGAGGTGGCTGTGTATTTCTCCGAGGAGGAGTGGTCTCAGCTGTATGCTGACCAAAAAGCATTGCATCGGGAAGTCATGCTGGAAAATCATAGGAACGTGGCCTCTTTGGGTAAGAATATGCTACTCCCCAGTCAGAGTGTTTGGGAATATGTTCTGTAATTAGATGTATTAGCTCTTTTTATTATTTGATTAAAGGAAGTTTATCAGAATAAAAACTAACAACTTTGAAGTGTAAATGAAGAAAATAATTGATTAATAAATAAGAAAAAATTATGCTAAAAATAAGAAAAGAAAAAGACAAAGTAATAAAAAAGTTAAAATATGTCCCCCGTTTCTAAGGTTACATCATTCTTTCCCCCTTTACATAATTTATCCCTTCTAATCTTGAAACACAAGTTGATGACATTTTTTCTTTTTTTCAATCAGTATGTTATGGTTCCGGCTAATGAAACATTCCAAAGAACTTCCAGGCATTTATTTTCCTAAAAGTCTTTTATTGTTACAAAATGTCGGCACAGGCACAATGGAGGGATGCTAGGATCTAAATTCTCTTCCTCTGAGCAGTTAAATTATCAGCATGTTCCCTCCCTAAATTACCCGTCAAAGGTTTCCCGGGCTTTACCCCCACCTCCCTTCTGCTCTGTATTAACCCCATAAATACCAGACAGTTCTGCATATTGTCAAAAGCAAGAATATACAATATTTGCAGCGTTGACATCCAGCCCACTTTACAAGGACAGATCTTGTAAAGTAAACAAAAGCATATGTTAAGAGTTATCTTTCGGTTTGTTGGGGTGTTTCACATGAAACTTTTTGACTAATCTGTCAGCTTTCACTTCAATCGATTTCACCCAGGTGGCTTCAGACTCCTTTCCATTGCACTAGGTACTGCAATTTCCCTCTGAAGATTCTAGAGTCAAGAATATATTTCACTTCATAGTGGGTCTGTCCCACGACTACAAGAGGCCCAGGTGCCTTCTTCGGAGGAGGTCTTAAAGTGGAGCCCCGATAAGGCTTCAACAAGCTACAGTGGAAGACTGGGTGAATTTTCCCTAAAAGTCTAGGGAGTTTTAGTTCTACTGTGACCGGGTTGATGATCCTTACTATGGGGAAAGGCCCCAAGAATTTAGGTCCCAATTTCTTGCTGGGTAATTTGAGTCGTAAATACTTAGTTGACAAGTAAACCATCGAGGGGGGACATGGCATACATTCTTGGTCGTGGGAGTTTGTCTGCAGCTCTTTCTGGGCATTTCCACCCCTCCCTGCCGAGCAACTACTAAATGTAAGTAAAAGAGGGCCAGGAGTGGGGGGTGGGAGGCCGGCGGATGCAGGGAGGGTTGCTGGCGCGCGTGGGGCCTGGCAGGTGGCTTACCTCCCTTGTGCTGGGCCAGCTGATGGCCCAGCCGATGGTCGGCCTGCGCTGTCGCTGCCGCTTGCCAGCTACGCCTTGGCCGGCGCAGGGAACGGCACCACGCATGTGCGGCGCTCCCGGGCCGAGGTAGTTGCTAGGTGACGGCTCGCGTGCAGCCGCAGGAGAGGAGGCGGAGCATGCGTGCCTCCTCCTGCCCCGCCCGCAGGGAAATACAGATACTCCTCTACTTACGACCACATGGTTGGGGTCGCGGCATTAGGAAGGTTGAGAACCACTGCAGTAGTTGGGATTTCATGGGGGTGATTGCTGTCTGGGTAGCTCTGGTTGCTGCTCGGGTTCATGTGGGGGAGGCTTCTTATAGAGAGAGAGCTTAACATCTAGCTTCATGGCTGTCTGGTACCACTCCTGTAGCCGATCAGATACTTCTCGATAGATGCAGGCTGGAGAGAGGTGATCGTCTAATCCCTCGATAAAGTAATGGATGAGGGACTGCTCAGGCCACCCCTCTATTCGACCTGCTATCTTGCAGAATTCTCGCACGTATTCCAGGGCAGGCCTCCCGGCTTGTTTTATTTTGTGAATTTGTCCTGCTGCTTTGAGGCCAATGGATGGGTCCTCAAATCGTTCTCTCAGACTTAAAAGAAAAAGGTGGGGATCTTCCAATTCGGGGGTTTGCTTGCTATATAGATTGTTAGGCCATTCACATGCGTCTCCCTCCAGGTTGGACGCAGTGACATGGACCATGACCGCTGGTTCCGGATAGAGATAGGCCCAGTGATTCAAGTGAAAACACACTTGGTTGAGGAAAAAAATCAGCTTCTCTGGCTCCCCATCGAAGGTTACTTTGAAGGGTGGTGCGAACACAGGCTGCTGTGGCCCCCACTGGGGCTGTTGTAGCTGGCCCACTCTGGTTGCTGGTCCAACGGCTGCTGGGCCCTCTGCAGTTGACGTGGTGCCCCAGTTGCTGTTGGCCCCATCCTGGCTGCAGATTTATGCCCAGGGATTGCACGTTTGGGGGCTGTGGGCAATCTCCTTGCTGTGGCTGTTCTTCCACCAGCTGCTGATCTCCTGGCTTCTGTACCACCCAAAGGCATTGCAAGGCCTCTATTAGCAAGTTCAGAGGACATGGATCAGCCACCTGCTGGGAAACCCAATCTCCCCATTGCTGCAGAGGACTCAGACTGGGATTCTCTTTCTTCAGGGCTGGAGTCCCTGGCAGGGACATCTGCAATGGAAAGGCTGTAGGTTTCACTTTGTAGGAATTGATTTCTGGTTTTCATTTCTGAGTTTTAAAATCTTTCCAGTGACTCACCCACAACTGTGTTATCCGTCCATTCTGCTTTTGAAGTCTTTGCTCTCAGCTGGGAAATCTGCCAAATTCCTCTCTCCCCCAGCTTCCCGGCCATCGCTCTGCGCCCCCCCCCCAACTGTTGCAGCCACGGGGCTGGCCTCAGGCAATCTTTCTTTCTCCATAATGAGATCTCCCCCGAATCTTTACCAGCTCCTCTCAAGCCTAGAGGCAGTGGATGGAGTTTGGGACCCAGGTCGTTTGAAAAGAATGTTGGATCCTAGCATGTTGTTATGGTTCCGGCTAATGAAACATTTCAAAGAACTTCCAGGCATTTATTTTCCTAAAAGTCTTTTATTGTTACAAAATGTCGGCACAGGCACAACGGAAGGATGCTAGGATCTAAGTTCTCTTCCTCTGAGCAGTTAAATTATCAGCATGTTCCCTTCCTAAATTAGCCATCATATATCACATTATCCAATTAGTGTGAAGGTCAAAGGTTTTCTTCCTCTTTCTTTCCCGGCCTTTACCCCCATCCCCTTCTGCTCTGTATTAACCCCATGAATACCAGACCGTTCTGCATATTGTCAAAAGCAAGAATATACAATATTTGCAGCGTTGACACACTAATAAATAGAGATACTATCCTTATCTTAATCAGAGTCAATTTAGTCATGATTGAAAATTCTGTCATCTTCCCCAACCAGTCCACCATTCTATTTATTGTAGAGCCCTTCAGCTTTATGTGTATAATAGTCTCATTATGACTGTCATACTCAGAAACAATCTTCTATGAACTTTTCAATAGTGCCAACATGAAGTGTTCTGATTCCAGTTGGATATTAATCTTTAAAGTTCTCTGTATCACTGAATATCTTTGAATCCAAACTTTTCATATCTTTTTTACAAGTCCACTAAAGCATGACAAAAAGACCCTTTGTCTTGCCCACATTTCCAATGTAACTTTGAGATATATTTATGCACTTTTGAATATTTTTCTGCTGATTTTCACACTGCTCAGCCTATTTAGAGGTTTTAGCAATTACATATTCATCTTTTCTATGCAAGTGAGATTCAAATTCCGCTTTATGTTGTTGAATACCATAGTAGTAAAGTTGGAAGGAACTTGGAGGTCATCTAGTGCAACCCCCTGCTCAGGCAGGAAACCCCACACCATTTCAGACAAATGGCTGTCCAGTATCTTCTTAAAAACTTCCAGTGCTGGAGCATTTACTGCTTCTGGAGACAGGCTGTTCCACTGGTTAATTGTTCTCATTGTCAGGAAATTTCTCCTTAGTTCTAGGTTGCTTCTCTCCTTGATTAGTTTCCACCCGTTGCTTCTTGTCCTGCCTTCAGGTGCTTGATTCCCTCTTCTCTATGGCAGCCCCTGAGATATTGGAATACTGCTATCATGTCCCCCTTTGTCCTTCTCTTCGTTAAACTAGACATACCCAATTCTAGCAACCGTTCCTTATATGTTTTAGCCTCCAGTCCCCTAATCATCTTTGTTCTCTGTACTCTTTCTAGAGTCTCAACATCTTTTTTACATCGTTGTGATCAAAACTGGATGGAGATTCTCAGTCATCCAGGTCATACTTGACCCATAGGTACTTTTTCAATAGGTAACTGGACTTCCTTGTGAATAGAGTAGAGTAGGGTAGAACAGAACATTACAGAACAGAATAGAATAGAATCTGGAAGGGACCTTGGAGGTCTTATAGTCCAGCCCCCCACTCAAGCAGGAGAACCTATAACATTTCAGACAAGTGACTGTCTAGCCTTTTCTTAAAAACTTCAGTGATGGAGCGCCCACGATTTCTGAAGGCAAGCTGTTCTACTGGTTAATCGTCCTCACTGTTAGGAACTTTCTCTTTAATTCAAGGTTGCTTCTCTCCTTGATCAGTTTCCAACCATTATTTCTTCCCCTGCCTTCTGGTGCTTTGGAGAATAATTTGACCCCTTCTTTGTACTCCCTCAAATACTAGAATACTGCTATCATGTCACCCCTATTACTTCTTTTCTTTAGAGTAGCCAAACCCAAGTCCTTTGTATGTTTTAGTCTCCAAGCCTTTGATCATTTTAATTGCTCTTCTCTGAACTTTTTCCAAAGTCTCAACCTCTTTTTTGTAGTATGGTGACAGAAATTGATTGCAGTATTCCACCTGTGATCTTACTAGGATTTTATAAAATGGTACTAATACTTGATATGATCTTGATTCTATGCCTCTGTTTATTCAACCCATGATTGTATTAGCTTTTCTGATTGCTGCTGCACACTGCTGGCTCATATCCAACTGATTCACTAGGACAGTGGTCCCCAACCCCCAGTCCGTGGACTAGTACCGGGCCGCAGCATGCCAGCAACCAGTCCGGAGAACTGGTCCCTGGGCACCTCTGCACCAAGACTCCGAGGCACCTGTCACAGTTACTGTTTTTGATCTAGGTCTCGCCTAGAGGTTGTGAGTGCTGTTTTTGGCTCTGTTCGGTTTCCCACCCCACCCCTGCCAAGCTGATCTGGTGGGCAAGATTGCCTTCTGCCTTTCCCACCACTTAATTGGCAGCAGTTTTTGTGCTCATCTGCCTCACTGTTTTCGGCGGCACTCCAGTGCCTGGCTGGCCATCTCGAATCAGTTGCAGCGCACCATGGAGAGAATGGCTGAGGTTTGGAAGATAGTGTATCCCCATTTGTAATGTGGCTGCTGTTCAATTGCTGCGCCGCCTCTCAGGAGGGCAATGTCAGCTGCCAATGAAGCGGCGGAAAAGGTGGAAGACAATCCCTTCAGTGGAATAGGTTTTCTTTGAGGATATCCCTATATCTGGCTCCATTCAGCTTTCCATCAACCTTGATCAGTCTCCCAGTCCCTGCTGCTGAAAAACATCCACACAGCATGATGCTGCACCATCATGCTTTGGTTTTGGGATGGTATTGGGCAGGCGATAAGCAGTGCCTGGTTTCCTCCAGACATAATGTTTATAATCGTGGCCAAACAGTTCAATCTTGATTTCATCAGACCACAGAATCTTGTTGAGAGTCTTTGAGGTGCTTTTTTGCAAACTCCAAGCACGCTTTTATGTGTTTTGCACTGAGGAGAGGCTTCTGTCTAGTCACTCTCTCATAAAGCCCGTATCAATGGAGGGTTACAGTGATGGTTGTCCTTCTGGAATGCTGTCCCATCTCCACACAGGATCTCTGGAGCTCAGTTAGAGTGCCCATCGGGTTCTTGGTCACCTGTCTTACTAAGGCCCTTCTCTCCCGATTGCTCAGTTTGACCAGGTAGCCAGATCTTGGAAGAGTTCTGGCTGTGCCAAACTGCTTCCATTTGAGAATTATGAAGGCCACTTATAGTCAGAACCTTCAATGTAGCAGAAATTTTTCCTTAATGAGAAAAAAATGATTTTCAACAACTGTAGAATCAAGATGCAGCATAACAATTTGACAGAAATGAAGGGGGTCTGAATACTTTATGAATGCACTGTATATCCTTTTTGCATTCTTGACTTAATTTGGTATAACCACAGGTAAACTGTTAATGGCTCTCAAAATATTATCCACGTCATTTCCTCCTGCTTTTTTTTCCAAATCAGTTTTTTTCAGTTTTCAAATCTAGTTTGATCCTAAATTTATTATACCACAAATATCCATGACATCCAAACCTTTATAAAGGCTTTCTAGTTCTAAAATTCTCTTCTTTCTGAGCAACTCCCATTTCTTATCCAAACCACACAGCAGACTACAAAGTCCAATTTGAAATCAGGCAAACCAAATCTTCCCTTTTCCTTCGAACCATGAAGAATTTGATATTTAATTTACGGCTTTTCCTTTGCCATACACCTCTAGATTCATGTTCAAAATTTTCAATCTTTTCTTTTTGAAGGTAATAATGGGGAGGAAAATGAAGATTCTGGAAAACTATTCCAAGTGATCAGTTGTGGAAACAATACAAATAACCCTACAATTCTAATGGAAGTAGAAAGCCATGAGAGAAACCAGTCAAATAATTGGAATCAGGAAAGTTCATCTTCCATTCATGCACCAATGAAAGCATCTGTGGCTCAACAAGGAAAAAGAAAGAACAAATATATTGGAAAATGTATAAAACCATTCAAAGACAAATTTGATGTAAATGAACACAATCAAACCCAAACCAAAGGAGAAGATTATATATCTAGAGACAATGGAAAAAATTATAAATGGACCTTGTCTCTTCCTCATAAAAATGGGTCCCGTACATCTCAAAAAAGAACCCAGGCAGAAGAGAAGCCACATAAATGCAAGCAGTGTGGGAAGAGCTTTATTAAGAACCATCAACTTATCTACCATAAAAGGATCCACAAAGCAGAAAAAACATATAAATGCAAGGAGTGTGGGAAAAGCTTTACTAGTAACAGTCACCTTACATGTCATCAAATGACCCAGACAGGGGAAAAGCCTTATAAATGCATGGAGTGTGGAAACAGCTTTACGAACAGCAGAGAACTTACTTCACACAAAAGGATCCACACAAGAGAGAAGCCCTACAAATGCATAGAGTGTGGAAAGTGCTTGAGCTCACTCAGAAATCTTTCTGTACATGAAACAATCCACACAGGGGAAAGACCTTATAAATGTATGGAGTGTGGAAAGACCTTTATTCATACGACTCATCTTAGTTCACATATAAGGACCCACACAGGAGAGAAGCCCTATAAATGCATTCAGTGTGGAAAGAGCTTTACTCAGAGCAGCAATCTTACTTCCCATGAAAGGATCCACACAGGAGAGAAGCCCTATAAATGCATGGAGTGTGGAAAGAGCTTCACCCGTACTACTTATCTTATTTTGCATTATCGGATCCATACAGGTGAGAAGCCCTATAAACATATGCAGTGTGGAAAGAGCTTTACTCATTGGAACACTCTTGCTTGCTATAAAAGGATCCACACAGAGGAGAAGCCCCATAAATGCCTAAAGTGTGGAAAGAGCTTCCCTAAGAGCATTGACCTTATTTTCCATAAAATAATCCACGCAAGGGAAAAGCCATATACATGCCTGGAGTGTGGAAAGAGCTTTGTTAAGAACTCTCAACTTATTCACCATAGTAGGACACATACAGGGGAGAAGCGATATAAATGCATGGAGTGTGGTAAGGCTTTTATTACAAATACTTCTCTTAACGTCCACAAAAAAACCCACACAGGGGAGAAGCCTTATAAATGCATGGAATGTGGAAAGAGTTTTTCTAGAAACAGTTGCTTTAATACCCATAAAGGGACCCACACCAGGGAGAAGCCCTATAAATGCATGGAATGTGGAAAGAGTTTTTCTAAAAACAGTATTCTTAACTCCCATAAAAGGACCCACACAGGGGAGAAGCCTTATAAATGCATGGAATGTGGAAAGTGTTTTTTTACGAACAATTATCTTAACAAACATAAAAGGACCCATACAGGGGAGAAGCCGTACAAACGTATGATGTCTGGAAAAGGTATTATGATGAACAGTCATGTTAAATACCATAAAAGGATCCATAAAGGGGAGAAACCACATATATGCATGGAATGTGGAAAGACCTTTATTAAGAACTACCAACTTATTTATCATAGTAGGACACATACCGGGGAGAAGCCATATAAATGCATAGAGTGTGGAAAATGCTTTTCTTTCTCTAGTAACCTTTCCCACCATAAAAAGACTCACACAGAGGAGAAGCCTTATAAATGCATTGAATGTGGAAAGTGTTTTTCTAGGATGAATTATCTTAACACCCATAAAAGGATCCACACAGGGGAGAAGCCGTATAAATGTATGGAGTGTGGAAAGAATTTTTCTAGGAAAAGTATTCTTAATTTCCATAAAAGGATCCACACAGGGGAGAAGCCTTATAAATGCATGGAATGTGGAAAGAGTTTTTCTACAAAAAGTATTCTTAACACCCATAAAAGGACCCACACAGGGGAGAAGCCCTATAAATGCATGGAATGTGGAAAGAGTTTTTCTAGAAACAGTTACTTTAACACCCATAAAAGGACCCACACAGGGGAGAAGCCTTATAAATGCAATGAATGTGGAAAGTGTTTTTCTAAGATGAATTATCTTAACACCCATAAAAGGATCCACACAGGGGAGAAGCCGTATAAATGTATGGAGTGTGGAAAGAGTTTTTCTAGGAACAGTATTCTTAACTTCCATAAAAGGATCCACACAGGGGAGAAGCCTTATAAATGCATGGAATGTGGAAAGAGTTTTTCTACAAAAAGGATTCTTAACACCCATAAAAGGACCCACACAGGGGAGAAGCCCTATAAATGCATGGAATGTGCAAAGAGTTTTTCTACAAATAGTTATCTTAATATCCATAAAATGACCCATACAGGGGAGAAGCCACATAAATGCATGAAGTGTGGAAAGAGCTTTATTCAGAACAGCGAACTTATTTCCCATAGTAGGACACATACTGGGGAGAAGCCATATAAATGCATGGAGTGTGGAAAATGTTTTTCTTTCTCTAGTAACCTTACCTGCCATAAAAAGATTCACACAGGGAAGAAGCCTTATAAATGCATTGAATGTGGAAAGAGTTTTCGTAGGAAGAATTACCTTAATACCCATAAAAAGATCCACACAGGAGAAGCCGTATAAATGTATGGTGTGTGGAAAAGGTTTTATTATGAATAGTTATCTCAACTCCCATAAAAGGACCACACAGTGTAAAAGCCCTATAAATCTGTGAAATATGGAAAAAGCTTCAAGAGGGCCAATGGCCAAATGTTCCATATACAGATACATTTGAGTGAGAATCTATTTAACTGTTAGGTTTAGTGGCTGAAATATATGCATTTTCTAATTACATCTACTGAACTTTTTGACTCTGACCTTCACAATTGGAAGCCCCAGAGTGATGAATTTACTAATGGAAACCAAACGCTACGCATGTGGTGTTTTAATTATGAACAGTGGATTTTTGTAGCTACTGTCATTTGAAGGCCACCAATGACATTTCACATAAATAAGAGAACATCTTTTTTCTTCATGTTTATCCCATTTCCAGTTGGATCTTTTTTTTTTTTTTTTATTGAAAGTTTTATAAATTTTACAAAAAAGGAAAAATAATACAAAACAAGAGGCAACATATACAGAAAAATAAAACTAAACAATACATATATTAAATAAAAAAAAAAACAAAACCCCATCCCCCAGCCCTCCCAAAAAAAAAAAAAGGAAAAAAAAACCCTCCCTTCCCCCCCCCCCTGAGCTTCCCAGAGCAGAATATAGGCTTAAAAAATAAAAATAAAAATTAAATTAAAAACTTTATATTTATATATATAAAAAAATTATCTATAATATATATGAAAATAAAACTTATGAAAAAACTATATAATATTTTTGTATACCCAATCTAAATTGTATAAATTTTATCCATTTATCCCAAACAGCAAAAAACTTCTCTTGCGTTTGTTGCTTTAAGAAAGCCGAAATCTTTGCCATTTCTGCCAGATAAGCTACTTTAAGAAACCATTCCTGCAATGTAGGCAAAGATTCCTTCTTCCAGTATTGTCCTACTAACAGCCTAGCGGCTGTGATCAAGTTTAACATCAATACAACCTCCTTTGTATCACAATCTGTAACAATACCTAACAAAAATAATTGCGGAGTAAATTTTACCCTCCTTCTAAAAATTCTCTGGATATTCCACCATATTTTAATCCAAAATGCTTTTATCTCTCTGCATGACCACCAAATATGATAATAAGAAGCCTCCTTATAACCACATCTCCAACATTTGGGTTGCACGTCAGGATACATATAAGACATTTTTTGTGGATCAAGGTGCCATCTATAAAACATTTTATAAAAATTCTCCCTTAAGTTCTGTGCTTGAGTAAATTTGACATTTCTCACCCAAATAGTTTCCCAGGTGTCCAATGAGACTGGCTCACCAAAATTCTGCGCCCATCTAATCATACAATCTTTAATTAGTTCCGTTTCTGAGTCCAATTCAACTAAAACCCCATAAATTCTCTTAATGTGGGTTTGTCTTTGATCCTTCAGTTGCTTAATAAGGTTTTCATCTTCTCTAAGAAAACCCACCTTACAATCCATCTTCCATCTATCTAATAATTGCCTATATTGGAACCAAGAATAAGTAAAATTTTCTTGTGCTAACTCTTCCCGTGATTTTAATTGCCAGTTTTGTCCATCCCATTTAAGTAACTGTCTATAAGACACCATATCCATTTTAACCCCTCTTTTTATTCCTTCTATCGCATGCCAAGGTATAGCCCATAATGGTACTTTAAAATCACTTTTATAATATTTTCTCCAAATCCTAAGTAAAGAAATTCTTAAAATATGAGATTTAAAAGCCCAATCTATTTTTTTATTAAATATTAAATAGGCATGCCACCCATAAAGTAAATCCCATCCCTCTAAGTAAAGTATCTCAGAATTTGTCAAATTTACCCAATCACTAATTAATGTTAAAACCACCGCATCATAATATAATTTCAAATTTGGTACCTTAAGTCCACCCCTCTCACGGAAGTCTTGCATAATTTTAAACTTAACCCTTGGTTTTTTCCCTGCCCAAATAAATTTGTTGAGACCCTTCTGCCACTCATTTAAATTAATCTCATTTTTCAAAATTGGTAACATTTGAAACAAAAAAAGAAACTTGGGTAGAATATTCATTTTTATCACTGCAATTCTTCCCATGAGGGATAATTGCAACTTTTCCCAATTCTTCAAGTCCTTCTGTACCCTGACCCACAACCTTTCATAATTATTTTTAAATAATTTTGCATTAGAAACAGACAGCATCACCCCCAAATATTTTACCTTATTAACAATCTCAAAACCCGTCAAGTTGACCAAAATCTGCTTCTCCTGACTCGACATATTTTTAGGTAAAATTTTAGTCTTATTTACGTTAATCTTAAAACCCGAAACCAAACCATAATGATGAATCAACTGTAATAAGTTTACTACAGAATAATCAGGTTGCGACAAAGTAACAACCAAGTCATCCGCAAAAGCTCTCAACTTATATTCTTTTTTATTAACATATATTCCTTTAATTTCCTGAGACTCTCGAATTTTGATCAATAATATTTCCAATGTTAAAACAAACAACAATGGCGATAAAGGACACCCCTGTCTAGTACCTTTCTCTATTGTAAAAACCTCCGACAAACCTCCATTAACAATAAGTTGTGCCGTTTGTTTTTGATATATTACCGTAAGGGCTTGTAATATCTTTTCACCAAAATTCATTTCTTCCATTACTCTTAACATAAAATGCCAATTCAATTGATCAAATGCTTTTTCAGCATCTAAAAATATGAGCCCTGCAGGAACTTGGTTGTTCTTGTCTAAATATTCTAGTAAATTAATAATTTGTCTGACATTATTTTTCATATACCTTCCTGTTATAAATCCTGATTGATCTTTATGCACAAGATGATGCACCACCCTCATAAGCCTATTTACCAAAATTTTTACAAATATCTTATAATCCACATTTAAAAGAGATATAGGCCTGTAATTTTTTGGTAGGGTAAGATCTTGATCCTCCTTTGGAATCAATGATATAAAAGCACTACGCCATGAAGGAGGAATCTCTAAACCCTGTAAAATACCATTAAAAAGATCATGTAATGGTTGGATCATCTCCTCTATTAGAACTTTGTAATAAACAGCTGTTAACCCATCCGTACCCGGTGCTTTCCCTAATTTCAATTGTTGAATTGCTGAGGTAATTTCCTCCTTAGTAATTAAACCATTAATTTCATATTTCTGATCCTCAGTCAGTTTAGGAAAACTTGCCTCAGCTAAATATTTATTTATATCTAGCATTTGTATATTAGTAGATTTATATAGGTTTTGATAATAATCCAAAAAAGATTTTTTAATCAATTCCTTCTGAGAAACTAATTTACCCTTATAGTTTATTTTCTCTATTATTCTTTGTCTCTGTTTCTTTCTTAATTGATAAGCCAACCATCTCCCAGGCTTATTGGCATTACAAAATGTATTTTGTTTCATAAATAATAAGTTGGTTGCAGCTTGATCTGCTATCAACATATTAAATTGTGACCTTAATAACTTTACAGATTCTTTAATACTCTCATCAGAAGGATTTAAAATCAAAGCCCTTTCTTTTAATTTAATTTCATCTTCAAGTTCTCTACGTTTCTGAATCTGATTTCGCTTATAAAAATTATTCATTTTTATCAAAACACCGCGCATAAATGCTTTACCTGCATCCCATACCATTGACATTGAAGTCCCCTTATACATATTCAAAGCAAAATAGTCCTTTAAACACTCCTTTAGTTTTTGAACATTCTTTTCTTGTCTAAACAAATTTTCATTAACTCTCCAAGATCTTCTTTCCTCTTTCTCTTGAATCAGCTCCATCCAAACTGGACTATGATCCGTCAGTGATCTAGGAAAAATCTTTACATTCTTTACTTTATTATACAAGTCCGTGGTAATCAAGAAAAAGTCAATTCTTGAAAAAGATTGGTGTCTATCAGAAAAAAAAGTAAAGTCTCTCTCCTCTTGATTACGTTCCCGCCAATAATCCCTTAATTCCCAGTCTTCTTTCATGTCAAAAAAGGCTTTAGGTAGCCTTGCTTGTTTAAGAAAAGGAGAGGAACCTTTCTTATCCCTTAGTGTATCTAAGACACCATTCCAATCACCCATTAATACCACTGATCTATAATCAAGCAAAGTTATTTTTTGATGTAACTGTTTATAAAATTGTTCCTGTTGTTGATTTGGAGCGTAAAGTCCAACTATAAGTACTTTCTTACCATATATACCAAGTTCAATCATCACATATCTCCCCTGGGGATCTGATTCTACCAGACAAGCTGGTAGGTTTTGTTTAACATATATAACAACTCCCCCTTTCTTCCCAGGAGCAGGAGATATAAAATGAGATCCCAAACGAGCATTAACTAAATATTTCTGATCTTTAAGTAAAATATGAGTTTCCTGTAGACAAATAACATCATTGGTATGTTGCTTCAAATAATAAAAGATTTTTTTCCGTTTCTGAGGAGAATTCAATCCATTAACATTCCAGGTCAAAAACTTTGCCATCTCCCTTGGCACGCAGCCTGGAGAAGACACCATCAAAATCTGACAGAGCTGCGTGTGTTGCATAACTCTTGGGTCTTGCTCCTCCCACCGGCGGTGAAGCACTTCCAGGAGAACTCTCTTTGGGCTCTTTTTTACGTTGCTCCTTCTCTTTACGCTTATAGGCTGCACGAGTCATCCTCTGCTCTTTAGCCTCCGTCTGGCGTTGCTTTGCCACTTCTATCATCCCTGCGGAAACCAAATCTAATGCCTCAGATTGCTGCTCAGCTTCCTTACCACTCAAAGATTTCCGACCAGATGAAGTTGAGCCTGCACCCAGGACCGAAGTATAAAAATCTCTAGCTTTATCAACTGTGTTCAATCTGTAGCGTGTCCCAGCATGGCTCAAAACAATACCCATCGGAATTTCCCATCTAAATGGCATCGATCTAACTTTAAGCTCATTGGTTAAAAAAGCAAAGTCTTTTCTACTTCTTAAAATTTTGGATGGGATTTCCTTTAGAATGATGACATCTTGGGCGGCAATCTGAAGTTGGATCTTAATAAAGAAAGCCCAAATCCCCAATGAAACTTTATAAAAGTTTAATTTTTGAGAGCAATCATAGGGCTTAGCTAGCAAAATGTCATTTCAGGCATACTATGGGAAAGGCATTAATCAGGAGTGATGTCAGATGCCTATCTTTGCTTTCTTTGAAGCTAGCTAGCAACTGCCATAACTAGGGGGAAGGGGACATTTGGTAGAGGAAGAGCACTGGAGGTGTTAAAGAATGGTTTGAGAATTTGGGGAGTATGGGTATTAACAGGAACTAAAGGTACCAAACTGAGTCATCTGCCTGCCCTCAAGGACACCAGCCCTGGGACAGGAATTTATAGCCACTCCTGTAAGATGCTAAGAAAAAGATTCAGGCATGTTTTGAGCAGAGGTTTGAAACTGCAGAACACATCTTTACAAACTCTGAGTTTATTGCTTTTTATATACTTGGTAAATATACCAGCTTAACCATTAGGTGCTGACAAAGGTTTCTTCGTTGGAAAATGTCTTCATGTAAGCAACTATTTCCTAGTAACACATTACATGATCAAAGACCAGGTAAAGAGCAAACAGGGGAAGGAACTAACAAAGGCAGGAAAAGATAGAAGGAACTAAGCATATTATCTGTTTAGGTAGATAACTCAAAAGGGTATGACCTTCTGGCTGCTTCACTGGAACAAAGAGTAACAAAAGGTTATGAGGTGGGGGGGTGGAATCACGGCAATTTGCTGCCCATGCATTTTTCCCTACATAATCCTGAGACACCAGGTTGCTAAAACATTAGACCAGGATTGATTGGACTGATCTAGCCAGGGTAAGGGCTTTGGGCATTGGAGATTGCTTTCAATATATGGTTTTTGCTTGCCTTGCTTATGCTGCACTCGGTATCTCTAGTAAAAGTACCTTTTCTCTAACATCCATGAAATCAAGGGTCATTCTTCCTAGGGAGTAAATTGTAGCCAGTCTGACAAGATTTGCAGAAATAATCACTAGATATGAATTATAAAAATAAGTGATGCTAAAGAAGATACCTTATGAATAGAATGGTTTAAGTAGCCATTGTTTTACAGTTAAGCTTTTTATAGCTGTCGGTTGTTGTTAGTTGTGAAGTCATGTCCGACCCATCGCAACCCCATAGACAACGTTCCTCCAGGCCTTCCTGTCCTCTACCATCTTCTGGAGTCCATTAAGCTCACACCTACTGCTTCAGTGACTCCGTCCAGCGACCTCATTCTCTGTCGTCCCCTTCTCTTTCCCTCGATCTTTGCCAGCATTAGGCTCTTCTCCAGTGAGTCCTTCCTTCTCATTAGGTGGCCAAAGTATTTGAGTTTCAAGTTCAGGATCTGGCCTTCCAAAGAGCAGTCAGGGTTGATCTCCTCTAGGACTGACTTGCAGGAGTCTTCTCCAGCACCATACGTCAAAGGCCTCAATTCTTTGGCACTCAGCCTTTCTTATGGTCCAACTGTAGCTGTCGGTAGAAGTTACATATGAATTGGAAGATGTTGAAACGGAAAACCTCTTGGGATATTGTGCTAAATTATAAAAACGTTCAAAAACAAAACTGATGTGACTGTGTAACATCAGATCCTCTGTGACTTATGCTTAATCCTACAAAACCCCCACTGGATTTATAGTCTCCACCTCAATGTATTTAGTTTGGAGAAGGGGCTCAGCTGAAAATGTATCCCACTGTTGACTTGGAAAATGATTGGTCTAGAAGGGATGGGATCAGGCAGACATTTAATAGGTATTGCTTCCACAACAAACGGAAGGAGCTGCATCTCCCTGATACATCTCTTCAACAGAAAACTTTTTAAATCTTTCTTTCTCTATAGCAGAAATGAGAATGGGAACTTCTGGACTGTGAAAAGGAATACAAAAAATAATCCAAGTCTAGTCCATTGTGAAAAACAGCTAAGTCAACCAGTGTGAATGGAGAAGGAGAGACCTTTTTTCAGTCAAAGTCCTGTCATGATGAGATAGAACAGTGGTGGCAAACCTCTCTGTGGGCACGGCGCGCCACCACCCCAGTCCTAGGCCTTCACCTGGGTTTTATAAAACCTTTTCGCTTAGGCCTCCGCTGCCATGTGCAAAAAAAAAAAAGTTCAATCAATCAGTCAATTTCAACTTCTCGCAGGGAAAAAAGATCTTGCAAAGTTGGAATTGATTGATTGAACTTTTTAGTCCCACCCAGTTACCATCACAGCCATGCCTACCCAATGGGGCATACCCACCTAATGGGCCACACCCATCCGGCACCCGACAATGCATAAGTGGGTTTGGGGTTGCAGTTTGGGCACACGGTCTCTAAAAGGTTCGCCATCATTCCCCTAAATAAAACACATTTCTCCTCTTCTTTTTCTGCTCTCATAGTATTTTAATGATATATTATCTTTTCTATACTTGCTTTCCATCCTTTTGCAGTTCCAACTTTTCTCCAGTCACAGTTAAGATACTGCTTTTCCCTTCTCATTTCTCCTCCAAGGAGCCTCGTTTTGAAGTAAAATTTCTGGAGCGTACAACAGTTTCAGCTTTTTCCCCATTTTGGAGTGGTTTTTTCTTTCCCTTCAGCATCCCTTTCCTGGATCCAAAGCAGCTGCTCGGCTTTTGCGGTGATTCTAAGACACCCGAGCCAAGAACTGGACAAGGGCAGCTGCAGATACACAACCAGAGAAATAGAAATGCATTTTCCCAATTTTGGCTTCCCTGCCATGTCCATCTTCCTCCCCTTCAGACTGGAGTTCGCAACAACTGCAAGACACAAATAGTGTTTCCCAGAGACCCTTGGTCCTGGCTTTCTGACCGCCCATCAGTTTCTGAGTGGATTTGGGCCCATTTTGAGGCCAATTTCTGGGGAGCCTTCAGATTGAGTGTTCTTGAGGGAAGCGAGTTGAAATCTTCCAGATCTTTTTTTTTCTCCATGTCCACAAATGGTCCCTGGATAGGAAGATGGAAAAGGCGCTGCTTCTGGAGACACCAAAGCCTTTGAGAGGGTCCTTTCCTTCTCCCATACCCATCATCCCTGCCCTCCTCGCTACAGACGCGCTCCTCTTTCCCGCCCTTTCGGGTACTGCTGACACTCCGCGCAGAGTCCACCAGAGAGCGCTCTCAGCCTCAGGAGGAAACTGGGCATGCGCAGGACTCCTCCGCCAGGGCAGAATCCCCGCGTTGCCCGGAGAAATCGTAGGAAGAGGCTGCTCTTTCTCCTCCCCCCTCCCTCCGCTGAGAGGTGGGGGCGGGGCGTGGACAGGAGGCACGGAGGCTGCCGGGAATCCCTGCGGGGAGGCGGAGCCCGACGATACTCCCGATTTACACGAGTGGCAGCTCTGCCCGTGCAAAGGGGTCCCGCGCTGGAGGCGAGCTTGGAGACGGGCCAAGTCTTCCCCCGAGGTGGGAATCCGGGGTCCCATCTTCCGCTGCCGCCCTTTTCCATGCAGGGCCCGGCAAGGGGGCGGGGGGGAGGAGAGAAATGGGGGTCGCCAGAAGGGAGGGGCCGTTTCCCCCCCATTTCCCGGGGGAGCCTCTGCATGGCGGGGGGAAGGCGCGGCTGAAAGGAAATCCCCCTGCCTGCTCCGGGTGCAAGTCCGGGGCCCCGGGTGGAGGACCGGGACTGGTGTGCTGCTTCCCCCGCCTCTCCCCACGACCTCCAAGGGGCTCTGCCGGCAGACAAAGGACGTAAGTGAGGCTGAAACGCAGCATTCGCATTCGGTGCCCGGTTGGACCGATATTTCCCAAACCCCTTTCAAGCCTGGGAGTTGAAGTCCATATTTGCCTTCATTTGTCCGTCTTTGGAAAAGCGTGGATTAGGCTAAGAAGTGGGGAACGTGTTTGGCGGAGTTGCATGAATCAGAAGGTCATGTTAGGCTGTCAATGGTTCATTCATTCGGCTGATAGTCTGTGTAACGGATGGTGGCTTGTTAACTCAAGCTTCTCAAGTTCCCAAAGGGGTTTGGGCCAGACTGATTAATGGGGTTCTGATGACTAAAGTTTTACTAAAAGTTCTAATGTTGATTTAACTCTTCTTTGAAATCATTAGAACAAATAACCAGGCATTTGAAATCCAAAACATAATTTAAATGTATTTGTCCAGTAGTTTGAGTCTTTCATAGAAGTTGATCAAGAAGGATTTATCAGAATATGTCCCAGCTGTTAAAGTTCAAATACCTAATAGGATTCCTCACTTTCTTCCCTGATCTTAGTGGTTTTATAAGATATTCTTCTTGTTATATTTTTTTGGGTGGGGTGGGGTGGGGTGGGGGATGGATTGACGCTTGTTAATGTAGTCATCCTGATTTCCTGGTACTTACTTTGATTTTCCATTTTGGAAATAGAAGCTGCAAATCTTTAGTGCAGTATAGGTACAGTATAGATAGGGTTTCCTGTCTGAGTAGGAGGTTGGACTAGAAGGCCTCCAAGGTCCCTTCCAACTCTATTATTATTATTATTATTATTATTATTATTATTATTATTATTATTATTATTATTATTATTATCATCATCATCATCATCATCATCATCATTATTATTATGACAGTTAAGCGGGTGGGTGAACATCACATTAAGGTGTGTTCTTTCAAGCCCTGTGTTTCATGTGAACTTTGCCCTTATGGTTGGTTAACGTTACAGTTTGGGGTCAGGGAAATTGTGTGAAGCAGCCTTCGGGTTATAGTTTGACTTTGTTCCCAAAAAGCCAGCACTGAAAAACAGAAAGTGAGCATCCTAAGTCAGGATCATTTCCTTGGGATTTCATCTGATTTGAACTCAACCTTAGTTAGAACGTTGTTCCTTCCCAGGATCATTTCATTCAGCATTATCCATATTAGGGGTTTCCTTCCTTTTCCTCACTGACAAAAGGTGAATTTGGGATGAGCCATTTTTGGGAACTTCCTCCTTTTCTCTATCGCTCCAGTTACTTACAAACATAGAAACTTTAAAAAGACATCCTTAATACTGGTGTATGTCTAGTGCCTAAATGTCTTAACTTGAAGAACAAGAAACGTGTCATTTCACTGCAGTTTCTTAAGCACTTTGAGTTCTAGCATCTTGTATGATCCCTAATTGTAGGGTATATATGATCTTAAATGTGAAAGGAAGCTAACTTGCGCTTCAGGGAAAAAATATTGAAAATCCACCAAATATAAAACATTTATTTTATAATCCAATATAAAATATTCCATGTCTTGATGTAATCTAGGACCATATTTTACACCACACTTGATGGACAGACAAAAAGAGAAATACCCAGAGGATCCATCTGCTGAATACCTATGCAATCCTTTTACCAACTTCACTTTCATAAGAAGGAATGTTGTCCACCACCTTCTCATTTTTTGAATTAATTTTCTTTTCCATTTCAGATGCAGAAACTAGAGTAATGTCAACAACCTTCCTAACAATAAAAAGTTAACTGTTGGGCAAAGAGCTTGGATAGCCTTTGGTCAGTTCTGCAACTACCGGAATAGTCTTATGAATTGAAAGGTGTTTGGAGATCCACAAGATTCCTCTGACCTATCTGGAATTTTTTCCAGGATAGACAAAGGATGCAGAAACAACGGTTAGCAAGTGAGGGAACTGGAAAAGGCCCCTCTGCTGTTCAGCCTGGCAGTTGTGGGAAGATCTGGGCAAAAACTGAGCAGAGGTTCCTGGAGGAGAGAACCATCATCCGTTCAGAGATTCAGCCCTGGAACTTCAGAAACATCCAATATGAGGAGACTGAAGGTCCCCGAGGACTTTGCAGCAGACTCCACAACCTTTATAGTCAATGGCTGAGACCAGAAAAGCACACCAAAGCCCAGATGTTGGACCTAGTAGTTCTGGAGCAGCTGCTGGCCCTTCTGCCCCCTCTGATGGCAAACTGGTTGCGGGAATGTGGAGCAGAGACCAGCTCCCAAGCGGTGGCCCTGGCCGAAGGCTTCCTCCTGAGTCAGGCAGAGGAGCAGAAGGAGCAAGTCGAATTTCAGGTGAGAGACCTCCACCTTGGAAGTCCAGAAGAGAATAAAGAATGTGTTTGAATTTTTCACCCTTCCCTTCCCTACTTTTCTGCTCTTCATAATATGTGGAGATGCTTCACTGGTTCTTGCAGGACATTGTTCCATTATCCATTCTAGAAGACAAACTGGAGACAGTTGTTCCTTTCTTACATTCTAGGCTCATTGATTGATATTGGGGCATCCAAGTTGTTTTTAGAGAACAAGAATCCACTTCATGTTGTGTGATGTCTTATTCAAATCTTTCCCTCTGCAGACCAGAGATCCTATGAGAATCGGGAATCCATCAATTTCTCCTCAGGAGCGGTTTTCCAGGAGGATCTATCAGGAATCCACAAGTCAGGACATCTCAGATGGTAATCCACCCATTCCCAAGAGAGGTCCCAGCTGTCTTACCTTCTCTCTCTTCTCTTCTGTAGAAGGCCTCCTGCCATTTTATTAATTATCCATTTAAAAATTCTGTCTCCCTCACAGGGAAGAATGGAACGAATCTGACTCTTTTCTATGGTGGTGCTGAAAGAGTAGTTGAAGTTCCAACTCAGGTAAGAGAGGTATAATAAAAGATAAAATGTTCTCAATGTTAGCGTTTTCTGAATAGTAATCCTGTTAGTAATCCTTTGGCACGGAATTGTGCAATAATAACGGAAAGAATCACATTGGCACCTTACAGCTTCTAAAACGCCTTGTTTAGTGATAAGAAAAATAATGGCACCAGGTTAAAAGATGAAGCAGACTGTTAAAATCCAAAGAGAGTGGGCAGATCAAGGCCCTTCAGCCTTTAGAGGAATTTCTAATACTCCGATTTGTGCCTTGAATTTGGGGCCAAACAATCCAGCTTTGGAAAGGATGAGAAATGCTCTTCCCAAGCAGCTTTCTCTTCTTCGGCCATTGGGATGGGGTACAAGCCGTGGATTCCTTGTAATCTGAGGAGCAGCGGAAACAGGGCTTGTGTCCCTTTGTCTATTGATGACACCCATGTAAATGCCTGGGTGCCTCTCAAACAACTTTAATGAAGGTTTTGAGCATGGATAAAATTGTTTGCTCTGGGGACACCACAAGCCTTTTACTGAATTGGTAGAAAGAACCAGCACCAACTGCATTTTCATCTGCAAATATTGGGTTGATTGGAGTGAGTGATGGGTGGGGTTTCCAAGGCCCATTCCAGTTGATTTTCTCCAGAGCTGAAAGTCTTGCTGATAGAAGGGGACAGAGAGGCAGACCCAGACAAAAAGTGCAATTAATTTCACTAAATGGCCTGAAATGTATATCTTTGTTTGGAATCACTTAAATAATAGGACAGATCTTAAAAATCCTCCTGATTTTTCTTCTGTTTTCTTATGCAGGAGGATCTTGTGTCCTTTGAGGAGGTGGCTGTGTATTTCTCTGAGGAGGAGTGGTCTCAGCTGTATGCTGGCCAAAAAGCACTGCATCGGGAAGTCATGCTGGAAAATCATAGGAACGTGGCCTCTTTGGGTAAGAATATCCTACTCTCCAGTCCGAGTGAGATGTATTAGCTCTTTTTATTAAAGGAATTTTATCAGAATAAAAACAGTAACAACTTTGAAGTGTAAATGAAGAAAATAATTGAATAATAAATAAGAAAAAAGTATGATGAAATTAAGAAAAGAAAGAGAAAAGACAAAGTAATAATGAAGTTAAAATTTGTCCCCTGTTTTTAAGGTTACATCATTCTTTACATTACATAATTTATCCATTCTAATCTTTGAATCTGAGCGCCAAAGAATTGAGGCCTTTGAACTATGGTGCTGGAGAAGACTCCTGCATGCCCCTTGGACTGCAACACGTTCAAACTGGTCAGTCCTAGAAGAGATCAACCCCGACTCCTCTTTAGAAGGCCAGACCCTGAAGTTGAAACTCAAATACTTTGGCCACCTAATGAGAAGGAAGGACTCACTGGAGAAGGGCCTAATGCTGGGAAAGATTGAGGGCAATAGAAGAAGGGGACGACAGAGAATGAGATGGCTGGATGGAGTCACTGAAGCAGTAGGTGTGAACTTAAATGGACTCCAGAAGATGGTAGAGGACAGGAAGACCTGGAGGAACGTTATCCATGAGGTCGCGATGGGTCGGACACGACTTCGCAATTAACAATAAAAAATCTTTGAACTCAAGTTTGATGACAAGATCACTTTTTCTTTTTTTTAGCAAAGTCCATTGGAGGTTTCCAATCACTAATAAATATAGATACTATCCTTATCTTTATCAGAGTCACTTAAGTCGTCATTGAAAAGTCTATCATCTTCCCCAACCAGTCCACCATTCTACTTATTGCAGAGCCCTTCAGCTTTACGTGTATAATAGTCTCACTATGGCTGTCATACTCAGAAACTATCTTCTATGACTTTTAATTAGTGCCAACGTGAAGTGTTCTGATTTCACTTGGATATTAATCTTTAAAGATCTCCGTATCACTGAATGTCTTTGAATCCATACTTTTCTAGGTTTTTTACAAGTCCATTTGACTAAAGCATGACAAAACGACCCTTTATCTTGTCCACATTTCCAGTGTACGTTTGAGGTACATTTTTGCACTTTTAAATATTTTTCTGCTGATTTTCACATTGCTCAGCCTATTTAGAGATTTTAGCAAATACATATTCATCTTTTCTATGCAAGTGAGATTCAAATTCTGCTTTATGTTGTTGAATACTATAGTTTCCTTTATCTACCTAGAATCTTTTTGATACGAAAAATACTGACAGTTACATGTCTATGGAGATTCTCAGTCATCCAGGTCATAGTTGTCCCACAAGTACCTTTTCCCAAGAGCTAACTGGAATTTCTTTTGAAGGCAAGCTGTTTCCTTAGTTAATTGTCCTCACTGTTAGTAACTTTCTCCTTAGTTCCAGGTTGGTTCTCTCCTTGACCAGTTTCCAACCATTGTTTCTTCTCCTGCCCTCTGGTCCTTTGGAGAATAATTTGACCCCCTCTTCTTTTTTGCAGCCCCTCAAATACTGGAATGCTATCATGTCGCCCCTATTTCTTCTTTTCTTTAGAGTAGCCAAACCCAAGTCCTGCAGCCGTTCTTTGTATGTTTTAGTCGCCAGGCCTTTGATCATTTTAATTGCTCTTCTCTGAACTTTTTCCAAAGTCTCAACATCTTTTTTGTAGTTTGGTGCCAGAAATTGTTTGCAGTATTCCACCTGTGGTCTTACTAGGATTTTATAAAGTGTTATTAATACTTCATGTGATCTTGATCCTATGCATCTGTTTATACAACCCAAATTGTATTAGCTTTTTTGGCTGTTGCTGCAGACTGCTGGCTCATATCCAACTGATCCACTAGGACGGGTCCCCAACCCCCGGTCCATGGACTAGTTCTGGGCCGCGGCATGCCAGCAACCGGTCCGGAGAAACAGGGAAAGCCCCATCCAGAGGGTGAAGGCAGCACACAAAACCACACCCCCTCTGCTCCGTGGAAAAACCTCTCTGCACGTAACTGATCCCTGGTGCCCAAAAGGTTGAGCACAACTTTGTCTCCCAAAAAGTAGAGAAAGGAACTAGGGGATTAGCCATTTTGGATCTAATTCTCACTAACAGAGATGAAATGATAGAAGGTGTTGAAGCCACAGGAACCATGGGAGGAAGTGATCATGCAATATTGGAATTCAACATTATGGAAGCACAAGCAATAGAATATAGTCAAACTAGAGTCTTGGACTTTAAGAAAGCTAAGTTCAATAAACTTAGAGAGGGCTTGGGAAGGATTCCATGGATGAGAATCCTCAAGGGGAAAACAACTCAAGAAGCTTGGGAAATTTTGAAAAGTGAGATAATAAAAGCCCAGTCTAGTACAATACCAACAAAGAGGAAAAATAACAGCTCTCAAAAGAAGCCAGAATGATTGCATAAAGAACTCTCTGATAAATTGAAAGATAAAAAGGACAAGTATAGAAAGTGGATACAGGGGCACATAACTAAATCAGAATATCAGCAAATAGCCTGAGCCTGCAAAGATGAAGTGAGGAAAGCTAAGGCTCAAAATGAACTAAGGTTTGCGACCAAAGTAAAAAATAACAAAAAAAAGCTTCTTTCAACATGTAAAAAACAAGAAAAAAGTGAAGGAAATGATTGGTCCATTAGTGGGTGAAAGTGGCAAGAAGGTGACAAGCAACAGGGAGAAAGCAGAATTATTTAACTCATTTTTTGCATCTGTTTTTACACAAAGGGAAAAAACAGACCAACCTACCAAAAATAGTGCCATAAAAAACAGAATAGAAATACAAGTTAAGATAGGCAAGAAAACGATGTGAGCACCTGTTCAGCCTAGACGAGTTCAAATCACCAGGACCAGATGGATTACACCCCAGGGTTCTCAAGGAACTGGCAGATGTGATTTCAGATTCATTGAACTATAATTTTCAAAGATTGGAGCACTGGGGAACTACCGGAGGACTGAAAAAGAGCTGATGTAGTTCCCATCTTCAAAAAAGGAAAAAAAAATGGATCCAGGAAGTTACAGACCTAATAGCCTGACCTCAATACCTGGGAAGATTTTGGAAAAGATAATCAAACAACCAATCAGCAAACACCTAGAGGCAAACAAAGTCGTTACTAAAAGCCAACATGGGTTTGTCAAAAACAGATCATGCCAGACAAATCTTATTGCATTATTTGACCAAGTGACAAAATAAGTGAATCAGAGGAATGTTGTGGATATTATTTACTTGGATTTCAGTAAGGCATTTCATAAAGTAGATCACAACCTATTACTTGATAAGATAGAAAAATGCAGGTTAGACAGCATCACCACCAGATGGATCTGTAGCTGGCTGATCGGCCGTACTCAGCGTTTGGTCCTCAATGGAACCGCATCTACATGGAGTAAAGTGTGTAGTGGGGTGCCCCAGAGCTCTGTTCTGGGCCCAGTGCTCTTCAACATCTTCATCAACGATTTGGACGAGGGGATAGATGGGAAAATCATCAAATTTACAGATGACACCAAACTGGCAGGAATAGCCAACACGCCAGAAGACAGGCTTAAGATACAGGAGGATCTGGACAGACTTGAACACTGGGCACTATCTAACAAAATGAAATTCAATGGTGAAAAAAGTAAGGTTCTACATTTAGGTGAGAAAACCCAAATGTATAGGTATAATATAGGGGGTACCTTGCTCAATAGTAGTAACTGTGAGAGGGTCCTCGGAATCTTGGTAGACAATTACTTAAATATGAGCCAGCAGTGTGCTGCAGTTGCCAAAAAGGCCAACACAGTGCTAGGCTGCATTGACAGAAGGATAGAATCAAGGTCACATGAAGTGTTAATACCACTTTACAATGCCTTGGCAAGGCCACACTTGGAATGCTACATCCAGTTTTGGTCACCACGATATAAAAAAGATGTTGAGACTCTAGAAAGAGTACAGAGAAGAGCAACAAAGATGATTAGGGGACCGGAGGTTAAAGCATATAAAGAACGGTTGCTGGAATTGGGTATGTCTAGTTTAATGAAGAGAAGGACGAGGGGGGGACATGATACCAGTATTCCAATATCTCAGGGGCTGCCACAAAAAAGACGGAGTGAAGTTATTTTCCAAGACGCCTGAAGGCAGGAGAAGAAGCAACAGATGGAAACTAATCAAGGAGAGAAGCAACCTAGAACTAAGGAGAAACTTCCTGACAGTTAGAACAATTAACCAGTGGAACAACCTGTCTCCAGAAGTGGTGAATGCTCCATCACTGGAAGTTTTCAAGAAGAGACTGGACAGCCATTTGTCTGAAATGTATAGGGTTTCGTGCCTGAGCAGGGGGTTGGACCAGATGACTTCCAAGGTACATTCCAACTTTATTTATTTATTTATTTATTTATTATTATTATTATTATTATTATTATTATTATTATTATTATTATTATCTATGGTAATGGTACCAAACTGAGTCATCTGCCTGCCCTAAAGGACACCAGCCCTGGGAAAGGAATTTATAGCCACTCCTGTAAGATGCTAAGAAAAAGACTCAGGCATGTCTTCAGCAGAGGTTTGAAGCTGCAACCTAGAACTAAGGAGAAACTTCCTGACAGTTAGAACAATTAACCAGTGGAACAACCTGCCTCCAGAAGTGGTGAATACTCCATCCCTGGAAGTTTTTAAGAAGAGACTGGACAGCCATTTATCTGATATGGTCTAGGGCACAGGTTGGCAACCTGCGGCTCCGGAGCCGCATGCGGTTCTTTGAGCCTTCCCCTGTGGCTCCCAGCCTCCTCTGCCATTTGCAGAGAGAGACAGAGACAGAGAGAGGCAATTGCGCTTCCCTGCTTCTCTCTCTCTCTCTCTCTCTGTGTGTGTAAAAGAGAGTGCACTCACAGTGTACTCCGAGGAGCTGAAAAGCTTATTGGGCGGCGCTCTTCCCTTTGCTGCGTCTCTGCAGGAAGCAGGAAGGGCAGGAGATGGAAGACTTAGGCCACTATTCAATTGCCGCGCTGCCTCTCAGGAGGTCAGTGTCAGCTGCCAATGAAGCTGCGGGAAAGGTGGAAGACAATCCCTTCAGCCCAGTGGAACAGGTTTTCTTTAAGGATATCCCTATATCTGGCTCCATTCAGCTTTCCATCAACCTTGATCAGTCTCCCAGTCCCTGCTGCTGAAAAACATCCACACAGCATGATGCTGCACCACCAGGCTTTGCTTTTGGGATGGTATTGGGCAGGCAATAAGAATTGCCTGGTTTTCTCCAGACATAACGTTTATAATCGTGGCCACGCAGTTCAATCTTGGTTTCATCAGACCACAGAATCTTGTTCCTCACAGTCTGAGAATCCTTTAGGTGCTTTTTTTCAAACTCCAAGCAGGCTTTCATGCGTTTTGCACTGAGTCTTCCATCTAGCCACTCTGTCATAAAGCCCAGATCGATGGAGGGCTGCAATGATGGTTATCCTTCTGGAACACTGTCCCATCTCCACACAGGATCTCTGGAGGTTGGTCAGAGTGCCCATTGAGTTCTTGGTCACCTCTCTTACTAAGGCCCTTCTCTCCCGATTGCTCAGTTTGACCAGGTAACCAGCTCTTAGAAGAGTTCTGGTTGTGCTAAAGTTCTTCCATTTGTGAATTATGGAGGCCACTGATAGTAGGAACCTTCAGTGCAGCAGAAATTTTATTGTAGCCTTTCCCAGATGTGTGTCTTGCCAAAATCTTCTCTCTGAGCTGCTCAGGCAGTTCCTTTGACCTCATGGCTTTTACTCTGCTACAGTGTGCATTGTCAGCAGTGAGGCCTTCTATAGACAGCTGTGTGCCTTTCCAAATCATGTCCTGTCAATTTAATTTACCACAAGTGGACTCCAATCTAGGTGTAGAAGCATGTCAGCAATGATCAAGAGAAATAGGAGGCATGAATTTCACATGTTATTGCAAAGGGCCAGGTGTGCAAAGCTTGTCACATCATACCCAAAAAGTCTCAAGGCTATAAATGCTGCCAAATGTGCTTCAACAAAGTACTGAATGAAGTATCTGAATATTTATGTCAATGTGTTATTTCATTTTTTTCTTTTTAATAAATTTATAGACATTTCTAAAATTCTTTTCATTTTGTCTTTATGGGGTACTGAATGTACCTTAATGAGAAAAAAATGATTTTCAACCACTGTAGAATCAAGGTGCAACATAATAATTTGACAGAAACGAAGGGGGTCTGAATACTTTATGAATGCACTGTATATCCTTTTCGCATTCTTGACTTAATTTGATATTCCCACAGGTCAAATGCTAATGGCCCTCAAAATGTTATCCCATGTCATTTCCTCTTCCTGTTTTTTTTTTTTTTTTCTGAGAGCCATTTAGATGTTTTAGGGCGCAGCCTAAGTTTATATCTGTTTTGTGTTCTCAGTGTGGCATTTATAACATTACAGTTTTCAAATCTAGTTTGATCCAAAATTTATCGTACCACAAATATGCATGACATCCAAACCTTTATAAAGCCTTTCTAGTTTTAAAATTCTCTTATTTCTGAAGAACTCCCATTTCTTATCCAAACCACACAGCAGACTAGAAAGTCCAATTTGAAATCAGGCAAACCAAATCTTCCCTTTTCCTTCGAACCATGGAGAACTTGATATTTAATTTATGGCTTTTCCCTTGCCACACATGTTCAAAATTTTCAATCTTCTTTTCTTTTTGAAGGTAATAATGGGGAGGAAAATGAAGATTCCAGAAAACTATTCCAAGTGATCAGTCATGGATACAATACAAAGAACCCTACAATTCTAATGGAAGTAGAAAGCCATGAGAGAAACCAGTCAAATAATTGGAATCAGGAAAGTTCATCTTCCATTCATGCACCAATGAAAGCATCTGTGGCTCAACAAGGAAAAAGAAAGAACAAATATATTGGAAAATGTATAAAACCATTCAAAGACAAATTTGACGTAAATGAACAAAATCAAACCCAGATCAAAGGAGAAGATTATATATCTAGAGAAAGTGGGAAAAATTACAAATGGACCTTGTCTCTTCCTCATAAAAATGAGTGTGGGAAAACCTTTACTAGTAACAGTCATCTTACATGTCATCAAATAATCCATATAGGGGAAAAGCCTTATAAATACATGGAGTGTGGAAACAACTTTACGAACACTAAAGAACTTACTTCACATAAAAGGATTCACACAAGAGAGAAGCCCTACAAATGCACAGAGTGTGGAAAGTGCTTGAGCTCACTCAAAAATCTTTCTGTACATGAAACAATCCACACAGGGGAAAGACCTTATAAATGTATGGTGTGTGGAAAAAGCTTTATTCATACAACTCATCTTAGTTCACATACAAGGACCCACACAGGAGAGAAGCCCTATAAATGCATTCAGTGTGGAAAGAGCTTTACTCAGAGCAGCAATCTTACTTCTCATGAAAGGATCCACACAGGAGAAAAGCCCTATAAATGCATGGCGTGTGGAAAGAGCTTCACTTGTAGTACTTCTCTTACTTTGCATTATCGGATCCATACAGGTGAAAAGCCATATAAATGTATGGAGTGTGGAAAGAGCTTTACTCATAGGAACAGTCTTGCTTGTCATAAAAGGATCCACACAAAGGAGAAGATCTATAAATGCCTAAAGTGTGGAAAGAGGTTCCCTAGGAGCACTGACCTTATTTTCCATAAAAGGATCCACGCAGGGGAAAAGCCATATACGTGCCTGGAGTGTGGAAAGAGCTTTGTTAGGAACTCTCAACTTATTTACCATAGTAGGACACATACAGGGGAGAAGCCATATAAATGCATGGAGTGTGGTAAGGCTTTTATTACAAATAGTTCTCTTAACGTCCACAAAAAAACCCACACAGGGGAGAAGTCTTATAAATGCATGGAATGTGGAAAGAGTTTTTCTAGAAACAATATTCTTAACACCCATAAAAGGACCCATACAGGGGAGAAGCCCTATAAATGCATGGAGTGTGGAATGAGCTTCATTTGTAGGACTTCTCTAACTTTCCATGTCCAGATACATAAAGGACTGACACATAAATGCATGGAATGTGGAAAGAGTTTTTTTACAAACAATTATCTTAAGAAACATAAAAGGATCCACACAGGGGAGAAGTCACATAAATGCATAAAGTGTGGAAAGAGCTTTATTAATAAAAGCCAACTTATTTACCATAGTAGGACACATACAGGGGAGAAGCCATATAAATGCCTAGAGTGTGGAAAATGCTTTTTTGTCTCTAGTAGTCTTAACCGCCATAAAAAGATTCACACAGGGGAGAAGCCTTATAAATGCATGGAATGTGGAAAGTGTTTTTCTACGAAGAATTATCTTAACACCCATAAAAGGATCCACACAGGGGAGAAGCCGTATAAATGTATCGTGTGTGGAAAAGGTTTTATTACGAATAGTTATCTTAACTCTCATAAAAGGACCACACAGTGTAAAAGCCCTATAAATCTGTGAAATGTGGAAACATCTTCAAGACCAATGGGCAAATGTTCCATATACAGAAACATTTGGGCAATAATCTGTTTAACTGTTAGGTTTAGTTTTTGAAATATATGTATTTCCTAATTACATCTATTGAATTTTTTGACTCTGACCTTCACAATTGGAAGCCCCAGAGTGATGAATTTACTAATGGAAACCAAACGCTACGCATGTGGTGTTTTAATTATGAACAGTGGATTTTTGTAGCTACTGTCATTGACCACCAATGACATTTCACATAAATAAGAAAACATCTTTTTTCTTCATGTTTATCCCATTTCCAATTGGATCATAATAGAGAAAGCCCAAATTCCCAATGAAACTTTATAAAAGTTTAATTTTTGAGAGCAATCATAGGGCTTAACTAGCTAAATGTCATTCCAGGCATTCTATGGGAAAAGCATTAATCAGCAATGGTGTCAGATGTCTATCTTTGCTTTCTTTGAAGCTAGCTAGCAACTGCCATAACTAGGGGGAAGGGGACATTTGGTAGAGGAAGAGCACTGGAGGTGTTAAAGAATGGTGTGAGAATTTGAGTATGGGCATTAACAGGAACTAAAGGTACCAAACTGAGTCATCTGCCTGCCCTCAAGGACACCAGCCCTGGGAAAGAATTTATAGCCACTCCTGTAAGATGCTAAGAAAAAGACTCAAGCATGTCTTGAGCAGAGGTTTGAAGCTGCAGAACACCACTTGACAAACTCTTACTGCTTTTTATATACTTGTTAAATACACCAGCTTAGCCATTAGGTGCTGACAAAGGTTTCTTCATTGGAAAATGTCTTCATGTAAGCAACTATTTCCTAGTAACACATTACATGATCAAAGACCAGGTAAAGAGCAAACAAGAGAAGGAACTAACAAAGGTAGGAAAAGATAGAAGGAACTAAGCATATTATCTGTTTAGGTAGATAAGTCAAAAGGATATGACCTTCTGGCTGCTTCACTGGGACAAAGAGTATCAAAAGGTTATGAGGTTTGTGTGTGTGTGTGGGGGGAAATCACGGCAGTTTGCTACCCGTGCATTTTCCCCCACATACTCCTGAGACACCAGGTTGCTAAAACATTGGACCAGGATTGGATTGGACTGGTCTAGCCAGGGGAAGGGCTTTGGGCATTGGAGATTGCTTTCAATATATGGTTTTTGCTTGCCTTGCTTATGCTGCACTCGATATCTCTAGTAAAAGTACCTTTTCTCTAACATCCATGGAATCAAGGGTCATTCTTCCTAGGGAGTAAACTGTGGCCAGTCTGACAAGATTTGCAGAAATAATCACTAGATATGAATTATCAAAATAAGTGTGTTGCTAAAGAAGATACCTTATGAATAGAATGGTTTAAGTAGCCATCGTTTTACAGTTAAGCTTTTTATAGCTATCGGTTGTTGTTAGTTTCAAAGTTGTGTCCGACCCATCACGACCCCATGGACAATGTTCCTCCAGGCCTTCCTGTCCTCTACCATCTTCTGGAGTCCATTTAAGCTCACACCTACGGCTTCAGTGACTCCAAGAAATATCTTCTGAAGAAGCATCTTTAGAAATGAAGATGTTCCTTCGATATGAAGTGAAACCTTAAAGAAAATAAAAAGTCAAGTTGCCTATTGAAAAATTCCTTTGGGATCCCTTGAGAAATCTACAATGGAGCAAAAAGGTTTTCATATATAAACATAGAGAAGATAGAGATAAAAATATATTATGTGTTTCCCCAAAAATAAGACCAGGTCTTATAATTTTTGGGGGGGAACTAAAAGATCCATTAGGTCTTTGTCGAGCCCCGCGAGGCCGACTCGTTGTGAGGCAGGGACCCCCTCCCTTTAATGAAAGATCTCCTGGCCCATCTAGCCCAGGGTAGGATCTTTACAAAGTTAGATCTACGGGAGGCCTATTATCGGGTCAGAATCAAGCCCGGTGACGAGTGGAAACCAGCTTTAAATTGCCCCCTGGGTAGTTATCAGTTTAGGGTTATGCCCTTTGTTTTGCAAGGTGCCCCCGCGGTCTTCATGCAACTCATTAACGGAGTACTACATGAACACCTGTACAGTATCAGTATATCGTGATGATATACTGATATATATGGACACAACAGAAGAACACGTCAAACTAGTATGTGACGTGTTTCGTAAACTGCTGGAAGCCCGATTATATGTAAAGTTATCGAAATGTGAGTTCCACCAATCCCGCTTAGACTACCTGGGTTACAGGATCAGCAGTGGGGGTGGAGATGGACCCGAAAAAAGTACAGAGTGTGTTGGAATGGCAAGCCCCGCGAACACGCCGCCAGTTACAAAGCTTTTTAGGATTTGCTAACTTCTATAGGCAATTTATTCCTTCATTTGCTACGATAGCTTTGCCTTTCACAAACCTGCTGCAGACCCGGCTGAGCACTATATGACCACTAGCCTGGGCAAAGGAGTGCCAGACTGCTTTTGAAGCTTTGAAGGCTCTATTTGCTAGGGAACCGGTTCTGTTGCACCCGGATCCAGAATGACCTTCGTGATACAGGTGGATGCCATTGATGTAGCAGTGGGGGTGGTGTTGCTGCAGCACAACCCAGACGGGAGGTTGCAGCCCTGTGCCTATACATCGCAGAAGTTGACGGGAGCCAAGCGAGCGTGGGTGATTTGGAAGAAGGAGACATTCGTACTGAAGTGGGCCCTGTCCACGTGGCGGCATTTACTGGAGGGGGCAAAACACGAATTTGAAGACTGGACCGATCATAAAAACTTAGAGGTGCTGCAAACACCCAGGAGGTTGTCCCCGAAACATGTGCACCGGGCACAATACTTCTGCCGCTTCCAGTTTTGCCTCAAATATGTACCAGGAGGCAAAAACTTCCTTGCAGACGCATTGTCCTGGTCGCCGCAATACGCCAGCAAACGGGAGGAGGTGGTACAGGCAATCATGCCCCCATATAGGCAGGACGAAGCAAAGGCGGTTTCCCGTCCGGTAACCACAGCTCTTGTCGAACTGAGAACGGCTCTCGCGCATGACCCGTGGTTGCAGGAGAACCGTGGGTTGTTGACTCAGAGGGATGGTCTGGCCTGGTATGGCAATAAATTGTATGTTCTGCAGATGCTACGCAGTCGTGTATTCTACCATTGTCATGACTCCAAACAGGCAGGCCACTTTGGATATTTGAAGATATTGCATCTAGCCAGATGTCAATGCTTGTGGTCCCGAATGAGCACAGACATGGAAAAGTACATGAGGGGCTGCCCTGTGTGTGCCACCTCCAAGCCCAACCTGGGGAAACCTATAGGGTTGTTGCAGTCAGTGGCTGACCCAGACCAACTATGGCAAGACATAGCCATGGACTTCATTGTGGACCTGCCCGACAGTCGGGGGTATATGGTGATCTGGACTGTGGTTGATCTGTTCTATAAGCAGGCCCATTTCGTTCCCTGTAAGGGATTACCATCAGCTTGGAGATTGGCCCGCATGTTTTTGTCACATATCTATCATCTTCATGGGCCCCTGCGTCGGATTATCTTGGATCGCGGGGTTCAATTCACGGCTCGGTTTTGGCATGATTTTGTATGCCTGCTCGGATCCTCCCAAGGAGTAAGTTCGGCGTACCACCCGAGCACAAATGGAGCTGCGGAACGGGCGAATGCAGCGGTGGAACGATACCTTCGGAGCTATGTCTCTTACCAACAGAGAGATTGGGTGGAGCTAGTAGTGTTCGCGGAGGTGGCATACAACAATGCTGTGAACAGTAGCAGCGGTTTCACTCCTTTCCGAGTGGTTTCCGGCAGGGAGTTTGTACCAATGCCTGAGTACAGCAGTCAGGAATCCCAACCCTGTCAGCCTGGTGGATGGTTATTCCAAGTTAGCAGGGTCTGGGGTGTGGTGAGAAAGGCCCTAGCAAAAGCAAGAGATACTGCAAAAGTACAAGCGGACAAGAAACGCAGAACCCACAAACCGTTCAGGGTGGGTGATATGGTGTATCTGTCTACAAAAAATACATACGCCTACGAGTCCCTTGTAGAAAACTGGAGCCAAAGTATATCGGTCCTTTCCGGATTGCCCAAGTGATTAACCCGGTAACAGTGCGACTCCAACTCCCCCGGTTTCTGGGTAAGATACACCCTGTATTTCATACTAGCCTATTAAAACCACTCTCCCATGACCACTCAATGGAAACCCCGGGTCCTGTAGCGCCCGACCACTATGAGATCCAGGAAATCCTGGACTCACGGGAGAAACGGGGTAGTTTGTATTACCTTGTCTTGTGGAAAGGGTATCCTCTGTCAGAAGCGTCCTGGGTGAAGGAGACTGATATGCATGCCCCCCAACTGATTCGGACATACCATAGCAAGTATCCTGGAAAACCGGGGGGGGGAGGCCAGGGGGAATATGAGGACAAGGGGCATGATCATTAACTCTCTTTCATTTGCCTTCCAGAGGGACCCCTGGTAGGGGGAGCGGCATATCGAGCCCTGAGAGGCTGACTCATTGTAAGGCAGGGACGCCGCCAGACATCCCCGCCACCAACCAACAACCCCAATTGAAACTTAACCAGCATTGCCGCTCCATTAGCACTGTTGGCTGGCCGGTTCTGCACAGGTGGCACCAGTCGCAGCAGCCCTTGAACAGGGGAACCGGTTGCAGCGTTGCCGGCCTCCTCCTGGTTTCCATCGTTGCTGCCGCATGGCCGATGGCCTATCCTTGCGTGTGGCGTCATCTTTCAGTGCCTCCCAGGGCCGACATTGGACAGGGGGAGGGGGCTGATTGAGGCTCGCTGAATGTGCTGCTGGATGGGCTGCTGGTGTGGAACAGACGCAGGGCTGGGTGGCAAGGGAGGGGCTAGGCCCAGGGTTTATTCCTTCCAGGCCGGATGGAGGTGTGATGGGTGGGGCTAGGTCTGGCGTGGGTGGGGTGGGCATGCTTCCTATGTAAAGGCACTGGGAGTAAGCCACTCTCAGTGCCGACTTTATTCCTGTACGGAGTGCATTAAAATTCCGTTTGTTTCTCATTCCTGCTTGCTGGCTATTTTGTGAAGCACCAAGACAGGACGACCTGACAGTCTTATTTTGGGGAAATTTGTTATATATAGCAAGTGTGCGTGCATAAGTGGGACAATGTTCGGTATAAACAGCAGGGTGTTGCCTGCGCATGGGATGGAGACGCAGAGCTTCAATGTGCAGCGGCAATTGATCCAACCTCGGAGCATGGGGGTGGACCATCTACTGGTTCTGAGAGAGTTCAAAGAAAGGGAGTGCACATGCCATTCATGTGCCAATCCAGCCCCTGCAGCCCTTGGGCAGCGAGGGGAAAGGAGTGGGGGTGGCCAGGCAGATGCTCCTCTGGGTGGAGCAGTGATTCTTTGCCCCAGGGACACTAGGGGGCTGTCTTCCTGGTCTGGCATCACCGCCCAGCTACTCTCACTTCTCCCAAGCATTTCTTTGCTAACCTGCTTTCCAGCTCCATCGTGTATCTCTGTCTCCGTCACATTTCTCCGCCTCCACGTGCAGAGAAACAAATGTTTGTTGGATTAAAAAAAAAAGGTCAATCAGACCTTCCAACTTCATGAGATCTTTTTTGTCACAACAAATTGGAAGGTCTGATTGAACTTTTTTAGTTCTACAAACTTGTTTCGGTTGAAAGAAGTCTTCATCCTGGTTCATCGAAGCCGGGAATAAATAAACAACATGGCGACTGGTTTGGGAAGAAGGTTGCAGTTTATTGAAGATGCTTCTTGCAGGAAAGACCAGAGAAAAGAAGGGCTGAGAACATGGGTAGTAGGTTTTTATACCCTCTCTAGCCTTTTGTTTGGAATAGTTTCCTGTTCCTGTGGCATGAACTTTGAGGCTATTTCCTGTGTCACATATTCTGACCTGAGTCTGGGTGTGCCCTTTGGCCTTTGTGAGTTAATCCTACCATATCCTGTCACAGGTTGGGTATGCAGATTGTAGGTCTTTGTCTTCTTGAGCTTCTGGCTCCAACTTTCCTGATGGTTTACATTTGCATTTGTACAAGACTGGCTTCTGCTTGGGGGAGGGAGATCTGGGGTTATCAAGGAAAACTGGGCATGCTTTTCTATCTCTTTAAGATCCTTGAAGGAAATATATTTTTCTGCCCTTTTAACATTTCCTTCTCTGGGGCTGACATCCCACATTTCCCTGCATGTGGAGGCAGAAAAACACGACTGAGACGGAGAAACGTGAGAGCTGGAAAGGAGGTTAGCAAAGAAATGCTTGTGGGAAGCTTCCCCTCATGCCTTTGCCTCTCCCTGAGCGCTCAGCCTGCTAAACTTCACTTCTAGCCGGGTGGTTGATTTAGCAAAGTACACGCACAGGGGGAAAGGCGGGCAGTACAGTGAGGTCGGGGTTTTTTTCCTTGCTACTGGATTTTTGCTGCCATGCTGTTTTAACTTTCTTTAAACTTTAGTTGATGCAGAATTGGAAGGATCCGCATTCTGCATCAAGTAAACTTTAAACAAATTTATACAGTATGGCAGCGAAAATCCGCCAGCGGGTAAAAAAAACTTGTTTTTTTTCAGATGCCAGTCTAGCGTGAATTCATGTGCCTCCAATCCCCTTGCTTGTTGCAAAGCCAGATTGGAACCTTCGGGCCGCTCCTTCCAGAAAATTTTGGAGCCAGTCCAAAAGGAAAAGGAATGGTTCCCACCCACCCAATCTCTGTGGGGCTTCGTTTCCAAAGACCCTCTGCACAGGCTCCGAACAAACCAAGATCCAGGACTGAAAAAGCAACAGGAGCGAAGGGCTGATCAAAGGAGGAGGAAGGAGAAAGTTGGAGAAGCCACTGAGCAGGCGAGGCGCAACAGGTGTCAGGGTGTGGTAGGCCTGGCTGCAGGGGCCCTTCAGCATGGTAAGCTATTGTAGGACGTGGGGCAGCTCCCCCCCCACCTCCCCAACTGCCTTGTGTCTAGCAACCAGATGGTGTGACGGTATGGGCAGCCGGCGGCCATGCAAGCTCTTAAATAGGGCTTATTTTTGGGTAGGGCTTATATTAGGCCCAACACTAAAAATGAAGCTAAGTCTTCTTTTTGGGGTAGGTCTTATTTTGGGAGGAAAACTGTAGATCAAGCAAGATAGAAATAACTGCTAACCTGTGATAGGACAGTAGTGGCGAACCTATGGCACACGTGCCAGAGGCGACACTCAAGAGCCCTTTCTGTGGGCACGCATGCCATGCCGTGGAGATGGCAACCGTCCCTCTTCAACAAGCCACTTGCTAATTCACCGAGGTCCCACATGGCCAGATGCATCCCAGCACATTTGGTTCCCTCCCCCCCGTCCCATCTCTCCCGGCCTCGCATGCTCTTCTTTTCCTGGGCACGACCCACTACATTGCCTCCTCAGCTGTAGGCCGGCCATCCAGCTCAGAGCTAGCTTCTCTGAACTGTTGCCAAAGGGCCGTGGAGTCCCAAAGTGCACTGGTCGAGGGGCCAGCAGGCTGTGGCTGCTGACAGACACTGTCGGCCCCCATGCACTCACTGGCCTCTGTGTGTGGGGTCCGATGGTGTCAGGCAGCGGCTGCCCCAGCCCCTGCCTCAACTTACCCTGTGACAATTGCAACCCCGCTCTGCCTTGCCTTGCTTCACCTTGCATGATCAGCCTCCTGTCCACCGCCCCCTCCTGCCAGAGACCTCCTGGATCTCCCCCAACCATCCCTGTCCCTCCCCATGAGCAATATTGAGGTGACCATGCCCACCTTGGCCACACCCACCCAGTCTTCCATGACCACCACAGCCATGCCCACCCAGTGGGCCATGCCCACCTGGCACCCGGTGCCAGTGATGGAGGACTCATGATTTCTAAAGGCAAGCTGTTCCACTGGTTAATTGACCTCACTTTTAGGAACTTTCTTCTTAATTCCAGGTTGCTTCTCTCCTTGATCTGTTTCCAACCATTGTTTCTTCTCTTGCCCTCTGGTGTTTTGGAGAATAATTCAACCCCTCTTCTTTTTTGCAGCCCCTCAAATACTGAAATGCTGCTATCATGTCACTCCTATTTCTTTCTTTCTTCTTTTTTTGGCGAGTAGCTAAACCCAAGTTCTGCAGCCGTTCTTCATATGTTTTACTCTCCAGGCCTTTGATCATCTTAGTTGCTCTTCTATGAACTTTTTCCAAGACCGCAACATCTTTTTTGTAGTATGGTGACCAAAATTGTTTGCAATATTCCATGTGTAGTCTTACTAGGGTTTTATAAAGCGATACTAATACTTTGTGTGATCTTGATTCTGTGCCTCAACCCAGGATTGTATTACCTTTTTTGGCAGCGGCTGCACATTACTAGCTCATAGCCAAGTGATTGTCTAGTAGGACTCTAAGGTCCCTCTCACAGTTACTATTTTTGAGCCCAGTCTCACCTACTCTGTATTTCTCTCATTTTTCCTGCCTAAATGTAAAACTTTGCTTTTCTCCACATTAAAACATATTTTGTTGGATAGAGCTCATTGTTCAACTTTGTTGGATAGAGCCCATTGTTCAACAAGATCTTTTTGAATCCTGAACTTGTCTTCTGGGGTGTTGATTATTCCTGCCAGTTTAGTGTCATCTGCAAATTTGATGAGTTCCCCCTTTATTCCCTCATCTAAATTACTGATGAAGATATTGAAGCATACTGGGCCTAAGATGGAGCCTTGTGGTATCTCACTGCTTACTTCTCTGTGTTCAAGTCTATTTGTTGAGTAGTTTGTCAGCCAGCTACAAATCCATCTGGTGGTGATGTTGTTTATTCCAGGGCTTTTCAACTGGTGATACATGTACCACTGGTGGTACACGACCACCTGGCTGGTGGTATGCGGCATTGCCTTCCTTCCCCCGCTCATTCCCAGCTCACTTACTTGTGGAAAACATGCTGCTTGGGGGCGGCCTGCAGAAACCCTACCGAGGGTGCGCAAAAAGCACAGGCGCAGAGCAAGGCCCCGCCCTCCCGAGGGACTCGTGCAGCAATCAGATTGACTTCGCCTCGTGCAGGATCCATGTCACCCTTCCCCCCCTCTTCTTACTTCAGAAGCAAGCACAAGCCTGAAGGGGACAGAGCCATGCACTCACTCGGCAGGTCGGTGTTTGAGACCACTCGCATCGTGGCCCTGAGCACTAACCTCACAACTGCCCCCTCCTTCTTTTCCCCCTTCTCTCTCTCTCTCTGTTGCAGCCTCACTCTTTTCCATTTTCTTTTCCTCTCCCCCCCCTCCTGCGAGCTTGCAATACCCCTCATAGCCCTCACATTGCTTCCTGGGCTTGAGTCTTTTCCCCCCTCTCCTCTTCCCGAGGTGCCCAGCTTTATGGAGGAGAAAGCAAAGTGGCCAGACAGCGCACGCCCTCCCAGAGGCCTCATCCTGCAGCAGCAGGTGGGAATCCAGGCCGTATGTTTTGTTGATGTGTGTCAGGCGAAGCCATCAGAACACGGGTGTGTTTTCCCTTTCGGGGCAGAAGCACACAGCGTTGCCTGTATCACGGGCTTAACATTTTTTTAACTCGCCACTTTTAGGGGCAGTGTAAAGACAATCTCCGGGAGGCGTGTCTTGGCCATCTTCCTTTCCAGCTCACTTGCTTGCAGAAAGCGAGCGAGCAAGATTGCCGGGAGCCAGGGTAAACAGGCGTCGTCTCCTGCCTGCTTTGCACGGGGCGAGCCTGGAGAGATGCAGGGCTGTAATTTGCCTGAAAGTTGCTAGAAGTGTTTGGCTGGCGGGTGGAGGAGGGAGAGGACTGGGGCTCTGGCAGGTCTTGGGCTGGTGTTGTGCTTTGTGGGTGAGGGCGTGTGTGTGTGTGAATCACATACTCCTTCCCAGCTCACTTGCTTGCAGAAAGCGAGCAAGATTGCCGGGAGCCAGGGTAAACAGGCAGGCGTCTCCTCCCTGCTTTGCATGGAGTGAGCCTGGAGAGATGCAGGGCTGTAATTTGCCTGAAAGTTGCTGGAAGTGTTTGGCTGGCAGGTGGAGGAGGAGGGAGAGGACCAGGGCTCTGGCAGGTCTTGAGCCGGTGTTGTGCTTTGTGGGTGAGGGCGTATGTGTGTGTCAATCACACACTCCTTCCCAGCTCACTTACTTGCAGAAAGCGAGGGGGGTGGAGAACGGTGGGGGGTTGAGGAGGGAGAGGAGGGCTCTGGCAGGTCTTGGGCTGGTGTTGCGCTTTGTGGGTGAGGGCGTGTATGTGTGTATATATGTATATACACATACACAACGTAGGGATCCTTGGGGGAAGAAATGTCATTTGGGCTTGTGCTCAGAAACTCAAGAAAACAACCAAGTTCAGAGAGCGCCAAGGACCCCTCATGTCAACCCTGAGCTATAAATACTCTCCTTTATCAGTTGAATCAAAGTGTTATTCTTTTCAATATTTCTCAACTTTACTGCACCCTTCTAAGTTGCATTATCATTATCTTAACTTTATTGCAGTCATTAACCAGAACAAAAGAATTGGCATTCAAATACTCAGAATATCCAAAACTAAAGTGAGAAATTCAGGATGGTTAAAAAAGTACTTTCAGACAGACGCTTTGGCTAAAAAACAGTATCAAATCAGAATATGTTAAAAGGGCTTATACTACAGATATACAAGATGAAATTTAAATATGCAATCTGAATAATATGAACTTGGAATAGCACTGTAAAATATGTATACACAAATACATGTGCATATTCATATATATTCTCCCTCTCCCTTTCTCAGACACACACACACACACACACACACACACACACACAGTCCGCTTATCCTGGGGCTTTATTTAGCAAGCAGCATATTTGCTTTTCAGAGTATAAACAGTAACATGCCTATTGAAAAGTTTGGTTTCCCTCCTGCCCACTCACAATAGTAACAACTTTTGGCGTGTCTTTTATGGTGGGTTGTAGTTCTTACACAAAGGCTGAGATTTCTTGCACCAAATCTTGGCATGCAGTTTTTGCAATTGTTCCTGTATCAAGAGATTTAGTCATTCCTTTATATTGGACTTAACACTGCTCATCTTAATTATTACAGTAGCGGGGAGAGAGAGGGAGAGGGAGGGAGGGAGAACAGCCAACCAGCCACCTGACTATCAAGGTAGTGGTGCATATTTATATGGAGAAATTCCTCATACATTCATCAGTGCAAAAGGAAAGTGATTCAGCAAAGGAACCGCCACCGAAGAAATCAAAACTGGCACCAAATCGAAAATACAATGAAGATTATTTGAAGTTTGGATTTTATTTCCTGGAAGAGAATGATCAGCAGCTTCTTGTTTGTGTTATCTGCAATGAAGTATTATCCAAGCATTCCATGAAGCCTTCTTTGCTCCAGAGACATTTTACAACAAAACATAAAAAGCACACTGAAAAGCCAGTAGCATTTTTTTGTGAAGAGAGATGAATTTATAAAACACCGTGCTGCTTTCGTGAAGGGCACTACCATCTCCCAAAAATGTCTGGAAGCATCTTACCAATTGTCCTTGATAGCAGCTAAACGAGATAAGCCTCACACAATCGTGGAAGAAGTCGTGATTCCCTCTGCCATTGCTATTTCCTCAATTCTCTTTGATAGAAAAATAACTGGTGCTATTCGTAATATTCCATATTCTGATAACACCGTCCAAAGACGAATACAAGATATGGCCACAGATGTTATTCAACAAGTGGTGGAAAAAAATTGCATTTCAATTGGATGAAAGCACTGGCATCGCCGGTGAGGCGCAATTAATTGTCTTTGTGCATGTTCCTGATTCAGATGATATACTGGAACACATATTATTTTGCCGCCCACTAACTGGCAGAATGACTGGGGAAAAAATATTCACAATTGACAATTTTTTTCAATGAATATGGAATATTATGGACTTGGTGTGTAGGAATTTGTTCTGATGGTGCAGCAGCTCTTACAGGAAGAGCTTCAGGGATGATAGCATGACCTAAGGCAAGAAACAGCTCCATTGTTTCAAATCATTGCATCTTGCATAGACATGCACTTGCTGCTAAACGGATGAGCCCAGTATTACATGAGACTTTGGCGGATGCTGCAAAAATAATTACTTTCATCAAAAGCTGGCCATTGAATGGATGTTTATTCCGGCAATTATGCAAGGATTTGGATTCTGAACATAGCACTCTTCTTTTTCATACAGAAGTATGTTGGTTGTCAAGAGGTGAAACATTATCGAGATTATTCGAGCTACAAGATGAAACGCACCTGTTCCTGACAAATGTTTCATAACCCTTAGCAGAAAAGTTTAAAAATATCTTTTGGGTATCCTGCCTTGCCTATTTGGCTGACATATTTAAAAAGCTAAATGAACTTAATCAGTCACTGCAGGGCCACAGTCATAACGTGTTTATTATGGAAGACAAAGTTTGTACCTTCCACAAAAAAATCTCCATGGATAGGACAAGTAGAAAAAAGGAATATTGCCTCATTTTGCAATGTGTCAGATTTTATTGAACTAAATTCTATTGTTGACACTGAGGGCATTGAAACAGCCATCAAAAATAATTTAGAAAAATTGCACACAGAGTTTGAGTTGTATTTTCCATTCGTGTCAAGAGGATGCGATACTAGAATTTGCTGGGTTGCATCACCCTTCATCATGGACAATGTTGTGAACTCTGACCTTTCCTCTCCAGAGCAAAAGGCAGTTAAAATCAAATCACTGTTTGAAGGAACTTTTCAATGAAAAAACACTGAGTTCTGGAGCCAAGCTGCAAAATTATACCCGGAAGTGGGGGGAAAGGCTATCAGAGCCTTACTGCCATTTGGTTCCACATACTTGTGTGAGAAGGCATTTTCTTCCTCAACATGTATAAAAACTAAGGAAAGGAATTGCCTTCAGTTGGAATCTGACTTAATTCTGTCAGTAAGCACTCTCCAGCCATGACTGCAAAGATTAATGGCAGAGAAGCAGGCATAACTTTCCCATTAAAAGTGTGGTAAATGGGTACACTTTTTTCCTTTTTTTTTTTTTGTTCAATATAGTTTTTGACACCTTGCTAAGCTGGCACTCGAATATTGTCATGTTCTAAAGGTGGCACTCTCCTCTGCCTCTGCACGCGCACAGGGAGAGCTGTGATTTTCTCCAGGCTGGGGTCTGGGCGGCGTAGCACTGGACAATGGGAGAGAGGGAGGGAAGGAAGGACGGAAGGAAGGAAGGAAAGAAAAAAGAGACATGGAAGAGAGGGAGGGCACCCACCCCAGTCCCACCCCCCTCCACCAGAGACTGATGGATTCCCTCCACAAACACCCTGCAACCTGAGTGATGAGCTGGCCACACCACCACCCCCCGGCCATTGACTTCGCTTGTCAAAAAGATGCAAAAGGTGATCACATGACCCTGGGACACTGTGACCGTCATAGATATGAATCAGTTGCCAAGCATCCAAATGTAAATCACATGACCCTGGATATGCTGCAACAGTCATAAGTGTGAAAAATGATCATAAGTCACTTTTTTCAGTGCCGTTGTAACTTCAAAGTCACTATGCGAATTGTAAGTCGAGGACTACCGGTACTTTATCATCTTTTTCCTTTTTTTTTTGGTCAGGTTTTTGCAACCTTGCTAGGCGACTGGTGGTACTTGGATATTGCCTTATCCTAAAAGTGGTACAATGGGTGAAAAGATTGAAAAGCCCTGTTCTACACTGTGTGACTCCTTTTATGGGAGTTAAGATAACTGTTTTTAATAAAACCTTTTCCACACACCATACATTTATATGGCTTCTCCCGTGTGGATTCTTTTATGGATGTTAAGATAACTCTTCCTAGAAAAACTCTTTCCACATTCTATACATTTACAAGGCTTCTCCCCCGTGTGAATCTTTTTATGGGAGGTAAGGCTAGTAGAGAAAGAAAAGCATTTTCCACACTCCATGCATTTATATGGCTTCTCCCCGGTATGTGTCCTACTATGGTAAATAAGTTGGCAGTTCTTAGTAAAGCTCTTTCCACACTCCATGCATTTATAAGGCTTCTCTCCTGTATGTATCGTACTATGGTAAATAAGTTGGCAGTTCTTAATAAAGCTCTTCCCACACTCCATGCATTTATATGGTTTCTCCCCTGTGTGGATCTTTCTATGGAAAATAAGTTCACTGTTGTTACGGAAGCTCTTTCCACATTCCATGCATTTATAGGGCTTCTCTCCAGTGTGGATTCGTTTATGAACAGTAAGAGAAGAATTGTAATAGAAGCTCTTTCCACACTCTGTGCACTTATAGGGCTTTTCTCCTGTATGTATCGTACTATGGTAAATAAGTTGGCAGTTCTTAATAAAGCTCTTTCCACACTCCATGCATTTATGTGGCTTTCCCCCTGTGTGTATCCAGTGATGGGAAGTAAGAGAATCACTGTGAGCGAAACACTTTCCACACTCCATGCATTTATAGGGCTTCTCCCCTGTGTGGATCCTTTTATGGGAAGTAAGATTGCTGCTCTGAGTAAATGTCTTTCCACATTCCATGCATTTATATGACTTCCCTGCTGTATGGATCTGGTAATGCGAAGTAAGAGAATTACTACAAGTGAAGCTCTTTCCACACTCCTTGCATTTATAGAGCTTCTCCTTTATGTGGGTCCTTTTATGGCAAGTAAGACTTTTCAAGTGAGTAAAGCTCTTTCCACACTCCATGCATTTATAGGGCTTCTCCCCTGTGTGGATCCTTTTATGGGAAGTAAGACTGCTGCTAGCAGTAAAGGTCTTTTCACACTCCATGCATTTATACGGCTTCTCCCCTGTATGGATCCAGTTATGCAAAGTAAGAGATTTACTACAAGCGAAGCTCTTTCCACACTCAGTGCATTTATATGGCTTTTCCCCTGTATGGATCCTTAAGTGAGAAGTAAGAGAAGAAGTAGAAGTGAAGCTCTTTCCACACTCAGTGCATTTATAGGGCTTCTCCCCTGTGTGGATCCTTTCATGGGAAGTAAGAGAAGTAGTAGAAGTGAAGCTCTTTCCACACTCAGTGCATTTATAGGGCTTCTCCCCTGTGTGGATCCTTTCATGGGAAGTAAGAGAAGTAGTAGAAGTGAAGCTCTTTCCACACTCAGTGCATTTATAGGGCTTTTCCCCTGTATGGATCCTTAAATGAGAAGTAAGAGAATTACTACAAGCGAAGCTCTTTCCACACTCAGTGCATTTATAGGGCTTTTCCCCTGTATGGATCCTTAAATGGGAAGTAAGAGAATTACTACAAGCGAAGCTCTTTCCACACTCAGTGCATTTATATGGCTTTTCCCCTGTATGGACCCTTAAATGGAAAGTAAGAGAAGAACTAAAAGTGAAGCTCTTTCCACACTCAGTGCATTTATATGGCTTCTCCTTTGTATGGATCCTTTTATGGGAAGTAAGACTGTTTCTTTGAGTAAAGCTCTTTCCACACTCCATGCATTTATAGGGCTTCTCTCCTGTGTGGATCCTTTTATGGGAAATAAGACTGCCGATTGTAGTAAAGGTCTTTTCACATTCCATGCATTTATATGGCTTTTCCCCTGTATGGATCCGGTAATGCATAGTAAGAGAATGACTAAAAGTGAAGCTCTTCCCACACTCCATGCATTTATAGGGCTTCTCTCCTGTGTGGATCCTTTTATGGGAAGTAAGACTACTGCTCTGAGTAAAGCTCTTCCCACACTCCATGCATTTATAGGACTTCTCACCTGTGTGGATTCTCTTATGATGTGTAAGATGACAGTGCATAGTGAAGTTTTCCCCACACTCCATGCATTTATATGGCTTCTCCTTTGTATGGATCCTTTTATGGGAAGTAAGACTGTTTCTTTGAGTAAAGCTCTTTCCACACTCCATGCAGTTATATGGCTTCTCCCCTGTGTGGATCCTTTTATGGGAAGTAAGACTGCTGCCCTTAGTAAAGGTCTTTTCACACTCCATGCATTTATATGGTTTCTCTCCTGTGTGGATTCGTTTATGAACAGTAAGAGAAGAATTGTGAGAGAAGCTCTTTCCACACTCTGTGCACTTATATGGCTTCTCCCCTGTATGGATCCAGTAATGCGAAGTAAGAGAATTACTACAAGTGAAGCTCTTTCCACACTCCTTGCATTTATGGAGCTTCTCCTTTATGTGGGTCCTTTTATGCCAAGTAAGACTTTTCAAGTGAGTAAAGCTCTTTCCACACTCCATGCATTTATAGGGCTTCTCCCCTGTGTGGATCCTTTTATGGGAAGTAAGACTGCTGCTAGTAGTAAAGGTCTTTTCACACTCCATGCATTTATACGGCTTCTCCCCTGTATGGATCCAGTTATGCAAAGTAAGAGATTTACTACAAGCGAAGCTCTTTCCACACTCAGTGCATTTATATGGCTTTTCCCCTGTATGGATCCTTAAGTGAGAAGTAAGAGAATTACTACAAGTGAAGCACTTTCCACACTCCATGCATTTATAGGGCTTCTCCCCTGTGTGGATCCTTTTATGGAAAGTAAGAGTCTTTATGTGAATAAAGTTCTTTCCACACTCCGTGCATTTATAAGGCATTTTCCCTTTGTGGATCGTTTCATGCATAAAAAGATTTCTGAGTGAGGTAAAGCACTTTCCACACTCTCTGCATTGGTAGGGCTTCTCTCTTGTGTGGATCTTTTTATAAGAAGTTAGTTGTCTGCTCTTAGTAAAGCTTTTCCCACACTCCATGGATTTATAGGTTTCCTCTGCTTTGTGGATCCTTTTATGGAAAATAAGTTGATTGTTCTTAACAAAGCTCTTTCCACGCTCCACGCATTTATAGGGCTTCTCTCCTGTGTGGGTCCTTTTTTGAGATGTATGGGACCCATTTTTATGAGGAAGAGACAAGGTCCATTTGTAATCTTTTCCACTGTCTCCAGATATAGAAGCTTCTCCTTTGGTTTGAGTTTGATAGTATTTATTTACATCTAATTTCTTTGTGAGTACGTTTATACCTTTTCCAATATATTTGTTTTTTATTTTTCCTTGTTGGGCCCCATAGGCTTCAGCTGGTGCCTGAACAGAAGATGAATTTTCCCGATTACAATTATTTGCCTGGTTTCTCTCATGGCTTTCTTCTTCCATTAGAACTGCAGGGTTCTTCGTATTATACCCACGAGTGATCATTTGGAATAGTTCCCAGGAATCTTCATATTCTTCCCCATTACCTTCACAGGAAAATAAAAATAGCTTTAGAGAAAAAGAGCAAAGCATAGGAAGTTTAAATATAATAAAAAACAAACTACTTGAATCTTTTCAGAAAGCCCGTCAAGAATTTGATCTGGATTTTTTTGTTTAAAATTTTGGAAGTTAAATCAAGCTTTGTATGGCTAGGGCAAAACCATAGGTTAAATTTCAAATTCTCCAAAATTCGAAGGAAAGGGGAGGATTTGTCTGCCCAATTTGAAATTAGACTTTGTAGTCTTCTCTGTCATTTGGATAAGAAACAGGGGTTGCTGAGAATTATGAGAATGTTGTAACAAGAAGAGCATGACAGAGGTTTGCATGACATGGATCTTTGTGGTACGATAAATTTAGGCTCAATCTAGATTTTAAAACCATAACGTCAGAAATACCACATTGAGAATATGAAACAGATATAAAATCAGGCTGTGTCCCAAAACATCTTAATGTCTCTTAGCAGAAAATAGAAGCAGGAAAAGACAATGGATAACATGTCGAAAGTCATTATAATTTGAGCTGCAGGAATACCAAACTAAGTCAAGAATGGCAAAAGGATATAACTGTCAGTCGTTTTCATATTGTCAGAAAGATTCCAGGTAGATAAGGGGAACTATAGTGTTCAACAACATAAAGCAGAATTCGAATCTCTGTTGTGTACAAAAGATACGTAATTGTTAAAACCTTTAATCAGGCTGAGGAATATGAACAGAAAAATATTCAGAAGTGTATAAATGTACCTCAGACTAATAACGGAAATGTCGACAAGATAAAGGATCATTTTGTCGTGCTCTGGTGGACTTGTAAAAAAGCTAGAAAAGTTTGAATTCAAAGACATTCACTGATACTGAGAACTTTGAAGATTAATATCCAACTGTAATCAGAAGACTTTATGCTGGCACTGAGCAACAGTCATTGAAGATTGTCTCTGAGTATGATAACCGTAATGAGACTATTATAGACAAAAAGCTGGAAGGGCTCTTACCCAAAGAGGCCACGTTCCTATGATTTTCCAGCATGACTTCCCAGTGCAGCACTTTTTGGTCAGCATCCAGCTGAGACCACTCCTCTTCGGAGAAATACACAGCCACCTCCTTAAAGGACACAAGGCCATTCTGAATGACAAGAAAACAGAACAAAAACAGGGAAGATTTTAAAGACAAACAAAGATGTACATTTCAGGCCATTCAGTGAAAGGAATCCCACTTTTCACCTGGATCTTTCTGTCTGACTGTCTGTCCCCATCCATCAACAAGACGGTCAGCATCTGGAGAGAATCAACTGGAATGGGCCTTGGAACCCCCACCTATCACTCACTCCCATACACCCAGCGTTTGCAGAAGAAAATGCAGGTGGAGGTTCTTTTTACCATTTAAGTAAAAGCCTTGTGGTGTTTCCAGAACACACAATCCTATCCATGCCCAAAACCTTCATTAAAGTTGTTTGAGAGCCACCCAGGGATTTACATGGGTATTATCAACAGACAAAGGTACACAAGCCCTGTTTCAGCTGCTCCTCAGATTACAAGGAATCCACTACTTGTACCCCATCCCAATGGCTGAAGAAGAGAAAGCTGCTTGGGAAGAGCATTTCTCATCCTTTCCAAACCTGGATTTTTTGGCCCCAAATTCTAGGCACAAATTGCAGTATTAGAAATTACTTTAAAGGCTGAAGGGCCTTGATCTGCCCACCCCCTTTGGATTTTAACCGTCTGCTTCATCTTTTAACCTGGTGCCATTATTTTGTTATCACTGGTTATAAGCAAGGCTTTTTAGAAGCTGTAAGGTGCCAATGTGATTCCTTCGGTTATTATTGAGTAGCCTTGCACAATTCCACTTCAAAGAATTAATAAAAGGATCACTATTCAGCAAACACTAACACTGAAAATTTTATTTTTTATCATCATCTCTTACTTGAGTTTGAGTATCAACCACTCTTTCAGCACCACCATAGATAGGAGTCAAATTCGTTCTATTCTTCCCTGTGAGGGAGACAGAGTTTTTCAATGGATAATAAACAAAATAGCAGGAGGCATTCTACAGAATGGATGATATAGAACAGAGAGCTGAGACCTCTCTTAGGAATAGGTGGATTTTTGATTACCATCTGAGATGTCCTGACTTGCGGCATCCTGAGAGATCCTCCTGAAAAGCAGCTCCAGAGGGAGATTTGATGGATTCCTGATTCTCATAGGATCTCTAGTCTGCAGAGGGGAAGACTTGAATAAGACATTACACAACATGGATTCTTATTCTCTAAAAACAACTTCAATCCCACAATATCAATCAATGAGCCTAGAATGTAAGAAAGGAACAGCTGTCTCCAGTCTATCTTCTAGAATGGATAATGGAACAATGTCCTGCAAGAACTAGTGAAACATCGCTACATATTACGAAGAGCAGAGAAGTAGGAAAGGGAAGGGTGAAAAATTCAAACACATTCTTTATTCCCTTCTGAACTTCCAAGGTGAAGGTCTCTCACCTGCAACTTGACTTGTTCCTTCTGCTCCTCTGCTTGACTCATGAGGAAGCCTTCCGTCAGGGCCACCACTTGGGAACTGGTCTCTGCTCCACACTCCCGCAACCAGTTTTCCATCTGTGGGGGCAGAAGGGCCAGCAGCTGCTCCAGAACAACGAGGTCCAACATTTGGGTTTCAGGGTGCGTTTCTAGCCTCAGCCATTGACTATAAATATTGTGGAGTCGGCTGCAAAGTCCTCGGGGACCTTCAGTCTCTTGGTATTGGATGTCTCTGAAGTTCCAGGGCTGAATCTCTGAACGGATGATGGTTTTCTCCTCCAGGATCTTCTGCTCAGTTTTTGCCCAGATCTTCCCACAACTGCCAGGCTCAACAGCAGAGGGGCCTTTTCCAGTTCCCTCACTTGCTAATGGTTGTTTCTGCATCCTTTGCCTGTCCTAGAAGGAAATTCCAGATAGGTCAGAGGAATCTTGTGGATCTCCAAACATCTTTCAATTCATAGGACTATTCCGGTAACTGCAGGACTGACTGCACTTCACCCAAGAGTTAACTTTTTGTTGATAGGAAGGTTCTTGAGAGGACTCTAGTTTCTGCATCTGAAATGGAAAAGAAAATAAATTCAAAGAATGAGGTGGACTTAGCCACTGAACAACATTCATCTTTATGGAAGGGAGTCTTTTTCTGAGCTGGCAAAGGATTGCAATAGTAATAGTTCTTAGATGTATGTACTGCTTCACAGTGCTTTGCAGCCCTCTCTAAGTGGTTTTCATAGTCAGCATATCCCCCTCATCCTTCTCTACATCAAACTAGACCAGGGATAGGCAACCTTGGCTCTTTTATAACTCGTGGGCTTCAACGAACACCTAGAGGCAAAGTCATTATTAAAAGCCAACATGGGTTTGTCAAAAATAGATCATGCCAGACAAATCTTATTGCATTCTTTGACCAAGTGACAAAATTAGTGGATCAGAGGAATGTTGGGGACATAATTTACTTGGACTTCAGTAAGGCATTTGATAAAGTAGATCACAACCTACTACTTGATAAGATAGAAAAATGTGGGGTAGACAGAATCATCACCAGATGGCTCCGTAGTTGGCTGACCGGCCATACTCAGCGAGTGGTCCTCAATGGAATTGCATCTATATGGAGGGAAGTGTGTAGTGGGGTGCCACAGGGCTTTGTTCTGGGTGCAGTGCTCTTCAACATCTTCATCAACGATTTGGACGAAGGGATAGATGGGGAACTCATCAAATTTGCAGACGACACCAAGCTGGCAGGAATAGCCAACACTCCAAAAGACAGACTTAAGATACAGAAGGATCTGGACAGACTTGAACACTGGGCACTAACTAACAAAATGAAATTCAATGGTGAAAAAAGCAAGGTTCTACATTTAGAGAAGAAAAACCAAATGCACAAGTACAGCATAGGTAGTACCATGCTCAGTAGTAGTAACTGTGAGAGGGACCTCGGAGTCCTAGTAGACAATCACCTCAATATGAGCCAGCAGTGTGCTGCAGCTGCCAAAAAGGCCAACACAGTGCTAGGCTGCATTAACAGAGGGATAGAATCAAGATCACGTGAAGTATTAATACCACTCTTCAATGCCTTGGTAAGGCCACACTTGGAATACTGCATCCAGTTTTGGTCACCACGATGTAAAAAGATGTTGAGACTCTAGAAAGAGTACAGAGAAAGCAACAAAGATGATTAGGGGACTGGAGGCTAAAACATATAAGGAATGGTTGCTAGAATTGGGTATGTCTAGTTTAATGAAGAGAAGGACGAGGGGGGACATGATAGCAGTGTTCCAATAACTCAGGGGCTGCCATAAAGAAGAGGGATTCAAGCTATTTTCCTGAAGGCAACAAGAAGCAACGGGTGGAAACTAATCAAGGAGAGAAGCAACCTAGAACTAAGGAGAAACTTCCTGACAGTGAGAACAATTAATCAGTGGAACAGCCTGCCTCCAGAAGCAGTAAATGCTCCAACACTGGAAGTTTTTAAGAAGAGACTGGACAGCCATTTGTCCGAAATGGTGTAGGGTTTCCTGCCTGAGCAGGGGGTTGGACTAGATGACCTCCAAGGTCCCTTCCAACTTTATTATTATTATTATTATTATTATTATTATTATTATTATTATTATTATTATTATTATTATTATCTCCCAGAATTCCTGAGCTAGTATGGCTGGCTCAGAAATTCTGGGAGTTGAAGTCGACAAGTCATAAAAGAGCCAAGGCTGCCTACCCTAAACTAGACATACCCAATTCCAACAACTATTCTTTATATGTTTTAGCGTCCAGTCTGGTAATCATCTTTGTTGCTGTTCTCTGTACTATCTAGAGTCTCAACATCTTTTTTACACTGTGGTGACCAAAACTGAATGCAGTATTCCAAGTGTAGCCTTGCAAAGACATTGTAAAATAGTATTAACACTTCACATGATTTTGATTCTATCCCTCTGTTAATGCAGCCTAGCACTGTGTTGGCTTTTTTGGCAGCTGCAGAACACGGCTAGCTCATATTTAAGTGATTGTCCACTAGACTCCGAGATCCTTCTCATAGTTACTACTACTGAGCAAGGTACCCCCTATATTATACCTTTGCATTTGTTTTTTGTTTTTTTTGCTTAAATGTAGATCCTTACTGTCTTTACTATTGAATTTCATTTTGTTAGATAGCGCCCAATTTTCAGGTCTGTTGAGATCCTCATGTATCTTAAGCCCATCTTCTGGAGTGTTGGCTGTTTCTGCCAGATTGGTGTCGTCTGCAAATTTGATGAATTCCCCATCTATCCCCTCGTCCAAATCGTTGATGAAGATGTTGAAGAGCAGTGGGCCCAGAACAGAGCCCTGGGGCACCCAACTACACACTTCCCTCCATGTAGAGGCTGTTCCATTGAGGATCACACACTGAGTATGGCCGTTTAGTCAGCTACGAATTGCATCTTGTTGGGACCTAAAGTCACCCCAGAGAGGCGACAAAGAAGGAGGGGACCCTCGTAGATCACGGTGAGATGGTGGTTCAGCCATTTGATCTGAGGAAGCCTTCTGAACTAACAGATGAAAGACTGGCTGCAATCCAATGGCCAGTCAGAAGCTACCAACAGTCAGGAAAAAAAAGCACTATTCAGCAGTTTAAGCAACGCATTTGGAACTGGGTGTATTTTTTCTGCTCTACAATTTAAAAAAAAAATCCCTGAAGAAAAGAATCCCAAAAAGCAAGGCTCCAAGAAGCAAGAAGATGGAGGGGGGGGGGGTTCCTTGGTGCCCCTCTCCCTAGAAGAGGGGTGTCAAACTCAATTTCATTGAGGGCCACATCAGCATTGTGGTTGCCCTTGGGGGGGGGCGGGGGGGTGTGGCCAGGGTGGGTATGGATGGAGTGGGTGTGACCTACTGGGTGGGCATGGCCAGCTCTACATCGTTCGCGTCAAGGGTGCCTGTGGGGGCCTGGGCAGAAGTGGGACAGATCTGAGGGTCTCTGGCAGAAGGGGGGACCGGGGCAAGCGCCAAGGCATGGTCCATTTCTTCATTCCTCACAAAGGGTGACATCTCCCCAGCATGCACCCAGGGGGTGGGGCTGACACAGCAGGGGCTGGTTCCTCGCTGTTTCTAGATGGCCTTGTGGAGCTAAGACTGAATGCGTTTCAGCATAGATGGCCACCACAAAATTGTACATTGTCTCCCGGCTGGCCTGGGCTAGGGCCAAGGCAGCGGGGGTCGTTCCCTCACTGTTTCTAGGATGTCTTCGTGGGCCACATGAAACCACGTCGCGGGCCGCATCTTTCCCCCGGGCCTTGTGTTTGACATGTCTGCTCTAGAAGAACAGCAGTGGTTCAATATTTTTGGGGAGAAAGCAGATAGATTATAAAACTAATTTGGAAATAATTTAAAGTTGCAACACTGAAAAATTTGGGAGACTTAAAATATTTTGAAAACTTTATCCTGTTTTTGAAAAATACCAGATTGAACCTTTGAGAAATAAGTCCTGGTTGAAAAACACACATTTAATGACATCTAGTGGTGACAAAAGGAACAGCACTAAGACCTTGCTTTGCACGTTGCTTGGAAGGACTGACCTTGCCTTGAAGCCCAAACAGAGATAGCAACTAGACTCTTTGATGTGCCTGAACTTCTCAGCCTTTCAGACTGCAGCTGGAAAAGGATAAAAAAAAACCTCTTTGGGCTGAATACGGCCGGTCAGCCAACTACAAATCCATCTGGTGGTGATGCTGTCTAACCCACATTTTTCTATCTTATCAAGTAGTAGGTTGCGATCTACTTTACCAAATGCCTTACTGAAGTTTACCTTTTGCAGAGGGGTCTTAGTGAGGAAAATGATCCCCAGCCTGGAATAATACTGAGTGAAATGATCCTGGGAAGGAACAACATTCTAACAATGGCAGGAAGGCTGAGTTCACATCACATAAAATGACAAGGAAATGACCCTGGCTTCCTGTTTTTCAGCGCTGGTTTTTTTTGGGAACAAAGTCATACTATAACATGACGATTGTTGAGATGATTCTATTTCTACATCTGAGATGGAAAAGAAAATAAATTGAAAAAATGAGAAGATGGTGGACTTAACTATTGAACAACATTCCTCCTCATGAAAGGGAAGCTGGTAAAGGATTGCAGTGGAATTGAGCAGATGGATCCTCTGGGTATTTATGTTTCTGTCTGTCCAGCAAGTGTGGTATGAAATATGGTCCTTGCTTACATCAACACATGGAATATTTCATATTGGATTACAAAGCAAATCTTTTATATTTGGGTAAAAAGGAAATACAAAATCCTCCAGTGTAGGCTAGCTGTTTTTCAAATTTAAGATCATATATACTCTACATTTAGGGATCATATAAGATGCCAGAACTCAAGGGGCTTATTAAACTGGAATGGAATACAGAAATTGGACACGTTTCTTGTGCTTGATATTGAGACATTTAGGCATTAGACATTCATTAAGGATGTTCCCCACTCTTGTCTTTAAGTTTGTATGTTTGTAAGTAACTGGAGCCAGAGAAGAGGTAAGGAGGAAATTCGAAAAATGGCTTATCCCAAGAAAGAAAACTTTATCTTTTCTCAGGTGTCTTAGTGAGGAAAAGGAAGAAGACCCTAACATGGAATAATACTGAGGGAAAAGATTCTGAGAAGGAACAACTTTCAAACAATGCCATGAAGGTTGTGTTCACATCAAATGAAAGGCAAAAGAAATGATCCTGGTTTAGGATGCTCACTTTCTATTTTTCAGCACTTGCTTTTGGGGAACAAAGTCACACTATAACATAAAGGCTGCTCCACACAATTTGCCCTGACTCCAGCCATATAAGCAAAATTCACATGAAACACAGGGCTTGAAAGAACACACCCTAAAGTGATGTTCATCCACGCTCTTAAGCGGGGAGGATCTGATCCTAGTTTATTCTTTGTCTCCAGAATAAACACTAAAGATTTGCAGTTTACATATCCAAAATGGAAAACCAAAGAAAGTACCACGAAAACAGGGTCTCTAATTGAAGTAGCAAAAATCCATCCCCAAAGAAAAAATAACAAGAAGAAATCTTATAAAACCACTAAAGTCAGGAAAGAAAATGGAGAATCCTGTTACGTACTTTAACGTCTGTTCAGCTGGGGCATATTCTGACAAATCTTTCTTGATCAACTTCTATCAAAGACCTAAAATACATTTAAAATATGTTCTGGGTTTCTGTTTCCTAGTTATTTATTCCAATGATTTCAAAAGAGAGTTGGAGTTAAGAACAATCCTACAAACACGAAATGTCTCAAGTCACAAAACCGCAAGTGAGATGAGATCTACCGCATATCAATCGATTTAATGAGAATATGAATCAACATTTGAACTTACAGTAAAACTTTAGACAGCAGAACCCCATTAATCAGTCTGGCCCAAACCCCTTTGAGAACTTCAGAAGCCAGAATCAACAAGCCACCATCCGTTACACAGAGGACGAACAGCCGAATGAATAAACCATTGACAGCCTAAGATGAGCTTCTGATTCATGCAACTCCGACAAACACGTTCCCCGCTTCTTAGCCTAATCCACGCTTTTCCAAAGACGGACAAATGAAGATAAATATGGACTTCAACTCCCAGGCTTGAAAGAGGTTTGGGAAACACCAGCCCAACTGGGCATCCGGTGCGAATGATGCGTCTCCGCATTCTCTCCCTTCTGTCTGCCGGCAGAGCCCCTTTGAAGTTGTGGGGAGAGGCGGGGGAAGCAGCACCCCAGTCCCGGTCCTCCCACCCGGGGCCCCGGTCTTGCACCCGGAGCCGGCAGGGGGACTTCGGACCAGCCTCCCCCTCCCCCCCATGCAGAGGTTCCCCCAGGAAATGGGGGGAAACTGCCCCTCCCTTCTGGCGACCCCCATTTCTTTGTTTCCCCCCTCCGCCCGGTCAAAGCATGGGAAAGAGCGGCAGGGCAACATGGGACCCCGGACTCCCACCCCGGGGGAAGACTTGGCCCGTCTCCACGCTCACCTCCAGCGCGGGATCCCTTTGCACGGGAAGAGACGCCACTCACTGAACTCGGATCTCGTCGGGATCCGCGTCTTGCACGGCTTCGTTGCAGCCTCTGCGCCTCCCGATCCAGGCTCACAGAGGGGGAGAGGAAGCACATAGGGCAGACGCGCTTCCCTCCTCTTCAGACGAAAGCCCAAGTCGACACGTGAGCTGCGGTAGCGGAAAAACGCCGGGCATGCTCGGCTCCTTCCTGCAAGCTGAGCGCGCCCCCTGTTGGACTCTGCGCGAAGTGCTAGGAATCTCCGAAAGAGCGGGAAAGAGGAGCGTTAGGTGGTGGGACGGCAGGGATGATGGGCATGGGAGTAGGAGGAAACGTTCCTTGCTCGAGAAAGGCGTCGGTGTCTCCAGAGACAGCAGCTTCTCCATCTTCCTGTCCAGGAACCGTCTGTGGAAATGGAGAAAAATCTTCCAGGAGGATTTGAACCTGCTTCCCTCAAGAACAGCCACCCTGAAGGCTCTGCAGAGTTTGGAGGAGGCCTCAAAGGGGCCCAAATCCTCTCAGAAATGCAATCAGAAGATGAGGACCAGGAGCCTCAATTTGTGTCTTGCAGTTGTTGGGAACTCCAGCGTTAAGGGGGGGGGGGAGGAGACCGGACACATGTAGGGAAGCGGCAACTGGGAAAATGGAGATTTCTCCTGTTTCTGGTTCTGTATCCACATCTACCCTTGTCCAGTTCTTGGCTCCAGGTACCTCAGAATCACTGGAAAGGCAGAGTGAGCGGCTCCTTGTGACCAAGGAAAGGATGCTGAAGAAAAAAGCAAAAGCCATTGCAAAGTTGGGGAAAAGCTGAAACTGTTGGATGTTCCAGAAATTTTACCTCAGAAGGCTCCTTGGAGCACAAATGGAGGGGGGGGGCAGCGTTTCACCTGTGACTGAATAAAAGTCGGAACTGCAAAATGATGTAAAGTAAAGTAAAGATGGAATAGAGAATGTAACATTAAAACACCATGTGGGACAAAAAGGAAGAGAAAAATATGAGGAAATATGCGTATGAAAATTAAGACTTTTGTAGATGTCACGGACCCGTTGGAGCCCGGATCTGAGGAGGAGTTGGAGCCGAGGCCAATGGAGGGCAATGGGGCAGTCCCTATGGCCTATGAGGAATGACCTGGGGACAAGGCAATCCCAGGTCTCTCGGGCCTCGGAAGAGTAGGCAGGGAGGAAAAGAGGGTGCAGGCTGACTGAGGAAGGGTGGAGGCAGCGGATCGGAAGAACTCCAGAGGCTAGCAAATGCCTCCCTGCCCAGTACCTGAGAATGGAGAGGAGTCAGAGTCAGCACAGGGCAAACAAACTAAGTTAGAGGAGGGCACCCTGCCCCTCCTCAAGAGGGGCTTTTGCCAGCAACAAGTCTTTGTTTTTGCACTCCCCTGGCTTTGACTCAGACCTTTTGCTTTGAGGACTGTTTTTGCCTTTGAGGACTGTCCTTGTCTTGTCCTAGCCTTGAAGACTTTGCCTTTAGAGGTGCTTTTGCTTTGGACCCATCTTGTTTTATGGCCTGCTGTTTGTCTTGCCCCAGCCCTAAGGACTTTGCCTTTGAAACTGCCCTTGTTTTAGGCCTGGACATTTGATTTGTGTGCCTTGAGAACTGCCCTTGTCTTATGCCTGGACTTTTTCCTTGTGGACTTGCCGGGTAATCTACGGGCTGTTGTTGGGACTGAGGGTGGAGCCTTACTGGTCATTGGAGGGCCATTTGTTGAACCATTCACAAGAGAAATAAAGAACTGTCTAGAGGCCTGCCTAACCGTTACCACCTGGGTTATAACAGTAATAATCGTAATAATAATAATTGGAAGGGACCTTGGAGGTCTTCTAGTCCAACCCCCTGCTCTGCAGGAAACCCTATACAATTTGAAACAAATGATTGTCCAGTCTCTTCTTAAAAACTTTGAGTATTTGAGCATTCACAAGGCAGGTTGTTTCACTGATTAATTGTTCTGTCAGGAAATGTCTCCTTAGTTCTAGGTTGCTTCTCCCTTTGATTAGTTTGCATCCATTGCAGTAGAACTTGACAGAAGTAAAAGAAAGGTCTTCAAAATTTAATATTGAAAGAGAAATTTAAAATTGAATTTGCTGCAGTGGAAATTTACTGAGTAGAGAAGCTATGGTGGGAAAGAGGAAAGGTTAACATAAAGAAAGGATGTAAAGGAAATATGTAGGCAAAAATAGCTGGGTCTTAAGAGTGGGAAAAGGAAGAAGAAAACATCTGTAATAGAAGATAACTAGCAAAACAGGAAAGAACCTATTTTTCTAAAAAGTCATAAAAAAGGGGGCCAGAACTCAGGCAACTGTTGTTGTTGTTAATTGTGAAGTCGTGTCCGACCCGTCGCGACCCCATGGACAATGTTCCTCCAGGTCTTCCTGTCCTCTACCATCTTCTGGAGTCCATTTAAATTCACACCTACTGCTTCAGTGACTCCATCCAGCCATCTCATTCTCTGTCGTCCCCTTCTTCTATTGCCCTCAATCTTTCCCAGCATTAGGCTCTTCTCCAGTGAATCCTTCCTTCTCATTAGGTGGCCAAAGTACTTGAGTTTCAACTTCAGGATCTGGCCTTCTAAAGAGCAGTCGGGGTTGATCTCTTCTAGGACTGACCGGTTTGAACGCCTTGCAGTCCAAGGGACTCGCAGGAGTCTTCTCCAGCACCATAGTTCAAAGGCCTCAATTCTTTGGCGCTCAGCCTTTCTTATGGTCCAACTTTCACAGCCATACATTGCAACTGGGAAAACCATGGCCTGGACTATACGCACTTTTGTTGGCAGGGTGATGTCTCTGCTTTTTAGATGCTGTTAGATTTGCCATAGCTTTCCTCCCCAGGAGCAAGCGTCTTTTAATTTCTTGGCTGCAGTCCCCATCTGAGGTGATCTTTGAGCCCAGAAAAATAAAATCTGTCACTACCTCCATTTCTTCCCCATCTATTTGCCAGGAATTGAGAGGGCCGGATGCCATGATTTTGGTTTTCTTAATGTTGAGTTTCAAGCCAACTTTTGCACTCTCCTTCTTCACCCGCATCAAGAGGCTCTTTAGTTCCTCTTCACTTTCTGCCATTAGAGTGGTATCATCTGCATATCTTAGGTTGTTGATATTTCTCCCGGCAATCTTAATTCCAACTTTTGATTCATCTAGCCCTGCCTTTCTCATGATGTGCTCTGCATATAAGTTAAATAGGCAGGGTGACAGTATACAGCCTTGCCGGACTCCTTTTTCAATTTTGAACCAATCAGTGGTTCCGTGTTTGGTTCTCACTGTTGCTTCTTGACCCGCATATAGGTTTCTCAGGAGACAAATGAGATGTCTGGTACTCCCATCTCTTTAAGAACTTGCCACAATTTGTTGTGATCCACACAATCAAAGGCTTTTGCATAGTCAATGAAGCAGAAGTAGATGTTTTTCTGGAACTCCCTAGCTTTCTCCATGATCCAGCGTATGTTGGCAATTTGATCTCTAGTTCCTCTGCCTCTTCGAAATACTGCCTGTACTTCTGGTAGTTCTCGATCCACATACTGCTGGAGTCTAGCTTGTATGATTTTAAGCATAACTTTACTAGCATGTGAAATGAGTGCAATGGTGCGATAGTTTGAACATTCTTTGGCATTGCCTTTCTTTGGAATTGGAATGTAAACTGACCTTTTCCAATCCTGTGGCTACTGTTGAGTTTTCCAAATTTGCTGGCAAATTGAGTGTAGCAATTTTACTGCATCGTCTTTTAAGATTTTGAATAGCTCAGCTGGAATACTGTCACCTCCACTAGCTTTGTTGTTGCTCAGATTTTCTAAGGCCCATTTCACTTCACATTCTAGATGTCTGGTTCGAGGTCAATGACCATCTCATTGTGGTTATCTGGGATGTTAAGCTCATTCTTGTATAGTTCTTCTGTGTAGTTTTGCCATCTCTTCTTAATCTCTTCTGCCTCTGTTAGGTCCCTGCCATTTTGGTCCTTTATCATGCCCATCTTTGCATGAAACGTTCCCTTCATATCTCCAATTTTCTTGAAGAGATCTCTGGTCCTCCCTATTCGGTTGTTTTCTTCTATTTCTTTGCACTGTTCATTTAAGAAGGTATTCTTATCTCTTCTAGCTATTCTCTGGAATTCTGTATTCAATTGGGTGTATCTTTCTCTTTCTCCTTTGCCTTTCGCTTCCTTCTTTCCTCAGCTATTTGCAAAGCTTCCTCAGACAGCCATTTTGCTTTCTTGCATTTATTTTTCTTTGGGATGGTTTTAGTTGCTACCTCTTGTACAATGTTGCGAACTTCCATCCATAGTTCTTCAGGCACTCTGTCTATCAGATCTAATTCCTTAAATCTATTTGTCACCTCTACTGTATATTCATCAGGAATATGATGTAGTTCATACCTGAGTGGCCTAGTGCTTTTCCCTACTTTTTTCAATTTAAGCCTAAATTTTGCAACGAGAAGCTCATGATCTGAGCCACAGTCAGCTCCTGGTCTTGTTTTTACTGACTGTATAGAGCTTCTCCATCTTTGGCTGCAGAGCACATAGTCCATCTGATTTCTATGTTGACCGTCTGGTGATGTCCATGTGTAGAGCCGTCTCTTGGGTTGTTGGAAAAGAGTTTTTGTTATGACCATCGTATTCTCTTGACAAAATTCTATTAGCCTGTGCCCTGCTTCATTTTGTACTCCAAGTCCAAACTTGCCTGTTATTCCGGTTATCTTTTGGCTTCCTACCTTAGCATTCCAATCCCCCATGATGATAAGGACATCATTTGTTGGTGTTAATTCTATAAGGTGCTGTAGGGCTTCATAAAACTGGTCAATTTCATCCTCTTCAGCACCAGTGGTTGGGGCATAGATTTGGACTATTGTGATATTGAATGGTTTGCCTTGGATTCGAATTGAGATCATTCTGTCATTTTGTGGATTGTATCCCAGTATTGCTTTTCCTATTCTTTTATTGACTATGAATGCTACTCCATTTCTTCTGAGGGATTCTTGCCCACAGTAGTATACCTGATGGTCATCTGAGTTAAATTCACCCATTCCTGTCCATTTTAGTTCGCTGATTCCTAAGATGTCGATGTTCAGTCTTGTCATCTCTTTTTTGACTACGTCGAGCTTGCCTTGATTCATGGATCTTACATTCCAGGTTCCTATGGAGAAAAAATCTTTACAGCATCGGACTTTCCTTTCACCACCAGATATATCCACAGCTGAGCGTCCTTTCGGCTTTGGCCCAGTCACTTCATTCTTTCTGGAGCTACTAGTACTAGCCCTCTGCTCTTCCCCAGTAGCATATTGGACACCTTCTGACCTGAGGGGCTCATCTTCCAGCATCATATCTTTTTGCCTTTTAGTACTGTCCATGGGGTTTTCATGGCAAAGATACTGGAGTGGTTTGCCATTTCCTTCTCCAAGGAAACAAGGAAAAAAACCAAGAAAGTCCAGTTGCCTTTTGGAAAAGTGTCACTGGGACATCCCTTGTTATTAATAATGCTGCCTAAGGTGGGGGAAGGGAGTTATACTGGTCCAAATTCTGGAAGTCCATTGATGTGATGGAATCTCCAGCTGGGGGAGAAATGAGTGAAAAGACAGGTGTGCTTAGAGTTCTTGCAGGGAAGGAAGGAAGGAAGACATGGGAAACTAGACTCCCCCTTCAGAATTCCCGAAACCTTTATCTGGCTGTTCCCAAGATAATATAGTCAGTCTGATGAGATTCTTGTAAATAGGTAGGCAACAATAAAGAAGTTCTGATCAGCTCACACTGTCATTCTGATTCCTTGTACCTAACAACTATTTTTAAACCAACTCTAACAGAATATAACAGAATAATAAAGTCGGAAGACTTGGAGGTCTTCTAGTCCAACCCCCTGCTCTAGTAGGAAACCCTATACCAGGGGTTTGCAACCTTGACAACTTTAAGACTTGTGGACTTCAGCATAGCTGGCTGAGGAATTCTGGGAGCTGAAGTCCACAAATCTTAAAGTTGTCAAGATTGCAGATCCCTGCCCTGTACCATTTCAGACAAATTGTCCAATCACCTCTTCTTCTTTTTTTACATTTTTTAAATTAATTTTCTATTATTACATTTGATTAATGTTATTAAACATTGTTTTGTCTGGGTTAATTTGTTTGCTTAATAATAAAATTTACATTCTTAGTCTCTACCCCTTTTTCCCAACCATTGATAAAATAAATTCCATGTTTGAAAATATGCTGTATTTTCTTTCTCTTTGATCCTCAATGTAAGTCTGTCCATTTCAGCATAGTCCAATATCTTCTTGATTATCTCTTCGTCTAGTGGTGTTTCTACATTCTTCCAGTGCTGAGCAAATACAATCCTCGCTGCTGTTAGTACATGCAATTTTAATGTCCAATCACTTTTTAAAAACCTCCAGTGTTGAAGCACTCCACAACTTCTGGAGACAAGTCATTCTACTGATTAATTGTTCTAACTGCCTGAAAATTCCTCTTTAGTTCTAGGTTGCTTCTCTCCTGGATTAGTTTCCATCTGTTGCTTCTTGTCCTGCCCTCAGGGGCTTTGAAGAATAGGTTGACACCCCCCTCTTCTTTCTGGCAGCCCCTGAGATATTGGAACACTGCTATCATGTCACCCCTAGTCACTAAAGCCATTTAAAAAGAATTCCACATTATTTTGTACACTTGTAGGCTGAACATGTTAGCGTGAACTAGCCAGAATTACACTGATGAGACAACACTTTTCATTTCTATGATTTGCTGTTTGGTGGAAAGGTATTACAGAAGGCTCAACCAGTTGTGTGTTTTCCTGATCCTATAAAATGGTATCAGAGTTTAAGTATGGATTGAATACTGTAATACTTAATACTGTAAGCTTAATAATGCCTATATTAAGCTCATTGGCATGCCAAAAATGGACTTAGGTATTGAGCTCCTTGCATTACTTAGTACCTTTTCATCACTTTCTGTAATATCATGTTATGGCATGCAATGACTGCCTGCTTTCTAGAGTGTCAGCAATCAAAGATTTATTTTATTTTATTTATTTATTTATTTTCAGTGTTTATATGCCGCCCAATCCCAAAGGACTCAGGGCGGCGTACAAAGTTAAAACAATGATAAAACAATAAAATAAAGCAGTCATACCGCGAGTCCGATCATATCCCGGCCCCCCCGGGGACATCAGCCCCAGGCCTGCCGGAACAGGAGGGTTTTAACGGCCTTCTTAAAGGCCGGCAGGGTGGGAGTAGTTCGAACCTCGGGGGAAGTTGATTCCACCAGGTCGGAGCCACCACAGAAAAGGCCCTTCCCCGAGGGCCCGCCAGCCGACATTGTCTGGCCGACGGGACCTGAAGGAGGCCCAATCTATGGGACCTCACCGGTCTCTGGGAGCTGTGCGGCAGAATGCAGTCCTGTAAGTAACCTGGCCCTATGCCATGAAGGGCTTTAAAGGTGATAACCAACACCTTGAATTGCGTCCAGAGACCCACAGGAAGCCAGTGCAGCTCGCGGAGGATAGGTGACACGTGGGCGTACCTTGGCGCACCCACAATCGCTCTCGCGGCTGCGTTCTGAACCAACTGCAGCCTCTGAACGCTCTTCAAGGGTAGCCCCATGTAGAGCGCGTTACAGTAATCCAGTCTTGAGGTGACAAGGGCATGAGTGACTGTGAGTAAAGCCTCCCGGTCCAAATAAGGCCGCAACTGGTGCACTAGGCAAACCTGTGCAAAGGTCCCCCTGGCCACAGCCGATAGATGTTGTTCCAGATTTAGCTGTGAGTCCAGGAGGACACCCAAGTTGCGTGCCTGCACTGAGGGAGGTAAATTTGCCCCCCCCCAGGACTAAAGATGGACCATCCAGTTGGCCTTTGGGAGGCAAGACCCAGAGCCACTCGGTCTTGTCAGGGTTGAGTCTAAGCCTGTTCACCCCCATCCAGACCCTCACATCTTCCAGGCACCGGCACATCACGTCGACTGCTTCACTGAAAGGACACGGGGTGGAGATATATAATTGGGTATCATCCGCGTACTGATGATACCTCACCCCGTGTCGCCGAATGATCTCACCCAGCGGTTTCATGTAGATGTTAAAAAGGAGGGGGGACAGGACCGAGCCCTGAGGCACCCCATGATCGAGGCGCCTAGGGGTCGATCTCTGTCCGCCCGCCAACACCGACTGCGACCTGTCAGAGAGGTAGGAGGAGAACCACCGCAATACGGTGCCGCCCACCCCCACCTCTCCGAGACGACGCAGAAGGATACCATGGTCGATGGTATCGAAAGCCGCTGAGAGGTCAAGAAGCACCAGGATAGAGGAATGACCCCTATCCCGGGCTCGCCAGAGGTCATCGGTCAGTGTGACCAAAGCAGTCTCAGTGCTGTAGCCGGGCCTGAAACCAGATTGAAAAGGGTCCAGATAATTGGTTTCATCCAAGATCGCAAGAGTTGAGACGCCACCACCTTCTTTACAACCTTCCCCACAAAGGGGAGGTTGGAGACGGGACGAAAGATCTTCAAAACAGCTGGGTCCAGGGAAGGCTTCTTGAGGAGGGGCCTCACCACCACTTCCTTTAAAGGTTGCGGGAAAGACCCCTCCATCAAGGAAGCATTGATTATTGCCTGGAGCCAGCCTCGTGTCACCTCCCTACTGGCAGAAACCAGCCAGGAGGGGCACGGGTCCAATAAACAGGTGGCGGCATTCATTGCCCTCACGGCCTTGTCCACTTCATCAGGGGTCACAGGCTCAAACTCGCTCCAGATAATATGACTAAGACCAGCCCCTGGCAACTCGGCTGGCACTGCCCAGTCGGAGTCCAGGTCTCTCTGAATCTGAGTGATTTTATCCGAAAGAAACTGAACAAACTCCTCAGCTCTCCCCTGCAAGGTTTCCTCCGCCTCCTCCACTTTAAGAAGGGAGCGGGTCACCCTAAACAAGGCGGCCGGGCGAGATTCTGCGGACGCAATAAGTGCGGAAAAGTGAACACGCTTTGCCACTCTTATCACCACTAAATAAGTCCTAAGATAGGTTCTTAATAGTGATCGGTCAGATTCAGAGTTACTGGCCCTCCAACGTCGCTCTAGACGTCTCTTGTGGCGTTTCATCTCCCGGAGCTCCTCAGTAAACCAAGGCGCCCTCCGGGGACCACCACCACAGAGAGGTCGCAAAGGTGCAATTCGATCCAGGGCCCCGGACGCCGCCTAATTCCAGGCCGCAACCAGGGACCCGGATGAGTTGTGGACAAGGGAGTCAGGTATTTCCCCAAGCTCCTCCTGGAACCGATCTGGGTCCATTAGGCGCCTGGGGCGGAACCACCTAGTCGGCTCCCTCTCCCTGCGATGGGGGAGTGATGCTCTGAAGTCCAGCCTCAATAGGAAATGATCTGTCCATGACAAGGGCGAGATCTCTATTCCCCTTAATTCCAGATCATGTCTCCATTGCCCCGAGAGAAACACAAGGTCGAGTGTGTGACCACCCCTATGAGTCGGATCCTGAATTACCTGGGTCAGGTCCATGGTTGCCATGGAAGCCATGAACTCCTGCGCCGCCTCTGAGCGATCGCCGAGTGATGGTAGGTTAAAGTCCCCCAGTACTATAAGTCTGGGGAACTCCACCGCCAACCCGGCTACTGACTCCAGCAACGCAGGCAGGGCTGTTGCAACGCAGCTGGGAGGGAGGTACGTCAGCAGCAAGCCCAACTGAACCCGTGAACCCAACTTCAATAGGAGGGACTCACACCCAACAACCTCCGGGGCAGGAATCCCATGAGGACTCAAGGACTTCCGAGCGATGACTGCCACTCCCCCACCCCTGCCCTGATGTCGAGGCTGATGAAGCACCACAAACCTGTCTGGGCACATCTCCGAGAGGGAAACACCCCCTCAGGGCCCAGCCAGGTTTCGGTTATACATGCCAGGTCCGCCCCGCTGTCCAATATTAAATCACGGACAAGGGGGGCTTTGCTGACAACGGACCTGGCATTAAGCAACAGCAGCCTACAATTAGGGCCCTGTACTCCCCTGTCACCAGTACTACAGGATGAGCCTTTTGAGGGGCTGGAAAAAGGAATCGCTCTAACATAGCGAGTCCTCGTTCCCCAAAGATGGCCTGCCCCTCGGCTCCCGCCATATCTGCCCATCCCAGTCATGACCGGGATGCTCCGACCTTCTCCCCTCCCCGGAGTACCCCCACCCTCACCAGCCTTCTCCCTTCCTGACCGGACTCGCTTTCCATACAGACCAAGCCCAAGGGTAAGTCCTGCCCCCCCTACTTTTGCTATTGCACTCAGCAGAGGGGGTACCAGGCTCCACCCCCGACTCCACCATTCTCATACCCCAAACACTCAATACACATTCACACTCAATTTATATACATAGAAAATAAAAATGTTCACATTCATACGCCCTAAATACAATAATATGTATTTATGCATAACAGGGCCATCATTCATCTACATGCATACTCACACCCACAACAAACATTCTCTAAATATTAGTATTGCCCCTCTGTGTCCCAGGCTGGTCCAATGTGGCCGGCTAGGTGATCATTAGGTACTTGTCTTGGGGCAGACCGTACTTGGCCTTATGCTCCTCGAAGAGCTGGGTCAACTTCTCCAAGTTGTTGCTGGCCGTCACCGCAACGGTGGCAATTGCCGCCAAGGCAACGGGCAAAGTCACACGGGGAGCCCAGGTCACTGGAGAAGGCCCCGCCGTGGAGCCTGAAGAAAACAACGAGGCGGCGGCGGCAATGATAGTGGAGAAGGAAAAGGAAGCCACACACAGGGCAGCGAGGGTTGGCTGAACGCCGGGCCAGATTGCCCAGGCGGGCTGCTGAGGCGAGGCCTGCCGCCACGGGGGAGGCTGTGGCTGCTGGTAGAGCAGGCCGGCACTCTCCAGCGGCAGAAAGTCAGGCTGTGGGTCGCCGCCACGCGGGACGCGGGATATGCCAGGCAGCGGGGATGAGGCAGTGGCGGCCTCCAGGCACAGCGAAGCAGCCAAGGCGGCAGATAAAAGCCCTGCACAAACCCAGTTAGAAAACTGGCTAACCAGATCAAGCTTCAATGGGAAGGAAGCCATGAGGGTAAAAAACGCTGGCTGAGCTGGGCTGGGCTGGGCAGGGTAAGGCGGGGCAGCGGCAGCTGGGAGAGCCCCAGACGAGGCGCGCCCCGCCCTTCTCCCCGGCGAAGGCCGAAAAGTCTTCCTCCGCCCGAGAAGCCACCTGGCAGCCCCGCCCGAGCCCGGCCTCATTTCCGAACTCGCCGACAGGCCCGAACGCCACCGAAGATGAGTTTGGGAAGTTTCAGGAACAGGTTTTTATAGAAAACTCCCTCTGGAGCTTCAAGATGCATCTCCTTGGGTTTGTATTTGCTTCTTTAAAAACTATTCACACACATTTTTCTTTAATTTTTAGAAGTGTGGTAGGAAGACCAGTAGCTACTTACAAAGTCACTTTACTAATATTTTTGTAACTGAAGACTATAATGTAGGATATGGGATAATTTAGGGAATAATGTCCTTGAAAGATAGCCTGTAGCTATGTTTTGAAATAGAGCTACACGATTTTCTGAATTTACCCAAATTTCTGGGATCATAAAACCCAGCGAACTATGATTGACTATACTGACTAGGTTCAAAACAATTTAACCTTCAAACTGGCTAGCCTCATTTTAGCCCAATTTCACACTGCTGCCTTGAAAACTCCATGAACATGTTCATACAGTCGCAGAACTGAGCTCAACCTGAAGGAATCTACTGTGTAAAATCCAGGATTAAATTCATGATCAGCCTTAGATATTCCTCCCTCCTAATTTAATCTCCTTAACTGGATAATATAATTATGCTATGAATGTACTTTGCTTTTAATCCAGATTAATAGTTACAATTTCCTTGCATTTAAAAACAGGGACATTGTAGGTGTGAGCTTCTTGGGTATGAAGAAACCTCCAGTTTCCTTCATGCTATATCTGTGGAAGAGGATAACATATTTTGATGTTATCAAAGTCTTAAACAAGAACTGTGAGGTAGCTTGCCTTGCCCAGGACTTTTGGAAGTCAGATGCTGGATGAGCTTGGAATCTTGCTCCTTCTTTTATAATGTATTTATTGAACAAATTTATATAACCATCCAACTCACACATAGTGACTTCGGGTGGCATATAACATTAAAAAGCCAGAGTTAAAGTGGATTTAAAAATTCACAATTTAAAGCCCATCCCATGCCCAACACTATGATGGTGACAACAGAGTCAAACAAGCGACTTAATTGGCTTTGAATAGGACCCTCAGACCCACTGAGAAAACCAGGTCTTCAAGGCCTTGCAAAAAAAGCAACAAGATGGAGATCAATCTTATCTCTGGGGGGATGATGTTCCAAAGGGGAGGGGGCCACCATCTAGAAGGCCCTTTCCCCCTAGTTCCCAACAGAAGTATTTACTTAATGGTTGGGACACAGAGCATCCCCTGTCTTCTTGTTCTGGTGGGCCAGGTAGTTGTAATTGAGGAAAGGCAATCTGTTAAATAACCCCAAGCCATGAAGGCCTTTAAAGGCAATAAGCAGCAGCTGGAATTGCACCCAGAAACAAATCAGCAACCAGTGCCACTCTGGCAAAAGAACTGACACATTTACAAATTTGGCCTTGCACAAAGCCATGTAGGCTGCCTGCATTTTGAGCCAACTGAAGCTTCCAGATGTTCCTCAAGGTCAGCCCCATGCAGAGCACATTGTAATAGTCCAAACAGGAGGTGATCAAGGCATGGGTGACTATAAGAAGAGCCTATTGGTCCAGGAAAGGGCATAACTGGTACATAACACACAGCTGTGCAAGAGCCCTCCTGGCTGCAATTGCCACCTTCTTATAGTTGTGAGTCCAAGAGAAATCCCAGATTATGCACTCGGTCTGTCTGGGACAGGGGTAGGATACCCAAAACACTTAAAGAGCCACTTGGACCCGTTTCCCACCAAAAACAAAACACTGGGAGCCACAAAACCATTTTGATATCTAAAATGAAGATAACACTGCATATATCCTTTTTTACCTTTATTATGGGTGTGTGTGTGTTTGTGTGTGTGTATGCATGTGTGTGTGTATATATGTATATGTATGTATACATACATACACATACACAAACACACAAACACACCCACACCCATAATAAAGGTAAAAAAGGATATATGCAGTGTTATCTTCATTTTAGATGTCAAAAGAGTCTCTCTCTGTCTCTCTCTCTCCCTCCCTCTCTATCTGCCCTTAGTCTGCCACTCCTCTTCCCCCGCTCTCCTTCTTTCTCTCTCTCTTTCCTCTCTCTCTCTCTCTCTCTCCCTCCCTCTCTCTCTTTCTCTCTCTTTCTCCCCCCCCCTCTCCTATCTGCTGCTCACCTGGCAAGCTTCAAGCTGTTGTCCAACAAGCTCAGGGGTAAGCAACCTTGTCTCTTTTATGACTCATGGACTTCAACTCCCAGAATTCCTGAGTCAGCCTAGCTAGGCTAGCTAGCTTTCTCCTGCCCTTCCTGCTTCCTGCTTCCTGCAGAGATGCAGCAAAGGGAGGAGCTCTGCCCAGTAAGCTTTTCAGCTCCTCGGAGAACACTGTAAGTGCACTCTCTTTTACACAGACACACACACACAGAGAGAGAGAGAGAGAGAGAGAGAGAGAGAGAGAGAGAGAGAAGCAGGGAAGCGCAATTGCCTCTCTCTGTCTCTGTCTCTCTCTGCAAAGGCAGAGGAGGCTGGGAGCCACAGGGGAAGGCTCAAAGAGCCGCATGCGGCTCCGGAGCCGCAGGTTGCTGACCTGTGGTCTGGGATAATGCAATCCCATCCATGACCAAAGATGGTAACTGTCAAGAACCAAAGACCTCCAGATTCAAAACCATTCATCTTATCAGGGCTCCGTTTTAGCCTGTTGCTCCCTGTCCAGACGTCAACAACTTCCAGGAACCTAGAAAGGGCAATTGCTGCATCATTTAACTTACCACAGGCACAGATATACAACTGAGCACCTTCAACTAATTGATGATAGCTCACCCATGGTGATAGATAGTCTCCCTCAACAGTTTAATGTAGATGTTTAAACAGGAGCAAAGAAAGCACTGAACTTTAAGGCAGGAGTCCCCAACCTCAGCCACTTTATGACTTATTGACTTCAACTCCCAGAGTTCCTCAGCCTGGCTAAGGAATTCTGGGAGTTGAGGTCCATGAGTCATAAAAGGGTCGAGTTTGAAGACCCCTGGGTTAAAGTGTAGGGCAGTGGGATTGGTATAGCAAAAAAGAAATGGATGGAATAAACAGCATGAAGTGGCCTTTGCAGTAACGTTCCTCCTCATCTTCCAAACTGAGAAAATAATTTTAGATTGGCATTTGCTAATCTGACACCCTTCCAAATCTAGTGGGAGTGCAATTCTCAGACAGTACTGTTGACGTGGCCTTTATAGTCCTAACACATCTGGAGGACGCCAGTTTGGAGAAGAGTGAAAGTTTACATCTGTTATGAAAACAAAAAAGTGAAAGCATGGCTGGCTGAGGAATTCTGGGAGTTAAAGTCGACAAGTCATAAAGTGGCCGAGGTTGGGGACCCCTGCCTTAAGAGACCTGGTCCCCCACCCCCAAAGCAAGGGTCCAGGATTAGACCTCTCATTCCCCATCAATACCGACTGTCTCAGAGAAAGGCAAAGGAGACAAATCAAGACAACACTGTGTATGTTGTTTGAGTGTGTCCTCAAAGGTGTGATTAAAAAGAATCAAGGTGATATCCATGACAATACGAGAGAAGCCTTGCCCAATTTTTATGTGAATTCACATAACATACATTTAAAAATGGGTGGAATTTCAATTGCACCATCTTAATTTTTTTAACCACATCCCTGCTGACACCTGTTTCGGAGTTTTTGTTTAACGTGTCAGATTTAAAATTTAGGCATAATGACATTTACATGTGCAATTTTTGGCCCCGTCTAGCAACTAACCTAAAATATACACTTTGTTCTCCTTAGGCTAGGCAAACAGAAAGTTTAAGAGACCAGGATAGAAATTCTCTAATCCTGATGTGCATATTCACATCTTCCAATGAATATAAAATTCAGAACTGTATGTGCTTTGCATTAATTGAATTAACAGCAGTAGTCCACATATGGGATATACAAGCAAAGCAAATTTCAGGAAAAAAAATGAACTTCTAGGTCACAATCCCAGTCAAAGGGATCTTAAAATGGTATGGTTTAAAGCCCTGGTACATTTTATTATTCCCATTCATTCGATACAGTCCATTTCACTCCCAAAACATTATCACTCTAAGAAATTGCCTCTTCTGTGTAGTTTGAATCTTGTGAAACTCCAAGGTATCTGAAAGCATCACACATTTTCAAACATGTGTTTCTTTGTCTGCTTGTGGCACTGTTTTTCCCTCCAGGGCCAAACTCCATACTTAGAGCTTTCCTCTTTTCTCACATTATTACTTTTCAGCTTTGTTGCTAAAAGCCAAGTGAAATGTTCATCACTGTACTGATTTAGACAGTATCTGTTTTGGTGGTATTTCCCAGCTGCTCTGGGAAATCAACCATCTACACAAGGCTACCCTGCAGAAAGCTTCAATCCTGGGGTTCAGTAGCCCAATATTAGCAACTTTTGCATGCCATTCATAGATTCAGGAAGGCCTACGCCATGCAGTTGGAAGCAAACTTGCACAACAGCTAAGAATTCTTGATCTTGAGCCAACCAGTTTTCCTTTCCTACACATCTTTTTTTTTTCCTGCAGCTGGCAACATTAGAGTATTACAGTAGCTTCTCTCCAATGTCTTCACTTCCAACTTCCTTGCTTCTAATTCCTTCCTTCCTTCCTTCCTTCCTTCCTTCCTTCCTTCCTTCCTTTCTTCCTTCCTTCCTTCTCATTTTGCACAGTGCAAAGTTTTAATTTTTATTATTTTATTTATGGTACCAACTCTCCATTAAAGAAATCAAAGGTCCTGCAAAAGGATTTCAAATGGCTACTGATGGAACATTGCGACAGGTGCATGAAAGATCTAATTTGAAATGTGTAATATATACCATGATATCCAATCCATAATAATATTCAACATGATTCACAGTTGAATCACACAGCTATGCAAATCTCTAATTTAGGCAAGTTCAGGATTTGTTTCATGTATATTCTATATACCCACTCTCTCCCTTCCTTCTCTCCTTCTCTCTCTCTCTCACACACAAATCTTATTCTTTTCCCCATCATCTTTGGACATTTTTAATCCCCAAATCAAGAAATCATCCATTCAATCTTTTCTTCTTTCAACAAAGTCCATTTAAGATTTCCAGTCTTGGTTGTTGTTTTTCTCTGACAACAGAGAAAACTGGTCAGTTTAGCCATTTCTGCAAGTTCAATTAATTTTATAATCCAATCTTCTACTGTATTTCATTGCTTTTCCAACTTTTTGCATACAGTAATCTTGTCAGTTTCCATATACAATATTAATTTTCCCTATTTCTTTTCTAATTCCATTCCATAAAGCCCAATGGAAATAATTTTGGTTTCATGGTGACGTTAAGCCACAATGTCTTTTAGATCATTGTATGGATTGGAAGACAAACTCATGGGTTAAAGCAGGGGTCTTCAAACTCAGCCCTTTTATGACTCATGGACTTCAACACCCAGAGTTCCTCAGCCTGGCTAAGGAATTCTGGGAGTTGAGGTCTATGAGTCATAAAAGGGCCGAGTTTGAAGACCCCTGGGTTAAAGTGTAGGGCAGTGGGATTGGTATAGCAAAAAAGAAATGGATGGAATAAACAGCATGAAGTGGCCTTTGCAGTAACGTTCCTCCTCATCTTCCAAACTGAGAAAATAATTTTAGATTGGCATTTGCTAATCTGACACCCTTCCAAATCTAGTGGGAGTGCAATTCTCAGACAGTACTGTTGACATGGCCTTTATAGTCCTAACACATCTGGAGGACGCCAGTTTGGAGAAGAGTGAAAGTTTACATCTGTTATGAAAACAAAAAAGTGAAAGCATGTGGCATTCACCCAGAACATGAGATATGCCAATATTCATAAAACATTCAATCAAAAAGCAACATTAAACCTCAGAAAAAAATATTTTAGGGAACATTTCTTTAAACCAAACCATTCCATATGAGAAAGAATTGTTTTTTTCCCCATAGGAAAGAAGAAATTGCTAACACTCCAGCCTTCCCTTGTCAGAGGTTTTCACACACTTCTGCCCCTGAAAATAAATATTCTTCCAACCTCTTGGATGTGAAGAGCCCTGCAGAGGCAGTGACTTTCCAGTCTATGCATAGCTGGTGCCCCAAACGCATTGATGACTAAGTACAAACATCTGTCCTACACAGCTGCTGTAAGACTGGAGAAACCCATGAAACAGAATTACAGAAGTGAGAGAGAAGCCGCTTGTGTTCCCAACAAATACCGTATTTTCCGGCGTATAAGACGACTGGGCGTATAAGACGACCCCCGACTTGCATGGTTAGAAAGTCGTCTTATATGCTGGAAAATACGGTATATCAAAATGTGTGAGTCAAAAATCACAAACTTATGTCAATCTCTCAATAGATCATTCCAAATTATATAGGTTTTGCTGGCTCTATATTTGATATCAGTGCCTGAACTGTTCTCAGAAAGGACTATAAAACTGTCATAGAAGAAAAGGTTATATTATGAGACTGTAACAAAGAACTTAAACACTCCTGATGAATGTCTGTGGCCAGACATGGTATCTTCAGAAAATGATGCAGTTGTCCCATGAATTTTAAATGTTGGTTTCAGCCAGCTGATTAAATCAAGGTACCCATTGTTGGCACTAAGGATATACCTAAATTGTGACCCTGACACTGAGGGCATAATCTCAGTCAACACAGGTTTTTAATCTCCTGTCACTGCAGTTTGTTCACTTTTGCAGGAAAAAAAAAAAGAGTTGGCACTACCAGATGTATTGAATAAAGACAATCCTTTACTGTATTTTCCTTTGTGTAATATAATTATTAAATGATAATAATTCCCATTTATTATCCTTATTTATTAGATATAGAAAGGCAAAGCATCACACTTGAGGTTATACTAGAAACATGGTAACATCCATGCCAACAAATATTTGGTGGTTATTAAGCAAAATGTCTCATAGCTACACTGAACTTCCATTGTTTTTCATTGCAGTCATTAAGCAAATCAACCATTTATTTATTTATTTATTTACAAATATTTATATGCCGCCCAATCCCAAAGGACTCAGGGCGGCGTACAAAATTAAAAACAGTCGTAAAACAATAAAATAATCCAATAAAATAATCCAGTCATACCGCGAGTCCGATCATATCCCGGCCCCCTGGGGACATCAGCCCCAGGCCTGCCGGAACAGGAGAGTTTTAACGGCTTTCTTAAAGGCCGGCAGGGTGGGAGTAGTTCGCACCTCGGGGGGAAGTTGATTCCACCAGGTCGGAGCCACCACAGAAAAGGCCCTTCCCCGAGGGCCCGCCAGCCGACATTGTCTGGCCGACGGGACCCGAAGGAGGCCCAATCTATGGGACCTCACCGGTCTCTGGGAGCTGTGCGGCAGAATGCGGTCCTGTAAGTAACCTGGCCCTATGCCATGAAGGGCTTTAAAGGTGATAACCAACACCTTGAATTGCGTCCGGAGACCCACAGGAAGCCAGTGCAGCTCGCGGAGGATAGGTGACACGTGGGCGTACCTTGGCGCGCCCACAATCGCTCTTGCGGCTGCGTTCTGAACCAACTGCAGCCTCCGAACGCCCTTCAAGGGTAGCCCCATGTACAGTGCGTTACAGTAATCCAGTCTTGAGGTGACAAGGGCATGAGTGACTGTGAGTAAAGCCTCCCGGTCCAAATAAGGCCGCAACTAGGCGAACCTGTGCAAAGGTCCCCCTGGCCACAGCCGATAGATGTTGTTCCAAATTTAGCTGTGAGTCCAGGAGTCCAAATTTAGCTGTGAGTCCAGGAGGACACCCAAGTTGCGTGCCTGCACTGAGGGAGGTAAATTTGCCCCCCCCCCAGGACTAAAGATGGACCGTCCAGTTGGCCTTTGGGAGGCAAGTCCCAGAGCCACTCGGTCTTGTCAGGGTTGAGTCTAAGCCTGTTCACCCCCATCCAGACCCTCACATCTTCTAGGCACCGGCACATCACGTCGACTGCTTCACTGAAAGGACACGGGGTGGAGATATACAATTGGGTATCATCCGCGTACTGATGATACCTCACCCCGTGTCGCCGAATGATCTCACCCAGCGGTTTCATGTAGATGTTAAAAAGGAGGGGGGACAGGACCGAGCCCTGAGGCACCCCATAATCGAGGCGCCTAGGGGTCGATCTCTGTCCGCCCGCCAACACCGACTGCGACCTGTCAGAGAGGTAGGAGGAGAACCACAGCAATACGGTGCCGCCAACCCCCACCTCTCCGAGACGACGCAGAAGGATACCATGGTCGATGGTATCGAAAGCCGCTGAGAGGTCAAGAAGCACCAGGATAGAGGAATAACCCCTATCCCGGGCTCGCCAGAGGTCATCGGTCAGTGCGACCAAAGCAGTCTCAGTGCTGTAGCCGGGCCTGAAACCAGATTGAAAAGGGTCCAGATAATTGGTTTCCTCCAAGGACCGCAAGAGTTGAGATGCCACCACCTTCTCTACAACCTTCCCCACAAAGGGGAGGTTGGAGACGGGACGAAAGTTCTTCAAAACAGCTGGGTCCAGGGAAGGCTTCTTGAGTAGGGGCCTCACCACCGCTTCCTTTAAAGGTTGCGGGAAAGACCCCTCCATCAAGGAGGCGTTGATTATCGCCTGGAGCCAGCCTCGTGTCACCTCCCTACTGGCAGAAACCAGCCAGGAGGGGCACGGGTCCAATAAACAGGTGGCGGCATTCATTGCCCTCACGGCCTTGTCCACTTCATCAGGGGTCACAGGCTCAAACTCGCTCCAGATAACATGACTAAGGCCAGCCCCTGACAACTCGGCTGGCACTGCCCAGTCGGAGTCCAGGTCTCTCTGAATCTGAGCGATTTTGTCCGACAGAAACTGAACAAACTCCTCAGCTCTCCCCTGCAAGGTTTCCTCCGCCTCCTCCACTTTAAGAAGGGAGCGGGTCACCCTAAACAAGGCGGCCGGGCGAGACTCTGCGGACGCAATAAGTGTGGAAAAGTGAACATGCTTTGCTGCCCTTATCGCCACTAAATAAGTCCTAAGATAGGCTCTTAATAGTGATCGGTCAGATTCAGAGTTACTGGCCCTCCAACGTCGCTCTAGACGTCTCTTGTGGCGCTTCATCTCCCGGAGCTCCTCAGTAAACCAAGGGACTCTCCGGGGACCACCACCACAGAGAGGTCGCAAAGGCGCAATTCGATCCAGGGCCCCGGACGCCGCCTCATTCCAGGCCGCAACCAGGGACCCGGACGAGTTGTGGACAAGGGAGTCAGGTATTTCCCCAAGCTCCTCCTGGAACCGATCTGGGTCCATTAGGCGCCTGGGGCGGAACCACCTAGTCGGCTCCCTCTCCCTGCGATGGGGGAGTGATGCTCTGAAGTCCAGCCTCAATAGGAAATGATCTGTCCATGACAAGGGCGAGATCTCTATTCCCCTTAATTCCAGATCATGTCTCCATTGCCCCGAGAGAAACACAAGGTCGAGTGTGTGACCACCCCTATGAGTTGGATCCTGAATTACCTGGGTCAGGTCCATGGTTGCCATGGAAGCCATGAACTCCTGCGCCGCCTCTGAGCGATCGCCGAGTGATGGCAGGTTAAAGTCCCCCAGTACTATAAGTCTGGGGAACTTCACCGCCAACCCGGCTACTGACTCCAGCAACGCAGGCAGGGCTGTTGCAACGCAGCTGGGAGGTAGGTACGTCAGCAACAAGCCCAACTGAACCCGTGAACCCAACTTCAATAGGAGGGACTCACACCCAACAACCTCCGGGGCAGGAATCCCACGAGGGCTCAAGGACTTCCGAGCGATGACTGCCACTCCCCCACCCCTGCCCTGATGTCGAGGCTGATGAAGCACCACAAACCCGTCCGGGCACATCTCCGAGAGGGAAACACCCCCCTCAGGGCCCAGCCAGGTTTCGGTTATACATGCCAGGTCCGCCCCGCTGTCCAATATTAAATCACGGACAAGGGGGGCTTTGCTGACAACGGACCTGGCATTAAGCAACAGCAGCCTACAATCAGGGCCCTGTACTCCCCTGTCACCAGTACTACAGGATGAGCCTTTTGAGGGGCCGGAACAAGGAATCGCTCTAACATAGCGAGTCCTCGTTCCCCAAAGATGGCCTGCCCCTCGGCTCCCGCCATATCTGCCCATCCCAGTCATGACCGGGATGCTCCGACCTTCTCCCCTCCCCGGAATACCCCCACCCTCCCCAGCCTTCTCCCTTCCTGACCAGACTCACTTTCCATACAAACCAAGCCCAAGGGTAAGTCCTGCCCCCCCTACTTTTGCTATTGCACTCAGCAGAGGGGGTACCAGGCTCCACCCCCGACTCCACCATTCTCATACCCCAAACACTCAATACACATTCACACTCAGTTTATATACATAAAAAAGTAAAAAGATTTCACATTCATATGCCCTAAATACAATAATAAATTTAGATATAACAGGGCCACCATTCATCTACATGCATACTCACACCCACAACAAACATTCTCTAAAAAATAGTATTGCCCCTCTATGTCCCAGGCGGGCTGCTGCGGCGAGGCCTGCCGCCACGGGGGAAGGCTGTGGCTGCTGATGGAGCAGGCCGACACTCTCCAGCGGCAGAAAGTCAGGCTGTGGGTCGCTGCCATGTGGAATGCGGGATATGCAAGGTAGCGGGGACAAAGCGGTGGCGGCCTCCAAGCACAGCAAAGTGGCCGAGGTGAAAGACAAAAGCCCTACACAAACCCAGTTAGAAAACTGGCTAACCAGACCAAGCTTCAGTGGAAAGGAAGCCATGAGGGTAAGAACGCTGAGCTGGGGAGGGTAAGGCGGGGTAAGGCGGGCAGGGTAAGGCAGGGTAAGGCGGGATAGCAGGGTAAGGCGGGGCAGCAGCAGCTGGAAAAGCCCTGGACGAGGCACGCCCTGCCCTTCTCCTTGGCGAAGGTTGAAAAATTTTCCTCCGCCCGGGAAGCTACCTGGCAGCTCCGCCGCCTGCTTCGCCCGAGCCCAGCCTCCTTTCCAAACTCGTTGATAGTCCCGAACACCGCCGCTAGCCCGGCTCTAGTCCCCGCCTATCCTCAACTCCGGCGCAGCAATGGCGGCGTCGGCCTTGGCGCTGGCCATCAAAATAATCCTTAATAACCATGGTCATTAAGCGAGGCATCCTGTGACTGAAATTTGCCATTTTAATGCTGGCTTCTCCATTGGCCCTGTGGGAAGCCAGTTGTGAAGTCTGCAAATGGTGATCATGTGACTGTGGGACACTGTGAGGGTCATAAACACCTGAAAGTTGCAAGGGATTTAAGATCAAATTTTGATCAGATGACCATGGAAATGCCATAATCGTTGCAAGTGTGGAGTGGTTGTAAAGTTACTCTTCAAGGGCCATCACAACTTTGAACAGTTGCTAAACAGGGCAGTTGTTAAGGAAGGACTACTTGTACCAGATGTCCTCTGATTTTTGGCTACCATAGCTCAATCTACTCCTTTCCTAAAATGTCTGCCAACTGTGATGGTAAGTGGGAGTGACCACGACTGATAAGGGAAGACAAATTGCTGAGGGAATGACCAGAAAAAGGAGGAAGAGCCTGCATAAGGCTCAAAATGAACTAAGGCTTGCGACCAAAGTAAAAAAATAACAAAAAAAGCTTCTTTCAATATGTAAAAAACAAGAAAAAAGTGAAGGAAATGATTGGTCCATTAGTGGGGGGAAGTGGCAAGAAGGTGACAAGCAACAGGGAGAAAGCAGAACTATTTAACTCGTTTTTTGCATCTGTCCTTACATAAAGGGAAAAAACAGACCAATCTACCAAAAATAGTGCCATAAAAGACAGAATAGAAACGCAAGTTAAGATAGGCAGGAAAATGGTAAGTGAGCACCTGTCCACCCTAGATGAGTTCAAATGACCAGGACCAGATGGATTACACTCCAGGGTTCTCAAGGAACTGGCAGATGTGATCTCAGAACCACTGAACTATATTTTTCAAAGATCTTGGAGCACTGGAGAATTACCGGAGGACTGGAAAAGAGCTGATGTAGATCCCATCTTCAAAAAAGGGAAAAAAATGTACCGAGGAAATTACAGACCTATCAGCCTGACCTCAATACCTGGGAAGATCTGGAAAAGATAATCAAACAACGAATCAGTGAACACCGAGAGGCAAACAAAGTCATTACTAAAAACCAACATGCGTTTGTCAAAAACAGATCATGCCAGACAAATCTTATTGCATTCTTTAACCAAGTGACAAAATTAGTGGATCAGAGGAATGCTGTGGATATAATTTACTTGGACTTCAGTAAGGCATTTGATAAAGTAGATCACAACCTACTACTTGATAAGATAGAAAAATGTGGGTTAGATAGCATCACCACCAGATGGATCCATAGCTGGCTGACCGGCCATACTCAGCATGTGGTCCGCAATGGAACCGCATCTACATGGAGGAAAGTGTGTAGTGGGGTGCCCCAGGACTCTGTTCTGGGCCCAGTGCTCTTCAACATCTTCATCAATGATTTGGACAAGGGGATAGATGGGGAAATCATCAAATTTGCAGATGACACCAAGCTGGCAGAAATAGCCAATACTCCAGAAGACAAGCTTGAGATACAGGAGGATCTGGACAGACTTGAACACTGGGTGCTATCTAACAAAATGAAATTCAATGGTGAAAAAAGTAAGGTTCTACATTTAAGCAAGAAAAACCAAATGTACAGGTATAGTATAGGAGGTACCTTGCTCAATAGTAGTAACTGTGAGAGGGACCTCGGACTCCTAGTGGACAATCACTTAAATATGAGCCAGCAGTGTGCTGCAGCTGCCAAAAAGGCCAACACAATGCTAGGTTGCATTAACAGAGGGATAGAATCAAGATCATGTGAGGTATTAATACCACTTTACAATGCCTTGGTAAGGCCACACTTGGAATACTGCATCCAGTTTTGGTCACCACGATATAAAAAAGATGTTGAGACTCTAGAAAGAGTACAGAGAAGAGCAACAAAGATGATTAGGGGACTGGAGGCCAAAGCATATAAGGAAAGGCTGCTGGAATTGGGTATGTCTAGTTTAATGAAGAGAAGGATGAGGGGGGACATAACAGCAGTATTCCAATATTTCAGGGGCTGCCACAAAGAAGAGGGAGTCAAGCTATTTTCCAAGGCGCCTGAAGGCAGGACAAGAAGCAACAGATGGAAACTAATCAAGGAGAGAAGCAACCTAGAACTAAGGAGAAACTTCCTGACAGTTAGAACAAATAACCAGTAGAACAACCTGTCTCCAGAAGCGGTGAATGCTCCAACACTGGAAGTTTTTAAGAAGAGACTGGACAGTCATTTGTCCGAAATGGTATAGGGTTTCCTGCCTGAGCAGGGGGTTGGACTAGATGACCTCCAAGGTCCCTTCCAACATTATTATTATTATTATTATTATTATTATTATTATTATTATTATTATTATTATTATTATTATTATTTCTGTAGAGATGTAGTTATTTCTTATATAGAGAGCAACTCCACCTCCTCTTTTATTTGGTCTGTTTCTTTTAAATAATTTAAATCCCTCTAGCTGTGTGTTCCATTTGTGGGTTTCATCCCACCATGTTTCCGTAATGGCAACAATATCATATCTGCCCTCATTAACCTGAATTTCTAGTTCACCCTGTTTGCTGTTCATACTCTGTGCATTGGTGTATAGACATTTGAATCCTTTATGACCCATCCTGTGTTTATTTCCTATATAACCTGTGTGGTGCCTGAGTTCCCCTAATGCCTTACCACCTATTTGGTTAGTGCACTTTGTGTGGCACTCGCTATTAAGAGCTTGATTTTGCTTGACAGCAAAGTTGATGTTCTTGTCCACACACTCATCTGTTACATGCACTGATAGCCCTATAATTTTTAGATTACCGGGAACAGGGATGTTCTGTATCAGTTAGCTCACTGTCCCTGCTGTTTAGTTTAAATATTCCTCCAGAAAATCTGTGAATTTATAGCCAAGTAACTCAGTCCCTTTCTTTGATGGATGCAAACCATCTCTTTTGTACATTTTTTCATTGGACCAGTTGCTGACATTGTGACTAATATATCCAAAGCCTTCCCCTTTACTCCACTCCTTTAGCCATATATTGAATTGTGCTATATGCTGGCCTTTTCCATTTTGGTCCTTATACACTGGTAAGACCTCTGAAAAAATAAGCCTACAGCCTATTCTGCTAAGTTCCTGCCCCAGACTCTGGAAGTCATCTGCATAGTGAGTACATCTTTTTGGGACAGATCATTAGTGCCAAGATGTACAATAGCCTCCACATCACAGTCCTTGCTGGCATTCTTGATTATTTTACAAATACGTTTCTTCTCCCTACTGGCAGTAGCACCTGGAAGACACCTGACCTCTTTCGAAACGTCTGTGTCCTTTCCTAAATTTACATCCCTTATAATTGAATCACCAACCAGAAGATGGCTTCTGTTTTTGGGTGCCTTTCTGTTCTTGTATGACTGATGTGTAATACCTGATTCACACTTCTCTCTGTTGAAAACAAGTTCTTCATCTCGGATCAAGATCTCCTGCTTATTTGAGTTATCATCACAAATACCTTTACCTATCTCCTTATTGTCCCTATTAAGGTCAGCAAGGGCACTGTATCTGTTGTGCAGGGACACAGCGAAAGCTTTGTGTTTATAGTTCACAGCTTTCACCCTGCCATATCCCACGGTTGTCCACATTGCCTTTCTCCTGCAGGATCTTTGTGGCAGAGGGGGCTGATAACTTGGCAGCTCAATAGAGTAGAAGGGCTGAACCTAATTTCTGCCTGAAGAGCAGAGATTACAGATCCTAGATAAATAATCTGTCCTTGTAAACTAGTGATTTGTTTACAGATAGGACAGTTTCCAAGATTGAAAAGGGTACTGTGAAAGACAGCTGCAAAACAAGTGTTGCATTGAACTATGCCTGACATTCTTAGATACAAGGAATCACAGATGCACTTGCCCTGATTGTACTGCTGCTGTTTGATTTTTGGTTACAGTTACAGTTATAGCAAGCACTGGGAAGTTTAAATGCAATAGATCCAATCAGTGAGGCCTCAGCTTCCTTTAGAGCTGCACCCCCACCCTTACAGTTATAGCAAGCACTGGGAAGTTTAAATGCAATTGTTAATGTAATCTTACAATAAAGCAGTATTCTCTGGCTGTGCTTTCCTGCCTGGACTGCCTAGGAAGGTTGACCCAATATAGTGCAATAATCTCTGGATCATTCTGCTTCACGTGAATGGAGAAAGTCAGCAAGGAGTATTTGCCATAAGCCACAAGTGGTCATCCTCGAACAGAGTAGAAACGTTATGTGGTCAAGTCCCGTGACAAAACAGAGATTCCAGATGCATGGTGGTTTATACTTGCGAGTGATGGGGACAGAGCTAACATGCCTGGTCTTCCCTACGCATTTTATACATACTTTCTATATCAGTGGCCAACCTTTTGGGCATCAGGGACCGGTTCCATGGAGAGGTTTTTCTGCAGACCGGAGGAAGTGTGATTATGCATGCTGTCTGCATCCCAAAGGATGGGGCTTCACTTATTTGCGCAGCCCAGTTTCTGGCATACCACGGACCGGGGCCAGTCCACGGATCAAGAGTTGGGGACTGCTCTTCTATATAAGGCCTGGAGAGTGCTTTGGGAGCATACATGAATTTATATATTCATATTTGAAAGAAGGTTATAATGGTGCAAATGGGAAATGGTCCTATGCTAATCTTGATGTTGAGAATTCACTATGTATGGGGTGCCCAAATAGGAATAGCACTTCTGGTGGGCCTGTCATGCCACTTTTAGGGCTGCTTGTTCACCTTTGGTCCCCACCTGGTGTTCAACTCTCCACACACCAGCCACACCTTGATAAACCAATTTGCCAATAGGCCAAACCAGATGAGAGTAGCTAACTAGTCTTTGAGCCTCAGCAATGTAGGTGATCTGTCTATTTCAGCATGTCAAGTCTGGGTCAGGCAGATTAAGCAGAGGAGACCAATCAAAAAGGGAGGCCCAGCAGGTGCAAAAGATTGCTGTGAGCATGACGAGATACTTAGATATCCTGGTCATCCACTGCAGAGAAAGAGGTCTCCAGCTGTAATGATTAAGGTCTCTTCTGCCGAGGGAATGGGACTTAAAAATTCCAGTATGCATAGGTTTGTTGTGCAATTCATCTTCATTTACAATCCATCTGTAATTCACCTCCATTCCAAATGCAATTCCTTGAGTCCTGTGGCAATGGGGGAGTGACAAGGTAACAGGTGGAGATGACCATTGGCAGTTGTAGTCATAAACCTGGTCATCAAAGCAGTGGCTGGTCATCTCACTATACTGGGCAGCAGAGTTGTCCAGAAGCATCCAAGGTGACTGGACAGCTCTTTTTAAAGCTGTCCATCTTCGCCTGAAGGAGGGATTAGAAAAGGTATCCCAAATATTCCCTGTCCCACAACATCTGGTTATCTAACCACAGATGGCATATCATTTTCTTAGAGATGATATCGAGAAAAGCAAACAAAAGTTATCATTGGAGGCTGGAACATCTGCACACTGGGAGTAGAGACAAGGTGTCAAGCCTTCAAAGATGAACAACAGTTATAGCAGTCAACGTTATAGCATTGATATCACTGCACTCAGGTTGCAGATTAGGCTTTACTATAGGAAGCAGCAAGTGGATATACATTCTTCTGGGTAGGGAAAGCAGAGAGAGACAACCGCAGAGTAGCTTTTGCAATCAAAACTTCTTCTGAACCATGTCTCTATTCGACCCACTGGAATAAAGGAACATATTGTGAAGTTCCATTTCTTCTCAGCAAGTCCTGATATTATCACTATTGTCACTGTCTACACACCAAGTCTCACGGGTCAAGAGGAAGACAAGTAAGATTTGAAAGAGGACCTGGAGCAGATTATTCAAACAACCCCACCAGCAACAAACACATTAATTTGGACAAGTTCAGCACTAGACCAGAGACAGACATTGGCAATTAGGATGGAATTCTTGGGAGGCATGGGGAGGGAAAACTGAATAGTAATGGCTTGCTCTTCTGAGCAAGTGTGCTGAGTACAACCTGAGCATTACTAATATATTTTCAGACTTGCAAACAAGTACAAAACAACCTGGATACATCCCAGGTCCAAGTGTCACCACCTACTTGACCATGTCACAGTATGTCACCATGTCCTTAAAGATGTCATCATCACTTAGCCCATGCATGGTGCTGAGTACTGGACATATCACAGGCTGGTCTATGCACATAGTCCCATTACACTGTAAGGAACCAAGGGCTGTCAGAACATCATTCAACATCAGCAGACTCCAAGATCTAGGCCAAGTTTAAAGTTTTCAAGATGTATTTAATGAAAAACCCTCTGGCAACCTACCACTTGTAGGGCCTGTTTTGAAAAGTGGACAGTTTAAAGATGTCATTACACAGACTGCATCAAGTGTACTCAATTTAAAAAGCCAGATGCCCCATGAAGAGTTTAATGAAAACCATGAGACCATTTCAGTAGCCCTCTGGACCAAGAATAAGGCCTATGCAGGCTGGCTGAATAATCCATCATCTACAGTATCTCAAAGAAAGATAAGTTTAAACATCCACAGTCCAAAGAACAGGCAGAACTGTGAGAAATGCAGAACTAGTAGTGGCACAAGAAGGCTGATCAGGTGAAATGCTATGAAGAGATGCATCCGATCAGAGTTTTTCAGCACCAAAGTTTTGCAGTCTGGAATGCAAAATTCCATGCCTTAAGGAACTAAAATGTGAATATCCATGCGTAACATCCATGGCCAAGAAGATATTTTATCATCATGAACTAACCAACTGTATATCCGTACTTAGAGAAGAGATATTTATCTTCCACAACTCATGCACTGATTATATTAAAGCTGAATTATTGCAATATATTCATATGCAAAAATGTACCAGGAATTACAACTCATCCAGAATGCATCTCTGCTGATGAGTGGTACCTAAGGCCCTAAATCAGTGGTGGCAAATCTATGGCACGGGTGCCAGAGGCAGCATTCAGAGCCCTCTCTGTGGGCATGTGTGCCGTCGCCCCAGTCCTAGGCCTTCAGCTGGCCTCCACCGCCGTGTACAAAAAAAAGGTTCAATCAGTCAATTTCAACTTCTCGCAGGGAAAAAAAAGATCTTGCAAAGTTGGAATTGATTGACTGAACTTTTTAGTCCCACCCAGTCTGTTGTTACCAGCACAGCCACACCCACCCAATGGGCCATACCCACCCGGCACCCGACGATGCATAAGTAGGTTTTGGGTTGCAGTTTGGGGACTCGGTCTCTAAAAGGTTCGCCATCACTGCCCTAAATCATTTCTATGTTCAAAAAGCTCCACTTGTCTTCCAAGCCCAATTCAAAGTGTTCACAATGGTGTATGAACCCATTCATGACCTAAGCACAAAAGTAGGTTGGCTTCCTCCTGCCCTGTCATATCTACGCTCATGAACGGGGTACTACTTTCTGGTCCTGCTGTAGATAAAATTTGTCTGAAAGGATTATTTCTGTTTTGTTCCATGGTAGAGTCTATATTATGGAACCAAGCACCAGTCAAGTTGAAGTAAGCCCTTTCCTTGTTAGCAGTTTTTTTGAGTGAAGGGGCGTTGTCTTATTTGAACGCCTTTTTTCAGCATGATGATGTAGACTCCACCGGTGGGTTATCTCAGCCTTCCTGCTCAGTTAAGACTAAGTCAGAATTTTAGCCACATCTCCTTGTGGGCTGTACCTTCCCAGTTTTTGACAAGGGTAAAGCAAACATGACAAAGTCCGACACGTTGGCTCCTCCAAATATCACACAAACCAAGACGGCCGTGAAGGGTGGGTGTGGATTCTACATCATCATGCTGAGAAAAGGCTTTCAGGTAAGACAACGCCCCTTCTCCAGCATGATGAGTGTAGAATCCACCGGTGGGACATACCAAAGCTGCTCATGTCCCTACGGGGGGAAAAGAGTCTGGTCTTGTGTCTCCCTAGAAAAACCTACTTGTTGGAGAACCCTCCTACCAAGCGCAGCATCTGCCGCTGCAAATTTATCAAGCTTGTAATGCCTTATAAATGAGGAAGGGGAGGACCAAGTCGCTGCCCTACAGATCTCCACGACAGATGTCTGGGTAGACCAGGCTGCCAACGTAGCTGCACTGCGTGTGGAGTGGGCAGTGACCTGCGTAGGTACCGGGAGAGACTGCGAGAGATAGGCACGAGCAATGCATGCCTTAATCCACCTTCCAATGGTCAAAGAGGAGACCTTCTGACCCATGGAAGAGGGTCGGAAAGACACGAACAAGGCCTCCAACTTACGAAAAGTGGAGGTTCGCTTAACGTAGTATCGCAAAGCCCTGTGCACGTCTAGTTTGTGCCACTGTCTCTCCAGACTATCTGACGGATTAGGGCAAAAGTTCGGAAGAACCAGTTCCTGGGACCTATGGAACCAGGTATTAATTTTCGGGATAAAGGATGGATCCAGTCTAAGGACCACTCTATCCTCGAAAAAGGTACACAAGTCACTCCTGACGGAGAGCACAGCCAGTTCTGAAATACATCTGGCCGCCATGATTGCGATTAAGAAGGCAACTTTCAGAGAAAGGAATTGAAGTGAGCAAGACCGGATGGGTTTGAACGGTGAAGATATCAGTGCTTGCAGCACTCGTGGTAGGTCCCAAGAGGGATAACGATGAACAGCAGGCGGCCTGGCATTGGTCGCCCCTTTGAGAAAGGCACTGACTGCCAGGTGTTACGCTAATGGAATCAGATTGTCACAAGTAAGTACAATTGACAAGGCCGCTACCTGTCTACGGATAGTGCTAGCTGACAACCCCTTATCCATGCCTTCCAATAGATAATCCAATATGTTAGGGATAGTGACCAAAAATGGTCTGAGTTGATGCTTAGTGCACCGCGTGCAAAATTTCTTCCACGTAGAATCATAAATCCTACTAGTCGAGGGGCACCTTGAGGCTTGGATCATCGAGATCGCCACAGATGAATAGGATTGCTTGGCTAAATTCTCCCGCTCAGGTGCCAGGTGGCCAACTGGAGCCACTGAGGATCCAGATGCTGGAGTGTCCCCTGGCTAAGGAAGATGAGATCCGGAGGAATCCTCCATAGCGGGGAGATTGACAGATCCACAAGGTCGGCAAACCACGGTCGCCACAGCCAGTGTGGAGCAATAAAGATGATTTCCGCCTGCTCCTGAAGGAGCTTGCGGATGGCTGCCGGTATCAGCGGGAGGGGAGGGAATGCATATAGCAGTCCCCTGGGCCACTTGCTGCAAAGGGCATCTGCCCCCGGAGATGGGAACCTGATGAAGTATCTGGGCAGTTGGGAGTTTTTCGGTGAGGCAAATAGATCCAATCACAGTTGTCTGAATCTGCCCGTGATCTCCCTGAACAGAGCTGGGTCTAGGCGCCACTCCGAGTGGTTGACCGTAACCCTGCCCAGGGAATCTGCTTGATGATTCACCTACCCCGATATGTATTCTGCCCTGAGGGACCCCAGATTGGACTCTGCCCAAGACCCCAGGCCCTGAGCTTCTAGCATGAGAGACCAGGACCGGGTACCTCCCTGCCTGTTGACATGTGCCTTGGCTGCCACGTTGTCCATCAGTATTAGAACGTGCTTCCCCTTCACTAAGGTGGAAAATTGATGGAGTACCAGATGAATGACTCTGAGTTCGAGCCAGTTTATGTTGAGGACTAAATCTGAACGTGACCATTGACCCTGTGCTAGATGAGTCTGGAGATGGGCACCCCATCCAAACAGGCTGGCGTCTGTGGTCAAGGTGAACCTGATTGGTTCCTTGAAGAGGAACCCTAGCCATTGCCAATGAGGTCCACCACAGAAGGGATGATAGTGTCTGGTGTGGAACCCTCACCTTCCTGGTGGATAAACTCATTCGCCGTTTCTGAAATGGAAGAAGAAACCACTGGAGGTTTCTGGAATGTAGTCTGGCCCACGGAACAATCCCCAAACAAGAGACCATCTTCCCCAACAGTTGAGACAGTTGAACCAGAGGGACTACCTTCTCCCTCCGAATCCGGTGGACGACAGTCCTGATGCTGTTCTAGCGATCCTGAGAGAGGAAGACCTTGCATAGATTTGAGTCTATTATTGCCCCCAGGTGAAGGAGGCGCGTTGAAGGGATTGTGTGACTCTTTTTGAAGTTCACAGAAAACCCGTGATTTTGAAGAGTATTGATTATGATTTCCAGGTCCGACTGAGCCAACTGAAAAGAACTGGATTGGATAAGTATATCATCCAAATAACATTGTATGCACACCGGAATCAACCTCAGATGGGCTGCCAAGACTGCTAAGATCTTTGTAAATACCCGTGGGGCTGAAGAAAGGCCAAACGGGAGAGCCCTGTACTGGAAATGCCGGTGCGTGTAACAAAACCGGAGGAATCTGTGGTGTTTTGGAAGGATAAGGATGTGAAGATAAGCCTCCGTCAGGTCTATAGAGGAAAGGAAATTCCCTTTTCTGATCTGGCTAAAATGGACTTGAGGATCTGCATCTTGAACCTTTTGTAGGTCAAGAAGTAGTTCAGATCCTTTAAGTCCAATATCACCCTCCATCCCCCCGAGGCCTTTGGTACCATGAACAGAATGGAGTAAAATCCTTGTCCTCTCTGTTCCTTGGGCACTGGCTCTATGGCCTTTATCTCTAGCAGGTGGGAGATGGCTGTGGATACTAGACTGGCTTTGACGGGGTTTCTTGAAGTGGGACATTATAGGAAGCATTCTGGAGGATTGGAGAAGAACTCCAGGGCGAGACCGTGTTTTATGGTATCTATCACCCAAGAGTCGATGGTGGTGACCTCCCAAATGTCACTGAACCGAGACAGGCAACCACCTATAGGAGAGCCCTCCCTGGCGTCACTTGTTTCGTCTGAACAGGCGACCCCCCGAACCCCAGAAGGGTCATTTGGACTGGTACTGGCCCTTGACTCCAGGGTTCTGGCGGTCCTGCTGTCGATCCTGCCTAGGGGCAAAGGATCAAGAGCCTCTGGGCCATTCCCAGGACTGCCCGACCAAAAGGGCTGCCTCCAATCCCAGGTACTTACCGTACGGAAGGGCTGCCTACAGAAATCCTGTTGCGGTTTTCTGTCCGACCTCTTAGAGGGATGCGCAAGAACCTTGCACTTGTCTTTTCCCTCTATGAGGTAAGGCTCGAGGATTGAGCCAAACAGATGTGTTCCGCTATAAGTGGCGGTGGATAAATGCCACTTGGATTTCAGATCGGCCCGCCATTGCTTCAACCACAGCAGTCTGCGGGATGAGACAGTGGCCGCAATGGATCTCACGGAATACCCGGCAGAGTGGAGCAACGCATCCGCCATGTACTCAGACGCTGCTACTAACTTGCTCAACATCTGGTGTGCTCACGTCTGGTCAGGAGGGATGAGAGCCTGAAGTTTGCAGAGCCACATGATGGAAGACCTGGCGAAAAAGGGCAATGATGTTGCCGCCTTAATTGCCCATGCTGAGGCCTGGGGAGCTCTGCAGAGAGAGAACTCGAATCTCTTATCCTCCGCTTTCAGGGCCTCTGCCATATCTCCTGGAATTGTGGAGGTAGAAAACAAGGAAGTTAGAGGAGTGTCCTCCAGGAGGGAAGAGAAGGGAGAAGATACATTGAAGAGCTTTTTCTCCGTGCTACTAGGAGAAGGAAGAGTGGCCAATGAAGACCACTGTTTCTCCACCGTATTGCGGAAGAAGCTTGGGCAAGGAATTTGTTTCTCCTCCACTACTTGGCTCTGAGAACAAAGGGTTCGATTCCTGGGCAGTGGAGATAGATGATTTAGGATCCTGTTCAGGAGTAAGGTTGGCTGTGGTACGGGCCTTCATGAGTAAAGACCTAAATAGGGAAGGGTCAAAGAGACCAGAAGTAGGTGCTGGGTCTGACCCCGCCTCCTCGTCCTCTGACATGGGCATGTCAGCCATCTCAAAGTCAATTGACCCCTCCTCACCTAACTGAGAGGATGTCTCAGAGTTGCCAGAACCGGATAACAGTGCATGACCTGTTTGAGGCACAGAGGTCTGTGGAGGAGGTGGCCCATGCGGGGGTTGTTGACCCATGGAGGAGGCCATAAATTGTGCAAATGCATGGTGTATAAAGGCCTGAAATTGATCCAACCACATGTCTTGCTAGTCTGTGGAATGGACGCCCGCAGCTGTGGGAGTATATGTGGCTTCAGGGCCCTGTTGTGTTGTGGAAGAGGAAGAAAGAGGGGGACCAACCTGTCCAGTTTCCCCCTGAGGAGACCATGCCCTAGGGGCATCATGGGAAGGCGTGAATTGAGGCTCAAATGGGGAACGGTCCAGTGGAACAGGGGGAACTGCTTCACTGGACATGAGCCTTTGAGCTCTGGAGAACTCCCTCTCCAGCGCCTGATGTCTCCTCGAGGCCTCTCGCTCAGCTGCCTTGGAGGGCTCTTTGGTGGATGAGGCCTTTGCTTTGGGTTTTTTCTTTCCCCCTGCGTCCAATTCAGATGATCTGCGCTTTTTTTGTGCAGGGGGAACATCAGAGCCCTGCGATGGCTGAGGAGTTGCACTGTCTACCATTGCAGCCTGGATATTCCAGAAGATGTCCAGGAATGGGGGGAAACTAACACGCAGACCTGGTTGTCAGAGAGGGAAATCCCACGCTCTGAAACAACAATGGCAAACAGCCAGACAGTCCACTAGAGCTGCCTGCCTAGGCCTTGCGGCACAGCGCCACAAACTAATTTGGACAGGTGGAATCTAATTGAAATTCCCCCTCATTGAATTGAAATTCAGAGAGAAATAAGAATTTGCTGCTGCTACGTAAGATAAGGCCAATAGGTGAAATACAAAATGGCGGCCGCGCCCCAGCCCTTGTCCCTTCGATAAGAGTGGACAGGACCTTGCCCTTATATGGAAAGAGCGCTGAAGTATGTCCCCCCGTTTTAAGCCTGACACAGCAGACCGAGATAAGGGCTTAAAAAAGGCCCAACTGCCACCTGAGGTGCATGAGGCCTTTTCAAAATGGCGGCCACGCCTGTTAAGGCTCCCAAAATGGTGGCCGCACCAAAATTAATGGCCAACAGAAAGGCAGTCTGGCCTTTCCAGACCTGATAAGGGCCCTGAGGGAGCTCTGCCTGTAGTTAAAGGCTTTTTTTTCCCTTTCACCAAAGTTAGAATGAGCAACAACTTGCGGTTGTGTCGCGCAGCCTCCGCTGCGATCCAGGACGTTGCCTGCTTCAAACAAGGCATCATGGTGAAAACGCGATCCAAATGAGGCCATCCGGCCCACTAGAGCTCCAAGGAAAAACGACAGGAGAATCAATCTCCGTTTTGCGCAGATCAGCTGGAGCGGAGCTGCTGAAGCTCCGATGATCCGGAAATAATTAGAATTTGGAAATATTAAACTGATCAGTTTACTAAACTAATTCCTACAACCTAGTCTAAACAGAGGAGCCAAATCAATTGTGTCCTGCTGAGCTGAGACTAAGTCAAAAACTGGTAAGGTACAGCCCAGAAGGAGGTGTGGCTAAAATTCTGACTTAGTCTTAACTGAGCAGGAAGGCTGAGATAACCCACCGGTGCATTCTACACTCATCATGCTGGAGAACTTAAAACATTTATTTAACTGTGTGGTTTATATCTAATATGCTTTAAATATTCTTTTAATTGACATTTTAATTCTACCTTTGTAAGTCAGGCAGAGCCATTAACACACTGGAAGTATAAAAATGTATTAAACAAATAAATAACTTACACATTTCTGACTGATTGTAAATAACATTTACACATCTCCAACTGTAAATGTTTGTCTATATTTTAGAGACAGTTGTGTGCGTGTGTCTGTGTGTACATACACACAAATATACATACAGATAAACTTTAATTAAGATCATATTTGATGTAATTATTGAGTGCATTTTTATAGAAATGAGAATGGTAAAAACATTACAAGATGAAAAGCACTGATCTCTGTGGAGGAATTTGCACGTGCAGCAAACTGCCATGCATTGCCCCCCACAAACCTCATATAACCTTTTGATACCCTTTGTCCCAAGGAAGCAGCCAAAAGATCACCCCCTTTTGACTTAATATCTTACCTACCTAAATAATAAGTTCCCCCTTATCTCTTCCTGTCTTTATCTCTTCTTGTCTTTATCAGTTCTTTCTCCTTTTCTAATTTACCTGTATTTGTTTTACCTGCTCTCAACAGGTAATGTGTTACTAGAAAATAATTGCTTATATGAAGGAATTTTTCAATTACTTTATGTCAACAACTAAAGGTTAAACTTCTAAATGTAAAATGTCAGCAGTTAATGGTAAAGCCTATGTATGTAAAAACTATATAAAAAACAATAAACTCAGAGTTGGAGAAGCTGTGTGAAGATGTGTCATGCAGCTTCAAACCTCTGCCCAAGACATGCCTGAGTCTTTTTCTTAGCATCGTTACAGATCTCTATATGAGAAACATTCACAGGATATTACATGAAAATAAAAGCAATAAATAAAAGCATTTTCTCAAAACATGTGATTGTATTCAAAATTTATTTTTAAACAAAACAAGACAATCAATCTTAAATAAACATGGTATTCTTAACATGTTGACAGACAATTTGAGATTAAGCATTTTGAACCATTGCTTTGTTCTGTCACAGTGCCCTCTTACAATATTTTAAAGGTTTTTTTTCCCAAATCAACCTAGATTTCTTATACAAGAAATTAAGTTGTATATTAAGGTGAAGCATCAGTTTCCTTTAAGTCATAAAGGTTTCACTAATGCACGCACACACACTCGTACTTCTCTTACATAGTTCTTCATAGGTCTCTCTCACCCACATATCTCACACACACACACACACAAACACACATACACACACACACACACACACACACACACACTGAAGTCTGTCCAGCCTTTTTGGTTTTTGTATTACACTGCACATGATGATCAGCATCAAGCCAAGTCAGCTAAGCTTCACTTTAGCAGTGCAATGGATGGCATCAACCAAACTTCATAAAACAAAGAGAAATATACCAACATCATAAGCAAAATTAAGCTAGGTATCAGTGATAACAACAAACATGATAAAAACACAACTGGAATGGCTCATAACCAGACTAGTTTGCAATATGCAACCTTCCTCAGGAAGCAGCTCTTCCTGATTCACATGTAAAGAATGAAACATGCATTAAAAGCCTTTGTTCAAGGAAAATGATGCCCTTCAAAACAATTTCTGTAATGTCATAAGGCAAACAAAGCTCTGGGGAATGTTTCATAGGATTTGTCTGCACACAAAAATGTGCATGCTTAAACACGCACCCTATTACTTTACACTGTGTGTATACCAGACAATTAAATGCACTGGCTCAGTAAATTGGAAAAACATCCAATTCCATAAATACTCATAATTATTGCTAATATGCTACAAATTTTGCTCTTTATTACAGAAGTGTCACAACCCAGGACTTACAGCTGTCTTACTGGCAATGCATTTTGCAAATGTCCTTTATGGTGATAACATGCCATGCCCAAAGGGGTTTTTTTTGGGGGGGGGGAGAGGGGAAGCAACATAAGTACAAATACAAAAGAAAACAAAAGGCTTAATGCAGTGCCCCTCTCAATTTGCTTTGTGATCAAAGTCACATTTAAACAAGTCCAGTTCACCATGTTAAGAGCAATCCAATAATGGGTGAGAGAACAAACTGAGTAAAAGGGGTGGGGGTGGGGAGAGAGAAACAGCATGCATTTACAAATTGGTTATTACCTATTTTTTTCTCTTAGCAATTACAGCTTGAATACAAAAACCCAATTGAAAGACCAGATTAATAGAAGGAAAAAATTCAAAAGAAGATCCAGTTGATAATTAAAGCTTACAAGTTCAAATCAGTAATAGCAAAATCATCTTGCCTTTTAATATACTGACATCTATTGCAATTCGATACTTAAGGATGACTAGTGTAGACAGAAAGATGCCCACTTAAAAAAAGATAATAAATACCTGCTTCATGGAGTTACATTCTTAAGAAGACAGTAAGAAAATAGTTCATATGTGAAATGTTTCTGAAATGCTTCCCCTCTCCCCATAACTATCAAATGTTCACTTACAGAGAAACAAAAACACCCCTTTAAAAAAGTCAGAATGGGAATGGAGAAGATTAGCTAGGCTAATTACAGCACAGTGATTAAAATGGTTCAAGACAGAACCAGTTAGAGTTGGCCAAAAGATGCCCCCCCATTGAAGCACTAATTCTTCCCGTGTTCCACATCAAACTTCTGGCTCACTGAAGAGACCAAAATAATTTAATCTCTATATACCCAGAGATACACATTTTGCTATTCCTAAGGCCGAGTTACCTTTTCATATTTGCTCTGCAGCAACTGCAAGAGGTAGGCATAGATCATCTAGAAAGCTTCTCTCCTTGTGCCCCACTACTTGTGCTTTCCAAAGCTAACCACTATTGTATTACATTGTTAGCCTTTTAGTGGATGCAGTTCAATGACCAGAAGACCATTTGGGACAAACATATAGCTGTGCTTTGCATACATCCCATAGATTTTCAGTGGACCTATGCAGAATTTATTCCCAGTAGATTATGTCCTTTGATTAATAGAGAGTAGCTTTTGCTATACTGAAAGATGCTGTTTGTAGAATTTGCTGCAGAACATTCCTAAGAAAAATGAATCCTGGAACCAATCCTCTTGATTTGATTTTGTACATAAAAACAAGGTACCATTTGGCCAAGACTACAGATGTATCTTTTTTTTTTCACAGATGCAAGTGCCATGCAAAATAAATTAGGGAACAGATATGAAAACATACAGGTAATAAAACTATTGAAGGTAGATCTTTTAAAAGCATTTATAGAAACATAATTTGTAATACTTTCTCTTTTTTTCTTTTCTTGAAATACACAGTCACAAAGCTGTGGCTATACATCGAGGATCTCCTCTGCAGTGCCTCCACAGCGTAATCTGTAGCGTCCTGTCCTCCAGCTAATAGTAGGATCCCACAAAGCGGAGAGGAAAATGTATATCGTCATGGATTCTCTGATGAACCATGCTACTGCATAGTCAAGTTTTGAAAAACACAGAGTACCACCCTGGGGGATTATATGAACAGAAGTTCACAATTAGTAACAATTTCACCAACTAAATTAAATATTTACTTACTAAGCTTAAATTAAAAAAGATTACCATAAGATGCAGAAAAAAGTAAGTAGCTTAGGAATTACTTTTTAATTATTATTTCTAGTACTCCAAGTGAATCCGTAGCTCATATTTTTAAGAAACAACTATTCTAAACCCAGTTAAATAGAAACTAAAGGCTCTATGGGACCTTTAATAAAAGTATGAATAAAAACACTTTTAATTTTATATAGATAAATTAGTATCCTGAAAACATGGCATAGATCATAGTGCTTCACAAGAACGGCTCTAGATTTGTGGTACAAAGAGGCCAAATACAGGTAGTCACAATTGGGACCAGAATTTCCATCGCTAACAAGGCAGTTGTTAACGGAGTCGTGCCTGACTTTACCTGTTTGCCATGTTGTTAAACAAATCACTGCAGTTGTTAGTGAATCATGCAGTTGTTAAGTGATGAGGGTGAAGGCTCATTCTCTGAGCTTGTGGGTTGGTTTCTGGACATTTCGTTACCAGGCTAGATAACATCTTCAGCAACATTTAAGGGATGTCTGTGTCAGTGCTCTCTGCTGTGTCAGTTGTTAAGTGAATCTGGCTTCCTCTATTGACTTTGCTTCTCAGAAACCGGCTCGAATGATTGCAAATGATGATTGCCACATGTCTGAATGTTGATGTGACTGTGGGGATGTTGTGACTGTTAAGTGTGAGAACCAGTTTTAAGTCACTTTTTTCAGTACCACTGTAACTTTGAATAGTCACTAAACCAGGGGTCCTCAAACTTGGCCACTTTAAGACTTGTGGACTTCAACTCCCAGAATTCCCCAAGCCAGCAATTCTGGGAGTTGAAGTCCACAAGTCTTAAAGTGGCCAAGTTTGAGGACCCCTGCAACGAAACAAATGGTTCCAATTCAACGGCTACCTGTCACTGCAGCCAAAAAGTACACTGCTTCCTCAAGGTCTTCTGGGTACACATATGGATCACCAGAAGACAATTCTACTATGCCAGCTTCACCTTACAGACTCAGAGGGACATGCTGAAGGAACTACATAGCCCTGTTTCTACAGTGTTATCAGTACATGCATAATTAATCATCGTGGCATTGTTTATTTAAATTCCCCACCCAGATATCAGACACCTAACCCCCACTGTCACTTTTTATGACATTCCTTCTCTGTTTCAGAGATTTTTAACTCTCCACATTTTGGGGGTGGGGGAAAAAAACAGACAACATAAGAAAGAAAAGGAATTAAGCAAAAACCTAGGTGTCTTCAATATTTGTGCAAATAAAACGTTCATGCAAAAAAGCATGGTAATTAATTTGCAAAAGAATTTCTATTATATCTGAGTCGCCATTCAGTACAACCTACCTGGACAGCCCTGAGTTGAATGTAGTCAAATATAAACCATGCCAAACAATGACACATAAAAAACACCATTATGTCCCATCTGAACATATGATGAACTGCCCATCCAATAATCAAACTCGCAACAAAGCATTCTGAGATTGGCTCACATATTATTGTGGCTGGAAGCATGTTAATCCGTAGTTTGGCCCACCTATGTTTAAGAAATTCAAAAATATATTTAAACAGGGGAGTACTTGTTCTTACAACAACAATATCTATTTCTGCTTTCAGAAATTGATAAATGAAAGTTAATCAGTTTTCAGTTCATTAGTTTTCATGAGGAGCAGAGAAGTTATTTAAAGCTTACAGGCTTTTTGAGATAAATCACTAGCTATGTTTTTATTGAGTAAATCAGATATGTGATAACCTTAAATATCTAAAATGCTTTCAAACAAACCTTCTTTCATAATTAGACTTTCAAAGCCACTGACCCAGTCTCTTTCCCAAAACTAACAGAATGAGCCACATATAGGGCATCTCCAGTTAAAGGTAGTATACACAAAACTACTAGCTGTTATATTTACTGTATTATCTTTAATACTGGTGCAAGGTTTTAAAAGACTTCTGCTAATCTGGGGAAATCTGGTATAAAATGAATTTTTTAAAGCTGGTATTCTTTACTTATTGAGCATCAAATATAAGACAGCAATTTTATTCATTCTTACTCAGGAGTGAACACTACAGAATACTATGGATCTCAGTGCTGCACTACAAGAATTGGAATTAGAGTAACACTGGATTAAAAAGCAAGTGAGGTTAGAATCCCTTCAAGGGTAACATTTTCAGGCTGACAACTAATTAACTCATTTTACTTTATGAATTACATTGTACTAACAGCCGGACTTTCACCAGGTGCCAGCATTTTTTTCTTAAATAAAATATACTAGCTGAAAATAGGTAGATGTAGATCTAATAAATGTTACCTCAGTAGACTTGGATTTGAGGAAGAGAGGACTATAATAAAGTGACAAATCTCTAAAGAATGACTTACCTGCTGAAAATCTAACCCAAATCCTAACCCTACACCCTTCACATTTAATACTTCAGATCCAGCTCTGAGCAGTTTGCAACCACTCTGCAATATCATCTACCGTATTAGAACCAACATAAACCAGAAGTGAATCTGAAGTTAATTGTGATTTCTACCACAACAAACACATAAATAGATTTCAGAATTACTATCAAGGACAATCTGCTGAAACCAGACTTCTCCAGGACAAATACCACATCCAGGTATTAGGCTCTGACTTGCACGTGATTGCTTTTTAAATGTTCAAAAACTAAAATTCACATGTCGTAAGAACCAACTTAGAACAGAGGAGTCATTGCTTTGATGTAATTGTGTCCCCTTTCATTTACGAGTTCACATAATACCAACAAAATTCAACATAACTATGTATTTAGCTTACAATGTAGAAAGTAATTGGTTTTGTATTCTGAGTGGCCATTTTGTATCTTGTTTCATTCCCAGCATAATTTTGTGTCTGCCTTTACTTAGTGAATCTCAAGATTTTAGTTAAAAAAAAATAAAAGAATAGATATCCTTCATGCCTAAACTCTTTCTACATTTCTCTACATGAAACAAAGATGATTTACCTAAATTAGTTATGACTGGCATGCAGCTGGGCATTGTATTAGTAGTGCATATAAAGACCAGTTTCATCTGACATGACTTGAAAGCCAAACTCCTGAGTCTAGTTATTAATTACAAAATCAAACAAATCAGAAAATGAGATATTTATTAATATATGGCTGCCACAAATTTAATCACAAAATATGAAAAAAAATCAGAATAAGCTGTCAAAAATCCACACTATTGATTGAATAGAAAAACAAGAATAAATAGAACTATATATTTCACTAGGTTTGATTGAAGGGATCAATAAATGAGATAATAAAAAGTTGGGTATTTTTTTACCTTATCATTCTGGACTGAAACTGTGAAATTGAATAAGAGCCAGAGTTTTGCATTGCAACTTGCGTAGCCATTTGAAATTTCCAACCTCTGAAAGAAGGAATATAACCAAGATAAATAATCTCATGCTGAGGGATATTGGTTAGCCATTTTTTCTTTAAACATTGGAAAGGTAAACACTAATTGAGTTTGCTTTTTAAATACTTCGTAACTCCTGTCACAGAGCTCTAGATTTGACCCTAAAAGCCATGTTATACAAATTAACTAGAACGATTGTGCGTGAAGCCCTACCTTACATTTCTAGTGCTCTCACACAAACTGGGTAGGGCAGCTCTAACTAAAAAAAATCTATAGGCACAATTTAAATATTCCTTAAGCCAGGGATGTCAAACTCACAACGTCACGTGACGTGTCGCGACATATCGTGATTTTTTTTCCATTGCCGGCAATGGGGTGGGCGCAGTTTCGGCATGACGCATCCGGCCTGTGGGCCGGCAGTTTGACACCCCTGCCTTAAGCACATATAACTGAAATACCATGTCAAGAAAAAGTTTTCTGTTTAACATGCAACTTTTCTAAATTTCGTATAGTTTATATGGAGAGGCAAGTAAGTCGCATCTTAAAAGTTTGAAGTGACAGTTCCTCTTGAGCTGCATAGTGTAATTCTATAACCATATAGCTTGGCCCTTAATTGCATTTGTATATGTTATGACTGAAATTTCCATTTTTCTCTTACCTTGTGATTAACTCCAGATCACTCACTTTTAGAATACAAATATGATCAATTCAGAGTGCTGTCTGTCACCTTTAAAGCACTATGTGGCAGGACCATCTATATACAATTCTGCTCATCCCACTTCATCTAGCAGGATAAGTATGTTCCTGGGGCTTCAATATTATTCATTGTTTGATATTTTGAATGGTTTCTATTGTATTGTGTTTTTATTTGCTTTCCAGAGTTTCTTCTGATAGCTGAGTGGCCATATAAATTTGTTTAATAAATAAAATAAACAAATATAATCAAAATATATAGACACGGCATGATAAAAGCACAATACCATAATTGCTTATTTTTTTTAATCATCCTGTTAACTGGAAAAACCTGAATAAAGTTTCAGATTTTTTTTGAAAGATAAATGAGACAAATTCCTCTGATGTAGGAGAGCTTTAGCTAGGTGCTGTAAATAATTATGTGAAAATAATATAACTCTGTACAGAAAATAAATTATGATAGCTTGGCCTTAGCATAAAAAAAAGGAACTTCCTATTTGTAACTTCATTTTGATGGGAAAAAAATTCTGAAGATGACAGAAGATGAACCAGTTTAAGTGTGTTCCAGAACTCTATTATACAAACAAGTAAAAACATGGCAAATTATGATAAGCATTACAGGTGAACTTTTCCTGAGAACATTATCATCATACCTGTCAGCTATTGCTTTAGCCATAAAGTAATCTTCAGCAATATACTGTGCAAAAGCTATAAGTCCTCCAGCTTGGTCCAAAACATCTTTTCTCATCAAGCAAGACATCCCTGTCACACATTTAAAGGCAGTCATATGGGCAGAAATGTATGTCCTTGGATGGGAAGTACCAAAATAGACCTTTAAAAAAAAAGTATGCCAAAGTCATGGTCCTGTAGTGTCCCTTATTATTACATTTAACACTTGCCATAGATTTTTAAATATCTGCCTGCACAAATATACCAGAGGTAACACAGTCTTGTGAAAATATGCAATAAATGTTTCAGTTTCCTTGGATTTTTCCAGCCATTTGTAATATCTTGCTCATCTTGTATAGAAAAGAACTTTGTCATTATGCAGTCATCCTTATTATTTAATGAAAATTGTAATCTCCAAATGAAGATTGCTGTTGTTTCTGTATTGATCTGAATGTAGATTATCTTAAAACTGAAGTTCTTAAGAGTACTTTGTCACTACTTCTGTTAGTGAACATATATCAATGGATAAATATTCATCTACCTACGAAATGAGCCCAGAACATAAAGCAGTTCTATGAATTTATCTATACTGCCACTTTTCAGTTTAAGTACAATAGAATTATGGGGTATAGCAATAAAAAGGGGGAAAATGGGAGAAGGAATACAGGGATGCAACAAATATTTTGCTCCAATACTATTTTTAATCCAAAAACAATAAACTATTTTTTGTATTATATATGATGTTTCTACTTGAATTAGCAACAAAACAAATGTAGTGGCAGTAAGCACTATTCAATTCAGCATTAAGGCGTAAAGTTAACAAAGCAGAAAAGACTGAAATTTCAAATCAAGAATGCAATATCTGCTAGGGAACTAACTACACTTGATTCCTTTTAATGTCAACATGCCATTGTATATAAATTAAGGCTGCTATATTTGCCACGTGGGAAACTATGAATTCATGCAATTCTTTATAAATATGTCAGTTCATCCAAATTTAAAAAATTGCTACCTCTGCAGTACTAGCAATGTATTAAAATTCAAGAGCTCCAAAGAAGTTATTAAATGCTGCAAGCAATGGCCTCCCACTAAAATATAGACTATAGAGAGAATGAATCATCACTAGAAGAAGGAATGCAAATAAGCCTTTTCATTCAAAGCTATTAGAAAGTTCTACATGTAAAATGCTACGTGTAAAAGTAATAAACATTTTGCATAATAAACTGTCAGCAAAGTACTGACAGTTAAATACCACTATTCACAAATATCAGACTATCGAGAATAATATTTTGGAGTTAATATATGAAGGAAGACATGGAACCACTTTTACTACTGTAGTGAATATTTTTTGTGGTAAAATGTTTACATTTACTGATTCTTTTTTCAGCTTTAAACTATTACAATGTACAAAAAATTAAGCCTACGAAACTGAGCAAGCATAAATGAAAACTTACCTGTTCTAGAGTGGCAGCAAAGCCCTGTCTATCTGCTACATAAGGCAGGCCATGAACCAAACCAACTTTTTCAGTCATTTGATTGGCCATATCTGTTAGTGTATCTGGGTTAACTGAAAAATAAGAACTGTGTTTAATGTTTTAAAAAGTTACTCTCAGATAGTTAGGTTACTACCGGTACCTTACAGTATAAAATCCTATTATCTAACTAAAAAAAATCTCCCCATGAGATTTCCTAGTTCTGGCTGCTTTGCTGAACATTACAAAAGTGAGGGAGATTAATTTTTTGTTGTGTAGCCCTAATCTGACTTGATAACTCAGTAATTATAGGAGTGATCAGAGTCTAGAGAATAAATACCATCAACCTGAGATAGTTGTTATCCTGCAAATAGCAAATACAAGCACTGAAAGGGAAAAAAAAAAAAACCAGTATTGCAGGAGTCCCCAGTGACTTGCCTGCAAGATATCTTATTTGGAATCTGAAATCTTATTTGGAATCCTGTACCATCTAGAAATGTAAATGGAAAGCTGGCATATAATACAGTATCGTATCATAGTATAATATAATATACCTTTATTTTTGGATCACTCAAATAGGTGTACGTAATGCTTCTGCCTCCTATTTTCCTCAAAACAACCACCTTGTGAGATGGACTTGGATGATATAGAACATGATTGTCCCAAGTACACCTAGCTGTTTTTCATGCCTAGGGTATAATTAGAACCTGCAGTCTCCTAGTTTCTAATCTAGCGCTTTAACCTCTACATCAAACTAGCTCTACTTCATTTTTATTATTTAAGAATGGCTTTCTTAGAAATAAAGATGAAGCTACACAGGTAGTTATTGTACAATGACTTGCCTTGAAACATGCCAACCCTTCTAGGATGGATGGATGAGATAGATAGATAGATAGATAGATAGATAGATAGATAGATAGATAGATAGATAGATAGATAGATAGATAGATAGATAGATAAGACAGGCAGGCAGGCAGACAGACAGACAGACAGATATTGTAGAGATCAATTGGGAGACTACACAGGATAGCCAGAAACAACAGTTTGTCTCCTTAGTTTTCCTAATGAATACAACAGATATTTTTGAACAGTAATTTCCATCAGTGATTTTGAGAGTAAGCATCCTCCCCCCAAAGGTTGCCTACTGGGGAATGGCTTAAAAGCTCCAAAAATTCAAATAACAATCTGACAGTATTTGCCTCCATATGTTTCATGTTGCCTGTGATTCTTATACCTTCTGCCTATGAGAATTACTATAACTCCACTTCCACAAAATTTGTAATGTCTTTTTGGCAGAATGTAACTTTATTAAATGAATGATACCATCAACATTTTAATATTATGTTACTTATTTCAATAGCTTGCAATCAGGAGCCTTTCCAAAAGAACATTCTGTGGCATTGAAAGAAATCACTTACCTCTAATGCCACTATCACAGATCCATATAAGATCATATTTGGCAACTTCATATGCTGGCATCAAATTGTTGATCTTTGGATTTATTCCAACTTTTTTACCACCTTAAAAATAACATTTAAATTGTTAGTCATTACCAAGAAATAAATTATGTGCAAACTCTATATCTCTGAATTTATTCATCCATCCATCTATATACCATACAGAGTTGATTGAAAAAGTTAAAATACCCCTGTTCAAATTGTATATTTCAATGTATCTACAAGTTAACAGAACCTGACACGGCCTCTACGATGGTCTAAAGTTAAACATGTACCCTTCTGCAGATTTGACTGTATATTTTGTATTTATGTGCAATTGTTTATAGGTTCAAAATATGAAAATAGTGAATATGGTAGAAGTTTGGACATCTTTTCAGGTAGTATTTTGTAACATCTCATTTTGCAGAAATAACAGCTTCCAAATGTTTACAGTAGTTAGCTAAAAGACTTTCTTTTGTTGCTTTTAGATTTTTTTTTTTTAATCTTCTAGCTCAGAAATTTTCTTAAGTCTCCTAGCATGCATTACATGCTTAAGATCTCTTCATAGATTTTAAATAATATTCAAAACTGGAGGCTTAAATTTTCCTGTTAAGTACATCATGGAGATATGTTTTAGACTGTTATTTTCTGAAATATTGCACTTTTTTCAGCTTCCGCTTCTTCACTGACTGTGGGATACCAGCTCCTAAGATTGCTTAATATTTATTCAAACCCACTCTTCCTTCTATCTACATAATATTTCCTGTGACAATAGCTATCATATAACCACAAAATAACACCCATGCTTAACACTTGGCAAGGTTTTTCTGTTCTTCAAATGCTTTATTCTTTTTTTCCTTGTCTGGTTATCACTGAACTATTCAAGTTTTGTTTCATCAGTCTAAAGCACTTTGTTCCAAAACATTTCAAGTTAATCACAGTTTTCTTTTGCATACTTTGAACTGTGATTTTTATAATGAGATCAGAGAAGAGGTTTCACCTGCCAAGTCTCTCATGCAGATCACTGCAATCCTATATACTGTGAAGGTGTGGAAACTCCAATGTCAGCTAAACTTGTCAGCAGATCATCTGCAGTGATCTGTGGGTTCTGTTTTGCAGACCTATCTGGTTTTCATTTCTAGCATCAATGTTTCTTAGTTTTCAAGACTTTGGTTTTACCTCAATAGTTCCATGTAACTTACATTCCTTAACTTTTCTCATAACTGAAAATTCTAGACCTTTTGTAGTCTTAGCCTGCTTTGTATGAGTGAATTACGTTTATTTTCATATGCTCAGAAAGCTGCTTAAAGGAGGTCTATGATTGTTGAAAGCAGAAAGAAAAATCACAACTTGAGAAGTTAGAACAGAGTATTTAATCTATATATTTGTTTTAATCTACTTAACTGTACACCTAATGAGTGGATCATCTTTTGAGACTATATTAACAACTTTACAATAAAAACAAAATCGCACTGTCAACTGAAAATGATGTTCAACTATTTTATCTGTTATAGTCATTGTCAACTAGACATATTAAGTATACATTCAGATTTAAAAACCCAACTGTGTTTAACTTTACACCATGTAGAGGTAGTGTTAAATTCTGTTCCTTTAGTATTTATTGAAAAATGCAGCTTGACCAGTTATGTTTTATCCGCAACTACTCATACACACACCCTATGTTATAAATGAAACTGAGGTAAATATTTGTGCCTGTAGTCTTAGGCTCTTCACTCAGCAACTTTATCCAGAATTCTTGACCGTAATCTGAAAAACGATGTTCTGCTATAAATGTATAATATGTATAAGCTACTGATTTAACAGGAGTAAGCAAAGGGGCGTTGACTTACCTGAACGCCTTTTCTCAGCACGGAGATGGATAATCCACGCAGTGGGTTGAGACTGTATTCCTGGCCAATCAGATCAGTCAGCCAAAGTTGCCACGCCCCGTCTTGGACCATGATCCTTAGTCTTGACTCGAGCGCAGCCATTGACTGACAGTAAGACGTTTTGGCTCCACTAAATATACCCTATTATTCTAGTCTATAAGGGTGGGTGTGGATTATCCATCTCCGTGCTGAGAAAAGGCGTTCAGGTAAGTCAACGCCCCTTCTCCAGCACTGGAGATGGATAATCCACGCAGTGGGACATACCAAAGCCTATTGTCCCTTGGGTTGGGGAATAGACTGGTCCCGTGTGCAACTTTGGTCTAGCACCTGCTGGAGAACCCTCCTACCGAAGGAGGCCTCTGCAGAGGAGTACCTGTCGATTTTGTAATGACGAATGAATGGAGAGGGCGAGGCCCAAGTGGCTGCCCTGCATACCTCTTCAATAGAAGCCTGCATGGCCCATGCTGCTGAGGTGGCAGCACTCCTTGTGGAATGGGCCGTGATATGCTTGGGGACTTGCAAGGACTCCGCCTGGTATGCCCCCGTGATGCATGCCCTAATCCACCTACCGATGGTAGAGGACGAGACCTTCAGGCCCCTAGTAGCGGGGTGGAAGGATATGAAAAGCGCTTCCGAGCGTCGGAATTCCGCTGTGCGTGAAATGTAATGTCTTAGTGCCCTTCGTACGTCCAAGGTGTGCCATTGTTGCTCCAGGGGATGAGCTGGGTTTGGACAGAAGTCTGGTAGGACTATTTCCTGTGATCTGTGAAAAAGGGAGTTGACCTTTGGAATGAATGAAGGGTCTATTCTTAGGACTACCTTGTCCCTGTGAAAATGGCACAGGTCCTTCCTCATTGAGAGAGAAGCTAACTCGGATATCCGCCGAGCTGACGTGATGGCTACCAAGAATGCTACCTTATGGGTCAGATAGCGAATGTCACATGTTTTGAGTGGTTCGAAGGGCGCTCTGGTAAGAGCTTGTAGTACTCGTGGTAGTTCCCATGATGGATACCTGTGCACGGTTGGCGGTCTGATGTTCGCAGCCCCCTTGAGGAAGGATCGTATTAAGGGATGCTTGCCCAAGGATTCACCGGGGCTGGCAGAAAGTATAGTTGAGAGGGCGGCGATTTGCCTGCGCAGTGTGTTTGGCGAGAGGTCCCTCTCTAGGCCATCTAGTAAAAATTCTAGGATCTTGGGAATTGTGATCCCTTCGAGTAACAATTCCTGTTTAGAGCACCATGATTGGAAGCTTCTCCACGTGGCCTCGTAGATACGGTTCGTGGAGGGGCGCCTTGATGCCTGTATGACCCTAATTACACCCTGTGAGCAAGCCCCCTTGGCTAAAATTGACCGTTCAAGAGCCAGACGGCTAGTTGTAGCCATTGTGGCTCTGGGTGGGAGATCTCCCCCTGCTTGAGGGAGATCCTCTCCGGAGGAATCCGCCATGGATTCGTGCGGGAGAGACTCCTCAAGTCTGCGAACCAAGGTCTCCTTGGCCAATAAGGGGCCACAAGGATTACCTCGGCCCTTTCCCGCAGAATCTTGCGTACTACCGCCGGAAGGAGAGGTAAGGGTGGAAACGCGTATAGGAGCCCCCTTGGCCATGGGCTCCGTAACGCGTCCGTCTGCTCTGCTCCCTTGGATGGGAATCGGGAGAAGAAGCGAGTTAGGTGGGCATTGGAAGGAGAGGCAAAAAGGTCCACCTGGGGAAGCCCGAAGCGGTGACAAACCTCCCTGAAGATCCTCGGGTGTAGTTGCCACTCCGAGTAATCTATTGTTGATCTGCTCAACAGATCTGCTTGGATGTTTGCCTCCCCCGATATGTGGTCGGCCTTTATGGAGGCCAGATTTTGTTCCGCCCAGGCCCCCAGTAGGAGGGCCTCGGCCGAGAGCGAGTGAGAGTGTGTGCCTCCCTGACGGTTTATGTGGGCCTTGGCTGTCACGTTGTCCGTCAGGACCAGTACGTGCCTGCCTTTTATGCTGCTGTGAAAATGCCTTAACGCTAGGTGAATAGCCCGCAGCTCGAGCCAGTTTATGTTGTGTCGGAGATCCACCGCTGACCAGCGGCCCTGTGTCCACTTGGTCCCCAAGTGGCCTCCCCAGCCGAATAAGCTCGCATCTGTTGTGACTACTACTCTGTCTGGTTCCCTGAAGGGGGACCCCCTGAGGAGAGCTGGAGATAGCCACCACCTGAGGGAGTGTCGTACTCTCAGAGGTATGCCTACCCTCTTCCGGGATGCACTGATTTGTTGTCTCTGAAACGGGAGCATGAACCACTGCAGTTCTCTTGAGTGCAGCCTTGCCCAAGGAACTATTGCTATGGTCGATATCATCTTCCCTAGCAGCTGGGAGAGGCAGACCAGCGTCACTGACTGACCGCGGCTTACCTGTTTTACGGCTTTCTTTATGCTGCTGAGGCGTTCCTGTGATAGGTACACCTTGCATTCCTTTGTGTCTATGACCGCTCCCAGGTGGAGTATTCTCGTAGTTGGGGTTAGATGGCTCTTTGGAAAGTTCACCGAGAAGCCGTGGTCCTGCAGCATTTTTATCACTAACTTTAGGTCCGCCCGAGACTGCTGGGCGGACGATGACTGGATTAGAATATCGTCCAGGTAGCACTGGACTCTGACTGGTACGTTTCTTAGGTGTGCTGCCAGAACCGCCAGAATCTTGGTGAACACCCTGGGCGCTGATGACAGGCCGAATGGAAGTGCCCTGTATTGAAAATGGTGCCCCCTGTAGGCAAACCGTAGAAAGCGGCGGTGAGCCAGAGAGATAGGGATGTGCAAGTATGCCTCCGTGAGGTCGATCGATGCCAGAAAATCCCCTTTCCTTACGCTTCCAAGGATGGAGCGTAGTGTCTGCATTTTGAATTTGCGGTATTTTATGTAGAAATTTAGCCTTTTCAAATCCAAAACGGCTCTCCAACCCCCCGAGGGTTTTGGGACCACGAAGAGGATAGAATAAAACCCCTGGTCTCTCTGGTTCATAGGCACCGGCTCTACGGCCCGTATGTTTAGAAGGTGCTGAACGGCCTCGTTCATGAGCCTTCTCTTTGTTGGGTTTGTGGGACAGGGGCACGGGCGGAAGCGGTTCGGGGGCTTTGAGAGAAATTCTAGAGATAGACCATGACGTATGGTGTTCCTGACCCATACGTCCGTGGTGGTCTCTTCCCACTGGGGAGCAAACCCTGCTAGTCTGCCCCCTATGGGAAGGTCTGGGCGGGAGTCATCTGGTACGGCGGAAGGGGCGGTTGTTCCCCCGAAAGGGCCGTCTTCCCTGTGTTTGCCTATGTCTTGTGTTCTGTCTGTCCCCCTGTCTTTCCCTATCCTGTCTAGCTTGGAAGGGTTGGGAATTTTGAAAGTAGTTGACCCTGGCTTCCGTACGAAAGGATTGTTTCCTTCCCCAGGAGCCGGGTCTCTTGTCCTGCCTTTTAAGCATGTGTTTAAGGACCTTGCGCTTGTCCTTGTTCTCTGTCAGGTATGGCGTTAGTGCCTCACCAAACAGCTTTGCCCCTTGGTACGGAGCCGAAGCCAATTTCCACTTGGATTTGGTATCCGCCTGCCAGTTCTTTAGCCAGAGGATGCGCCTGCTCGTGTTGTTTGCCGCCATTGCCTTGGCTGAAAACTTGGTCGCTAAAAATGTTGCGTCCGACGCATATTCCGTGGCCGCTACCATTTTGCTGAGTTCCTGGTGAGTGCGTATATCTTCCATGGGAACCCGGCCCTGTAACTCACGGAGCCAACAAAGTGTGGCTCTGGTGAAAAAGGACGCGGAGGTAGACGCCCTGGTAGCCCAAGCTATTGCCTGGTGCGTTCTCCTGTAGTTGGACTCACTCTTTCGGTCCTCGGCTTTAAGAGCCTCAGCAAAATCTCCTGATATGGCCGTGTCCGATATCAGGGGACCTATGGGTTCGTCCACCACCGGCACCTCCAATGTTCCCTCTAGCTCCCTTGCTACGTTAAATAGCTTCCTCTCCGCATTGCTAGGAAGCGGTAGGGAGGTTGGCGCTGCCCACTGTTTCCTTATTGTGTTTAGGAACATGGTCGGGCATGGTATGCGGTGTTGAGTGGTTACCTTTTCGGCGAACGTCGGCTCAGCCTCCGTGTCAACTGTGACAGGCTCCGCTGGTGTCCCATGCCCCAGATGGGCTGTGGCCTCAGCCTTGCGCAGAATAGTAACAAAAAGAGAAGGGTTAAACAGGCCGCTGAAGGACGGCCCTTGAGGTGAGGTGTCCTCCTCCTCCTCAGACATTTGAATCCCTTGTGACGTACCTGGCTGGTCCAGGTAAGCTTCCTCAGAGACCGACGAGTCTGAGACGGAGGAGAGGTCCTGATGGTCCTCCGTTTCCTCCCGATGCCTCGTTCTAAGTCCTAGAGGCTTGGCTTTTGAAGTTTGAGCCCTGGCCTCAAATGCACGGTCCACTGCCTGTGCTATTAGGGTAGCTAGCAGATCCCCCGTCAATGCAGGAGGAGTGACCATTGCCTGCGACCCTGCAGGTGCTGTGGTTAGCATGGTCCTCGGGGTTTCCTGTAACCTCCGTGGGGAGGGGGATCGGGAGAGCGATGAGAATTCGCCTATCCCACCCTCTGTTTGGGACTGTGATGAGCTCCCTAATGACCAAATGGCCCGTGGGGATGAAGGGAGACCCAGCGGTAGATCAGGACCTATTCCCCCATTCTGCCTATTTTCAATTCTGGCCCTTTTCTGGGCTCTGTCGAACTCTTTTTCTAGGGCTTGGTGTCTTCTGATTGCCTGTTTGTCAGCCTTCTTTGATGACTTCCTTGCAGCCTTTCTAGGGGCTGCAGAGGATTCCGAATCCTCTGAAGCAGGTGCTCCAGAGGATGAAGGTGGGGCTCCAGTGGAGGGAATGATTGCTTCCTCCATTCTCCACTAACGCTGGGCCGCGATAGGGGGGACCCAGGTAGTAGGAGAGCTCCAACTTTGAGTAAGGACAGGCGCACTACTGGGGGCGTCTGGAACTCAGGAGCAGACTCTGCAAAATTGTCAGAGTTAGTCACTGTGCACGGATAAGAACAGGCACGCTAATGGGAATGCCTGGAACCCGGCTTGACTATGGTGGGTAAGGACAGGCATGCGACTGGGGATGCCTGGAACCCACCACTAAATCCAGAGGCGTACGGGCCACTAATGGGGGACCCGAAGTCTGGAAGGAGTCAAAGGCAACTAAACACAGTTAGTTATGAAAGGTTCTTATTTACTTTAGGTAGAAGACACCAAGTCCTGGAACCAGTAGCTATGTGTCTGATTTGAATGTCTCTGAATGAATAATAGATGCTTTAGTACCCCAGTACTGCTTGCCTATTAATTCACTCCAGCGGCTGAACCTAGCTTTCTTAAGGAACTTTAACTCCCCTGTTTGGACAAAAAATATGGCCGCCGCTGCCAGGAGACTACTGCGCATGTGTTAACAAGGCTGCCTATGCCACGTGCGGTTGTAACAAAGAGCTGCGCGTGCTTCCAGCTGTGCAGACAATGGCGCCTCATTTAAAAAATCCTGAGCAGCCTGGAGTGAAAAGACTGCTCCTTCGCACGCCAGCTGTTTCCCTTAATCAATCTCCCTCCCAGCATGCGTCCCCTTTGTCCTCCGCTTCCCTCGCTAACTGCTTGCCTTTCTGTCTTTTTTTTTTGTTTGTTTTAAACGCGAGGGGTTGCCCGAGCCTCCCCGTTTGTTTAAGGCGGCTGCCGGCTGCTGGAAGGTGGCTGGGGTTGGTTAGGGAGGGGAGTTAGGGATTTCCCCCTTTTAAGTGGGGGTGGTTTCCCCTGTAGGAATCTGACTTCCTGAGTTTTACAATTTAGCAAGGAAATTTTTGAGTGATCAATTAAATTGAATTAAATTATCTCTAACTAACTTTTAAACTAAGCAATTTCAGCTACTAGAAAAAATCCCCCCTAATGGAAAGGAACTATACCTGCCCAGGAGCCAAAAGTTGTAGGTGTCTCTGTATGGCCAGATCAGTCAAGACTAAGGATCATGGTCCAAGACGGGGCGTGGCAACTTTGGCTGACTGATCTGATTGGCCAGGAATACAGTCTCAACCCACTGCGTGGATTATCCATCTCCAGTGCTGGAGAATGCACTGTTCAATAATTATTATTTGGTTCCTTCTGCAAAGATCAGCAAAACAAACCAAGAAACCTTCACATAGATTTTACTTAGAGGCATATCCAAACTGTTCTTTCTTGGCTTGTTTAGTAATTTTAATCCTACTACTTTCTCTGAGTTCAAACTACCACACAGAGCTGTTGCTGTGAAAATATATTCATTAGCATATAATAATAGAACTACTTTTCATTTGTCTAGTCAGTCCTGTTGTGAGAAGAAGCCAAGCAGGAAAAATGTATAGTAATAACATGCCACCAGCACATTAGTTCATTTTGAGTAAATATTAAGTCTGTTAAGGACAAATGAAAAAGACAGGTTTTTTTACTACTGAACATAATGCAAACGTAGCTTGGATGGAGAATCTAAGAATCATACTTGAACTCCTAGATGCTTTTATAATATACATACATTACAGAAATTTAAAAAACACATGTTACCTACTTATATTTCCATGAATGACAGTAGACATTCATGTAATCAATCATCGCACAGAGGAGATAAAAGCTATTTTTTATTAAAATACAAAAACAAGTTTCTGTCAAAGTGGAAAAAATATTAACTTATTATTCCAGATTTCTCTCTCTACTTCAATTGGTTTCTGTATCAACTTCCCCAAGCAATTATTAAAAAGGAATTTTATAACTTTTCTTCTTACCTATAAATAATCTTGCATCAACATTGGGGTATTTTCCAAGCAGCTTTTTACACACATCAATGGCAGGATCATCATGATCTTGCACACAAAGAAGCACTTCATACTGGGAGCAAACAGAAACAATGCAAGATGTTATATTTATTAGCAAATGAATTTATTAACAGTTCTTGCCAATTTTGGACCACTTACAATATACTAGCAGATAATATAATGGCAAAACTCTAAAAATCCCCAAAGTTTAAAAAGATATTTTGAGCCTCTCCTGAACTTTAATAAGGAAAGGGCATGTCTCATTTCCAATAGATGTTTATTCTATAAATTAGGGCTCACAACAGAAAAAGGAGCATAGTACATATTACAGCAAAGCCTGAAAAAAGCACTCCATGTGTTATTTGAGATCATAGGATGGACTGTACAGGAGGAACACTTCTGTAAATAGCTTCAACCAAAGTCTTGTAAGGCTTTGGAAGCACATTTTTTCAGCACTAGGTATATTGGAAACAATTAAATAAAGACACCTGGATTTTCACAATTATATTTTTATATCTACCTAACATTTAAACATCACATCTTTGCTTTAGGAAACTTTTAAAAAGAGCATTTTAATAAGTACAAATGGAATTTCAAAGGTAGTTTAAATTGCTATCAATTTATATATCTATAACATGTCCTGTAATGTCTTGGTTTAGAATTAATTTGGTTATATTGCTGAAGAAATTTAAGCGATAAACTTTCTGTAAGTATTTAAAGTATTTAATGCTGAATATGTATTAACGGAACGGATTAGAAGACAAGCATGTTTTTAAAATTGGAGGAAGAAACATCAATAACCTGCATTATGCTAATTCCATTAGCCAAATATGCAAAAGATCTGCAAACTCTAGTAATAAAAGTTAAGGAGCAAAGTGAAAAAATGGAACTAAATAAAATATAAAGAAGACCAAACTCATGGCAACAGATAGAACCAGCCTCAAAATTGGCAATGAACATTCACCGTAAAGGAACAAGCAGTTAAGAAATATCTCACAGCCTAGCAATAGCAACAGTACTGTACTTAGACTTATATACCACTTCATAGTGCTTTACAGCCCTCTCTAAGCAGTTTACAGTGTCAGCCTATTTCCCTCAACAATCCGGGTCCTCATTTTACCGACCTTGGAAGGATGGAAGGTTGAGTCAACTTTGAGCTGGTCAGGATCGAATTGCTGGCAGTTGACAAAGTTAGCCTGCAATACTGCATTCTAACCACTCCACCTCTTCAGTGGCACTCTGCAGAGCAGCCATGAACGCCGTGGAAAAAATATTCGGGTGCCAATCAGATCTATTCTAGAAAAATCAAATTGCGCAAGGTATGGTATTCCCTGTGATACTCCAAGGAAGTGAATCTTGGATTTCAAAGAAGTAGGATACGAAAAATATTGATGCTTCTAAATTAAGAAGTTTTGGAAAAGATTTCTGAGAACGCCATGGTTAGACAAAAAAAATCTAACCAATGGATCATTAAACAAATTGACCCAGACTTCTCATTCAAAGAAAAAACAATCAGGCTCAAATTATACTACAGTGAGCACATTATGGAAAGATCTGGCTCTCTGGAAAAGTTGTAATGCTGGGAAAGGTGAAAGGAAAGAGAACAAGAGGAACATCAGAAATAAGGGGACTCAGTTACAATGGGGATGAGTATGTACATGGAGGTCAGCAGGTCATGGTTGTCCCAAAGGTGTCTTTCAAAAGGCAACTGGGCTTTCTTGGTTTTTTTTCCTTGAAACGTTTCAAGAAGAAACTTCTTTAGTTCTGACTGAATGGTGGGGAATGGAAAGATTTATATTCTATGTAGTCATCTAGTGGTCAGTCCTTAGCTCTCTGAGAGTCATTGAGGCCATTTGGGGGGGTTATCTGTACCCTCAGAGTCACCTGAATCACGAATAAAACACATGAAACAGAAGATCCAATCCAGATGACAGGGGACAGTGATATGTTACAGAGAACTGACTGATGGAGGAGCTTACTCAAACAGAAAATAATGTTTCCCCCCCCCCAAAGGACTAAATTTTGCAATAACAGCAGAACAATTACCACTTGCAGATTTCATCACAGCCATAGTTAACTATCAGGAGTAGCAAAGTGGTAGAACCAGAGGCAGAACAATTAAGGATGAGGGGATCTGCAACCTTTGCCAGTGTTAAAACACCCCCTTCCAACCTCACAGGAGAGCAATGACATCTCTAGGAAGACACCCAAGCATCACCATCTTGCCAGCTGATAAAAGAAGATGCACAGTTATCCCAAACACATGACTACAATGCCAAACAGTTTTCTGAAGGACACTGCTACATAAGAGATTGTAAAGGAGACCACACTGGTAATTAAAAAGGTCATCAATTTCCTGAAACAACTACTGAAGGACAATGCCATTGATAAGCCACAATATTACTGCCTTTACCCTGGGGAAGCCACTCCATGCATATATGAACTCCTCAAAATCCACAAAGAGGGAACTCCACTCAGAACATCAACTCAGTCACTTTCAACACTGCAAAACATCTAACAACTTTATTAGCTCCTCTGGTTGGCAACATCACCCATCAAATCAACAACTCACAGGACTTTGTCAGCAAGGTTTGGAAACTAAAACTGGACCTGGATGAGACATTCTTATGATGTCACTTCACTTTTCATCTGAATTCCAACAAATAAATCTATCACAATAATGAAGAAACAATTGCTATAAGACAGGGTTTTTCAACCAGTGGTATGGGTACCACCTGTGGTACATTGGCACCTGGCAGGTGGTATGCGACCATCTTAGAAAAGTGGTAGCGGGGAGGGGTATGAGCTGAACCAATGGCAGCACCGCACAAGCCTGAGCGAGAGACGGCTGGAACTTCAGGGCTGTCAGGGCTCAGCAGAAGCACCAGGATCAGTGCCGCTTTCCAGCTGATCGGCACTTCTTCAGGGCTGTCAGGGCTCAGTGGAAGCGCCTGGATCAGCGCCAGGATCCAGCTGGAGCTCGGTGCTGATCCTGATGCTTCTGCTGAGCCCTGAAGAAGCACCAATCAGCTGGAAAGCAGCACTGATCCTGGCACTTCTGTTGAGCCCAGAAGAAGCGCCGATCAGCTGGAATGTTGCAGCATCTCCAGGGTCTTGCGATTTACATTCAGATGCTTGGCAACTGATTCATATTTATGACAGTCACAGTGTCCCAGGGTCATGTGAAGTGACCAAAACCTGCTGCAACCACCCAGCAGATGGGGGGAATAAAAACTAAACATGCCCCACCCCACCTCCGCTGCCAATCCTCAACAGAAATGCTCACAACAATGAAAACCTCGGACAGGAGGAAGAGCGCTGCCTGGCGGGCAGGCAGGTGTCTTGCTCGGCTGTGGCTTGGGGGGCACTTTTTTCAGTACCTTTGTAACTTTGAACAGTCATTAAGTGAACTGTTGTAAGTCGAGACTACCTGTACTTTATCACTTTTTCCTTTTTTCTTTTTTTTTTTTGGTCATCAAGTTTTTGACACCTTCTAGGCGACTGGTGGTACTCGGATATTGCCATATCCTAAAAGTGGTACAATGGGTGAAAAGGTCGAAAAGCCCTGCTATAAGACAGAACATTAGGCAACAGTACTAACCTCAGCCCCGACCACATATATGCCATGTTGGACCTCTGCCTGATAACTACCTATTTTAAACACAATGAAGGTTTCTACACACAAAAATGACTGCAACATGGGTTCACCTGTGCCCTCCACTGTGGCAAATCTCTACATGGGAGAAATAGAAACCAAAGCCCTAAAACTCCTTCATCGGAATTCTACCCACTCACTAATATAGATTATGTGGATGATATTTGGGTCAAGATTAAAACACAGGAAGTGAAAGACTTCACCGAACATATCAACACTTTGGACAGATACATTAAATTCACACAGGAAAATGTTAAGGAAATTAGTCTGGTCTTCTGAACTGTGCAATATACATTAAGGAAGACAAAAGATTCAATATCGAAATATACAGTAACCCCCTCCCCATAGACCAGTATTTACATTTTGATTTTCACCACCCACAGGAGTACAGGTAGTCCTCCACTTACGACCACAATTGAGTGGAAAATTTATGTTGCTAAGTGAGATATTTGTTAAGTGAGTTTTGCCCCATTTTACGACCTTTCTTGCTATTGTTAAGTTAGTAACACAGCTGTTAAATGAATCTGGCTTTCCGATTGACTTTGCTTGTCAGAACATTGTAAAAGGTGATCACATGATCTTGGGACACTACAAGAGTCATAAATATGAAACACTTGCCAACTGTCTGGAATTTGATCATGTGAGTATGGGGATGGTGCAATGATTTAAGTGTGAAAAATGGTCCTAAATCACTTTTTTCAGTGATGTTGTAACTTTGAACAGTCACTAAATGAACTGTTGTAAGTCGAGGATTACCTATACAAAATGGAAGTGATTACCAGGCTGAAAGTTTGCCAACCGGCAAAGAAGGAAAAAAAAAAAGAACTAAAACACATCAAGGAAGCCCTCAGAACTTGTTGCTATTCCAAATGGGCTTTCATCTAACCCAGAAAAAGATACAGCAGGAGCTCCATAACAAAGACAAGAACAACAAATGAAGCAATGCTGTCACTGCATACACTGCAGGAATATCTGAAAAGCTCAGCAGGATTTTCAACTAACATATATACACACTTTAAACCCAAGAATACATTCAGGCAGTGAGACTATGCAGATCTGTACATTGGGAAAATAAAACAATCACTTCACAAATGCATGGCACAACCCAGGGAAACAAGCCCATCAAGATTCAGCAGTCCATCTGCATCTCAAAGACCAAAGTCAGTCTTTTGAAGACAGCAAAGTTCACATTCTGAGAGAGGACCACTGGTTTAGAAGAGGGGTCAAAGAGGCCATCTATGCTAAAATTGAACAGCCCTCTCTCAACTGAGGGGGAGGGATACCACAGGGATACCCATCAGTCCTTTCAACAGCCCAAAGAAGGTTCCATACCCGTTTGCACACTGTTTTAGGTGACCCTGAGGGCACAGATAAATCCATAAGTGGCCTCAACAATTCTTAGAGAGCTAAAGACCAGATGACTACAAAGAATATACCGTAAATGCCGGTGTACAAGGCAACCCGGCGTATAAGACGACCCACGTCTTTATAGCCGGGCCGCATTCCTAGAACGTCGTCTTATACGCCGGAAACTACCAGTATTTCCGGTGTATAAGACGACTCGGTGTATAAGACGACCCCCGTCTTTGGCGCCGATTTCAGCGCTCGCGGAAGTCGTCTTATACGCCGGCATTTACGGTAAATCCTTCCACCCCCACCATTATGTCAGAACTGAAGAAACTTCTTGGATGAGAAGCGGAAAAAAAACAAGGACAAAAACAAGGAAGTCTAATTGCCTTTTGAAAACCATTTTTGGGAGAATGGCAATGAGTATATCATTGACAGACCTGAACGGCAAGGCTTGGCATAGATTGCCATGGAGAAAATTCATCTATGTGGTCATTAGGGGTAAAAAAACAATTTGATGGCACATAATCAATCAAATATCCTGGAATAACACTATTTATCAACTATAATGTAGTAAGCTTTCTATTTCAGAAAATAGAAAATACTTCCTTTTTTTTTTTGATAAAGTTTCATCCCTTTTGCAGATATAGCCAAAATACACTTTTTCATTATCATGGAGAAAACAGACGAAAACATTACTTCTTTCTCATACAGAGTAGAATACAAAGTTACATCAGAGACACATATATGTAAAGTTGAAAGATACATAATCAGATTTAACCACAATGAAATTCCATTTGATGCGTTAAGAGGCTCTTTTATAAGCTTCTATACAACTTAGCTTTTGATTATTAATCTTCCCACAACAGGAAAGATTCCATTACTGAGTAATATTTTAACTTAATTTCATATATGAATCATCTGCTCAACGGAAAAAAGTATCAAAAATAATGCCTTAAAGCAGCAGCCCACAACCTCTTGGGCACCAGGGACTGGTTCTGTGGAGAAAGGTTTTTTTGTGGACCGGAGGGGGGTGGGGTTTCGCTTGTTTGCACAGCCCAGTTTCTGGCATACCGCAGACTGGTGCCAGTCCATGGACTGGGAATTGGGGACCCCTGCCTTAAAGTATCATTCAATTTATTGTGCTACCTTATTGAAAAACATAATTTAAAACTTGTGTGGTTACATTCAGTTAAAATAAAATACCAAGCAAGAGGAAAATGAACTTCTAAGTTAATCATTACTAAATTCTTCCTAGTCTCAACATTATTAAGTAGAAAAACTGGAAGGTTGAACGGTATGGTTTTCTTTAATCCTGCTTGCTATCCAATCAAAATATTTATGCACTTTAAAAACACTTACCAGGTAGTTTAGAATCAAACTGGATAAACTATGCACACTTTTTTTCCATATCATAAAGATGGCTACTAACACAAGCCAGATTAAGCTTTATACTGCTACAATATCATGAGATTCTAACAGCTTCACCATGAAGATAAGATCCAACTAATGTAACTTCAACATATTTTATCACATGCTAAAATAAGTATAAAGATATCCAGCAGCTTTGGAAATAATTGCAAACTTTGATAAGACTTTCTCTTTTTACAAGCTTAATACTTTACTTTGCTTGCCACATATGGAGCAATGTTTCCAAAAAGACTTAAAATTCAGAGATGAATAAGATTTCAGAGATATACGTCAGACGTCTATCTGGGCCTTAAGCCATTTACTGTTTTAAATATTAAACTCACAACCTTGTGAAATGAGCCTGGAAATTAGGCTAGGATTCAAGATAATTATGATTGGAAGATGAAATTCCAATAATAGTCTTGTACTTTACTTTGAACCAATTACAATATCAAAATAGCCTTTAAAAGTCAAGCTCTTACATTCTTATATATATTACATTCTTAAAGATTTCCAAAGTGTGACAGACCAGCAATCTTCATGTTGATGTGGTTGCAGCTGAAATATCAGCTGAAAGTCATAAAAGATTTACAATATGATAAAAAAAATCTCCCCAAATGAAGACCATGATATTAAGAGAAAGTTTAAAATTTTCCAGAAACTTGAATATCAGTCAGCCAATTGAGTAATCACCTAGCTATATATCCATTTTATTTAAATTAAATCTCATATTTGTTCATCCTTATCTCATCCATTACTATTTCCAAGCATTGATTTCCACTGCCCTGAATGCATCCGCTAGGCAAAAAAACCCCAAACCAACAACCTTGATATCAGTTCTTTGGATACCAAATTTATTTTTATTTCTACCCATATGCACATCTTCCTTTCTCCCTTCCTTCCTTCCTCCCTCTCTCCCTCCCTCCCTCCCTCCCACTCTCAAAGAGTTGATTTCATATGTAAAGCTCTACATGGCTCCAGACTGGATTCTCTATAGCAGGGGCCCCCAACCCCTGGTCCATGGACCAATGCTGGGCCATGGCATGCCAGCAACCGGTCCGCACAAACAAGGAAAGCCCCATCCACAGGATGCAGACAGCACACAAAACCATGCCCTCTCTGATCCGCAGAAAAATCTCTCTCCACGGAACCGGTCCCTGGTGCCCCAAAGGTTGTGGACCTCTGCTCTATAGGACTCTATAGGATTGCCTTGGGTCAACTACCTCTGGGTCTCACCTACATAAGGATCTTGGTGGGGTTCTGAAAGTGGACATTCTTGACTACTGCCCCCATGTTTTGTTTTGTTTTTTTTTAATTGAAAATTTTTTAAAAGTTTTACAAAAAACAAAAAAAGACAACAACAAAAAACAAGACAACCCTCACCCAAACCCTCCCAAACCACTCCCTCCCTCCCCCCCAAGCTTCCCAGAGCTGAATATAGGCTTAATTAAAATTTTAAAAGTTCTAAAATAAATAATCAACTTATAAGATAATTAACAATAAAATATATATAACAATAAAAACATAAGCATTAAGAAAAAAAAATACTTAAAAAAAGAAAAAAAAGAAAGAAAAAGATATAAAAGAAAAGAAAAGAAAGAAAGAATACAATCTATAAAATACAAATTTCAAACATCCATATCTCCAACATTTAGGCTGTAAGTCAGGATACATACGAGACATTTTTTGTGGATCAAGGTGTATAAAACATCTATAAAACATTTTATAAAAGTTCTCCCTTAGGTTCTGGGCTTGCGTAAATTTAACATTTCTCACCCAGATAATTTCCCAGGTGTCCAATAGAACTGGTTCACCAAAATTTTGTGCCCATTTAATCATACATTCTTTAATTAATTCTGATTCTGAATCCAGTTCCACTAGAACCCCATAAATTCTCTTAATATGAGTTCGCCTTTGATCTCTTACTTGTTTAAAGAGATTCTCATCTTCTCTAAGCAAGCCTGTACTACTATCCATCTTCCATCTATCCACTATCTGTCTATATTGAAACCATGAATAGGTAATATTTTCATGTACTAAATCTTCCGAAGATTTTAACTGCCAATTTTGACCATCCCATTTAAGTAATTGTGTATAAGAAACCCTATCCATTTTAACTCCTCTCCTTATCCCCTCTATTGCATGCCCAGGTATAGCCCATAGTGGTATTTTAAAATCACTTTTATAATATTTCCTCCAAACCCGAAGTAGAGGAGTCCTTATAATATGAGATTTAAAAACCCGATCCACTTTTTTATTAAAAATTAGATAGGCATGCCATCCAAAAAGTAAGTCCCAACCCTCCAAGTGGAGTATTTCTACATTTGTTAAGTTTACCCAATCACTAATTAGTGTTAAAACTACGGCTTCATAATATAATTTCAAATTCGGTACCTTGAGTCCACCTCTTTCACGGAAATCCTGCAAAATTTTGAGCTTTACCCTTGGTTTCTTCCCTGCCCAAATGAATTTATTAATACCTTTCTGCCATTCATTTAAATTAACCTCATTCTTTAAAATGGGTCCAGCAACCATCAAACCTAATCCTTCAGACTGCTGTTCCACCTCCTTGCCGCCCAGAGCTTTCTGAGTCATAGATGAAGATGAGCCTGCTCCCAGGACCGTATTATAGAACTCTTTAGCTTTGGCAACTGTATTAAGTCTGTAACGTGTCCCCGCATGGCTCAAAACAATACCCATCGGGATCTCCCATCTGAATGGCATCAATCTTGTTTTAAGCTCATTAGCTAGAAAGGCAAAATCTTTTCTATTTCTTAAAATTTTAGATGGGATTTCCTTTAAAATGATAACATCTTGGGCAGCAATCTGGAATCTCTTGTTATAAAAAGCTTGTATGATTTCATTACGCAGAGATCTCTTTACAAAGCAGATCACCACATCTCTTGGCAGGTTCTTTTGTTTCGCAATCCAGGAATTAACTCTGTAAATTTTTTCCACTTCTCTACGTAATTCATCTCTATCCCTATTCAAAACAACAGCTAGATCATTAATCACCATCTCCATCAGATCTTGGTTCATATCTTCTTTGAGACCCCTGATTCTCAAAGCATATTCCATTTGCCTATAGTGAGACATAAGAATATCCTCTTGTGAAGTTTCCATCTTTTTTTCCATATCTTGGAATTTATCCTCAAGGAAATCTACTTTTTCTGCAACTTCTTCAACTCTGGAATCCAATTTCACAACCACAGAAGCCAATCCTGATAATGCTGCAACTATGTCTTGCCTCAAAATAATATTATTCTCCACTAAAAGCTCCTTCATTTCCTCTTTAGTTTCAGATTTATTCTGTTCAAAAAGATCTTTCATTTCCTCTTTACTTTCAGATTTGTTCTGTTTAAGAAGGTCCTTCATTTCCTCTTTGCTTTCAGACTTGCTCTGTTCCAAAAGTTGCTTCATTTCCTCCCTGATTTGGGATACAGCATTTCCCATTATATCTTTAATGTCTTGTGCAGATAAGCCTGGCAAGGGAGGAGAAGGTGGAGGTGTAACCTTAGGTTGCAGCACTGGTAGTGTAGCTTTAAGTTGTTGTTGTCCAGTTGCAATTGCAGGAGAGGAAACCATCTTAGAAACTATAGAAGCTGGTTGTCTCTTTAAAGCCATTTTTAAAAATCTTATTCTCTCTTTCTTTCTTCTTAAAAAAAAAGAAAAATACTAAAATCCTTAAGATTAAGAAAAAAGACCAGGGAGAGTGCAAGAAAAAAAAACTTCAAAACCTCCAAAACCCTTTAAAAGAGAGAAAAAAAAAACTTGAAAGAAAAAGGGACTGTTTTAAGTCCATTCTTTCTTTCCAGAAGGAAAAAAAAAGAAAAAAGCACTTTCAAAACGCCATCTTACTTTCACTCTCACTCTCCACCCAAAAAAACAAAAAAAACAAAAAGAGAATCAGCATAAACTAAAAGAGAAATAAAAAGAAATAAAACTCTACACTCTAAGTAAAATCCTTTAAACAGTTCTGTCCGCTTTAAAAGTCACTCACCAGAAAACTTTAAGCGCGGAGATGGTAGCGGCGTTTCGCTTTGTTTCCAAAGAAACAAAGACAGCTGGGAGGCGGAGAAAGCACGAACTCCGAGGGAACACTCTTTCTACCTCCCCAAAAAAGAAATCCAGGGGGGGGGTTAAGAGGTTCTACCTCTATTCGTGTAATCTCTACCCCTTCCCTTCGCCCGGGAAGGGGATTTCGAGCCGCGGGCCAGCTGGTGTGCGCTGTGCTCCGCAGATCTGACGCCGTCCCAGGAGGACAGCTACAGAGTAGCCGCCATCATCGTCGCTGACCACCGGAAGCTCCTACTGCTCCCATGTTTTGAAATTCCATTCCCATGTCCAATCTGTTCCTTCACTCCGGGCTTTCCAGAAAGCAACTAAAATTTGTCTGTTCCATGTAGCAGAGAAACTAGCAGGTGCATAACTTTGTCTATTGTTGATAGTTTGGATATTGCCATTAATTCAGTTTATATTGCATTTGAGTTTATTTATTATTTTTCAGGGTTGCATTTTAGTCTAAGATTTGTTTTTGACTGTCAGCCACTCAGATCCTTTGAGAGCAGAGGGCATACAAATAAAATAAGAAATCACTCAACGGTATTAGCAATAATTCCATGCATCACTTCCTGAAAATGGCCCATCACATCAGGGCAAAGCCTGTAATCTGATCACCAGTATTACCTCACGCCCAACTCAGTGTACATCTAGAAGAATACCAGGAGTGATAATATAACAGAGTACAGAGAAGTCGAGGAAATCCATTTTTTTCAAAATCATTTGGGAAAACACAACACTTGCCTCTTGTTTCAAGCACACTTTTGTCGAGTCTCCTCAATATCTCAAAAATGCCATACCACCTTCTGAACTTAGCAAACTATTCCTTCCCTGCTAGATTAACCAATCAAACAAAAGCTTGAGCACACAAAGGCTCTGGCACAAACAACTGAAATTCAACCAAAAGAAATTGGTTCCTGACTTATGACATTATATAAATTAGAATTGAAATCCAGGAAACAAAAACATGCTTACTTGATAATATTCCATCTCTACTTTTTCAAATATAATCATTATACCCTTTTTCATTATCCTGCAGAAATCAGGAGGAAGCATTATCTCTTTTTATATGAAACAGAAGAGAATGTTGTATCCAACACACACACACACACACACACACACACACACACACACACACACACAGAGAGAGAGAGAGAGAGAGAGAGAAAAATTAGTTTAAAAGACACAAGGAATAATCCAGAATTAACCACAGCGAAATTCCATTTGTATTTGTTAAAAGGCTCTTTTGTAAGATTCAGAGTAAAGCTTAGCTTCAGAACTATATTTATCTTCTTCCCACGGCAGTGAAAGATTCCATAAATAAGCAAGATTTTAACGTATTACTATTCATGCATTACTTGCACAGCATAAAAATTTTAACGTATTACTATTCATGCATTACTTGCACAGCATAAAAATGATAATAAAAAATGAACATATATAGGACATATATTAAGTTCTCTAAAGGTACCAATTTTACAAAAATATTTATATCCACATAAACAAAAAATTCTTAAATTCTATTTTTTTTCAAAGATGCAGTGTAAAATTAACTGCCTTAAAGAACATTGTTTCTGATTATCTCATATTGAGATCAATTCTACATTTTTCCATAATTATTCTCAGAGAATAATTAGAAAAGGTGTGCTGTAAACTTCATTGTACTGGTAATGAAAAAGAATGGAGGATACTTGTATATACTAAATGGTTGTCCCAATACCATTTTTGGTTTATGATATCAGCAGAAAAATGGACTTAAAGATGTTAATATGTGGTAAAATTTATACCAAAATTTGGAATGTATCAATACATGAAGATCTATGGATTTATCAAATATGGGATACAGTAAATTATTACATTATGATGGAAAAATTGCCTGGAGGAATATGTGCTCTTTCTCTCCTTATGCATTGGCTTGCTATCAATATAATATAAAGGATTAACGTTTAATCAAGACATAGTTCTGTCTTTAAAAACAACATGCTTTTCCCCCCTTTTTTCTCATATGTTTGGGTATTTCTCTTAAGAACTATTCATATAATTTCAACCTGTTTCAGGACATGCTAAAATGAATATTAACACACTCAGCTCTGTATGAAATATATTATTTGTTTTGTTGCTCCCATTTTTGGAATAACAAAAGCAGTTTTGGAAATATTGCTTCAGTCATTATTCATGGATTAAAGAATGCTGTCCTTCTGATAAATTAAAAGAAATTATAGAAATTTATATTTCTATAGTTCAGTAACTGGTTAGTTTATAAAATTTTAATTTAAAACATCTGCTACTTAGCAAAACTATTTTTGTTTGGCACAGAGCACTACATATATATAATTTCTAAATTTTTGCTTTGGAACCAGCTGAATCTTTTCCACATATATCAATAATCATTGAGTGATTCCTAAAACCCCTTGCCATTCATCATGCTAGCTGTGGTTGATAAAAGTGTAAATCTAAAGGGCAAAGTTTGTCTATTCCTGACCTAGCAGTAACAAACAACAGAGTCCTATTTATTTGTTATTATACTATATGTTGCTTAAGTAACTTTATTTAGGGCTTTTCCTACTGGACTTATTAGAGTTATTTTTTAACACCTCCTTTCCCTTTCCTTTTTCAAATGGAAGACAATGACCCATTTGCAGCCTAGAAAGTCAAATTAATCGAGTGTGCTATTATTTGAATTCCAAAAATAATATTTTAAATAAAATATCTATACATTTTAAATAATCCTGAGGATTTGCCAATGATTACAACTTATCTCAGACAATATTAATCAAGGCAATATTAATTAAGGTGTTGCTTAAATGTTGGTAAATTATTATTAAATTTTCAATATTTTTGCATAAATGTGACCCAAAATGTAATCTATTCTTGATCCAAGCCCTAAAATTAGATAAAAACCCAATTAAACAAATTACTCAAAAACTTTATATTTGTGATGCTTGATAAAATTGATAGACCATGCTTTTTTGAAACTATAAAACAAGAAGAAGGAGCAATGGATGTTTAAGAAATTAATGTGACAGGAGATTTATAATACAAATAGATCTGATGGATAACTTATTACATAAAGGAGATGAACAGACATTAAATCAGGAAACTGATTTGGATATTTTTTTTTCTTCTGAATATAAAAAAACTGCTAAGATAGAAGAAAAATCTGTTAAAGTTCTAAAGGATTTTTACTTTGAAACACAGATAAAAATAAATTACCTCTGGGACTTTTTTTTGACAAAATCAAAGAATAATTTTAAAAAATCAGAGAAGATTTATGAGATTGATTTGTTCAATCAGTTTTTTTTAAAAAAAAAATTATATCTGGTTCTCCTTACTGGACTTTTATGGATAAAGACTGATTGACAGAGCATTTGGACTTTGTTTTCCTTATCTAAGAAATGAACTATGAGAAGAAGTTAGATTATGAAGACAATAGTCATATCTAGTTGCCCTTATTGGACTTTTGCTGATAAATGTTGATTAACATAGCATTTTGATTTTCTCTTCCTTAACTAAGAGATGAGCTATGGAGAGAAAAGACATAATGTTTTATTTAGCGACAGTGATAAATTATTAAAATTGTTTTTACCTGCTGGGATGAAGAGAGAAACTATTTTATTCTTTACATGTGTAATACATAATACAATTCTTTGCAAAAACTTTATACTTGTTCATTTATTCATTAAGGAAAATGGTCCTCAAATAGTAGAAATTTTACTTTCTTAATTTTGAAGTTTTCTAAATATTAAAATGATTATAATTTGAAATTATTATGAAAGGGGAAAAAAAAGAAAAAAAATACTGAGAGCCAGTTTGGTATAAGAAACTATGAGTTCTAGTCCTCGATTGGTCATGAAAAACAGCTAGATGACTTTGGGCCAGTCATTCTTTGTCAACTCAACCCCACTTCACGGAGTTGTTACTGCGAGGAAAAATAAGACGGAGGAGTATTATATACTTTTGCTGCCTTGATAGAGAGAGAAAGGGTTACAAATCTAATAATTCTGACAAATGGATTGCTCCTTCCTTTGTCCTCTGAATTATTCTGAAAACTAGCACCCTCAGGGAATTTATAGCAATATCAATATCAATAGTGTTTAGACTTATATGTCACCCCATATTGCTTTACAGCATTCTTTGGGTGGTTTACAATGTCAATTTCAACAATCTGTGTCCTCATTTTACCAGAAGAATGTTTGTCAGGATCAAACTCCAATTGTAGGCGGTTTGGCTGCAATACCACACTTTAGCTACTGTGCCACAGGGCCCTTTTATTTATGAGCATAATTGACTTAATTTACGACTTTACGAGTGTAGAGTACTTAATATTATCCATTATTTCAAAATTAGAAATACCTTGTATCCTCATATATATTAAATATGATGTGATGTTAATTATACAAGAAGCCAATAAATAAATGAACATTCATCTCAGAAATCCAATCTACTGGCGAATCTGTAGTCCTGAAGATATTGTTAAATTATATCCTTCTTGATTATTTGATTTTGTTTTTGGTGCGTTCGAGTTAGTGTTTATCCCTAGTGACTGATTGACCAAATCCCCTCCAGTTTTCTTTGCAATGTTTTTCACAAATGGTTTGCAACTGCCTTCTTCCTAGGACTGAGAGTGAGAGAAGGAGGATTGGCCCAAGGTCGCTCAGCTGGCTTTGTGCCTAAGGAGGAACTAGAACTCATGTCTCCAGTTTGTAGCCTGATGCATCAAACTGCCTCTCTATCAAGCATTAAAATATTTTATTGATCAAGATAACAAAAACACAGAACGCTATATCTTTTGTTCATTAAAAAGTACTTTGATACATACTTTGGGATAATCCAATTCAAAGAAGGTTTCCAAGTTGTTAATAAGATTAGGATCAACACCCTTTAAAGGCTTCAAAAGTGAAACACCTGGAAGCTTGCTATATGGTTGTTTATCTGTTGCTTTCTTGTTGAGGTGTAGGTGCCTAGAAGAAAAAAGTGCCATTTAAGAAATGCAAGAATAAAATGATAATTAAACTTTAAACACTCCTATGCAAATATTCATGTTTGCCTTGTCAGTTTCATTGCAGTAGCAACTTTTAAGCATACAAATCTCGTAAACTACCATATCTATATAATCCTTACCCACCCACTCACCCACCCTCAACCCTCCCCCCCCCACTTCCCAGAGCAGAGTACAGGGTTATTAATAAGAAAGTTAACAATAAAAAAAGAAGAAAAGAAAAAAGAAAAGGAAAGAAAAGAAAAAAAAAGAAAAGAAAAGAAAAAAATATCATACTTAACCTTTAACTCCCCTTAAATTAAATCATCATAAACGAATCTCTACAACATTTGCTATAAAATTTACTCATAAAATAAATGAAACTTTGTAGTCCCATACTTTTTCTGAATATAATCTATCCATCTTCTCCATACAATAATATATCTTTCTTGTGTATGATCCTTCAAATAAGCAGAAATTTTTGCCATTTCTGCAAAATTAGAAACTTTAAATATCCATTCTTCTAAAGTAGGCAACAAATCTATCTTCCAATATGAGCCTATTAATAACCTTGCTGCAGTTAATAAATTCAACATTAAAATAGTTTCTTTGTCATTTAAGTCCACAAAAATACCCAATATGCTGCGTTCATGTGTTTGAGAGGGATGAGAGAGGAGGAAGGTGCAGGGAGGAAGTAGGATGGTAAGAGGAGAAGGGGAGGGGAAGAGAGTAGGAGGGGAGGAGAGAAAGAGGAGGGAAGTAGGGAAGGTACCAGAGAGGGTGGACGCAGCCTGGGGGGAATGGGCAGGCGGTACCAATGGTTATGAATTTATTTTATCTTGTGAATTGTATTTTGTATGAATAAATGGAAAATTAAAAAAAATATTTTTTTAAAAAAGCATACAAATCTGCTCTAAATAAGATACAGAAAATGTTAAAGGAAATCTCATGCAAAAATATGTAATAATGCTATAAGTCAAAACATTGATACTTTCACATCCATTCCATATTCCTGATTGCACTAATGTCCTGAAGATGAAAGGGAAAAATGGATGAATAGGTCAAATATTTTTATTTTATTCTAGCAATCTATGTTTGAGAGACATTTCCAAATGCCAACACTTCTAATCTTCTGTCTCAGAAAATAACATGGTTCAAACAGACAAAAAGATAGAAATTAACTCCTTTATTCACTCCATCAATCCTGAGAAAAATCCCTCATTGTCATAGAGATTTCACTAAAAATAAATCCAAACAGTAGTGGAGGATATTCTTCTGTCAAATCTACACAATTCACATTAATCATTAAACCCTGCCATACCTTCTTTTTCACAGTCTGGAGATTTCTTTTTTTAATATAACTAAATGTATGTTTACCAGATGTTTAGAAAAAAAATCATTTCCCAAAAAAATCTATACTTCAGAAATGAATTCCGTATTACTTTAGCAAACATGTCAACAAAAAAACAAAATATGCAATATGAACAACAATTTCATTGTAACAGTAATCATAAGGCACTGATAGAATAGTGGTTTAGCTCCAAAAAGTATAGAACATTTCAAAAGAAACAATTTTGAAGTTAAAAACTTCATTTTTAATATGAACAGATATGAGTTTTCCAGAATATCTTGAAATAGCTGTTTCAAGCTCAAAACACTTCCAAAATGCTAAAAAATATCTTGTGTCCTACTCAAGGAAGCTACTTTGCACTCCAACTGAGCTGTTTTAAATTTAATTAAAATGAAAACATCTCTACCTACAAATATGAATAATGTATCCAAGAATACCACAAAGAATAGTCTACACTTATAAAATTCAAATCAATGTTCAATTTTTGTCAAAAATACAGATTTGTGCATATGTGTATGTTTTTAAATATAGATTTGTGTGTATATGTTTGTATATTAACTTTACAATAGAACATGTGTTTGCTTATACAGGTACATGATTGAGGCATAATATTTTAAATCAGCTATTATTGATTGGTTGCCAAAAATATAAGCAGGATTGTATATAATTATTATTTGAGTAGGAGACCATCAGGAAATGCAGAACTATAGTCTAGAGTCTAGACTGAGAAGGTGAAATAAATCTTGGAAGAAGACAGTGAAAAACTATTTCAATATTGCTGCCAGGGAAATTACACAGAGTAGGTGTTAAGCTCAACAGGAAGAGACCTGTATTTTTTATTTCCATATAAATCACATGTGCATGCTAAAAGAACAATTAGAGAGAATACCACAATGTGTTTGGCCACATTTTAGCACATATTAAAAATGGCACTATGTACACTAAATTGGAATTAGGCAAATGACTAACAATCTTAATTTCTCCTGGCCAACCAAGAATCTTTTTCAGAGCTAGGTTTGATATGCTCTTTTTAGCTTAAACGGAATTTTACTAAAATTCCTATGAGTCAAAGATTGTTCCTTGCTGCATTGGAGGCTCTGAAACTATCACCCACATGCTACAGTATATTACAATTACAAACATGAAAGTGGAGGAAGCTACAGATATCAAATTAGTTAACTGACTATATCAGCCTTTCTCATTCCAGCCATCTCCATGCTGGCTTGGAGTTGTAGTAATCCAATTCAACTGGCAGATGCCAGGTTGAAAGGCTGGATAGTTAAAACAATTATTTTTCATTTGGGGTTTCACCTTAGCCTTTATTTAGAAGAAAAATTGTAGGCCAGTTACAACTAAGCAACAGCCAAATGAGTAATATGCATTGTTTTATATGCTAATAAATACTAATATACTAATAATATATACTAATCATACTCAGTCCATATCTGAACTGGAAACCTCCGGTAACTTGTACCAGCCAGCTCCCGAGCATCAGCAGAATACTTTCCCTTTCAATTAATTAAATGTAGTCTGCTATCCTGGGGTGATGACATTTCTTCCTTACAACACTCTGCAAGTCTGTTAGAAAAAGCACTTTCCCACATACCTAGCAGATAACCCATACTTAACTATTTATTTTCTCCAAACCTGAATCCTGTTCTCTCAGCAATTCTCATCTGCCAGTGCTCCATAATTATATTTCTTAACTCTTTTGCCACAAGCAAGCTATTTTGTACACTTATTCCATCTGATGGTTTTATTTTTCCACTTAATGTAGAATGCTGAAAAGCAATTTCTCCCATGTATGAAACCAAATTCCATTTTTAATTAAGATATACCAAGATCTTTCAAAACATACTAAACTGCCCATGTTACACTGTAGGTCTATCTAGCTCACTGTAATCTATAATAATAAAAATTATGTTGTAGCTCTATTTGTAGATGCCCAGTACTGAACCTGGAAACATCTACATCTGTAAGTTTAATGTCAGGCTATAGGCCTGCCTACACAAAATGTAGGTTTATTTTCTATGTTTTCCCCTTTGCTCTTTATCTTACCTGCTATAGCAACTTAAGCAGCTGCCCATTTTATGCTATTTGAAAGCTCTTTCTCTTTGAATATTAAAGATACATACATTAAAATGTAGTGGTACAAAAAAAGAAAAAATAACAAGCTTTTATCAGTTTTAGCTACAGATATTGAACCCAAATCAGATAAGCTACTCCATCTTCATTAGAGGAGAGTAAGAAAACACAAAATACTTCTGTTTGAGGCATTTATAGATATTGATTCCTTTGGGTAGGAATCAACAGGTTTCATTAATTACTGAACATTCTTATTCACAGTGAGACAGTTCATTCAGTGGTGAAAGGAAGTTTGTCAATTCTTCAGAAAAATCTGAATCCTACAGTACTGTGACCTACAATTTAATGTGAACTTCATCTAGATCCTTTTAATAAATACTTGAAGAAGGATAGATTAGCTCTGGGAGAAGATACATTAATTTACTGGGGGTAAACACTGCAGCACAGACTGATTTTTTTTCTAAGCTGGTGGTTGCTTTTTTTCCTACAACATGGAGCATTCATGCCTTTTTGCTGAATCTGCTTCTCTTTTCTCCACTTTACCAACCTTTGGTAGCTGGCCAGATTTATGACTTATACCAGGGATCAGCAAATTACAGTCCCAGGGCCATTTCCTGTTTCTTTGAAATCCTCAAGCTGATGGACAAGTAGAGGGCAGATACTAGGCCCAAATCTCAGCCACGCTCCCAGGGAGAAGAGCAGGCCAAGAGGCAAAGGGCTACAGCAGGGTATCTGGGGCAGCAAGCTATCAATGGCCTCCTTGCTGGTAGGCCTGTGCTGTTTTATACTACACAAACTCTTAGTCCAAGGGTCCCCAACCCCCCCCCCCCGGTTTGTGCACTGGCACCGGTCTGCGGCATGCACAAACAAGCAAAGCCCCATCCACAAGATGCAGGCAGCATGCAAAACCATGCCCCCTCCGGTCCACAGAAAAAAATTTCTGCACAGAATCGGTCCTTGGTACCCAAAAGCTTGGAGGCCACTGTCTTAGTCAACAACATTTGTCTTTTCTTGGTTTTTTTTTCCAGTAAGCTTTTTCTCTGTAAGCTTTACAGGCCTGTTCATTTACTACTCTCTCTCTGATGCCTTACCCTCAGCTACACCTTCAAGTCCAAGTAACTGCAGAAAGCAAGCACTGTTTAATTTAACTTTTCAAAAACAATACTAGGAGCTACAAAGCATGTATACAGTTTAGGAACTGCAAAAGGATTTTTGGACAGCCATAGTTTGATTGTCTCTTAACATACACGTTACAGCAAAGATTGCCAGGCAGCTAGCTTTATTTCATTCAATGTCTCACAATGAGAATATATCTATATCTTTATCTATTAACTATACCCCCTAGCCATATAGCTATGTACCTGTATAGCTTTAGTAAAATTTTGCTAGGATTTATTACAGCATGTATACAAACACACAAATACACGCACACACACCAAGGTAATAACAACAGACACAATTTTTTCCTTTATCAGCAGTAGCCATCGATTGTGGTGTCCTTCTGGACTGGCTCCAGGGATTAAGGGTGGGAGGCATGAGAGAGCCAAACCCTGAGGGCTCCTTAGTCTAGAAGGGCCTATGGCTAAAACTCTCTCCCCTGCCCCAACACCAAATGAGCCTGGCCATATAGGAAAGAGAACCACTGCAAAACAGTGGTCCCCACCCCTAATCCCTGCAGCCAATCCAGAAGGATACCACGGTTGACTGCACTGTAAGCCACCGAGAGATTCAGGGCTTCCCTCGTTCCAAGCCCTCCAAAAGTCATCCACAACCACAACAAAAACTGTAACCTGCCCTGAACCCAGACTGTTATGACTGTAATTGAGCCCAGAATTATGATCATAAGTTCTGACAACTATATTGCAATTGTTAAGCAAATCCATTTCTGCAATGCATGTGTTTTGCCAGAAAGTAGACATAAATGCTAGTTTCCATCCCCCCCAAAAAAGAATTGTAAATCATGGTCACATGACTCCAGGATGCTTCAAATGGCCAAGCTGGTTGCCAAGCGCTCAAAATGCGATCACATGACTGTGGGAGAACTTTGAATTTGAGTCAAGTATCTTGTTTTGGATCAAACAATTGCTAAATGACAGGTCATAAGTCAAGGATTACCTGTAAATACATGTCTGGGAAACATGGGGCATCTTGCAGGAAAGAAGAGGGAATTTTGAACTAAACAGTCACCAACATTCTGCTTTTCTTACTGAAATCATACATTATTTCAACCAGAAATATAGATTGGTTCTTCTTGCAGGCCAAGTTACACTTAGCAAACACTTTCAAATCCATCATTATCACTTGCAGATGTCTTTATTTCCTGTTATTTTTTTATCCTCCAATTTTTCACAACTGTATGTTACACTGAAAAAGCAATTGGTTTAACTATTCTGATTTTTGTTATCATGGAAATATCCTCATTCTTCATGAACTTGTCTGTGTTTATAATTGCCACCTTCTTAGGTGTGCCCTACCTTCACTTATTTGCCATCAATTGTATGGTCGCTAACATACTGGTTGACATAATATGTGCCTTTTTAATACTAACATTAACACAATTTTTTTAGTTTCCTTTTTATTTAAACAATTTATATTTTACAAGTTTTCTTTATTTTCAGTTAATAAACGAACATCTTCATATCTTACAGTGTTTTAGTTTCATTTTAATTCTGGATGTGCCCTTTTCTTATACTACTATTGTTATATTTCTTCTCTAAGTTTAAATAGATATGGGAAAAATATTCTGAAGCACTCTCTTTTCAATTCTGAGCTATTGTATTTCTCTGATCTTGAAGTAGTGTAAGGCAGGGCTTTTCAACCAGTGGTATGGGTACCACCTGTGGTACATTGGCACCTGGCAGGTGGTACGCAACCATCCTAGAAAAGGGGTAGTGGGGGAGGGGAATGAGCTGAACTGGTGGCAGCACAGCACAAGTCTGAGCAAGAGACGGCTGGAGCTGCAGGGCTGTCAGGGCTCAGCGGAAGCACCAGGATCAGTGCTGCTTTCCAGCTGATTGGCACTTCTTCGGGGCTGTCAGGGCTCAGTGGAAGCGCCAGGATCAGCGCCAGGCTCCAGCTGAAGCTCAGCGCTGATCCTGGTGCTTCTGCTGAGCCCTGAAGAAACGCCGATCAGCTGGAAAGCAGCACTGATCCTGGCGCTTCTGCTGAGCCCAGAAGAAGCGCTGATCAGCTGGAATGTTGCAGCATCTCCAGGGTCTTGTGATTTACATTCAGATGCTTGGCAACTGATTCATATTTAAGACGGTCACAGTGTGCCAGGGTCATGTGAAGTGACCAGAACCTGCTGGAACCACCCAGCAGATGGGGGGGAATAAAAACCAAATACCCTCCACCCCACCCCTACTGCCAATCCTCAACAGAAATGTTCACAACAATGAAAACCTTGGACAGGAGGAAGAGCACCGTGGGCGGGCAGGCAGGTGTCTTACTTGGCTGTGTCTTGGGGGGCACTTTTTTCAGTGCCATTGTAACTTCGAACAGTCACTAAGCGAACTGTTGTAAGTCGAGGACTACCTGTACTTTATCACTTTTTTTCCTTTTGGGGGGGGTCATCCAGCTTTTGACACCTTGCTAGGCGACTGGTGGTACTCGGATGTTGCCATATCCTAAAAGTGGCACAATGGGTGAAAAGGTTGAAAAGCCCTGGTGTAAGGGTCTGACAAGTATTGTAAAGGTTCATCAGAAGAATAATCAGGTGTTTTGCCACAGCTATTATTCTTAAGATACTTCACTTTCAGATAAACAAAAGCTTTGCTGCAAACATTAAAACAAAGATAAACTTTCTTTTTAAATTTCTGTTCTCTCCATAATCTATTGATCTGACCTTGTGTCCCTTTTTCTAAACTTGCCTGTTTTTCTGGCATTTTCTTTCCTCATCTATGGCTTTATTCTTTGTAAGATCTTAAAGTTACACATTATTTGCATGATAAATTAATGCAGTGGTTCAATAATTTGCTTATTCTCTTGCCTCCCCCCTCCTTTTTCTCTAGGTCTTACTGCCTTGTTCCATATATATTTCTTATTAGATAAACCCACATGTTCCTAGTGAATGAGTTCAGGGCATTTTATAACACAAAAATAAACATTAACCAGCATCGTCAGTTCAAACATCATCAATAAAAGAGTAAAAAAAAAATTCCTAATCTTATTTGATTATATGGGGCTGTTAGCACAAAGAAACTCTTTTCTTTCAGTTTTAAACACTTCAGGTGAATAGCTCATGTATGCTGGATGCTTCCATATTTGATAACTGATTTATTGCCTCATACATCTCTTCCTAGTGGAGTTGGTTTCTGAATATAGCCTCTCTATAAATGTTTCTATCACTCTACGTTCTTGTTTGTAAAGAGTTTCAGTATTGTATTTCCATGTATTTTTAATCTTATTTAGTATAACCCTATTAGAGCTTTTCTATGATTACTTCTGACTATTTTTGTCCTAGCTGTACACTTTCTTGAGATTTCTTTACAAACATCTCATTTCTTTTTTGTTTTTTTCCTTTATTTGCTGATATTCCTGATTGAGGTATTTTTTGCTGTTCTTTATTGCCTGATGTTGGAAGTTGGACGGTTAGGCAGTTTGGCAGTTCATTAAACAAAAGTAAACAATACAGACTGAAATATAATCATTACAGTCAGTTGGGGAAAATTTCTCAAGACTTTCATCTTTAGTCTTTCCTTGGTTATTGTGACAGATTTTTCTGAAAATCACTTGAATATTTTCCTCTTTGAAATTTTGAATTTTTTTCCTGATTTTGTTTTTGCGGAATGTTTTCTCTTCCTATAGCTGCTTTATTTGCCTAAGTACAATGTACAAAATTGATCCTCATTGCTCTTTTTTATTCTGAACCACAATCACAATTGAGCTAAAAATTTCTAAGCACAATGGTTGTTTTGCCCATTTTATGATCTTTCTTGCCACAGTTGTTAAATGAGTAACTGTAGTTGTTATTAGTAATATAGTTGTTAAGTGATCTTGGCTTCCCCATTGACTTTGCTTGTCGGAAGGTGGCAAAAAGTGACCACATGACCGCAGGACACTGCAACCATTACAAAAATATATGCCAGTTGCCTAGCATCTGAGTTTTGGTTATGTGACCATGGAGCTGCTGCAACAGTTTTAAGTGTGAAAACCATCATAAGTCACTTTTTTCAGTGTCATTGAAACTTTGAAGTAATTAAATAAATGGCTTTAAGTTGAGGATTACCTGTATGTCCTTCAAACCTTGCTAGCATACCTGCGTTCTGAAATTTTTAAAGTTTAACCTGTATATTTAGCATCAATTATGATTATTTATTTATTTATTTATTTATTTAAACTTTTACTTTATTTATATATTCATGCATCTTATATCAAACTCTGGGTAGCTTCAAAACAACAATTAAAACAATTTTGATAAGAAAACAAAATACATAAAAATATTAAACCATAAAAGACATGAAAACAGAGGTAAACATCTAGCGTACAGTTCCTCAAAATCCTCTCTCTCCCCTCACCCTATCCTAGCACTTGGGGGAAACCCAAGTTTTCATTGCTTTTCAGAAGGCTAGATGAGTCAGGGAAAGGTTCCATAGAGTAGTAGGGGTTGCTACAGAAAAAGTATGCTTTCTTGCTCCCATAAGATGGCAGTGTTTAAGAGAAGGAACTAGGAGTGTGCCCACCCTATCTGGGTGAATGAGTAGATATCCCTTAGGGCAGTGATGGCGAACCTTTTAGAGACCGAGCGTCCAAAACCCGCCCTGCCCGCTCTGCCCCTACTCCATCCCTCTGCCCTGGCCCCCGTCCCATCCGCCTGCAGGACCACCCACCGCCTCCACAGCCCACTGTAGCAGATCGCCCAGGTGGCCCAGCAGTGTCATGGCAGCCATCCCCTCCGCCCGCATCATCTATGCACGACAGGGCGCGAAGGTGGAGTCTTGTCCCTGCTGCCATGTGCTTGGGTGCGCTGCTCCATGCGGGCCGTGCCCAGGGGCAACTCTCAGCCGGGGGGGCTGCTGGTGAGGAGGGGGCCATGGGGAGAAGCAGGGCTGGGGCAATGGCATACATGCTCTGGTATGCGTGCCATAGGTTCGCCACCACTGCCTTAGGGAGAGGTGATCCTGTAGATCAGTGGTTCTCAACCTGTGGGTCAGGACCCCATTTGGGGTCGAACGACCATTTCACAGGGGTCGCCAAACAACGCAGTCCGCCATTTTTTCCCCTTTTCCTTAGTTGTGCTACTCCCTTTTATTCTCTTGGCTTTTGAAAGCCAATAGAATAGACTCTCTTGAATAGAGTCTAATTCTATTGGCTTTCAAAAGCCAATAGGAATTGTCCAGGCTGTCTCTGCCCTGCTGAGCCTGCCAAAAGTCCCATTCTGCAAACGGTGCTGCACCAGTTGAGTAGTCCTCGACTTCCAACCGGTTGGGTGTCGCGACATTAAAAAGATTGAGAACCACTGCTGTAGATAATCTGGCCAATGATCACTGATATGTTTCACAACTTTCAACTGAAAGTCCCCTGGCTGACTGGATTTCATTTCTTCATTTTCTATCACTATGCAGACAATTTGATTTTATTGTTATCCATTATCCATGCAGGGATGCCATTATGCAGACTCTTGAAGCTGATGTTCTATTAATCTGGTACTGTGTTGTTATGTTCATCTAATTTTTGTATAATTCCAGTTTCTTTATTTCTTCAACTTTTTAATCCTGTTGCTACTGTTCCACTACAACCTTTGTAGATGCCTCATTTAGCACTTTTGCAGTTTGTCGTAATTCCTTAACATTTTCTTCTTCGTGTATGCAATAGATCTATCTATACACTGGTGTTATACAAATATTGCGCAAGTATATGAATGGATCTACTACAAACACAAAAGATCTATAGAGACACTAATTCTAATAAATACAATTCTATTTGGTTAAAGCTAAGCACATAATTAGCAACATTATTTTTGAGTATCATTACTATTCTATTCCCATCAGCTTGTCCAATGTTGTAAAGCAGTTTATTCTGATTCCTCAAAGTGATTTTAATATTTCAGTTTCAGCTCACAGTTGCAGTTCCGACAAATAAATTCCAGCCATTTCACCTGGTCCTAATAAGATTTTTCTTCAGGTGACCAAATATTCAATCTCCAAGTTCTTGATCCTTTTGTTGCTGAAATTGTAAGGAGCTTGAAATAGTGTCTTCTTAACAAAGTCCTATTTTCAGCAGGTCTATACAGGAGTTTATATGGAACTATAAGCTGATGGGAATTATTGTACCTCCCCTTCAGTTTCTGCAACTCAATCAGAAGATGTGTTACATTCAGTTTAGATAGTTGGTAGCTCTTTTATCTCTATTTCTGTCTCTTATTTATTCAAGATTAGAAAAGGTTTCTGATCTCCATGTCTTCTGATTTCTTAATAATTGTAAGAAAACTTTAATTGGAAACTTTAACACATCACAATAAAAGGAATGGCACTATTTTTACTGTCATCCCTTCCTAACTCACTTTGCTGTTTTAGGGTGTACTATACAATTTTCATACTATTCTAAGAAAAATGTATTCTTTTATCATCATCTCTTAGACTTAGTAGGAGAAGGAAAGTGGGAATGCAGATACTGGATGACTCATTTAGCTAACTGGACATTTCTTATTAGTCTGTTCTAGATCTGACAAGAAATTGATCTCCTTGTGATATCTGGCATCTCAATGTTCAATCTTGATAATCAGTTTATACATATATACATATATTCCTACATACATACAGTCTCCCACTTTTATTATTTTTACAAATAACTCAAGGTGGTGAACATATCCAACATACTGTCTTCTTCCTATTTTCCTCACAATGGCAACCCTGCGAGGTGAGTTGGGACGAGAATGAGTGACTGGCCCAAAGTCACCCAGCTAAATTTCATGGCTAAGGCAGGACTAGAATTCACAGTCTCCTGGTTTCTAACCTGGTGTCTTAACCACTAAACCAAATTGGCTGTATGGCAAAAATTTGAAAATCCTAATGCCTAGACACAATATTTCCTCCTTAATCAATACATACATATTTAGTATAAGAATATGTATCCAGGTAGTCCTTGACCTATGACCACAATTGAGCTCAAAATTTCCATTGCTAACAAGGCAGTTGTTAAGTGAGATTTGCCCCATTTTACAACCTTTTTGCCATAGTGGTTAAGCAAAGTACTGTAGTTTTTAAGTGAATCATGCAATCATTAAACAAATTTGGCTTTCCCCATTGAGTTTGCTTTTTGGGAAAGGTTACAAATGGTGACCACATGACCCTGGGACAATGCAACTGTCACAAATACAAGCCAGTTGCCAAGCATCAAAGTTCTGATCACGAGACCACGGGGGTGCTGTAACAGTCATAAATGTATAAACCAGTCATGTTACTTTTTTCAGTGCTGTTGTAACATCAAACGGTCACTAAACAAATGTTTGTAAAATGAGGACTATCTGTATATGAACGATCAGGAAAATTAGCAGTCCATGTCTACCTTCTATAGCTAGAGCCTGTTGGAAGAATAAGTTCTTAATTGCTAAGTGAAATACAAACAAGGTGGAAGTTCCCCATGCCCCAGGTATTAATATATGGAGACCACCATTGGGAATGCATGTCCCTGGACTCCATTTTCTAACTGTGGGGAGGAGGAGATTCTCACTAGCCCTTTTTAAGATGATTGTACAGGGCAGGTTATTTCTGTTTGGGAGAAACAATCATATGAATATATAGGTGCCAAATTTTATAGAGCTTTGAAGATTAAAGCCAGCACTTCAAATTGGGCTTCAAAGCCTATATCCAATGCAATCTCCATGTCATTTCTTCCATATATGTCATAGAGCAGTGGTTCTCAACATTCTTAATGCAGTTCCTCATCTTGTGGTGACTCCCAACCATAAAATTATTTCCGTTGCTACTTCATAACTGTAATTTTGCTACTGTTATGAAATAATTGGCCCATTAGTGCAGGGCTTTTCAACCTTTTCATCAATAGTACCACTTTTAGAATATGGCAACATTCGAGTACCACCAGTCACCTAGCGAGGTGTCAAAAACTTGATGACCAAAAAAAAAAAAATGGAAAAAAGTGATAAAAGTACAGGCAGTCCTTGACTTACAACAGTTTGCTTAGTGACTGTTCAAAGTTACAACGGCACTGAAAAAAGTGACTTACGACCATTTTTCACACTTATGACTGTTGCAGCATCCCCAGGATCGTGTGATTTACATTTCAATGCTTGGCAACTGATTCACATTTATGATGGTCACATAGTTCCAGGGTCATGTGATCGCCTTTTGCAACCTTCTGACAAGCAACGTTAATGGGGGAAACCAGATTCACTTAACAACCATGTTACTAATTTAATCTCTCTCTCCGTCTTTCTTTCTCTCTCCCTCTCTGTCTCCCTCTCTCCCCCCTATTTCTCTCTCCCTCTTTCTTTTTCTCTCCTCTCCCTTTCTCTCTCCCCCTCTCTCCCTTCCTCTTCCTTTCTTTCTCTTTCCCTCTTTTTCTCCATCTTTCTCCCTTTTTCTCTCCCTTTCTCCCTCACTCTCCCTCTCTCCCCCTTTCTCTTTCTTTCTCTCTCCCTCCCTCTCTTTCTCTCCCTCTGTCTCCCTTTCTTTCTCTCTCTCCCTGCCACTCTCTCTCTCTCTCTTCCTCTATTTCTCTTTCCCTCTTTCTCTCCCTCTCTCTATTTCTCTCTCCCTCTCTTCCTCTCAAAGATCCTTAAAATCCTTAAAAGTTATGCTTGGGTGGAAGACTTTTTCTTTTACAGATGGGGTGGGTTGGCAGATAAGTACTCAAAAAAAAGGAAAAAAAAGTGCGAATAGGTGTCCAGTAGCTAGCTTGAAGTTTGAACAACTTCTTTCTCTTGCCACCGGCTTCTAGGAGCAAAAGACATCCAGCACTGCAACTAGGCGCCCTGGACTGGCCATTCCAGGGCTTCCTGCACTGGCTGACTTAGTTGTCTGAAACCTCCTGTTGTCGCTTGAGGGGGGGAAGGGACACGGGCAGGAGAGATTCCTTCTTTCTCATCCGAGGAAGGAAGTTATGTTGGACTGTCGACTCTGTGTCGAGCCCCGTGGGCCCGACATTCACAGGCAGGCAGGAACCCGCCCACCGAACCGCCACCTCCCCATTGCCCTCCATGTCGGCCGGCTCCGTCACCAGACCTCCCAGCTGACAAACGCACATTCAGGGAGTCGCCAGCTGATGGGCACAGAAGATCGGCGCCGCGGCGGCCTCCCAGCCATCCATTTCTTCGGCTGGAGCAATTGCCAGGGTTTGCATGGTCGCCGGCGGCAGGGAGCGCGTCAGCGACCATTGGGGACGCCAACGGTTTTGTGCCACAGATGCTTGAGGTGCGGGACATGGACCGGCGCAGTGCCGTGGAAGGCAGCAGGACAGGGGGAGGGGTTATCTGCATCCTGCCGGCTGAACTTTGGAAGCCTGCCTGAATGAAGAATTTTAGGGGGAGTTGAAAGCGAGACAGGTTCCTAAGAATATGATGTGTGAGGCACGGGGGGCATCAGTGGCGGGCTGCCCCCCAGAGCTGGAGCGGCTGGTGTAGCTGCCCCTGCCCCATACCCCCGCCTGCAGCTGCCCCGCTAGCCCTGCCACCCACTCCGCGCAGCCCCTCCGTGTAGAGCAGGCCCTGCAGCTCCCACAGCATCATCCGCACACCACACTGATGGCGCAGCTTGCGGTTGCTGAGCCAGAAGCCAGTGCAGGGTGGCAGGAGGGCGTGGGCTGCAGGCAGGCCGAGGCAGCGGCAAGCGTTGTGGGCCAGGCACTCCAGAGCGGCCATGTAGGCACACAGGGTGAGGCAGCGGTGGTGCAGGTCCAGCACTGGCTAGGCCACCAGCTGGCCCGACCCAAGGAAGGTCAGCCACCCGCCATGCGCCACCTTCGCACCCAGCACCCGCTGCTGCCCCGCCAGCACCTCCGCCACTACCTTTCCTGCACAGCCCTGCTTGTCAAGCAGGCTCCGTGGCTCCCACAGGAGCAGCCGCAATGCACACCAATGGCACACGAGGTGAGCACGAGGCAGGCGAGCACGTTTTCCATGCTTCAGTGCCAGGCTCTCCATGCTGCAGTGCAACATGGAGAGCCTGGCTGACACGGGTGAGCACGAGGCAGGAGTGCACATGGACTCCGCTTTTTCAGCAGGGCAGAATTAAGTGCTGCTCCCCACCTCTCAACCCTGGTTCTCTTTTACTTACAAGTAGGAGATGTTGTAGTTGCTCAGCAGGGAGGGGTGAAAAGTTCCTGCAAACTTGCCTTTGCTGCAGATAACTTGCATGTGCAACATTTGTGGGCTGGGTCTTTTGGTGCGCTCAGCAATGCAGAGACAGCCATTAACGACCAGGTCTGGACAATTCCTATTGGCTTTTGAAAGCCAATAGACTAGAGTCTATTGAATAGACTATTCAATAGATTAAGAGTCTATTCAATAGAGTCTATTCTATTGGCTTTCGAAAGCCAATAGAATAGAGGGAGTAGCACAGCTCATGGAAAAGTTGAAAAAAATCCATCAAAAAAAGGTGCCAGAACACCGTTCTGAGTGTTCTATGAGAAAAAAAAGCCAAAAAAAAGCCTGGTCTTAGGCGACCCCTGTGAAATGGTCATTCGACCCCCAAAGGGATCGCGACCCACAGGTTGAGAACCGCTGTCTTAGAGTTACAGCAGTGATGAAGAATCTTTTAGAGACCAAGTACCCAAACCACAACCTAAACCCAATTATTTATCGCAAAGTGCCAGGGCCACATCAACATTGTGGTGCCATCGTGGGGGCGGGAGAGTGGGCCACTGGGTGGGTGTGGCCAGCTCAACGTCACTCGCATCAGGGCACCTGTGTGGGCCTGGGGTAGATCCAAGGGTCTCTGGCGGAGGGGGATGGGACCGGGGTGAGCGCCAGGGCATGGTCTACTGGAGAAGCCTCACCGTCCCTCTCAGGCCCTGGACAGTGACATGGACTGCCTGGAATCCTGGGCAGTGGAGGTCAAGCGCCCAGCCCGGCCCTTGAGCTCCCACAGCCCTGCCTAGCCCAGCTGCACTTCCCCAATCTCCTTCCTTCCTTCCTTCCTTCCTTCTTTCCTTCCTTCCTCCCTCCCTCCCTCCCTCCTCCCTCCCCTCCTTCCCTGCCTCCCTTTTTCATTCCCATCTCTTTCCTTCCTTCCCTCCCTCCCTCTCTCTGTGCCCAGGAAGGGACAAGGGGGGGAGAGGTTGGCAGTCCAAGCCAGGAATAAACAACATGGCAACTGCTTTAGAAAGAAGATTGTAGTTTATTGAAGAGCCAGACAGAAAGATGGGTCTGGAAAAAAAAACTGACTACATGTAGCAGGGAGTGGGTTTTTATACTTTCTCGGGCTCTTGAGGTTGTTTCCTGTTTGTGTTTAAAGCTTTGTATTTCCTGTGTCAAATACTTTGATCTGAATGTGCCCTTCTGGTATTCTGATGGTGATGGATTAATCCTATAATGTCCCAAAGGTGATATCCTGTTTTCATGTGGCTGATGACTGTTGGAATTTTTGGTGTGAGGGATTGTTGATTCTAGGGATCTTTCTTTTTCATCCCAGCTTGCTGACTCCAATCTTTCTGACAAGATTATCACATCTTCATAGACATGCTGGCTACATTTCCACAACATTCTTAATTGCAGCTTATTGACTTAATGTTACTTTTTGGGTTCAGAGGGAGCTCTGGACTAGTTTATTTAAACCCACTGAGCACACCCATCTTCCAGGATTAGTTTATTAGTTCCGTGTCGTAAAAAATGTACAAAATTGGGTTAACTTACTAAACTTTCAGCGAGCATGTCATGCCAACAGAGCACACCATCGTGCTCTGCTATGGACCACAAAATACTTTGGCTGTCATGCTGCAGTTCTCTAGTGACACATCCAATGTCACAGTGGCAGTTAAAGCAACAAAAACGGGCATTTTAAAACACCCAGCCGCCTCATGCCTTCGCCTCTACAGCTGTTGATAACCGCTCCATGCATGCATCGGCAGCCTACCACTTCCATGTCCATGATGATGAAACTCTCTCACATGGGCAGTGCCTCTCCTGAGGTGAGTCCACATGCGCCTTCACACATGGTCTGGCGACGTGGAATTTCGAGCATTCAGAGAGAAACTCAAGAAGAAAAGCACGCGCATACTCCCCCATCCTGCTGGGGCTTTTCCAGCCCCTCCCTCTGCTCTCAAGGCGCCAAACACCCTGCGTCCACTGAGACTATGGCAGGGTGGCGGGACCAGTGGCCTAGCAACAGACATGGAAATAGTAGGCCGGCCAATGCGTGCATGTCTGCATGGAGTAGTTATCAACAGCATCAGCAACAACAGCATCCCCGTGCAGTGAGAGGGGCACGTGCAGTTTGGGCAGTGTCAATGGAAGCAGGTGAGCGGCTGCTTCCTGGAAGATGGGGACCAGAGTAAGCTGCAGCAGGCAGGGGATAGCCCAGTGATGGCAAACCTTTTAAAGACCAAGTGTGCTGGGGTGACGGCATGCGTGCCCACAGAGAGGGCTCTGCATGCTGCCTCTGGCATGTGTGCCATAGGTCCGCCACCACTGCTATACATTATCATTACAAAGTGAGATAGCATTTTATTTATTACAGTCACCAAGAGCCAAGCCAAACGTGATACATTTAAGTAACTATTAAAACACCTGATACACAGTATTAGTGTCTGAGATACATACTAAGTGGGAGCAATAGTTTCCTGAAGTTGTAGTCCAGAACTGTTTTGTCATTCACTACTTTATAGGACAGTAAAGAAAGATGCAAGAAATAAATTACATTAGAAATACATGAACAGTTGCATTTACAAATCTCCATTTTATCAACAGTAATTGCCCTACACTTCTCTTGAATAGTGCTATATAAATAAAACCTTTAACAGAACCCTTTCCCCAAACTATCTTCTTTTCAAAGAAAGTACCTTTGGCTGTTTTGCTTCATATAACAAAAAAGATACAGAGATCTATATATCTCCCTTATTGTGCAGGAGCTGTTCAGGGACTACTGAATAGAAACAGCCTGAATGCTAAAACTTAAACAAGACTATTCATTCACCCTCAGGCGGCTCCAGTGTAACACCTGCTTTTTATTTTAAACAGGCTACAGGAATACCAAAAGAAAATCCTCTTCTTACAATTATCTACACATAACATTAATAATTCTTACAATTATCTACACATAACATTAATAATCAGTTAAATCAGTTTGGGGATCAATGATAATCTACTGAGGAAGGTGTGTGCTGTGATCTCTGTTGCTCTCTGCCCTCCAAATGCACTGGGCTTTGCTAATCAGTATGCATGCAAAGATGGGATGTATGTAATGGATGTAAGAGTGTAGCCACTTTGACTCAGGGTGTGTGAATAAATGTCCTAACACTAAATACCTTTGCAGCTATCTTGCCTTACCACAGATTTCTTTTAATCATGTCCTTCAACTAAGCCAATATGAATATTTTTTATTACATTACTTCCCAGTAGAGAAGAACTGTACATTTATTTCAAACTAGATATGCTATGGTTGAATTTTAAAATAGATGATAGTGATGGTTAAATTGGGTTGAAAGGCTAGAACTAAGCTGTTTGTAATATATTATTCTATCTAAAGAGAAATCAATCTGTTCCATGCATTACTTTTCTTTTTATAAAATCAAAAGACTTCAAATGGCTGACAGTTATGAAATACAGGATCAGATAAATTATGCAAAAGTGTATATCTCTTTTAACTCAAAATACTATTTCCTAATAGACTCATTATATACATTTGTAAAAATGTTTTCAAAGCATGTTTTAAAAATCAACATCTTAATTCTTTATGCAATATGTACTTATTTCAGCCAACTGGCCTATATAAAAATGATCTTATTCTTTATACAGTAGATAAGCCTCGTCTAGCTGTTAAGGAAGAGATGTAGAGGTTACTATGCTACATAGTATACTAAGCTATTTGTGCTATATACTAGTTACATTTCTTGCTCTGCTCTGTAGGTATTACAATATGTATTGTCTCCTGAAATAATATATATAAATGTCTTCCTCACAGACTTAAAATAAATCTAGTCAAAGTGGTTGCACCACTGTTTAACTAATAAATCCTATAATCTCCATATTATAGAATCCTGATTGAAATTCAGCCATATACAGATTTAATGTTCTTAATTTTCTGCATTGCAGAAATGGTTCCTCCTATAGTGCTAATAGTACCTGCTTCCTTGTGCTAAGTTGCTACAGACAAAGACATAGCATTCAGTGGAAATCTCAAACATCACATTGTGCTTGAAGGAGGACAAACAATACAGCCACCAATACAATGGATAATTTAATTTTCCACATCAATATTCAAATTGCTCTTTATATATCAGCTAATAATCATCTTCTAAATATGATTAATGATGTTAGATCTCTTCTAGCTAATCCTCTTTCTTTTCATAGACATTTTCAGTATTTAAGAGAGTACACTACAAAAATGTGGTATATAGTTGGAGAAATTAGACATAAGTATCTCAGTCAAGTTATAAAAGCTATTTAACTTGTTTAAAGGAGAAGAGCCAAGAATTCCTTCAAAAGTCTAAAATCAAATTCATTGTTTTAAAAGTTAAAATATTATCAATGTTTGAAACACACAGCCATAGAAAAATCAGTTCTAAAGCCCCAAAGAAATCATTTTATTTATTTCTAAACATTTTGCATAAGCCTGAAGGCTATTCATTATAACTAATAACTGGCAAAAAGAAATTAGGATTTTTACAAGAGGTCAAACTGTGTCATTATAAGTTTTCAGTGTCCTCTTCTTTTACACATTCCAAATATCCCAACTTCCAGTTATTAATAGCTAACAAATTTCTATGCACTTATTTCATAATTTAAGAATATTTCAAGAAGCATTTATTCATCTGCCCATTACAACACAGCTACTGTAGAAATCGGACAAACTGAAATAGAATTAAGTAATACATCTTACATTAATCATGCATTAATATATTGCTTGCATAATAAAACCTGTCTCCCTTCAATGATCCTTAAAATCAACTTAAATCCATTCAGGATTTATATAAAAAAATGTTATAGCCTCATGATAATTTAACAACAAGGAACACCCAATTCCAGAATTTAAACACTAACATTGGGAGATACAAACATTGTCTGCCAAGTATTTGGGGAGGGGGAGGCATCAAGTATGGCATCTAGGAGAAGAAGAAGAAATCACAACAGAAAGGTAACTGCAGCAAAGAAAATACCACCACTTCGTTACACCAGATCTACCGCTGAATCCTGGCGGTATGTATTAGAGACTACTGTAATGCTTCCTCAAGGATCCGCTGACTTACAGCAGGTAGACAAAGGCAGCTGCTAAAGCTTATTTATGGCAGATTTAAAAGCATACCTCCCTTATAAGACAAGAATGCAGGGTACAGGGAGGATTCGCATTGTTAGCGGCAGTGACAAATCTATACAGTACGACTTGGCTCTCGTCTAATTTTTCCAAGCAAAGGTCGGACTAGTCCCCAAAGGGCAGGAGGGAGCTCCAAGGCGCTTTAGCCCACCGGCGGGATTGGAAGTGTCAGCTGGTGATGACGAGAATGGCCGGAGAGCGCCCCAATTGGGTCGGGGGAGGGCAGGCGAAGAAAGGGGTGGCCGGGAGAGAAAGCTGTGAAGGCGTCCATGGCGGGGGGGGGTGCGGCATGGACGAGCGGGGGTGGTCCCCCCCCCCAGGGCTGCAGCCTGAGCAAGACAGGTGCGTCGCCTCTCAGCCTGGGAGGTTTGGGGGAGGGGGGGGGGGACAAAGCGCAGAGGCGCCGGCTAGAAGAGAAGCAGCGCAATCGGGCGGGGGTGGATAGCAAATGACCCCCGCTCCAGTTTCCGCTCCCGCCCGCCCGCGCGCGTGTATGTGTGTGGGGGGGAATTTGGAGAGGGGAGGGGCGAGGGGCAGTAGCCGGCAGCGGAGAGGCCTCACTTACGTGTAGATGATGGACATGAAGTGCATGAGCCACAGGACCACGAAGAGGATAAGCCCGAAGACGGCGAGTCCTTCCAGGGCCAGATCCAGCATCGCCATCTCCTCTCGGCCACAGGGCACAGAGGGGCGGAGGGGGGGGGGGGGAGAGCTTTGACGAGCCGAAGCGGCGGCTGCGGAGGCTAGCTAGGAAGGCCCCGCCCCCCTCGTTGGCTGCCCTCACGTTCCCCCTCAGACGCGACTGTCTTCCTTTTCTAGCCTTCCTTCTCTTCCACGAGCCCCCTCTCGCCCCGCCCCTCCTCCGTTCTTTCTCTCGGCTGCCCTTCCACCCGGCAGGCGGCGGCGGCGGCGGCGGCTGCTGCTGCTGACAGGCTGCCTCGCGCTTTGACGGCCCCCGCCGCGGCGTTTCTCCTCCTTCTCCGCCACCGTCGCTGGCAGCCGCTCGTTCGCGTTCTCCTCTCCCTCTCACACACTCATAAACCAAACCGCCTGGGCTCGCGCGGAGCTGATCAGGCCCCGCCCTGCCATTGTCATCCTCTAAAGCCACGCCCCCTCCTCTCTCTCTCCCCCTCTCCACTCGCGTGGTCCCGTTAAATCCGCCGCGAGGGTGGTGCTAGAAGGAAGATGGTGGGGGGTGGTAAAAGACAAGGTGAATTAGGATGTGGCGGGAAAGCAGGAAGGAGCGACGTCGCCATTTACTATAAAGGATAGAGACGTTGCACTGTAAGGGGAAATCAAGAGTACCGCTCTCTCCTTTCCTCTTTGCAAAGAAAAAGGGAACGGGAGCGGCGCACAAGGGAAACCTAACCTTTCTCTCTTTATACATCTCAGGAGCCATTCGCCACACAGCAGCCGCATCGGCTATCCTCCAGTCCTACACACACACACCGCCAAAACATAAAGGAAAACACCCTCCCGGTCGCAACGTTTCTGTCCCTTGTAAGCCAAACTCTGCATTGCTCCGCAACACCACCACCGCCACCTCCGAGAATGCAACGCTGTGTGTCTCGACTGGAAGCGGCAAAGCCAAAAGCGAGCCCAAAATGCGCGACCACCGCTCCGGAAATGTCACAGCTGGAACCCCCAAGAGTCCTGCAGCCTATCGACAAATGGAATCCCTCTGGGTTCTTCTGTAATGCAAACTGCTCTGCAAAAGTTCACTCAAAAATTTGTTTATTCCTGCAAAATTCACCTTTCTAAAGCTGAATGATGTCGATTCTTTATTCCTCCGTTCATATCCCTCTTGTATTATGCTTACGGTTGTAGTTGCTTTCATTCAACAACGGAGAAATTGCACGGGACAAAGTGGAAAGAACGATGGAAACCATGAAAAGTTTTACGCTGTGAGATAGGTGTATGTGTGTATGAATAACATTTGAATATGAGAACATTAGTAATTTTAAGAAGGAAAAACTTAAATATCTACATTCAATCTTTTTGTAGAAAGTAATACTTTAGAAATCAATATGATCAACAACTGAAAATTAGTATTTTCAATTTTATTTGCTCATGTACATCTTTCCTCCATTGCTTCATCCATCCTAGTACATATTAATCTTGTTTGAAAATTATGCATTTCCCATTTTTTTATCTGAAGTTTTTTCAGATACTATTTTAATTTTATTTATATAGACTCACCCTCTGAAGGCAGCATAACTGATGTTAAGCCTCAAAATTACATATATTTTTGCATTTATATAAATACCCAAAGACGGTGAGTGGGGAAAGAAAAATACAAGGAGTAATCAGCATTCCATCCAGTTTTACAGGGAGTTGCCATTTATTTGTACAAAGAACTCAGTGTAGAAGTTTTTTTTTTAATATGATCAATGCACAGATATAGAGACAAATATGGCAAGTTAGTGGAAGTTAGTATGATTACCTGTTGCACAGCATAACATTTAATAACTGACCAACTGTCAGTTACTCAGTGCAACAAGGGAACATCACTATTAAATCAAGATGTACATCACTCCATATTTCAAAACTGAAAAGAAAATTGACCATTAAGTATAAGATAGAAAAGTCAGATAGCATAAGTAGCATTACTGACATAATTATAAATACCCCAAATGTACAGACCAGCATGATCCAGAAGTAAGGAAAGAGCTGAAAGGGGTTATATTCTCATAAGGTACCTTTGGATATAAACATTTTAAACCAAGCAGATCTTTTCCTGTGATCTCACTGCTGCAGTAAAGGCAAACACTTGATCTCAGAGAAAGATGCAGCTGTTTTAGGCAGTCTCTAACAGGTGTTTCCTAAGCCCCCCTGCATGTTTTGAAGCATCTTTGTGCCTTTTAAAAGCAAGGCGCTTCAGCCTAATTTCATATATAAGCAAAAGCACACAATAAAAGTTCCGCCTTGATTAAAAGTACCCTTATTCTGGAATGGTTCTTTTGTTCTTCTGTTGGATTCTCTGTGACTTGTATGAATCTTTATACAATTTTACTGTTGTAGGATAGTGAAGGGGGAACTTATTTTCTGAGCAACAACGAAGAGCTTCAAATTATATTATTATTCTGATGCAGTATCAAACTCTAAAGAAAATCATCATATATAAGTTGGGCTTTCTTGCTGATACTGCTGGAAAAAAAAAGTCACAAGTTTTGGTCTGCTGATGTTCTCTTGCTGTACTACCTCAAAACAATTCTTCAAGTACTTTCCTTCATTTTTCTACAAGTCCTGACTGAGAAAATGATGCCTAATTACAGTCTTTGCAAATTGCATATACAAACCCTTTTCTGCATTCTCACATTGTACCTCTTTAATTTTTTTTTTTTACGTATTTCAGTTTTGTTTCCCTTTTGGCTGTGGATCACGAAAACTACTGACTTGCAAAATACATTTATTTTTACAACTCAAAGATCAGAAAACATATGTTCAGAACCTAAGCTAAATGATCAACAAATAAAAGCCCGATTGAATATTTAGGTTTTCCCTTTCAATTATTTTGGTTTCTACTTTCAATCTTCTATCTGCTGGGATAACCAAGCAAAGGTATTAGCTACAAGGGCCCAAGAGCATCTCCACCAGTTTCAAAATTTGCAAACTGGTATGGAAACAGTTGTGTCCCAGCTGCTTTTGAAGATCCACATTTTGGGGATGTGGCTATATGTTAAGAAGATATCAGTCTTCATCGTTATATAAACTAAGTTTCTAAAAACAATAGCACACGTATCTCACCTGACCCCTTAATGTTGTAATACAATTGGAATTGGGCTGCATCTGTTGTGGGATCTATGCAAGACTTACCATTTAAGCCAGACATGTCAAACACAAGGCCCGGGGGCTAGATGTGGTTTCATGTGGCCCGCAAAGCCATCCTGGAAACAGGGAATGGCCCCCACTGCCTTGGCCCTGGTCCAGGCCGGCTGGGAGCCAATGTACAATTTTGTGGTGGCCATCTATGCTGAAACGCATTCAGTCTTAGCTCCACAAGGCCATCTGGAAACACCAAGGGACCAGCCCCTGCCATGTTGCTTCTGCCCCCTGGGCGCGTGCTAGGGAGGTGTCACCCTTTGTGAGGAATGAAGAAATTCACCATCGCCTGGAAGTGGCCAGCAAATGGCCCTCACCTACTTCACATATCCGGCTTGATGGGCTCCAGGGGATGGGTTTCAGCAGGCAGTGGAGCGCTGTCCTCACAGCACCAAGAGGCTGAGCCAGGCGGCGTGAATCCAAAAGGAAGCATGACATCACTCAGCCCCCAGCTTGCCCGATTTCAGCAGGCAGCGGGGCGCTCTCCTCACAGTGCTAAGAGGCTGAGCCAGGCAGCGCAAATTCAAAAACCGTGCCGCCACTCAGCCCCTAGCCTGCCTGATTTCAGCAGGCAGCAAGGCGCAAAGCTGGCAAGCTTCGCTCTGCTTGGCTCAGCCTCTCAACACTGTGAGGAGAGCACCTCACTGCCTGCCGAAACCAGGCAGGCTGGGGGCTGGATGGCATTGCGCAGATACCGTCCCGACTCTCACGTTGCTCATGGTGTCCCCTTCTCCAAAACCCACCAAGCCAGATATGTGAAGGAGGCAAGGGCCGTGTGCTGGCCACTTCCAGGCGATGGTGCATTTCTTCATTCCTCACAAAGGGTGACACCTCTCCAGCTGCGTTTCTTGCCTGTTTTTCTCCCTCATCTCAAATATTTTCCCACCACTCTATGGGAAGGAAGGAAGGAAGGAAGGAAGGAAGGAAGGAAGGAAGGAAGGAAGGAAGGAAGGAAGGAAGGAAGGAAGGAAGGAAGGAGAGGGAGGGTCTGAGGGAAGTCCTACCTTAATCCTGCCCTGCTGCCCTTTCACCATCCCCTTGCCCCCTTCTCCTGGCCTATCCTGGGGATCTCCCATCCTATTGCTAAGGAAGCTTTGTATACAAAGCCAGGTCTCCTCCCATGGAGAGGGAGTGGGCTTCCCTCTGACTTTGCACTAATACCCATCATGAGCAACCTGGCTAAGGAGAGCAAGCACAGCAGCAGCAGCTTTGAGGAGGAGGTAAGTGCAACTGGGCACCCCTTTGGGGTAATGGGGTTGGGCTTGGTGCTGTAGGTGCTTGAGGGCCGGGCTGGGCATTTGACCTCTGCTGCTGAAGGCTCTGGGCAGCCCAAGGTACCATCTAGCCCCCCCTCGCATGGCCTGAGAGGAACAGTGAGGCTCTTCCAGTGGACCATGCCTTGATGCTTGCCCTGGTCCCCCCCCTTCTGCCATAGACCCTCAGATCTGTCCCACTCCTGCCCAGGCCCCCATAGGCCCCCTTGACGCGAACGATGTAGAGCTGGCCATGCCCACCCAGTAGGTCACACCCACTCCAGCCACGCCCACCCAGTAGGCTGTGCCCACTCTGGCCACACTTACCCGCCCCCCCCGAAGACAACCGCAATGCTGATGCGGCCCTCAATGAAATTGAGTTTGACACCCCTGATTTAAGCCTTAGGCAAAGCAAATCCTTTGCAGGACCTCCTTGGTTCATCTTACTCTGAACAATAGGTTTTTATATCCACCCTATAAAAGCAAATAATCAAGGATTGATATATTGTGGTCTCTTAATACCAGCTTTATTTACTTTTGGATCAAACTTTAGCAGAGTCTTAGATATTCCCTCACATAGGACCAAAATTTCTCATCCTTATTATAGTGTACAGCAGTAGAATTGCCCTATCCTCTTGGACTTTTCCTGACTGCTTTTTTAAAGATCATGCATGCTCTGAATAAGAAACATTTTGGGCTGGCCTAAATTGATGCACTACCCATCAGAAGATATTTCAACCAGTGGGGTGTTCACCGAGGAGTAGTGTCCCTGGTGGAAGATCCTGCTATGCTTTTTAAGGCTGCTCACCTGGCACTCAGTTCTCATCTGTAGCTCCAAGTAGTTGTAACAGACTTCAGTGAGATAGGGATTTGGCTATCCCAGCATGTGAACCTTCCATTCAGAAATCATATTTGTATATGTTCAAATATGGAGACTGAATCTATAATCTGTGTTCTTTTAAAATGTCTATTCTATCCACAATGGTGATTAAAATTTATAATACCGATTATTACAGAGTTTTACTTCTTATGATGAGAAGATCACTGATTTTCTTTTAAATGATCAATTTCTAAATGTATTAAGGGCTCTGTCGAAATTTTTATCTGTAGTTTCTTCTATAGGAATAGGGTAGTTATTGTATTCTAATACTGTAATAATGATATTATTTTATTTGATTTGGCTAGTACTTTCCCTTACAGTTTTCATTGGTTTTGGTTTCTATGTAATTTGAATATATCATATATTTTTTGTATATATTTTATTAATTTTTATAGAGGTTAGTTTGGGTTTTTTTAAATAACATTCTTAATATTTAGCAAACAGCATATTGTCTGGGTTCATGTATTTAAAAAGCAATAAGAGTTAATTTCTATATTATCATAATATGTTAGTTAATCGTTCATTAGTCTTCTTCTTACTAGTAAATATTCAATGTTACATGGTACATATCATGTTCCTTTCTCTCTAACTCGCTTTTCTAGCCATTGGTAAAAATTGTCCCATGTTCTAAAGTACACTGAGTCTTCTTTCTCTTTTATCTTTAATGTCAATCTGTCCATTTCTGCACAATCTAAAATTTTCTTAATTAGTTCTTCTTCCACTGGTAAATTTTCATTTTTCCAATATTGGGCAACTATAATTCTTGCTGCAGTTAATACATGTAAAATTAAATATATACAATCTTTTTAATATATCATGTATTTTTAACTGCTCTACATGCTGTAGTGTTTATTGGTTTGGTCTTGGCAACAACAATAATGTAATTCTAGTCTGTAAGCATAATAAACTGTTAACTACAACAATATGCCATTTGTAATTTCTTAAGGTGACCAACCGTCCTCCTTCAGGGAGGACAGTCCTCCTTTTTTGAGTTCTGTCTTCCCTCGAAAAGTGTCCTCCTTCATGTCCTCCTTTTCGATATTTGAAGACTAATCTGCAGGGCTTTTTTTTTTCTCATAGAACACTCAGAACGGTGTTCTGGCACCTTTTTTGATGTTTTTTTTTTCAACTTTTGCATGAGCTGTGCTACTCCCCCTATTGGCTTTCGAAAGCCAATAGGAATTGCTGCTGAGCACACCAAAACACCCGGCCAGCAAACTTTGCACATGTAAGTTGTCTGCAGCGAAGGCGAATTGGCAGGAACTTTGCACCCCTCCCTGCTACCCAACTACACCATCTCCTAGTTAGTCCCGAAGATACCTGGAGGAGACTGGAGCGGCGATGCCACAGTAACTTTCTCTTGATCTTTAGCCCTGCTAGGGCAATAATGGCTGCGGGCGCAAGAGGCAAGGGTGGCGGGACTGCTGCAGGCGGGGGTATGAGGGGCGGCAGTGGCTGGCTGCCCCCTGTGAGGTGGGAGCTGTGGGGCCTGCTCTACACGGGGCTGTGCAGGGTGGGCGGTGGTGCTGGCGGGGCAGCTGCAGGCGGGGTGTGTTGACAGCGGGCTGCCCCCCTGAGGCCAGGGCCAGCACAGCTGGTGCTTTGGGAGCCACGGGGCCCACTCTACACGGCAGGATAGCAGTGCTGGCGGGGCGGCTGCGGGCACGGCATGTAAGCATAATTACAATATAAAATGTTATTGTTATAAATGTTTTTATTATGTATTTATCATATTATAGTGTATTCTGTATTATTGTTGCAATGAATAAAATGTTTCTTTTATTTACAATATTTTTTTCTTCAATTTATTTGTGTCCTCCTTTTCATTGTAAAAAAGTTGGTCACTTTAAATTTCTAGAATTAGAAAAATAACTCTCAAATGTTTATTACATAATATTTATACAGTAGATCAGTGGTTCTCAACCTGTGGGTCGGGACCCCATTTGGGGTCGAACGACCATTTCACGGGGGTCGCCAAACAACGCAGTCCGCCATTTTTTCCCCTTTTCCTTAGCTGTGCTACTCCCTTTTATTCTATTGGCTTTTGAAAGCCAATAGAATAGACTCTCTTGAATAGAGTCTAATTCTATTGGCTTTCAAAAGCCAATAGGAATTGTCCAGGCTGTCTCTGCCCTGCTGAGCCCGCCAAAAGTCCCATTCTGCAAACGGTGCTGCAAGTTGTCTGCAGCGAAGGCGAGCTGTCTGGAAGTTTCCACCCCTCCCTGCTGAGCAACTACTAAAAATATAAGTAAAAGAGAGCCAGGGGTGGGAGGTGGGTGGCCGGCGGGCGCAGGGAGGGCTGCTGGCACACGTGGGGCCCGGCGGGTGCCTTACCTCCCTTGGGCTGGGCCAGCTGGTGGTCGGCCTGCGCCATCTCTGCCGCTTGCCAGCTACGCCTCAGCCGGCACAGGGGGCGGCACCACGCATGTGCGGCGCTCCCGGGCAGGGAAAGTCCTCGACTTATGACCGGTTGGGTAGTCCTCAACTTACGACCGGTTGGGTAGCCCTCAACGTACGACCGGTTGGGGTCGCGGCATTAAAAAGGTTGAGAATCACTGCAGTAGATGAAGCTGAACTGATCTTACTCACTCTGTTTAATCTTTGGGGGTTGTGCTTCTCTGTCTCCTATATGTGATCATTTACTGAATGATGATAATAACATTGCACTGTTTTTTTCCTGTTTAAACTTAATGTAATTTTTATTGTCATTTTATACTTTATTTTTATTTTATTTATAAACAACCTTTATTATTTTTTAAAATATCTGGAGGAGGGACATATCTAATACTCCTTCCTTCTTCTGTTTTCTCCACAACAGCAATCCTCTGAGGTGAGATGGGCTGGGGGGGGGCAATTAGCCCAAAATCATCCAGCTAGTTTGTATGACTCACAGAAGCATTTGTCTTCCTGAATAAATATCCTTATCTCCCTCCATCTTCATGGGAAACTTGCTTTTCAAATACAATTACCAATTTATTTACCATAAAAGTTCACCATATTGTTTTACAAGTGCCAAAATGTTCCATTCATTGAACTTGTAAAATTGGCACTGAATTGTATGACTTTTTTTTTTTTTTACAAATAATTACTAAATTTAATTTTGTTCTTATTTGACAAGGACTTTATCAAGATATAAAGTTCAGTCAGAGCACAATTTCACACATCTCTACTCAGAAGTAATTAATATTAGACATGCCAATATACTTTATAAGCTAAAAAAAATATAGGATTACAGCAGTGGTGGGATTCAACCAGTTCACACCACTTGAACCGGTAGCTAATTTTTTGTTGCTTAGGCCCAGAATGGACTTCCGGAAGTGGCGTTCACACAGAGAACCGGTTGTTCACATATTTGAATCCCACCACTGGATTACAGCCTAAATAAAAACAGAAACTTTGTAAGATCCAAACTACTCAGTTACCAAATGAACGATCACTTTACCAGTGATTAAATAACATATTCAGTGGCTCTTGCCAGGCATTTGGCAAGGATGACTAATGTTCTTTTCTTCCTTTTGTTTGCTGCCCTCTGGGTTTACTTTCTTTGCCAATCTTGTTCTTTTGTCTTGTGCCTCTTTTGTGTTTTTACACCGTTTTTAAATGTTTCTAATAATTGTGAATCACTCAGTCACTCAGGTGAAATATAATTATTATGGTTGGTTTTATTATTGTTATAATTGATAGCATCTTTAGTAATAATTTACTTCCAGAACTTATGTTAATAGGAAAAGATGAAAAGCTCTGTCTCATTTTTACTCTGTCCACTGCTGCAAATATCACTTTGCGAGTAAACTTCCAATGTCATTTCTACACGTTATCTAAATAATAATTGTCCTTATTTAGTGACTGATGACAGGTAGTCCTCAACTTACAACCACAATTGAGCTCAAAATTTCTGTTGTTAAGTGAGACATTTGTTAAGTGAGTTTTGCCCCATTTTATGACTTTTCTTGCCACAATTGTTAAGTTAATCACTGCAGTTGATAAGTTAGTAACCTGGTTGCTAAGTGAATTTGGCTTCCCCATTGACACTGCTTGTCAGAAGTTTGCTAAAAGTGATCACATGACCTTGGGACACAGCAACAGTCATACCTGTGGATCAGTTGCCAAGCATCTGAATTTTGATCACATGCTCGTATGGCTGCTTCAAAGATCATAACTGTGAAAAATGGTCATGTCACTTTTTTTCAGTGCTGTTGTAACTTTGAATGGTTACTAAGTGAAATGTTGTAAGTTGAGAACTATCTGTAATTTAGCAATCATTCAGAGTTACAACTGTGGTGAAAAAGTAACTGTTGAAAAAGTAACTTTGCAATTAATCCTCACATTACAATATTCACAGGTCTGTAAAGCAAAGGAAAGCTGAAGTAAGATCATTAGCACAGTTATGGTTTCACTTAGTGACTGCTTTATTTATTGACCAAGTTGCAGGTCCCAATTGCGGCTGCTAAACAAGGACTACCTGAATTGTTCTTCTTCTTGTTGTTGTTAAATGTATATGCTGCCTGGATATTTCTCCATTCTGAATTCTAGTGCAATATGATACCAATGATATAAAATAAGGAAGGCAGAATAATGGATCACAATAAAATGAAATAAAGCTGGAACATGCAACATTTTTACTCATCTTCATTAACCAATAGGGCAGAGTGCAATGCTGTTCTAGCCTCATAGGCTAGGCAACAATGATACACACTCCACAACTTCCACAACTAGACTCCCATGCCACAAAGGAGAAAATAGTGAGATTAGATAAGCATTAAGCAATATACAGCACTTTATTAGTACTTTTGGCAGTCATTTACATATAGAAAAATTTCTATATGTCATAGAAATATAGGGTCATAAAGAAAATTTACATTCATAGGGTCACCTGTACTGAAGTGAAGGAGACCATTTTATTTTTAAACAAAGCAACTAATGTAATATAAAGCCACGTAAAGGTAAGTGGGATTGAGAACTTTCACAGTCTAGGCAAAAAAAAAGGGCAGCTATACACAGTATGTTATTAACACATTTTTTTAAAAAAATAACTATTAGTGGTCACATAGCAATTCTCCTTGAGTTGCCCACTACCATGTTGTTGTTGTTAATTGCGAAATCGTGTCCGACCCATCACAACCCCATGGACAACGTTCCTCCAGGCCTTCCTGTCCTCTACCATGCCCACTACCATATTGAGGACCAAAGAATACAGTGATGGAGGAATGCTTGAATATGAAGCTGGGGCCTTTTGAATAATGATAGCCTGGAGAAGAAACCAAGTTCTGTAACTGTACCAATGAGTGCTGGCTGAGGGCAGAACAGACGGAGCTGTTGAAGCATAAAACCCTTCTTTGGAAATTAGCAGAGTTGCTACAGAAACCTGTAAAAGACAGATCTGTACACTGGCACTCGAAACCTCAAGTTTGGTTTGTTTGCTCATGTTCCTACGCCTTTGCCTATACCAGGGGTAGGCAACCTTGGCTCTTTTATGACTCGTGGACTTCAGCTCTCAGGAATTCTGGGAGTTGAAGTCCACGAGTCATAAAAGAGCCAAGGTTGCCTACCCCTCGCCTATACTCTGAATTGCTTTTTTCTTTTGACGTACAAACTGATCACAAATTCCTCCTGTATTAAAAGGATATGACTGTAATTGTCTTGGGTGTTCCTTATCTAATCAAGTAAGCTCTTTTTCCTATCTTGGTTCTGGATCTATAGGAAATGACAAAGTCTCTCCTTATATTTGTGCATATGTGTATGTGTAAAGAGTCAGAAATAATACCTAGTAAATGCTGGAAAAAGTTGTGATAGAATGAAACAAAATGGAAGAGCTAGATTTCCTCTGTAATCCACTATTATTTTATTGAGAGCCAGTTTGGTATGGCGGATAAGCCTTCAGACTAGAACTGTGAGTTCTAGTCCACCTTGGCACCAAGCCAGCCATGTGATCTTGGGCCCATCACTTTCTCACAGCCCTAGGAAGAAACCAATGGCAACCTAATTCTGAAAAATCTTGCCAAGAAAACATAAATCTTAATAATCTAATGTTAAGTGCCCTGCCAAATAAAGATAGATCTTTTAGAAATTGCTCTGTGTTGTGTTCTCCGTTCCCGTGCGAATGATGATGACACATGATGGCAATCAACAAAGCTTTATTTCTCCCACTCCAACTCTGAGCAAAAGGCAAAAGGCACGCAGGCCTTTTATAGGACTTGAACCCCGGACAGAGTGAGCCAATAAGAGTTCTTCTTTCTTCGCACCTTGTGCATGCGCACAAGCTGGCGCCGCTCTGTCTGGTCCCAGGCAGCTTTTAGAATGCCCGGGACCATTTGCAACAACTCTGGGCCTGCTGAGTTTCCTCATCAGGCCCAGGACACAACACCCCTCCCCCTGGATAGAACACACACAATTCCACTTCTTTACAATCATAATAAAATAAATCAAAAGAAAATAATAGTCTGCTCACATGCAGACACCCTTCTTCTACTAACATAGTTAGCCAACCAACCCACTCTCTAATGTGGACTTTGCGTGTCTATCTTTTTTCCCCCTGCACAGGTCCCATCTCCTCAACTAGACATGTAAGGTCCCTTGTACTGACAAGAACCTCACATATTCACCCAGATGCTTAGGAGGGGCCTTAGCCCGTTGTGACCTATGCAAGGTTAGGGAGGGTGCCTGGCCTGTCAGCTCACCTGCCCGGCTAGGCAGACCAGGACTTGTTCTTAAGGGCACCTGGCCTACCAGCCCGTCTGTTGAGTTCGCTAGACCAGGACTTTTATGCACAAGTTTTGCAGGTGACCCCTGGTGAGGCATGCTGGCAGAATTGCCAGAGCTCTCCCCAGGCTCCGTGAGAGCAGCTGAAATTCCCCAATTCTCTGAATTGGCTGAGGATTTCCCAACTACTCTGGATGGCTCCAGGGAACTGAGTCCCTCGAGCCCGCGACCAGTCTCGGACGTGACCTGCGTTGCAGGTGTGCCCCAATACTCCCAGTCCCCAGTGGCCGAGGTGCCAGCATCAGGAGTCACCTCATTAGCAGACCCCGCCTCAGGTGAATTCCTGTTTGGAGCTCTTGCGAATACGCATGACTCCCTGTTCGGCACAATAACTGAACTATGAGAATGTCCTTGCCCCTCCCCTGGGAAGTCCCTAGCGCCCTGCGGTACATCCCAGGAGCAGTGAGGTTGTGCCTCATAAAGTGGACCTGAAGTGTGAGATTGTATCTCAGGAGGTTGACCTGAAGTATGAGATTGTGTCTCAGGATGTTGACCTGAAGTGCGACTTAATTCCTGGGCCGCCTCCCCCCCCCGAGAGCAGACGCAGGGGTGGAATCCACAGGGGACAACCGCTAATGCAGTTGATCAATGTGGCGCCGCAGGACACGGCCATCTTCCAAGGCCACTTCGTATGATAGAGGTCCAGAGATCTTACAGATGACAGTAGGAACCCACAGAGGACCAGGAGCGTAGTTCCTAGCCCAGACCAGATCACCCAACTGTAGTCTCCTTGGTGCCCGCGGATGCAACACCTGTGAAGTCACTCGGTCTGGATGCAATCTGTCCAATTTAGTGATGAGTCTGCGACCCCAGCGGAGTTCAGCTGGGCTCTTCCCTGTGGACGTACAAGGTGTGGTGCAGTGTGCAAGAAGAAAATCAGCTAACCTGTGATGCCAATTACCATAAGTCAGTTTCTTGAGGCATCTTTGGTGGTGCGCATCATTCTCTCTGCCATTCCATTGGATGATGGGTGGAAGGGAACCGAAGTTGCATGCTGGATCAGATTGGCCTGAAGAAAAACCTGGAACTCAGAAGAGGTAAATTGAGGGCCATTATCTGAAACCAAAACATCTGGGAGACCATGTGATGCAAAAATACCTCTCAGCACGTGGATGGTCCTGGCAGTAGTAGTGGAGGAAACAGGAACAGCCTCTAGCCACTTGGAATGGCTATCAACCACAACCAGGAAGAATTGCCCCTGAAAGGGCCCAGCATAATCTATATGCACCCTAGACCATGGGGCATGAGTTTCCTCCCACCTATGTGGGAGGCATACGGTGCCTGAGGCATTTCAGGCCGCAACTGTTGGCACACTTGGCACTCGTGCACCTGGGCCTCGATGGCTTTATCGAGTCCAGACCACCAAAGATGGCTGAGTGCAAGAGCTTTCATCCTGACTATCCCAGGATGTCCCTCATGTAGAGAGATTAAGATTCCAGATCTCAATGAGGCTGGGATGACTACCCTGCTACCCCATAAAAGGCAACCATTAAAGGTAGACAGTGCATGTCTCCTTTGCCAAAAACTTTGAAATGTTGCATCTGGACACGAGTCAGGCCATCCTGACAGCACCCATGTCAGCACGCATGTGAGTGTGTGATCAGTGGCAATTTCAGCAGCCACGTCTCTAGCATTGAGGGGAGATTCAGGCAACTCCTGAATGGAAAGAATATTTATGGCAGGAGCAGGATCTGCTTCCACCTGAGTTAAAGGCAATCTGCTTAGGCCATCTGCATGGCCCATTTCTTTTCCAGGTTTGTGAACTAGAGAGTAATCATGTGCTGACAGGAAAATGGACCATCTCAGCATATGAGGAGAAATAATATGTGGTGTCTGTTTGTTAGTAGTAAACAACCCTAACAAAGGCTTATGATCTGTATATACAGTGAAATGGCGGCCATATAAGAAATCATGAAATTTCTTAATTCCAGCCACTATGGCCAAGGCTTCTCTGTCAATCTGAGCGTAGTTCCGCTCTGCAGATGACAGAGTCCTTGAATTTAGACTTGAATTCCATCAGCCTTCAGATGGCTAAGTACTACTCCATACGGAGATGTATCACATGCAATGCAAACAGGCACTTGCTCATTGAAATGTGTTAAAACAGCATTAGAAGTGAGCAAGGCCTTAACCTCATTGAAACTCTTGTCATGGACTTTAGTGCGCTGCTAAGGAGCCTGCTTGTCTAAGAGCCTATATAACGGCTCTGCCACTGCAGCTTTGTGTGGGAGAAATGCATGGTAAAAATTTAAGAGCCCCAAGAAGGCTTGCAGCTCACTCTTGGACTTGGGGCTTGGGGCCTGTTGAATAGCTTGTAGTTTAGCTTCAGCAGGGTGAATGCCTTGGGCATCAATCCTGAAACCTAAGAAGTCAGTGGAAGTGACTCCTATCTTTCATTTATCCTGCTTAAGCTTAAGGCCTGCTTTTCGAAAACGAAGTAAGACAGCCCTTAATCTTTCTGTTAAATTTTGAGATGACTCCCCAGCAATGAGGACGTCATCTAAATAGGGACAGACCCCAGGAATACCTCGAAGTGTGCTTTCCATGACACTTTGGAATATGCCAGGAGCTACATTTACCCCAAATTGCAGTCTCTTGACCTTGAAGGCCCCCCTGTGAGTTACAATAGTCTGGGCCTCTGCAGCTGCCTCATCAACAGGTAGCTGTTGATATGCCTGTGTCAGGTCAAGCTTCGCGAAAATGCGCCCCCCCCACCTTGAGGGAGGCCAGGTTGTGGCTTACAACAGAGACTGGATAAGCATGCTGTTGCAGTGCCTTATTCAGTGTACATTTGTAGTCTGCATATATACCGTATATTCCGGCGTATAAGACGACTTTCTAAACACTTAAAATCTTTGCAAAAGTCGGGGGTTGTCTTATACGCCAGAAAAATATTACTCAGCAAGTTTTCTCTCCCCCCCCCCCTCTCTCACTCAAAAAGAGTCCTAGGGTTATTATTAAACCAGCAGATCAACTAAAGATATCTCTTTCCAGCCTCTATACTGGGAGTACGATAGGCATTATCTGGCTGTCGTGACGGTAAGATTTCCTGGAGGTTTATTCCCCATTCTATAATGCTACATTGCAAACCGTCTCCTCTCTTCTTCCCTCCCTTTTGCATCCCAATTCCTTGCCCACCCCTCCAGAACTGCGGATTGGTAGTAGCCGTCCCCTGATTAATTCATTCAAAGGAAGTAGAAAGGGATGGCCCATGTAATGGGGAAGGGGGGAAAAGAGTTGTAGGGTGGGTTTTTTTATATAATGAAAACAAACCTAAGCATCTGCATCCATTCGAGGCACTTCTCAGTGCTTCTTCATGCAGGCTTTTCAGCGTTTACCTCTCACTGCCAGTGAGAGTAGCTTGGGGGAGGCGGAGCTTATGGGTCTGGAAGGGGAGGGGTGTCAGCTAAATTCCTCTCAGATTTACGAAGCAGGAATGGAGTGGGGACAGAAAACAGCTACACAATCCTTTCGCCTGTTGACTTCCACCGAGCTTATGCAAGCAGTTCCCCCCCCCCCGCCTAAATAAACTTGCATGGTGCATTTGTGGTGTTATTTATGACAGATCCTGGCTGGTCAATCTGGCTCCCATCTATAAGTACTGTAGTGCACTGAGTTTTAATAACAAATTAAAAGGAAAGCATTTACTCCCCCCCCATTACCTGAAAAGGGGGCAACTTATCACATTTGTGGAAATGCAAGTTTTCGAAGGGCGAATGCCTTTCTTACTTGGTTTATTAACTGCTTCCTTTCCTTCTTCCTTAAATATTCTGGCTGTCGCCAATTTCATTCTTGGTAGTGTTGCTTTAAAAAACTGCTGAGAAGTCCTTTTGCAGGCAGGGCAATTTTCATCAAGGTGTGTGTGCGATTGACAAGGCAGAGCCTTTGACAAACAGGCAGGCTTTCTGCTCACTCAGCTTGGAGAGGCTGTGGAGGATTCTCAGGGTGGAAGACTGAGAGGAGGAGATCCCTGTGTGCAGCCTGCTTGCTCCAAGCCAAAGCTTGCTACTGGGGGGGGGGCAATGGAAGGGACCCGGGGAGTCACACGCATGCCTACACGTGCACGCACACACCCTGAGCTACTCATTTGGTGGCCAATGAGAACTCAGAAACTGCGCTCCCTTTCCCCCTCCCTCATGGAATTAGCTTGTCCATTTTTCCCTAGGGCACAGGTCGGCAACCTGCGGCTCCGGAGCCGCATGCGGCTCTTTGAGCCTTCCTCGGTGGCTCCCAGCCTCCTCTGCCTTTGCAGAGAGAGACAGAGACAGAGAGAGGCAATTGCGCTTCCCTGCTTCCTTCTCTCTCTCTCTCTCTCTCTCTCTCTCTCTGTGTGTGTGTGTGTGTGTAAAAGATTGCACTCACAGTGTTCTCCGAGGAGCTGAAAAGCTTTCTGGATGGAGTTCCTCCCTTTACTGCGTCTCTGCAGGAAGCAGGAAGGGCAGGAGAGAGCTAGCTAGCCCAGCTAGGCTGACTCAGGAATTCTGGGAGTTGAAGTCCATGAGTCATAAAAGAGATGAGGTTGCTTACCCTGAGCTTGTTGGACAACAGCTTGAAGCTTGCCAGGTGAGCAGCAGATAGGAGAGAGAGAAAGAGAGAGAGAGAGAGAGAGGGAGGGAGGGAGAGAGAGAGAGAGAGAGGAAAGAGAGAGAGAGAAAGAAAGAGAGTGGGGGAAGAGGAGTGGCAGGCAGACCAAGGGCAGATAGAGAGGGAGGGAGAGAGAGAGGCAGAGAGAGAGAGACCCTTTTGACATCTAAAATGAAGATAACACTGCATATATCCTTTTTTTACCTGTATGTGTATGTACGTGTATATATATATATATGTGTGTGTGTGTGTGTGTGTATACATATACACACACACACATATATACACACACACAAACACACACACACAAACACACACACTCCTATAATAAAGGTAAAAAAGGATATATGCAGTGTTATCTTCATTTTAGATATCAAAAGGATTTTGCGGCTCCCGTTGTTTTGTTTTTGGTGGGAAACGGGTCCAAGTGGCTTTTTGAGTGTTTTGGGTTGCCTACCCCTGCCCTAGGGCCTATACAGGGGTAGGCAACCTTGGCTCTTTTATGACTCATGGACTTCAACTCCCAGAATTCCTGAGCCAGCATAGCTGGCTCAGGAATTCTGGAAGTTGAAGTCCATGAGTCATAAAAGAGCCAAGGTTGCCTACCCCGGGCCTATAAGATGACAGGAAGGGTTGGGCAGGCAGGGAGAGCTGACCCACCCAATCCAAGCAGGCTTTGTATACAACAACCAGCCAAGGTTCATCGCTTGCCGTGATTGGCTGGTTGTTGTATACTGGGTACATACAGTACAGCACCAGTATCTGTACCAGTTCATACAGTACAGCACCAATACATACAGTACAGTATACAAATGTCCAATAGTCAAGACCCCATCATGGCTCCACCAGCAAGAAGAAAGAAATATGAAGCCAGTTTCAAACTTAAAGTTGTAAACTTTGCCATGGAACATAATAACTGCGCTGCTGCAAGACAACATGGAGTAACAGAAAAGATGGTTCGGGACTGGAAAGCAAATGAAAAAGCATTAAAGAGTATGCCAAGGGATAAGTGTGCATTAAGAAGAGGCACCCCACATTGGCCAGAACTCGAAAAACATGTAGCAAACATGGTGAATGAGCATCGCCAAAACGGTTATGTAGTGACATGAAATAAAATACGTTTGTTTGCACTTCAGCGGGCCAAATCTAACCCAGATCACAGCAACAGATTTAAGGCCACTGCATCCTGGTGTACTAGATTCTTGGAAAGGCATAATATGGTGCTGAGGCAAAAGATGAAAATTGCACAAAAATTACCTGCAGATCTTGATAGCAAAGTAATTAGTTTCCATCAATACGTAATACAACAGCGCATTAAACATGGCTATGCATTAAGTAGTATTGGAAATATGGATGAAACTCCAATGAATTTTGATATGGTTGGAAATAAAACTGTCCATCAAAAAGGTGAAAAAACAATTTTAATTAAAACAACAGAACATGAGAAGTCCAGTTTTACAGTGGTACTAGCATGCACAGCTGAGACCATTGATTATTTTTAAAAGAAAAACAATGCTGAAACTCAAGTTCCCTGTTGGTTGTTTTGTACATGTGAATGAAAAAGGCTGGATGGATGAAGAAGGGGTAAAGCTATGGCTTGATAATGTATGGAGCAGGCGACCAGGTGGACTTATTCAAAAACGTAGTCTACTGGTGTGGGATATGTTCAGGGCTCATTTAATTCCCAGCACCAAGCAAAAACTTGCAAGACTAAACACAGATGCGGCAGTTATTCCTGCAGGATTAACATCGTTAATACAGTCACTGGATGTGTGCCTAAACAAGCCATTTAAAGATCGCATTCGAGAACAGTGGAATGAATGGATGGTTAGTGGCGAAAAGTCATTCACAAAAGGAGGAAATATGCGTGCTCCACAGTTGGATGTTTTGTGCAAGTTTGTCATAAACGCCTGGAATGATATTGATGCAGAAACAATAATCAAGTCTTTCAAGAAGTGTGGCATATCAAATTCATTAGATGGTATGGAGGATGACTACTTGTGGCAAGATGAAGAGGAAGCCGAAGCTGAGACCACACCATCTGATACGGAATTCGATCCATACGATGACTGCCTTGCAAATGTATCACAAGATGTCATTGATATTTTTATGATATCAGATGATGAACAGGATGATTTTAAAGGCTTTTAAAGGGAAAGTATCATGCCAGCAAAACCTGTAAAAATAGCTTGCAGTTATGATGGGCGTTGCTGACTCGCCAGGGACTTGCCCGGCACTTGCTCTCTCTATTGTTTGTTATCTTCCTCCTATCATCATCAGTTCCAGTTTGGTTGACAGCTTAGAAAACAAACAGCATGGCAGCTCCAATGGGTTTATTGTCTTATCCTTCCTTTCAGCTTTAGAGTGAATTAGGAAAAGTTTAATCACTTGCACTGTTTTATGTTTACATGTTTGATGACAAACAGCCTTATGTTTATAAATGACAGTTTTCCTGCTAAGTACCTGTATGTCATAAGCATTTGAATTAAAATTACCATATTGAAATCAAATCTGATGCTTTTTAATTTTTATTTGGTGTGCGTTGGAAGAGGGGTAGTCTTATACAGCGAGTATAGCCCAAACTCTATATTTTAACTGGAAAAGTTGGGGGTTGTCTTATACGCCCAGTCGTCTTATACGCCGGAATATACGGTACGTATTTCTCCATTAGCCTTTAGAGGCATTACTATGGGAGTTTCCCATGGACTAGAATCCACAGGTTCTAAAATGCCCTGCTGGAGCAATTTGTCCAGTTCAGCATCTATCTTACCCTTAAGGGCAAAAGGTACCCTCCTAGGCTTAATCCTGATGGGCGTGATGGTTGCGTCTAACCGTAGCGAAATGGGAGGCCCCTTGTAGGATCCTAGCTCTGAACTAAACACATCTGCAAACTCCTTGCAAACCTCTGCAAGGCCCAGTGTTTGCAAACTGTGCAGTTCAGTTACCTGGATTCCCAGGGCCTCAAACCAATCGAGTCCAATAAGACTCGTACGATCACCCCCAACAACCACATCTAGGGAACCTTCAAAATCCTTATACTGTACCTTAAGGGTGGCCTCCCCCTTAACACACACCATAGAATTTTGAAAGTCAGTGAGTATTAGATTTGATGGCCTGAGTTTAACTCGAAGGCCACTACAACTGCAAATCCTTTTAAAGGTGTTAATTGAGATAATAGAAAGAGCGGACCCTGTGTCCAACTCCATTAGTAATGGAACCCCTTGCAACCTCACGTTAAGGGAAAGTTTCTTTTTAAGGGGTTTTTGTGTTCCTGTTTTTAGAATGCTCCTGCGCGATGCGCAGAAGCCCACCCTGTTTTGGCTGGGGATCCTGGTACCTTCTGAAGCAATTCTTCCCGAGGTTGAAACTTCTGGCGACCCAAAAGACGGATGTTATGTGGCCTTGCCTGCCACACACCCTGCAGATGGCAGAGCGAAACCTGCAGTCCACTCACTTGTGACGTCCTCCGCACCCGAAGCATTGGAGAGATGCTGTGGCTTTTACCGGACGTCCCTTCTGTCGACCTCCTCTTCAGGATCCACTTCTGATCCTTCTTGAGCATCCTCTTGATGGATGGTAACTGCTTCTGGAGGATATCTGGCAAGGCGCAAGGCCTTCACAGCTCCGCCTGCTGCTTCCTCAGCTGCCACCTCTCGCAACGCATCTTGGAAGGAGACATCTTTCTTTGCAAAAATCTCTCGTTGCAAGTCTCTGCTCCTTAAGCCGCAAACAAAGCGATCTCGCAGCCTCTCTTCCAGATCCTTGAACTCACAAGGTCTTGCTGCTTGCCTTAAGGCCGCAATAAAATCCACAGCAGATTCACCCGGCCTCTGGTCTCTCTGCTCGAATGCATGCCTCCAAGCAATGACGGATAACTTCAGCTGGAAATGTTCCTTCAACATTTTCTTCAAGTCAGTATATGCCACTGACTCCAGAGGTGCAGGAGCCACCAGATTTTCTGTGATGTCAAAAGCTTCTTGTCCACACGCACACAAAAGGGTGGCTGCCTTCAGGCTGTCTTCTCTAATCTGATTTACTCTAAAGTAATTCTCCATCCGTGCTACATAGGAATTCCATCTCTCTGGGTGGGAGACATCGAAATCAGTCAAGTGGCCAATCTTTGACATCGTAACTTTACGATCTTCACCACTCGCTTCCTCTGCAAGCTGTTGTTTGGGGAAAGGGTCTATTTGCTGAGCTCACCCTCCAGCGACGCTATAGTGGCAGGCTGGGATGCTGATTCAGACGCCGACTTCCCCTCTTCAGGACTTCTTAAGTAAGTCCTTAAATCTTTTTCATTAGCTTGCAAAGGATCCCATCCTCGTCGCCAGTTTTGTGTTCTCCATTCGCGTGCGAATGATGACACATGATGGCAACCAATAAAGCTTTATTTCTCCTACTCCAACTCCGAGCAAAAGGCAAAAGGCACACAGGCCTTTTATAGGGCTTGAACCCCAGACAGAGTGAACCAATAAGAGTTCTTCTTTCTTCGCGCCTTGCGCATGCGCATAAGCTGGCGCCGCTCTGTCTGGTCCCGGGCAGCTTTTAGAATGCCTGGGATCATTTGCAACAACTCTGGGCCTGCTGAGTTTCCTCATCAGGCCCAGGACACAACACTCTACATCTTGTATTTTATGTTTTGTATTGTGCTGATTAATACTATTGATATCTATATTACTTGGAATGTAAGAATGACTTACAGGTTTTATAATGATAGAAGATAATTCAGTTGTGGGAAAAATTATCTAGGAAGTATTTCCTTAATAACTTTTGACCTATTTAACTCGATGTTGTTTGTAAATTTCCTGTTCGTTGACTTTGTTTGCTTCTCTCTTTTTTTGCCCTCTTATTTCCCTTTTGTTTTCTTGTCTTTTTCCTTACTCAAAGATATTGAGAGAAAGGGAGAGAGGGAGAGGGAGAGAAAGAGAGAGAATTTTCATATCTAAGACTGTTTAAACATATCCAGCAAGAAATGACATTATAATTATAGTCACCAAAGTAAATTTACATCATTACTTCCTGTTTTATATATAATGTGTAATTAATATGTTATCATATTGTAGGATTATAATGTAAACATAATATATATGAATGTTCTTAGAATATTATTTTTGTATTATGATTTAATAATGCTATAACATGCAATACAATATTTTTAAATCATTCATTTAAAAATATATTTATTTGCTATTTTATTTCAAACTATTTATTTATTTATTTATTTATTTATTTATTTATTTATTTATTTATTTATTTATTTATTATCCTGTCTTTCCTTGAGGAGCTCAAGGCAGAATTTTATCTTCTCTAGGTTTTCCCTACAGCCACAAAGTTGTCAAGTAGACTGAGCTAAGAAAGAATGGTGGGTTCCAAGTGAAATTCTGTGGATGAAAGTAGACTAAATACTAAATCTCCTCTCTCCCATATCAACATCTTAGGAACTACTCCACACTGTTGTTTTTATGCATAATGGTCTTTCATGAAAAGAAAATCTAGCCGGAATAACTTTCTTTGGAAAATTAAAAGTTCAATTAGAAAACAGAAATGAAGACATAAACATTTCCATCACATAAAAACAGTAGTCTACTTACGAACTGGTAACATTCTCTGAGGCTATTTGTAAGTCCATTTTCTTTGCAAGTCCAAGCAAGCATACATATGGGGTGTGTAAACTAACCTTCTCTTGACTTCTGGGATTTTCTAAGTTGGACTTGTAGACAGGCTTGTTCATATCGGCAACATTTTGTAATTCAAATGTTCATAAGTAATGTCTGTATTTATGTACTGAATTATGTATTGAGTTTTTACCCCGTGTTTCTGCTAAATATGTTTCTTAATGTTATTTACCCTAACAGAGAGAATTATAAGTAAATATAAATCATAATAAAAACCTAGACAATTAAAAGACCCAAGCACTATCAAACGAAAACTTAATACACTCCAGATATCAAAGCTTATCTGCCATTGTAGAGTGATTCAGAAAGCACTTTCACTTTATTCAACCAATTTTCTGTTTTTTTTTCTGTATTTCTTCTGATATATATTTTTTTCCCATGCACATTAGTAGCAAGAATTAGTTGGGTTTGGGGTTGTTTGCTACTATCTGTGCATCAGCAAAACCCCTTTCTGTAACTGCCTCAACCTGTCAGACAGTCCCTACTTCCTTGTATTTCATTCTTGAAAAATCATCCTCTGTGACTATATGGACAATATTTTCTGAAAATATTACAGTTCCCTAATTTTCGTACCACATACATAGTGGGAAATTTTGTGCTAAGAACAAAAGCTACTATGGAGAAAATAAATACAGCAACAGAGAACCACCTTCATCAGTGTGTATGGTGTAGGAACAGACAACACCCTGGAGCAGTGATCTTTTAATAAGGAGAATAGCCAGAGATACCTAAACAAAATATTAAACTGTGAAACAGTGGAGGAAAGGAGTTGCTCAGGTGTGATGGTCTCCTTTTTTTTATTCATCACTCACAAATGAATACATGAGTAATCTTACATCTGGAAGTTTAAGTGCACTTGAACGACTGAACTGCCTCTAGTTAAGGTTGCAAAGATAAGGGACCCAACCAACATTTCATCTGTTGTTTTTGTGGCGCAAATTCAAAACCAGAAGGAAGTTTATGTGGGAAAAAATTACCTGATTAACAGAACAGAATAGAATAACAGCTGGAAGGGACCTTGGAGGTCTTCTAGTCCAGCCCCCTGTTCAAGCGGGAAACCCTACCATTTCAAATGAATGGTTGTCCAATCTCTTCTTAAAAACCTCCAGTTTTGGAGCACCCACAATTTCTGAAGGCAGTCGCTGGCTTATTTTTCTTTGTGACCCTCTTATATCATATTCATTTGAAGGCCAAAAAATTAATCATGAACTTGAGGCACCATGTCTGACTTCGCATTTTTCTTTCTTCTAATGTCTAGCCACTTTGGTGCACTGGCTATAGCACCGAGCTAGAAACTGGAAAATTGTGACTTCTAATCTCACCCTAGGCACAAAGCCTGCTGGGTGACCTTGGGGCAATCAGTCCCTATCAACCTTAGGAAGCAGGCAAAGATGAACCAATTCCAAAATCTTGCCAAGAAAACTGCAGGGACTTGTCCAGCCAATGGCCAGGAGTCAACACTTGACTTGTAGGCACGTGCACGTGCACTTGCACAGATTGACACAATACACACAAACAAAAGCTATACACTGCATAATATGGTCTGCACAGCATGTACTTTTTTTTTTTTTTGTTAAAGTAAGATGGAACAGGAAAAAAGCCATAAAAGCAAGGCTAACCCAAACGTTGTGCTATCTGAAGTAAATAGCCAGATGCAGCCCCATCCCATTTCTATTCCACGTATAGAAGGTTATTAGTATTACTTTAACACTGGCAACACAGCAGCATTTTTCACTTTATTTAAAAGTAGCAAGCTGCCTCCATACAGGACAGGCTTTATGATACTCTCCTCCTCCCTCAGTATCTGCCTCCTGTAGCTGCCACCACACTCTATTAGGGCCAGCTCTATGTACAAAACTGACACAGATTGGAAACAGGTTGTTCTCTCCACCTATACATTTGCTTGTGGAATGCACTGTAACTCAATTGAATTGGGTTCAATTCCTGCCATCTCCAGATGACAGATAGTAGGGGGAAAAAAATAGAGCTGTTAACTGACGTAGAGGAAATGAACTGGATAAGCAATATTCCCTTGTAAAAGGCAATTTCTTAGGTTTACCTAGCATCACTCAATGATAAAGTTGCACATACTGTATTCACATGATTTCATGTGATGCTTAAATTTGGAATTAGGAGAGGGAAGAGGCACAAAACAGCCAACGCTCCATGTTCCTTATAATCAGTTTATTCTGAGCTAGGAACAGTTTTAATTCTGGTCAAAGGGGAATTCTCCTGCAATGGAAAAGCTTACTATGGCCATGATCACCTCATTCAGATATCTAACTACACTTTCTGGAAAAGGCCTCAGCTTTTCCCACAATATTATTTGTGAATTAACAGGAGTCTTTCTTTTAAAATAATCATTATTCTGAATTCAGTTCCTCCTCAGCTTAGATTTGTTTGCATTTCCAACTCTTCCTAATGAATGGCTTTTATATCTGTATAAATACAGCATGTAAAATAAAACAGAAGTTTTGATTGTGATGTAAGCAGGGCTTTTTTTAAAATGCCCAGAACGGAGTTCCTGCACCTTTTTTTTTTTTTTTTTACAAAAAAAGCACTGGACATAACAAACATACTTCCTCTGATACATTTATCCTGAGGATTATCAAATATACTCCTCCCAGCAAACACTTAATGTGTCATAAATACATAATCGCTGACATATTTACACACAGGTGATAGACCATAATTTTCTTCAGCTGCTGGATTTGGTAATGATGCACTTGCCAATCAAGTTTCAGTGACTCAACCAAGCCCTCTTCCAGATTAATCACATTTTCCCTCCAGATAACACATACTCAATCCTCATTGAGCTGTTTTACAACATTTATTTTATTTTTATTTTATTTTTAAAATTTATAAGCCGCCCCACTCCCGAAGGATTCTGGGCGGCTAACAATAAAAAACACATAAAACATAACAAAACAACAGTACAAAGACAATCATCCAGGGGTCAGGTTTTAAAAACCCCAGGCCTGCCAGAAAAGCCAGGTCTTAAGTAGCTTACGGAAGACCAACAGGGTGGGAGCGGTCCTAATCTCCGGGGAGAGCTGGTTCCAAAGTGTGGGCGCCATCACAGAGAAGGCCCTCCTCCGCGGCCCCGCCAAATGGCACTGCTTGGCCGACGGGGCCTGAAGGAGGCCCAGCCTGTGGGATCTAACCGGACGTAGGGAACTATGAGGTAGTAGGCGGTCTCGCAAATAGCCTGGCCCTGAGCCATATAGGGCTTTAAAGGTAATGACCAACACCTTGAATTGGACCCGGAGACCAATAGGCAACCAGTGCAGCTCACGGAGGATAGGTGTAACGTGGGTGTATCGAGGAGCACCCACTATCACTCGCGCGGCTGCATTCTGGACCAACTGTAGTCTCCGAATACTTTTCAAGGGTAGCCCCATGTAGAGCGCGTTGCAGTAGTCCAAACGTGAGGTGACAAGGGCGTGAGTGACTGTAAGGAGAGCCTCCCGGTCCAGGTAGGGTCGCAACTGGTGCAACAGGCGAACTTGTGCAAAGGTCCTCCCAGCCACAGCCGTCAATTGATGTTCCAAATTCAGCTGTGGATCAAGGAGGACACCCAAGTTGCGAACCCACTCTGAAGGGGGTATATTTTCCCCCGCAAGAGTCAACACTGGACAGTCGACATGATCCTTGGGAGGCAACATCCAAAGCCACTCGGTCTTGTCAGGATTGAGCCTGAGTCTGTTAACCCCCATCCAGACCCTCACGGCTTCAAGGCAACGGCCCATCACATTGGCCGCTTCACTGAGAGAGCTTGGGGAGGAGATATATAACTGGGTATCATCAGCATACTGATGAAACCTCACCCTGTGCTGTCTGATGATCTCACCCAATGGCTTCATATAAATGTTAACTAGGAGGGGAGAGAGGACTGACCCCTGTGGCACGCCGCATTCAAGGGGCCTCGGGGTTGACCTCTGCCCTCCCACCAATACCGATTGCGACCGGCCAGAGAGGTAGGAGGAGAACCACCGTAAAACGATGCCTCCCGCTCCCACCCCTTTGAGTCGTCGCAAAAGGATACCATGATCGATGGTATCGAAAGCTGCTGAGAGGTCAAGTAGCACCAAGACAGAGGAATAACCTCTGTCTCGGGCCCACCAGAGATCATCCACCAGCGCGACCAAAGCAGTTTCTGTGCTGAAGCCGGGCCTGAAGCCAGATTGAAAAGGGTCTAGATAATCCGCTTCATCCAGAGACCGTCGGAGCTGGAGCGCCACCACTCTCTCTACAACCTTCCCCATAAAGGGGAGATTGGAGACTGGACGGAAATTATTTAAATCAGCCGGGTCCAGGGTAGGCTTCTTGATCAGGGGCCTCACAACTGCCTCCTTCAGGGATTGCGGGAAAGACCCCTTCCTCAACGAAGCGTTGATCAACACCTGGAGCCAGCCTCGTGTCACCTCCTTGGCAGCCAAGACCAACCAGGAAGGACACGGGTCCAATAAACAAGTGGAGGCGCTCATTGCTCCCACCGCTCTGTCAACATCCTCAGCGGTCACAGACTCAAATTCATCCCATAAAACTGAGCTAAGACCTGGCCCAGTCATCTCAAAAGGCATAGATAGACATAGATTTTTTTCCCCCGTAGATACATTTTGTACTTCTCAAATCCTTGAACTTTCCTTGACCCTGCTGAAATTGCTTGGCAGGCTATATTCCAATCTGAGCTCATAGAAAAAGGCAGGAAAATCTAGGACTTTACACCAAGCTTTTTTTTTTCTGGTATTTGACCCAAGTAGACAAGGGCAACTTATACTATTGCATATTTTGAAGGTATTTTGCTCTTTCCTTGAAAAGAGCAAAATACCCTCAAAATATGCAATAGTACAGGGGTCTTCAAACTTGGCCCTTTTATGACTTGTGGACTTCAACTCCCAGAATTCCTCAACCAGGCTGGCTGGCTGAGGAATTCTGGAAATTGAAGTCCACAAGTCATAAAAGGGCCAAGTTTGAAGACCCCTGCAATAGTGACAAATATCTGCAGCTCGGGTGTAGGATGAGGGTGAAGATTCATTCTCCGAGCTTGTGGGTTGGTTTCCAAACATTTTGTTACCAGGCTAGATAACATCTTCAGTGGAGTTTAGGGGATGTCAGTGTCAGTTTTCTTCAGTTTATAAGGGCCTCAGGTGTGAGTGTGTCGAATGAGGGTCTTGTGATGAGTCTTGTGATGGGGAAGTTACATCAGGTTGGGGTCATTGGGAGGTGAACTGCTGGTGGGTGCAAGCAACAACCCTACCACACGCAAAAGAAGCTGTGTCCAAATCCTCTTCAAAAGGGCCAGGACACACTGTAGTACCACAACACTAAGAAAAACAGAAGAGAAATGGCTGCTTGACATCTTTCTCATAATGGCTATCCAAAAAACTTCATATTTCAACACACAGCACCCAAACCACAATACGCTACACAGCCAACTACCACACAAAAACTGACCCTACCATACACAAAAGGGGTGCCGAAAATGACAGCCAGAATTCTCCAACCCCTAGGAATAGCAATAGCCCACAACCACACAACCACACTCCACCAGGAATTAATTATCCAGAACCAAAGACAAGATACAGAAGGATGAAAGAAGCAATGTAATCTACAAATCAACTGTAACCATTGCAACCAATTCTACGTGGGACAAACATCACATCAATTAAAAAACAGGATCCACGAACACCAGCTGGCAGGCAAATGCTATGATCCCAAATCCTTTATCTCTACCCATATCGACACCATTTTGATTGGAGCAGCACAAGAATCATCGGCCACACCACCACCCACCAAGTTCATCGAAACCTGGCACTCCACAAGCAATTCCATCAACAGACACATTGACCTTCAACCAGCCTAGGAACCCCTCAGAATCCAAACGAACTGCACAGCCAACCAGAGATAGCACCGACCCTCAACCAATCTACACAAGCCCCCTCCCACCAGCAGATCACCTCCCAATGACCCTGACCTGATGTAACCTCCCCATCAGAAGACCCATCACAAGACTCAGTGATATCTCACACCTGACCCATCACAAGACCTTCACTCAATACACTCATATCTGAGGCCCCTTATAAACAGAAGAACACTGACATCCCCTAAACTCTGCTAAAGATGTTACCTAGTCTGGCAACAAAATGTTTGGAAACCAACCCACAAGCTCGGAGACCACCCTCACCCTCAAAATATTCCGGTGCAGGCAACTTGCCTGAGGTTGGTTGTATTTAGGATGGTGGTAACAGTGCTCACTGTTCTTGTTTCTTATGTATTTATAATTATTTATTGATTAGTCAGATTTTTAGTCTGTCCAGTTTCTAAGCTCAGTCCTATGAAAGGAACCAGTTTTTTTAAAGATTGCCTGAAAGCCATAAGGTGGAGGATATATGGATCTTTGGGGAGATTCTTTCCAAAGGGCTGGTGCAGCAATAAGGAAGGCTTGCCATCAGTTGCAGATCAGGTATCATAGTATACTGATGTTAGTTGTACAACCTAAATCCCTGCCTGACCAAGTTGTGCTGTTGAGGTTTTGTATCTGGAATCTGTAGGATCTAAGTGGAAAAGAATAAACTCAGGTTCCTTCTTAGCAAGATTGAAAGGCTTAGGATGCTTGTTCCTCCCTGTTCTGGGGAGTTTTCACTTATAATCCTGAGTATGTGACAGGATGAAGCTCTAAGGCAGGGTTTTTCAAACTTTTCACAGATTGTACCATGTGGGGGAAAAATGCATGTGCAGCAAACTGCCGTGCTCCCCCCCCCACAAACCTCATAACCTTTTGATACCTTTTGTCCCAGTGAAGCAGCCAGGAGGTCATCCCTTTTTGACTAAATGCCTCACCTACCTAAACAGATAATATGCTTAGTTCCTTCCTATCTTATCCTGTCTTTGTTAGTTCCTTCTCCTTTCATCTCCCTGTATTTGTTCTTTACCTGGTCTTTGACCATGTAATGTGTTACTAGTTGCTTATATAAAGGAATTTTCCAATGAAGAACACTTTATGTCAGCATCTAATGGTTAAGCTTGTGTATGTAACAAGAATATAAAAAGCAGAGTTTTTCAAGCTGTGTCCTGCAGCTTCAAACCTCTGCTCAAGACATGCCTGTGTCTTTTTCTTAGCGTCTTACAGTACCACTTTTAGGATATGGCAATATTCGAGTACCAAAGGTCGCCTAGCAAAGTGTAAAAAACTTGATGACCAAAAAAGGGGGGAAAAGTGATAAAGTACAGGTAATCCTTAACTTACAACAGTTCACTCAGTGACTGTTCAAAGTTACTACGGCACTGAAAAAAATGACTTATGACCATTTTTCACAGTTATGACTGTTGCAGCATCCCCAGAGTCAATCTACATTTGGATGCTTGGCAACTGATTCATATTTATAATGGTCACAGTATCCCAGGATCATGTGATCCTCTTTTGCAACCTTCTGATATTTTATATCCTCTCTTCTCTCCCCCTCTTTTTATATTCTCTTTTCTCTTCCCTTTTTTATATCCTCTTCTCTCCCTTTATATCCTCTCCCCTCCCCTTTTATATCCTCTTCTCTCCCACTTCTTTTATATCCTTTCCCCCCTTCTTTAATATCCTCTCCCTTCCTTCTTTTATATCCTCTCTTCTCTCCCTTTATATCCTCTTCTCCCCTTGTTTTATATCCTTTCTCTCCCCTCCTTCTTTTATATCCTCTCTTCTCTCCTTCTTTTATCCTCTCTTCTCTTCCCTTTTATATCATCTTTTCTCTCTCCCCTTCTTTTTTCTTTCATGCACCTGCAGCTGATTCCTCTCAAGGCTGCACTTCTCTGCTTCTCCATCTCTTTTTTGCAATCCCCTTCTCTTTCCTCCCCATTGTCTTTTTTTCCCTCTCCCTCTGTCACCAAAACCTTCTCCTTTTATAGCCTCTACTCTCTCTCCCCTTCCCTTTTCTCTTCCATGTGCGCCGGAAGCAGCGATCCTGGGGCTTCTCTCTCACCTCTGCAGCCCTGCAGAAGCGCGTGCTGATCCTGGGCTCCTGCCCAGCCCCCATAGCCCTGCAGAAGCGCCTATCAGCTGTAGCTGTGCACACTGGTCCTGGGTGTTATGTCCTCCTGGCTACTTTCCTTCATGACCAGAGGCAAGCTCGCCTGACCAATAACCAGCCAAGACACAGTGAAGGCCTTTTGTTTCATTTATTGCAATAAGCAGGGAGAGAAGTTATCAAAACATGGTTCTCTCCAAAGTTTCAACTTAAAATATTCCCTTCTTTATACAACCCTGTGGCCTGTCGGCCGCTGGAGAACTCAGTGGCCGATTCAGATGAAGAAGCACAGGAATGGGCGCCGGGCCCAGTGTCAGGGCCATCTGAAAGCTCCGACAAAGGAATGGAGCTGTCACCACCAGGGACAGAGGTGGAGCCTGGCCATCCGCCAGCCCTCAGATGGAAAGGTTGAGACCTCCATGCCTTCAGGCAAGTGAGTCAGGAGGAGAGGATCACATGGGGCCTGTAATTGATGCACAGGCGCGGCAGAAGCTGAGAAGAGGAGAACAGCGAAAGGCTATGGGATTGTCTTCAGGGTGGAAGAATCACTGCTGCTAATGGAGCCCCACCTTCAGTTGTGGATAAAAGGCTGGGGCAGAGATGAGTAGGTGTGGAGACAACTATTCATCTTCCTGCTGGTCAGCCACTTGCATTTGGAACTCCTGACACTTCTCCTTGGAATTTTGCCAGAGTTTTTCCCCAGATCCTGTGGTGCTGGAAGTTGGAGTACCTTCTGAGTGCTCCAATAGCCAGCTTGCTTGAAGAACTTTTGGCTGCAAGCGTGGTGAGACTGAGAGTAACTCTGGGTATTGGGAGACCCCCTACAGGGGAAAAGAGAGCAAGTTCCATTGTTTGGAGGCTGTGTGAAACTGCTGGCGTTCCTGAAATAAAAGGAATGTTAGAGACTATTTGGCATGTCTGTTGTGTTTGGGGAGCTGAGTCATAACTCCCTGTCCCAGCTGCCACATCCCTCCTCTTTGCCCATTGGTTGAGGTACTATGAGGTTACACTCTTTCCGACCATCTCCTACCTATTTCCTGCTACATACTAAATCACACATCACTTGTACATTAATAATATAAAATATTAGACATATTCAATTGTTGGTTTTGAGTTCTGGGCCCCTTAGAACAATAGGTTCTTTCCTGTTTTTCAGTTTAGTTAAGTTTTCCTGGCTAGCCATTTCCTCTTACAGAAGTTTTTATAGCTTGTCTTCTTCCTTTCCCACTCTAAGACCCAGCTAATTTTTGCCTACGTACTTATCTTACATCCTCCCTTTATGCTATCCTTTCCTGTTTCCCATCCATTATAGTTGCTTTGGTAAGCTTGTTTCTCCACTCAGTAAGTTTCCACTGCAGCAAATTCAATTCTAAATTTCTCTTTCAATATTAAATTTTGAAAAACATTCACTTATTCCTATCATAGCCCTGCAGAAGCGATGATCAGCTGTAGCTGCATGCACCGATCCTGGGCTCCTGCCCAGCCCCCATTGCCTTGCAGAAGCACCAATCAGCTATAGCTGCATGCATCAATCCTGGGGCTTTTGCTGAGCCCTGCAGTTGCAACTCTCTCTCCCTCAGGCTTATGTAGTGCTGCCACCACTTCAGCTCATTCCCCTCTCCTGCTACACTTGTCTAGGATGGTCGTGTACCACCTGCCATGTGCCAAGTACCACAGGTGGTAGGCATACCACCAGTTGAAAAGCCCTGCTCTAAGGCACCCCACAAGCCATGAGTTTGGACTCGATTTCTTCCCCCTTACTAATACTAGCTGGAACCAGCCACAGAGAGAGGACACTCAATAATTTGGGATAGGTCCATAATTGCCATGAACTCCTTAATAACTTCTGTCTCAGTGCTATTGAAAGGTAAGTTAAAATCCACAAGGGCTACCAGGCTCAGGGATTTGACTACTAGCTCAGCAACAACATGCAGCAACTTAGCCAGGAATGTCACTGCACAGCAGGGAGGCCAATACAACAGCAAAAAACCCAACTGCTTCCTGGAGGTCCAGTTCAACTACAAGGACTCTTATATAGTATCTGTGGCACAGACCCTTCACAAGCTATTAACAGTTTTCATTAATAGCAGAGCATGATGGTGTACTCTATTTGCATAACATGCTCGCTGAAAGTTTAGTAAGTTAACCCAATTTTGTACATTTTTATGACACGGAACTAATAAACTAATCCTGGAAGATGGGTGTGCCCAGTGGGTTTAAAAATACTAGTCCAGGGCTTCCTCTGAATCCAAAATGTAACATTAAGTCAATAAGCTGCAATTAAGAATGTTGTGGAAATGTAGCCAGCATGTCTATGAAGATGTGATAATCTTGTCAGAAAGATTGGAGTCAGCAAGCTGGGATGAAAAAGAAAGATCCCTAGAATCAACAAAAATTCCAACAGTCATCAGCCACATGAAAACAGGATATCACCTTATAGAATACATTATAGAATTAACCCATCACCATCAGAATACCAGAAGAGCACACTCAGACTCAGATCAAATACTTGACACAGGAAATACAAAGCTTCAAACACGAATAGGAAACAACCTCAAGAACCTGAGAAGGTATAAAAACCCACTCCCTGCTACATGTGGTCAGTTTTTTTTCCAGACCCATCTTTCTATCTGGCTCTCCTCTTCAATAAACTACAACCTTCTTTCTAAAGCAGTTGCCATGTTGTTTATTCCCGGCTTGGAGTGCCAACTTCTCCCCCCCCCCCTTGCCTCTTCCTGGGCACAGAGAGAAGGAAGAAGGGAAGGAAGGAGGGGAGGGAAACAGGAAGGAAGGGAAAGAACGAAGGAGATGGGAATGAAAGGGAGGCAAGAAAGGAGGGGAGGGAGGAAGGAAGGAAGGGAGGGAGGGCGGGAGGGAGGGAGGAGATTGGAATGAGAGGGAGGGAGAGCCTGAGGGAAGTCCTGCCTTAGCACTTGGCCACCAGCAGCCCTGTTGCCCTTTTGCCATCCCCTGGTGGTCTCCCATCCTATTGCTGAGGATGCCTTGGTTACAAAGTCAGGCCTCCTAGCAGGGAGAGGGTGTGGGCCTCCCTCTGACCCACGCACTTTGCCCTCCTGCACCCACCATAAGCAACCTGCGCAGGGAGAGTGAGAACAACAGCAGCAGCCTCAAGGAAGAGGTAAGCATAGCTGGGCACCCCCTTGGAGAAGTGCAGCTGGGCTAGGCAGGGCGGTGGGGTTCTGGTGATGTGGGAGCTCAAGGGCTGGGCTGGGTGCTTGACCTCTGCTGCCCAGGGCTCCAGGCAGTCCATGTCACCGTCCAGGCCCCCCCTGCATGGCCTGAGAGGGATGGTGAGGCTCCTCCAGTGGACCATGCCCTGGAGCTCACCCCAGTCCCACCCCCCTCTGCCGGAGACCCTCAGATCTGCCCCAGGTGCACACAGGCGCCTGATGTGAGTGACGTTGAGCTGGCCACACCCACCCAGTGGGCCACGCCCCCCACCCCCCTGAGGGCACCACAATGCTGATACGGCCCTGGCATTTTGCAATAAATAAGTGGGTTTTGGGTTATGGTTTGGGCACTCGGTCTCTAAAAGATTCACCATCACTGCCCTAGGCTCACACTAGTCTTCATGATGATACAAGCCAAGGTTGGCTGGCTTCCCCAGGATCGTATCACTGATGAGGATGGAATTGTTATACACCAACCTGACATAGCAGTAGCCAGAGGCCAATGAAATATTTCAATGAATATTTTCATATCCATGTCCACAGAATAATGGCCTTCTGTAATATTTTTTTTTCCAAAATAAAAGAAGTCACATTCAACTCCTCATAAAAATGTACTCAGCTTACCCCATATTGCTTTGAAGAAAAAGCCACTAGTGGGAACCAATATTGCACTAAAGTACTTCCAGTTTTCAGATGGAAGAGACTGGAACTGTTTACCTTGTCTTTCAGAGTACAGGCAGCCCTTGCCCATCATCTACCACACAGATATGGTTTATTGTGCCCCATTAACTCATACTGAGTTGTGTTTCTGTAGTTATAGTGTCAGCAGAGTTAAAGAGGCCTTTAGCAATATTGTGACTGGTGAATAGGTAGAATGTACTGTGGCTCTTATTTCTTGCTGATGTTGAGTGTCTAGAGTACATTTAAAAATGGAAAGGTTCCTCTAGGCCAGGGGTGTCAAACTGCCAGCCCATGGGCCGGTTGCATCATACAGAGGCCGTGCCCACCCCAGCTCCGGCAATGCAAAAAAAGTCACGATACATCATCACATGTCACGTGACACGGCGAGTTCAACACCCGTGCTCTAAGCCAGTGATGGCGAACCTTTTAGAGACCGAGTGCCCAAACTGCAACCCAAAACCCACTTATTTATTGCCGGGTGCCAGGTGGGCATGGCCCACTGGATGGGCGTGGCTGTGGCGGACATGGCAGATTGGATGGGTGTGGCCAAGGTGGGCATGATCACCTCAATGTTGCTCGTTAGGAGGGACCGGGCAGAGTTGGGGGAGATCCAGGGGGTCTCTGGCAGGTGGGGCAGTGGGCAGGAGGCTTGTCATGTGGGGTGAGGCAAGGCAGGGCAGGGGTGCCATTGTCACAGGGCAAGGTGAGGTAGGGGCCGGGGTAGCTGCTGCCTGATACCATTGGCCTCCACACACAGAGGCCAGCGAGCGCATGGGTGCTGGGATGCATCCAGCCATGTGGGACCTCGGCGAGTTAGTGGGCAGCTGGTTGAAGAGGGAAGGTTGCCATCTCCAGGGCATGGTGAGCGTGCCCACAGAGAGGGCTCTGAGTGCCGCCTCTGGCACGTGTGCCATAGGTTCACCACCACTGTTCTAGGCTGATTTGTTTTTTTCTCAAAAGGGTACATTTTGTGAATTGTTCTTATGAACACGGAGCTTCCAAAGTGCATTTGAAAATGCAGAGCCTCTTTTATTTGGGCTGATTTAATGAGTTTCTTTTAGGGGAGACTCATTCTGTGAGCTTTTGGAGGATATTTAAAAAGTACCAGGAGCTGAAGACTCTTTTGGGTTGTTGGTGAGCTTTTGCTCTTTTGTCCTGTGTTGCTCTTTCATTTAATTTTTGCACATTCAGCTGTATATGTGTGCACATTGCTCTTTTCTCCCCATTAGAGCTTTTCAGGATGGATTTACATTTTGTTTGCTAAAGGTTGAGACAATAGTGGACTGCACTGTTTTTATTGTCGGGATCCGTGTTTTATTTGTTCGTGCAACAGATTATGAATAGCAGACAGCCTTTGAGAGTACAATTATTATTTTTTTTAAATATTAAAAACAGCAAACCTGACAGAAATAAAACTGACAATATTGCATTATGCCTGCCCAGTGGATGTCAACTCAAATTCTCCAGCTTGTAGTAATTACTGCTAATTACAGTAATGCTAAAGCGAAATAAGCTTTATTTAGCTGATTTAAAGGCATTCAAAATACCTTCAAATGTGCTCTAATGAACTTATTTTTTGACTGGGTTTGAGCTACTGATAATAAATCTTAAATTAACAATTAATTGATTGTTTTAATTGTGATTTCATGATGGTTTTCCATGGGAATTTTTTATATATAATGGTCCCTTGCTTGCCTACTCTTGTATTTCAAGGTGCAAAGCCAGGGAGCAAGGTGCTGGTTCTGATTACGTACTGTTTCCTACAGCTGGAACACTCAAATAATATTCTGTAAATTATTCTGATGGGACATCAAACTCTTCTGAGTTATCTCCCTGGAAAACAGCCAATTTGGAAAATTCTACCAGACTACCTGAGTTGGGCAATTTTGTTCCAAGCTCAACCATCAGCGCCCATTTCCATTTCATCCACCCACTTAATAACAAAATGCCTCTATCTTAACTCACTAGCAAGTTAGAAAATGAATGTAAAAATTGGTTCTCAGATTGATAAAGAATCAAGCAACCACTATATAAATTACTCACAGATCTGCAAATGTCAGAGGAGATCCTCACTGTGAGGGCCTCGTAAGGCTGCATTATACATACGGTATAGCACAAGTTTCTTTAATCTGATAAGTGGATTTTCCTTTCTCAATAGAAGTGTTGGAGGTGGACAAATTCCTACTTTGTTTCACAATAGATTCAGAAATTGTCACAACAGTGGGTTTTTTTCATATCTGTTTTCTTTTATTTTCCACCTGCTCGGCTGGTATTTCCTCTTCTTGCACCAGCTAAGAAGCAAATAAAAACACTAGAACACAAAGGCTCCAACAAGCAACATTCAGATAAGCAGGGATTAATATTAAACAAAGAACACAAAGTTTAAGCAAAAAACAATGCTCTAATCAAGAAACTACCAAAGAGAAAACCACATCCCCCCAACAGCAGCGGCGGGGAACAATCAGCACACTCACTTGCACTGCTGATGTTACTTAGTTGGATAACGAAATGTCTGAAAGCAAACAACCAAACAATCATTCTAATGTCTTGACCATTTCCTGAGGAGATTTAAGCTGACTTTCTGCAAGAGTAGAGGGCTAATGACTATATTTCACTTAGAGATTTATGGGATTGAAGGGATCACTGAATGCTCTGAGGAAATCCTCAGACACTCCCAGATATCCTTTCCAGAAATGCTCTGGGTTTACTGAGAGTGGCATAATCTCTCGGCAAATATGTGCACAGAACGGAATATACAATCAGCCCGCTGTGTTGCAGAATAGTGGCAAAGAGGGCTTACTTGTTGACATCACTACATCCTCAGTGAATTGCTCGGATAGTTTTCCTTGATGATAAGCAAGGTCCCCAAGACTAGGCATGAAACAAACCTCAAGGTTTGGGACAACACTACCACTCAGTTGCAAATATTTTTCTTGGACAAAATATTATAAATGATGCATTTATAAGCATGCTTGGAAAAGGGCAATTGTATAGATGCGTTTATGTGTGACTTCAGGACTGCATATAGGACAGCCTTTGTTGTCATAAGTGATTATACTTATTTAGCAAGCTAATTCTCCTGTATCTTTCAGTAACCTTTGATACCCCTGATTGTGAGATATTGCTAAGAGCAAATTACTGTACACTGCATAATGGGGGCTCCATGCCTATCTGCAAAATTGCTATCGGAGAATAACATAGGAAAATTTCTGTTCTTGCCACAATGTTCCGAGATCTTCTTCAACGTTCACATAACTGGTGGAAGTCATCCAGAGTGTGACCTTCAATTCCATCTTTCTTTGCCACCTGAATCTAGAATCTAGATTCAGTAATCCGTCCCTAATAATTTCATAATTGTTTGAATACAGTATATTCTATATGTCAGCTTTTTGCAATAGGTCAAGTTGGGAAACAGATAACGCAACAGGAATATTATTTTGTTATTGTAGAGTATAATAACAGAATCTTCAAAGCCTTTCCTTGCTCCATTTTATACTAAAAAGAGTCAAGGTGAGATCATTTTGAGTTTCTGTCTCACACTTTCTCTTTCCCAGGATTGTTTCACTTTCCTCAAGGTTATCTCCACATTCTTCTATAGTAGTATTACTTGGACGCCAGTAAGAATTCGGGGAAAACTACATGGCCTTGATTTAGAGGGCTGATACTGCGGCAGCGATTAGCAACTAGATGGCAAATTCTGCTTGGTTAAGAATCTCCAGAAAAAGGAGAAATCATGAGATCACCCACTTGTATGTTACATGTCTGGTTTTCATAAGTAGACTGTAGGAACTGAGATTTCCGCAGTTGGCTTGTGAATTGAGCAGCTGAGACTCGAGAGATTTCAGTCTAGCTCACAGCCATAATGCGGCCTATATGGACCTAAGGTTTTGCACGAACCTCATTTCTTAACCACTTTTGGAAATTATTTTACAGCTAAAGAGAGATTTTGTCTCTTTAAGAGAAAATTCCACTCTGCATTTTTTTCTGGAAAGCTAAGGAATAAAAGATTTAAAAAAGGCCTTAAAAATTTAAAAACTTTTGGCAAACGGCTTAACAAGGAGTTGGTGTAAGGAAGTTTAAAATGCATAAATGGGACAGTTGGTTTTAAAGATTATTTTTTGCTTTTGAAAAAAAAAATGAATTAAATTAGACAAACAAACCAGACCTTTGTGGATATTTTCCATTTACTGCTTTCTGTTTACTGATGAAGAATGCAGACAATTTGTGGATTTTACAAAATAAAAGATAAAAATAGTATGAACCAGATTATGAAGGTGCCTTTCAACCTGCCGCCCTGTGTTTTCAAGTAAACAGCCTGGAAGGACTCTGTCCATTGAAATTAATCGGGGTACGGGCACTTCCTTTTTCAGAATAGGGTTCTGCTCAGTGATTCTCAGCTAATTACCCAGGAGTGAAATCCACTCTCTCCTTCGCACTCACTTCCCACACACTTTCTCTTCTTTTTATCAAAAGATTCTGTGCTCTGGCCAAACCCCCTGACTTTCCAGAACCCATCGGTCATGGTCTGGTGAGACTAGCAATAGATCTGGGTGCAACTAGGAAAAGCACAGAGGGAGCAGGATCCAGCTCTGGCAAAGAGAGAGTTCCACCTACACACATGCCTATACACACAAACGCACACCCTCTTTTGTGGTACTCACCTCCTTTCCAATAAGCCATTGAGCTCAAGATTCAAAACTCCCTTTACTACTACAAAATTGGGTTAACTTACTAAACTGTCTGCGCACGTGTCATGCCAACAGAGCACACCATCATGCTCTGCTATGGACCACAAAATACTTTGGCTGTCATGCCGCAGTTCTCTAGTGACACATCCAATGTCACAGTGGCAGCCAAAGCAACAAAAACGAGCATGTTAAAGCACCCAGCTGCCTCACACCTTCGCCTCTACAGCTGTTGATAACCGCTCCATGCATGCATCGGCTGGCCTACCGCTTCCATCTCCATGATGATGAAACTCTCTCACCTTCCACATCGGCAGCGCCTCTCCTGAGGTGAGCCAACGTGTGCCTTCACACATGGTCTGGCGACGTGGAAGTACAAGAGTTCAGAGAGAAATTCCTTGAGAAGAAGAGCACATGCATACTCCCCCATCCTACCGGGGCTTTTCCAGCCCTGCCCTCTGCTCTCAAGGTGCTAAACACCCTGCTTCCATTGAGATTATGGCAGGGGGATGGGACTGATGGCCTAACAATGGAGACATGGAAGTGGTAGGCTGGCCAATGTGTGCATGTGATAACCGCTCCACGGTTATCAACAATGTCAGCAACAATAGCAGCCCCGTGCAGTGAGAGGGGCACGTGCAGTTTGGGCAGTGTCAATGGGGTTGGGGGAGTGGCTGCTTCATGGAAGATGGGAACCAGAGTCATCTGCAGCAGGCAGGGGATAGCCCAATGATGGCAAACCTTTTAGAGACCAAGTGTGCTGGGGTGACGGCATGCGTGCCCACAGGGAGGGCTCTGTGTGCAGCCTCTGGCACGTGTGCCATAGGTTCGCCACTACTGGTGTATAAGATCCTATGATTGAAAATAACATGTCTTAATAATAATAATAATAATAATAATAATAATAATAATAATAAAGATGGAATGGACCTTGGAGGTCATCTAGTCCAACCCCCTGCTCAGGCAGGAAACTCTATATCATTTCGGACAAATGGCTGTCCAGTCTCTTCTTAAAAACTTCCAGTGTTGCATCATTCACTGCTTCTGGAGGCAGGTTATTCCACTGGTTAATTGTTCTAACTGTCAGGAAGTTTCTCCTTAGTTCTAGGTTGCTTCTCTCCTTGATTAGTTTCCACCCGTTGCTTCTTGTCCTGCCTTCAAGCACCTTTGAAAATAGCTTGACTCCCTCTTCTTTGTGGCAGCCCCTGAAATATTGGAATACTGCTATTATGTCCCCCCTCGTCCTTCTCTTCATTAAACTAGACATACCCAATTCCAGCAGCCTTTCCTTATATATTTTAGCCTCCAGTCCCTTAATCATCTTCGTTGCTCTTCTCTGTACTCTTTCTAGAGTCTCAACATCTTTTTTACATCGTGGTGACCAAAACTGGATGCAGTATTCCAAGTGTGGCCTTACCAAGGCATTATAAAGTGGTATTAACACTTCACGTGATCTTGATTCTATCCCTCTGTTAATACAGCCTAGCACTGTGTTGGCCTTTTTGGCAGCTGCAGCACACTGCTCGCTCATATTTAAGTGATTGTCCTGTTCAGAAAGCATTTGTTCATTACATCTTCTTCAGATTGGGTGCTAATAGGTTGTAGGTCTACTAGATTCTGAGATTTATTAGTGAGATATATTAGAAGGAAAATCAATTAGATTACATAATTATAGAAACTGGGTATCTGTATTTTAACCCACATTTTTCACTGAGCACTGGCCCTCTTCAATGTCTGGGATGTTGCTCCTAATTATCTCTTGATACAGCGGGAGATGTTACTCTCTGTTTGACTGAAGAAGAAAGAATGAACATCTGTTCTGGTGCTGCAATATCCTGTAATTGTCCATTGCTATTCCTATGCTCAGAGAATGCTATTACAACAATCATTTTCTTTGGATTGAAAAATCAATATATTCTTTTTATTGCACCATACCATTTATCGAATATTGGCCTTTTCTGTGTACAAAATATGCAGCCAGCCAATTACGAAGTACAGTATAAGCAATGAAATAAATTAGTATTTTATAATTTATACTGTTGGGCAATTCTGGAAAACAGGATTGAAAATCTGAAGAAGAGTTGAAGACAGGTGTTGCGTTCATGTTCCTGAATGTTCTGAATCTTTTTTAAATACAAAATGCCGTATAACATTTATTTGTTTGACTGATTAAATGTAAAACTCCATTCCATCCCAAGAATAACCATTTTATTGAATTACTCGTTCTCTTGTATGAGCTTAACAATATTTTTTTTTCTTGTATCTGATTCGGATCGGATAATCAGTTTAAAAGCTCTGTTGCACAAGGCTCCACCCAGCTAAATGCAACTTACTCAAGTGTACACCTGTACTCTTGAGCAATTCCTGCTCATTTCAGCAGGGCTTATGGAAGTGATTATTCCAAAATATGCAAATATTTTGATTTAAAAGGCATAGCAAAACACATGAAGAAAACTACCGGTAAATAAAAAGCAAACATCTTTGCTTCATTGCCTCTCCTTCCTTTAACTATGCAACAGGCAGGCATATGATCCCAGACAAAATCATGGCTTTCCTCTACAAAGGAATTCTACCTATTCCTCCTCCTATAACGGGCAGAAGAGGAACAGGAGGAAGAATTGCAACCAAAACAACGGTCATAGAAGAGACCATTATAATTTGAAAGGCATCACAGATATGACTGTCCGTGGTCCACATGAAGATAAATAGGACATTGGGGGAGGCATGTATTCAGACTTGCAAGATTCTGTTGCAATAACTTTATAATAAAAGTACTATTAGAATTCATAACTTTGGTTTCCTAGTTTGATCTACTTTGAAGGACTGACACCTTCTCACCTACATTTCTCCAAAAAACCCCAAACCCTGTGTTATATTCTCTTGAATTAAACTCTTTCATCAAGCCATAATGGCAGAGAGGGAAATCCAGTTAAGCTCAAATCTGCACAAACAGTAATCTATTAAACCCAATTTACTCCCTCAAGCTCATTATTGCAATCTTCAAACCCTATTCTGATTATGATGGCTGATTTCCAAATCAGAGATCCCAGTCTCTGAAAGCCTGGGATCAGTGATTTGTAATGCTGAAACAGGGAGCAAACAACTTTTCCCAAAGGAATTCAAGGCCCAGAAGGAAGTGTAGGGAGAAATAAGGGTAAACACAAACTGAAGAGTTTTGACCACAAGGCTCTAAATATGAACATCGGTAATTTAATGGGGTTCTGGATCAATTAAGGAACCTGTGGAAAGTCCTGTAGTAACAAAGCATAAGAATAGCATTGGAGTTCCAGAACAGCCTGAATGGCACTGAATGATTTGGATTATGATCAGGGAATAGAGAGAAGAATTGGGAATGCCTACTAGGAGATTCTTGTACTGAAGTAATCCAGGTGAAAAAAACTTGGTGGCTTAACCAGAGACTCTGAAGGTAAAGCATATATTCTACAAAAGCTATTAGCTATGACCCAAGAGGCTAATCAAGCAAAAATTGTGCTAGATGGATTGCATTCAGTCTGGGTGGGGGAATATGAGATTCTTCCTCTTTAAGTTCATTCAGCTTAGATATCATTGGTTTAAAAAAAATGGCTTAGTAGAGTAGCAGTCATTCAATCATGGCTTAATGAAAGGTAATTTGACATATGTAGATTGCCTTAATCCCATTTTGAACACCCAGATCCTATCAGTGCTATGAAGTCCAAGTTAACTACATCTGGAAAGATTCAAACCAGAATGCAATCTTATAAAGTAGCAATTATATACCACAAAGGTAAATATGTGAGATATATATACTGTATGTATGTATGTATGTATGTATGTATGTATGCATGTGTGGGTGTGTACACACACACACACATATAGAACGAAATCTAAGCTGAAAAATACTGTAGTTTTGTAAAGGAACTTAAAAGGGCAAAATCTCACATATTCCCACCCAGACCGAATGCAATATACAGTATACTGAATACAGTATATCCAGTGGTGGGATTCAGCCAGTTCGCACCAGTTTGGCAGAACCGGTAGCTAATTTTTTGTTGTCCAGGCCCAGAATGGACTTCTGGAAGCGGCATCCACCAGTTGTTCACATATTTGAATCTCACCAAGTATATTCCCAAGTGCTCTGACCATCACTTGGGACTGCTTTGGCCTTGATTTTCCACATCCTCTCCAGTTCCTCCTTCAGGCCCTGGTACTTCTCCAGCTTCTCATATTCCTTTGTCCTGATATTGCTGTCGCTTGGCACTGCTACATCTATCACCATTGCTGTATTTTTGTCCGACATGGACGGAAACTATAACAATGTCTGGTTGATTGGCTAGTTCCTGCTGTCTCTCTGGATCTGAAAGTTCCATAGGATCTTAGCTTTCTTATTTGCCACAACCTTCTCCCATTTGGACCTAGGACGATCTAGCTCATATTCTGTACAGATGTTCATATATACAATGCCAGCTACTTGGTTGTACTGTTCGGTAGATATTGTTCCTGCCTTCATTTTGCACCCTACTACTATCTCTTTGACTTGAGGCTTCTCTGCATAGTCTGAACCTTGGAACCTGTATAGTGTGGTAGACTCCCACTTTTACTGATCTGGTGCTTAATGTCTGTTCTTAGGCTGCCATGATCAATGCCTCAATGCTGCCTTTTAGTCCAATGCTTTCTAGCCATTGGTAGGATTTCCGAATATTTGCCACCTCTGCTATCTATTGATGGTAAATTCCATGCAGGATCTTGTCTTGCCATGGCACTTCCTCTGCTTGATCTTCTTCCCATGCCTGCTGCTGCCTCAATAGCCGTAGTGGCACAGTAGTTAGAATGCTGTATCGCAGACTAATTCTGCCAACTGCCAGGAGTTCGATCCTTTTTTTTTAATAATTTTTTATTTTTCCAAACTCTCCCCCATACATATACCATAATACTTATCAGATATTAACATACATTCCCTCCACACTCACATACAGACACTTTTAACAAAATGAAATAAATACATACACATAACTTTGGTGTTGCTCACCCATTTCCCCTTTCACCGTATCCACACTCCTTCTTCTTTACCTTCTTTCTTGCCAGGAGTTCGATCCTGACTGGCTCATGATTGACAAAGCGTTCCATTCTTCTGAGGTTGGTAAAATGAGGACTCAGATTGTTGGGGGCAATATGCTGACTCTGTAAACCACTTAGAGAGGGCTGTAAAGCACTATGAAGTGGTATACTGTATAAGTCTATGTGCTATTGCTATCTTTGGGTGCCATCTTATTGATATATTCCTGGATGCTTTGGGTTTCATCCAGGACAATGGCTTTGACACTCATCACCCGACCACCCTCTTTCCAGCTAGTGTACAGTCTCTGAGTGTTGGATTTGGGGTGGAAAGATCTGTATATTGGGAGGAGCTTCCAGGTCTTCACATCAGCAACTTCTATGTTCTTCTTTGGTCAGCTCACTATACCGGCAGGGTATCTGATGACTGGCAGGGCATGCATCTCGACAGAACGTTTCTTCCCATTGAGCTGGCTCTTCAGGACCTGTCCAATTCTTTGGTGATACTCGGATGTTGCTATCTTTTTTGCCTCCTCCTCATCCTTCCCATGTGACTCTGGGATACTAAGGTATTTTAACTGTTTATGTGTATATCTGCTATGTGGCCCGCTAGTAATTCTACCTCATCAGTTTTACTACTCTCCCTCTCTTGATTACCATTCAGCCACACATCTCTAGCTCAAATGACATCCCAATGTCTTCACTGTAGATCCATGTCAGATGGATCAGTGAGTCGGTCACTCTTAGCATACAACTTAATGTCATCCATGTACAGGAGGTGGCTGATGATAATTCCACTCTTGAAGTTGTATTCATATCCAGTTCTTGTGATTATCTAGCTAAGGGAGTTCAAGTCTATTCAGAAAAACAGTGGGGACTGCATACCACCTTAGTATATGTCACTGTCTTGAATTGACTTCCAATGTTGTCTTCCACAGCCTCATTGAGTTCTTGAGGAAGGTCCTTAGTGTCCTATTGACTTTGTATAGATTCAGGCATTCACAAATCCAAGTGTATGGCATTGAGTCATGGACTTTCCTGCAGTGAATCCAGGCTGTGCTCAAATTGATCTGTCTAGACCTTGAGTCTTGGGCAATTGCTCTATCTATGAGCAACTAATGTTTTGAGCCTCTGGTGGTGTTCCTATGCCTTTCTAAACTGGCTCATGTACTGGCCCATATGGTACTATAGCTTAGAGCAGGGGTCTTCAAACGTGGCCCTTTTATGACTTGTGGACTTCAACTCCCAGAATTCCTCAGCCAGGCACGCAGATATTCAGCATTCATGTTATATCCAGGGAGTTATGGGGCAAAATATTCTGTAATACCACCCATTTCTCAGTATAAGAACTTAATTCAATTCTTCAAATCTGTTATTAATACAGCAGAAAAAAGTCTTGAAGAATCCTCTAATTAAAGATAGCTTATTCATATTCAATCTCTATTTTTAGCTATACAGTGGCAACAAACAATTCCAAAATAAATTACTGCTATTTATAAAAATCTCTTTTTGATAGAAATGTAAAATTTTATGTCTCATATGGTTAGGTATATAGTCAAACGAAGAAGAAAGGGTTTGTTTATTTTTTTGAAAGGGAGAGGTCTCTATGTTTGCTTTTTAAATTTTGTTGTAATTTTTATTTGTTATATTGTTATAACATATAACATATATTGTTATATGTTTCAATAAATATAATGATATAGTAAATTTTAAATGAGATTTTTAGCACACGTACACATTGTAGGAGGATACCTCTGTTGGTCAATGGTAGCAAAAAAAAATCAGAAGGGGTCCAATAATACTTCTTCCAACTAACAAATCTTTTTTTAAATAATTTTTTATTTTTTAAACCAACAAAACAAAACATAACACACATACACACACAGTGTATACTCCTCCTTTTTTTTAACAGCAATTTTGTAACAGTAATCTTCTATTATTTACATTTTCCCCCTTTATTCTTCTTTAGATATATTTGTCCTTGTTGTCCCGTTGTTTCTTATTTGCATTTTTCTTCCTTCATACTATACTTCATACTAAGGATAATACATATTATTATTATTATACATTGTTATACACACATTTTCTACTTTTGACCTTTCCACATTTATTCTCCTCTATTATTTCTAGTCTCTAACCAGTCATACCACTTGTTCCATATTAGATAGTACTCTGTGTCTTCCTTTTCTTTTATCTCTTTTGTTAATTTGTCCATCTCAGCACAGTCCAGGATTTTCTTTATCACTTCTTCCTCTGATGGTATATTCTCATTTTTCCAGAACTGTGCGTATGCTATTCTTGCTGCCGTTGTTATATGTAGAATTAAGTACCGTATTTCTTTACTATATTTTCTGTTTAAAATACCCAGCAAAAAGATCTCTGGTTTCCAGGTCTATTATTTCTTTGATCCATCTTCTTATTTTAGTCCAGTATTTTTTCACAACTGCGCATGTCCACCATAAATGATCATATGTTCCATGTACTTTTTTATATTTCCAACATGTTGGCAAATTGTTCTGGAACATCTTGGCAAGCTTTGCTGGTGGAAGATGCCATCTGTAAAACATCTTCAACTGGTTTTCCTTGAATGCCGCTGACATAGTCAATTTTATGTTTATTTCCCATATTTTTTCCCATTTTCCCCATTCTATATTACATCCGAAATTTTTTGCCCATCTAATCATTGTGTCTTTGACAACCTCGTCTTCCATTCTTATAAAAGGATGTACGTTTTTCTGAGTTGCAACTCACCTCATCAGCTGCATGGAATGGCTAAACTGATGTAAAATCTAAATTGTGGTGAGACAAATCAGGAGGGGGTGGATATCGTTTTTCTAATCAAATGTAAACAATATGACATCATTCCTAAAGATCTGAAAGTGAAGAACCCTCCTTAGATTATATAGGCCAGAGCCTTTCCTGTCCCCTGGTCTCCTCTTACTTTAAATCCTACAGCTGTGTATCTTGTATGTGTATTTATGGCTAAGTTGATTCTTTACTTCTGGCATCTCCAAGGCTGTTCCAGAGAGATTATTTCTATTTCTGCTGCAGTTCCAAATGCCAGAATATTATTTAAAAAACAAAGTTGCTTTACATAACCTCAGAAGCACTTTGATTCCAAAACTAATCCTTATTTCTAAACTTCATGGGTAAGGCTTAGGATGCTAATTGTAAGTTCCTACCACTTGGCAATTGCTCTCTGTTGCTCTAACTATGTAAGAAGAAGTCCATGCTACCTAGACACAGTACTTAGTTAGGTGTTCTTCTTTGCCATCTGAAACTAGTGTGAGTATAAATAGGCCTAAAAGTTTTCTCTGCCTCCTCCATAACGGAGAATCTGCTTCAAGAAAACAAATCGTATGAGAAGTATGTACACGAAATATGCAATGCTGCAATTTCTTTATTTACGATTGCATAAAGAAAGTGGCTTGTTCAGCATCATTTCCATAAATAGAGATCACTCCCTCGTGCATCAGCAAGCTTTGGGGAAAGAGGTGTTGCAAATCATTTTGCATTCCCAAGACTGAGATGTAGAAACATGTTCAAAATTCAAAGTTGCAGCTATAAACTGACATTAGGGGACATTACTGTAGTGCCTATGCAACAAACAGGGGATAGTATATTACTTCATGCTTTTATAATATGAAAAAGGCATTGCTTCAGCAGCAGGAAGTGTATATTGCAAATGGGTCCATGCACATATATATTTTCTTATTTGTCATAGCTGGGGACCTAAATCCATCTGATTTTTGTACAGAAGAAGGAAAAAACAGTGAGCAGTGTATCCTTTCACCTCGTCTTCACTGTTCCCTTGTGGATCAAGTTTTCATTTAAAAGATATGGCAAGGATGCATCAGCTGTCTGCAAGAAATATAAATCCTTCCATTCCCCACCATCCAATCAGAGCTGAAGAAGCTTCTTGGATGAGAAATGAAACGTCATCAAAGAAAAAAACAAGGAAGTCCAGTTGCCTTGTGAAAAAAAACAACTTTGGGACAACCATGACCTGGATGACTGAGAATCTCCATAGACATGAAGCTTTCTGCATTTATAGGAAATCTATAGGAATTCTGGGAGTTGAAGTCCACAAGTCATAAAAGGGCCAAGTTTGAAGACCTCTGTTATAAATTTTCTACACTCAGAATATGATCTGTACATAATACAGAGGTTAATCCCAGTTGGTGAACTGCAGATTTGCTTGACTACCATTGTAGAAAAAAGGGATGTAAATATTATAAACTTCAATCCAGAAATTATTTCCTCTCTAATACAAGCCTAGTCCAAAAACATTAAAAAGATGTAGAAAATAATTTTTTTATTAAGGTACAGTCACTTTGTCTCAAATACCATTAAGAAAGAAACAAAACAGCCTAAATTCAAAATATAAAAGTCTGGTGAATGTGAGAGCTTTTTCAGGCAATAATTAAAGGACATCTAACCAAAGAACGATCTCTAATTAAACCAATACAAAAAAATCCCCTAAAACAAACAAAAATCAGTATTTTGAACAAACTTTAAGGAAATCAGAAAGAAAAGCTAATTTACTAGATATCCAAAAACTCAGGAAATCTAAATATAGAATTTAAATATGTGTGTCTTTTGGAGCAGTAGGGGGCAAAGGATCTGAATTGTACTATTCAAGATTGTGCATCCACCCAAGAGAGAATACAAAAAAGGCACACTTGACTGTCAATAGCCAAGTATGAGTGTACTTATGGCCAGGTTAAAATTAACTATGGCAACTTGAATTTGATCTAAGTGAATAAGTAATTTAGGTGATTACTCATGATATACTTAATCTTCCCCTTCCACTTCTAATTTGTGATACAATAATTTGTAATACAAATTAGGATTTGGTGGCAATTTTGGGAGAAATCCTGAGGCCTCAGCCCGTGGTTTAGGGAACACGTGCTTTGGGACCACAGGTTATGCAGAACCTCTAGAGCAGGGGTGTCAAATTCGCAACGCACATGACATGTTGTGACGTATTGTGATTTTTTTCCCATTGCCGGCAATGGGGTACGCGTGGTTTCGGCATGATGCATCCGGCCAGCAGTTTGACACCCTTGCTCTAGAGCCGTGGCCATGGGTGCCACAGGTGGCACACAGAGGCCTCTCTGTGGGCACACGCACCATCGCCCCAGTCCTAGACCTTCAGCTAGGTTTTATAAAACCTTTTCGCTTTAGGCCTCCACCACCATATGCAAAAAAAAAAAAGTTCAATCAATCAATTTCAACTTCTTGCGGGAAAAAAAAAAGATTTCGCAAAGTTGGAATTGATTGATTGAACTTTTTGGTCCCACCCAGTCTGCCGTTACCACTGCAGCCATACCCACCCAATAGGCCGCGCCCACCCAATGGGCCACGCCTTCCCAGTACCCAATGATACATAAGTGGATTTGGGGTTGCAGTTTGAGCATTTGGTCTCTAAAAGTTTCGCCATCACTGCTCTAGAGTCTTACAAATTTTCCTAGAAGTTGTCCTGATGTGAATAGGACCTGCTACTAAAAAACATAAACTAGCCAGCACAAATATTTAATGTAAGGCAATTTCAGTCATAAGTCATGGTAGTTGTTAAGTGACATGCCCATATGATCACCTCACTTAACAACTCAAATCCTTTTTCTTTTTTTCCAAGAATCCTTTCACTAAGCAAAATCACAAACCGTACCTCAAATAAGCATTCAACTCAAGGGCCTCAAGATTAATTCTGCTTATACCAAAGATTTTTTAATTTTCTTCTACCAAACCCATAAACTTCCCATAATTCAGCCTTTCTCTGTACATTTATTTTTTTAAAAAGTGTGCTAATAGACTGGATAATACAGTGCAAGTGTCTTAAAAGGTAAAAAAAAAAAGTGTGTTTTACAAGTAGGAGTAGTACACGTCTTTCCAAAACAGAGCATTGTAGTTTGTTTAATATCTGCCAAGTAAACTATCTTGTTTTCCTTTGTTTTGTCTTTAAGAACAAATTACTTCAAATATCCATTAAGGTAACAACCAGCCTTGCATCTGGCCAATGAGTTACTACTATCAAATGTACAAATTAGTTGTGATAAAATAGCCAAGTTTATCTAACCAGAAACATCTAAAAGCAGTGGGTAGAGCTCAAGACATTTTGTTTTTTGAGTCAAAGAGAAAATAGCCTTCTCATATTGTATCTCCAGAAGTTGATTAGACAGGGAGGTGGATCTTGCTATGTTGTTGGCAACAGAACAGTGCTTTCCCCACACCCAAGGTTAGCAAGCTAGTTCACCAGCAGATTATACAGCTCTAATTGGAGACCAGAAGGAATCATCCCCACTGTTATATTGAACTTCCAAAAATTACCACTGAAGGCTGTTCCATCACCTTGTCAAATTTGGGGCCAGCCCTGCCAGTACCTTTACAGGGTTAATATGCTCAATGTTACACTGAAATGCAAATTCTTTAGTCTCAGGCATTTACTATTTCCACACATAATAGTTGCTACCCTTATTTCATGTGAAAATTTGGTGATTTTGTAAAAAATGATTTACGGCTTTTAGCTGTATTTTAAAATACAGCTAAAACTGCTATCAAATACATCTATGCATTGCTACAAAATAATAGTCAGTGTGTTGTACTCGGGGTTAAACAGTCTGAAGTCCTATTGATTATATTGCATATAAACACAAATCTCTTTAACACAGACCTACTTTTGAAGGGTGAAACCCTGACAAGGGAGATTTAATACTTTATCTGGTAGCTGTTTATCCACTAAACCATCATTCTTTTAACTTTCTAAAGCTCAGGGGCAATGTACCCATCACATTTCTTTTAGGTCAATCCAGGTTCTTAGTCATGCCTTATTTTTCTTAACATTCCCTGAATTCATACTAAACTAGAAATTAGAATTTTGTAAGACCTATATTCTTAAGCATATTTCCCAAATAACTTCTAGGCTTCTCATAGACTCCAGACAAATTCTTAGAAAATAAAATGCCACGTGATAAATGTATATGCTTTGTTTAAAAGTATCAATGTAAACATGTGTAGTCAATAACCTACATTAACTGATCAATTCATCAGTTATCAAAACCGGTATTGTATCTGAAACCAAAACAACATGTTAAGTAAAACATTCATCTGTGTTCCACTGATTTGTTTGTATATGTGTGTCAAAGTCTTTTTGTGTGAGGTAAATGTAACTGTTAATTGTCTCTAATCCCTAGAGACAAGAATTTTTACATTCTGCTTAAAATAAGCCACCAAAAGGAAAATACCCTCACTCTGTTTGTCTGGCCAGCTAACAGGGTGAAGAGAAATGTGTTCTTTTTTTTCCCCTTTCTCTCTCTGTACTTGTAAGAACAGCCAAAAGTTATCAAGAAGGAATGTTTTAAGTTCATCAGCTGGAAAAGTTTCACTTTGCATTTACTGTATGTGTTTCAGTGGGTTTCATCTGTCTACTGAATATCTGCAACGTTAACCTTAATACCTTTTCAAACTCTGCCTGCAAGCTACCCCCCCCCCCAACTTCTCCATTTCTTATCCTCTGTTGTCCATGCCTACGTCTGACCAGTACTGCCTCTCCTGGGAGAGTCCATCCACAAAGGGGGGAGGGGACCCTGTTCTCATGTCTTTTAGCCATGCACAGATGACTCCCACAATCCTTGGAAGCAGAGCACACTGACCTAGATGCTGCCTCCATCCATTTGAGCCAGAGAATTGGGTTTGAATCCAGCCATCCACTAGAAAGCCACCATGCAGAGTGGAACAGATCTTCCCAAGTCCTACCATTCCCCCAGATGCCTGTGAAAGCTTTGCAGGAAGGAAGGAGTCCTGGAGCCATTGGTCCCCATGTGAAGCCTCAGAAGACAACTGGAAAGACTAGGGGTGGAGGGCAGAAACTCATTGTAAGTTTTTCTTTCTTGCCTCATTTGTATTGTAATAAGCCATTTGAATGTATTCATGGAGGGATGGCATTTGGGAATGGTTGGCACAGCAAGTACTGAACACTTTGGACTTCAATTTGGTGGGAGAAAAATTTGTCCAGGATGCTTGTATTGCCTGTTTTGTATGAGTAGTTGCATGCACACATGCACACGCGCGCGTGCACACACACACACCATTCAGAATCATACTGAGTCTATCCTCTTCACCTACCTTCACTAAAGCTCCTTAGGCTGGTTCTTGTCCTGTGGCATTAAAGCTTTGCATGTACAACTTCCTGCAAATTCCAAGGTGGGTGGAACCAGGCCCCCTCAGGCGATTTGCAATTCATATGCTCTCACTGAGGAGGTAGCAAGAAAGAGATCTCCAAAACTCAAGCCCTGAATATGTTGCACTGGTGGACTCAGAGTGGGAGTCCTAGGGCTCATTGTGTGCAATTTAAGAAGCCTGGCTTGCACATTGGCTAACCTCAATTGGACATCACAAACTTGGATGCACTAAACTAAGAGCTAAAGCAAGCTCAGAAAGTAACCCTTGAAAATGGGCAGCCAGTGGTTATGTACTGAGGCAAACCATGGCTACCAAGTATTTTGGAGGCATGTGCAGACCTGACCGGAAGCTCAAATGGCATCAAACATCTAAAATAATTGGCACAGAATTTTGAACACTATAAATTTCTTTTCCACATAACAGAACTTTTGCCCTGACTTTTTAGACCTTCATGGTTGAAAGGCTCCACTTTTGGGAGCCACTACAGGGATCTTTTTCGGCTGCCTCTACTAGTGTCTTCCTTCTTTTTTTTTTGGCTTAAAAATTTAAAAGCTTGTTTATCAAGTCTCCCTGACCAGATCAATTTTTAATCTTGTGCCAATAAAAGTGTGTCACCCACATTTATATGTCACAAAGGTGCGATTGTGGGAAGTCAGCTCCCCCCCAGAGAAGGAAATATTAAAAAGGCAGAATATTATATTTCCTCAAAGAAGCTTAAAAAAGCAGTAAAGCATGCCGAGTTTTTCTTAATAGCCCCAAATCTCCCTCCCGCGAGCAGAAACCAGCTCTGTAGAAATGCAGATATCATAATCTTGTCAGAAATATTGGAATCAGGAAGCTGGGATTAGAAAGACAAAGATTCCTAGAATCAACAATCCCTTACACCAAAAAATCCAACAGTCATCAGCCACAGCCCCAGGGAAGCAGGATATGACCTTTGGGACATAATAGGATTAATTCATTACTATCAGAATACCAGAAAGGCACACTCAGACTCAAGTCAAAGTTCATGCCACAGGAACAACTCCAAACAAAAGCTCAGGAAGTTATAAAAACCCACCACTCCCTATTACATATGGTCAGCTTTCCGGGAGCCATCTTTCTGTCTCGCTCTCCCTTCCAATAAACTACAACCTTCTTTCTAAAGCAGTCTCCATTTTGTTTATTCCCAGCTTGGACTGGACCCTGATGAAGATTTTTCATTCAACACATCTCAATCACAGAAATTCCACCCATGGCAATTGTACTTTGTCCCATGTCTATGGAGATTCTGTCATCCAGTCATGGTTGTCCCAAAAGTGCTTTTTCAGGAGGCAACAGGACTTTCTTGTTTTTCTTTGAAGACATTTTGCTTCTCACCCAAGAATCTTCTTCAGCTACTTTGCCCCATTTTGACATGTTAGAATAGAACAACAGAGTTGGAAGGGAGCTTGGAGGTCTTCTAGTCCAACCCTCTGCTTAGGCAGGAAACCCTATACCACTTCAGACAAATGGTTGTCCAATCTCTTCTTAAAAATTCCAGTGTTGGAGCATTCACAACTTCTGGAGGCAAGTTGTTCCACTGATTAATTGTTTTAACTATCAGGAAATTTCTCCTTAATTCTAGGTTGCTTATCTCCTTGATTAGTTTCCATCCATTGCTTCTTGTCCTGCCCTCAGGTGCTTGAAGAATAGCTTGACTCCCTTTTCTTTGTGGCAAAGATATTGAACACTGAGATAGTGAACGCTGCTATCATGTCACTCGTAGTCCTTCTTTTCATTAAAAAATAAAGATTTTTTTTAAACTTCATTCCATGTCTTAACACAGTTACCCTGAAATCACATACAATTGATAGTTGTCATAGTTATACCCAAGTATTCGGCCTTCATCTCAATCTTAAAACCCATTTTATTCATCAACTCTGTTTGATCTTATATCTTCTATTTTAAGTTATACTAGTTTTTTCCCCCAAGCCTCTGGCATCTTTCCTTCCTATACAATATAATTCCTTGTATTTTTTAAAAGTTGTAAATATTTATCCTGTAGAATACAAGTTCAATAGTCCATCTGATTCAGGCACTTTTCCAGATTTATTTTTTTAATTGCTTCTAAAACTTTTCTTGTTATGGTTTTATTCATAATTTGTCTTTTTGATTGTAATTCTTGGTAAATTTTGTTTTCCTAAGATATTCATCTATTTTCTCCAACAGAATATCATGTCCTTTATACAAATTAAAATAAACAGCTTGCTTTCCCCTTCTGACAGATTTGTTTTATTTACTGTTGCCTAGAGCAAATGTTCTGTGTTCCTTATGTCCAGTAATCTGGCCTCTCACCAAGAATGTAGCATTAACCAGCTTCTTAAGCAATCACTTTCAATTTATTTCACTTTCCCTATCCTTCTCTGAAGGATCAGCAATTGAAGCCTTCTGATCTCCAATTGATAAAAAGTCCATTCTAGTCATTTTCTTTCCTCTTTCTCTTCACAGTTTATAAGCCAATCATTTCCCTGGTTTATTCATGAATTAATTTCGCATAATCCCATTTTATTTCCATTTCTTTTATTATTAACATAGATAGCTGTTCCTGTAAACTCCTAATTTGCTGGGAGACACTTGTATTCTCTGGGAAATTCCTTATTTCTCTTATTATTTCATCCAAAATAGTTTGCATTTTCTCTTACCTCTTCTTCTTAAATTCAGAATTACATTGTATCACATAATCTCTAATGAAAAGGGGCGTTGTCTTTCCTGAACGCCTTTTCTCAGCATGGAGATGGAGAATCCACTAATGGGTTTAGACTGTATTCCTACCTAATCAGATCAAGTCAGCCAAAGTTGCCACACCTGTCCTGGACCATAGAGATCCCAGCCTTGATGAGAGCGTAGCCATTGACTGATAGGTCTAAATGACCTGCAAGGGTGGGAGTGGATTCTCCATCTCTGTGCTGAGAAAAGGTGTTCAGGTAAGACAACGGCCCTTCTCCAGCACTGGAGATGGAGAATCCACCAATGGGACATACCAAAGCCTACTGTCCCTGAGAGTGGGAAGCAGACTGGTGTGGCACTTTGATGCATAACCTTTTGGAGAACCCTCCTACCAAAGGAAGCCTCAGCGGAGGTGAACCTATCAATTTTGTAGTGCCGAATGAAAAGAGATGGTGAAGCCCATGTGGCCGCCTTGCAGACTTCCTCAATGGATGCCTGGGTAAGTAGCTACACTCCATTTGGAATGGGCAGTAACCCGTCATGGAACCAGCAATGCCTCAGTTTGATACGCCCCGGCAATGCACGCCTAATCCACCTGCCAATTGTGGAAGAGGAAACCTTCCGACCTTTGGAGGGAGAGTGGAAAGATATAAAGAGGGCTACAGATCTGTGGAATTCCGCTGTCCACAAAATGTAGTACCGGACTGCTCTACGGACATCCAAACTATGCCATTGTCATTCCAGAGTGTGCAATGGTTTAGGGCAAAAATCTGGCAGCACTATCTCCTGTGATCTATGGAACAGAGAATTGACCTTCAGGACGAAGGTAGGGTCAAGGCAAAGGATCACTCGATCCTGGTGGAAGACGCACAAGTCATCCGAGATCGAGAGCACTGCCAATTCACAGATGTGTCGTGCCAACGTGATTGCCACCAGGAATGTCACCTTGTGGGACAGGTAGCGAACATCACACGTCCTTAGGGGCTCAAAAGGCAACTTAATAAGAGCCCGAAGGACCCGTGGTAACTCCCACGAAGGGTACCTGTGCACGGTAGGGAGTCTGGTGTTAGTGGCCCCTTTAAGGGGTGATGACCCAATGTCCCCGTTGAGTCACATGTGAGGACCGTGGAAAGCGCTGCAATCTGTCTGCGCAATGTGTTTGGCACCAAGCCCTCTCCAGACCGTCTAACAAGTAGTCCAAGATATGGGGAATTGTGAATTCCGAGAGCGACAACTGTTGGCCGAAGCACCATAATTGGAAGCTTTTCCACGTGGCCTCGTAAATACAGTTAGTGGAAGGGTGGCGGGAGGCCTGGATTACTGTGATGACCCCTGGTGAGCAAAGCTCCCTTGTCAAGATTGAGCACTCAAGTACCAGACGGCTAACTGAAGCCACTGGGGTTCCAGATGGAGAATAACCCCTTGGCTGAGAGAGACCCGTTCCGGAGGAATCCGCCAAGGGTCTGTGAGGGAGAGGCTCATCAGATCGGCGAACCAAGGTCTCCTTGGCCAATGAGGGGCCACCAGGAGAACCTCCGCTCGCTCCCGAAGGATCTTGCGTATTACCGCCAGGAGAAGAGGTAGAGGGGGAAAGGCATAAAGCAGGCCCTGCAGCCATGGGCTCTGGAGAGCATCCGTCTGTTCCGCCCCTGTAGTTGGGAATCGGAAGAAGAATCGGGGTAGTTGGGTGTTGGACGGGGACGCGAAGAAGTCCACAAGTGGGAGGCCGAAACGGTGACAAATTTCTCTGAAAACCCTCGGGTGAAGGTGCCATTCTAAGTGATCTACCGTTGTTCTGCTCAGAAGGTCGGCCTGGGTGTTCGCTTCCCCCGAAATATGATTGGCCTTGATGGAGGCCAGATTGTGTTCTGCCCAGGATCCCAGTAGAAGAGACTCGGTCAAAAGATTCTGAGAGCGGGTACCCCCTTGACGGTTTATGTGAGCCTTGGCTGCCACATTATCCGTGAGGACTAGTACGTGGTGGCGTGTCATCCGGTTGTGAAAGTGATGAAGGGCTAGGTGGATGGCTCGTAGTTCGAGCCAATTTATGTTGTGCCGGAGGTCTGAGTTGGACCAACGGCCCTGTGCCCACTGTGACCGAAGGTGTGTTCCCCAGCCAAACAGGCTGGCGTCTGTCATGAGCACTATCCTGTCCGGCTCCTTGAAACATGACCCTCTGAGTATGGCTGGTGACAGCCACCACATGAGGGAGAGTAATACCTGTTGTGGGAGTCTTACTCTTTGTTGGGAAGCACTGAGGTTCTGTCTCTGAAAGGGGAGCATGAACCATTGTAGTTCCCTGGAGTGGAGCCTGGACCACGGGACGATTGCTATGGCCGAGATCATCTTCCCTAACAACTGGGAGAGACTGCCCAACGTTACTGACCAACTCCTGCGTATCTGGAAGACTGGCTTCCTTATACTGTCCTGGCGTTCTTGAGACAGGTACACCCGGCACTCCACCATATCTATGATAGCACCGAGGTGTAGCAGCCTTGTTGTGGGGACCAAATGGCTCTTCGGAAAGTTTACCGAGAACCCATGATTCTGAAGCAGCTTTACCACCAGTTCGAGGTCCGACATGGCGGACTGGGTGGTCAATGACTGGATTAATATGTTGTCCAAATAGCATTGGACACTGACTGGTACCATCCTTAAGTGAGCTGCCAGAACCGCCAGGGAGCCGATGAGAGGCCAAATGGGAGCGCCCTGTACTGAAAGTGGTATCCCTTGTACATGAACCGTAGGAACTGTTGGTGGGCCAGAGAGATAGGGATATGGAGGTACGCCTCCATGAGATTGATAGACGTCAGGAGGTCCCCCTTTCTTACGCTTTCCAAGATGGAGCAGAGCGTTTGCATCTTGAATTTGCAGTATGCAAGATGAAAATTTAAGCCCTTGAGATCTAGAATGGCTCTCCATCCCCCTGACACCTTGGGAACGATGAAGAGGATGGAGTAAAATCCCTGACCCCTCTGGCCCAGAGGCACCGGTTCTATGGCCTGTATGTGCAGTAAATGTTGAACGGCTTCGTTCATCAACCTTTTCTTTGTTCAGTTCCGGGGGTATGGACAAGAAAGGAACCGATTTGGGGGGTTGGAGATAAACTCTAGGGAAAGACTATGACGAACGGTGTCGAGCACCCATGCGTCCGTGATGGTGGTCTCCCACTGGTGGGCAAATAGAGTCTGCCCCCTATGGGAGGTACTGATGGAGAGTCACCTGGATCGGTGGAATGGCCTGCTGTTTCCTTGAAAGGACCGTTTACCCTGGGATTGTTGCCTGGGTCTGGGAGTTTGTCTATCAGTCGGTCTCTCCTGCCTATCTTGCCTGGCCATAAAGGGGTGGAAGGGCTGGTTGTAATTATATCTAGCTCCTGCACAAAAAGACTGTCTTCGTGGATAATAATTGGAGCGTTTGTCTGATTTTTTGAGGAGATGATTAAGGACCTTGCGTTTGTCCTTGTTTTCAGTTATGTAGGAATTGGGGGCATCCCTAAATAATTTACCTCCCTGATATGGAGCAGCCACCAGCTTCCACTGAGATTTAGCATTGGCTTGCCAGTGTTTCAACCAAAGCATACGGCAACCAGTGATACTGGACGCCATAGCCCTGGACGAAAACCTGGCAGCCTGAAGGGTCGCGTCTGATGCATACTCAGTGGCCGCCACCATCTTGCTAAGGTCCTGGTGTGTGCGGATATCCTCCGCTGAATCCGGGTTTGAAGCTGCCGGAGCCAGCAGAGGGCGGCCCTGTTGAAAAATGAGGCGGAGGTTGTGGCCCTGATCACCCATGCAGCCGCTTGGTGCGTTCTGCGATAAGTGGATTTGCACTTGCGATTCTCGGCCTTAAGAGCCTCAGAAAAATCCCCGAAAATAGCAGTGGCCGATGCTAGGGGACCTAAGGGCTCATCCACGGCCAGTACCTCTAGCCTCCTCCAGATCCTTGGCAACATTGTACAACTTCTTGTCAGTGTTACCTGGGATGGGAAGAGAAGCCGGAGATGTCCACTGTTTCCGGATCGTGTTGAGAAACAGAGAAAGGCAAGGGATGCGGTGTTGCGCCACGACCGGTTCAACGAAGTTCGGGTCTGCCTCCGAGTCCAAGGGAACGGGGGTTGTTGTTGATGAAGGCTCAGGCCCAAGATGGGCGGTGGATGTGGCCTTAGGTAGTAGGGTGATAAAGAAAGAAGGATTGAAGAGGCCACTGAAAGAAGGGGCCTCTGGAGGAGCTTCCTCCTTTTCAGACATTGGGATGTCCTGTTCTATGGTGGGTTGATGGAGGTAAGAATCCTCAGAAACTGATGACCCAGATGGAGAGGAAGGACTATAATAGACTTCAGTCCCTGGTTTTTGGATAGGACAGGTAATCACTGGCCTGGAAGCCTGAGCCCTGGTGTCAAGGGCTCGGTCTACCGCTTGTGCGATCAGTAAGGCTAGGCGATCCTCCATAGGGAAGGGGGCCGGTTCGCTAGGACGGAGTCCTGCTGCAGTGGGGTAAATGTGGCCTTGGGAGCCCCCTGAGGAACCTGTGCAGCAGAAGATTGGGAAGCAGAAAGAAACTCGCCTGTCCCAAATTGCGCAGGGGAATGTAAGGATTCCCCCGTTGACCAGATCCCCAGAGGGGAGGTTGGAGCTCCCAGGGGTAAGTCCAAGGTTAACCCTTCGTTCTAAGGTTTCTCCAACCTGGCTCTTTTCTGCGCCTTGGAGAACTCCTTTTCTAAGTCTTGGTGTCTCCTTTTTGCCTGCTTGTCTGTTCTTTAGGAAATTTGGGCGGTAGGTCTGACCTTAGTTTTGGCTGCCGTCTGATCAATGCCTTCCAGACCAGGTGGATCCGATGAGGATGGCAATGCTCCCTTTGAGGCAAGAGTAGAATCCTCCATTCTCCAATAGCACAGGGAGACGATAGGGGGCCCCTGGTATCTGGAGAGTATTACATGCTGGGTAAGGACAGACATACTACAGGGGATGCCTGGAACCCAGGTACAGCCTTTGTGTGGATAAGGACAGGCGTACGACTGGGGATGCCTGGAATCCAACTATGGCTGTGCATGGATAAGGACAGACACACTACTGGGGGTGCCTGGAATCTGGCCTGAAGTACTGTGGATAAGGACAGGCACACTACTGGGGGCACCTGGAATCCAAGTATAGTTGTTACCCGGATAAGGACAAACACACTACTGGGGGTGCCTGGAATCCGAGTGGAGCCGAATTGTATAGATAATGACAAGCAGGGACCAGGAGACGCCAAACCCTGAAAAGTGAGAGACCAGATTCTCAAAACATTCATTCAGGGCTCAGACAGAAGTGTGGGATGAATTTCAGAGATCTCTGCAGGCTATGTATTTTCCTGACAGTAGGCCTCAATTCAAATAAACAGGGCCGGTCCTGGCCACAATATGGCGGCCTTCTACAAGATGGTGGCCCGACTGAATGTATTACAAAATGGCAGCATCTGCAGGAGCACAGCCTGGTTAAGTGAATCGGACCTGCTCGGACTGTGCCCGCTTTGAATACCTCCCCACGTTGAGAGCCTTGCTTTCAATGTCAACCTCGGTGGTAAGAGGGGGTTCCACTTTTCCTGAATCCCCCGAGTTCGAAAGGGCCTGTTGTTCCTGGGGAGGTTTAATTAGCCATGTGGCCAAAATGGCAGCCATGTGTGAAGGCAGGCTCTAAGGAGCAAGCCCGACCCGAAGAGCTCAATTTCAAAGGGAGGAACGTGAGCGGAGCACAAAGGAAAAAAACGGCCTCTTTTACCTTTCCGAGCAGTCGCCTGCCAGCTGATCAGCGCTGCCTCCGTGCGCGCGCGCATCTCCTCCAGTGAAAAAAACGGCCCTGAGCTAAGCAAAGAACGCAGGGCTTGGATTTGCTGGAACAGCCTCAAAGAGCCCCGTACGATCCTGAGGGCGAGCTAGAGAACCTGATCTTCGGCCTGTAAGCCTTCCACTGGAGCTGCAGCTGCAAGCTCCGATGGAAATTCAAAGTCCCCCCCCCACGTGTGGATGAGGGCTAACAGCTGTTAAACCCTGTCTGATCAGCTATTGAGGTAAAGGGGAAATTTAAAAGGGGAGGAAGAGGGGAAAGAAGCCCCTTCCCCCAAGTAAGCTAGTTATATTCTACTCCCACCCCCAATGTAGGATATTGGAAGCCAATTTCCAAGTTCCTGAATGTGAGAGGCACAAAAAATTTGGTACTGTTAGGCCAAATTTTGTGTTAACTACAGCACAGCAAACCTACTGGGGAGAGGAAAATCCACCAATGAAGACTATACCTGCCTAAGAGCCAAACTTGCACATCTGTCCTAGGCAAAATCAAGTCAAGACTGGGATCTCTATGGTCCAGGACGGGCGTGGCAACTTTGGCTGACTTGATCTGATTGGGCAGGAATACAGTTTAAACCCATTGGTGGATTCTCCATCTCCAGTGCTGGAGAACTTTAGTTTCATCCCAAATAATACTTTTATTTGAATTATTTTCTAAAATTTATTTCAATTGCTTTTTACAATTCTCATTGATTTCAACTTTCTTTAACAATGCTTTATTTAGTCTCCATCTGAAATGCCTAAATATCTTTCATAAACCAGACTCCCGAGATTAAGGTCTGAAAAGCCTTTGGTAAAATTTCTACCTTAACAATTTTAGTAGCCATTCTCTTGAAATCCAAACCATGTCTAATCTTTAAAAAGATCTATATCTATCTGAACATTTATCTTGAACTACCATTCATCTGCCTGCATACATCAACTCACCCTAAACTGTTCATCAAATCAAAGAAAATATTTGATAATTTACCCTGAATAAGATCAATTTTTTTGTCAGAAGTCCTGTCCTCCAGTTGAGAGGGACACCACTCCATTCCAATAACCCAGTGTTTCCCAAACTTGACAATTTTAAGGCATGTGGACTTCAACTCCCAGAATTCCACAGCCAGCATTGCTGGCTGTGGAATTCTGGGAGTTGAAGTCCACATGCCTTAAAATTGTCAAGTTTGGGAAACACTGCAATAACCCATCAAACACCAACTTTCACAGGACAATTCCATCTGTATCTCCATACGTTGTTTATAGAAAAAATAATGTTATCTTCATTTGGGGCATGAACTTCCATGCCCATAGTTTGAATCCCATATAATATAACTCCAACAAATCTACTATGTTCATCAATTAATACAAGTTGTGATTTAGTTGAGGGTTAATATCCAAAACTCCATTTCTCTTCTTACTATCTGCTAAATAAATTCTTCATCCAAAGATTTATAAGACAAACACTTTATATTTCTTTTCTTGGCCTAAGTCTCTTGCAGGCAAATAACGTCTTGCTTTATTTTTTCAATAATGAATATTTTTCCTTTTTTGAGGAGCATTTGCTCCCTTTATAGTCCTTGTTTAACATTTGTAATCCATACTCATATCAAAGACTTATATACAGTGCTTTTTTTGTTAAAAAAAAAAGTGCTGGAACTCACACATGTCATACAACCCACCTTGCCTACCCTACAAGGTTCCATCCAAAAAAGGTGCCAGAACTCCGTGCTGGGCGTTCTATGAGAAAAAAAGCTCTGATTATGTATGTTCATTGCTGTAGCACCTTATTGAGTATCCTCTTTTTCCAATTTATGCTGCATTTGTTGTGACTGTTGTGTAATTTCCTCTGAAAACTCCATTTCTATCTCCTCCAATTCTCCACTATATTTTTCTAAAAAGTCTTCTTGCCTTATGAAAAAAATTCTAAATCTTTGTTGTTTAAAAATAAAAATCAAACCTTTCAATTTATCCCATCAAAATAGGGTGTTTTTTTCTGTTTTAACTTTTCAGAAGTATTATTTTCTCTTATGTAAAATTCCAGAAGGAATGTCTTTCAAAGCAGTTATGTTTATATTATCTATTTTTAATCTTGTGATAAAAAACTGCTACAAGACATGATTCCTTGTCTTATTTTCTAACAAAATGCAACAAAATATCCCAACAAAATTCCACATTCTGGAAAATCTGGAATTTATTGTACAAGTCTTATCAATTTCTGCCTCCATATCATCTTCCAAAGCAAAATAAATTGCCAAAATGTTAATAAGCTACTCATTAATATCTTTATCTGGAACTTCTGAAATAGCTCAAAATCTCAGACAAAATTCTCAATTCCAGTAAAGACAGATTTTCCAATTCTTTTTCCAACACTTTGCCTTGAATCTCTGTCTTAACTCTCTAAAATTTCCACTCTATTATTAATTTGCTTTACCCCTTCAAATATTTATTTTGTAAAATGTTCCATCTTTTAAATATCTCTTATCTCCTCTCTTAACTTTACGAATCATTCATCTGTTTTTTTCAAAAGCATCCATTTTATTTCCAATCTGATCAAATTTATTTCCCATTTGCTCAAAAAGAATCTGAAATATATGATTACACTATACATGGTATCTGTGTAACAATTGATCATATGCTCCTATGTCTTCCTAAATTAAGTCTCTCTTAATCTGATAGAAATTCCTTCAAATATGCAAACAATTTACATATAACGTCTTATTCTGAATAGCATGGGAATCCACCAAAACAAATGTTTATTCAGAGTCTTAAAATTTCTCCTGGCATAAAACATAGACTGCATTCAGAATAAAGAAAGCCCCTCTTTCTGTGGCCTGAAACATTATTTAGACTGGAGCAGTAGAACCAGCTATTCCAATAATTTTGTGCATATTCATACCCATGTGTCCATCAATGAGTCAGATTAGGAGCAAGAAGTGTCTAAGAGTTTAGTTGGCATCAGATTTAGTGGAGCATCAATTAAATATATCTATTGCATTTTTGGCAGCTCCAAGAAGCTATGTAAGATCAGCTTTGGTTAATCCTTGGACAGGGGACCACTCAGAAATCTATGATTATAGACTACACTGAGAAACCCATAGTCACACAAAAACAGAAGAGAGTACTTGCAAACCGCTTTCACATCATGCCAGAAAACTACATGGATGTGTCCATGTTAGTCATCAAGAGCTATGTTTGACTTGAAGGCAACTTTACATTCACTCAATTTTCAGTCAAACTGCTGAAACCAGCAATTTACTATAAATATAACAGTCATGATCTACCTAGCTCAGAGAAGAAATGATACAACGCATATACAATGCAGATTATTGGGAAATTGGTGATTACATCTGTGATGCCTATATATCCTTTATCATGATAAGGTGGATTATAAATGAAATTTAAAAAGAGATGAATTTCAAACTTGTCTTGGGAGGGGGGGGAGTGCACTGAAATCACTGATCATTTTCAGTTTCAGTTTAAACTATCAGTTCATATAGTTTTTATTTGTCCTTTTAGGGCTGTAGCAACAAAATCACATTCTGAACTTTATTTACAGTATGGAGGGGCACCTTGGAAGAACACTGAGAGTACTCAGGATTAAGTTAAGCAATATTAACGTACACTATTGCCCAGCTGGCGGAAACTCCACCCAATGATTGATTTCTAACCTTTGCAATGACTCCCATATAAGCAAATATTTCTTAATCTTGCATTTTCATTTAATTGGACACGCCAGGAACATTACAGAACATGATACTGTAATGTAAACAAATGCTAAGCACCTTCCTATGATATCTTGCTCCTGGTGTACTCTGATCTACATTTAAGGAACATTAAGATGTAATTGGCACCAGCCAATAGAGGCAATAATATTTACATAACCACAGCACTAATTGGTTAATTGATAGGAAATAAAAAAAATTAGAAAAGAATTACCAAAAAATCAACAAGGTATGTTTCTCTTTTCACAGTCAACCAGCAATACATAATCTCTTCTCAAAGGTTTCTAGATGAACTGTTGGTTTTAGTAATCAGGCCAAACATATTGCACAGTGCAATAGCGGGCTTGCAATCACAAGCCATTTTGTTGTACCCGGTATCAATGGCACTGTCTTCATGGACAAAGAATTGCCATTTCAAGGCTGGGGTGGCTAGTTCCTATGAGGGGGGGGGGTCTTCAAACTTTCTTCCAAACATCTTGATACTTGGTTTTGGAAGAATGTTGTTGTTCTTTGCCACTGACTTACCAGAGGCAAGTTAAATGGACTTAAATACAATAACTGAAGATAATAAATTAGTTTTTACACTATGTAAATTTCTATTATGTCCCCATGGCTTCCTGAGCCTGAGACTTAAGAGTGTAGATTTCAAAGGAATAGATTATACAGATTCTTATATAGGGACATACTCAAAAACACAGCAGTGTGCATAAGAGAGGAGAAGGAAGTAATACAACAATTTGTAGGTTGTAATGTGGACTACTAGCCAATGCTAGTGATATAGTAATGTAGGTATTAGATAAATAACACAATGACCTACAACAGTGGTTCTCAACCTGTGGGTGGGACCCCATTTGGGGTCGAACGACCATTTCACGGGGGTCGCCAAACCACGTTGTCCGCCATTTTTTTCCCTTTTCCCTAGCTGACCTACTCCCTCTTATTGGTGGCCACACTTGGGGGTCACCACAACATGGGGAACTGTATTATGGGATCACGGCATTAGAAAGGTTGAGAACCACTGACCTACAAGGTCAATGTTAGAAGTGAGTGAATTTTATTTTTATTCCTAAATGACTACCTGTTTGGAAGCTCGCTAATATTTCTATAAGCAGAGTTTTCTCCAGACTCTGGATTTATGAGGCCAAAGAGCTTTTCCCCATTTTCCTCTAATGTGGTTGCAAATTTCCCTGATATGTGTGTGTGTGTGTGTGTGTGTGTGTATGTGTGTGTAATATATATATGTATATATGTCATGCCATAGGCTTATGACTTTCACACCAGCCCATAGTTGAAAGAAACATAAAGTTCTTAGCTTTAATGTTAAGCTAACTTAATCATTTGCCTTCTTCCGATGTAACTTTTTCTGTGGAAACATTCCAGATGTTTCATTAATGATGTGACTGATGATGCAGTCAGATTTTGAAATGTTCCAAAGTTGTATGGGTCACTTTAGGCTGCTCTGAGCATACCCCTTTCCCTTCCTTCATTGGGCACTGTCCCCCATGGCCATTTTGGGTTCCACTTCAGGCATGACCACACTCCTGATTTCCAGAGGCATTTGCCTGCATAATTCTTGCCAGTTGTTTTTCATAGTGCTTGTCAGATCTTTAAGAGTACAGCAGTGTTTCCCAAACTTGACAATTTTAAGGCATGTGGACTTCAACTCCCAGAATTCCACAGCCAGCGTTGCTGGCTGTGGAATTCTGGGAGTTGAAGTCCTCATGCCTTAAAATTGTCAAGTTTGGGAAACACTGGAGTACAGACTTCTTATAATTACAAGTTTAGTGCTCCATTGAAAAAGCTTACACCTGCTTTTTAAATATGGATTTCATGTTCTTAAAAGCCTTTACGCTGCACAGAAGATTGATTTGAACTGAGAAAGAAAGCCAAAAGTTTCTATCAGCCAAATACTGTATTACTAGTTGTATCACCACAGGTTTTCCACTGCTTCTACTGATAAGATGTTTATGCTTCCCATTTTTACTCTTTTTATTATTTATGAGGATTTGCCCAAACAATAGAACTTTGCCCTGATTTGTCAATGGGCCAAGGATCAGTATCATACAGCTGCAGTTCCTAGTGTGCAATGTACCACAACTATTTAACTCACTTTGAAGAAATTGCAGGGCCATTTTGCCCATCTCATTCTGTCTTTTGCAACACTAGATGCCATACTGATGGTTGTTGATGATTACACATGGGCCAATCAAAACTGCATGTTATTCATGGCCATCTATCCTTCCAGATGTTGTCATCTATCAATTCAGAACTGAAATTCTTGGTCACTGACATAAGCAGTGCCATTTCCTTGTAGCAATAGTTGAGCACTGAGCTCCCTTGTTATCACTTGCTCCGTCCTGCTTCAGCCTGTGCCTTCCACCATGCCTTTTACTTGAATATGGGACTAGCAGTATAGAATAGATCAGCATGCCTGGCTGAGGAATTTTGGGAGTTGAAGTCCATAAGTCATAAAAGGGCCACGTTTGAAGACCCCTGGAATATATAAACCTGTGTTCAGAAACAGCCCAACTGACAAGAGTCATGAAGAGGCATTGTCAGAAACATGGGGAGAAATTTATGCTGTTCACCCCACATGACCCTTGGCTTCTATTAATTGGCACAATTTGATAAGCAACTACGTAACCTCTGTTCTAAGCAACAGTGATTGCTGATTTTCCCCCCCCCCATAAAGAGAAACAAAGCCAGAGAAATCTAAGAATCCATAAGCCACAATAAGTAACTAAGGACAGAACCATTCTCTACTCTTTTTAACCATGATTGAGTAGGAATCATCAAATAAAGTAGCATAATTTGAGCCATGATGCTCTTCTGATGGCTCAAGTGCTAGTATTCAATGCTATATATTGTGTTCATGTGCCTAGGAGCTTGGAGCATGTAAATTAGTGTTTGTCCTGCAAGTCAACTTGGCTGGGTAAATCTGATTAGCTTTGGCATCTAGACCAACTGATTTTTTCCTGTAATTGATAGGTACATTTGTAGAGATTATAAGAAGTCTTTCTAAAGATGTTGTGGATACTTTCTTCCTAGGTAACTTATCATAAATAGTAGACAACATGAGTTATAATTAGAAATATTTGGCTACAGTTCCGTACTTTTCCCCACCTTGTTATATGGACATTGTAGATTCTTGTAAGTTTAAACTCTGTTTTATATTTCTTTGCAAGCAGTGTGTTTTAATTAAATAGGTGTGCTATTTTAAAAACCTTTCTTAATCTTTTTTTTTACATTGTTTTAAATACAGTAAAGCATTCCTCCAGTGAGAAATATAATCACAATGTGTAGGGTAGATAGGGAAACCTTCTGCCCAGAATCATTGGACAAGGACTCCCATTGTTTGTCTGGTGCCATCACTAGTCCAAACTATAACTATAATTCTTTACTCTGAACTGTTGGTTTTGGCTGAATATTTTCAGAAAAGGCAGGCACAGCCACACTTCTCTGTGCATTAATGATTCACCTGTGGGGATGGTTACCAGCATCAACTTCCTGGGTGTGCAGCTAACGAGTAGGCTGCCTTGGTCACTCAACAGCAAGACACTGGTGAAACGGGCACAGCAGCACCTGCATTTTCTGTGTCGCATGAGAAAAGCACATCTTCCTTCCCCTATCCGTATCACTTTCTACAGAGGGATGATAGAGAGCATCCTGTCATACAGCATCACAGTCTGGTTTAGAAGCATCACTGGGGTTGCCACAAAGAAGAGGAGTCAAGCTATTCTCCAAAGCACCTGAAGGCAGGAAAAGAAGTAACAGATGGAAACTAACCAAAGAGGGAAGCAACTAGAACTAAGGAGAAATTTCCTAACAGTTAGAACAATTAATCAGTGGAATGAGTTGCCTCCAGAAACTGTGAATGCTCCAACACTGGAAGTTTTTAAGAAGAGACTGGACAGCCATTTCTCTGAAATGGTATAGGGTTTCCTGCCTGAGCAGGAGGTTGGACTAGATAACCTCCAAGGTCCCTTCCAAATTCATCATCATCATCATTATTGTGGCAGTGCAGAGAGTGGTGAGGATGGCTGAAAAGATTATTGGCAGTCCCCCCCCCCCTTCCATCCAGGACATAGCACATAAGAGTTGCTTGAGCAGGGTCCGTAAGATTGTCTGGGACACATCCTCTTCACAACTCCTTTTCCTTGTTACTTCTGGGAGGAAGCTCCGTGGTATCCGAAGCTGAACATCCAAATTCAGTCAGTTTTGTTCCATACAGTATTAATCTTGTGAACAATAAAGCTTCCTCCTTCCGTTATGTATTCAAGATGGACTGTGATTAATATTTATATGTTACTTATATGTAAGGGTGTAGGTCTATACATATGTTGCATACAGTATGTTTAAATGTGTGTTATGTATGTGTACACTTTGAGTGCAAGCAACTAATTTTCATTTTTATCTCTCTCTCTCTCTCTCTCTCTCTCTCTCTCTCTCTCTCTCTCTCTATATATATATATATATATATATATATATATATATATATATATATATATATATATAGATGTATGTATATGTGTGTGTGTTATATGTGTGTGTGTGTGTGTGTGTGTGTGTGTGTGTGTGTGTGTGTGTACAGTATGTATTGTCAGAAGTAAGTCTTCATCCTGGTTCATCCAAGCCGGGGATAAATAAGCAACATGGCAACTGCTTTGGGAAGAAGGTTACAGTTTATTGAAGAAGCAGAAAGATGGTCCTTGCAAAAAAGAGCAGAGGAGAGGAAAGAGGAGTTGAGCACATGGGCAGTAGGTTTTTATACCCTCTAGCCTTGTTTGGAATAGTTTCCAGTTCCTGTGGAATGAACCTTGAGGCTATTTCTGAGTGTTTTTCTAGGCCTTGATATCTGTGGTTTATCCTATTATCATATCCTGCTTCCCAGTTGATGGGGCTAATGACTCCTAGAGTTTGGGTGGGGCATGCAGACTTTCTCTTTGTCTTCTTGAATGCTCTGGCTTCAACCTTCTGATGGTTTTACATCTGCATTTGTATGGGACTAGCTCTTGCTTGGGGCAGAGAGATAGATTTGGGGCCAGGTTTGGTTTTTAAAAAATCCTTTTGAGGAAAAATATATTTTTCTGCCCTTTTAATATTTCCTTCTCTGGGCTAACTTCCCTCAGTATGTATGTGTGTGTGATTGTATGTATGTATGTGTGTGTATGTATGTATGTATGCATGTATGTATGTATTATGTATTGCTGCAAACATGATAGCAGTATTCCAGTATTTGAGGGGCTGTCACAAAGAAGAGGGCATCAAACCATTCTCCAGAGCACCAGAGGGTAGGACAAGAAAAATGGTTGGAAATTGACCAAAGAGAGAAGCAACTTGGAATTAAGGAGAACCTTTCTGACAGTGAAGATAATTAACCAGTGGAACAGCTTGCCTTCAATCATCGTGGGCGCTCCATCACTGGAGGTTTTTAAGAAGAGACTGGACAGTCACTTGTCTGAGATGGTATAGGTTCTCCTGCTTGAGCAGGGGGCTGAACTATAAAATCTCCAAGGTCCCTTCCAGCTCTATTCTATTATATTCTATTCTAAATTCTAACAAAATGAGTTTCTTAGTACCAATTGCTGTGTTCCTGTCATGCCATGGACTTGGTAGAGGTATATGATTGACTCAAATGAAAGCAGAAGGTCAAACATGACTGGGCACTGGTTTCCTTCAAAGTTCCACAGATGTCCTTGTACTGTGCTGGGCAAAATATAAGCAAGACATCAGCCCAATTCTATAAAACAATAAAAGCACTAGAAGTATGTTGACATAGGAGAGACATTAGTCTTTTTAATGATTTGATGACTGGGGAACAATCTAAGCATTTTCAGGGATCCTGAATATGACCAGAAGTTCAAGTCACAGTATATTATGTAACTGAAAGAAATCCTAGAATTAACAAATATTTTGAGGAAAAACTACTGTATTTTTTCATAACTTCCAACTCAGCTTTAGTAGACAGAGGGAGAGTTTTGAGGAAAATTTGGGTTGGAATTCCTCTAGATCTTAGGATGTTTGCATATTTAAAAAAATGTCAAAGCATGGGAAAATCTTTACTAAGACCAAGCAAAAAGCATGCAATAAATTCAAGCTCTTTAGATTTCTTTATCAAGCAAAATACCATAGTGCAAAAATTCAGGCAAGGGGAGAAAGGACAAAGATCTAAAAATTATACCAACTGACTTGAGGTCAATCTCAAAAGAAAAAAGATCTATCGAGTAAATGCAATGATTAGTAGTAGATTTTAATCACACCTTCTAATACCAAGTATGTTGGTGGGTGCCGATAACAAGAAAAGACGATTCAGAAAATGTACGTGTCCATATGTATACGGATAGACTAGTTCCTTAAGTGAATGAGACACTTGCTACCTCCCAAGAAAGCAACTCAGTAGCCAGATTGTTGAGTGAACAGGTGGAAAATAAAAAATAGAAAGTCAAGCTGTGTGATAGGAAAAAAAGGAAGGTTTCCTTAGATCAGTGGTGGCGAACCTCTGGCACGGGTGCCAGAGGTGGCACTCAGAACCCTCTCTGTGGGCACGCATGCCATCGCCCCAGCCCCGCCACCCCCATGGCCCCCTCTTCACCAGCAGCCCCCCCCCTGGAGGAGAGTCACCCCGGGTGCAGCCTGTGCAAAGCAGCGCAGCCAAAGACATGGCAGCCGGGCAGCAGGGACAAGACTCCACCCTCGCACCCCATTGTGTACAGATAATGCTGTGGGGCACAGAGGGCGTGGCTGCCATGATGCTGCTGGGCCGCCTGGGTGATCTGCTGTGGCAGGCCGTGGAGGTGATGGGTGGCCCTGTGGGCAGATGTGGGGATGGGGCAGAGGCAAGGCGGGTTTTGGGCACTCGGTCTCTAAAAGGTTTGCCATCACTGCCTTAGATGTTCTAATGTTTTGGATGAGGGTATGATTGGCTTGGTGACTGGATCTTAAATAAGATCCATTCTTGTTAGATATGTTGTTAAACACTGTGCTGTGATCCCACTTTCAAATTTTAAGGTAAGGGTGATATGGGAGAGAATTCCCCCCATGTATTTTCTTTGGACTAAGGTATCCCCATACGCAAAGATGCTAATTATGTTTGATGGAGGTGATGCAGAGACCTCTCAGCAGTTTGAGTATTCTTGCAACAACTTTACCCATGGCCTGAAACAAAGCAATGGTTGCAGAGTGATTGTCCATTCATTCCTCAATGGCTGGTCTGGTATTGTTGCTATCAGGGAAACTTTGTGTAGCCTGAATTTCAGAGTACTATGTCACCTATTCTATAAGAAGATAGCAAAAGGAAAATGTAAGTGACACCATCCGCTTTGGAGGTGAATGTTAGAAAGTATACCAGACAAAACAAGAGTTGGGAAATCAAGGGATTTCATACCTAGTACTTTTGCAGGCTACCTACTTCAAAGAAACTGCTATATGAATATGACTGGGTTCATACATCAAATTAACCTACACATTATAGTTTACAAATTACAAAGCCTAGAGTTGCTTTTTATGTTCATTCCCAACAAACAAACCATATGGTAAATTATTACAATGTGCAAATGCAAAATCTGTGTTTCTGGCTCAAAACTGAACATTAGGGTAAAATAAGACAAAGCAATCGCAAATAGCAAGGTTTAAACTGACTGATGTTTCATTTTATGTGGACTTATGAGATGGGAAGAATATGTTTATTCCAACTGGGTAAACATGATAGCAGCGTGAAAACTCTCTTGCAATTAATTTTAGCCTAAAAATTGCCTTGTATTTAGAAGTTACAGGATAGAGAATTATGAAAACTAACAATGTGACATCATGTTGCATTTGCAGATTTCAGCTGATTGGTTTTTCTTTTTAGTACAGGTAGTCTTCCAGTTACAATAGCAATTCAGAGCAGAATTCCTGTCACTAAGCAATGTAATCATAAATCTCAATATTATGCCGCTTAGTGAAGGCAATTCAGGCTGCCATTGTAACTTCAAAAGTACACAAGTTGTTAAGCAGGAAGAGCCAGAAGTCCCAGTCAAGCAGGCCAGTAGGTAAATGTGCAAGTGCTGCAGGGATTGCCATAGGCAGATGTTACAGAGCACAGATGTGCAGGTCTACCGTGGGACAGGGGTGTCATGGGCAGGCACTGTAGCATAGGCAGTTGCAAAGGTGCTGCAGGAGAAGTGGGGGGGCAGGAGGCAGGTGTGCAGGCGTCTTAGAGATGAGGATGCTATGGAGTGAAGGCAGGCAAGGAAGCAGTACGAGCAAGAACGACTTCTGAATTCCTGCTGGTTTCCCCATTGACTTTGCTCATGGGAAGCTATCAGGAAAACCACAATCATATGACCACAGCTCATGGCACCATTTTGTAATTTTGAACAGTTGCTAAGCAAGTGAGGACTACCTGTTAAGAACAAAAAAATGACAATGTGGTAGTTTGGCATTTTTATTCTGTTAGAAGTGCTAAATTTGGGATATGGAACTCTAATAATTTGCTTCATTTTTGGTGTCTGTGTCCATATAAATGTGCTGGGTGTCGTTTGTTGTTGCTCCAAACACAGCCAGTTGTTTCATTGAGCCAATAATGCGCCATTTTTGTAGATTCCATTTAATTGGAGGGCTAGCACTAGGTGGTTTGTTATCCTTTCATTATTTTTCCCTTAATCTGAAGCCAGCAGGAATGAAGGGATAGGGGCCTGATCCTTCACCTAATAATTGGACTATCTGTGCACATTTATTTGCCTAGTGCCCTTCTACAATTCTCCAAACCTTGAGGAGATGGTATGTAATATTCCATCTCATGGAGCAATATGTTCCCTCTCCTTACGTCAGCCCTGCCAGGTAAACCAGATAGAAAACGCAACAAGATGAACTGATTTTACTTCGGTGTAAGGCTACATTAAGAGAAACTTGCAAGTCTGAAGGTGCAGATTTCCTGCCTCCACTTTTAACTGTTTAATCCATTAGGGCAGGGGTCTTCAAACTTGGCCCTTTGATGACTTCTGGACTTCAACTGCCAGAATTCCTCAGCCAGGCATGCCTGGCTGAGGAATTCTGGGAGTTGAAGTCCACAAGTCATGAAAGGGCCAAGTTTGAAGATCCCTGCATTAGGGCAAACCTTCTTCCTAGGTTTCTCACGCTGACTGTTAAGGAACTGAAGGCTCCTGCCTTCCTTGCCTGATTGCTTCCTAGGCAGCTTTTCTTCCTGTCTTTCCCCAAGGTCATTCATACATTTCAATACACGTCATAAATTCACTGAATCCTTTGCTATATTTAACATGCTTACATCAAACGGAATTGCTAGCTGTTATGAAACATCCTGTACACATATATCTTCACACATCATGATATTTAGTATCACACTGCAATATTTCCAAACTGATCCCCCCCCAAAATGCCTTTTTTTTCTGTTTTGATACTTTGACATAGAATTTCAGGCTTTATTATTAATATTTTAATAAAGGTGATATTTATTTATTTATTTATGAGACGTATATACCACTTTAAGTGCAAGCACTGTCTAAGCGGTGTACACCAGTAAGCAATGTATATATATATTTACATTGCCCCCAACAATCTGGGTCCTCATTTTACCTACCTCGGAAGGATGGAAGGCTGAGTCAACCTTGAGCCGGTGAGATTTGAACCACTGACCTGCTGAACACAGTCAGCTAAAGTGGCCTGCAGTACTGCACTCTAACTGCTGCGCCACCTCGGCTCATATTAGCATTTTAGCATGGCATCCCTATTTCCTTTAGGAAACCCTGTTTTTCCTGTGAGCCAAAACCCTTTCCTTTGTTGATCCAAGTTGCAAGTATTAAGAAAGAAACAAATCCAGGTACAGGAGGAGGAAATGCAGCATATTTAAAAGTGTCTGTCCTTTCTCATATCTAGCAAAAAGCAAAGTTATATTGCAGAGCAATGTCTTATTGTTTGACTTGTTGCTTTCTGATACATCACATATATCAAATGCATGTGATCATTTATTTCTGTACACTATATAAATACTTGACCCACCTAAATATTTCACCTTTGCCTGAAGTACTTGTGGTTCAACTTGTCAGGGGGCAAAAGACACACTTTGCAAAGGTACTAGGTCAATGGTGACGAACCAACGGCACGGGTGCCAGAGGTGGCACTCGGAGCCCTCTCTGTGGGCACATGTGCCGTTGCCCCAGCCTTGCCTCCACCCGCGACCCCCTCCTCACCAGCAGCCTCCCTGGAGGAGAACAGCCCCTGAGCGTGGCCCACATGGAACAGTGCAGCCAAGAACATGGCAGTCAGGCAGCATAGACAAGACTCTGCCCTCAGGGCCCAACGAGCACAGTTGACGCTGCGGGGCATCGGCAGAGGGCATGGCTGCCATGGTGCTGCTGGGCTGCCTGGGCGATCTGCAGCGGGCCCTGGAGGCGGTGAGTCGCCCTGCGGGCAGGTGGGGCAGGGCAAGGCAGGGGCAGGGCGGGCAGGGGCAGGGCAGGGGATGGAGAAGGGGCGGGGCCAGTTTTTGGTTCGCCATCATGGTACTAGGTGTTTCTCAAACTCAGGGACTAGGCTTTTTCCAGCTTCACACCAACTAGGGTGCCTCAGGGTTAGAGGCAATAGTACCCATCTTATTTCTAATGTGATAATAATGAAAGCAACAGAGACTATACTGCTGTTTTGCTTTTGCTTCTTCTGTAAGCTCCCATAGAAATGTTAGTAGCAAAGAAGAACAGCTAGTTCATCTTCCTGGAAATAAAGTAGCAATATTCCCCATCTGCAAGTTTAAAATGTTGTTTAACATAAAGGAAAGGTTTGCAGCACTATGAATACAAAGTGGAAAAGCAAAGAGAGCATGTTTTATTCAGGCTAGAATCTAGATAGAAATAGAAAGAGTGCCCAGCAGGAGAGGCAATAATTTGAATGATGCCTAAAAGTCTAGAGCAGTGTTTCTCAACCTTGACAATTTTAAGGCATGTGGACTTCAACTCCCAGAATTCCACAGCCAGCAATGCTGGCTGTGGAATTCTGGGAGTTGAAGTCCACATGCCTTAAAATTGTCAAGGTTGAGAAACACTGCTCTAGAGGATAGTTCATTGACCTAATACTGTACTCCATCAATGAATTAACCTCAGGATAAAACAACAACAACAATAACAACAATAATAATAATAATCCCCCAGTGAGGCACTACCTTGACATGGTTGTGGGGCTTGTGTACTCTGAGGAAGATGAGAGCTATGCCAGAGGTTCAACCATACTGGACAGGTCTCATCAGAGGAGTCAGACAAAGAGTGTCTCTCCCATAAAAAATATGGTGAGACGTAAATTTCAGAATGCCATACCGGCTCGGATGTCGCCCGGGTTAACAAGGTCCGCGCTAGATATTGGAGTTCCTGGATATCTGGTGAAAAATGGGTTACAGGACTCAGGACTGTTGGCTGAGCAACCAGGGCCAGCAGCTGCAGAACTACTGGAAGAAAAGGTGTTTACCCGTCGCAGATACACAGTGATGGAAAACAAAGAAATAATGATCTGTTACTACAGATCAAGTCCAACAAGAAGAGGATATCTAAAACGAATGCACCAGTTCTGGAAAGAACAACATCCAGAATCAGAAATAACAGAACAGAGATTAGCAGATCAACGCAGATTTATAATACGAAATAAAGCATTCACAGAAACAGAATTGGACAAACTGCAAAGGTTTACCCAGGGCAAAGAAATCAAAGCCTTACCAGAAGTAATTCAGAATGTATAGGCAAACCAGGGGGAGTTGGCAGTGAAGGAATCCAGCAGAGATATACAACTGTTCTCATTTGGAAACCAGGCACCTCTTCCTCAGGAAAAACAAAACCCTCTAACTAAAGAAATAAAAGAATTGAAACAAAGAATAACTGAGCATCTAGAACAGCACAAAAACAACAGAATAAGGCTGCCTGCATTGAAGCTTGTTCCAAAGAAACAGCTAGCACAAGCATTAAAAGATGCAAATACTGCAATAGCAAGTATAAGCACCAATTCACTGCAAGAAACAAACCAACTAATGTACAGCACAGCTGCAGTTATAACTGAATACCTGGGATGCAAATTCAACAAAGAAGAAAAACAAACAAACAGTGCACCACAAAAACAGAAGGTTAAACTAGAAAATAAGATCAGCAAGTTAAGATCACATGCAAGCAAGCTAGAACAGATGAAAGAAAAGAAGCTGAAGAACAAGAAGACCAAAGAATACCTAATCAAGAAATACCACTTAGAAACAAGGAAGATCAAGGAAGCACTGGAAATAATAAAGCAACAAATAACAGCTATAGCCAGGAAAATCAGTAGATATGAAGCTCGAATTGCAAACTATAGGCAGAACTTCCAATTTCAATCCAATCAGAAACGTTTCTACCAATACATCAATGGAGAAACTGCAAGGAATCAGTCAGTACCTAACAAGGAAGAAACAGTGCAGTTCTGGAAGCAGATATGGGATAACCCAAAGAAATACAACAAGGATGCGGCTTGGTTAAAAGAGGTGGATGCAAATAAAACAGAAGTTGAAATGAAAGAACTAGTAAGAACAACAAAAATGGTAGAAAAAAGAGCAAGGAAAATCAAAAATTGGTCAGCACCAGGTGAAGATGAACTGCATGGGTTTTGGTTGAAACATCTAACTGTTGTACACCACTCATTGCCAAGCAGTTCAACAATATACTACAAGGAGGAGAAATTGAAAAGTAGCTAACAACTGAGAAAACCTACCTAATAATGAAAAATCCAGCAAAAGGGGCAATACCAGGCAACTACAGGCCAATTACCTGCTTACCAACAACTTTCAAATTACTAACTGGTGTGGTAGCTGATGCAGTACAACAGCATCTAGTTGAAAACAATCTCTTTCCACCTGAGCAGAAAGGAAACCGCCCAATAGCAGAGGAACAAAAGATCAACTCCTAATAGACAAAATGATCTTGGAAAACTGCAAGAGAAGGAAGACCAACCTGAATGTGGCATGGATTGACTACAAAAAGGCATTTGACTCTCTGCCACATGATTGGATAATAAAGTGCCTAGAAATAACAGGAGTCAGTAGAAACATCAGAAAATTTGTGCAAAGATCGATGGCACAATGAAAGACACAGTTGCAGATCAATGGTGAGAGGCTGGGAGAGGTTAATATCAAGAGAGGAATATTTCAAGGAGATTCATTGTCACCATTACTATTTGTTATTGCACTGTTTCCTCTTTCAACAATACTGAATAACTCAGGACATGGCTATCAAACATCAAAAACATCTACCAGACTATCCCATCTCCTTTACATGGATGATCTGAAGCTGTATGGAAAAAACATCATCTGAAATAGAATCGCTGCTCAACACTGTCCGTATATATAGCCAAGATATTTTTATGGAGTTTGGCTTGGACAAATGTGCCACACTTACTATCAAACAAGGAAAAGTAGTGAAAACTGAAGGAATCAAGATGCCCCACGAAAATAACATTAAGAGTCTGGATGAGGAAGATTACTACAAATACTTGGGTATCCTTCAAGCTGACAACATCAAGCACACTGAAGTCAAGAAAAAGATTAGAGGTGAATACATCAAGAGAGTGAAGAAGATCTTAAAATCCAAACTCAATGGAGGAAATACCATAAAGGCAATCAACACCTGGGCAATCCCAGTCATTAGATACACAGCTGGAATAGTGGACTGGACTCAAGCAGAACTAAAAGCAATGGATAGGCAGACCAGAAAAATAATGACAATGAATCACGCCCTTCATCCACGCAGTGACATTGATAGACTTTATCTACCAAGGCAAATAGGTGGGCGTGGAATGCTACAAGTACATCAGATGGTTGAAGAAGAAAAAATGGCTTTGGAAGAATATCTGAAGAACAATGATGAAGATGCACTGAAATTAGTATATCAGGAAGGCTTACTGACGACTGGAGAGACCAAACTGGCCTACAAGAAAGACCAAATGAAGAACAGAATAGAGGCATGGAAAGACAAAGCACTACATGGCCAATACATTAAAAAAATAGCTGGGAAAGCAGATAATAACAAGACCTGGCAATGGCTAAGAGCAGGAAAATTGAAGAAAGAGACTAATTCTGGCTGCACAAGACCAAGCCTTAAGGACAAATGCATATAAAGTCAAATTGAGAAGACAGCAACAGACAGTAAGTGCCGCCTATGCAAAGAAGCTGAAGAAACAGTGGACCACCTGGTAAGCTGTTGCAAGAAGATTGCACAGACTGATTACAAGCAGCGGCATGACAAAGTAGCAACAATGGTGCATTGGAAGATCTGCAAAAAATATCATTTGCCTGTAAGCAAAAACTGGTGGGATCATAAAATAGAGAAAGTCATAGAAAATGATAAAATTAAACTGCTCTGGGACTTCAGAATTCAAACAGACAAGCACCTGCAACATAACACCCCAGACTTAACAATTGTCGATAAGAAAGACAAAAAAGTCTGGATAGTGGATGTGGCAGTGCCTGGAGATAGCAGAATAGAAGAGAAAGAACTGGAGAAGATAACAAAATACAAAGACCTACAAATAGAAATAGAAAGACTGTGGCAAAAGCAAGCAAGGGTAGTACCAATAGTCATAGGCTCCTTGGGTGCAATCCCAAAACAACTGGAGCACCACTTGAACACCATTGGCATTGACAAATTCGCTATTAGTCAATTGCAAAAGGCGGCCTTACTAGGAACTGCTTCCATCCTGCGACGATACCTGTAATACCATCAAACATCCACATCTGCCTATCCCAGGTCCTGGGTAAGGACTCGATAGGTAGACAAAATGCCAAATCCAGTCTGAACATCTGGCTGACTGTGCGATGATCCATAATAATAATAATAATATAACAACAATAACAACAACAACAAGTGCTGAGAACATAGCTGCCTGGCAGCTCAGGATGAAATGGCTGCACACCAGCTAGTGGAGAGGAGGGAGTGTGCTGGCACTGTAGCCAATCACAACCATGGATGTTACTAGAACAGAGTTAGAGTGTCACCTTTGAAAGACTAAGATGGCTTGTGTCAGAAAAAGCAGTTTTGAATCTAGGCTACAAACACAGAAATGAAATGTGTTTGCTTTGGGCTGGGAGTTAAAGACAATGTCATTCACCTCTGCATTCAAGATAAGGTGAATGGCCTATATTGGCAACAGTCCGAGTAGAAAGTGTGGATCTGCCCTAAATTATAATTCAGAAAACAAACAGGTCCTGCAAACTTTGTTCAAATCGGAATTTCTTGTAAAAGCTGTTAGACTGTTAAGAGCCAGCCAGGCTTTCATTATTCCATTAGATGAGTATATCCATCCTTCATTATACAGATACTGAATCAAATCCAGTGAGAGCCAAACTATATAGCAAAGGTGAGGAACCGACTGACCACCAGTAATTTGACTATATCTTTCAACTCCTTCGATAAGTAGCCATGCAGGTTGGAGATGAGAAGAGCTGGAGTCCATTAAAATATAAACAATTTCAAAGTAATATTACATTAGATACGTTTATTCGCATGAAAGATGCACATTTTAAAAATACAGCTTGTACTATATTTTTGCTAATGGGGAAATTAATCTTTTGTTTCTTTTAAAGTAGAATTTGTATTATGCAAAGTTGCACACACTTGCCCACAGAAATTCTCCTTCCAGTACAAATTGCATTTTCATAGGATGGTTTTTCTCATAAGCATAGCAACAGAGAAGTGTGTTGATTTCTTGTCCATTCTTAATAGGAATTTATTAGTTATCAAACCATACATACAGAGAGAGAGAGAGAGAGAGAGAGAGACAGAGACAGAGACAGAGAGAGACAGACAGACAGACAGACAACACACTTCCTTATGCAAAGAATCCTTTTTGTCTCTGAGACTTCTACCTAGAAGAAATATAGGTAATTAAATCCCATTAATTTAAATGGAATTTGCTTCAAATAAATAAGCTTATTGTTAGAACTGAGATGCGATCAGACATAATCTCCTGTTGAAATCCAGTATGATAATCTTTAAAGAGGAGATGCTAATGCCAGGATTCAATACATTATGCATGCAAAACATACACTGTATGATATATAATTGTGCCTCTTTAGAAAGATGAAGTTTGCAGTATTCTTTTCAAACTTAGAAACTGTCCTATTTGTAAACAAATCACTAGTCTATAAGGACAGATTATTTATCTAGGGTCTGTAATCTGTGCTCTTCAGGCAGAAATTAGGTGTCCAGTTCAGTCCTTCTATTCTATTGAGCTGCCGCGCTATCAGCCCCCTCTGCCACAAAGATCCTGCAGGAGAAGGGCAGTGTGGACAACCGTGGGATATGGCAGGATGAGAGCTGTGAACCATAAACACAAAGCTTTCACTGTGTCCCTGTATAATAGATGCAGTGCCTTTGCTGACCTTAATAGGTACACTAAGGTGACAGGTCAAGGTAGTTGTGATTATGATAACTCAAATAAGCAGGGGATCGTGGTCTGAGATGAAGAACTTGTTTTGGACAGGGAGAAGTGCGAATCAGGTATTACACATCAGTCATGCAAGAAGAGAAAGGCAGCCAAAAAGAGAAGCCCCCTTCTGGTTGGTGATTCAATTATAAGGGACGTAAATTTAGGAAAGGATACAGAGGTTTCGAAAGAGGTCAGCTGTCTTCCAGGTGCTACTGCCAGTAGGGACAAGAAGCATATTTTTAAGATAGTCAAGAATGCCAGCAATGACTGTGATGTGGATGCTATTGTACATCTTGGCACTAACGATCTGTCCCCCCAAAATGTACTCTCTGTGCAGAATGATTTCCAGAGCTTGGGGCAGGAATTTAGCAGGATAGGCTGTAGGCTTACTTTTTCAGAGGTTTTACCAGTGTATAAGGAGCAAAATGGAAAAGGCCAGCGTATAGCAGAATTCAATATGTGATTAAAGGAGTGGTGCAAAGGTGAAGACTTCAGTTATATTAGTCACAATGTCTGTAGCTGGTCCAATGAAAAAATGTACAAAAGAGATGGTTTGCATCTATCAAAGAAAGGAACTGAATTACTTGGCAATAAATTCACAGATTTTCTGGAGGGATATTTAAACTAAACAATGGGGATAGTGAGTTAATTGATACAGAACATCCCTGTCCCCGGCAATCTAAAAATTATAGGGTTATCAGTGCTTGTAACATAGATGTATGTGTGGACAAGAACATCAACCTTGCTGTCAAGCAAAATCAAGCTTTTAAGAACGAGTGCCACACAAAGTGCACTAATCAATCAGGTGGTAAGAAAATAGGGGAACTCAGGCATCACACAGGGTATGTAGAAAGTAAACACAGGGTCTGTCATAAAGCACTCAAATGTCTATACATTAACGCACACAAAATATGAACAATAAACAGGGTGAACTAGAAATTCAGGTAAATGAGTGCAGATATGATATTGTTGCCATTACGGAAACTTGGTAGGATGAAACCCACAAATAGAACACACAGCTAGAGGGATTTAAATTATTTAAAAGAAACAGACCAAATAAAAGAGGAGGTGGAGTTGCTCTTTATATAAGAAATAACTATATTTCTACAGTAATAGAGCACAACAATGACGAAAACCGTCTTGAATGCATTTGGGTCAATATAAAAGGAGGGGGGAATGACATTGCCATAGGTGTATACTATGTATAGACTGCCCAACCAAACAGAGGAAATAGTTGAACTTTTTCCTAGTCAGTTAACTAAGGTATGTAGGAAGCACATCACAATAGTAATGGAGGACTTTAATTACCCTAACATCAACTGGGAAACAAACTCTGCACCAAGTGGAAGATCAAACAGGTTCCTGACAAACCTAACAGATAACTTTGTCTCCCCAAAAGTAGAGAAGGGAACTAGGGGATTAGCCATATTGGATCTAATTCTCATTAACAGAGATGAAATGATAGGAGGTGTTGAAGCCACAGAGACCTTGGGAGGAAGTGATCATACAATATTGGAATTCAACATTATGCAAGCACAAGCAATAGAACACAATCAAACTAGAGTCTTGGACTTTAAGAGAGCTAATTTCAATAAACTTAGAGAGAGCTTGGGAAGGATTTCATGGATGAGAATCCTCAAGGGGAAAACAACTCAAGAAGCCTGGAAATTTTTGAAAAGTGAGATAATAAAAGCCCAGTCAGCTGCCAAAAAAGCCAATCCAGGCTAGGCTTCATTAACAGAGGGATAGAATCAAGATCACGTGAAGTGTTAATATCACTTTACAATGCTTTGGTAAGGCCACACTTGGAATATTGCATCCAGTTTTGGTCACCATGATGTAAAAAAGAGACTCTAGACTCTAGTTGAGACTCTAGAAAGAATATAGAGAAGAGCAACAAAGATGATTAGGGGACTGGAGGCTAAAACATATAAGGAACAGTTGTTGGAATTGGGTATGTCTAATTTAATGAAGAGAAGGACTAGGGGTGACATGATAGCAGTCTTCCAATATCTCAGGGGCTGCCACAAAGAAGAGGGAGTCAAGCTATTCTCCAAAGCACCTGAAGGCAGGACAAGAAGCAATGGATGGAAATTAACCAAGAGAGAAGCAACCTGGAACTAAGGAAAAATTTCCTGACAATTAGAACAATTAAGCAATGGAACAACCTGCCTCCAGAAGCAGTGAATGCTCCAACACTGGAAGTTTTTAAGAAGATACTGGACAGCCATTTGTCTGAAATGGTATAGGGTTTCCTGCCTGAGCAGGGGGTTGGACTAGATGACCTCCAAGGTCCCTTCCAACTTTATTATTATTATTATTATTATTGTGGATCATCGCACAGTCAGCCAGATGTTCAGACTGGATTTGGCATTTTGTCTACCTATCGAGTCCTTACCCAGGACCTGGGATAGGCAGATGTGGATGTTTGATGGTATTACAGATATCGTCGCAGGATGGAAGCAGTTCCTAATAAGGCCGCCTTTTGCAATTGACTAATAGCGAATTTGTCAATGCCAATGGTGTTCAAGTGGTGCTCCAGTTGTTTTGGGATTGCACCCAAGGAGCCTATGACTATTGGTACTACCCTTGCTTGCTTTTGCCACAGTCTTTCTATTTCTATTTGTAGGTCTTTGTATTTTGTTATCTTCTCCAGTTCTTTCTCTTCTATTCTGCTATCTCCAGGCACTGCCACGTCCACTATCCAGACTTTTTTGTCTTTCTTATCGACAATTGTTAAGTCTGGGGTGTTATGTTGCAGGTGCTTGTCTGTTTGAATTCTGAAGTCCCAGAGCAGTTTAATTTTATCATTTTCTATGACTTTCTCTATTTTATGATCCCACCAGTTTTTGCTTACAGGCAAATGATATTTTTTGCAGATCTTCCAATGCACCATTGTTGCTACTTTGTCATGCCGCTGCTTGTAATCAGTCTGTGCAATCTTCTTGCAACAGCTTACCAAGTGGTCCACTGTTTCTTCAGCTTCTTTGCATAGGCGGCACTTACTGTCTGTTGCTGTCTTCTCAATTTTGACTTTGTATGCATTTGTCCTTAAGGCTTGGTCTTGTGCAGCCAGAATTAGTCCCTCGGTCTCTTTCTTCAATTTTCCTGCTCTTAGCCATTGCCAGGTTTTATTATTATCTGCTTTCCCAGCTATTTTTTTAATGTATTGGCCATGTAGTGCTTTGTCTTCCCATGCCTCTATTCTGTTCTTCATTTGGTCTTTCTTGTAGGCCAGTTTGGTCTCTCCAGTAGTTAGTAAGCCTTCCTGATATACTAATTTCAGTGCATCTTCATCATTGTTCTTCAGATATTCTTCCAAAGCCATTTTTTCTTCTTCAACCATCTGATGTACTTGTAGCATTCCACGCCCACCTATTTGCCTTGGTAGATAAAGTCTATCAATGTCACTGCGTGGATGAAGGGCATGATTCATTGTCATTATTTTTCTGGTCTGCCTATCCATTGCTTTTAGTTCTGCTTGAGTCCAGTCCACTATTCCAGCTGTGTACCTAATGACTGGGATTGCCCAGGTGTTGATTGCCTTTATGGTATTTCCTCCATTGAGTTTGGATTTTAAGATCTTCTTCACTCTCTTGATGTATTCACCTCTAATCTTTTTCTTGACTTCAGTGTGCTTGATGTTGTCAGCTTGAAGGATACCCAAGTATTTGTAGTACTCTTCCTCATCCAGACTCTTAATGTTATTTTCGTGGGGCATCTTGATTCCTTCAGTTTTCACTATTTTTCCTTGTTTGATAGTAAGTGTGGCACATTTGTCCAAGCCAAACTCCATTACAATATCTTGGCTATATATACGGACAGTGTTGAGCAGCGATTCTATTTCAGATGATGTTTTTCCATACAGCTTCAGATCATCCATGTAAAGGAGGTGGGATAGTCTAGCAGATGTTTTTGATGTTTGATAGCCATGTCCTGAGTTATTCAGTATTGTTGACAGAGGAAACAGTGCAATAACAAATAGTAATGGTGATAATGAATCTCCTTGAAATATTCCTCTCTTGATATTAACCTCTCCCAGCTTCTCACCATTGATCTGCAACTCTGTCTTCCATTGTGCCATCGATTTTTGCACAAATTTTCTGATGTTTCTACTTACTCCTGTTATTTCTAGGCACTTGATTATCCAATCATGTGGCAGAGAGTCAAATGCCTTTTTGTAGTCAATCCATGCCACATTCAGGTTGGTCTTCCTTCTCTTGCAGTTTTCCAAGATCATTTTGTCTATTAGGAGTTGATCTTTTGTTCCTCTGCTATTGGGGCGGTTTCCTTTCTGCTCAGGTGGAAAGAGATTGTTTTCAACTAGATGCTGTTGTACTGCATCAGCTACCACACCAGTTAGTAATTTGAAAGTTGTTGGTAAGCAGGTAATTGGCCTGTAGTTACCTGGTGTTGCCCCTTTTGCTGGATTTTTCATTATTAGGTAGGTTTTCCCAGTTGTTAGCCACTTTTCAATTTCTCCTCCTTGTAGTATATTGTTGAACTTGCTTGGCAATGAGTGGGTGTATAACAGTTAGATGTTTCAACCAAAACCCATGCAGTTCATCTTCACCTGGTGCTGACCAATTTTTGATTTTCTTTGCTCTTTTTTCTACCATTTTTGTTGTTATTACTAGTTCTTTCATTTCAACTTCTGTTTTATTTGCATCCACCTCTTTTAACCAAGCCGCATCCTTGTTGTATTTCTTTGGGTTATCCCATATCTGCTTCCAGAACTGCACTGTTTCTTCCTTGTCAGGTACTGACTGATTCCTTGCAGTTTCTCCATTGATGGATTGGTAGAAACGTTTCTGATTGGATTGAAATTGGAGGTTCTGCCTATAGTTTGCAATTCGAGCTTCATATCTACTGATTTTCCTGGCTATAGCTGTTATTTGTTGCTTTATTATTTCCAATGCTTCCTTGATCTTCCTTGTTTCTAAGTGGTATTTCTTGATTAGGTATTCTTTGGTCTTCTTGTTCTTCAGCTTCTTTTCTTTCATCTGTTCTAGCTTGCTTGCATGTGATCTTAACTTGCTGATCTTATTTTCTAGTCTAACCTTCCATTTTTCTGGTGCACTGTTTGTTTGTTTTTCTTCTTTGTTGATTTTGCATCCCAGGTATTCTGTTATAACTGCAGCTGTGCTGTACATTAGTTGGTTTGTTTCTTGCAGTGAATTGGTGCTTATACTTGCTATTGCAGTATTTGCATCTTTTAATGCTTGTGCTAGCTGTTTCTTTGGAACAAGCTTCAATGCAGGTAGCCTTATTCTGTTGTTTTTGTGCTGTTCTAGATGCTCAGTTATTCTTTGTTTCAATTCTTTTATTTCTTTAGTTAGAGGGTTTTGTTCTTCCTGAGGAAGAGGTGCCTGGTTTCCAAATGAGAACAGTTGTATATCTCTGCTGGATTCTTCACTGCCAACTCCCCCTGGTTTGCCTCTACATTCTGAATTACTTCTTGTAAGGCTTTGATTTCTTTGCCCTGGGTAAACCTTTGCAGTTCGTCCAATTCTGTTTCTGTAAATACTTTATTTCGTGTTATAAATCGGCGTTGATCTGCTAGTCTCTGTTCTGTTATTTCTGATTCTGGATGTTGTTCTTTCCAGAATTGGTGCATTCGTTTTAGATATCCTCGTCTTGTTGGACTTGATCTGTAGTAACAGATCATTACGTATCACTGTGTATCACCTTTTCTTCCAGTAGTTCTGCAGCTGCTGGCCCTGGTTGCTCAGCCAACAGTCCTGAGTCCTGTAACCCATTTTTCACCAGATATCCAGGAACTCCAATATCTAGCGTGGACCTTGTTAACCCGGGCGACGTCCGAGCCGGTATGGCATTCTGAAATTTACGTCTCACCATATTTTTTATGGGAGAGACACTCTTTGTCTGACTCCTCTGATGAGACCTGTCCAGTATGGTTGAACCTCTGGCATAGCTCTCATCTTCCTCAGAGTACACAAGCCCCACAACCACGTCAAGGTAGTGCCTCACTGGGGGATTATTATTATTATTATTTATAAATCAAATGAAATTGATGAAGATAGCATGATGATAACAATACTGCAACAATAAAAACTGAGTCATTGTATTGAGTCAATGCCTGGCCACATCTCACTGCACCAGAACATCTTAATATCAGATTCAAATACAAATGAGTGAATGTACATATTCAATAGCTGTATTATTTCAGCTTTTTAATTGCCATTTCTTAAACACCCAGCTATAGGATAGGTTAGCTGTACTTGTTGCCAAATAAATAGAGCAGTTCCGAGCTGCTACTGAGAATTTTTATGGTGTGTCTAATCTACTTTACTGTATTGGGTACCTCATAAATTTCAATTTAGATTTGTTTAGTACTAAAGCCACACTTAATTTACTAGCAGAAAACCAACCTCAGAGGCAAGCTTATTTCTTATCCATAACATATTTTTCAATTAGGAAGGTGTTAGTCTACATACCAATATCAATGAAAGGAGACTTCTGCAGCATAGTAGTTTCATGTATTGGCAAAATAATGCTTTGCGTTCAAATCTCACCAATGCTAATTAGTGCTCTACATAGAAAGAGAGATCCAGATATTCAAGCCAGATTTAGAAAAGGCCAAAGAACAAAAGATGCTATTACTGTTGTACCCTGGATAATTGAGAAATCAAAAAAAAATACCAAAAAGAATCAATTTGTGCTTTATGATTATACAAAAACCCTCACATGTGAATTACAGTATGTCAACAGTTGTTTGTTCTATGAAATGTTCTTAGGAAAAAGTGGATCCCAAAATATCTTAAGATAAACCTCCACCCAGGCCAGGAAACCATAATCTGGACAAAACATGGTGAAACAGCCTTGAAGAGTGAGACAAGGCTATAATAAATAAATATTCTCTTTTAATTTATTCAACCTATATGCTGAATATATATTGATGGGAAGATGGATTGGAAAAACATGAATGTGTTCTTAAAACTGAAAGAAGAAAACAATCAGTAACCTGTGTTGATGACACCACTCTGATAGCTGAAACTGTAAATGGTTTAAAAGCTCTACTAATGGAAGTCAAAGATCAAAATAATGACAATAGGTACAATGCCCAGAAGTCCCCAACCTTTTGGGCACCAGGGACTGTTGCCATGGAGAAAGGTTTTTGTGCAGACCAGAGGGGGTGTAGTTTTGAATATTGCCTGCATCCCAAGGATGGAGCTTTGCTTGTTTGCGCGGCCTGCTTGCTGGCATGCTGCAGACCAGTGCCAGTCCACGGATCAGAGGTTGGGGACCCTTGCAATAATCAGCTTTAGAACTGTCAACGAAGATAGCTTCTGCCTTTTAGGATCAGACATCAACAAAAAAGGAACCAGCAATTGAGAAATACACCGCACAGTAGCATACAATGGGATAGCAATGAAGGCCTTGGAAAATATATTCATATGCCATGACATATTAGGCAGGAAAAAAAATTCCCTGTGGCACTTTAAGGAAGCAAAAGTTGAACTTTGAAAAAGCAGGACAGAAACTGATGCTTTTGAACTTTAATGTTGTAAAAGCCCCTTGAAAATGCTATGAATAGCTAAGAAATGAAACGAATGGTTCATAGTACAAATCAATCCAGATTTTGCACTTGAGGCACAAATAACCAAGTCTTAGTTATCCTATTTTGTTTCGCTAAGATGCAGTAATACTGAGAAGGGTAGAAGGAAAGGAAAGAAAAGAAGAAGACAACAAGGTGGATGCAATAGATGCCCCATTGGAAATCTGAAGAATGAAGCTGGGGTCCACCAAACTGAAAACCTAGCTCACTGCTGGTTCCCTAAACTTCTGTTTTAGCAGCTAATTAAGGCTATAGCCTACAGCAGTGATGGTGAACCTTTTAGAGACCGAGTACCCAAACTGCAACCCACTTATGCATCGTTGGGTGCCGGGTGGGTGTGGCCCATTGGCTGGGTGTGGCCCATTGGGTAGGTGTGGCCAATTGAGTGGGCGTGGCCCATTGGGTGGGCATGGCTGCGGTGGTAACAGCAGACTGGGTGGGATTGAAAAGTTCAATTAATCAATTTCAACTTTGCAAAATCTTTTTTTTTTCCCGCGAGAAGTTGAAATTGACTGATTGATTGAACCTTTTTTTTGTTGTACACGGCGGTGGAGGCCTAAAGCGAAAAGGTTTTATAAAATCCAGCTGAAGGCCTAGGACTGGGGCAATGGCGCACGTGCCCACAGAGAGGGGTCTGAGTGCCACCTCTGGCACCCGTGCCATAGGTTCGCCACCACTGGCCTACAGCAACAGTTGTTAGAAACCTATTAAAGACCATCCGTATGTAACTGTGGATCAGTTTTGCTGGCTCGGTCGCAGTCATTTAAGCTTCTTGGCTCTGCCTTATTATTATTCCTTTCTCAGCCATTTTCTTGGAGAAATATGTACACGATGGCAATTGTGAGAAGATAGTAGACATTCTGACTTTGGGGGGGGGTGTGCTATTTAGGCAGTTGTAATGTCTTGAGCAAAAAGAAATGACCAGTGACTGGATAGCAGTAATAATGTAATAGAGGAGTGAAATGGGTGCACCAGGCCCATTTCAGCTCAGGGTCCACTAAACGTGGACTCTTAGGATAATGAAGTCAGCTGAAAGCAAAGCTGATGACCACACAATGACCAAGGAGCCAATGAACAGTTTGGTTCCTTGGAACTTCTCTGGATAAAGAGAGAACCCCCACATGTGTTCTGGACAGCTGCTCCTCATGAGGAGATCGCAGGACAGTTTTCTGTGATATGAATGCCTGTGGACAATAAGTACAAACATTTTCAATAACTTAACATCTTCTCTAATATTTCAATCAAAGATCTCTGTGTCCCATATCGCATCTTTTATCTATCAGCAAATAATAAATCCTCACTATTCAATTCTAATTAACAAAAATTCAGTAAGCTAGCAGAAATATAAGTAAATCAATTTTCATATTTCTTTCCTTTATTTTACACAGTACTGTGTCATTTTCTTTAGAAATACCAAGGGGAAAAATCTATTCTTCCCATCCCTTATCTCATATCCATAAACAAATCTTTAAAACATCTTCACTCATAGTAAATCAAGAAAAAAATCCATTAAGAGCTATCAGAAGCAACCTATTAACATTTTTTATATTTAATCCTTTCAAATAATGTCCCACAAATTTCTTATCTTTTCTTCATCTCCTCTCAACTTTAAACCATAGCTTATCATTTTCTTTAAAATGCAACAGAAAATCACTTACGTCTTATCTGTAAATAAATCTCTAAAGCCTCATCATTCAGTCCTAGTCAAGAAAAACCCATTAAAAGCTGCTACAAAAAAATCATATACATTTTAACCTTGGTTGGAGAGAATATCATTGAGAATATTTGACATAGAACTTAACAGTTCTTGCCGTCAGATGTTGCAGTTATCCCTTCTAAAGAGTAAACAACCTTTGTTTTGACAATTTATGCTTTTTGTGATTGTCGTTACACTTTCAAGCTAGCAAGAATGCTCTTGATTACCATTTCTGCTGTTTTCATGTATTCATTTATTCATCTGTTTGTTCATTTTCTAAGCTGGATGAGAAACTGTATGACTCAGAGAAGCTCCCATAAGAACAAAGTGTTTAAAATATTTATATAGTAAGCATCTTTAGTTCACTTGATAATAAGTCCAAACGGCACTAGCTTACTTTACAATCAGATGTAACCCCATTTGAGGGGGATCTTTAATATGATGGGGTCCTTGGTGCTCTCTGAGCTTGCTTGCTTTCTTGGAAATATTTCATTATCCAATATCATCAGTGCTAGTAAGGAATGTGATTTGCTGTCAGTTTATATTATAGTGGCTTGCCCTGTCAGTGTTGGTGGAGGTGGTCTTGGAGATTCTTTGGTTGGGCTGTTTACTGTTGGCTCTTTGGCAGTTTCTTGATTGGGGTATTGTTTACTTGATTGTTTTTGGGTACGCCCACGTGTCACCTATCCTCCGCGAGCTGCACTGGCTTCCTGTGGGTCTCCGGACGCAATTCAAGGTGTTGGTTATCACCTTTAAAGCCCTTCATGGCATAGGACCAGGTTACTTACAGGACCGCATACTGCCGCACAGTTCCCAGAGACCGGTGAGGTCCCACAGATTGGGCCTCCTTCAGGTCCCGTCGGCCAGACAATGTCGGCTGGCGGGCCCTCGGGGAAGGGCCTTTTCTGTGGTGGCTCCGACCTGGTGGAATCAACTTCCCCCCGAGATTCAAACTACTCCCACCTTGCCAGCCTTTAAGAAAGCCATTAAAATTCTCCTTTTCCGGCAGGCCTGGGGCTGATGTCCCCAGGGGGGGGGCGGGGTACAATCGGACATGCTGTATGAATGTATTTATTTTACTGTTTTATTGTTATATTATTGTTTTAATTTTGTACGCCGCCCTGAGTCCCTCGGGATTGGGCGGCATATAAATTTTAGAAATAAATAAATAAATAAATTGTCGTTTTGATGTTAACCATGGAGTTAATCTATGCTGCTCTGGGTGCTGATTAATGGTGGAGAAGTGCTTGGGTCTTTTGATTCCCTTTTAGGCTGGTTGATTATCTCTTTTTCATAGTCTATAGATGTTGTTAATGTCCATGTGTCTATTGATGGCTAATTTGTCAAAGTGTCAGGCTTCTAGAAATTCTCTGCCATTTTTGGACTTGGTCTGGTCTAGGATTGTCACATTTTCCCCATTGAAACTATGGTTAAATCTGTCTATATCAGGGGTCTTCAAACTTGGCCCTTTTATGACTTGTGGACTTCAACTCCCAGAATTTCTCAGCCAGGCACGCTGGCTAAGGAATTCTGGGAGTTGAAGTCCACAAGTCATAAAAGGGCCAAGTTTGAAGACCCCTGGTCTATATGTGAAGAAAACAACCCAAGCTCAGAGAGCACCAAAGACCCTTCATTTTAAACCATTTTAAACAAATATTCTCCTTCACTGATGTTTAATATATCTTTATTTATTGCTTTTATTACTATTTACTAAATTTATACGCTACTTGATTCCCAATGACTCTGGGCAGTTTACAAATAAAAAACGAGAAACAGAAAAGGTAGAAATGGCAAACCACAAACTGGGTAAAAACAAAAGGAAACAACGTAGGTTAAAAGAAGTCTTCAGTCATCTTTATCAAAGGCTTAGATGAAGAGCCAGGTCTTTAGGCCAGTTCAAATCAACAGCATGGTAAAGGATTATTTGGATCTCAGGGGGAACCTCATTTTATACGGCAAAAACTATTACAGACAAAACGCACTTCCAGGGCCCCAATCAATAGCATTGCTTAAGTGAAGAAATTCAGAGTGTGCTAAACCTGCTAGATCAGGCTGGGCAAAGGCTATTGGACAGATAGGTGATCCCTCAAGTTACTAGGTCCTGTGCCATGGCTCTATGGCTAACAATCAACTCCTTGAATTATATCCAGAAGCAAACTGGCAATCAGTGCAGCTTGCAATGCAGAGGTATTACATGGGCAATCTAAGCATGCCCATCATTTTTCACACTGCCATATTCTGAACCAGTTGAAGTTTCTGGATGGTGTTCAAGGCTACCCCGTGTAGAATTCATTGTAGAAGTCCACTCGAGATGAAGATCATGGCAGCATGCACAATTTTAAAAAAGAGCAAATAACTACCCAAAATAAACTATAATACAGTACAACAGTGGTTCTCAACCTTTCTACTGCCGTGACCCCATAATACAGTTCCCCATGTTGTGGTGACCCCCAAGTGGGTGTGGCCACCAATAAGAGGGAGGAGGACAGCTAGGGAAAAGGGAAAAAAATGGCGGACAGCATGGTTTGGCGACCCCCGTGAAATGGTCATTCGACCCCAAATGGGGTCCCGACCCATAGGTTGAGAACCACTGCAGCACAATATATAGGTAGTATAACAACATATTCACAACCCATTTGGCAGAGGCAAACAAGGAACCCTACATTTTTTTATGTAGACCCATTCATTAACAATAATTCTGATACACATATACTCTTTGCCAGCAATGGAAAAAAAGTCACGATACATCATGACACATCACATGATATTGCAAGTTTGACACCCCTGCTTTATACCCAACACTCATAATTTTACAACTAAAAGTAAAGGCAGCTGCTGGACATCTAATTATTGATAGTGACGCACACCATACAATAAAGCAGGTTAACATCAAACAGTTCAAAACATCACATTTATTCAGCAGCACAAGTAAGATAAGAACTTGGAGTTGACATTCAAGATTTCCAAAAATCTCCCCAAAAACAGCAGCAGATGACTGAACTAACTACAAACAGGCTAGGATCAGCCTCTGGGCTGATTTGAGCCACATGATATTGCTTGCTGTAGCATCTTTATTTACTGTAGATGGATAGATGGTAGCAGTCAGGCATGTATGTGATAGCCAACATTTTTTTTTTGTTATCTTTAACTTTAAGAATCTTTTAAGCTTAAATTTTAAAGCATGTATTTTATAAAGCTCATTTATTATTAAGCAAATGTGTTTCATATCAGACCAACAGAAACAAGTGCTATTTTTTTCCTGTAGTCAACGCCATAAGTGAAGTGAATATAAAATGTGACACTTCCCAAGGAAGGGAAAAGTTATTAGGCTGACAAGCAAAAAAAAAAAAAAAAATTACACAGGGAACATGAAAGCATACTGTCATTTGTTTTTATTGTTTTAACTGAGCCTGCTAATTCACTTTGAGATTTTTTAATGGAAAGGCTTAAACAAATATTATATGAATAAATGAATGAGTAAATGAATCAGATGGTACTGTGATGGAAGGAGAAATGCTAGCCATGCATACTGTAACTGAATGAATACACATAGCTGTCTGTGGCACTTCCCTAATTAATTCTGTGGCCTGAAATAACCTAGTTGCTTCAGTATGTTTATTGCAAGGTATGAAAGAGCTTCACCCAACCTGAAACACATAAACCTTCCAAGGCAGACAACCGGGCAGTTATGCAAGCACCTCTTTAAACCATTTCTCTTCAGTGGCTTAATATTCCTACTTATAGGAACAAATTTGGAAGTGTTCTCATGAATAATTTAGCTATACTACCCATAGGAGATCCCTACAGGAGATCTGCTGAGGGATTAACTGGCTGCCCTGTTAAGAGATGGAGTCTCTATTGAGAAGAAAGCAGAAAGTGAGCTGAGCTGGAATGGGCAAATGGTGGAGAGAAAGTGGCAGTCAGGCACAATTCAGGGATTCTGGCTTATGACTTACACTTATGTTACTCTTGTCACATAACTTATTTCATCTCATTGAGGCCTTTTGCCTAATCAGTAGGCTGATTAGATTCAACCGGTTGCTTCCCTGCAACAAAAGCTAATGGCATTCATGCTGTGGGAAGAATGCAGAGAAAGAAATATTTTGGGGAATATTAAAAAGACAGAATATATTTCCCCAAAGGAATAATGGAGAAGATTTTTTTAAAAAGACAGAAACCAGCCCCAGCCCCTCTTTCCCAAGCAGAAACTAGGCACAAGTCAGCTTTTAGAAATGCAGATGTGATAATCCTTTCAGAAAGGTTGGAGCCAGGAAGCTACAAGCTGATGAAATTAGAAAGACAAAGACCCCTAAAATCTACATCCCCCACCAAACTGTAAGGACAGGAAACATAATAGGAATAACCCACCAATACCAAAAGGGCACACTCAGACTCAGGTCAAAGTACATGACACAGGAAATACAAAGCCTCAAACAGGAACGGGAAACAACCTCAAAAGCCCAAGAAGGTATAAAAACCCACCACTCCCAGCAACTTGTGATCAGTTTTCCAGAGCCATCTTCCTGTCTGGCTCTCCTCTTCAATAAACTACAACCTTCTTTCTAAAGCAGTCTCCATTTTGTTTATTCCTGGCTTGGACTGGCCCCTGATGAAGACTTTTCTTTCAACAATGCTGAGAGAGAAAAAATAAAGCTCCTGCTCAAAGGCTTATTCGGTTAACCTGCAACCTTAATATTTAATTCAGTCCCACTAACAACACACTAACAGGAATGTTTTCTACATGTTCTTGACTGCATGCTAGCACTGTTCCTCTAAACAAGCTTATCTATGCTTGCTTTTTTAATTGTACAAATAATTAGTGATATCTCATAAATAAAGGTAGCCACTAATTCTCTAAAAAAGGAATGACCAACTGGCCATTCTTCCCCTCTCATGTGCTCTTCCATGCCTATCTTTGTTAGCTGTGACATCAGTGTTGTAGTCTATCGCAACCATTTTTTTCTTCTCTCTCTCTCTCTCTCTCTCTCTCTCTCTCTCTCTCTCTCTGCTCAGCTTTCAAAAAGAAAACAAAAAATAGGAGGCTATATTCAACTTTTAATATGAAATACTGTTGGTGGTAATGTAACATACTCTCAAGCTTTTTATTATAAGTATATTAGATCTCTTCCTTAAGTTAGTAGAATGGCTACAAGGAGAAAAAAATGCCCAGAAAAAGAGTACAGTATTAGGAGGTTGCATCCTTTAATCATATAAAACAATGATTTTGCCTAATATTCTGAATCCCTCTGTAACTCCAACAGTGCAACTATTATGAAAAACAATTTCTGATCTTCCTCAACATCATACGGATCCCTCATCTAACATTATCAGCCTTCAGTATAATTATGCCATTACAGAACCTGCACAGGACATTTTTATCTAGTAATATAGGGACCAGCCAAATAGGGACATGCCTTCAGCTGGCAATCAAATCTTTTAAAATTTGATGCACAACTTGAAATACAAGACTTTGGAGTTTGCCTACAAAGCTATAGATTTTTAAAAATGTGCCGTACTTTGATGTCAGTAAAACAAGAAAGTTCCAAATCTTACCTGGGACGTATTTAGGAGAGAGAGAGAGAGAGAGAGAGAGAGAGAGAGAGAGAGAGAGAGAGAGAGAGAGAGAGAGAGAGAGAGAGAGAGAGAGAGAGAGAGAGAGAGAATCAACTCAATAAAAAAAAAGTCAAGTGTTTGAAAAAGTAAAACAGGTTTAGAGTAGAAATATCTGATAATGACTGCATTTGATAATAGAGTAAACTTGTCAGAAAAAACTATTTCGTCTCTAATAAGTCTTTGTATTTCTCTGAAACCTACTACAGGTAGTCCTCAACTTACAACAATTCATTTAGTGATCATTCGAAGTTACAACGGCACTGAAAAAGTGTCTTATGTCGTTTTTCACACTTATGACAATTGCAGCTTCCCCGTGGTCCTGTGATCAAAATTCAGATGCCTGGCAACTGACTGATATTTATGACCGTTGCTGTGTCCCAGGCCATGTACTCACCTTTTGCGACCTTCTGACAAGCAAAGTCAATGGGGAAGCCAGATTCACTTAACAACCGTGTTATTAATTTACTAATTTAACTTGATTCACTTAACAAATGTGCCAAGAAAGTTAGCAAAATGGGGCAAAATTCACTTAACAAATGTTTCACTTAGCGACAGAAATGTTGGGCTCAATTGTGGTCGTAAGTCGAGGACTATCTGTAGTGCTTAGCACAAGTGTAAGTCAAGGGCATGCAATGAGAGTTTACAGCTCTTATGGCACTTCCACATCATCAACATTTCCATTTCCCAGTTACTCATGACACTTGGATGCCGGTCCCTGATCACCTTCCTTTCCACAATCATATTGAAGCACAACGCTATGCATTGAAGAGAAAGGAGGTCAGAAGAAAGGTGAGGTGAGAGATTGAAGCAGGGGGAGCATGATCTTCTCCACAAGTTCTGTAGAAACGTAATATTTCAAGAGAAAAAAGACTATCTTTATTGCAATTGCACTTAAACTGCAAGGAAACTAGGAGTAAACTTGTTCCGGGAACAAGTAACATCCTGAGATTATTCTAACAAAATGGGACATTTGAAAATTACAATAATGCCTCTTGTTTAGATTTACCAGAATGAAAGAAATCTTTAAAGGACAAGCCTGTTCAGAGAAAGAGTTCTGGCACATAGTCAAGAAATATATTAATGTCATTGCTAATGTGCTGTTAGTGGGAGGGAGCCAAGCGCTCAGGATGCAGGTATCAGGGTAAGCTCTTTTACAAGCTCATACCGTGTCTTCTGAGTGTCTGGGAGGTTTTGAACCATTGAATTTTTTTCAACACAGTGTATCTTATAATCACCAGTGGCTTAATTTTCTGGAGGGAGTTGTTCAGTTATTGCTCAACATCACACAACGTTCCTCCATTCCTGTCATAGTAAGCGAAAATTGATACTGCTTTAAGAAAGCTGTTACAGCAAAAAAAAAAAGTAATGTACACTAGTGCAAAAACAACTCTGGCACTGTCTCAAAGGAAACATTCAGAAAAAGTAAAAATCTCTTTTATGATGGACTCATAATCGCCTGTCTTTGCAACCACACGTATTGGCCACAAAGAGCAAGATCAATTCAACGTTGTAATGTTATAATGAATGTTGCATGTAGCCTACCAAAGCCCCAAGCACCAGCAGTTCTTTTCCATACTGAACAGCATTTGTGCAATATGTAATTCAGTGTAAGTATTGAGATACTTTTTCCCCACTGCAGCCTCATTCTGATATGCAGGTTCTGAGGTTTTGCTGGTTAAAGAAATACAGGAAACCAGAAAGTGCCTTTTAAGTTTTACGTGTTTATTCAGCTGAACAGAGACAGACTCCTCTAAATGAGGGGAGCCACAAATGACAAGAAATCCTTATATTTATTCTGTATAATTACATAAGCAACCCATTCAGCTAAGCTGACACACATAAGATAAAGATTGCACCCAGTAAGTCTGGCATACTGTAGATAAGAAGGGAGATAGCAGAATTAGCTAAACATGTTCTCATTTGAGTGTTACTTAAAGATATTGTATGTTCTTGGGTGGGTTAGGATATTGGGTATTGTCCTTGCTGTCCTTTCCTGACCCTGCATCCAGGATTACAAGTGACCGAAGAGAGAGAAGCCATCTATATGTATTCATAATTAATACTGTCCCCTAATTCCTGGTCATCAATTCTTCTCCATGAAGATTGTTATCCAATAGCAACAGAGCACACTCCAACACTTTTGTGTTGAACATGCTGTAGAAAACACGATAGTCCCATTTATCCTAGTCATCCTTCCCAAATAATCTCTTGTATGCATGCACACTGCTGCATTTTTCCTGGCCCCCTCTCCAGCACTTTTTTTTTTTTTTTTTTGCAGATTTTGCTTCCATTGGAGCTTCAAAATATTCTGATAGCAGTATCTTTATCAGATACTGCTATTTTAAATTATTATTTTAGTTCCTCAAATTATCATCCCCAAACTGTATTTTATGCTGAGATTTAAATACAGCATACCTGCATACTCTGGGCCCTTTATTTATTTATTTTATCAAGCAATGAAGAAGGAAAAGTGTACATCTTCAGGTTGTGATAGACTGCAATACAAATGCCACAGTTAACAAAAATAGGAAGTGGAAAAGGAAATCCCCATGAGAGAAGAAAAAAAACAGAAGGGGGAATATGTTCTGACCAGGATGCTGCTCCCAATATCTTTGCTATGGTATTGTGCTGAATTGACAGTATATGTCTGAGCTGCACTAGCTCCTTTTTCTGTCTGAGTATGTAATTTGGTAGAATTTTAATGTTACAGGAAAACCCAGGAAGAATGATTGTAAGGTCCAAAACATTTCAACCTTAGAATGCTTGTCCTGAGGTACTGTAATTTTTTTTTTTAAATATAACTCAGGAGCATGGTAGAGGGCCAGATATGTTTGAGATGAGGTCAGCATCCTGTCTGGATATCTGTCAAAGGCTCCATTTTCTTGAAAGAGTCAGATATAGAAAGCTCTGTCTTTGACCTTAGAAATGGAAAAGATTGCCTCTACAATCCAGGATCAGCGGGATCACCTCTACAATCTATTTAGACTATTCCATATGAAGAGATGAGAACCTATTAAAGAATTATATATATATATATATATATATATATATATATATATATATATATATATATATATATATATATATGGAAAAGAAAGGAAAGGAAAGGAAAGGAAAGGAAAGGGGAAAGGAAAGGAAAAAACATATGTCATTCTTTTACAGATGGTAATGAAAAAAATTAAGCACTTTCTTATAAGGCAAATTTCTACATCCTCTGATTCTGAAAATGAAATTATTCTTTAATAGGTTCTCATCTCTTCATAAAAAGAGAGAAAATTCCAGTACCTGATCTTGGGCAAAAGGTGAGCCTTGGATGGAGTTTCCCTCCTGTCAATGATTCTCAGCAGACGTACTAGTGATCCGTGGGGGCAGAAGTTTAAGCAGCACTGAGAAATGGGGTCAGGTAACATTTCCCATAGTGAAGCCAGAGAAGTCATGGTGTCTTGTAATAAGGTGACCAACCGTCCTCCTTTAGGGAGGACAGTCCTCCTTTTGTGAGTTCTGTCCTCCCTCGAAAAGTGTCCTCCTTCATGTCCTCCTTTTCGATATTTGAAGCAGGGCTTTTTTCTCTCTCATAGAACGCTCAGAACGGCATTCCGGCACCTTTTTTTGATGTTTTTTTTTCAACTTTTGCATGAGCTGTGCTACTCCCGCTATTGGCTTTCGAAAGCCAATAGGAATTGCTGCTGAGCGCGCCAAAACACCCAGCCGGCAAACTTTGTACATGCAAGTTGTCTGCAGCGAAGGTGAATTGGCAGGAATTTTGCACCCCTCCCTGCTACCCAACTACACCATCTCTTAGTTAGTCCCAAAGATACCTGGAGGAGACTGGAGTGGCGACGCTACGGTAACTTTCTCTTGATCTTCGGCCCTGCTAGGACAATAATGGCTGTGGGCGCAAGAGGCAGGGGTGGCGGGGCTGCTGCAGGTGGGGGTGTGAGGGGCAGCAGTGGCCAGCTGCCCTCCGTGCTGTGGGAGCCACGGGGCCTGCTCTACATGGGGTTGCGCAGGGTGGGTGGTGGTGCTGGCGGGGCAGCTGCAGGTGGGGTGTGTCGATGGCAGGCTGCCCCCCGGGGCTGGAGCCAGTGCAGCTGGTGCTTTGGGAGCCGTGGGGCCCGCTCTAAACGGCACGGCAACAGTGCTGGCGGGGTGGCTGCGGGCAGGGGCGCGGCATGTAAGCATAATTACAATATAAAATGTTATTGTTACAAATGTTTTTTATTACACATTTATCATAGTATAGTGTATTCTGTGTTATTGTTGCAATGTATAAAATGTTTCTTTTATTTACGATATTTTTTTCTTCAATTTATTTGTATCCTCCTTTTCATTGTAAAAAAGTTGGTCACCTTACTTGTAAGGACTACCATAACGGAGCTGAAAACATCCTGATGACTTCTATCTGGTGGATGGATGTAAAGAAATTCTAGAAACCTTAACTCTCTGCTGCCATCTAGTCATCTTACAGATTTTCACAGTCAATTATAGGAGCCACTGATCTTGTGGCAAATTAAAATTTTGAGAGGGGAAAACTGAATGGGCATAAGCAGTTAATCCCACCAGGGTGCTGATGTCTTGGTAGCTGCTGAGTTTTCTCAACTATCAAATTTATTAAAAGGCTAAAAGCCCCCCCCCCCTAATATTTTTACATTAAGAAGCTAAAATTCAGAAGCATTTAGGCCTTGATATTTAGTGACATGCTAGCGTGCAAGAATGATGAAGAATGCTTACAGAAGCAAAAATAACCATGAATGCTTGCTCAAGCGGAACCCCTGACAGATCATATGACAAGGCAACAACTTGGGAAAAGAGGAACTTGTGGGCAATGTATTAATTATAGTATAATATGCTAATTGCAACTGGGAATTAGGGACAAATGTGCCGAATGCTGCTAGATAATGCTGATGCTAGCTAAGCAACATTGGCTGAATTCAAGTAATATGGATAAGGTCATAGGATGACCTAAAGGGGGTTGGCTTAGGGTGGGCTTGTGGAAAAACTGTACTGTTGAAAGAATGGTCTTCACACAGGCGTAGGAGCCCTGGTAGCACAGTGGTTAGAATGCAGTATTGCCGGCTCATTCTGCCCACAGCCCGGAGTTTGATTCTGACGGACTCAGGATTGAGTCAGCCTTCCCTCCTTCCGAGGTCAGTAAAATGAGGACCCGGATTGTTTGGGCAATATGCTGACATTTGTAAACTGCTCAGAGAGTGCCGTAAAGCACTGTGGAGCGGTATACAAGTCTATTGCTATTGCCATTGCTAGTGAGAGTGAGCCTCCTGTATCCTTCTTCTGGGCAAATAAAGTCTTTTGAAATCTCCACCTCAGTATATGCTTTCATTGGGTGTTGCTGCTGGGCAGGACCAGCTTTCTGGGATAACAAAGTCTTTGGAATGGGAAAGGAATGTTTCATTTTACAGAATATTTACAGAACAGGAAAAATTGTAGATGCTCCAAACACTTTTCCAAATGCATGCATAAAATGTAAGACTCCAACGATCAATTGCCAGGGTAGATAATATAATTCACTGCCACTTACCTTGGCAACAGATACGGTCTTGCTAATAATTGATAACTTAATAACAGAACTATTTAGAAGACTTTTGCATTGCTCTTCATTCAAAAAGATTTTCAGCTTACATGCAGTCAGTAAAGGCAAGACACTGGACTTTTGTTTAAGACACATGTTTTTAAAAAAGGAAATTCAAGTATTGCACAGTTATGAACTTTTTAAAACATGCAAACAGAATGTAAAATAAAGAATCACTGTGATATGTGTGTTAGAATGTGAATTAGGACTGGGAAGACCCACAATCAAATTTCTATTCAATGATATAAATATGATAAACCATATATTTCAAAAATAGGAAGGTCTAAATGTTACTGGAATTGCTTTCTTTCACTTTCTGCTTAGCTTGATGCCACCTGGTGACAAAGACTGAGCAAGACCCTGATGGAGCTTGTTTTCCTAATAGGAATTTATTTATGTAGTTGGGAGAATTAGTTACAAATCACAGAAGAAATTATGAAGCTACTTTTCAGATTACGCTTTTTTAATGAATATGAGCACCCCCAAATCAAACATAGTGGTTCTTATTCTTATACAAAAATAATATATAAGAATATTTTTATACTTATTCACATTAAGACTGATTAACTGACTAATTTACTGAAAAGAGGGAAAAAAACCAAGCTCAGAATAAATAGGCAAATTGACTGCATCTAAATATGTGTTTGATACTAAAACAGCCAACAGTTAAACATGGTGCTTTTCAGATGAATAGGACTACAGCTCTGATTTTTCCAGCTACTCGGATAAATGGGAACTTACTAGAACATAAGTGAAAAACAAATAGATTACAGAACCCATTTTTTCAGGCAATAAGGGAAAAAACTTATCTTGCCCAATCCTATAACAGCAGCTTACCATTGTCTTAGCTGTATGGAAAATTCAGTCATTACTGCATTCCTATAAATGTATCATGTCACAAGTATTTAAAATATTGCTAGGGTTCTCAATTACAGTTCCATGGAAAGCTGCCAAGTCACTGTCATTTGGGATGGAGCTCTGCATATATTGTAATCGGGTTCACCAAAAAGAAAAAATTTATAACCTGATTGTTATAAGCCAGATGGTAGCATTTAGCTCTGTATCTTCCTGCAATTATTATTTGACACTAGTTTAACACATAGCTGCATATGATACTAATCATTTAAAATTTTACATTGGTTCCTTTTTTCTTTTTTTCTTTTTATTATATTATTAAAAATCTTATTATATTGTACAGGTCCTCAACTTACAACAGTTCATTTAGCGACTATTCAAAGTTACAATGGCTCTGAAAAATGTGACTTATGACCATTTTGCACACTTAAGACCATTGTGGCATCCCTGTGGTCACATGATCAAAATTCAGATGCTTAGCATCTGACTCATATTTATGACAGTTGCACAGTCCTGGGGATATTTGAGACCTTCTGACAAGCAAAGTTAATAATAATAATAATAATAACAATAATAATAATAATAATAATAATAATAATAATAATATAGCCAGGAAGATCAGTAGATATGAAGCTCGAATTGCAAACTATAGGCAGAACCTCCAATTTCAATCCAATCAGAAACATTTCTACCAATCCATCAATGGAGAAACTGCAAGGAATCAGTCAGTACCTGACAAGGAAGAAACAGTGCAGTTCTGGAAGCAGATATGGGATAACCCAAAGAAATACAACAAGGATGCGGCTTGGTTAAAAGAGGTGGATGCAAATAAAACAGAAGTTGAAATGAAAGAACTAGTAATAACAACAAAAATGGTAGAAAAAAGAGCAAAGAAAATCAAAAATTGGTCAGCACCAGGTGAAGATGAACTGCATGGGTTTTGGTTGAAACATCTAACTGTTATACACCCACTCATTGCCAAACAGTTCAACAATATACTACAAGGAGGAGAAATTGAAAAGTGGCTAACAACTGGGAAAACCTACCTAATAATGAAAAATCCAGCAAAAGGGGCAACACCAGGTAACTACAGGCCAATTACCTGCTTACCAACAACTTTCAAATTACTAACTGGTGTGGTAGCTGATGCAGTACAACAGCATCTAGTTGAAAACAATCTCTTTCCACCTGAGCAGAAAGGAAACCGCCCCAATAGCAGAGGAACAAAAGATCAACTCCTAATAGACAAAATGATCTTGGAAAACTGCAAGAGAAGGAAGACCAACCTGAATGTGGCATGGATTGACTACAAAAAGGCATTTGACTCTCTGCCACATGATTGGATAATAAAGTGCCTAGAAATAACAGGAGTCAGTAGAAACATCAGAAAATTTGTGCAAAGATCAATGGCACAATGGAAGACACAGTTGCAGATCAATGGTGAGAGGCTGGGAGAGGTTAATATCAAGAGAGGAATATTTCAAGGAGATTCATTATCACCATTACTATTTGTTATTGCACTGTTTCCTCTGTCAACAATACTGAATAACTCAGGACATGGCTATCAAACATCAAAAACATCTGCCAGACTATTCCACCTCCTTTATATGGATGATCTGAAGCTGTATGGAAAAACATCATCTGAAATAGAATTGCTGCTCAACACTGTCCGTATATATAGCCAAGATATTGTAATGGAGTTTGGCTTGGACAAATGTGCCACACTTACTATCAAACAAGGAAAAATAGTGAAAACTGAAGGAATCAAGATGCCCCACGAAAATAACATTAAGAGTCTGGATGAGGAAGAGTACTACAAATACTTGGGTATCCTTCAAGCTGACAACATCAAGCACACTGAAGTCAAGAAAAAGATTAGAGGTGAATACATCAAGAGAGTGAAGAAGATCTTAAAGTCCAAACTCAATGGAGGAAATACCATAAAGGCAATCAACACCTGGGCAATCCAGTCATTAGGTACACAGCTGGAATAGTGGACTGGACTCAAGCAGAACTAAAAGCAATGGATAGGCAGACCAGAAAAATAATGACAATGAATCATGCCTTCATCCACGCAGTGACATTGATAGACTTTATCTACCAAGGCAAATAGGTGGGCGTGGAATGCTACAAGTACATCAGATGGTTGAAGAAGAAAAAATGGCTTTGGAAGAATATCTGAAGAACAATGATGAAGATGCACTGAAATTAGTATATCAGGAAGGCTTACTAACTACTGGAGAGACCAAACTGGCCTACAAGAAAGACCAAATGAAGAACAGAATAGAGGCATGGGAAGACAAAGCACTACATGGCCAATACATGAAAAAAATAGCTGGGAAAGCAGATAATAATAAAACCTGGCAATGGCTAAGAGCAGGAAAATTGAAGAAAGAGACCGAGGGACTAATTCTGGCTGCACAAGACCAAGCCTTAAGGACAAATGCATACAAAGTCAAAATTGAGAAGACAGCAACAGACAGTAAGTGCCGCCTATGCAAAGAAGCTGAAGAAACAGTGGACCACTTGGTAAGCTGTTGCAAGAAGATTGCACAAACTGATTACAAGCAGCGGCATGACAAAGTAGCAACAATGGTGCATTGGAAGATCTGCAAAAAATATCATTTGCCTGTAAGCAAAAACTGGTGGGATCATAAAATAGAGAAAGTCATAGAAAATGATAAAATTAAACTGCTCTGGGACTTCAGAATTCAAACAGACAAGCACCTGCAACATAACACCCCAGACTTAACAATTGTCGATAAGAAAGACAAAAAAGTCTGGATAGTGGACGTGGCAGTGCCTGGAGATAGCAGAATAGAAGAGAAAGAACTGGAGAAGATAACAAAATACAAAGACCTACAAATAGAAATAGAAAGACTGTGGCAAAAGCAAGCAAGGGTAGTACCAATAGTCATAGGCTCCTTGGGTGCAATCCCAAAACAACTGGAGCACCACTTGAACACCATTGGCATTGACAAATTCGCTATTAGTCAATTGCAAAAGGCGGCCTTATTAGGAACTGCTTCCATCCTGCGACGATATCTGTAATACCATCAAACATCCACATCTGCCTATCCCAGGTCCTGGATAAGGACTCGATAGGTAGACAAAATGCCAAATCCAGTCTGAACATCTGGCTGACTGTGCGATGATCGATAATAATAAAAAAAAAGTTGGAAGGGACCTTGGAGGTCTTCTAATCCAACCCCCTACTCTGGCAGGAAATCCTATACCATTTCAGACAAATGGTTATCCAGTCTCTTCTTAAAAACTTCCAGTGTTGGAGCTTTCACAATTTCTGGAGGCAAGTTGTTCCATTGATTAATTGTTCTAACTTTCAGGCAATTTCTCCTTAGTTCTAGGTCAGTGGTTCTCAACCTGTGGGTCGCGACCCCATTTGGGTCGAATGACCATTTCACAGGGGTCGCCAAACAAGGCTGTCCACCATTTTGTCCCCCTTTTCTTTAGCTGTGCTACTCCCTCTTATTCTATTGGCTTTTGAAAGCCAATAGAATAGACTCTATTCAAGAGACTCTGTTCTATTGGCATTCGAAAGCCAACAGAATCTATTGGCTTTCAAAAGCCAATAGAATAGACTCTCTTGAATAGATTCTAATTCTATTGGCTTTCAAAAGCCAATAGGAATTGTCCAGGCTGTCTCTGCCCTGCTGAGACCGCCAAAAGCCCCAGTCTGCAAACGGTGCTGCAAGGAAAGCTTCCCTCCCTGCTGAGCAACTACTAAAAGTAAGTAAAAGAGGGCCAGGGGTGGGAGGTAGGAGGCCGGTGAGTGCAGGGAGGGTTGCTGGCGCGCGTGGGGCCCGGTGGGTGCCTTACCTGCCTTGGGCTGGGCCAGCTGGTGGCTCAGCCGGTGGTCTCCCTGCGCCGTCGCTGCCGCTTGCCGTGGCCGCCCCAGAGCACCTGGGCCTGCCTGCCGCCACCCCAAACGGGCGGCAGCCAAGGTAAGGCTAGCGGGGCAGTGGCAGGCGCAGGGAGGGTTGCTGGCACGCATGGGGTGTGTCTTACCTGCCTGGGCTGGGCCAGCCGATGGTCTCCCTGCACCGTCACTACCCCTTGCCGGCTAGGCCTTGGCCGGTGCAGGGGGCGGAACCACGCATGCGCGGCGCTCCCGGGCAAGGAAAGTCCTCGACTTACGACTGGTTGGGTAGTCCTCGACTTACAAGCGGTTGGGGGTCGCGGCATTAAAAAAGGTTGAGAACCACTGTTCTAAGTTGTTTCTCCCTTTGATTAGTTTCCATCCATTGCTTCTTGTCCTGCCTTCAAGTGCTTTGGAGAATAGGTTGACTCCCTCTTCTTTGTAGCGACCCCTGAGATATTGGAACACTGCTATCATGTCCCCCCTCGTCCTTCTCTTCATTAAACTAGACATACCCAATTCCACAAGCGTTCTTTATGTTCTAGGCTCCAGTCCTTAATGCAGGCCTTAATGCTGATTATTTTTTTAATTTGGGAGGGTCTATAACTGCAAATTTTCAAATAAATTATTTGCTAATTCTTCTAACAATGTTTAACATTTTAACATTTAATTTTCAGAAAGAGTTTGAGAACAGGCTGTCTTCTACAACTTCTTTATGGAAAAAGCACAGCAAGGAGAGGACTCAATTATCTTTTTTGCTCTGTTTGGTTCAAAAAGAAATATCTAGCTTTCCTAAAGTAAGGCAATCAATGCTCTGTATCTTTCTTGGAGTATACCTTTCTTGGAATGAACCTGAAAGATCAGATCTTCATTCTGTACTGTATTTGGGGCAACCAACAGTTTTCAGCACATCAAGGACTGAAAAGTATACTGTGGTATATTGTAGTGATACCATATGTCTCAATGTGCTATATGCCTGAAATAGCTCTATGTGAGTATTAAGATACCGTAAGAATATTTTTGTTCTAACTGGAAAGACTATGACATAGTTACTCTTTCCTGGAAATCTCAACAAGGAAGTAGATATTCTTGGCATAATTTTCCAGTTCATAGTTAGTTAACTTTGTGTGTGGTTTATTGTGGCCTATCTCATGAGTATGCTAATAATAGCAATAAGTTTTCCTTCCCATTTGACTTAGAAAAAGCACTCTCCCAACATTTCCATTGCTTGGCAAGAATAGACATCTGGATGCTATCCAATTGGCTCAAATTCTGTTTAAGCAAGATGCATGAGAGGGAGACTGAAATAAAACAGCTTTCCAAAAACCTGGCAATCAACACATCTGGCTTTCTGTCATTCATTGCTATCTGACTACAACTTGATCACCATTTAACAGTAGGAACAAACACGCTGTTCGGCATTGTTAAATGGATAAAGTACTTCATGGAAGTTCATGCCTCCTTCCTTTATCCAAACGAGTACAGCAAGAGAGGGAACCATGAAATGTAAAAATAAATACAACTTAACAGGAGCCTGCCACTTAATGGCCTAGCCTTCAAAATTTTAACAGAATAACAAAGTTGGAAGGGACCTTGGAGGTTTTCTAGTCCAACCCCCTGCTCGAGCCCTATACCATTCCAGACAAGTGGCTATCCAGTCTCTTTTTAAAACCCTCCAGTGATGGAGCACCCAAAATGTCTGAAGGCAAGCTGTTCCATCAGTTAATTGTTCTCACTGTTAGGAAGTTTCTCCTTAGTTCTAAGTTGCTTCTCTCCTTCATTAGTTTCTATCCATTGTTTCTTCTAACATGTCTTTCTATACCAGTGTTTCCCAAACTTGACAATTTTAAGGCATGTGGACTTCAACTCCCAGAATTCCACAGCCAGCATTGCTGGCTGTGGAATTCTGGGAGTTGAAGTCCACATGCCTTAAAATTGTCAAGTTTGGGAAACACTGTTCTATACTATCACAACAATATAGACAAAAATATTCCAAATTTGGTCCTAAAGATCTGGAAACCATAGAAAAGATGTTCTCTTCCAATGAATATGTTACTGGATCAGGCTTCTTTACATGTCTCCTACAAGACTATTATAGGCAGTCAGACAGGTGCACTATTTCTGTAGCTCCTGTCTCTCTATTTTAGTGATGGTTCAGACTCCAAGAAGTGACTTGTTATAGTTCTATGGACTTGAAGTATATATGTTTCCAATAAGGAGTGTTAGGCTAATCCCACAAAAGGTTCTAGATTCGTAAGAGTTTATTCTTTTTATTTTTTTTAAGAAGCTTATGGGTACATATCTGCAGTTCTATTCAATTTTTATTTCCCAGTGAATCATCCTGTGAGCTAGATTAGTTTTGCTAGAGAATGATGGTGATAAAGTCACCCAACATCTGAGATTTTTTTCACATTTAAACCCAATCAGACATTATGTGCGCTCTCTCTCTCTCTCTCTCTCTTTCTCTCTCTCCTACTGCATCACCTTTCATTCTTTTTATTTTTACTTGCCTTTTTATTATTTTTCTCTTTTATGTTCTTTACATACACAATCAAGAAAACAATGTGATAAAAAAGAGGATCTACATAGTAAGTTACATCTATCTAACCTCTTTAGGGAGTAAAGCAGTCTAAACATAAAAACAATACAAGATAACAACTCATTTAAAATATAAAAAGATGTCAGAGGTCAAGAATGTGAGAACAGGTAGAAGTGGGAAAGATCAGTTGACAGAGCAGAGAAGGTGTTTTGCATCAGATCAGACTGTTATCATAAAACTAGAGGGATCACAGTCAAATACAAGCTGTTCAGCATCAAAGTTTGCCTCCTATCATTGAACTATGGTCTCTGCTTCAGACTGATTTGTTAAGCATGTGGATGGCAAAGTTTTATTTAGTTAAATTTAAATGCATAACTTACATTAAAAGCATTCTTTAACTAAATGTTTTTATTTAAAGTGAAAACTGATTGCCCTCCTGATGGGACAAAAAGCCTTTGAAATAAGGGTGATACCTAAAAATGTTACTTAAAGTGAAGATTCTAGTATTCTTCTCATTCAACAATCACATTTCTTTCCTATACCAAATCCCAGTCCAATCCCAAATAACAGAGTTGGAAGGAACCTTGGAGGTCATCTAGTCCAACTCCTGCTCAGGCAGGAAACCCTATACCAATTCAAACAAATGGTTGTCCAATCTCTTCTTAAAAACTTCACCACTTCTGGAGGCAAAAAAAATAATTGGTTTAGTGTCACTACCAGAAGTTTTTCAACGCTGGCATCAAGACATGAGTAGCTGATAACTATCCTACTTTTTTCCCCCCAACTCTGGATTAGGTTTTGTTGTTTTTATTGTACCAACGTGAGCCGGATCTAGTTCTTGCTTAATTTCCTTGTATTGCTCAGTGTCTGTGCTTGCACAATATATCTGTGGATAACTGACCAAATTGTCTTAATTTTTATAACACTGAGTCATAATAACTATATAGAGTTATTAGATTCATACAACATGCAAAGCTAAAATAAAAACAGCAAGATGGGTTTAGCTTTTTGTATGAATATAGCAGACTTGGATTACTGTGGAAAATAAAAAAAAAGTCTAACACAGCTGCTCAGTGCTGCTTGTAGCATTAATTTTACAACCAATTAGATATTTTACACAGCCCACTGATATAAGTTCCATGGGAGAACAGTTAACCTGAACATATTCAGGTAAGCAACTAGGGAACTATTAAATTTATATTGTATAGATTCACTTAACTAGGGTAAATATTATAGATATGAAATGCAGGTTTAATATATAGGTAGCTAAATTATTGGATCTTTTTTCATTAGCCCTGGATCAGATTGGCATAGAGACTTCTCAAAGAGTCTTTACCTGCTTGCATTTACATTTCCATGGGTGAGGTTCCCATTTGCATTGCTTCCTAAAATGTTGGGAAAATTGCATGTTTGTTGGGGCGTGAGAACTATGTGAAGGAATTACAAAGAATGTTTTGGCAATTTTGTCTTTGGGTTAGGCTCAGCACAGCCTACACATTCTGGTTGCAACTGCTTGCACAATGTTTTTATGGGTAGCCTTTAATTGTCATACAATTGAAAAAGTCTTACTGCTAACACTAGGAAATACACTGCTACCTAGAAACAAATGCATTCAATGCACTGAAGAATTTCTTTCTTAATAAAACAAGAGGAATTTCTTTCTTAATAAAACAAAGTTAGCTTTTATAATATGCAGACATAATTTATTTAATGTTTATTTACTATAGTATATTAAATCAACAGTAACAGCTTAGCATCATATACAAACTATGTATTTATTTATAACCTAGCCTTGTTCTTTTTATAAATAACTGAAGGCGGCAAATATAAGTAATATTCCTTCCTCATCCTATTTTCCCCACAATGACTCTCTAAGATAGGGGTCTTCAAACTTGGTCCTTTTATGACTTGTGGACTTCAACTCCCAGAATTCCTCAGCCAACGTGATTTACATAATACGGACGTTGATAGCTTGACAAAAGTTGTAAAAAAAAAATCCAACAAGCTCCGCAAGCTGTCTAATAGGTGCTTGATACATTTTACATTTTTAACACATAACAATATATATTTATCTGTTTTTCTGTATATTCATGCACCGGATGTGCCTGATTATTTACACATACAAAACTAGAACTACATACCGATATATATCTGATCATTGTATATAGAGAGATTTGTCCCACGCCTTTTCTCATTGCTAACATCCTGTTCACATTAAATATATATCAGAGTTCATATCACCACACATTAAGTATACTACATAATCCAATGGGCTTGGCATATCAACCTAACCTGGCCATGTTCAAGACTATAGATGTTGAGAACTCAAGAAGATTGCTGAGTTCAAGTAGAGAAATTTAGCTGTCTTTGGCATCCTTCACAAAGAAAACCCTGCGGATGGGGCTTCACTTGTTTGCACAGACCTGTTCTGGCATGCCACAGACCAGTGCCAGTTCATGGACTGGGGATTGGGTACCCCTGTTCTAATCACACAGGAAATTAAAACTATAGGTATTAATACTACCTTCATTATAAGGTTACAATATCACAATTTTGCGAGTCTAGAAGTAGTTTCCTCCTCCTTGTCTTTACCTTCCAGAGAACTAGGGACGATCCCTTCTGAGACATTTTCTCTACCCCATCCCTCATTTGGGTTTAGATTTCTCTTATCAAACCATTGTCTAACTGTAGTTCTTCCTCTTGTCTCTAAGGTTATTCTCACAGCCTCATTACAGCTATTTAGTCATTGATTGGAAAAGGTTTGATATTAATAACAATAATCATATGCTCTTCTTTTCAGGCTGAAGAATATGAATATACTAAAAAATATGGGTTTCCTGCATTACATCAATTGAGTGTCAAAGCTAATCGGGTGGGTCTGACACAAACTGACGTGGATTATATCAACTCATACATCAGGTTGACACTATAATGTAATTCATTGCTGGGTGAATCTCTGATAACCATCTTCCCCTTAACAATTGGATCAAAAGGTGCAGCATTACTCACAGGAAATGCCAAGCCGCTTATTTTAAGTTACCACAACAGACAAAATTTCCCAACTTTAGCTTAGATAGCATTTTCGTAAGTCCTCTATTTTGTCCATTCCTTTAGCATTTGATCAGGAACAGAAGAGTTTATAATTTTCCCATTCCTACTTTCTTCCTTTTTTATACATTCTATGTATTTATTTACTTAATATTATGTTTACATCCCACCTTTCTTTTGTACAGTTCAACCCAGTGTACATAATACTACCACCTCCATTTCCTCCCCACAGCAATAATCCTAAGAGGTAGATTGGTCTGAGAAAAAGTGACTGGCCCAAATTCACCAGCCAGCCTTTATGCATAAGAGGGTATTAGAATTTACAAAGTCCTGTTTTCAGTCCAGCAACTTAACTATGAATTATTAATATAAATTCTCCTCACATAGCTCTTAAGCCCACCCCCAATTACTTCATCTGTTTTACAAAGAGCTTATGTCTAAAACTTCCACATGATGTATATATCTTCTATAGAAAAAAGTAAGAAAGCACTATGGTAAATATGTTTATGCAGATAAGAGTTAATGTGCTCTTTAAGGAAGTACCCTGATGTTTTTCCTAATAAATTAACCTCGTCCATACAAATGTAATTTTGAGAATACTGAATATGCATATTCAAAATTAATTATTTATTTATTTATTTATTTATTTATTTATTTATTTATTTATGAGACTTATATACCGCTTTAAGTGCAAGCACTCTCTAAGCGGTGTACACCAGTAAGCAATGTATATATATATTTACATTGCCCCCAACAATCTGGGTCCTCATTTTACCTACCCCGGAAGGATGGAAGGCTGAGTCAACCTTGAGCCGGTGAGATTTGAACCGCTGACCTGCTGAACACAGTCAGTTAAAGTGGCCTGCAGTACTGCACTCTAACTGCTGCGCCACCTCTCTTCAAGATATATGTGTCTGTATGTGCACATACAAAAATGTGCATACACGTACATACTGTACATATAGATAGATGCCATTAATTAATACTTACATTTGGAAGAGGAACATAAGGAATGTAGAAGATTGAGGGAAGACTCCTAGTGAAAGAATACACGTCAGCAAAAATCAGGTATTACAATGTATGGATATAACTGTTTTAACTTCAGGCGACAAAACTAAATCAGGTTCACCTACATAGTATTAGAAGGTGTGGAAGAGGTCTTTTAAAGGAAATGATATTGAGCCAAATGGCTTGAATGTAAACCAATGCCCATATTAAGATTCCTTTTGTAATTAAGGAACTAATCTCAAGTCAGGAACTATAGTTCATTTCAGTTGAAAACCAAACACATTAACATATTTGTTATACAAGTGAAATATAAATTAGAACTATATCTTAATGTATGAGGATCCTATTAGCACATGAAACCAAATTTTATGCCAAAAGAGTAGAATTCTGGGAGTTACACACTTTGGACATGTTGTTGCAAAATATATCTCTAAGGACAACATAACAGAGCAGTGGTACACTCCCATCTCTACTCCCAAATCCTGTTCAAAAAAAATTAATTTTTGATGGGAGAGATGTCATAGAAGGGAACATTATTAAATCCATGGAAATAATTATTTATTTTTATTTATTTATATCTGCTTTTATTATTTTTATAAACACTCAAAGCAGCACACAATACTCCTCCCTCCTCCTATTGTCCTTACAACAATAACAGGGATGGCTGAGAGAGAGTGACTGGGCCAAGATCACCCAGCTGGCTTTCATGCCTAAGGCAGGACTTGAACCCACAGTCTCCACAGTTTCTAGCCTGGTGCCTGAATCACTAGACAAACTGGCTCTAATTTTCATATTAATTTAATATTGATATTAATCTAACAATCATAGTAATTGTAGATTGTTTAAGCTTTGATTTGGTTCAATCACATTTCATTTTTATCCTGATTCCTCCCACTTTTTGGAGTTTAGCCCTGATATTTCACTCAAAGGACAAGCGCAGCCTTTAAATTGGAAAAAGTTGTTAGGGGTATTCACATAAATAAGGTGACCAACTTTTTTACAATGAAAAGGAGGACACAAATAAATTAAAGAAAAAAACATTGTAAATAAAAGAAACATTTTATTCATTGCAACAATAATACAGAATACACTATAATATGATAAATGCATAATAAAAACATTTGTAACAATAACATTTTATATTGTAATTATGCTTACATACCACGCCCCCGCCCACAGCCGCCCCGCCAGCACTGCTGCCTCGCTGTGTAGAGTGGGCCCCGCGGCTCCCAAAGCACCAGCTCTGCTGGCTCCGGCCCCGGGGGGCAGCCCACCGTCGACACATCCTGCCTGCAGCTGCCCTGCCAGCACCACCCCCCACCCTGCACAGCCCCGTGTAGAGCAGGCCCCACGACTCCCACAGCACGGGGGGCAGCCGGCCACCGCCGCCCCTCACACCCCCACCCGCAGAAGCCCCGCTGCCCCTGCTTCTTGCGCCTGCAGCCATTATTGCCCTAGCAGGGCCGAAGATCAAGAGAAAATTACCGTGGCATCGCCACTCCAGTCTCCTCCAGGTATCTTTGGGACTAACTAGGAGTTAGTCTCAGAACTACTGAATGATATTTTTCAAAGATCCTGGAGCACAGGGGAACTACCAGAGGACTGGAAAAGAGCTGATGTAGTTCCCATCTACAAAAAAGGGGAAAAAATGGACCCAGGAAATTACAGACCTATCAGCCTGACCTCAATACCTGGGAAGATTCTGGAAAAGATAATCAAACAACGAATCAGCGAACACCTAGAGGCAAACAAAGTCATTACTAAAAGCCAACATGGATTTGTCAAAAATAGATCATGCCAGACAAATCTTATTGCATTCTTTGACCAAGTGACAAAATTAGTGGATCAGAGGAATGCTGTGGACATAATTTACTTGGACTTCAGTAAGGCATTTGATAAAGTAGATCACAACCTACTACTCAACAAGATAGAAAAATATGGGGTAGACAGCACCACCACCAAATGGATCCGTAGCTGGCTGGCTGGCTGTACTCAGCGTGTGGTCCTCAATGTAACCTCCAACGTCCCTTCCAACTTTACTATTATTATTATTATTATGGTGTAGTAGCAAGGAGGGGTGCAAAGTTCCTGCCAATTCGCCTTTGCGGCAGACAATTTACATGTGCAAAGTTTGCCGGCTGGGTGTTTTGGCACACTCAGCAGCAATTCCTATTGGCTTTCGAAAGCCAATAGGGGGAGTAGCACAGCTCATGCAAAAGTTGAAAAAAAAACCATTAAAAAAAAGGTGCCGGAACGCCTTTCTGAGCGTTCTATAAGGAAAAAAAAGTCCTGCAGATTAGTCTTCAAATATCAAAAAGAAGGACATGTAGGAGGACACTTTTCGAGGGAGGACAGAACTTAAAAAAGGAGGACTGTCCTCCCTAAAGGAGGACGGTTGGTCACCTTAACATAAATATTTCAACACATGCTAAATTTAATTGTGACTACCGTATATTCCGGTGTATAAGACGACTTTTGAGAGCATCAAAACAGCCTCCGAACTCGGGGGTCATCTTATACGCCAAGTCGTCTTATACGCCGGAAATAAGGTAGTTTCTGGCGTATAAGACGACTTTCTAGGCATGCGACTCAGTGTCGATCGTCTTATATGCCAGAAATAACGTAGTTTCCGGCATATAAGACGACTTTCTAGGCATGCGACTCGGTGTCGATCGTCTTATATGCCGGAAATACCGGTAGTTTCTGGCGTATAAGACGACTTACTAGGCATGCGACTCGGCGTCGATGGTCTTGCAACTCGGCATCAATCGTCTTGCAACCCGGCGTCGAACTAGGGGGTCATCTTATACGCCGGGTCGCCCTATACGCCGGAATATACGGTATATGCAAGTAATTCAATTGCTTGATTTGCACAATACAATAAACAAAACCAATGTCACTAACCTAGCTTCACACTGAAACTACAAAAGACAACAACCACATTTACCACATTTTAGCCATTTTTTCTGGAAGCTATATCTGGGGTTTTATAAATCATCGATGAGATGGAGCAAGCAAATAAAGATAAGGACTCATAATGCTAGAATTTAAAGTAATCTGATGGAGGATGTGAAAGACAGGCCAAAAGAGATCTAGTGCAGTTAAAATATGCTTCCACTTGCATATGAAATGGTAACTCCTGATATTAATTTAGGTAATTTTAAGGCAACATTAGGCAAATGCATTGGGAATCCAGATTATCAATAGCCACAGACCCTAATCACTATGTACTATCTCTGCAAGCAAAGACAAGACCCTTCTTTTCATGTACTATGTTTCCCCGAAAATAAGACCTATCCCAAAAATAAGATCTAGCTTGATTTTTTACGTGTGCACCTAATATAAGTCCAACCCCCAAATAAGCCCTAGTTTGGGGGCAAGGGCCACATGTAAAAATCAAGCTAGGGAAGAGGTGGGGAGGTGGAGTTCTCCACGCGCCCCACACCTGCTTACCTTACGACAGACATGTCAAACACAAGGCCCAGGGGTCGGATGCAGCCCGTGAAGTGGTTTCATGTGGCCCGCGAAGCCATCCTGGAAACAGTGAGGGAACAGCCCCTGCTGCCTTGGCCCAGGCCCAGGCCGGCCGGGAGCCAATGTACAATTTTGTGGTGGCTATCTATGCTGAAATGCATTCAGTCTTAGCTCCACAAGGCCGTCTGGAAACAGCAAGGAACCAGCCCCTGCTGCATCGGCCCCGCCCCCTGGTGCATGCTGGGGAGGTATCACTCTTTGTGAGGAATGAAGAAATGCACCATCGCCTGGAAGTGGCCAGGAAATGGCCCTTGCCTACTTCACATATCTGGCTTGATAGGCTCTGGGGGAGGGGTTTCGGCAGGCAGCGGGGCACTCTCCTCACAGCACAAAGAGCTGAGCCGGGTAGCACGAATCTGATGAGAAGTGCAATGCTACCTAGTCCCCAGCCTGCCCAGTTTCCGCAGGCAGCAAGGTGCAAAGCTGGCAAGTTTTGCACTGCCCGGCTCAACCTCTTGGCGCTGTGAGGAGAGCGCCCCGCTGCCTGCCGAAACCGAGCAGGCTGGGGGCTGGGTGGCGTCGCGCTTCTTTTCAGATTCGCACCGCCTGGCTCAGCCTCTCGACACTGTGAGGCTGAGCCAGGCAGGCTGGGGGCTGGGCAGCATTGCGCAGGTAACATTGACTCTCACACTGCTCATGGCATCCCCTCCCCCAGAGCCCACCAAGCCAGATATGTGAAGTAGGTGAGGGCCATGTGCTGGCCACTTCCAGGCGATGGTGCATTTCTTCATTACTCATGAAGGGTGACACCTCCCCAGTTGCATTTCTTGCCTGTTTTTCTCCCTCCCTCATCTCAAATATTTTCCCACCACTCTGTACTTAGGAAGGAAGGAAGGAAGGAAGGAAGGAAGGAAGGAAGGAAGGAAGGAAGGAAGGAAGGAGAGGGGGGTCTGAGGGAAGTCCTGTCTTAGTCCTGCCCTGCTGCCCTTTTACCATTCCCTTGCCCCCTCCTCCTGGCCTATCCTGGGGGTCTCCCATCCTATTGCTAAGTTTGACATCCCTGCCTTGGGAGCTCTGCAGCCAGGCCTCCCATGCCCCAACACCTGTCGCGCCACTGCTCGAGTTCTTCTGTGGCTGCTTGCAGCCGCTCATGACTGGACACCATGTGGCACATCGGGCTAGTGCTCATCATGCCAATGCCACCGCTCACGGCAGGCCGTGCAGCACATTAGTGCTGCCATTTGTGTGTGCCACGTCACAATGCGCCATCAGCACGATGAGTCATGCTGCCTCCTGCTGTGAGCAGCAGCATCAGCGTGACGAGCCACATGGCCTCTTGCTGTGAGCAGCGGCACCGGCGCAATGCACCACATGGTGCCCAGCCACAAGCAGCTGCAAGTAGCTGAAGAAGAACTTAGGCAGTGGCGCAACAGGTGTCGGGATTGGGAGGCCTGGCTGCAGAGGTCCTAAGGTAAGTAGGTAAGGCATCCCACAAAAATAAGACCTGGTGCCTTTTTTGGAGGCAAAAAAAATGTAAGACTGGGTCTTATTTTCGGGAAAACACGGTATATAGGAGAGGGCTTTGGCCCTCACTTTCACATTTTGTTTGTAGGCTTCAGTGACTAGTGAATAAGCACATAACATAGAGCCAGGCTGGTGTAGTGGCTAAGGCATCAGGCTTTGAATTCTAGATCTGCCTTAAGTGTAAAACTCATTGAGTTTGGGCCAGTTCCCCCTCTGCCTTTTGCCCCTTCTAAAAACTGCAGAAGGCAGTTGCCAAAAGTCAAAAAATGACTATAAATTGCAACTTTTAAGCAGCTACAGGTAGTGCTCATTTACTGTCTTGTTTGGCAACTATTCAAAGTTACAATAATATTTAAAAAATAAGCTTTGCAACCAATTCTCACGTTTACAACCATGGTACTATCCAATGGCCAAACAACCAGCTTGTATTTACAACCATCACAGTGTCCCGTGGTCAAGGATTACCATTTTTTTGCTTCACAACCACTTTCTGACAAGCAGAGATTAGACGCAGAAGTAAAATCACAAGTTGCACACCTAATGTCTCCCTTAACAACCATGATGACTTGCTTAATGACCAAAAGCAAAAGTGGGTGATAAACCCATCATGATCATGTGATATTTCACTTAGCAAACATAACACTTAGCAACCAAGTCGCCGATCTCAACAGTTGTCACTAAGCAAGGATTACCTGTATTTGAAACACTATTATGCTTTCTAATTCCTATGCTTTCAGCAATATGCAAATATTTTAACATGTCACTATTGCCTGCAGTTGCAATTTGCTCATATACTCATATTATGGTGCACAAATTTGAACATGGTTTGGGAAGAATGCCACAGAACAACTTTTTCTCATACATGCCATGTTAGAAATTAGAGGGAATATTGGTGAGAAGTTTATAGGACAAAATACTATGTAGGAATTGGTGTATGGACTTGGTAAAAGCAAGGATAGTTTGCAAAGGTAAGAAAGCACAGAGCAATATATTATATCAACTGAACATAAGGTAGACCAGGGGTAGGCAACCTTGGCTCTTTTATGTCTCGTGGACTTCAACTCCCAGAATTCCTGAGCCAGACTGGCTCAGGAATTCTGGGAGTTGAAGTCCATGAGACATAAAAGAGCCAAGGTTGCCTACCCCTGGCTCAGGAATTCTGGGAGTTGAAGTCCATGAGATATAAAAGAGCCAAGGTTGCCTACCCCTGGTCTAGGGCAGGGATGTCAAACTACTGACCCGTGGGTCGGATGCACCCACTCCATTGCCGGCAATGGAAAAAAAAGTTGCAATATGTCGCAACACATCACGTGACGTTGCGAGTTTGACACCCCTGATCTAGGGAGAAGGAAGGCTAGGAGGGTAAAAATGGCACACACCTTAACTCCCCCTCCCAGCACTCCTAGAGCTTGAGGGAACTAATTGTCTAAGGGTATTCCTGAGACATAAACAAAACATAGGGATCTACTCATGGTTCCATTTCCATTTAGATTGGCCTTTTTTATCCTTTTTTCATGATGACATTATAGAAGTGTATAAGCACAAAAGGAGGAAGAATTAAAATTCCAAAGGCCAAATAAAAACAACAGAACCAAGGAGAAACACTGGGCAGGAGAATTTGGTGACACATTCCCCCTTCCCTTTTCCCTCCTTTTCCTCCAACCATTAGCAGCTACTTACTTATTTATGCCTTGCCTTTCATTTTCCATAGTATCTCCATTTCACCTGTTGTTTTTCTTAAGTCTTGGGATTCTTTTCTTAGGAGCCAGATTCCAAAATGTCTAAATTTAATGTGTTATGTTAATATAGGGAAGCAATCCCTACTTAAGTCTGGTTATTTTTTTTTTACATACAGACAAACACAACACATACAGTTTTCAACATTGCAGGAGCAAGATCCTGATTCTCCCTCAGACCACAGCCTTTAACGGATAGGCCGAGCTATAAGAAACAGAGCCAAACGCTGCAAGGCCTCTCACTAGGAGCGATTTGAAGAGACGTAATGTTATAGTCCAGGGTTCTTCAAACTTGGCCCTTTTATGACTTGTGGACTTCAACTCCCAGAATTCCTCAGCCAGGCACACTGGCTGAGGAATTCTGGGAATTGAAGTCTACAAGTCATAAAAGGGCCAAGTTTGAAGACTCCTTGTTATAGTCCCTCCTTCCAAAGCTTTTTTTCTTCAGAAATATTTAAGGATTCAGCTGAGCTGGAAGAGAGAAGGTAATTTAGGCCTTAGCTAGTTTGTCACAGCCTTATTGATTTAAAAGCAACCATGGGAACACTTTAGTCTCATGATCAAATCTAATTAGAATGGTAAAACTATATGTCTATGGGCCTAATGACAGTATGTGAAATGAAGCCTATGTGGCCAGTAGCATTGTGCCAATTAAATGAGGATTATGCTAAAATATGCCTGGAGCATTTTAAAATTAAAATTGTTACCACATTGTGTGTAATCCTGTTTTATCTGTAGTAGCATGAGAGATTTGAAATTATAAAACTAATTTGTTAATGTGCTTGCTGTAGCGTTCACCAATTTACCACATGAAATGTTCAATGGGTTGGGCGAGTTTTTAAATTTCAGGTAGTCCTTGTTTAGCAACCATCACTGGCTAACTCAGTCTCAAGCAAATCAGTCACTAAGAAAAATTGCAACTGTGCTTATGATTTTACTTCAGCTATCCTTTGCTTTTTAGATCTGCAAAAGTCATAAATATGATTGGTTGTAAAGTTACTTTTTTACCACAATCCTAACTGTAAACAGTGGCTAAACAAGGCAGTTGCTAAACAATAACTACCAGTATTACTGCTATTAACAGCCAATATGGAAAGAGGCTTTAGAACTAGGAGTAAGACTTAATTAATCCTTCTAACAACACAATACTGTCTTGGCAAAAATCTTTCCAAGGCAGTTTTTGGGATTTTCTATTTTTGTTTTTTTGTTTTTTTGTTTTTTTTGTTTTGTTTTGTTTTGTTTTTTGAAGAGCATGCAATTCTGAATTGTGGGATTCAGCAAGCAGCTTTTTCAAGGAATTGGGGAAACAAAAAATTCAACTGCCTTCTCTAATTGAGGAACCTTTTTCATTCATTGAAAGCTATTTCAAAAGGCTTCCTCACCTCACGCACAGAATTATGTAAGCAATGTGGTTATTACTGGCCTGTGGTTTGACTCCTAGGCTGTGGTTTATCTTTTATAATATATTATGTTACGGAATTGCTTTTAAATGTTGTCAACTGCCCAGAGCCACTCTTATGAGGCGGGTAATTTTAGAAACCAACCAAACCAAATAAACACATAAAACTAAAAAGAGCTTTCACAAAATAGATAGGTAATATGAAAGAGACCTCTCTTTCTCTTGCAGATATTTCTGCCTTAGGCAGACTAGTGTTAATTAGGTTGAGAAAATAATGATCTTTTGTATACGCTAGGTCAGGGGTGTCAAACTGCCGGCCCGTGGGCCAGACGCGTCATCCCAAAACTGCGCCCACCCCATTGCCGGCAATGGAGAAAAAGCTCCGATACATCGTGCGACGTCACGTGATGTCGCAAGTTTGACATGCCTGCTCTAGGTCTAGGGCAGTGGCTTTTAAAGGGGGCAATATGGGCCTCTCTTGGGGGTAATGGAGTAGTTTATAATTGCTTGTTTGTGATTTGAGGAATCAGTTTGGGATTAACATTACCCAGATCCTTAAGTAAAACAAAAGTGTCTGTGGTATGTCTATGAAGATTCCCAGCCATCCAGGTCATGATTGTCCCAAAGGTGTTTTTTCAAGAGGCAAGTGGATTTTCTTTGTTTTTCCTTGAAGACGTTTCCCTTCTCCAAAAAGCTTCTTCAGTTCTTGAAGAATAGGAAGGACCTGAAGAAGCTTCTTGGATGAGAAGCAAAACATCTTCAAAGAGAAAAAAAGAAAGTCCATACCTCTTGAAAAAGCACCTTTTGGACAGTATCTGCAGTATTTTTGTATGGGTAATGACATTATATGAGAGTGGGGAAAAAGGGGTAATTGAATCGTATAATTTCAGAATTATTGCTCTAGAGGTGGGTGTATTTTAATTTTGCATCATGTAATGCAAAAAAACACAGGATTTTGATAGACACTGTGATAAAGTGCTTGATTTATCCTACCTAAAATGGTTGGCTGCACCAAAAAAGCAATATCAATACTGATGAGGAACGGAGAAAAACATTAGTTTTTCTGTCTTCCTTTGCAGCTGGATTCAGATGTATTGCAACTGGGTGGAAAAAGAAAAAGATCATTTCCCATTGCCAGAACCTATCATCTTATCAAAAATTGTTCTCACTTGCTCAAAAATTAATTTTAAAGTAAAACATAGAATATGCTACACCTTCACTTTAATATATAAATTAACTCTGTTTTCTAACAACAGACCAGAACCCAATACAGGTAATCCTCGACTTACAACAGTTCATTTAGTGACCATTAGAAGTTACAATATCACTGGAAAAAATGACTTATGACCATTTTTTCATACGTAACGACCGTTACATCATCCCCATGGTGACATGATCAAAATTTGGATGCTTGGCAACTGGTTCATACTTATACACAGTTGTAGTGTCCTGGGGATTATGTGATCATCTTCTGACAAGCAAAGTCAATGGGAAAACCTGATTCACTTAACAACCATATTACTAATTGCAGTGATTCACTTAATGACTGTGGCAACAAAGATTGTAAAATGAGACAAAACTAATCTAACAACTGTCTTACTTAGTGACAGAAACGTTGGGCTCAATTGTAGATGTAAGTCGAGGACTATCTGTACTCTTAATTTATTGGCAAGGAACTAAAAATCTTCCTTCTAAGGAAAGAATTCTAGTATTCTAATACTGTATTTGGTGCTAATGGTGCTCCAATTTGAAAAGGAAGAAGGCTGTAATTAGCATTTCTTTCTTCCATAATTGTCATATTAATTAAAACCAAAATTGTGAAACATTTTGAAGCTCTTCAGTAAGGAGTCCAGCCCAGTGAACTTGGGGATCATTTACTAGCCTTCTTTTCTATATGTAAAAGGGGAAGAATGCAAAGTGTTTGATTGTTCGTTTTTAAAAAAAAAAAATAGAAACTACATATCAGACCTACTGCCATCCTGTCACATCAGCCTTGTTTATCTAGATGTCAGACTGTCATAGTAATGGGGGATGAACAGTGTTGGGATTCAGATATGTGAACAACCGGTTCTCTGTGTGGATGCCGCTTCCGGAAGTCCATTCTGGGCCTGGGCAACAAAAAAATTAGCTACCGGTTCTGCCGAACTGGTGCAAACTGGCTGAATCCCACCACTGGGGATGAAGAGCTGTGGATTGGGCGTGGGGGGGCGGGGAGGAGCAGATGAGAAAAGGAAAGTGAAAGCCTTCGTACCATCCTGTGGAGGCTGCAGCCTGTTCCAAGGTCACCTAATGGAATACAACACCTTCACATCACTCATCTGGGGACCAAAGCAATTTATTTCAAAGGAATTGATCATTCACTGATAACAGGGAGGAGGGTGGATTGCAAGGAGGGTGGATCGCAAACTAACTGCTTAGTTTGGGCACCAAAGGCTAGATTTGGTTTGCTACTCTGTAACCACTTGACCTTACTAAAGTCAGTGCTTTTTTTCTAAAAAAAAAAAAAAAAAAAGTGCAGGAACTCACACACGTCATACAACCCGCCTTGCCTACCCTACAAGGTTTCATCCAAAAAAGGTGCCGGAACTCCGTTCTGGGCATTCTATGAGAAAAAAAGCCCTGAGTAAAGTATACTTTTAACTGCCGTGGTTGTGGAAGACTTTTCTGTTGACCAAGCTGGGGTACACTTTCTTGGTTCCCGCCATATTTAAAGTAACATAATGGTAATGTTTCTTATAAAAATGATTTAATTGTATTCTTGGTTTTGTATGTAAAAGATCTATTAGAAATTACAAACTGTAAAAGATGCTTAATTTATGTACAGGATTTTCTGATGGCCATCTTTTCTATTTTCTTATTTCAGACAGTTAAACTTGAAAATGTATCACAAAATAAGAAATACTATATTTTCACCTGTGAAATACCATGCAATTGACTATTCTTATGAGGTATAGTATCAAATTCTAAACGTCTTGGAATTTCAAAAATATAATTGGAATAGAAATAGAAGAGAAAGCACATAATTAAAACTTATTTCTAATTTTGTTAGTAATAATTTTAATAAAATTAATAATTTCATTAGTAAAAGTAATTTTATTAGTCTGAATTTTTTGTTTTTGATAATATATTGTAATACAAAAAACTATTTATGTAATCATGTAAAATCATATCATTTTAGGAAATCTGCCAGAGTACTGAAACTGATTATTTTTTTTCTAACTCCTGTGTATCTTACTTAAGAACACATTTTGACAGAGATTTTTTATTTAATATTTGCTTTTTCTGGGGAAGCATACAGAGAGTGAGGAGGCATTACATTTATTTTATTTTGGTTTAGAGAAACTAGCCAGCATAACCTAATCCAAATTTTAAAAAATGTATTTATGCTAAATCATCCTATTTAATATATAATGAGAACTACAATATTAAATATACTCAACTGAAAAGCAAGCCCCGCTAAACATGGTTAGCCGTACTTAAAAGTAACATGTAAAAGTTATAAAAGACCCCAGTGGGCCTTAAATTTTAGCTTTACCAATCTATGAAAATTAGGAGCTGGGTGTGAATTTCTGCATTTGATCAAGTTGGTTTAAGAGCAACTTGGAAAAGCTTTACTCAGGATCATGTGATCTATTTTCCTTCTGCAGAAACTGACAAAACAGAGAATTATCTTTCAGTTGTTATCAATTCACATCCCTTTTAGTTTATACCAGGATATACATTACTATCATGATGGAAAATTGGCTGATAATAAATATAGAACACCCTGGACAAGAGGTATGTTATATCTAAACTTTCACTTTTAATTTATATTTTTTAACTGTAATAGCTTTGGTGCAAGAGAAAGTCAGTATACGCTTGTGCATTCTTTGACCAAGTGACAAAATTAGTGGATCAGAGGAATGCTGTGGACATAATTTACTTGGACTTCAGTAAGGCATTTGATAAAGTAGATCACAACCTACTACTTGACAAGATAGAAAAATGTGGGGTAGACAGAACCACCACCAGATGGATCCGTAGCTGGCTGACCGGCCGTACTCAGCGAGTGGTCCTCAATGGAACTGTATCTATATGGAGGGAAGTGTGTAGTGGGGTGCCCCAGGGCTCTGTTCTGGGCCCAGTACTCTTCAACATCTTCATCAACGATTTGGATGAAGTGATAGATGGGGAACTCATCAAATTTGCAGACGACACCAAGCTGGCAGGAATAGCCAACACTCCAGAAGACAGGCTTCAGATACAGAAGGATATGGACAGACTTGAACACTGGGCACTAACTAACAAAATGAAATTCAATGGTGAAAAAAGCAAGGTTCTACATTTAGGCAAGAAAAACCAAATGCACAAGTACAGCATAGGTGGCACAATGCTCAATAGTAGTAACTGTGAGAGGGACCTCGGAGTCCTAGTAGACAATCACTTAAATATGAGCCAGCAGTGTGCTGCAGCTGCCAAAAAGGCCAACACAGTGCTAGGCTGCCTTAACAGAGGGAGAGAATCAAGATCACGTGAAGTATTAATACCACTCTTCAATGCCTTGGTAAGGCCACACTTGGAATACTGCATCCAGTTTTGGTCACCACGATGTAAAAAAGATGTTGAGACTCTAGAAAGAGTACAGAGAAGAGCAACAAAGATGATTAGGGGACTGGAGGCTAAAACAGATAAGGAACGGTTGCTAGAATTGGGTATGTCTAGTTTAACGAAGAGAAGGACAAGGGGGGACATGATAGCAGTATTCCAATATCTCAGGGCTGCCATAAAGAAGAGGGAATTAAGCTATTTTCCAAAGCACCTGAAGGCAGGACAAGAAGCAACGGGTGGAAACTAATCAAGGAGAGAAGCAACTAGAACTAAGGAGAAACTTCCTGACAGTGAGAACAATTAATCAGTGGAACAGCTTGCCTCCAGAAGCAGTAAGTGCTCCAACACTGGAAGTTTTTAAGAAGAGACTGGACAGCCATTTGTCCGAAATGGTTTAGGGTTTCCTGCCCGAGCAGGGGGTTGGACTAGATGACCTCCAAGGTCCCTTCCAACTTTACTACTATTACTATTACTATTACTATTAACTTGTGGAAGAAATATATTTTTTCAGTAGTCTATAACAGCCCGTAACTCTCACATAATCAAAATAATTGTTCCGGATACAATATAGCTATCCTTATTTATATAAAGTTCTAGATGGGACCCACTCTGCTGTTTTTTAAAAGAGCCATCCACCTACACCTTTGATGAGAATGAGACCCCTTGCTTTGTTTCCATCTGGTCTGCCATTGCTATCTTGCCCTCTATTATCTTGATTTATCTCTTTTTATTGCTTTTATAGGTATTGTAATTTCTTTTCATTGCTGTGATCTTCCCAGATTAGGCAGCATACAAGTTATCATATCATATCATATCATATTATATCATATCACATAATCATATTATTTGTTGGTATGTTATAGATATGTTACATATGAATTTCCTAACTAACTGAGCTAACTTTGGGACATAGGATTCTATCTCTAGCCATTCTATTTATTCCACAGGATAGATACTATTCATCTATTATGTCTTCTAGCATCATCCGTTATTGAGGCAATGTCCACATTATTATTATTTTGACACTACAATGGTTGGATGGCTCTAGAAAATGTTGCAAGTCACTAGTGGGGTTTCTGCCTCAAAAAAGTTTTTAAAAAATATTTAGTCTGAAATTCCATGAGCAAAGAAAAACTCTCATCATGCCATTATTTTATGCATAAATTATGTACTACAAATTGATTCCTGAATATGAATTTTTTTAAGAGATAGTGGCTAAGACACTGAATTATGCTTTTGTTTTAGAACAAAAAATTGTGCAGATTAAAGCATCAGAGATAGCATATGTGCCAGGAAAAAAAAACAAGATATGTAGAAAGATGTCTGTACATTTATATTTATATAATGCACTATGACTTGCTGCTTCTTGAAGTGATTAGTTTGGCTGTCCTTATTTCATAGATGGGTGGACTAAGGGATTGGGGTTGCCAATGAATAAGCTACTGTTTTTTATTTTTTTCTCTTTAATTTTTTGGATTTTCCTTACTTGCTTTCCCTAAACTTCTGTAGAATCTGATCCATTCAACAAATTATAATGAAATATTGTTTTCAGACATGCATTTTAATATGCATTCAGAATGGTTCATTATAGTAATTTTGTGAAAAAAGCGAACACCATTCTGTAGCTATCAGTCTTTCATTTTTTAAATCAGTCATTTCTTTAGTGGGACAATAAAGAGAAACACAGTTTCATATACTCTGCTTTCATTGATTTAAGAGCTGTATTTCATTGACTACAGTACTAATAGTTATAGTCCTTCCTACTTGTTCACTTGCAACTGCACAAAATGTGCAGATTATTTAAAAATAGGTTACATTTCCAGAATGTCAGAATATTATAATGTCTTCATTTTGAGATTTGCTCCACACCATGTGGCTAGAAGAATGTTATTTCTAAGTTCATAGAATCTCTGTTAACACTGTGAACATTACTCAAACTAGCTATATTTCTCTATCTGGAGGATTCCGTAGACTATCCTCATTATAATGTTTATTTCATCTTTTAGAATTCCTCCTTGAAAGATAAATAAAGAAATAAATGGTTACCGTATTTTTTTCTGTTTTCTTTTTTTTTTTTTTTTTTTGCTCTAGCTTCAGCTGATTCCACTATGATGAACATTTCAGTACTTGATATTTGGAAAAAGTATTTCTTCACTGAAGATCTCTTAGAGAAGTGAGTCATCTTTTAAGTTGGAGGCAACACTCAGTGTTGGCTTCCAAGTTAATTTACACAGGGATTTTCCAAATGAAGGTGCCAGCTGATCATGGGACAAAGGTTACTTGAGGTTAGGGAAATGCTGTTTGAAGGTGGCAAATACTAGTTCAGAAAAAGCAACAGTATTGCTGCTTTGTGTTTGAAGGGGAAATTCATGCCTCTATTGGAGAGGATCCTTGACTTGTTCTGTCTTTTAGTATCTGGTTGTTAAATCAGCTGGTGTAGTTTTATAAAGTCTTAATTGCAGAATTACTACCATGCCAAAATTAAGGATTAGGAATGCAACAAGACTTGTTGCCTTGGTAAACGGGAGGATTTTTACTGTATTAACGTCCCTTATACAGCTGATTAAACTATATGCTAGTTGTATAGCTGTGGTGGAATCTGGACCTCAAGTGAAAGGAAGAGTGAAAATACTGGCTTGAATTGCTGATGGGGAGGAAGCAGCGGAAAGCAGATCCTTCCTAAATGGTGCAATGCTTATCTAGCAGTTCCTGTAGTGAGTGTATTATTATTCTGGTGAGCTTCCTGTCAGTAGGCAAGTAGTGATGAACATATTCTGATCAGCTCCCTGTGTCATCCTAGTTCCTTGTGCTTGACAATAGCCTTGTTCAAAGGATGCAATGTAAAGATTTATATCTCAAAATAAAATAAAAAATGGAGAAGACTGTCATAGCATTTAGGACCTCTAGCTATTTCTGTATAGGCAAATGAAAGGCAAAACAAGATGACCTTATTCATTTACAGATAATTATAAATTTTTTTGCTAGAAGAAAGACTATTGAGCATAGAATCTGAATCCAGCTATTTAAATTAATAATTTTCTAACATTGATTTGTCATTAATGGAAAAAACTCTTTGCTCTTCAAGGTTAATATATTATAGTAAAAGGTAATTTTTAAACAGTCAGTTAAGCTGAAGTCTTTACAAATGGACAACAGATAAGCTAAAATAATTAATCCATTGATACTTTTTTATGTTTTTGGTCCTCTTGTTTTCCAGAGATTATATTGATTTTCTGCTGACATTCCTGTTATTAAGCCAAAAGATTGATTGGAGAGTCAAAAAATTTTAATTTCAGACATACAGTACTAGAAAATTAAATAGAAATTTAAAAGAAAAAGGAATGGTTTTTAAATCTGATCTTTGTTAAAGAAAATGTATAGGCAAAAAAATATATAAAGCCATTAGTAACTTTTATCCCATTCAGTGATTATTAGAGAGGTATTTTCCTATTGCGTTCCATTTCCCATCATGAACTTCAAAGAGCTATATACTATAATCTAGTAATTATTATATATCAAGTAATCTAATCTTCCAAAATTTGGAGTGGGCAGAAATCCAGTAGGGCCTGTTTTAACCATCAGAATATGTCTGGATTCAAATCACTACGCTGCTCAACCACCACATAGCCCAGTGTTTCTCAACCTTGACAATTTTAAGGCATGTGGACTTCAATTCCCAGAATTCCACAGCCGGCATTGTCAAGGTTGAGAAACACTGACATAGCCAGACTGAGCTTCTTCAATCCTTTACCTCAGACCAGGTTAGTTTTCCTCCAGTTGGTTTCAATGGAAGAGGTAATTTAACAGATTTTTTTTTTCTCCTAGCATTTTCCCACAAGTGTGGGGTACAATTTGCAACAGGATTTGTCTGACCAGCTTGTTTCCTGGGCCTAACGTTGTGAGTTGAAAGAGAGTGACTGGCCCAGTCATCCAGCCAGCTTTTATGCCCAACATAAACCTAGAACTCACAGTGTCCTGATTTCTAGCCTGGTACCTTAACCACTTCCATGTGCCGGACATGTTCACGCAGAGGTTGATATCCCCCTTCAGGGATGGTTTAATTTAGACTCCTATCCTGAGTCTAAATCCTGTATGATTTAAATGACCTTTTCCAAATTTGTAACTTTGAGGAGGATTCTACAGGGCACTATTTGCCCTTCCTAATTTCCCAAAGCAGTTTGAAGCCGGCCTGCTCTTATTTCCACTCCTGCCAATCTTGTTACCTTCAGAACATATTGGGAACCCAATGAGCCAAATGGTGCTGTTGCATACACTCCCAGGTTCAGCTTATAGTCATTTGATCATATGCAGATCTCCCCTTGCTCTCTGCCTGGGTGTCCCAGGTAGATGTGCCTACAATGTACAAGATAGATAGTGTGGGTCAACAGCAAGAAAATTATTTAGAACACACTAATTAGAAAATTAGGAAAAATAATTAGGAAATCATTTTCATCCAAACACTGAGGCATGTCGGGTTCTGATGAAATACACAAAACCCAAATAATTCACAATGATAGAAAAACTATATTTGTTAGAATGTATAATTGCTCTCTCACACACTCATGTGTTCATACCCAGTTTCTCAACTAGATTGCCAGGCTTTAGATAGAAAGACAGAAGCCACCAAGTCTGGCTCCAGGATGACTCCAAGAATGGTGGGCTTCAGGATTTTTTTATCACCGAAATCCTTGTTTTGTTCTTTCACAAGTATGGTAGTCACAGGCAATCTCTTGCTCAGGATAGGAGTCCAAATTAAAGCACCCCTGAAGGGGGATAACAATCTCTGCCAGAACATCTTTTAAAAGTATGTTGCACTTTGTTGATTCACAACTCTAGTAGCTGTCAGTGGAATTAAGAGATGCTTTTGGTATGCTCAGCCTCCTTTTCCATTTTTAGGTGGAACAAAGGATCTTTTGATAAAGCTCCTGGCTTTTGCCTTCTTTGCATTCATGTCTGCTGCGTTTTTAGATTATGATGCCTGAACTGCCAGTCTGGAGAATCAATTACTACTACCCTCATAACTTCATTGTCAATACATCTTATGTAGAGTTATGAAAACTGCGTCCTTGATAGGCTATGTCACTTCATCAAGACATATCTCTGCCTTATTTGGAGATATAGGTGCATCGCTTCATTTTAATGAAGTGTCAGAGGGGATCCAATCTACCTTGATTAATAAATCCATCCCGCTATCAGCAGCTGCTATGCACTGACAGAAGCTACTGTGACCAACTAAAACAAAAAAAGCACAGTTGAATTATTCTATGGGAAGGCACATATTTCACCTTCTGTCCTGGCCACTTTTTACAGAGGCACGATTGAAAGCATTTTAACAAACTGCATCACTGTCTGATTTGGTGGCAGCAGTGCCTCAGATAGAAAGTCCATACAGAGACTGGTAAGGATAGCCAAGAAGATCATAGGAAGCTCGCTTCCTGGTATTCAGGATGCTGCTTATAAGCGCTATGTGCTTAAAGCTCAGAGCATTGTTAGAGACTCCACACACCCACTTTATGGTCTTTTTTCTGTTGCTCCCCTCTGGGAGGAGGTTTCAAAGTATTTCTAGCAGGACTACCCGACTCTGTAATAGCTTTGTTCCCTAGGCCATCCGTCTGGTAAACTCACAAGATTCGTTTTTCTTGCCATGCACATGCATGCATAACCCGAACTAGACTGTTGTTTCTCTGTGTCATATAACATATGTGGATATATGCATAATTCTGTATTTATTTATTTTTGTCATATTTATGTAATGTATATCAGAGGCGGTGATCCTTTGAGAGCTGTATGCAATGAAATTTCATTTTAATGTATGTGGATTAGTGTACATTCAAAGTGGCAATATAGTTATCATTCTATTCTATTCTATTCTATTCTATAAATGAGGTGCCTTCAGTTTAATATCCAATGATACAAAGAATATCTATTAAAATCTGCATAGCAGTTTTCTTAGCAGGATTGCCATAGCCTCCTCCGTAGAGATGAAAGAAAGCGGTTGGCACAAAGTCACCCAGCTGGCTTTCTATCTAAGATAAAACTAGAACTAAGAGTCTCCCAGTTTCTAGCCTGATGTTCTAACCACTATACCAAACTGGCTCTCAGTAGTGGGATGAAAAGGTTTGTTTACCAATTATTAAAAGCCTGCTGAGAATTGTGAAAATGGAATGATACTATGTCATCAGCTCTGCACTTATATTCTTTTCCTAATTTCTTTCAACATGGGTATAGGCTATAGCACTGGCTAGGGTGGGGGAGCAAAGGTGACATGTTTTCCATAAAGCACATTCTTTTTAAGTTACAAAACTAGAACTTTTGTATAGGCTCTTCCATAAAAATATTACTGTTCCTCAACTGGAATAATCAAAATTTCATTAAGCCCATCTACTTCTCATAAAAGGGAAAAATATTTTAAAAAACCAAACAACCTAATATTTTGCACCATTGCTATTTTATACCTACCAAGGGAAGGTAAAAAGAGACAGATATTTGGACAATTTGAGTTAAACATTTGACCAGCCAAAAATAAATTGATTGAAATGCTGAGCACAGCCAATGTTGTGGGACCACAGAGACTGGAACTATTTTTGAATTGGCATAAAGTCTTTATATAAGTCCGGATTCTGTCTTTACTGGGATGTAATAGATGTTATTATTATGAAGTAGCTAGGTAAGTAACTAACTGTCACAGCACTTTGCAAATCTATCAGAAATAAGTAACCAGTACAGATCGTTAATATATTTCATGGACTAAAATATTTTAACTTTTCACTATTCAGGAAACCCATTTCAAATACTGCCTTCCATACTCCTAGTGAAGATTTTGAAATTATTCCAAGTTCAAATCCTTGTTCTCAGTTTAGTACAGAAGATTATATGCTTATGAAAGAGGAACTTGACAAAGAGGAACTAGCTGATAGAAATCGACTGCAGCTGGATTATTTTCCAGTTGCACTTAAAGAAGGTAAATTGCATTCCATATTTCATACGTCCAAGACTTCTAAACTACTGTGGCGTGGCACACAATTACAAAATTGTACATGCCTGATACTTTTTTCTCCCCCTGAAGTAAAATTAGAGTCACATTCTACTCTTGTCATTAGAGGACACTATTATTTTGTGACTATTGTGATTATTGTTCTTGGTTGGAAATACACAATGAGAGCCTGCTGAGGCTTTTTCTAATAGAATTAATTAAATGTACACTCAAGATATAATACTCTTAAAGTGTGTAGGTCTGAGCGTGGGGAGAAACATTGTATTAATTCAAAAGCTTATACCAGAGGTAGTCAACCTGGTCCCTACCGCCCACTAGTGGGCGTTCCAGCTTTCATGGTGGGCAGTAAGGGTTTTGTCCGATACTGAAGTACTTTCCTTTTTTTTAATTTAATTGACTTTTAAAAAAATTTTCATAGCATTATTTAAAAGCATTTTCATTAGGTTTTCATAAAATTCCCCATGACAATTTAAATTTCTGAAAATATACTATTTGTATCGCCCGTGCATAAGTTTAGTTCACGTTACATAAGTGAAACTAAATGGCGTTATAGTGCGACCGCAAACAAAAGAACTTCATCTCAGAATAGCTCGTGCATCTCCCCCCACACCACCCAGCTGTAACAGACAAGCAGAGCTGATAGCCGGCGCCCCCCCAAACCCAATCCACAATGCGTGAGAGACATGCGCAGATGACAATACATGGCACAGGCTCTTTTGTTTGTGGTCAAACTGGTCAGTACGCAATTAGATTTGTGAGAGTGAGCACGTGCCTACAGCTTCAAACAAAATATTGTGAGTCCATGTCTCAAAAAAAGAAATACGCTCGTGGCTATTTGCCAGAGTATCTGAAAATAGGTTTCATAGAATCTGTTGTAAATAAACAACAGCCAATGTCATAAAACATTATCCAATGAGGCAATGAAGCCAAGTCGATTGCGAGAACATGTTTCTACAAAGCATCCAAATCAATGGTTCTCAACCTTTCTAATGCCGCGACCCCATAATACAGTTCCCCATGTTGTGGTGACCCCCAACCACTTATACATCACCGGGTGCCAGGGGCATGGCCAAAGAAAAGGGAGAAAAAAATGGCAGACAGCCTTGTTTGGCGACCCCCGTGAAATGGTCGTTCGACCCCAAATGGGGTCCTGACCCACAGGTTGAGAACCACTGATCCAAATGATGACAAGCCCATTGAATATTTTCAGGAAATATATAAAAAAATTCAAAATCGTTCAACAATCGTTGCATCATTTAAGAAACAACATTCAGCAAACGAAGATGGATTGCCACATCACATTTCACAATTAATTGCAAAAAGTGGTAAAAGCTATAATATTGGAGAAACTGTAATAATACCCTCTATAAAAGAATTTATCTCAACAGTAATGCATCAGGATATACCTGAAATTTTAAAAACGTTGCCCTAAGCGATAGCACAGTAAAGCAACGAATTGAAGAAATGGCAGTTAATGTTGAAAAAAAACTGATAAGTATTCTCCAAAACTCTTCATTTTCCATGCAATTGGACGAGTCTACTCTTGCAGATAATAATGCTTTATTGATAGCATATGTATGTTATTTTGATGAAAACAATACATTACAAGAAGAAATGCTATTCGCAATAAATCTCATTACAGATACAAGAGGATTATCTATATTTAATACTGTGAAATCATACTTTACAAAAAATAATATTCCTTTGAATAATATTGTTGCATGCCTACTGATGGAGCACCATCAATGGTAGGTTGCTATCGTGGATTTGTTGCTTATTTGAAGGAAGAAGTGCCAAATATTTTATGTATTCATTGTGTGGTGCACAGACAACATCTTGTAGGAAAACATCTAAGTACAAGTCTCCATTCATCATTAACTATAATAATTCAAGCCATAAACAAGATCAAATCCAATGCAAAAAATGATAGAATGTTTCGACAGCTTTGTCAGGACAATAATGAAGATTTTATTACGTTACTTTTGCACACACAAGTTCGGTGGCTGTCAAAGGGTACATCTTTGGCTCATTTTGTAGCATTATATGATAGTGTCATACAATTTTTTGAAAGTAATAATGAGACCAATCTGTGTCAACAGTTAAAAACAGTAAAGAATGATGCCTTTTATTTGGCAGATATTTTCAAGAGATTTCATGATGTCAATTTGCAGCTTCAAGGAGCTAACAAAACACTTATAGGTTGTCAAAGTATTGTGTCATTATTTATTGACAAACTTGAACTACTTCGTTATAATCTATTGAAGAGAGGATTTCATCAGTTTCCTGAATTATTATCTATAAAAGATGATGTAACTCCAGAGTATATTGACAGATTCAGTAGCCACCTCAACGAACTTAAATTGGACATGGAAAAATGATTTGAAGATATTTTGAAATTGAAGGTGTATGACTGGATGAAAAATCCTTTTACCGCAAATATTGAAGAGGCTGATACAACTTGCCAAGAAGAACTGTTAGAAATTAGATATGATGAAGAAAGTAAACATAAATTTGATAGTGGTGGATATGAAAACCTATGGCAAAGTAAAAAAATGCCTGTGTTATATCCAAATATGTGGAAAATGATATTCAGTTTATTGATACCTTTCCCTACCTCATATCTTGTGGAATCAGGCTTTAGTGCTATTAATCATATTATGACCAAAGAAAGAAACCGCCGAATATTTCCGAAAGAGAAGACCTTCGTTTGTTCCTTACAAAAATTGAGCCAGATATCCAGTATTTAGTTTCACAGCATCAGCCTCAAGGATCTCATTAATAATTTAATTAATTAAATGTAATTTCATCAGACTTCATGCTTCTATGCATGCAAAGTATAAATAAAAAGATAGATTTAACTACAGTAAGTTGTTTTATAAAGATTTATTCTGCCAAACTTAGCGAAAGTCCGACATAAAGTATTTGGTAAGTAATTATTATTATATGCTTTAACTTGCTGTAACTCTGCTTTATAAATTTTATAAAGTAAAGTTACTTCCCTACTTTATAAATTACCATTACTGTGGAACCGGTGGGCAGTTAGAAAATTTTACTATTAACAGAGATACAAAAGTGGGCGGTAGGTATAAAAAGGTTGACTATCCCTGGCTTATACTGTTGAAGTAACTTTGCTGACTCATCCTGCTTTGACCATATCTGCATGTTGACTTGAAGATGCTATCTTAATCAATCTCAAAAGATAAGCCAATGTGGTACAGATTTCCTTTCATCCTCAGACCAAGATTAGATACTTTTTTCCCTGAGGGAAAAAATACTTTTTTTTACTGAGGTTCTGAGGAAAGAATATGACTGAAGTAATCTTAACTCTCAGTACCCCCATGTAGCATATTGAATGGGATGCAGGCAGCCATATGGATGAGGAATTTCCCACTAAAAAAAAGAAGGAACCTCCTTTATTAGTTTTCCTCCATGCCTCATGGAGGTGAGGTTTTAGAGGCAAAAACTGATACATGGGATGGGTGAAGGCTTCCCAATACACTAAAGCAGGATCAGAAACTCTCAACATACCTTGCAGATCAAGTTCTGATGGTTGGCTAAATCTATCACTCTAAATTTGATTCTTCCCCCAACTCCAATTCATATTTGGGGGAACGGTGTATGTTTTGTTTGCCAATTGCTGCACTTCAACTTGGTCTATGCTAAACCGTTCAGATCGCACTACTCATTGCCTTCATTAACAAGAAAGAATAAAGGCCAGCATGTTCATGCTGGTATACTTTGTGCTGCTTGGAGGATTGGAGGATAGTGTGTTAAATCTACTGTCTGAGGAATCCATTGGTTTTAATAGGAATATGACTTTTGCCTAGTCTTAGTGCAGTAGTGCCACTGCCAGGTGTTAAGGAGAAAAAAATAGTTTTGAATGATAATTTGATAATGATTAATTTAATCTTTTTTAAAATTAAAGGAAAATGGATACATGTGACTAGCAAGGAAAAAAAAGAGAGAAAAGGAAACTCTCATGCAAAAGATTTCAGCAGACTAAAAAGATCTTTTTGTTTTCTTGGAGCAGCAAATCATCAGACAACATTGCAAACATCTGTGAAAATTCTCTCCCAAATCTGTTTGCCATGCTGTACTGAGCACTCCTGTCTGAGAAAAACAAGTGTAAAGCCTCCTTTGGACTCACAGAATTAGTATCATAATTCTTTCAAACAAAATAATTTTGAGGAACAGGAATATTTAATATCTGCCATGTGCTCATAAATGTTAATTAATCGTTCCTGAAAGTAAATACATTTTGATTGTAATTTTGTATCTCTGAAAATGTGGTAATTTTTAACTACAGGAATTAATAAGTTATGTAACGTGTCCAAAATACCTAAAACTGCAGCCACTATAAATAGTTCACAGATACATGCAAAATGATTGATAAAGGTGTCACATTGATATTTTTCATTGTTATATTATTAAGGTTTATATATTGAAGAAGAACTTGTTTTCACTAATAATTTGACACAGTCTGCTAAACGTCTACCTACTCTGCAAACACTCTTGAGTCGGCTAAGTGTTTTCCAAGTACAAGATCCCCTTTTAAATTTTAAAGGTGACAGTTTCATAGAAGAAGACATATTGAGGTATTGCGCTACTAAATGAGATGCAATAAAGGTTGTATATGATTATTATCTTAATTTTTGTTTTTGATTTTATTTCTGCACATTTTAATGGTTACTTATGGCAAAGTAGGACATCACTTTGATAAATGTTTGTGACTTATTAGTTATAATAGCTATACTGTAGTTTTACATAGTGGCTTGTGCTAACATGGAACAATAAACTAAAATTATAGAGAACTATTGTAAATATGCTGCATGGTAGTGTGAGACTATTGCCATTTTTTTATATATTCATTCTATTCAGTGGCTCCCAATGCAAAAATTCAGTGGCTCAAGAATGCAACAGTGCTTATGTGTGACTCTTGAAGAAGTCATTTTCAGCCAGAGCTTCATTATCTGTCTTTTTGGGAATCCCAAGATTGGGGGGAAAATATTAACAAAATACTTATTTTTGTCTTATCCACATTTATTAACAAGAGGAGCCAAAGAGAAAAAAAAACTGAAGGCACATTAATTAGTTGTTGGTTGCATTTCAGACCCTAATTTGATGCCCACCCAATACTATTAGTAGCAATGCTGATTGGGGATGATGGAAAATGCTGTTTGACATATCTAAAAGTACCAAGCAATGAAAAACTTCTATATACAAATGACCCATTCATCCCTAAGAAGCTTATTTTCAAGTTGTGATTTGAGTGGAATGTGCTAACTTTAATGGATGAATAGATAGATTCAGATTCAAAACTGTAACTAATTATCAGTGAATTTCTAGTTTATTATAGGAAGCAAAATTACAGTGTGCAACTGTACATGAAGGAAAGAGGAAATACTTGATTTTTAAAACTTAAGAAGATGAACTAGCTTCTGAGTTGTTCACAGACAAGTGTGCCTGGGATATAATTTAAAAGTTCATTAACCTATTATTCTTCAAATTTATGGAACATTTATTTAATGAAATACATGTTGCCTTAACAATTAAGATATATTTTAACATTCCTAGAGAACAGCTTCACTAAAATGCTTTGGACATTATACTATTCAGTTAAAGTATTACCGCCTTAATCTTTCACTTTTTGGTGTTAATATATGGAAAATGTTTTCTAAATTATTAAAATGAAATCATCTTCTAATCCCCTTTGAGGAAGATAGATAACTTTGATAAATAAAAAATATTCAATAACATCATGCTGACATGCTCCACATTTATTTTTCAACATGTCTTCACTTATATATAACTGAGACTGCATATATTTAATACAAAGAGTATTATTCTGATTAACTCAGATTGTTTTCTTATCCTGTTACTGCTGAATCTAAAAGTAGCCTCAAAATATTTCTGATATATATTGCTGGTTTGTGTTAGTCAAATATTTAAGATGCCTAATAATGAATGTTAGGATTTTTAACATAGTGTGTACCTTACATTTTGGAAGTAAATACTTCTAAAAACTTGTTTTGTTTTTTCCTCATTCCTCATGTTTTGCTTACTTCGTATGAAATAAACTTATTGTATTTCCCCTGAAAAGAAATATTTAATGAAGTACGAATTTTGAAAAATTCCTCCTTCCTCCAAACCAGCAGTCTTAAGCATAGTTGGATGGTGTGTGTGTGTATATATATATATATATATATATATATATATATATATATATATATATATATATATATATATATATATATATATATATATAATTATTATTAATCATGATTTTCCAACCTGGAAGTAATTAAAACTCATTCTCCAGATTAGAACAGATTTTAGGGTTTTACAAGTTGAAAACATGCCTCTATATTACTATATTATTGTTGAAGCAAATAATACCTAATACAAAGTATATGCTTGTGTTTTCATTTTAAAAGGGAGTGCTTGACTTTCAGAAGGAGTGTGACACCTCAAGAAAAAGGGATGGAATTAAGTGAAGATTTCTGCAAAGTTTCTTTAAAGGATGAAGAGGTACAAGAATGATTCAATAAATTATGCAGAGTGTATCAAATCACTTTGCAGTTCTATTATAAATTAAATTTTTCACAGAAATGTAAAAGAAAATACTGACAAACTATGACAACAGAAAACAACATTCTCACAAAGTGTTCTTTAATCAAGTTTATTTTAAAAAGTATTGGATTACAGACATCTCAAAAACTGGATACTTTTATTTAGCACCAGGTTATTTCAAAGCTTGTTAGGGTGGTACTTTTAAATTCTTATACGAGCAATATTTGATCAACATGGGAAATAGCTACCTATTTTCCTGATATGGAGTGCTGTGCAAATGTCCTGGCCTATTAATATTTAATGAACTGTTATCAATAGTTTCCAAAGCTATTGTTCTTCTGTATTCAGTGGAATATTTCTACTTCAGTAAAGATCTCAGTATAGTCTAGTTAATAAAGAGTTTTCTAAAAGTCTGCAAGTTTTTAACATATATTAAAATGTTTTTGGAGGGGGAAGCATACAGTGGGTGACAATATTATTTAAATAATTTATTATTTTCTTAAATAAGAAAATATTTTTATTTAGTTCACAACATTTAACCTACTTAAATCCTAGGTGATTTATATGGTATATTAATATCTTTAAAAATGAATCAATCGACCCCATCGTTAACAAAGATGTTAAAAAATGTCCCTGCACCACAAACAATTTTAGATTCTTAAGAGTAAGTTGGGAAAATACCGTTTTTAGCACTTTCCAAAATTTTAATAAATTGATGGCCAACTTGATATCAGTAGGTAATTTTTTCCAGAAAGCGAGATTGCCACTTCTTTCAGAGATCCTGCTTCTTTCAGAAGAAATTATAGAAAAAAACCTCAGCAGCCTTTTCAGAATCACTCAAAATAGTTGGTCAATGCTTTTTAATGTACTCTACAATAAGAAACAAACTTAAGAGATTAAAACAGCCAGTATCAGGTCAATGATAAAAGTAAAATCTATGCCCTTGCACAAGTAGTATGAAATATAGAATAGAAATTAGGGGATTATGTTTAAACAATGAAGACAGAAAAACAATAATCTGGAGGCTGATTTGGGGCATTTCTTCTATGTGGAAGAAATTGCTAATCATAATATGAGCAGGCCACTACAATGCAGGAGCATGAGAGGCCTGGGCGAAAAATTATTAGTTGACAATTGATAAGTGCACTGATATCATATCAGTATATATCTCAGTTGTGCCTGGAGGTAAAGTTTGGCCATTTGAGAAAACTGTGGGGCTCTGGACAGGATGAGAAAGATGAGAAAGATCTGGCATAAGAGATTTCTTGTGTCTTCCACAATGGGGTATTTCCACAAGCTACTAAGAGCTGACCTCTTAAGAAACTAGATAGAATACAAAAACTTTGTATCTACAAGCTATTGTATCAGATATTGTTCTTGTCTTTTTTCCTAGATTCCTTTATTTCTTGTTAATTTTCAATTCTGTGAAGCAACAAATGCAAAGCTGGATAAGGAGATTCTCACATGTTTAGCCCTAAAATCTTCATTACAAATAACTCCAGAAATTTTAGAAGATGAAAATGAATGTGTCAGAATAACTAATGAAAGTAAGAATTACAAAGTGTTATATTTTGGCACCAATTCTCATATTTCACATTGCCCATTGACATTTTATTTCTGTTCCTTTTACTAATGCAATTAAACATTATGCATATTCTCTAGGGAAAGGACATTACATTATTCAGTTTTGTGTTAATATCTTTTCCAGAACTTAACATGACAATTATACCGGAGATGATAAAGAGCTCAAAACATTACTTTACTCAAGAGGTTTATTCGAGTCAGGGCAAAGATCTACCAGAATTCAACAATCCAAGTAGGTACATCTGTACTAGGGTTACTGGACAACCAGCAAAAGGAGGACATATTCTCCTTTTTTGTCCTTGTGTTCTTCATCCAGAAGGCATAGCCTTAAAGTCAATTGGTTTCTTGATTATCTCTTCCTGAGCAGCTTTTCTCTGCAGCACAGCACTTTTCTAATAACTGCTACTGTAATCACAAGTTAACAAGCTCACTCTGTGACCTTAGCTATTTATGGGTCTACTCTATGACAATTTACTGCGGCCAACTTGCTGTGGGCCAACTCGCCATAGGACAATTCGTTGCGGGACAAAAGTTACACTAATATCAAAGAAATGATGGAAAAGAATCATTAAAGAAAGGATACAAAAAGAAGGACAGAATGAAATGTGAATGGCAAAAATTAAAATATTTTTTATTTTCTTTTAAATAATTAAATAGAATTGTTAAATTGTCCCGCAGTGAGTTGTCCCATGGTGTGCTGGTCGTGGCGAGTCGGCCATGGCAATTCAGCTGTGGCAAGTTGTCCCATTCCTGTTATTTCGTGCCCTCTGTCTGCTTACCCTGATGCCTGAAAATTGACAACACTTTAATTAGTTACATGCTGAAGGCTTTTGCCTCCTAAACTGCTCTAGCACATTCCTGCAATTGAAAAACTAGTCTTTCTAATGCTGGAAAAAAGAATTGTATATACATGTACTAAGTATTTTTTTTTTTTTTTTTTTGCAGTTTTTCACTGCAGGTTTTGTCATCGATGTCAAAAAAGTTAAACAGTGTATCTTCCTTGGTTTTATTACTATCATCAAAGCCTGGTTAAAATGCAAATTACTTCCATCTGTATTTCAGATTATTGTATTCTTAATATTGAGAAATACTGAAACCATTGTACTTTAAAATCTTTTTCTTTTTTTTTTTTTTTTTTGAAATTGCCAGTAAATTACATTGGAGAACTTGAGGTGCCATTAACTCCTCTATGTAGGAAAGAAAATATGCACATGAATTCATTGTATGTCCACTTAAAACCAGAACCTGTTTCTCCCATTAATAAAAGGTAAGGGCATTTTTGTCTTTACTATATTTTATTTGCTCATTGGGGGGGGGGGGAATGAGACCTTTCGATGCTGCTTCCCCCATTGCATTCTAGTTTCAGTCCTCCTTAGAGCAGTGGTTCTCAACCTGTGGGTCGGGACCCCATTTGGGGTCGAACGACCATTTCACGGGGGTCGCCAAACAAGGCTGTCCGCCATTTTCCCCCCTTTTCTTTGGCCACGCCCCTGGCACCCGGTGATGTATAAGTGGTTGGGGGTCACCACAACATGGGGAACTGTATTATGGGGTCGCGGCATTAGAAAAGTTGAGAACCACTGCCTTAGAGGAAGGTGATTTAATTGTAATTTTACGTGTGTGTGTGGGGGGGGTGTATTAAATATGCTTTTTTGTTTATATTTCGATGGTAATCGTTTCAAGTGTTAGGTTTAGTTAGTTATTTTTCTATTATATTGAATTTATTTATTAAGATTATTTTCCACCTTTACTTCATAAACCCCAAGGCTATTTATATATATCGTTCTCCTTCCTCCTGTTTTTTCCTATACTCGCAGCACTGTGACAAAGTTGGGCTGAGAGAGTGAAGGTAGCCCAAAGTCACTCAGTAAGCTTCTGTAGCTGAAGCTAGAGCAGAACTGCATCTCTAAGCATCAGTCTAACACTTTAACCACTATACCATACAAGGTCTTTCTAATTATTATAATTTTTTTTTAAAAAAATAGAAAAAATATTTAGGAAAGTAAATATATTAGTTTGAAAAATACATAAAGCTCCTATTATAAATTCACCTGAAATGGTTCTGGTTGATTTATTAAATGTCACTAGAGTTCAGCAACCTCTGAAGAAATACACAGTCTCTGTTTTTGTTTTCTAAGCACAAATATGTGCTGATAATTTCTTTAAGCAATGACCATGACTGATCTGGAACAACAAAATATTTTCAACAGGAATACAGTATACGGCTTATTGTGCCTAGGGGATCAACTGCTGATTGTGTAATTGACTAATGAACTGCGTTTTGGTTTAGTGCAGTGGTTCTCAACCTGTGGGTCGGGACCCTATTTGGGGTCGAACGACCATTTCACGGGGGTCGCCAAACAAGGCTGTCCGCCATTTTTTCCCCCTTTTCTTTGGCCACGCCCCTGGCACCTGGTGATGTATAAGTGATTCGGGGTCACCACAACATGGGGAACTGTATTATGGGGTCGCAGCATTAGAAAGGTTGAGAACCACTGGTTTAGTGGGTCAAAAAGATATAGCAGCTTAATTTTTCTCTTCTCACACATATAATTTTCTACCCTGCATTCTAGCAAAATAACCAAATACTTCTAGTAAGTGAGTAGATTCTTTGCTTTCAACTCTGTTAAATAATTATTAGAGATATTCAAGCTGCACGAGGAAAAAGAAATTAAAATTTCTGTGTTGGTGTAAAATTATAGTTCTTCTGAGTTTATGTTTGCTAAAAATGAAAAATTGGTGTAGAAAAGAGACAGTATTTATATGTTAACTTACATCTATCTGTTTGTTTGTCTATCTGAAAACAGGATACAGAACCTAATGTTTTTCCTGTTTTCTTTTCCCTTAGTGATTTCATTACAGAATCTACTTCAAACTATTTGGAAGGGCTTATGTGGCAGTCAGAGAAATACCAGAATGCTATGACTTCACTTTTCCTAATAGGTAATTAAGTACAATTTCTGAATTTAGATTTAGTAAAGGTTCACATACTTTTCGCGCACACACAAATATGTATCTTTGGATTATTTTCCCCAATAAATAAATGAACAAGTATAATGTTTTTGACTCATTTGTTTGACTGGGTCTTTTCATGTAGTCTTAGCACTTGTGTGGAAAACTGATAATCTTTTAGGTCATATTTATGCAGAAATATTAAAGGTTCAAAACAGTTTACAAATTTTTAAGTACTATTGTATCTTGAATTGATAGAACAAATCCATGAATAACCATAAGCATTTGCTTGCATAGAGAATGCTATGTGGTTTGGTCCTTGACATCTTTCAGGCAGAAATAGACTCTGAAAAATATCCTTGAAACTTTGGAGAGAAACTGCTAATATTTTCAGTGTTGACAGTACTGAGCTAGATTGATTAATATGAGTATGAAACAAATTTCTGTTTTCCTAAATAAGCTTATTAGATAATACTTTAGATAAGTATAACAAACTGGAAAATCTGTCTCTTGGCCATTAAATAGGTTTTTCTTTCTATTAAAATGTATTTTAATGAGAAAGTTGTATGTAATCAATGTAGTCAATAGAACTGCACCTACTTGGAAAATTATTTAGAAGACATGGTTCAGAATATGCAGGAAAATGCAATCAGCATATCTTTGAAGCATCCACATCTTTTTTCTCACTTTTCCCTAATTTTGAAACAGACAGAGCTCTTTTAAGATCACTCCTTTAATGGGCCAATTCCTTAAAGCAGACAGATCTATTTTCAAGATTACAAGGATGCCCCAAAACAGATGTGGCTGCCTTAAATCAGTGTTGTATTTGGGTACCTTATGCTCCTGTACAATCCAAAAGATCTTTTCCAAATAATTTTCAAAGTATATTCAATTGCCTTACTGATAGTTAAGTAAGATTTGCTTCTTAAGGCTATAGACTTAAATTTGCATCTTGCAATGTACCCATTGATCTCATTCAAATTTACTTTTGAGTAATATAGTGGTGATTTCTCAGAAGGAAGAGTTTATATTCAGGAACTTTTCAGTCCCATGAGGATAACCAGCACGATATATTTGACAGCTAAATATGCACAGATACAAATGTATGATAACTTAACTGGAACGTAGGGATGAAAATAAACTGTATGTCATTTATTTTTTTACAGTACCTCAAACTTCTATGGCTATATGTCAACAGTTGTCAGTCACAGAACTGAAGACAAAGTTGTCTATACATGAAAATTCCATGACTGCCGGACTCTTGGAAGAAGATGAGTGGATTAATTTAAGAGAAAACCTGACTGTACCGTGTGTCTTAGAAGCACTGAGCATAAATGTAAATGATGAGAGAAGACTTGATAATATGAATATTGAAGATTTTTCCAAAATTACTAATTTCCAGTTAGACAGTAAGTATTTTAAATTTTATTTCAGTTCTTTTTAAATGAAAATAAGATATTTCATTTCCACATGAATTTGTCTAAAAGATATTAGAAGATATGGGATGAGCATGCTAGCTCCCCGCATTCTATTAGTGCTATGGCACTATGGGAAAGGTAGTACGGCATGCAAGTACATTCTATGATGGCATCATTATAGAGAATGTTGGCGCTGGAAATATGCTGCTTGAGGCAATATTGTGTCTGCTCTACTGTCCTGGGAACTATAGCTAACTATACTTATGACAGAAATGAGTCTGTCAAGATCATGCATATTTTTAACTACTACTCCCTTCTTTTATTTGAATAAGTCTTATCCTTTTCATTTTAATTCTTTTGCTTCTTGTGATAACTTGAAATTGAACTGGATAGATACCTAAACTCAATTTGAGAAGTTCATGTGTACAGACTATCAAATGTATCTACTATGAGTGCTTGGGACATATAGAATACAGAACAACAGAGTTGGAAGGGGCCTTGGAGGTCTTCTAGTCCAGGGCTTTTGAACCGGTGGTACGCGTACCACTTGTGGTACGCGAACCACTTGTGGTACATTAACAAGTGGCAGGTGGTACGCAGCCCTGCCTAGCCAAGTGTAGTCGGGGAGGGAAAGAGCCAGTGCAGGCAAGGACTTACTATGAGAGAGTCCTCTGGAGCTGCAGAGTGGCTGGGGTGAGGCAAAGGCCCCAGGCTCACTTCTGGCTCACCCTCCCCGATGAGAAAGGAGGACGGAGATAGGAGAGGCTATAAAAGGAGGCAGTTTGGGCGGGAGAGGGAAAGAGAAAAAAAGCAGCAGCCTTGGGAGGAGGGGGAATCAGCTCTATCTGCACCAAAGGGAAAGAAGAAGGAGGAGGAGGAGGAGGGGTGCGGGGGAGAGGAGAGGAAATCAAGCAGGGGCCATGAGCCAATCTACAACTGCTGTGGCAGCCATCTGTGCTGGCAGCAGCAAATAGGCAAGAAATGCAGTGGGGGAGGGGTCGCCCTCTAAGAGGAATGAAACAAGGCAGCAATGGCTGGAGGTGAGGCACGGAGGAGGGAGGAAAGGAGGGAGATGGAGAGTGGAAGGATTCTTATGTGCTTTTGTGACTTTGAAGTTCTGGGATTTGTGCAATGTGGGCTTTGTGTTCTTAAGGACTGTTTGGCAATTTCTATTTGGCTGATGGCTGATGTCTCCCATTAGCTTCTATTGCTCTGCTATTGTTAGCTGTAAGTTTTACTGCAACGGATTTTGAAGTATTTTTCTCCTGAATGGATTTTGCCTGTAGCATTCCTTTACTTATGAATGGAGCCATTTGGGGAGACTGCCTTAGCTGGCAGCCAATACTTACTACATTTTTTTCTTCCTTAAGTGCTGGCTGCACTCCTTAACTTTCCTTTCTAGCCAGTAGCTAATTCTTAAAGGGGAATGTGCCTTTTTAAGCTAGCTCACTCAGCAGTTTGTCTTTTCTGTCTCTGGAGGCTTTTCCTTATTTGATGAATATATGGAAGAGAGAAAATATGGGGGGGGGTTCAAATTCTTCCTTCAGAAGGAGGTGGGCATGAGAAAGAGGGAGGGAGGGAGGGAGGGAAGTCCCGCCTCAGCACTTGGCCACCAGCAGCCCTGCCATTGACTTTGCTTGTCAAAAGATTGCAAAAGGGGATCACATGACCCTGGGACACTGTGACCATCATAAATATGAATCAGTTGCCAAGCATCCAAATATAAATCACATGACCCTGGGCATGCTGCAATGGTCATAAGTATGAAAAATGGTCATAAGTCATTTCAGTGCAATTGCAACTTTAACAGGTTGGGTTTTTTGTTTTTTTGTTTTTTTGTTTTTTGGTCATCAAGTTTTTGACACCTTGCTAGGTGGTACTCGAATATTGCCATATCCTAAAAGTAGTACAATCAGTGAAAAGGTTGAAAAGCCCTGTTCTAGTCCAACCCCCTCCTCAAGCAGGAGACCCTATACCATTTCAGGCAAATGGTTGTCCAATCTCATTTTAAAACCTCCATGGTCGAGCACCCCACAACTTCTGAACTTGATTGTTCTCACTGTCAGGAAATTTCTCCTTAGTTCCAGGATGCTTCTCTCCTTGATTAGTTTCCATCCGTTGCTTCTTATAATAATAATAATAATAATAATAATAATAATAATAATAATAATAATAATAATAATAATAATGATAAAGTTGGAAGGGACTTTGGAGGTCATCTAGTCCAACCCCCTGCTCAGGCAGGAAACCCTATACCATTTCGGACAAATGGCTGTTCAGTCTCTTCTTAAAAACTTCCAGTGTTGGCGCATTCACCACTTCTGGAGGCAGGTTGTTCCACTGGTTAATTGTTCTAACTGTCAGGAAGTTTCTCCTTAGTTCTAGGTTGCTTCTCTCTTTGGTTAGTTTCCACCCGTTGCTTCTTGTCCTGCCTTCTGGTGCTTTGGAGAAGAGGTTCACCCCCTCTTCTTTGTGGCAGCCCCTGAGATATTGGAAGACTGCTATCATGTCACCCGTAGTCCTTCTCTTCATTAGACATCTTATCTGGTTTAAATTCCAAAGTCTGTTCATCCCATTTCAGTTGTCTGTCATCTGTTAGGAGATACACCCAAAGCAGCTCGCTCTGCCTCTGAAGATGCTCGCCACAGCTGCTGGCAAAACGTCAGAACAAAAGAAAAGTAGACCACAACCATTCAACCCCAAAGCTATTTGCTGCTTTGTTGTGTTTTTGTCTTTTGTGATCAGAAATGCTCAGCCTGTAGTGAGCCAACCATCTCTGGACCTTTGTTGCAACACTTTTCAAACAGATTTGTAAAACAGGAATGTCAAATTTGAGCTAAAATCCATGAAGTTTATTTTTTCCTAGGCTACTCAAATTCTTCACCTTCTGATTTTGTTATTTTAGCATTTCTGCCTTTTGCTACTATGTTTACTATTTCCTCAAATTTTGTTTGTCTTTCTATGTAATAGAATAGAATAGAGCTGGAAGGGACCCTGGAGGTCTTCTAGTCCAGCCCCAAGTCCCGCAGCCATTCTTCGTATGTTTTAGCCTCCAGGCCTTTGATCATCTTAGTTGCTTTTCTCTGATTTTTTTTCCAAACTTTCAACTTCTTTTTTGTGATATGGTGACCAAAATTGGCTGCAGTATTCCAGGTGTAGTCTTACTAGAGTTTTATAAAGCAGTATTAGTACTTTGCATGATTTTGATTCTATGCCTCTGTTTATACAACCCAGGATTGTATTAGTTTTTTTAGTTGCTGCTGCACACTGTTGGCTCATAGTCAAGTGATCATCCACTCCAAGGTCCCTTTCCATTGAGTAATTGTCATCTTCGTTTTTCTCCTTCCTCATTAACACTTTTTAATCTCCAAATCCACGCATCATCAATTCAGTATCTTCTGTTTCAATAAAAAGTCCATATAAGGCTTCCAGTCTTTTAAATAAATCTTTATTGTTTTTTCCTAGACCATAGACAATATTGTTTTCTGGAACACAAATTATTAGGGTGCAAGAGGGATTGTTACTGCTTTTTTCATTTTATTTTTTATTATGTATTAAATCATCGATTCAGCGTATAAAGAATATAATCAAAGATCTCAAGGTAACATATAGCTTGCAGCCCTGGTTTTATTCTGTTTGTATTCAATAGAGGCTTTGATCAGTAGATCAAAGAAAAAGCTAATGTTCAATTATTGTCCTTCTGTAAAAGTGTTGGTAAAAACAGATCTTTCCATGTAGAGATAGGGGTCAGGTAAAGGTCGTGAGCAGCAAACTGCCCCTCCAAAGCCTGCATGCCTCTTCTCTCTACATGATCTCATCCGTTCACATCACCATGGCAATGTAGGGAAATACCCCAGGCTGGTACATGATATCACCTGGTTCACATGATATCAGCTTACAGGTTACATCAACAGGATGTGGCAGAAAACTGCTCCCTCGCTGGGGCCTTCTAGCTGGTATATTCTTAAGGATTGGCAAAGGGTTTCACCAATAGAAATGCTGTTGCTATGCTGATGCCATGTTACTTTATGCTATTTGGAATACCTGTATAAAAGGCAATAAACACTGCAAAGGCAGTCAGCCATATTTGCACCCTTCAATGACTGGTCACTGATTCCTTCACCTCCAAAATTGCAAATGGTGATCACATGATTGTGGGGCACTTGGCAACCAGTCAAAAATGCTTCATAGGCTATAAGCACCCTTTCTGAGGCCATCATAACTTCAAATGATTGTTAAGTGAGGACCACTTGTACAAAAGTGTGTTGGGAATGGAGATGAATTCCCTTCATTCTTATCTTGCTGACAAAGGCTTTTTCCACATAAAAAAAGAGTTCTGTTTTCAGAGTGACCTTAATGAGATGTAATCCAGTAACACCATTTTGATAGTATGGAAAAGTAGAATTCCCTATTTCTAATCCCCCATAGTTACAATATTCATAGACATAAAAGGGGATATTATAGTCAAGTTAATAACACCATCCAAATTTCTTGGGCTACAAATAGTGTGCTGACTGGGAATGAACATAGCCCAATGCATCGGATGGGAATCAGATTGGTGAAAGCTACTCTAATAACATGAATAATTCCTTGGAAAAGCTATATTACAGAAAGCTTGTGCTTTTACTAAAATATTTTAAATTGTTGACCTTCTAGAAAGCTTTTAAAATATAGTTCTGTCAATTATCTTGAGGATCCCATGATACAATGGAGCTTGCTAGATAACTATATGACAGTTAATATAATTCTCTCTTTGTGTGTTTTCTACTATTCTGCTTCTTTATTTATTTTTATTTTTACTTTAAAATGCTTGTTTATTGGTTTTTTATGTATTTTGTATGTATTTTGATTGTTTATTATCTATACCATCCAGAGTCATCATGTGAGATGGGCAGCTATAAAAATGTGATTAAATAATAAAATTATGTTCTCTTAATCACACCAATTGCTTTGCAGGTTAGTACTCATTTAGCAACAGTTTGTTTAGCAACCATTTGCAGTTACCACAATTATGAAAAAGTAACTTTACAATCCTTGCATTTATGACCTTCACAGGGCTGTAAGAGGAAGCAAAACTGAAGTAAGACCACAATGCTGTTGCGGTTTCATTTGCAAACCACTTCAGTTAACCACTGAATTGCTGCTTGCAACAGTCCCTATGCAAGAATTTTCTGTATATCCTAATTTCAAAGGATACGAATAACTGTTTGGATTGATTGTGATATCCCATAATAATTCATAATATGTTTTTGACTGAGCTGTGTTCAACTGAAAAATAAATACATAGATAATGGATGAATATTTGTTTTCTTTTCAGAATGGCTTGATGACAAGAATCCCTACTGCGACAGCAACATGAAGATTTTCAGTATCCCTCATTATACTGGGACCAAGGATTTTTATTCTCCTAAAAAAAATGAGACTTTTTCTTTACTACCTCTGACACCTACTTCACTACAGTATGGTATTTCTACAGCCAACAACAATGTATCTACTGAAAATAATATCAAACAAACCAAATCACAAAATGAAATTGAAAAGCCAGTGCAGATTGAAAGCCATGAAGTAGAAAAAAACAATCAATTAGTCAGTTGCAAGAAAGTCTCTATCTCAGCAAATAGTACATTAAGAAGCAATAAGTCAGCTCTATCTGAACAGCCTAGAAAATGTAAAGATGACTTTGATCTTTTGAGTAATTTTATCATGCTGAGATCTAAACAGGTGATCAGCCAAAGTGAGGAAGGAAATAATGTGGATATTCAAGAAGAAGGTAGTTTTATTGCTTTTCTTTAGCTTTTAAATCTTGTGTATGGGCTGTTTGTAAGCACAGCGTAGCTTAGGTTAAAATGTTCTTTTCTGATTTAAAAAAAAACTACAACTGTATTAGGAACTACCCATGTAAACCAATGAGGTCAGAAAGGATCAGATGGGAATGTAGGAATACAGTATTTAGGGTACTGTACTTAATAAGATAATAATAATAATAGTAGTAGTAGTAAAGTTGGAAGGGACCTTGGAGGTCATCTAGTCCAACCCCCTGCTCGGGCAGGAAACCCTACACCATTTCGGACCAATGGCTGTCCAGTCTCTTCTTAAAAACTTCCAGTGTTGGAGCATTTACTGCTTCTGGAGGCAAGCTGTTCCACTGATTAATTGTTCTCACTGTCAGGAAGTTTCTCCTTAGTTCTAGGTTGCTTCTCTCCTTGATTAGTTTCCACCCTTTGCTTCTTGTCCTGCCTTCAGGTGCTTTGGAAAATAGCTTAATTCCCTCTTCTTTATGGCAGCCCCTGAGATATTGGAACACTGCTATCATGTCCCCCCTTGTCCTTCTCTTCGTTAAACTAGACATACCCAATTCTAGCAACCGTTCCTTATATGTTTTAGCCTCCCTTACCATAGGGCAGGGCTTTTCAACCACTGGTACGGGTACCACCTGTGGTACATTGGCACCTGGCAGGTGGTACGCGACCATCCTAGAAAAGTGGTAGCGGGGGAGGGAATGAGCTGAACCGGTGGCAGCACCGCACAAACCTGAGCGAGAGATGGCTGGAGCTGCAGGGCTGTCAGGGCTTAGCGGAAGCGCCAGGATCAGCACCAGGCTCTGGCTGGAGCTCAGCGCTGATCCTGGCACTTCTGCTGAGCCCAGAAGAAGTGCCAATCAGCTGGAATGTTGCAGCATCTCCAGGGTCTTGTGATTTACATTCAGATGCTTGACAACTGATTCATATTTATGACGGTCACAGTGTCCCAGGGGCATGTGAAGTGACCAAAACCTGCTGCAACCACCCAGCAGACAGGGGGAATAAAAACCAAACACCCCCGCACCCCATCCCCACTGCCAGTCTTCAACAGAAATGCTCACAACAATGAAAACCTCGGACAGGAGGAAGAGCACACCAGGTGGGCAGGCAGGTGTCTTGCTCAGCTGTGGCTTGGGGGGCACTTTTTTCAGTGCCATTGTAACTTCAAACAGTCATTAAGTGAACTATTGTAAGTTGAGGACTACCTGTACTTTATCACTTTTTTGGGGGGGTCATCAAGTTTTTGACACCTTGTTAGGCGACTGGTGGTACTCGGATGTTGCCATATCCTAAAAGTGGTACAGTGGGTGAAAAGGTTGAAAAGCCCTGCCATAGGGAACATTTTGATCTATATGGGGAAAGGAAAATTAAACATCTCTAATAATGCATTTTCTAGTATCTGAACAAACAGTAATTCTTAAGAGCGTTTAGAGTTAGTTATTGGAGTATATTTTATGTGGTTTATGCACATGCACATTTTACTCTGTGTGCCTATATTGGGAAGCTACACGCAGTTCCCATCAAATGGTCACTTGGGGAGAATATCTACAGTAGTAAGCAAAAAATAGGAATCAAATTACAGTCTGAACAACTGGGCAGCATGCAGTCAAGTGCTTTCTGGGTTGAGCTGTAATATTACAGAGGTTCTAATTTTTACTTTAAAATCAAAGTAATTTAAATGTACAATGAAATGAACCTTGGCTTAAATAATGCTGTAAAAATTGTGCTTGCTGATAGAAACACACTGAGAGAGATCAATCAAAATGTGCTGATACAGTGAAGGGGTACAGATATAATTTGTATATGCTTTGGCTAATGGATGTCAGATTAGATTGAGGGTGGGGTATTGTGTGTTAATCAATAGCTCCGTGTACCACTATCACAAAAATATGGAAGGATAATATAGTTCCTCCCGTTATCACCCTTCCACTCCCTTTGGGTTTTTCCACTGTTGGTTCTCTTCTCCTGTTTTCAGAATGGAAAGCATATGCAATAAAACTCATTGTATTTAATTACATATCTTATTGACCCTTAATGGTTGGTAAATTCTGCTCTCAGAAGCATCCAGCTCCACCTTGTTAAATAATTGTGTTAGTTAATGTGTAATTCAGTTGGGATGCAAGCTAACTAAAAAGCATCTCGATATATTTAATTAAAAAGAATTTCCACTGGATGAATAATTTGTTTGTTGTGTAGAACCAGCACAGATGATAAAAATGATGTATGTCATAGATATAACAGAATTGCCATGGAAGTATTAAATTCTTTATGTTCACATATTCAGACCCTCAAAGCTTAGACTTTAATTAAGTTTCATGAATAGTTTCAATACTTATTTACTAACAAGCAGCCTCAGTTACTTTATTAGATTTTCATTGTTTATGAGAATTGTAGAACTAATAAGTCCTATAGTACAGCACATCTTTTTTTAGTCTTATGTTACCATCTAGTGATCTCACACTAAAACTGCAATTGTATGTTACATTCTGTATATGTTTTAGAATTTCTCTGTAGAAAACTTCCCTATGATTTCTTTTACAGAAAACAAGAAGCACAATAGCAACCTACAGCCTCTTGAATGTGCCATGCAGCTATTATAGCTTTTCAGGTTTTCATTGTATAAGAAGCTATCATTTTGGGTGCAGGCTGCATTCAGTTCCCCAGTATTGGGTACACTTCTACTTCTTCCTCCCCAAAATTGTCATTGATCTATGATTTTTACAGTTAGAAAATGGGAATATTACTTTATACAAATAGTATCGTAATGAAATAAACAAGAGAAATATTAACAGTATTTAGTTAACTACACCTGGAAAATTTAGTATTGTCCTGATCTCGTTCATGAATCCATTTATTTTTTGAATAAATATACCACTCAAGGGTAGGTCTTGATCCAAAGAAAGGACATCATTCAGTAAGGAATTAGACTGCTTTAACTTATTTTGTGAACATGTTTTTGTATTTCCTAAGTATTTGATGCTGAGGAAGAACAACCTTCACTTGAAAGCCACAAAAGTCCTGGTGTTCCTGGCATGACAGTTCCTGTGGAAAACCTCCATAGACATATGGAAAACCAATCAAAAGACAATCATACATTAGCTTTCATCAAAATTAAAACATCAGGTATTAAATATTTTAAAGCCTTGTTTTAAAGTTTATTTTATAACAGGAACTCTGGATTTCAGATTCTTTTATAATGATCTCAAAACTCCCCCAGTTATAAAGAATCAACAATTATATCTAGGCAGAATTCTGTTCAGAAAAGATGGTCAAATTAATGCACAATTATGAGGGAACTGGTTATATCAAAGAAGAAGAAGAAATAGAAAACATCATAATCTTCACAGGATGCTACTTATGTATCCTACTGAAAATTGAGTGTCTCCCCAAGTTAGCCAATTAGATTGGTACACATTGTATCACAATTGACAAATGCTGCTTTTTATGTAGAGAAGCACATTTTAAAAGTCCTATAATTTTTAAATGATATGTTTGCCTCTGTCTGCTATCTAAGAATTAACTCTTGATGGACCTCTTATTCCTAGGAATCTTCATTTTTAAGAACCATAGGTTAAGAGTTGTTAGGCTTTCAAATACAGAATTGCATTCTATGTGCCATTAAAATAGAGGGAAATGACCTGTGAAATAGGTCACATGGCCATATTAGATCTATACAGAGAAAGATAGAAAAAGAAAGTCACTCTCTATTTTTCTATGCACTGATTTGAATTTGAAAAAATAGTTAAGTAGTATCTGTTAGCTCCTCTTTAAGTATATGTTTTCCTGGAATTATACCACAGTTACAGAGAGCAGAAGCACAAGCTTCTGCAAAGAGTTGCTGACAGGTGGTTATGTAAATGTCCACAAGCATGCCAAATCATCTTTTCCCATTCAAATCTGGATTACTGCTAGCCTAATTCATGGGTCTAAAATGTCTGAGGTTGGAAAATAAAGAAGTCCAAAAAGAAGCTAAAGCAGAAGCAAATACTCTGTTGTACATATGTTCTAAAGAAAACATGAATTTATCAAAACATGATCACAATGCCTTTTAGTGTTAATGAAAACTATCTGGTTATCAGAAAACTTCAGTTTCAAAATCATCGATCATAAAAATATTGATTTATTTCACTACTTATTTTGTTTTGCAGGACTTTAAAAGCATTTTGTTAAATCTTTGCTTTGTTTTAACCAGAGTGTCAGTCTCAGGCATATCATATCCTGGAAGCTGCAGCGGCTCCAGTTTTGAAAGAACTTATAAAGCTTGACATGCAGAATTGGAGATTTGCCACACTTAATTCTGATAATACTAGGTTTTTTTTGAAACAACAAGAGAAAGTGATCGGTGACACATTGAAACAAGGTGGGACTGCTGCATTTTTTTCCTAAAATTATATATAGTTCATATTCTATATAGTAGAAAGGTACAATTCCATTTTTTTATTCATTTCTTTTTCCTTAATGCCGTCTTGCAACAAAGATCTTTCAACTTAAGATATTGGAGACTGAATCAGGAATCTTCTTCATAATAATCCATGCTTTAATTTATTTATTTTATATAGACAGCCTGTCAAAAAGAATTCAGAGTGGCATACAATTAAACTGGTGTTTCTCAGTCATGACAACTTTACAATGTGTGGACTTCAACTCCTGGAATTCCCCAGCCAGCATGATTAGCTGAGGAATTCTGGGAGTTGAAATCCACACATCTTAAAGTTGGCCAAGACTGAGAAACACTTGAATTAAATGTATATGCAAACACACAATATAAAACATGCAATACAGTCTGCTAAATCTAATCAGCAATCAAAATAATCACATTGGACTGGAACACAATTATCCTAAAAAAATTACAGATCATAAATAGCAAGCAGCATCAGGGTCATCTGGACTTCAAGAGCAGGGGAAGGAGAGAAAATAATATTTGACAGGACATGTGCAGCAACAGAGAAGGCATCTCTTCTGCGACCCATGAAATAAGTCTGCTTAAGAGACAGAAGTGGGACTGAAACTTAATGGGTGGGCATAAATTGCAGGTAGCCCCACAAATGATCAGATCCTTTGCAAGAATTATTTTAGATATTATAGTCAGCACCCTGAATTATACCTGGAAGCCACTGGCACCCAGTGTAGCACATAAAATAGTTGTGTTACATTGCCATGCTGAGATTTGCCAGTAACCACCTATGCATCTACTTTACAAGATGGATCTGAACAAAGATGGGATAGAACGGTAACAGGAGCATCTGAGACACACCTGATTTTCAGCCAAACATCTTGGTCAAAAACTGCTGTAAAAAAAGCTAAGAAACATAAAAAAAATATTAACTAAGACCATTTACAGGACTAGAATGGAAAATACAATATTAGAAAAAGTATTGGGTGAACTATCATTTTAATTCTATTTCCAAATAATTATGAAAAGCAATGCTTTTGAATTGCTAAAGGGTACTGATGTAAAAGGAAATCCCAACCTTTTCCCCATGGCACAAGTAGCCATGGCATAAGCATCTCCTAGCAATGTTTTTTTTTCTGATGTTCCCACTATATACTTTCATCTTGACACCAACCTTAAGTCATCTGTAGCTATACCAGTATTAAAAGCATATTCCACACTTATTCCAACACCATATAGCAATCCCCTCCAGTGTGGGTAAAGTAAGTTAGGCTTTGCCATCCTTCATCTTGAAATGAAATTACCTGGCCACAGTGATTCGAAACAGGAACACTAAATGTGGGATTAAGGTCAGCAATGGAGAGAGGAAGTTTCAAATCAGTGTAGTTTTCTACTCACGCAAGGAGGGATGATAACATTTTGACTCTACAGCAAAAAAAAAAATCCCTTGACAGCATATTTAAGGTATGCAAGAGGACATGCGATTTACATTGAGATGTCAAATTGCTCTATATGTCAAATTGTCCAATTTAATGGTCAGAATTGCTCCATTAAGTGCTAGATGTCAAAGTGATTAAATTTAATAACAGGATTTTTGTGCCTGGGCCTTAATCCCACCAAACTAAATATAAGCAATGTTATTGTGTTTACTAAATAGTTTTTGTAGTTCTGGAAGAATAATCTCTAATATTATTTTTCTCTTTTTTTATAGGTAGCAAAGAGGCAAAGTATATTTTGGCATTCAGACATGCTGCTATTCTTCATTTGCTGGTTACAGTTCGTGATCTTTTATTAACCTGTAACTTGAACACTGCATTAGGTAATTTTTATACAGAGTTGTAGTCCTATATTGGTTTACTGAAATACAGCATTCTATGTCTACCATAGATTGGAAGATGGAAAATCCATTTATATTTTGTACAGATTTTATTGCCAGGCTACATGTAGTGAAACCTCTTTAATTTTTAAAACAAATATAGTAGCAATGGAAAAAAAAATTACTATGAACATTTAAAAAAGTAACGTTTTACTTTGAATGAGCAGACCTTGGGCATAAATCTTGATTTTAGTGTTCAGCTTTAAAATGTATTAAGAATCATTTAAAAAGGGAAGACATAAGGGAGAAAAATAGGATTTGAAACAGACTTATGTGAAATATGTAGAACATGTGATAAATAATGTTTATTTGAACAGAATATCTGTCCAAGACAAAAGATTATTATAAAGATTTCCAAGACTATGACCTGGATATTATTTGGAAACAGCTGAAAATTGTGGAATTTGTTGTGCAGGAGCACAAAGTCAGTCCCAAAGTGACAGAATTACAGCATCAAATTTCTAAGTGGTTACAGAATAATGTAAATGATCAGAATAAGGTAATAACACCGAAAACTTGATATTTTTTTTTATTATTGAAAAGTTTTATACAATATACATCCCAAGACCCACCCACCCCTATCCCCCCTACCCCACTTCCCAGAGCTGAGTACAGAGTTACAAATAAACAATCAAACTCTAAAAAAAACATTACCCAACTATACAAGTAACCAAGTCCATAACGCACTTTAACTCCCTTATAACATAAATATAAACAAATTAAAAATAAACATAATAATATAAACAAATCAATATTGTTAAACCATACTAAAACTAATAAAAATTAAAAAAGAAACTATTAATAATACTCTAAAGTTTACTCATAGGCTAAATGAAACTTTTTAATCCCATATTTATTCTGAATATAATCTATCCATCTTCTCCAAACCGAAATATATCTTTCTTACGAGTGATCCTTCAAATAAGCAGAAATTTTTGCCATTTCTGCTACAATCTTCTATTGTAGGCAAAAAATCTTTCTTCCAATATTGCCCTACTAATAACCTTGCCGAAAACTTGATATTTGTGGGGTATTGTGGAGAAAGTAGTCAAACTATAGCTGCAGTGAACACTGGGAGAAAGAAGCATTTCAGTCAGGTTTCAAGCTGAAGTTCAGCACAGAGATATTGTTAGTCATATATCTAGATTATATCTGAAAGCACCAGGATAGGGTTTCCGAAACCCTGCTCAACCTCTGAATAGCTTTCAATACAATCTATCATGGATTTCCTGGGTTGGGAGTAGAGGGCACCGTTTTGCAGTAGTTCCCCTTCTTTCCGAAGGAACAGCTCCAGTTTGTGGGGGTATGTGGGGGAAAGACCATGCACTTGGGCCCCTCTGTTGTGGGCTTAATAGTCTGCCTACTCCTATTCAACACCTACATGAAACTGTTTCTTCAGTATGTTGTTGAGACCAACTCCACATGTTGATTCCTGACTGAATATATGATGCTGCCAAAATGCTATCCAGGTATTGGAAAATAGCCTGGGTGGAGAGTAACAGGTTGAAACTCAATTACTGAGTAGCTTTAGGTCTGAAGGATCACCAGTTCCAGTTAGATTCCACTGTAATTCTGAATGGGACTATACTCCTGATAATTGGTTTGCAATATGAGGGTTTTCTTTCCCTCATAACACCTGCTGGAGAAGATGACAGCTATAGTGAAGAGGGCTTTTGCACCAATTGCAACTTTTCCTGGAATAGAAAGGGTAATCACTGACAGTTCTGTCTTAGACAACTATAATGTGCTGTATATGGGACTGTCTTTGAAAACCATTTGGAAACTATAGCTGGTCCAGAATGCAGTAATTCAAATAGTTATGGGTGCACCCCAGGCATCCAAGTAACACTTCTGTTTCAAGAGCTGCTTAGTTGCCAGTTGATTTAGAAGTACAATTCAAGGTACTGGTTTCACTTTAAATCAGTGGTTCTCAACCTTTTTAATGCCGCGACCCCCAACCGGTTGTAAGTCGACGACTACTCAACCGGTCGTAAGTTGAGGACTACTCAACTGGTGCAGCAGAATGGGACTTTTGGCGGGCTCAGCAGGGCAGAGACAGCCTGGACAATTCCTATTGGCTTTTGAAAGCCAATAGAATTAGACTCTATTCAAGAGAGTCTATTCTATTGGCTTTCAAAAGCCAATAGAATAAAAGGGAGTAGCACAGCTAAGGAAAGGGGGAAAAAATGGCGGACTGCGTTGTTTGGCGACCCCCGTGAAATGGTCGTTTGACCCCAAATGAGGTCCCGACCCACAGGTTGAGAACCACTGCTTTAAATCCTTCATGGTTCAGGACCTGATTATCTATGGGATCTGGTTGGGTGGGTTCTCATTAGGATCAGAGAAAGGGGGAACCCTACATATAAGCAGAATAATCTTTAGTGCAGTAAAAAGTAAATAACACTGCATTGCATTTTTCCACATTAGTATATTCTTATTTTTTCCCGTTTATTGTTACTTCAATCCTATAGTCATGGAAATACTCTACCAATGATTCAGGTTACTGTTAGAGCCCTTAAATATCAAATGGAGATTGTTAAATTGTTTAATTAAAATGTTTTTTAATGCTGTATCAGGTAGTAATTGTGATTAGAATGGATTTTGATGAAGAAACAGAAGTCCTGATCAATACCATTAATACAGTGCAAGGTAAAAGTTACTTTTAATTTTTAATATTGCTTTGAAAGCTGACGTTACCCATACAACAAGTGTATTCCATATTTCATTTCCAATATAATTGATCAGGGTACCAAATCTCTAATAGTATTCCATTTTGGTCACCACAATGTTGATGTTGAGACTCTAGAAAGAGTACAGAGAAGATTAGGGGCAGTGCTTTTTTTTCTTAAAAAAAAAAAGGTGCCGGAACTCACACACGTCATACAACCTGCCTTGCCTACCCAACAAGGTTCCATCCAAAAAAGGTGCCGGAACTCCGTTCTGGGCATTCTATGAGAAAAAAAAGCCCTGATTAGGGGACTGGAGGCTAAAGCATATAAGGAAAGGCTGCTGGAATTGGGTATGTCTAGTTTAATGAAGAGAAGGACGATGGGGGACATGATAGCAGTATTCCAATATTTCAGGGGCTGCCACAAAGAAGAGGGAGTCAAGCTATTTTCCAGGGTGCCTGAAGGCAGGACAAAAAGCAACGGGTGGAAACTAATCAAGGAGAGAAGCAACCTAGAACTAAGGAGAAACTTCCTGACAGTTAGAACAATTAACCAGTGGAATAACCTGCCTCCAGAAGCGGTGAATGCTCCAACACTGGAAGTTTTTAAGAAGAGACTGGACAGCCATTTGTCTGAAATGGTATAGAGTTTCCTGCCTGAGCAGGGGGTTGGACTAGATGACTTCCAAGGTCCCTTCCAACTTTATTATTATTAGTAGTATTAGTATTATTACTATTAGTATTATCATCATCATCATCATCATCATCATTATTATTATTATTTCCACTTATTATAATGGAGCTAGCAGAGTAACATGCATCAAATATGTATCTACAGCTTGCAGTAAAAATACTAGCCAACTGCTAAAAAGCATGGTATAAAAATATGGTCATTTAACCAGCTTTAACAAAACGTACTAATTTAACAATCAACAGATAATGCTATAGGTTTAATAAATAACTTTGTTTACAAAATGTTTTAAAAGATTTCAGCATAGTTGTATAAAGACAGCATAAATTTAATAATGTTATGCTTTTACTAATTTATCCACTCAGCCGGATAAATAACTAATCATTGCTCACATACCATTTTCCAAACTGCGAATGAATGTTTAATAATATATTATTTCTCTCTTTATATAGGCTTGAAGGCCATATATTTGAATTCTAAGAAAAGAGGAATGTTGTTTGAGAGTAAACATATAATAAATAGGTAGGTATAGTTAATTATTATTGAAAAATATTAATATCTTGAAATTATTTCAGAAAAGTATTCAGAAGATGTCACTAAAAATACATATATTAAGACTTTTTCTTGACTTTTCATTTTTAGTTTGGATGTATATTCTTGTATCATTGTAAATAATCAACATATTGGGCCTGATTTCCCCTGGACCAGTTTTTCATTGGTGATAGAGTACAACTACAATGAGAATTCCTGTTGGATTGATCTATGTAAAAAAATGAATATACCTTACTTAATTTTTCAAACAGTTCCCCCAGAAGCAATTGAAACTGGTATGTGAATGTTTCAAATGCAAAATTGAAGAGAAAATAAGATAGAAAATTAGAGCTTGCTTTGTAAAATAATCTAATGTTGGTACATAATTATTTTCTAGAGAGAGAAAACTTAATTTGTAAAATTGTTTTTAATTATTCAGCTGTAGATAATTAGTCTTTATGGTGAACTATTTGTGTGTTAGTTTTTATAGAATTGTATATTACATTATTCAACTTGAAAGTTGTTTATGTCTATTATCTCTGCAATCCTTGGTGTTACCTTGAGATGTAAATTTTATAAATAAATCCAGGGGAAAAAATCATGTAACAAAATATTAGGTTCATTTTTAATACTGATGAGTGCTGAAATTGACTGCTTGTAGTTTTCCAAAAACAACCTATTTGAATTAACAGCAAAAGGTTAATTTGGTTAGTTTCCACCTGTTGCTTCTTGTCCTGCCTTCAGGCGCTTTGGAAAATAGCTTGACTCCCTCTTCTTTGTGGCAGCCCCTGAGATATTGGAACACTGCTATCATGTCCCCCTCGTCCTTCTCACATGATCTTGATTCGATCCCTCTGTTAATGCAGCCTAGCACTGTGTTGGCTTTTTTGGCAGCTGCAGCACACTGCTGGCTCATATTTAAATGATTGTCCACTAGGACTCTGAGGTCCCTCTCACAGTTACTACTATTGAGCAAGGTACCCCCTATACTATACCTGTACATTTGGTTTTTCTTGCCTAAATGTAGAACCTTACTTTTTTCACCATTGAATTTCTTTTTGTTAGATAGCACCCAGTGTATTATTTTTTTTAAAAAAAGATTTTTTTTGCCTAGTTCTTGCTTTTAATGAAATGTTGATGTTATTTGTTTTTTAGAAGAGTTTTTGTCTGAGAATCTTGGATATGATCTTCTGAGGTTGTCAATTCCATATGTTTTTTTGACATCTGAAGGACTTCTCAATACCCCAGAAATCCTTCAGTTACTGGAATCCAAGTAAGTAGTGAAACTCCAAGGGCAGGAGAAGTTCAAATTTTCAGATCCTTTTCATTAGTGCATGTTCCTTCCAAGTCTCATGTAATTTTACATTTGTCTTGCCTTATATTTGTCAATTTACTTTTTAAAACACTTTTATTCCTGCATTAAGACCCACTTAGATTCATCTTACTTTTTACTGAGAAGTAGCCAAAAATACAGAGTGATGTGTGTATGGACTGGACCTTGATTTGTGCTTCAGCATTAGGCACCTAAGCGCTGCTTGATCAGGGTCCGTAGTATTGTCAGGGACTTTACACAACCTTTCCATAGTTTTCTTTGTTGCCTTCTGGGAGGAGGCTTCATGTTATCCAAAAGCAGAACAACTAGACCAGGGGTCTTCAAACGTGGCCCTTTTATGACTTATGGACTTCAACTCCCAGAATTCTGGCTGAGGAATTCTGGGAGTTGAAGTCCACAAGTCATAAAAGGGCCAAGTTTGAAGACCCCTGAACTAGATTCTATAATACCTTTGTTCAATATAGTGTCAACCTTGTTAACTCTCAAGATACTTTTTTTCCACTAAGTATTCAAAATGGACTGTGATTAATATAAGTTTTGTGTCAATAATTTTGTATAACTTGGTATTTTTGGTGCTGCTGCTGTTATATATTATTACTGTTATCCTTGGGATGGTGACATTGTTTGGTGGGTGGCGTCCTTGTTTTGAGAGCGAGGCACTGGAATTTCATTTTAATGTGTGATGTTGTAAGGCCAGTAAATGACAATAAAGATTTTCTTATCTTACACAAGTTGCAGAAGGCATGAGAGAACTGTACTTAGCATATACCAGTGGTGGCGAATCTATGGCACGGGTGCCAGAGGCGGCACTCGGAGCCCTCTCTGTGGGCACACATGCCGTTGCCCCAGCCTCATCTCCCCCAGACCCCCTCCTCTCCAGCAGCCCCTCTGAAGGAGAGTCGCCCCTGAGCGTGGCCCACGCAGAGCAGCTCAACCAAGGACATGGCAGCCAGACAGCGTAGACAAGACTCTGCCATCACAACCCATCATGCACAGTTGATGCTGCAGGGCGCGGGCAGAGGGCGTGACCGCCATAGCACTGCTGGGCTGCCTGGGCGATCTGCGGCAGGCTCTGGAGGTGATGAGTGGCCCTGCGGGCAGGCGGGGCAGGGAATGGGGGGCGGGGCAGGGCCAATTTTTGGGCACTCGGTCTCTAAAAGGTTCTCCATCACTGGCATATGCTGTAGTAAGTCACTAGTGACATAAGCAGGACATGATTGTTGGAAGTTGGATTGTGGGTACAGCAGAATTGTAATATATTCAGTGGATTACTGACAAGAACTTTCACATGCAGGTATAATATTACTTTAATTGAAAGAAACTGCTGTGAGGCCTTAAACTATTTTGGAGGCACAGAACATTATGTTGTGATGACTATAGATGAATGCACAGCTATTGTTATGCAGGTAAAAATATTATTACAATACTATTATCACATATCCCTATATATAGTTGCCTTGCATTCATATCACAGGCACATATACATTTTTTAATTATTTGATAAATATCCACAATATGTGTCATAATATATATATACTAGAATTATTCTCACTTTTTTACAAAGAGAAACTGAATAATCTGTCTTGCATGCAATCTGTATCTTGAATTAAACGTTATTGAGATATATCAGTGTTTCTCAACTTTAGCATGGTTAGGAAATTCTGGAAGTTGAAGTCCAGACCTGTTAAAGTTGCTAACATTGAGAAACACTGGGCTGTTCTGACAGAATCTTACAAGTCTGTGTCCCTCCCTCTCATATCCCATTGAGTAAGGAAGGAGTAGCCTTCCTCCTACCTAATATTATCTTCTTTCCCAGGACTTAAAGAACAATTTTGTCCTTGTTTTTGTAATGGTTTATGTCCAATGGTGGGATTCAAATATGTGAACAACCGGTTCTCTGTGTGGATGCCACTTCCGGAAGTTTGCTCTGAGTCTGGGCAACAAAAAATTAGCTACCGGTTCTGCCGAAGTGGTGCGAACTGACTGAATCCCACCACTGTTTATGTCCCCTTCAGTGCCATTGCCATGGCTTTCTACAGTTTAGCCACTTCGTGCATGTGATAACACTCATGAAAGCTTCTACCCTTAAATAAAATTTGTTGGTCTGAAAAAATACTATCAGCCTCCAGAAAATATGTGATTTGCCAAATTTATGGTTACAATACTGAACAGTAAACCTTCAGTCACCAGTAGGTGGCAGCATAGCATTTTCTTGCTGCCTTCTAGAGGTTTTCCACATTTTTGCAGCTCACATTTTTGATACTATACCAAATTGTTATAGTATCAATCATATCTTTGGCCAATTATTTTATAATACTACACATCAGTTTATTTACCTGCTTCATGGCAATTTTATTAGTAGTAGCAGTATTTGTTTATTTGTATCCCACCTTTATTATTTTCACAAATAACCCAAGGCAGTGAACATATCCAACACATCTTCCTACCTCTGTTTTCCCAACAACAACCACCCTGTGAGGTGGACTAGGTGAGAGAGTGTGACTGGGCCTTTTTCTCATTTTGTTATAGAACATGGAAGAACTCAATTATGAAAACTCCTCTAATAATATTGTCTTAAGACTGATGGCGCTATCACTCCAGTATGCCTCCTGTTGGATTATTTTATACTCCAGAGAAAGATTAAATTCTAAGTAGGTAAAAAGCTTTAAATTAATTCTTAAGCTTAAATTTTGAAGTATACATTTTTTTAAAATAAAAGTTAGAATTGTGATATTCTTGCACAATTGTTGCCGAAACAATGGAGATATTCTGGAATACCTTAATAAATTAAAATTTGTAGTTGTTAAAATGCAAAGCAAATCATGGAAGCTGTACTCTCGCTTGTTCAAAATAAATCTGTATCTTGTGCTTGCTTTGTTATAATTGAAGAAACACAAGTGTTTTTATTACTATTTCATGCATTAAAATGTTTGAAATTACTCAGGTTTCATCTATTCTGTCTTTATCTACCTCTCATATCCCCATGTATCATTAACCTTTCTCATCAAAAAAACTGTGTGTGTTTTGTGTGTGTGTGTGTGTGTGTGTGTGTGTGAGAGAGAGAGAGAGAGAGAGAGAGAGAGAGAGAGAGAGAGAGAGAGAGAGAGAGAGAGAACAATAATAAAATATGCTGTTTTATTTAGATACAGCCTAACTGGAAAATCCCTGCATCATCTTGCTTTAATTTATGCAGCCTTGATTTCTTTTGCACAGAAATCAGAAGACTTTGAAGTGAAGGTAATTTGTGTATAAATGTATGTGTCACTATGTTCCTATATTAGAAATACTATAATCATTATGTCTCAGACAACAAAGGATTATCATATATGCAGCATTCATTACCCAGATTTGTTCTATATAAGAGGGCAATTTAGAAATAAATCTCTGTTTGGTCATCAATGACAAACACTGCAGATACAGAACTTTTATTATACACATTAGAAAATTACATTACATTACTTTTTGACATAATCGGCATTCAAATTGAGGCATTTGTCATAAGGTCTTACAAGTTTGAAATGCCTTAGTAGTAGTCGCTCGGCACCAAATCTGGGCTATGGGGGGAGGTGATCAAAAACAACCCAATGCTTCAAAAGTTCTTGGGTACGTCTAGCGGTGTGCGGGCGAGCATTATCGTGAACCAACACACCAGAAGTGGTGCCATAGAAAATCCCACAAATGTGAAGATGCCAAAGGAGTACTGCTAGTGAAGTCCATGGAGCGTGGGTTGACCATCAATTCAGACATCTACTGTGAAACATTATGAAAACTCAGATGATCCATCCATAACAAGCGTCAGGGCATGCTGACTTCAGGTGTGGTGTTGGTTCTCCCCCCCACATAGCCCAGATTTGGCGCCAAGCGACTATTACTAAGGAATTTCAGACTTGTAAGATGTTATGACAAGTGCCTCAACCTGAATGGCGATTATGTCAAAAAGTAATGTAATGCTGTAGTTTTCTAATGTGTATAATAAAAGTTCTGCATCTGCGAGTGTCTGTCATTGATAACCAAACAGAGGTTTATTTCCGAATTGCCCTCGTACATTTTACTGGTCTTCTCACTACCATCCCAATCATGTGATTCTAAATTTGGGAGTCAGGATACTTTGAACACATTTGACCCCTGGGATTTTGCATTTTTATTCTTTTACTAAAGTAATTCAGACTGTGTAGGAGAAGAACAGGCAGAGTTGGGAGGTGGAGTGAAGTGAGTCATCAGCTAGAGTCATTACATTCCCACAAATGGTAAGGCCAACTCCCCCCTTGAATTCCGTTGAACTTTACTTGGTGCCAATTTAGCATTGAATGTGAATTGACTAGATTAATATCAAGCACAAAGGATCAAGCCATTGTGGCACAGTGGTTAGAATGCAGTACTGCTCACTCCAGGAGTTCAATCCTGAGCGGCGCAAGGTTGACTCAGCCTTCCATCCTTCCGAGATCAGTAAAATGAGGACCCAGATTGTTGCGGGCAATATGCTGATTCTGTAAACCACTTAGAGAGAGCTGTAAAGCACTGTGAAGCGGTATATAAGTCTAAGTGCTATTCTTATTGCTATCAATATCACACATAAGTTCCAGTTCAGAAGATTTATTGCTCAAGTCCATACATAAGAACATAGGCAACTCACACTCAAAGCTAAATTGGCACCAGTTAAGGGTCAACAGAATCCAAGAGGGATTGGACTTAGACCATTTGTGGGAATGTAATGACTCTAGGCTCATAACTCCCTTAACATCACCCCTCAGCATTGCCTGCTATTCTCCTATAGGCTGGTATAAACAGTATTTCCCTCTATCTACCTTGCTTTTGCATTCTCAAATATGTGTGACAAGACTCAGCCTAAAGTGCTTATGAATAGATTCATACAAGATAGCTTAGTAATGACTAATCTCTCATTCGTTCAGCCACATTCTCTCTTCTTTCCTGTGGAGAAGAATAGTATTTAAAAAAGCTTTGTCTTACTACATTTTTCCAACTAGGCTAATGTGATGAACATGCAACATCACTTGGGCATTAAACTATCAAGGGATTATTCTTGTGCTTTCTATTTCATATAATTTTCATTCTAAATTTAAAAGGCAAATATATTTTAGATGGCCCTTACACCAGGAGTTGAAGAAACAGCACTTTTGGTTCGCCAGATAGCTGACCACGTATTATTAGCTTCTAAACAACATCCACAGGAGTGGCTAAACAAGTCATGGCTTTCTGTCCTGCTATCAGAAGTAAGTGATTTGGCTTCATTTTGTTTACAGGATACCATTATTTCTAGCGTTAATGTCCTGCCGCTGAGAGGCCACTTAGGATATGTAAATCCCAAGAAGTGTTAGTTTAGTTCAGCATTTGTTTTGGATGGCAATCCCAGAGAAACTGGCTGATTTTCTTCGAACGACTAGGGATGGGGGAGTTGGTTGACAAAGAATAAAAGTGCTCTCCTTTATGTGGAACAGCAGCTCCTTGCTTCAGGTTCCCTAGGGAGCTGATTCACAGAGATAAATTGGAGATCAGGAATAAAAATATCTTCATGGGAGAATCAGTTCAAAAGCAACTGAACAAAACAACTAACAATGGCTGTACAGGGAAAAACATTTGAGGAGGTTGAACAACATTTAACTGAAGCTCTGGTAGAGCTGGTTCTGTACTATTGTGATAGCCAGTTAAGACCAAATCCAGCAAAAACTCATGTATGTACCTTCCCTCTTCAGCATAAGCAGGCTGCTAGGAAGCTGCTATTACATGGAAAGGGACATTACTGAAGCATTGTTATAGCCCTACGTATTTAGGGGTCGCTCTAGATAGGGTCTTAACATAAAAGCAGCACTGTACCAACATTAAACTGAAGGTCAATGGATAAAATAACATCCTCAGGAAAGGATTTGGAGAAATTAATGGGTTTCTATTTTGTGAGATGAATACAGCAGAAATTGTGGATTCAAAGAAGTGTTATATTTTGGAAATGAGTCCAAGCATCATCCCAAATTCGAGACTCTTATAGTGAACTAGTTACCTATAATTTCTCAGATGATAGATATTTCTGCAAACTTGACTGTTGATCATCATTTATCCTATTCATTTATTCATCCAACCCCTTTTTTCCTACTAAATCTTGGCAGTAGATGATTGTAGCGACAAGGTAATTTCATAACCAATCAATCCACTTTCATTTGGTCATAGACCAGCACTTAAAGCCAAAAAAATAAAAACCACAATTAGTTAAAATAAAAAAAAGAGAAACACATAAAATTCTAAACTATTTCAGAAAAATTGGCTAACCATCCAAACTACAGTTAGCTGTGGTTAACAAAATAACAACATATCTTCAGTTGCCTGGATTCATTTATGGTGGAATACCTAAACAAAATGTAAGTCTAATTCTAGTTCTATTTTTCCCTCTAGGCAGAGAAATGCTTGCTTACATTTCCATGCATGAATCCACTAGTTGCTCAAGTCATGCTAAAGAAAAGTTCTTCACTGGGATGGCTACTGGCAGCATCTTTTGCTGAGCTTCAGGAACTTCTGCCTGAGGTGCCAGAAAAGGTTTTGAAGGTCAGTTGTCCAGGATATAAGCATGATGCGTACAATTCAGTTATGTTGTTGCTTTGATTATTGTTAAAGCAGGAAAGAAACCAAAATAGCTCCTGAGATTGAATTTGTCTGGATTTTTTTATTCATCCTTAAGCATATTGGCTTATTATGCCAATACAATTACAAAAAAAACCTTTTGCATTAAATTAAAAACAAACATATACAGTATTGCAGTCGTTCCTAGTCCTTTGCAACCACATACAGAAAACGCTGCTTATCGAGAAAATTATAAATCAGCAATTTGCATGTGTTGATATTAATTCAGATTAACATGATACACAACAACCATCTCTGTAGTGTTCCTGTAGAATGGTTTAGGATACCCTAGGCCAGTGCTTTTCAACCTGTGGTAGATGTACCACTGGTGGTACTTCAGCACCTGGCAGGTGGTATGCATACGATGGGTTGAAAACCACTGTAAAAAAAAAAGTGTGAAAAAAGTGTAAAAGTGTAGCAGGGGAATGAGTTAAAGTGACAGCACTGCCACACAGGCCTGTGAGAGAATTAGCTGGAGCTGTGGTGTTGCCAGGGCTCTGCTGAGCACCCAGGATCAGTGCGGGGCTCCAGCTGATTGGCACTTCTGGGAGGAGAGCGCAGCCTTGGGGAGGAAGAGTCAGCTGGAGCTGCACAGAAGAGAAAAGGAGGAGTGGGGAAGAGAGGAGAGGATATAAAAGGAGGCAGTTTTGGTGAGAAACGGGGAGGAAAAAAGACAACGGGGGAAAAAGAAGAGGACGGAGAAAGAGAGATAGAGAAGCGTGCAGCCTTGGGGAGAGCAGTCAGCTGGAGTTGCTGAAGAGAAAAGGAGGAGGAGAGAGAGAGGAGAGGATATAAAAGGAGGAGGTTTTGATGGGAGAGATATTTTATTGTTCTATTGTCTTATTTATGATAGTTATTGGCTTTATTATTGTTGTGCAATGCCCACTTGCAGATCTCGGATGCTGTGTTCTTATAGCTTCCGAAACATTTTTGATGTATGGCAAGGTGTGCCACGTTGTTGGTTTTATACCTTGTTTCCTCCTTTCTCGCCCCACCTTATTGCTCAGACATCTTGTGACAAATGATTGTGGAGACCCATTCTGCTTGAATTGTTCACCTTCATTCGTGAAATATATTATGGCATACAGCCGTCAAAAGGAGCACTTCTGGTCTTTTCCAATTGTTAAAGCAGTTACATCCTGACCCAAGCTTGTGGGCTTGCTGTGCACATGCGTGCACTGCTACTTTGCTTGCATTTCCCAGTTGATGAGAAGTATGTCTTTCAAACAATGTTCACAGCTCTGTTGTGCAACCTACCAAGGGATTGGCAGTATTCTATAATGCTGTTCTTCTTCCTAAAAATTCTTCTTCTTTCTAAATATTTTTTTTAAATGTTGCAGTTTGTCTAGGGACAGAATGATCAACATAACACTATCAGCATTTTTTCCAGTCCATAAGCTGTTCTCCCTTATTCCCAAAGCTATATTCTTCTTTAGGTGTTGATAACACTTTTGCGCAGCTTGGAGTTTCTGTAGTAGTTGTTACATACCCATTGAACATTCACACTAAAAAGCTGCATGTGTTTTATTATTATGGACTCAGATGTATTTCTTATTTTTTTCAGACTTTTAGTGACATCACATCATTATACATCTTCAAGCCACTAACGCAAAAAGAAATTACGCCTCTTCAAGGAAATATTAATTCTGCCACCAGCTCTCGTTCTCAACTTCCATTTCTTGAGGCTTTGTTCTCCAGATTTCAAGGACATAGTTCCTTTACTGAGTATTCAGAAGAACAGAACAAAAACTATTCCCCGGATATCGGCCAGAATGGATCTTGTGGCTCTCTGAAATCAACTGAAGAACATAACTTAGATCTACCTTCAATATCATATGGAGACACCTGTCCCTTTCAGGATAGTGTAAGAGTAGAGAGGCAGCTTTATCTCCCATTTCTGAAAAAAGTGGAAACGGAAACCAGAATAAATGCATCGCATTTAACACTGAATAATATTGGAGGATCTTCCCATAACAACAATGAAACCACAGTGCCATATTTGCACTGTAACCAGGACTCTGGCCCTTATATTGAGAATTGCCCACTAAATAGAATTACTGTTTCAAAAGTGGACACAGGCAAACAGCTAGATATCTCTGAGTTCTTGAAGAAGCCTATTTATCATGATGCTAAAAATGAACATCTGGGAAAAATTCAACCTCTTGTGCAACAGCTGAATTTTTTCCATGATTTCAAGCATTCTCCTCACTTCGTTTCTAGTAGAAATGATGTTCTGTTCCAGCAAAGCTCAGGCAATTTTTTAGAAATAGGAAGAAAAGCAAGCAGCAATCCTGAAACAGAGGAAAGATATTGGGGTAACCCCCCATTCATACAAGCAATGGATTCTTTTCCCTGTGATTCGCACGCAGGCAAAACCATATCCAGTCCAGACAGGTTCATGAACTTGGATATTCAGTTTACTGGAGAATATAGGAGGGGGAAAGGATCTAATTCATTATCAGATGAACAAAGACAACAAGACGTTTCAGGTAAGAGCACAAAGCAAAATGCTACTGTTTTCTAAATTTCAGAATACTAAGAGTTACCAGGGAACCTTCAAATGTTGTCTTTGTTCTAACGAGACGTACCCTTTAGTAAATATTTTTAAATTGTTCTTTTGGCGTTCCCCCATTGAGGGCTCAATGCAGGGCTCAAAAAAGCATCAGCAAAAGATCAGCCAACCACTGAATCCAACCATTTTTCTTCCTTCCCTAGGGCAAGTGGCAGAGCTTCCCACTTGGGGAGCACTTCCTTTTGCATCTGAGAGCTGAACCATCCTGCTTCCTGAGAACAGGAATTATAGCACTCTTTTATTCTAGATCAGTGATACGGAAATCTGCAGTTAACAGATCGTCAATAGTCTGTAGAGGTCCACCAGTGGCTTCTCCACAGCCTTCTGCATTCATTAGCCAGAATTTGCTTGTCAGCTCATTCCCTGATACTTTGCATTCACATCCGATCGACCTAGCCCAGGGATAGGCAACCTTGGCTCTTTTATGACTCGTGGACTTCAACTCCCAGAATTCCTGAGCCAGCCATTCTGAGAGTTGAAGTCCATAAGTCATAAAAGAGCCAAGGTTGCCTACCCTTGACCTAGCCAGATCAGCACCCGGAGTTGTCCTTTCTGATTGGTGCAAATGCATCAGTGGCTAAAAAGTGTTAGCATCTTGAAACACTGAAATCTAGAAAACTGACAATAATGAACTACTAGCCTCAAGGGCAGTTAAGAGTCCATGTGCACGGTCATGGTAGCTGCCCTTTTGCACCAGCACAAACATGTTGACTTGTTTCACATATGTGCAAGAGTGGCAGGTATCCTGTTGTTCTATGAAAATTATTACTGTTTTGTTGCAAGCAAACCTGTGTTGAGAATTATTATAATATTACATTACCGAGGAAACAAAATAATTCAGGTGATTAATAAATACTTAATTTGAATTTAAATGTTTTTACTAACAACATATTAAAAAGAGCTTAGAAATTAAGGGGATAGAAAGCATTGAGTAGCACAGCTAGAATTATCTTACTGAAAATATGAACTCCCATGCTCTTAAAGATGAAACATAAAGTGGGATTAATATTATTTAATCCAACGGCCATGCACCTGCAGAAAAAAATTAAGAATTTTGTTTTAGATAAGAGCCTTCCTGTTACAAGAGACAGAAAGCATCTTGTCTTTTTACGTTCATTATTCTAAAAGAAAATATTTCACTTCAGCATTTTTAGCTTTGCATTTTTAAAAAATCCGGGTTTTTAGACCAAGATGAAAAAGAGCATTTTATTCCCCCCCCAAACCTTCAAATATCTAAAACTTTGTTCATAATCATTTAGATATAGGGAGTTGCTACGACTTTTGTAAATCCAACATTATGGAAAGGGGGAAAAGATGGTGGCAGCCATGCATGTACACATGTCAAACAGAAGCAAAATGTTTGCCCATGCACAAAATGGCAGCTACCATGTTTATACATGTATGTCTTGTACAAAAATTGGTCTACAGAAGGGTTCTTGGAACTTTTACGGCCAAGACTCCCTTGACGTTGCGCAGCTAATAAACTTGAATGATGAATGAATCAGTCAATCAATCATGGCATCATGTATCCTGATATAATTCAAGTGTTTTTAGGGTAACCCACTTGTTGACTGATATATTTGATCCAGTGCCATCTCTGTAGAATGCAGATAGGAGGGCCTATTTGTATTAGAATCTGATACTATCTTGCTTTGATTACAGCTTCCAATTTGCTGTTTCAAACATTGTCAGGCTGATTAAGGGAAGCTTGGGCTGAATAGAGAAAAGTTAATTGAAATGTTTTGGACAGCTCATATTGTCAAATCCTGGGGAGCTAAGACAATTGTAAGAGAATTGTAAGCAATACTGTCTTCTATTCCATATGGAGTAAAGATGATATTCAAAAATCCATACTTCTACATACCTTTTTTAAAAATATTTTCTAGTGAAGTGGTGCTATTCTGTAGTTCTTAAAATGAGAAAGAATTATGAAACATTTTGAAGACTATTTTAATTAGGACAGAGGCCTTTATGGACAAGGCTTTACTATCAAATGCATGAAAGATTAAAAATGAATATAGAAAGAAAAAATAGTAGTACAACGGGGAATGAAGTGAAAAATATTTAGACTGAATATTTTTGTTCAAGGTTAAAACAGGGACATGCATATTTTTCAGGGCAAGGAGCAATACTTCACTGTTGGATGGCAAGCTTGGAACCATTCCATGGAGTGAATGACTGATCAAATAAAAACTAACATTGGTTAAATTTAATTTAATTTCGTGAAGTTACTTTGAAAGTATTTCAAGAGTTCCTTATTTTAATCTGTACATTTATTAGTTTCATATTAGATTCAAAGTATGAAATGTTTCATTTGCTATTTGCATAAAATGGCAAAATAACAACTGAAATCGTGTTTTATTTTATTAAACAATTGAGAGATTAACCCATATTAAAATCACATTTAAAAAGATATACAAATGATATTTACAGGTTTTCTATAGGTTAAACTTCTTAGAAAACAAAGATTTGATCCAAGAGAAGATATAACGGTTAGAGTTGGGGTTATCTATAATGAATTTTCTAACAAGTATTGATTTTTTTTTCCCCTCATTTATATCAGATTAAAAGGGAATTTGGTAACATCTCGAAGGTTTTAGCCACCACATAACATCCTGAAACTTCAGATTGTGTGCATCTGGCTTAGAATGGCATTTGATATTATTTCTCTAAAGCAGTGGTTCTCAACCTGTGGGTCGGGACCCCATTTGGGGTCAAACGACCATTTCACGGAGGTCGCCAAATAACACAGTCCGCCATTTTTTCCCCCCTTTTTCTTAGTTGTGCTACTCCCTTTTATTCTATTGGCTTTTGAAAGCCAATAGAATAGACTCTCTTGAATAGAGTCTAATTCTATTGGCTTTCAAAAGCCAATAGGAATTGTCCAGGCTGTCTCTGCCCTGCTGAGCCCGCCAAAAGTCCCATTCTGCAAACGGTGCTGCACCAGTTGAGTAGTCCTCGACTTACGACCAGTTGGGGATCACGGCATTAAAAAGGTTGAGAACCACTGCTCTAAAGTATAAGTGACATAAAATGCATAAATATACTTCTTAGGAGAGCTCAGGTATATTTCTCCTTTGGAAGATTAGGCAAAACCTCTACCAATCTTTTAGTTGACTTTTTGTTTCTTAGGCATGAGCATGCACTAGGAAAACAAGCTGGGGCAAATGTTGAAATACGCATCACGTCAACTCCTCCCCTTTTGTACTGGTGTCATCACACAACATGCATGTAAATGGGTAGTGCTTTTGCTATGATGTCACAATGTTTTGTCATTGTGATAAAGACTCGTCTTGCTGAGGATATCCTGTTCTTTGAATGTTCTTTCTGAGAAGGAAGGCAAGCATGAATCTAATAAATGTACAGAATTAAGAACTTTTGATATAACTTCTGACAATTAGACTTTAAAGAGTTGAGAATATACATTTTATCTTATTAAGAGATAGACTATATAAACTAAATCTGTATAGTTATAGATTGCTTATTTGATAATGATTTATTCTTTTTTAATTTTATTTCTCTTTTTTTTTGGCAGGTTCGGAAGTTATGCAATTACCACAGCTTAAAAAAAGACGTTTAACATTTGAAAAAGATCCTAGGAGGCATGACGGCCAAACACGTCTCAAGTTTTTTTAGAAGAAATGGAGGCTAACACTTTTAAGAATTTTGTTGTGTACAATACATAAAAACAAAGGTAGCAGACTTCATCTTCTTTTATAGCAGGGGTAGTCAACCTTGGCTCTTTTATGACTCGTGGACTTCAGTTCCCAGAATTCCTGAGCCAGCTTAGCTGGCTCAGGAATTCTGGGAGTTGAAGTCCATGAGTCATAAAAGAGCCAAGGTTGAGTATCCCTGTTTTATAGTAACTTGTTTACAATTTGTTTCAATCTTATATGTAATTATTTTTTAAAAAATAAACATGGACTTTTTGCAATTGTAGGGAATAGGATAAAAGTTAAGGGTTTATTAGAAAAATTGATGCTATTTATGACAATTACATTAAAATACTAGTTTAATTATGCATAATTTATCTAATTCATTTATATACACTATACATAAGAGAAATGCATTTGAAATTGCATAGACTTTGGAAAAGTTTGGTCAGAGAGCCACCACAGTTGTCAGAATGTGACACATCAGCACTTAGTAGTCTGCCTGTTCAGTTCTACATAGCAGTTGTTATCCCAGTAAATGATTAGTATCTGGTCAAGTGAGTCGACTAAGGAAAATCTCAAAACAAAAAAATCAGGCAGGATTATTAGGTATATTCTCTGCTTTGGTGAGATAAAAGGTTTCCCTGTCCTCTACTTTGAGTTAGATATAAATCAATGGAGTGCACAAATCCTGCCATATCAGATTGATCAGGCAGATGCAATAGGAAGCAGGCAGCCCTTCAAATAGCTGGGCCCTTTAGCTCTTTATAGGTAGCAAAAAGCACTTTGAATCACACCCAAAAGCAAACTGGCAACCAGTGCAGTTCGCAAAGAGAAGTGTTAAATGAGGATAACAAGGCATGCTATCATTGCTCATGCCACTGCTTTCTGGACTAGCTGAAACTGCCAGGTGGTTTTCAAGGATAGTCCATGTAGAGCCCATGGCCGTAATCAGGCCATGAGATGACAGGGTATGAGTGATATCTGAAGTTTCCACTTACCCATTCTTACCCCATGAGGGTTCTTTCCTCTCCGGGCATACCACAGCATAGCAAATCTGCACAAAATTCTTTATTGCAATACACATCTTCCCCAACAAAGTTATCCCATGGATCAGCTCCACCCTTCTACCCTTTGCAAGGTGATGTTGCCACATAAAATATGTCTTTAGTACTCAGTCCTTTAATACTTATTCTTCTAATGCTCAAGTTGAAACTAAAGTTTCAAAGTCTTTAATATTTATCTTTTCCCAAACATTCTTGCACTAGTTGGGATGGGGTGTTATTTCAGTGTGATTCTTCCTCTTCTAGTTCCTACTAGGCCTCCACCAAGATATGCTGCCCACCAAAGCTTGTGGTCCTGGCAATTGAATGAAAGTTCTGCTGTAATAGCTGCCAATCTTCGCTTTCTTGTCTGTAGGTCTTTTGCTTTCATCTTTCCTGTACCCCCCCCCCCTTTCCATTCTTTCTTGGCATTTGCTTTTGTCTAAGCTCAAAAGCCTGGGTGAAGCTGCCTCTGGACATCAGCACACATCCTTGAAAACACCAGGAGGTGGCTCAGTTAGCAAGGCAATTGGAGCACCAGCTTAAATGCCTGTGAGTACAGTTCTGAGGGAATGGATGAATGATTGTGGGAAGGGGGGTGGGGAGTTTGACTGCATGAGTACAGCTATGTTTGAAGAGAGCAGACATGCCACCAACTTCACTCCTTCACACATCTAATCTCTGAAGATGCAACTGGCACACCAAATGAAGCTGGGCAAAGGCCTCCTTAGCCATATCTGCCACCTGTTCACTTTCTGGGCATTCAGGAAGACACCCCCCCCCCCCAAAAAATTGCATGTCTCCCTTAAATTGGGAAGTGCAACCCCATCCAAGGTCAGAACATCCCCAGACCTGAATCGCCCGAGCACCCCTAGCCAATTGATTTTGGTATGACTGAGTCAGTTCCTCCCTATCCAATCCCACATACTGGATCCCAAATTGGCAGATGACTTCCTCCAGCAGTTTCATGTACATGTTCCAAAGGAGAGGAGAAAGAATAGAGCTCTGCAGGAGAGGCCTAGACTAGAGGATGATCTGGAACCAGCCCTGGAGAAAGGAAGACAACCACGGTAAAATTGAGGTCACAGATTAAAGCCAGTCTCCCTCTTTTTTGTCATCTCGGCTGACCCTTCCTATTTTGTTTTTTAATGGAATTGAAGATCTTCCCTATCCCCATTGTGTCTCCAGTTCACGCCCTGCAATCCATGGAGTATGAAAACAGCCAGAACAGCATAGACGCTGCTCCAGGAGTGGGTCAACTTTGTAAGCATTTCCGCCATTTGTCTCGGGGCCCAATTTCCAGTCTTAGTTCAGATGATACACTAGAACATGATTACAGTGAATTAAGCAGGCTTACGTATGGCGATCAGGGTGCTGCATGGTTTACACTATATGCCAAATCAAATGCAAACATGTCCAACGAAATACCATATATGTAGATGGATTTTGTGAGCCATACTGGAAACAGCTATGGAAAAGCATAAATCTGTTTCAGGAAAGCATTCTTGAAGACATCACTGTCTTAGAAGTGCACTTATCTGTAGAGTTCACTGCATAGGGTGTACTTTAAAACGTTTTTTAAAAGTTAAAAAGTTTTAAAAACATTTTATTATTAATAATGCTTGTACCCTGAAATCTAACAATTATCTATTTGTACAGGTTTTGCATTGCTTTTAAGAAAAGTGTTTTGAACTGCTGATCTCAAGTACGCGGTATTTCAAGCAAGTTTCTTGGGTTAATTTATCTTTTTTTTTTCTTTCCACACTCTTTCTCTCGTCTTCATTGTCCTCTTTATAATTATCAGATTTTTTATATTGACTTCCTCTCAAAATACACATTGCAACTTTTTAAAAAGGCATCATCAAAGTCTTTTCTCAAATGTAAGAGTACTGTCGTGCAGTGCCTTTTTTTTTCATCCATGCAAATTAGTGCAAATGTGGCAAAAAAAAAAAGTGCTGAAAATCATAGGACAGTGTAAACAACCATCAATGTGGGCTGGTTGCCTAGCACCCAAAATATGATCACATGACCATAGGGAGGGGAGCCGTTGAAACTTTGAAACCAGCTTTTAAGAAGCTCTGGGTTGATCTATTGTAACTTCAAATGTTCAGCAAACAACCTGTTGTAAGTTGAGGACTATCTATACGGAAATTTCAGTGGGCTGGATACAAGTGAATACTCTGTGAGCTCTGCAAATTACTGACATTAGCATCTATATGGGCAGAATAGTAACTTCTCTTGGCAGGCTGTTAATTTTTGTCATGGATGTATTGGAAGTAGCTGAGACAGATGTGATCTTTTCTGTTTTTCTAACACAGGTCAGACTCTTTGTATTTTAAACTCCCCCTCCCCTCCCCATTAAATGTGTTTTCGTGCCACAAAAAAATCCCAGTAATTTAAGATTTTTTTAAAGCTTTTAATATATTAATACAAACCAAAAAGAACTTTCTTTTTAAAAGTAAACAGCGTGTATAAAAGTGCTTGGTAATCGAAACTCAAAGATACCTGACCCACCCCCCCCCCCAAAAAAAAAGGTGAATTGTTCCAGTAATATTGCAAATGCTAGGAAAGCCTTGCTTGTAGATTGCCTAAATTTATAGTTATGTACTGTAGTGTTGTTATCAGTGATTATTTGCCAAGTAGGCATATTTTAAGCTTATAATCCTGTAGACCTGAAGAGGATATCTTGGAAAGCACAGGATTTCTCCCCTTCTGAAACTAATAGATTTTGTAACTTCAGCAGGAGTCAACACCAGCACAAAGTGAGGCATTTTGATGCAGATATCCAGGATAAATGGATGGTTCTTAGGCCTCTTTACACACACTCTTTTAATGCATGTCCATATTCATCCTGTTCTATGTGAAGTGTTTTCTCTCCTGTACTGCAGCATCTTTTCGTCAACGAGAAAGGAATGGTTAAAACAAAGAAGGGGTGGGGGGGAAGGGCAATGTTCCTTTTCTTTCCTAAGGCTTGCAGACATCTGGCAGGTTTTTAAAAGTTCTTTGGGGTCTGTGACATTGGAATGTCCTGAATTAGCAGGCTTTTCCTGCAAGGTAACTATTTTATGGGAAAGCACAGAGATAAAGATTAGATCTTTGTGGTGAATATGCAGCCCCAAGGGCTGTCCGTACTAGAGGGTCAGGAGCCATGTGGTTGGTAGACTTGGCCAAAGATGGTGGGTCCTATTCTGGGAGTTGGTGCATCTTCTCTGACTCTTCCTTTGTTGATCTCATTGGATCAGGTTCTTCAATCTCCCCTCCCTGCACCTTAATCTCACTTTACCTCCTCTTTGCAAACTGGCAGAAGGAGCAGCTTATCAATCCTTGACAGTTCCCATTAGCTGCAAATGGGCCACTGTGCACAACTCAAATGGGAAGATGATTTATGACATGGTTCCTCTTATATCTCTCAGCCATGTGCTTGCCCTCTAAAATAGAAGGGAGAGTAAGATACATATAGAGAGATTCCTATACACTACTGTCCTTCCTAATCCACTGGAAAGCTGAATAGCAAGCTTATATTCCTGGGTAAAATTGGAGCTTGAGCACTCAAGGGGCTATAGTAAATACCTCTAAATATGACATACATCTTCTTCATTTCAACCAACTGGAACAGAGAAGCACTTTTCTTTTAACACACTGGGTATACTTCAACCAATACAAAATATTTTTAAGGGAGCCTCAATTTTAGAATGGAAATATGCCCGAAGTTCTATAATACTAACTAGGAGCTATAGCTCCCCTGTTGAATATATCACGTTTATTCAAAAATAACAAATGTGCGTAAAACTGCAGCCTTAAATGGCCAAATTTGCCTGATCAAACATGCTTGAAAATATCTCTGATTAGAAAACAGAAAGCTGTTAGTAAGAAAGTACCTGGGGCGTGTTTCATTCGGGCACAACAGAACCGCATCATTGGTATTGTCCTTTTCTAAATGTAAACATTTCAGAGGATTAAAGAAAGGATATTGAATCAATTACAAAAGGAAAAGCTTTTCCTTATAAAATGCTTTATATTAGCAAAAGGTTTAACCATTTACTAAGACAGTCAGGCAGACTAATAAATATCTAAAGAAACTGTTTAAGCCCTACATAAAGAAACTGTTGGCTTGGAAAACAAGGAAGACCGCTGGGATTCTTCTTGAGGACTTTCAGAAAACCTTCCCTGCAACATGGGGAAAAAAAAAACATTTTATTAAAATGTTATCTCCTTCAAGATTTCATAAATTAGATTACAGTCGCAAAATTTTAGTTATAAAAGTTACTTTACTCCACATAATTCCTATGTAATGGAGAGCAACTCAGCAGAAAAGGAACGTTCGCTTATCTGAACACCTCTTCTCAGCATGATGATGGAGAATCCACCAATGGGTTGACTCTGTCCTCCTGCCCAATCAGACTAAGTCAGTCAAAGTTGTCACGCCTGTCCTGGTCTGGGACCTCCCAGTATCGACGGCAGAGCCAATGACGACAGTCCAACGTGATGACTCCCAAGAGAAGTAAAAGAATCACCCCCTAACCTGGGACCAAACTGGCCTCTAGAGGGGCGGGCGTGGATTCCCCATCATCATGCTGAGAAAAGACGTTCAGGTAAGCCTACGCTCCTTCACCAGCATGATGGATGGAGAATCCACCAATGGGACATACCAAAGCCCACTGTCCCTATGGGAGGGAGTCAGTTGGGGCCTTTGTCCCTGGTCTAGGCACTACCTGTTGCAGCACTCTCCGACCAAAGGAGGGTCTGCAGAAGCGAATTTGTCTAATCGGTAATGCCGTATAAACGGAGAAGGTGATGACCATGTCGCCGCCCTACAGATGTCTTCTATAGATGCCTACGCTGCCCATGTAGCAGAGGTAGCAGCACTGCAAGTGGAATGTGCCATCACATGACTTGAAACCGACAGGGAGAGCGACAAATACGCCGCCGCTATGCAAGCCCTAATCCATCTGCCTATGGTAGAGGCAGACATCTTCTGACCCATTGAAGAAGGCTGGAAAGAGACGAAAAGGGCTTCCGACCTATGGAAGACCGACGTCCGCTTGATGTAACAGCGCAAGGCTCTGCAGACATCCAGTGTGTGCCATTGTCATTCCAAATCATGTGACGGCCGAGGGCAAAAATCTGGGAGAATTACCTCCTGCGTCCTGTGGAACATGGAGTTGATTTTGGGGATAAAGGATCCAACCTAAGGACTACCCTTTTGTCGTGAAAGATGCATAAATCCTCCCTAATAGATAGAGCCGCTAGATCTGAAATGCATCTAGCAGAGGTGATGACTACCAAGAAAGCGACCTTGAGTGACAAGGACCGCAGATTATAGTTTCTGATGGGTTCGAAGGGAGACTTAGTGAGGGCCTGGAGAACCTGTGGTAATTCCCAGGAGGGATATCTGTGAACCATGGGCGGCCTGCTGTTAGTGACTGCCTTGAGAAAGGAGCGGACCATGGGGTGCTGAGATAATGACTCTGACTTATCCCAGGTGAGCACCATGGATAGAGCCACCACCTGTCTGCAGATTGTGTTGGGCGTTAAGCCCTTGTTGATGCCTTCTAATAAGTAGTCCAAGACCTTAGGGATGGTCACTTGTGAGAGAGCTAAGTGAGTTCTGTCACACTATTGGCAGAAATTCCACCAAGTGTGATCATAAATACAATTAGTTGCCGGCCTCCTGGAGGCTTATGTCAATCACGCCTGACGAGTATGATTCTTGTGTCAGGGTATGGCGCTCAAGCGCCAGGCGACTAGTTGGAGCCATTGGGGCTCTGGATGGTGCAGCCCCCTGAATTAGGGCTATGCGACCTGGGGGGATCCTCCACGGGGGGGGGGGCATGGCAAGGCTCATGAGGTCTGCAAACCATGGTCGTCTCGGTCAGTGTGAAGCAATGAAGATTACGTCCGCCGGCTCCTGCAATATCCTTCTGATGGCTGCCGGAATCAGAGAGAGAGAAGAAAAGGCGTACAGTAGTCCCCGTGGCCATGGACTGCGAATGGCATCTGTCCCCTCTGCCCCCGGAGAAGGGAACCGGAAAAAAATCTGGGAAGTTGAGCATTCTCTGGGGAGGCGAAGAGGTCCAGGATCAGTTGGCCAAACCTCTCTGCGATCTCTGCAAAGAGACTCAGGTGGAGCCGCCACTCTGAATGGTCCACTGTTAACCTGCTGAGAAAGTCTGCTTGTCGATTCGCCTCTTCCAAGATGTGCTCTGCCCTGATGGAAAGAAGGTTGCCCTCTGCCCAAGAACCCAGTAGACGAGCCTCCGCCATGAGGGACCTGAAATGGGTGCCCCCTTGCCAGTTGACATGGGCCTTCGCCGCCACATTGTCTGTCAGGACCAGCACATGTTGCCTTACAATCTTGGCGCGGAAGTGGCGGAGAGCCAAATGGATCGCCCTGAGCTCCAACCAACTGATGTTGTGCTTCAGGTCCAATCACAACCATCGGCCCTGCGCCAACTGAGATTGGAGGTGTGCTCCCCAGCTGAACAGACTGGCATCTGTGGTCAGGATGGTTCGGGGAGGCTCCTTGAACAGCGACCCTTTGTTTATGGCTGGGGAGGTCTACCAAATGAGGGATTGGAGGACCTGAGGTGGAACCCTGACTCGTTGGCTAGAGGAGCTGGTGCCCAGTCTTTGAAAGGGGAGCAAGAACCATTGCAGAGTTCTCAAGTGTAGTCTGGCTCAAGGAACTATTGCTATACATGACATTAATTTGCCCAGCAGCTGGGAGAGCAATGCTAGTGCCACTACATGCTCTCTGTGGACCCTGAGGATCAGGTCTCGTATGCTGTCCTGAAGGTCCCTTGACAGGTAAACATGACAAGAGTCTGTGTCTATCACCGCACCCAGGTAGAAAAGGCAGGTTGAGGGAACCGTCTGGCTTTTTTGAAAGTTTATCGAGAACCCGTGATCCTGAAGTGTCCTGATTGTTAAAGCCAGGTCCGACTGGGCAGCTGGAATAGAGGACGATTGAATCAGGATGTCGTCCAGGTAACACTGGACATGTACTGGTACCAACCTCAAGTGTGCAGCGAGAACGGCCGGGATCTTGGTGAAGACCCTGGGGGCTGACAAGAGGCCGAACAGTAGAGCCTTGTATTGGAAGTGACGGTTGGCATAACAAAACCTCAGAAATCGTCGATGGTCCGGACGGATGGGGATATGAAGGTACGCCTCTGTGAGGTCAATGGATGTCATGAGGTCCCCTCGCCTGATGCTGCCCAAGATGGAATGGAGCGTCTGCATTTTGAACTTTTGAGTTCAGGCCCTTGAGGTCGAGGATCGCCCTCCATCCCCCTGAGGTTTTTGGGACTACGAAATGGATGGAGTAATATCCCCTCCCTGCTTGCCCCTCTGGTACCCCCTCTATGGCCTTTATATTTAATAAATGCTGAATGGCCTCCACCATGAGGTCCTTCTTTGTTGGGTTCCTTAGTATTGGACAAAACGATCTATGGGTATGGTGACGAACTCTAGGGACAGCCCTTCTCTTATGGTGTGGAGCACCCAATAGTCCGTGATCGTGCTTTCCCATTGGTGGATAAAAAGAGTGAGTCTGCCGCCAATGGGAGAGGACTCCCCTGAGTCACTTGGAGCGACGAAAGGGGCAGCCACCCCTGTCACGAAAGGACTGTTTACCCTGGTTCTGTTGTCTGGACCTGTCTCTATAACTCGCCGTTGAAGGAGCAGTCCGGTTTGTTAAAGAAGGTCCGGGGTGGTTAACCAGCCTCTGGGGCTGGTCCTAGCTCGAAAGGATTGACGACGAGCATAAAGAAAGTACCGTCTGTTTGATTTCCTGATCAGGTGAGAAAGCACCTTTTGTTTCTGCCTGTTTTCAACTAGATAGGGGGTTAATTCCTCACCAAAGAGACGTCCTCTGCTAAATGGAGCTGTGGCTACTCGCCATTTATGCCTACCCTCCGCCCTCCAGTTCTTGAGCCACAGCAATTGTCATGCGATTATGCCGGAGGCCATGGCTCGGGCAGAATGTCTGATGACGTACATGGATACGTCCATCATGTACTCTGAAGTTGCCACCAGCTTAGTCAGATCTTGGTGTACCCTCACTTCCTCCAGGGGAATCCTGGCCTGGAGCTGCCTGCGCCAGATGAGGGAAACCCTGGCAAAAAAGGAAGTGGATGTTGCCGCTTTGGCAGCCCAAGCCGACACCTAGTGCAATCTGCAAAGAGAGAGCTTGGACTTTTTATCCTCAGCTCTAAGGGCGTCAGAAATATCCCCTGGCAGCCTGGAAGATGAAAACAAAGGAGCTAGGGATTCATCTACCTTAAATACCTCCAACACCTCTGTTAGGACTGGGGCCATATCTACCACCTTGCGTTCTGCTGCCCCTTGGGAAGGAGGGGCATTTGGGGCTTCCTATTGGCCTTGTATGTTCTTAAGAAACAAGGGGGGACAAGGGATATGCTGTGCCTAATAACTGGCTCAGAAAAGAGCGGATCTATGTCCTGGGCCGAACTTACCCGCTGCATATGCCCTGCGCAGAAGAGATGGGAAGAGCATGGCATTAAAGAGTTCCATGATGGGAGGAGGATCTTGTGGAGGTTCTTCACAGTCAGACCACTGATCACCGGTGAAATCAGTCAGCGGAACTCAAGACGTTGCTGTCCGGGGAGGGAGGAGGCGAGATTGAGTCTGGACAGTTGAGCATCCCGGGCCGTGTTGAGACGGATGGAGCTGATGAAGGCCCTGGAATGGAAGCTGACTGCTGGTGTCCAGAGGCCATCGCCTGAAGGACCGCCTGTGAGATCATGACCTGCAGCTGATCCATAAATGAAGTGTCCTGCAAAGGGCGAAGCCCTGCTGCTGTCAGAGTGAATGTGGCTGCAGGTTCTGTGTGGGGATCCTGGGGTCCCAGTCCGTCCCCGAAGAAGGTGGAAATGCCTGACCAAAGGTCAGCATAGCGACCTGCTCGGGCTCTCGCTCTGGAGACCGCCAATTGTTGTGCCCAGGAGAATTGCTTCTCCAAAGCACGATGTGCATGATTGGCCTACTTTTCAGCAGATTTACTTGGTTCTTTGCCAGACTTAGATTTAGATTTGACCTTTACCTTAGCCGCGGCTTCTTGGCAAGGGGACTTGCGTTTAGGTTGTCTGATCAACACAGAAGCCTATGGCGCAGTGTTGTCTGCCATAATGAGTTGAGAAAGTTCCAGTAGAGTGCTGAATACGGTCTGCAAGAGATTACCAGTTCCCCACCATAATGGGACTGGCGTGCACGTGGATCAGCATGGTCTAGCCCACTGGCAAAACGGAGTCATGCTGGGCTCGTTAGAGTGCACATCACTGACTGTACAGTTCGTGAATCACAGTCTTATGTCCAGATGGAATTGAGGAGCAGTGACAAAATCTCGAGTGACTCAACTAGTGGCAATGGTCAGGGCTTAGAGAGCAACTACTAGATGCAAAGTGGCAGACCAGCTAAGTTGATGAGGCTCTAAGTGGCATAAAGGTTTGAAATGAAGGCTTGTCCGTTGATTCGGAATCTGGAGACTGATTCTAGTCCAGTACACCGTGTGCAGATTACAGTTTCATAGGAAGGAAAAAGCTGTGGTACTGTAAGGGAAACCCCTTGACCTTGAGGGACCTGGCCTTGTGGAGGCCCGATAAGAATGTAGGTCCTCTGCAATTTAGGTGTGTGACAAGGAAATTCAGATGGTGGACCGAAGCCTGTATATCGTGTCCTTGAGCTAAATGTAAGTGGGTGAGGCTCAGCCGCTGTCATAAGGCAACCAAAATGGCACTCACAACGAGCGGGAAGGAAAGAGTACAGTGAAGGAATTCAAAATGGTGCCCACAACTGTAAGCCGAGGAAGCTGGCAAGCGCTGGCTGACCAATCTGTCTAATGGCCGTTTAAAACGGGCGCTGTTTGTAACAGACCCAGCCTCCTTCGAGTTGGAAGCCTTAAACAAAAAAAATCTGCTTAAGTGCAAGTAACGGCTGCCTCACGGCGCGCCAAAATGGCAGCCACGCAGCTGAGAAAGGGAAATGCAAACCCTTGAAGTTTGAGGAGTTTGGGCTTAAGGTGGTCAATCACCACCCCAAAATGCTAGAAAAAGCACATGGAACAGTCTCCCTCTTGATTTACTAGGTCAAGACTGCAATTGCCAACAGAGAGTTTAGTGATCCGCGCCAAACAGCTGATAGGCGTGCCAGCTGCAGTGCTTTCTAGCAGCAGCCAAGGCTTTCAGCCAAAGCAAAAATTACCGGAACGCGCTATGGCAGGGCGGAGAGCCCCAGCCATCCGCGCTGAGCAGCTGAGAGGTGCGGCAGCTGCGGCACCTCCCAAAAACAGCGGGAATTCCCTGGCCAATGTTACTAGCCGAAAGGGAAAAAAGGCAGACTTTGGAATTGCTCTGATCGCGTCTGATAAGCGACGATCAAGTGGGCAACTAGGCAGCTGGTCAAATTGAGCTGTCCTAATTAGCAGTGTGTCTAAAGCGATCTAGCTGCTCCAGAAATGGACAGCTTAACGGCCACAAAATGGTGGCGACAACTGACTGAAGGCCTCTGAGCCCAGAGCCCTCAGATGGCAGAGGCTTGGATCCTCTGCTGAAAGGAGGTTTTCAGAGTCTCAGTAGCCTCTGAAAGCTCCTAAAAACAAGGAGAATTCACCAATGGGGTAATGGAAGGGATACATTTAACCTAAACCAAACCTTCTTGAGAAAGGATTTGGGAGTCAAGATTGTCACGTCCGTCTGGGCGAACAGAGTAAGTCGAGAATGGGAGGTCCCAGAGCAGGCCGGGAGTAACAACTTTGACTGACTTAGTCTGATTGGGCAGGAGTCAACCCATTGGTGGATTCTCCATACATCATGCTGGAGAAATAGACAGTCTACATTCTCTTGTTATTACTTTGTACACAGGATAAAGAGAATACTTGATTTTCATCATTGTTATCTTCGGTCCCCAAGGACAGCTCTTTATTCCTGCTCGTGTTTTTAGGAAAAAAATTAAAGGGATGTACCACACAAGTCCCCAAATTTGTGTAAATCAACTTCATAAATACAATGTACATATTAGAGTGGGAGAGAGAGAGAGAGCACCATTTGACAAAGCCATGGACTTATGGCCTACCTGTCTTCAGAATAAGGAGCAGGACCTGGGCTCTCGAAATGGGTTGCTTCCAGCCGGAATGCCAACGAGCAAAGCATCTTTGCAAGCATTCTGCATACAATACTGCTGAAGCTCTGCAGCTGCCTGAGAGACCTGGATAAGAGAAAGCACAAGAAGATGACAGGCAACTGGGTTTTTTTTTTAAGAGGTTGGCATGAAAATCCTGGTGGGCCTATATGCCCAAAGAGTGAAGTAATTGATATTATTTGAAGGTTCAACAGCTATGATATGCTTCCTTTTCTGTATTAGTAGCTGGGCTGCTTCAGAATGGAAGATGGGAGACTCTTGAAGTAACTTAACACTGACTAAGGAGTTCTAGCTGAACAATATAGCTGGAAGGCTAGACTGATTACTTTAAAAAAAGGACACGCAGCAATTGTAAGGCATGCAGAACATCCTTTCTCTGTAGGCTGCTGAAACTTTTTCTTTAATTGCGGCAATGTAGGAATAACTTTAATAAACAAAATAATGGAATGTACCATAATAAATGAATGTCTGTATGTAAGTAGGCACAGGGAATCAACTACAGAAGCAGGGAGTGATCCTTTACAACAGGGGTCTTCAAACATGGCCCTTTTATGACTTGTGGACTTCAACTCCCAGAATTCTGGGAATTGAAGGGAGGAATTCTGGGAGTTGAAGTCCACAAGTTATAAAAGGGCTAGGTTTGAAACCCCTGCTTTACAAGATCTGAAGGACTGGAGGGGGGAGGAATAGTCCTAGAGAACTGCTGTCAACACAGGCTTGATGACACATAATCAATCAATACAGACACTGGGAAGTACAGGGTTTGGCTGCATATGCTCAGCACAAAGGGGACTATGACAATTCGCTGTGGCCAACTCGCCACAGCCAATTCACTAGGGCCAAATTATCACAGCGAACTTACCACAGCCAATTTGCAATGGGACAACTCGCCATGGCCAATTCAACACGGGACAACTTGCTGCAGGACACTAATATCAAAGGAATGATGGAACAGAATCATTAAAGGAGGCAAAAGGAGGGACCGAATGAAATGTGAATGACAAAAATTAAAATAACTTTTATTTATTTTAAATTTTATTTTATTTTATTTTTTAAAATTTATAAGCCGCCCCACTCCCGAAGGACTCTGGGCGGCTAACAATAAAAAACACATAAAACATAACAAAACAAACAATGCAAAGACAGTCATCCAGGGGTCAGGTTTTATAAACCCCAGGCCTGCCGGAAAAGCCAGGTCTTAAGTAGCTTACAGAAGACCAACAGGGTGGGAGCAGTCCTAATCTCCGGGGGGAGCTGGTTCCAAAGTGTGGGCGCCATCACAGAGAAGGCCCTCCTTCGCGGCCCCGCCAAATGGTACTGCTTGGCCGACGGGGCCCGAAGGAGGCCCAGCCTGTGGGATCTAACCGGACGTAGGGAACTATGAGGTAGTAGGCGGTCTCGCAAATAATGAATAATGAATAATGAAATAATGAAATTGAACTGTTAAATTGTCCCGTGATGAGTTGTCCTATGGTGAGTTGGCTGTGGTGAGTTGGTCATAGCAAGTTGGTTGTAACAAGTTACCCCATTCTGGCACAGAGAGGGCTCAAAATGGAACAGTCACCAACATTTGAAGCCACTACTTAATTTCCCTAAGGATGTATTGGGGAATTCTTTTCCTCCACAATTCCCAGTGTAATTCAGCCATTTCAAAATTGATCTCCCCTCTGTCAACCAGTCCCCTTCTTGATCTATTCAGATTTTGGATAATTGTCCTGCCGACGGACGATCATGAAGAATCATGAACCCCTCTATATAATTTCTTTCAACACATAGCTAGGTTGAAAAAAAAAAAGTAAAATACAGGCCTGGGCATCTGTTTGTTTTGGAATGAAAAAGCTTCATCCTTTGAATGCTTAAAAATAAGAAAGAAGATGAACCCTGCTTTAAAGTCCAGATATTAAAAAAAAAAATCAGAAACATACCAAAAAAACCTCTAGGAGACTCTTACACATCTGAGACACTACTATCAACTATGCCCTTCTGATATAATTATACTCATTATTTCACCTTTCCAGCAAGAAGGATTGTGACTCTGCTCTATGTTAGTCCGTTATGGCCTTACCTGAAGAGGTCTCAGTGCTAGTTTCATGAGTATTCAAATAAGAATAAATGTCACCAGAATCCAAGCACAAGGAACTAACCTGGAAATGTCAACCCTAAGGACGACGCTTCATCAAGAGCCAGACGTGGGATATGACATGCTGGCATGAAAACGCTCCCACAAATTTACAAAGGGACTGTACCACATTGGGGGGGGGGGGTGAAAGTATCTGAATCACACACCAGGTGAAACTCAGACTCAGGTGAGATCACCAAACATATCTCTAAAACACACAACACATTATATCCCTTTATGGCTGGAGGGTGTGTTTGTTGGTTTGTCAAAATAATATTTTTACTTTATCTAAATAATCCTAAATTATTTATTTACTTAGACAAAGTAAATAAAAGCAGTCTAAAATGCAAACTCCACTTGGAACAATCAAGGTGATGCTCTTCATCACAGATAAATGTTTATGTGTATGAAGGAGAGATGCATATACTTGTGTCCGTGTCTGTATTTCAAGTTTGCTCCACTCGAATTGGTAACTACAACTGGTTAAAAAGACAGACAGGAGGAGACAAAACAGAAAGACAGAAAGAACTCCCAATATTATAACTTCATATTTAATATATTTAATTTATAACATTTAACAATAAAATATTTAATATAAGTATTAGCTAGATGTTACTGTTTTGTTTGGTATGGAAAGCTTGAATCTACTGAGGCTATTTTTTTTTTTTTTAACATAAAAGGCTATGTCTGCTATGGGGTGGGTGGGAGACATCTTCCTTTGTTTGTCTATTATTTTTCAGAAACATAATTAGCATTCTGCCAAAGGGTGATTCAACAAAATCCCAGTGCTGCGTCTGTACAATTCCCATTCATTTCAGTGGGGAGTGCACAAAAAAAATTCTATATGATCAAATATACCTATTACTGATAAAGTGTCTGAAAATTTCCTGGATGTTATTTCAAAATTAAATGTTTATACAAGGCTGATCATTCAATGAACACAACACAAACAAAATAAGCAGATGTTTATCAGGGAAACCAACAGACACCTAGCTGACGTTCTGTCATTTCCATGAGATACCGTCATGTCAAAATCTAGAAGGGAAATGATAATATAAAGGAGGGCATTTCAAGTGGAGAAGGAAAAAGCAATTTTGTTTAAACATGAGCTACATACTCTATCAAGATAAAAAAATCTCCACACTGCAATTAAGTTTGGGGGAGGGGGAATCCCTGTGGATCTATGTCTAAAAATGCAATATAAAGAGTTTGATAAAGATTTTCTAATTCAGCTTTGATTCTTCCCACTTTTAAAAGGAAGGCTTTAAGTTTGTTCAGTAATCTGGGTTCAAAGAGAAAAAGATAATTTAGAATATAAGTGCAAAGAGCATCTGCTGGCATCTCCTTCAACCAAAGGTGTCTTTTCTTGCTTGCTCAAAAACAACCAGGGACACCCTCATAGGTTTTTGAAAATAAATATGATGGGTGGGACTACACAATAGAACCCTGCTCTTTTTATGTGCATGCAACACATGCAACATACACGAAAAAGGAATGGGGCTTCAACTATGCAGTTGTACCTGCTATAATTATGTATTTGACTCTTCCCCCTCCCCCACCAATTGCTCTTGAGCGCCACCACATATTCCAAATCATCTTTTCCCCTTTCAATTTAGTCACTGGAAAACTCAAGAAAGGAGCCATCAATTCAAAATAGTTCCCATTCCGCCTCCAAGTGAACAAGGCTCTCACACAGACACTGATCTCAAAAATAAACACATATATAGTTCTTGATCTAGATCAATGTTTCCCAAACTTGACAATTTTAAGGCATGAGGACTTCAACTTCCAGAATTCCACAGCCAGCAACGCTGGCTGTGGAATTCTGGAAGTTGAAGTCCACATGCCTTAAAATTGTCAAGTTTGGGAAACACTGATCTAGATGCAAGATCATCCAGGTACAGGGCAGGATATCTGTATGACCTTGTAGTGAGATCAAGAATGTGCAGTTATTTCATGGCCAAAGACCAAAACAAACATGTTGGAAAACAGAAAAACTCATTGTGAATAATTGAATTGTAGTAAGCAATTGCAATTACAATAAAAAGTAACATAGTGACTAAAACTGCCAACAGTTGATATCTGATAGCAAGGGCAATTGCATTAAATCAGTTTTGGAGATAACTGGCAACCTATCAGCTAAAAGGAGAATAATCTTTTCCTCTGAGTTGGCATGAGAGAGGGTTTAAAAAGACATCATTAGGCCAATTCCCCACAAGCCATGAAGAAGAGACAGTGCAGAAGCAAATGAGGAGTTTTCTATTCCTTCTACTAAGCCAGGGGCAAAATTGTTCTTATGCAGGGATGTGATTGAAAAAAATGGTTAAAAAAAAGCCTGCAATGGGCAAAAATAAAAGCTCTTCCATAGGACAGGCAAGAGAATGTTTGCTACATCCTTGGCAAATAAGTCTGCTCCGTCCAGGAACATAGGTCATGCATGTTATGGGACTTTGCTTCAACTCAGAAGAGGCTATCTAAGGCCAAGCAAAGGCAGATGGTATTCATAATTCATAATATTTTAAATCTATGATGATGCATATGAAGACATAGCAGGCCTTTTCACAGTCGTACAAAATTAGGAAAGTCAAAAAAACATTAACAATATTTCAGGAGGCAAAGCTGCACATAGGTCTCCGCAGCAATTAGGCCAGCTTCCAATCTCAGGAAAGAATTTAATACAAAACAGAGCACTTGCAACAAACCTCCCAAAATTTAAATTAAACTTCTTCTACAGAGCTTATGTTGCAGTAATAGGAAACCTGAGCACCATGTAAGTGTGGCTAATGGCACTAGCCCTGAAAATAATCATTGCAGTTGCGGTACAGTTATGGCCATTAAAATTAATGAAACACCAAATTGCATTTCAAAGTTTACAATGCCTGATGGGAAACCCTTTGTTGCCGATTCCAGAAAGAATATGCTCTAATATTTATTTTTTTTAAAAAAAAAACTGAATTTGATTAGTATTACACTATCTATGGGTGATCCTCACTGAATGGCCAACTTTTCAAAGTTACATCGGTGCTGAACAACGAGAACTTATAACAGATCCTCATAGTTTCAGCTGTTGTAGCATCCCTACCTGCTTATCTGGGCACCCAGCAACCAGCTTGCAATTACATCACAGCATCGCACAATCACATGATCACTGTTTGTGACCTTCAATGCCAGCTTCTGACAAGCAAATCAATAGGGAAGTCAGCAGGACGTTGCAAATGCAACATAGGACATTGCAACCAGCTGGGCTTATATGTAAATATGGGAAATATGAGTACTTTTCATATATGTGGCATAGCATTTATATACAGTAATTTTAGCGTGTGTGTGTGTGTGTGTGTGTGTGTGTATGTGAAATTAAGAGTTTTAAAGAGAACATAAAAACTAACCATACCGAAGAAAAAGAACAAAGAAAAAGAAAAAAAAGTGCAGAAAGGATAAAAATAGAATTTCCTTCGCAACAAACAAAAGTATGATTACGAAATTACTTATTTAATTATGAGAAAAATGTTCACTTTTTGCTATGGTACTATCCATTCTTTTCTAATCAAAGGCACAAGTCATAAGTCTTTCTTGATAGCAAGATGTATGGTACATACATTTAATAAATAACTAAATAAATTGAATTATAAGCGCACTTTTTTCTGTTGCATGCAAGAATCTATATGGGGGTTCCAGTGATCCATAAATGTAGATGTCTTTTTCTCTAATCAAAGACGTTAATGTAACCATTTTAGCAAATTCCATCATCCTCACCAGTCAACTCCATGGTGGGCAGTGTCAAACCTTTCCACTTTTGAGTACAGAATAATCTTGTTGCAGTTGTCATATCTTAAAAACAAAGTTCCAAACACCAATTTTCATAAAAAATATTCCATTACTTTCTCCATAAGTTGTTTATAAAAATACCTTTATCTTCATTTGAGGGACAGACTCCCAGGACCACAGTTTTAACCTCCTATATCAGTGGTGGCGAACCTATGGCATGGGTGCCAGAGGCGGCACTCCAGAGCCCTCTCTGTGGGCACACGCGCTGTCGCCCCAGTCCTAGGCCTTCAGCTGGGTTTTATAAAACCTTTTCGCTTTAGGCTTCCGCCACCGTGTGCAAAAAAAAAAAAAAGGTTCAATCAATTAATTTCAACTTCTCACAAAGTTGGAATTGATTGAACTTTTTAGTCCCACCCAGTCTGCCATTACCACCGCAGCCACGTCCAGCTAATGGGCCACGCCCAGCCAATAGGCCACACCCAGCCAATGGGCCACACCCACCCGGCACCCGACAATGTATAAGCGGGTTTTGGGCTGCAGTTTGGGCACTCGGTCTCTAAAAGGTTCGCCATCACTGTCCTATAGCTTCTACTACAAAAAATTTACCATGTTCAATTAATACAGGTAGTCCTTGACTTACAACAGTTTGTTTAGTGACCATTCAAAGTTACAATAGCATTGAAAAAAGTGATTTATGACCGTGTTTCAAACAACCATTGCAGCATCCCCATGGTCATGTGATCAGAATTCAGAAACTTGGTGTCTCATATTTATGACAGTTTTGTGTCCCTGGGTCATGTGATCATGTGTTGTGACCTGCTGACAAGCCATATGGGAAAGCCAGATCCACTTAACAACCATGTCACTAAGTTAACAACCACAGCGATTCACTTGAACAACTGAAGGTCATAAAATGGGACAAAAATCACTTAACAAATGTCTTGCTTTGGACTCAATTGTGGTTATAAGTCAAGGACTACCCTTACAAGTTCTGGGTTTGAGGGTTAATATACAATATGGTATTAATTTTCCAACAGCGGCAGTGAGTAACAGACATTGCAGAAAAGCTGACCAGTTACTCATGATTTATTGTAATGAGTAACCATCGCCACTCCTCATGGCAGTAATAGGCAAGAACACATAGAACTTCTTTTAGGCTTGCTGAAACTGAAGATTTTGCATCACCAGCTTATAAAGTAGAAGCACAGAGTCAGGTCTACTGCTTGGAAACGGTACTTGAACTTGGGCATTCTCAAACTTGAACCAGCATACGGATACTTTGATACAAAAGTATCAAAGAAGCCAAAATATAACGCTTCTTCCCCATATAAGATAAAGGTACTCTGAAGTACCTTGTGAAAAGCACATCCCGTTGTTTTGTGCGATTTCACATTGAGCAGCAAAAGGCATCCATTGATAGAAACAGCAGTCTCCCAAGGCCAAGCTCCAGGGATCAAATCAAAGCCACTTTTAAATCAATAAAGGAAACCCAGAGAATCCCCCAAGGCTAATTGAAATCATGAGGGATCACGCATCTACCATCCCTTCTTGAAATCACTTTCCTGCTTCTTAGATCAGTCTTCAGGGTTTTATTGTACTCAGGCTTTTAATAATGTAGACCTGAGTGGAAGGCTGAATGGATATGTGCTATGATCTAGGGCAGGGGTCTTCAAACTTGGGCTCTTTTATGACTTGTGGACTTCAACTCCCAGAATTCCTCAGCCAGGCTGGCTGAGGAATTCTGGGAGTTGAAGTCCACAAGTCATAAAAGGGCCCAAGTTTGAAGACTCCTGATCTAGGGGAAAATGTGTGAACCTACAGAGGGTCTCCATTGTGTCTCTGTCTCTAACCCTTTTGGCATAGGCCTTGCACAGTATTCTCTGAAAGCAAATATAGCCCTGGGCCCAATACATATATATACCTATACAAATAATCCTTAACTTACAACCATTCATTTAACAACAGTTTAAAGTTATAATGGCCTGGAAAAAAGTTATCTACGACTTATTCGTGACATCATGATTGTTGCATCAGCCCTACAGTCAAGAGATTGCAATTCTGGCACTGAGAATCCATTCACATTTATGACCGATATGCAGTGTGTCTTGCGGTCATGTAAATGCATTTTGTGACCTTCCCAGTTGGTTTCCAGCAAGCAACTTCAATTAGGGAAGCCGGATTCACTTAATGACTGTGTGATTCTCTTAATTATCATGGAAAGATGGTGGTAAAATCAAGCCTGGCCACATGATGATTCACTTAATGACCATATTGCTTAGTGACCAAAATTCCAATCCCAATTGGGTCATAAGTAGAGGACGATCTGTAGCAATTATGTTTGTTTACAGTACCTTCTCTGAAAAAAAAAAACGAAGCAAGGATGTAGAGAGCCAACATTCTGTAAGGGCAATTTTGTAAAGAGTTTTCCTCACAAAATCCAGTTGCCTGTTTCTGAAGTATGGACACCGTTTATAACATATTTATTTTAATGTAATCAGAATGGTGAACAAAGTCCAAACACAAATGAAGAGACAGTTTGCTCTAACTGCAGCCTGCTATATTCAGGTCTGTAATGGAACGGCTTCTTTGATGGCAAAAACCTTTGGTTTTTCATTACAACCATGGGAAAAGCTTCGGTATTATTTATATGTTGCAATCTGTTGCAACTCTGGAGAGATAAGCCTTTGTTTCTTCAGCCTTATTAACCATGATGACATGAACTGAATCAAACTAAACTGGCATGCGTTCTGCAAAACACCCATAGGATGATTCAGCCACCACCCCTCCTACAGCACAGAATAGATGGGTCTGTAAAATAGCAGTTATTTTCTAAATTAAATTGATAGCAACACCATGCAATATAAAACCAGGAGTCCTATTTAAACAATAAAAACTAATCTAACATCTGAAGGGATAATTATAATGTCACAGTACCCCTAGGGCAGTGGTGGCGAACCTATGGCACGCGTGCCAGAGGCGGCACTCAGAGCCCTCTCTATGGGCACCTGCGCTGCCATTGCCAGCAGCTTGCACAGGTCCATTAGGCCACTGCCACCTGGAGCGGCAGCCCCTCCCAGCACAAAGGAGGCGAAGCAGCCAGCTAGCAAGCTCGAGTAGAGGTGGTAGAGCACGCCCACACCCAGCAAGCCAAAGGCCACCCCGAGCAGGAAAAGCCAGATCCCTATCAGCGCCATGGCCCCCCAGTCCCAGCTAGGATTGCATGCCTCCCATCTATTCTGGGCCTCCTGCCCACCGCCCCACCTTCCAGAGACCCCCTGGATCTCCCCCAACCCTGCCCTGCCCCCACAGGCATCCCATGAGCAACATCGAGGTGGCCATGCCCACCCCAGCCATGCCCACCCAGTCTGCTGTGACAACTGGAGCCATGCCCACCCAGTGGGCTACGCCCCCATGCCCCCTCCCTGGGGGCACCACAATGCTGATGCGGCCCTGGCACTTTGTGATAAATAAGTGGGTTTTGGGTTGCAGTTTGGGCACTCGGTCTCTAAAAGGTTCGCCATCACTGCCCTAGCATGTTGAAACAGCTAGGTTTACATCAATTTTATTAATAACAGGCTGGTGGATGAGCACATGTCAAGGGGGCCTACTATTCAACAGAACTGAATCAATAGATATATTTATGTGGCCTCTGAAGGGGGTACCTGAAATCAAGGCATGTCAAGGAAGAATTCACCACTTAGAATGAGTGGGATAGAGCAGGGGTCTCCAACCTTGGCAACTTTAAGACTTGTGGACTTCAACTCCCAGAATTCTTCAGCCAGCAAGTTGCCAAGGTTATTAATCCCTAGGATAGAGCACACTGTTTTTCAACCTCAGCAATTTTAAGCTGTGTGGACTTCAATTCCTAGAATTCCCCAGCCAGCATGAGAGAGGAAGAGTGAAAGAGACACAGAGAAGAGCGAACCTTTGTATTCCAACTCCCCAACTGTATAACCACTAGGTAATACTTTTCTAGCACATACTTACAGAATTACAAATGCTCCTAGACTTAAAACCTGCAACATTGATTAAATTTAAATTGGGTCACAGCGGGAGTAGAAGCACTGTGCAGGGAAACAGGCCAGGGTCAATGTGAGAGATTGCTCAAACTCGGGCCACACTCTTTGATTTTCTGTTTTACTTCACTGGTTTTCGTGAGATGCCGAAGAGGTAAACACAGAGAAGATAATCTTCTTTTAAATTTGTTTTGGGGTATTTTAATTTTCTCCAATACATGTGCAAAAGAACAAATATGAACTGGAGAGGATATCAAGACTCCAGCACAAATTTTTAAATAGTGACCACGTGCATCAAATAACTATTCTCAAGATGCAAAATAATGACAAAGGTCCTTTTGTACCCATCAATGATGGACTCTTTTGAGATGTGCTAGCTAGGTGAAACCTACCTCACAGGGCTGTTGCAAGAATAAATACATTTCGAAGAACGGAAATGCTCCACTGTATTTCTATTTATTTATCAATTCAATTTGTTTGCCGCGCATTGCAGCATGAGGTGACTCTGGGCAGCCTACCAGGTTAAAAAAAGAATAAATCAACTCTTAAACTATAAAAGTACAAACTATCAGCTATGACTAAAAGATGGAGAGGCAGGAGTGGAGGATGAGAGGGGGAGGGGGAATCTATTATTAAACTATCAACCACCTTCACTGTGACACTCTTGCAGAAGATGAGGAGGGTGGGAGCCAATCTCGCTATGGGGGGGCAAGATATTCCAAAGGGCAGGAAAGGATGGGACAGCAGAGAAGGCTCTTCTCCTGGACTCCAGAGAAACAGGTGGTGCATGCCAATCCTATTGGGATGAAAAGGTTCAAGTATTACTGTCATCCTTACCTCAGTTTCAATAAGCAAATGCCCTTTAGAAGTAGAATGAATGCAGAAGTCCCTGCCCCATCTCAGAAACAGAACCTTTATTGGAGTCCACCTGGATACATAAAATTGACACTGTTTAGCTAATTAGGTGAGAAGATTTATCAGTATTTTACTGCTGTGCACCTTTCATATTGCGGGCCAGAATTTGGCTACGCTTGAAGAGATAGAGTCATTTGAATAGGAGAACAAGATGTTGATCAGAATGACCAGGATGTTTAATCAGATGTGGAATTAACAGCTCATCGTCGGCATAAAATGGTAGGCATGTTTTGATGGCTTCTTTTCACCACGACAAGGGCTGGGTTTGGATTCAAATGGAATCTTTTATATTTTCCGTCCAAAACCACTGATGGAATTATGTTAAACTTGCCCCATCTCCATGTCATTTACTAACTGAAACAGGAGCTACCAAGCTTTCTGTAGCTTGAAGATGCACTCATTTTAACTGATTTCTCCCCTCCCCAGCAGTCAAGGCGTACATGGATCATAGTACTGGCAGACCATTTAGTACAGTGGTGGCGAACCTGTGGCACAGGTGCCAGAGGCAGCACTCAGAGCCTTTCTGTGGGGACACACGCCATCACCCCAGTCCTAGGCCTTCAACTGGGTTTTATAAAAACCTTTTCACTTTAGGCCTCTGCCGCCATGTGCAAAAAAAAAAAAAAAGTTCAATCAATCAATTTCAACTTCTCGCGGGGGAAAAAAAAGATCTTGCAAAGTTGGAATTGATTATTGAACTTTTTAGTCCCACCCAGTCTGCCGTTACCACTGCAACCATGCCCAGCCAATGGGCCACACCCAGCCAATGGGCCACACCCACCCGGCACCCGATGATGCATAAGTGGGTTTGGGGTTGCAGTTTGGGCACACGGTCTCTAAAAGGTTTGCCATCACTGATTTAGTAGAATGTCCTTCTCATTTTTGTTTTAGGACACATAGGCATTTTCTAAAACAAAATGTACATCAGAGTTATTGGATACTAAATACATTTACTCTGCTTCTTCTTTGCCCCATCCCCCCCATTACAGCAAAGCTATATCCCTATCATTTGGACAGTTGTCAACATATGGAAGCAAACTTGCAAGGCTTCAGTGAAGGATCACTAAAGACGGGAAAAGGGAGGTGTGGGGAAATTTCTAGTATTTAACACAGGCTGCCCTGCAACAACACACAATACAAGAAAAAACTTTCTAAAGCAAATAAAGCTATAATTATAAAAAAAAAACTTACAAGCAGAACATAAACCCCCACTGAAAACAGTAAAATGCACACTCTTAGCTAAACATTCATGCAAGGTTTATATATCTCTCCCTACGCTGTGTCAGAATGCTGAGCTAGCATGGGAATTCTGGGACGCTGGAAGACATCCATAAATGTAATCTGAAAGAACAAACAATTCCTTTATGTACTGCTGGAATACAGAACTTTAATTTCTCTTTACAGAAACGCCTACACAAATTGGTTATATACACCTAGCCAATGGTAACCTCTGATTATCTAATTGTGCCTAATCACCATGGCCTGGAATCCTAATCAAAAGTATTTTGTTTATAGGTGATGCCCAGAGGAGCCAACCAGCAAAAAACAGTGAAGGGTGGGGTGAATAATAGCACAGCTGTAGGGTCCTCTACTGCCTCTTCTTACTGGCAGAACTCCAAGTTGAAAAATGGACAGAGGATGTTTCCATTAATGGGAGCAAATTTACCTAATATTCTACCCTTCTCTTTAAAAGAATTGCCACCCATGTGACAAACTTCCTAAGAGCAGTTTGACAATCACTCCTCTTCCCTGGATGAGTTCAAGTAGAAAACGGGTAAAATTGTTGGGGTTGCTTGAAATTAGATAATTAATCTAATGGAATATTGGCCTGTATAATCTAAATAATCTCCTTCAACTCAAATTCTCTGCTTCTATCCATTTATCAAGTGACATTTTTGATTTCCTTTATTTTTATCAGCATTTCATACTGAAGGTTTGTGTAAAGTCTGGAAGTTGATTTTGTTATTCAGTTTCTTAGTATTGCAGAATTAACAAGACATCTCTAAATTATGAAATTACTGATTTACATAAACATGCCCCTGATCACATATTAGTGGGCAATCCAGCTTCTTTCTATTTGTTATTCTTGGGATATATATACTAAGAAATATATTAAGGTATATTTCAAAAGCAGTTTCTAAGAGTCAACCATGACAATATGAGTGTTTTTTAAAACTCTGCTTTGGCTGAAAACAATTTTTTAACAATTCAGAACTGCTCAAAGAATGAGGGTGGCTGAGGATTATGGAACTGATCCAACACATTTTAAAAAATGCAGAATTGAGAAAAAGGCCTTTGAAAAATGCACAATTTTTGGCAAAGGTCTCATTTTTACTATATCCTCTCCATCTTGGAACAAGCAGCTATCAGGGACTTTCTCACCTACAAATATAGTCACAAGAGTGTTACCTAAAACCGCAAAAGGGATTATAATCAAGCGTGGTTCATTTATGAAACCCATTTTTTTTTTACAACTCCATTGTACTTGAAACGCTTGATGGTACAGGATACTATGAAGATACTCCAGGATACGCCAACAATGGCCGTTGCTTTGCATTGTATACCAGAAGTCACACCCTCTCCATAGAAAAAAAAAAAGACGCCTTAAAAATCAATAGCCGGGTTTACAACACTCACCAGCCGTTCAGACAAACAGTCCGAATCCCCCCCCCCCGCCGGAAAAGAGCTTGGTTGGAAAGCACCTCGACGCCGACCTCAAAATAGCAGCAAAAGATAAACCTTAAGCAACCACCCAGCAAGTCAGTGCGAACACAAAGCCAAGGCAACTAAAACAAGCCGCAATGGTGTCGTCCCAAAACGAAACCAAAACAAAACAAAACCCGGCCCTGCCCCCTCGCAAGCCCATTTGATTTGCAGACCAACAATGGCCGGTTTTATTTCCAACGCCCATGCAAACCTCAAATGTGAGCGGACCAGGATGATCCGGAGACTAGCAAGTCCCCACCCCAATTTGCTACCCCGCTTTTCCGGAAACAAGCAACCCCCCACCCAAAACCCCAATTTGCTACATTCGTCTTCTCCCTGACGACCGGAACCAAAAAAAAAAAAAAAACCCCAACCCACAAGAGCCGACAGCGGCCCTGTTCTCCCATCCCTGATGCCTGCTCGCTGCGCTCCAGCGTCCCGCCTTCCGAGTTGGGTAGAGAAGACAAAGGCAGGCTTTATGAAGCCGCGAGAGAGAGAAAAGCGGCCCCGGCGCCTGCCTCGCCTCGCCCCGCCCGAAGTCCCAGAGCGGCCGAAGGCGCCCCCCCCCTTTTTTTTTTCTTTCTTCTTTGTAAAGGCGGCTCACCTTGATGCGTTCCACGCCGGCCTCGAGTTTCAGCTGCTCCACTATGCATTTCACGTAGTTGACGGTGGGGCTGGAAGACATGCTGGCAAGCGGGTACCGCTCGGCGGCTCCTCTCTGTCTTTCTTTCTCTCACCCGAGCGAATCCGCGCTCCCCCCTACATCAACACACACACAGCGGCGCCACCACCACTCCGGTTCCCGAGCCTGGACGGAGGAGCCAGTCTTCCCAAGGCAAGAACTGAGCGCAACAAAAGGGGAGGAGACAGCCCTCAACCGTCCCCCCCTCAACCCCTCTGGGGAAAGAAATGGCGAGGCGAGACGGGTCGATTTGGCAGAGCGCAGCCGTGCGAGACCGCTGGGGATGACAACTCGCTCCCGACCTCCTTTGATTTATTCATCTAAACATTCATATCTTGCACTCTCCTTTTTTTCCTGAATCAAATCAAATCAGAATAGAGCTAAAAGGGACCTTGGAGGTCTTCTAGTCCAGCCGCCTGCTCAAGCAGGAGGACCTATACCAGGGTAGGCAACCTTGGCTTTTATGACTCGTGGACTTCAACTCCCAGAATTCCCGAGTCAGCTTGGCTGATACAGGAATTCTGGGAGTTGAAGTCCACGAGTCATAAAAGAGCCAAGTTGCCTACCACTGACCTATACCATTTCAGACAAGTGGCTGTCCAGTCTCTTCTTCAAAACCTCCAGTGATGAAGCACACACAACATCTGAAGGCAAGCTGTTCCATTGGTTAATTGTTCTCACTGTTGGGAAGTTTCTCCTTAATTCCAGATTGCTTCTCTCCTTGATTAGTTTCCATCCATTGCTTCTTGTCTTGCCTTCTGGTGCTTCCCCCCCTCCTTCTGCTTCCCATCGCTACCACCTCCCTCAACCTGTCTGCTGTACAGTACAGGTAGTCCTCAATTTACAACAGTTCATTTAGTGACCGTTCAGAGTTACAATAGCTCTGAAAAAAAGTGACCATTTTTCATGTAACCTTTGCAGCATCCCCATGATCATGTGATTAAAATTCAGATGCCTGGCAATTGGTTCGTATTTATGACCGTTGCAATGTCCCAGAGATCATGTGATCTCCTTTTGTGACCTTCTGACAAGCAAAGTCGATGGGGAAACCAAATTCACTTAACGACTGGGCTACTAACTTATCAACTGCAGTGATTCAGTTAACCAAAGCAAGAAAGGTTGTAAAATGGTGCAAAACATCTAACAAATATCTCATTTTAACAACAGAAATTTTGGGCTCAGTTATGGTCATAAGTCGAGGACTACCTGTATGATCCTGGCCTTGGTTATATTTTTTTTCCTTAAAATCTATTCCAAGAAAATATTTTGCTGGATTCCAAGCGCTGATAAAGCCACCCAGTTTATTATTTGTTACAAATTGGCTGGGTTGGCATAGCAGGCTAAGTCCTAAACCACGGCTTATGAGCTCAAAATGATTGGATTCAGCCTAAGCCAAAAGAACACAAATCGCATTAATGCGTTAAGGGGGAAGGAACTTGCCTGCTACCAAGATATGTATTAAGATTTAGTTTAATGTTCCACCGGTCTTGTATTCCAATTCGACAATTAAGCTGAATAATCAAGGAGAGAAGAAACCTAGAACTAAGGAGAAATTTCCTGACAGAACAATTAATCAGTGGAATGACTTGCCTTCAGAAGTTATGGGTGCTCCATCATTGGAAACTTTAAAAAAGAGACTGGATAGCCATTTGTCTGAAATAGTATAGGGTTTTCTGCCTGAGTAGGGGGTTGGACTAGAAGACCTCCAAGATCCCTTCCAACTCTTACTATTCTGTTATTCTACTTTGTTATTCTGTTAAGTCACTACATGTACCTAGATATATTTTGGTGGCAACCATGGTAAGAGTCCGTAGGCTCACATTTGGGTTCATGTATTGCATGGATTTATATTTGCATAGGATTCTCTGGCAAAAATCACAGCTGATTAGATTTGCACATGCTAAACCTGAAGCCAAACATACTACAAAATTCAACCACACTATGGCTTAACGCAATGTCTCCATTTCAGATGGGGGGGGGAGTGGAAAAAAACAGCAAAGTTCAGCTTTTTAAAATCCTTTTCTTGATTTTAAATATTCTGGAGAGTATTCCTGATGTTTTAACTGATATTCTAAGCTGTGATTTCGTTCACATTAAGACACAATTTTATTGTATGAATTCCTTTTCCATAAGCAGTCCAACAATGAAACAATGCATTTTGGCTATCAGCTAGTGATTGAAAGGGTCTTCTCTTTCATTGCTACTTTGATGGGCTGTGCTAAAATGAAGACATCTGCCTCACCTTGTAAAATTCCCCCACATTTTTCTTTATGAAGCTGATGCCCTCCTTTAGATGACCTTTTTACCTCTAGCTATATCATAACTGCAAATTCAAGATTTCAGACTTCCTTTACAAAAAGCCTTCTTAGTAGTTACTGCTGTCACCTCCTTTCTTCCAAGGAGTGCCTCACCTGGTATCCTCCCCCTAATCCCCAGCTGTGAAATAGAGTTCCCAAAACCTGTGCAGCTCTACAGATAGTCCTCAACCTAAGACCACAATTGAGCCCAGCGTTTCTGTTGCTAAGTGGAACAACTGTTAAGTGAGCTTTGCTCCATTTTACGAACTTGCCACAGTTGTTAAGTGAATCACTGCAGTTGTTAATTTAGTAACATGGTTGTTAAGTAAGGTGACCAACTTTTTTACAATGAAAAGGAGGACACAAATAAATTGAAGAAAAAAATATCATAAATAAAATAAACATTTTATTTATTGCAACAATAATACAGACAACTTGCATGTGCAAAGTTTGCCGACTGGGTGTTTTGGCACGTTCAGCAGCAATTCCTATTGGCTTTCAAAAGCCAATAGTGGGAGTAGCACAGCACATGCAAAAGTTGAAAAAAAAAACATCAAAAAATGGTGCCGGAACGCCATTCTAAGCGTTCTATGAGAAAAAAAAAGCCCTGCAGATTAGTCTTCAACTATCAAAAAGGAGGACATGTAGGAGGACACTTTTTGAGGGAGGACAGAACTTACAAAAGGAGGACAGTCCTCCCTAAAGGAGGACGGTTGGTCACCTTATTGTTAAGTGAATCTGCCTTCCCCATTGATTTTGCTTCTCAGAAGATCGCAAAAAGTGATCGTCACTGCAAAAGTCATGGATATGAGTCAGATGCTGAGCATCTGAATTTTGATCAAGTGACCATGGGAATGCTGCAATGATTATAAGTGTGAAAAACGGTTGTAAGTCACTTCTTTCAGTGCCGTTGTAACTTTTTTCTTGTTATTAATATGTTGAAAGAAACTTTTAAAATTATTTTTGACTTTTGTTGCAAGTCTTTGTTCATTCTGAGCCTTTGCTTTCCTGACTTCATCTTTGCAGGTTCTGTCTGCCTGCTGATATTCTGCCTTAGTTGGCTTTTCCTTCATAAATAATTTTCACTGTTGGGATTCATGATCTTTATCTCCCCGTTCTCCAGTCAAATCTCAAGATTCATTTGACATCTTGAGGAGCAGCTCCCAAACCTGGGTAAATTACCCAAAACCGGGGGAAAATGTTTTTTTCTTTGGTAATGACACACAAACCCATTACACAATCATAACAGGGGCATTTAAATTGACTTAAGTGTTTTACCTATAGTGCATAAAAAAGGACTTTCTGATAAGCAGTTTTGAATTATGAAGGAAAAAAATTGGGAAGCATTGAGCTGGCTAGCTAATCTTTGGTCCTAAAACTGAAACAGAATTTGAAAAATATAATCAGAGATTACCTAAACATGTAGAAAATAGGCTTATAAAAATGTATGACTACGAATGCAACTTTATTGAAAACAGAAACAGAGGAATCTTGTATACAACTGTCTCATAGAAGGCATATCTGGGAAGCTAGGTGAAGAAAGGAACTACAAAGCTCATTACTTGGAAAATGCACAAATACAAAAGGAAATAGCCTCTGGTCTAGCATCCTGGCTGGTGGTGTATTTACACCACCCCGTAACTAAATTTAGATCTTTAACAACAGGATCAGCACAACAAGTAAGATAAAAATAAAGAGCTGAAATCTTCCTGGTGGTGAACACAGCAAAATATCAGATGGAATTCATACAATCAAGTAGAAATTAAGTAGTCAAGCTGTAAACATACTGACTGTATTTTTCCTTGGGGAAAGTGTGATGCCCAAAGACCATAATGGTGATAGCATCAAAGCTATTGCAATTTCTACTCATCCCTCACTTTCCCCATCTTTAATTGGTTCCTTGGAATCTGAAGACAGCCAGCATTCTCTGCTGACATTTTTATATACCTAATAATAACTATGGCAACAAAGAGGACTCTTCATAAAACAGTGTTATCTATTTTTATTCTATACAGTGAAGCAGAATATTACACTTTAAAAGGGATGAAGCTAAAAGGAAGCCCTACCTATTTTTTTGCAGCCAAGAAATGGGTCTGTCCATTACAACTATAATGCAGTCTGCCCGTTGTGGTGGTAAGTTGTGAAAGCTGTAAAGTGGATCAGCATGCAACCAGATCTATTTTTTTAACATTTTTTCGTGTTTAACAAACCCATTATTCACCATGGGTGTTTTTGCCAAAAACCAGATGCAAATGCTGATTTTCAGCAAAAAAAAGTAAATAACGGCCATGTGATGCTACAAGTGCCCATAAAAGTGAGCCAGTTGTTGACCACCTGAAATGCGATCACATGACCAGGAGATGGCCATTGGAACTTCTGAACCCTCATTGTAAGTACTTTTGGGGGGAGGGATTTGTTGTAACTTTGTATTGTCACTAAATGATTGATCGTAGGTCGAGAACTGCCTGAATATGTGCCTTGGTCACATCACACCTGAGCCTTACATTTCCTATCGTATGTAGGCTAAAAGCAAATGCCAAGGTAAGCCCAAATTTATTGGTTGCCCCCATTCTACGGTTCTTTGCAATAACATATTAACTTTTCAATTTCCACAGTGAAGCCTTTTTTTGCCCCTTAATGGCTTGGACATCCCAATTTTATTGTCGCATTTGACATATTCTGATGAATAGAAGAATGTGCTCTTTAATGAAGGAGGAAATGAATTAACAATTAGCAACAAGATCAGTTTCCTCAAGATAGGTGAAAATTTATTGGTTTGTTTATTATTTATTTATTGTTCCCCAATGTGGGGATCCATAGCATACAATAAAGCATCCAATTCCAGAAGATTCACACCCTTCCATATTTGATAGGAAGGAACATTGTTTTTGTGTCTTTTCAAATGACCTTTCTGCTTACATTTTCAAGTAATATTATTTCCACAGAAATGCTGTAACTAACATTAGCCTTGAGAGTATTTTATCTGTAAGGCTGCCACTAAAATTTCCATAATATTTACTTCTTTCCAACTGAGTATGGGGAAAAAAGAAAAAAGCAACAATAATGCTTAGCATCTGTTGGATCTTTTCATTTACACTTTGAAGAAATATTTTGTCTACAAAGACTGTAATTAAATAAACTACATATGTGCATCAAGTAACTTTGTTTTCTACTTTTGCACTTGCATTCCTTACACCAAAGCACTGTAGCTCAGAGGTCCCCAACCCCTGGTCCATGGACCAGTACCGGTCCACGGCATGGCAGCAACTGATCCGCACAAACAAGCAAAGCCCCACCCCTGGGATGCAGGCAGCACACAAAACTATGCACACTCCAGTCTGTGGAAAAACCTTTCTCCACAGGACTGGTCCCTGGTGCCCAAAAGGTTGGGGACCTCTGCTGTAGCTGACAATTTTACAATACTGAATATAGATGATAGGAAATGTTCTGTATTTGCTGCTTAAAAGAAAGTCAGGGGTTAAAAAAAAAACATCCTCCAAGGTTGATGACTATTTTGCAGAATTCCTAGAGCCAGGCAATATTGAGAAACAGTATCTGATATCCAAAGTAATCTTTTAAAAAGCTTTTAATTTTCCAGTCTTTTGGTCATAGTCAGTGGAATGTTTCGACTTTCTTTTTCCAGACAGCAGAAATGCAGGCAACCGTGGTTTATCGTTCCTCAGTTACAAATGAGGTTTGCTGGACATAAGTAGTTTCTTAAGAAACACAACTTTGTAATCTCGGGAGTTACATAGGTGTGTATTTTTTTTTAAAGCAGGGCGTAAATGAGATCTTAAGTGAGCCATGAAGAATTAGCTAGTACTGTGATTAGAAGTTACTTATGTGAGCAAGTCTTTAATTTTGTGACATGTAAAGCTATGTTATTTATTACTGAAACAGAGATAATTTCCTCTCTGGATGGATGGCTTCCCATAACCGCCATTCCATGGCCATTCCCCTGCTTTCTCCTTTTTTATATATAAATAAAAGAAACATAGGTAGAAGCCCTATCTATGCAGTAGGACAGTGAGAGAGAAAAAATGTCTAATTCTGATTCTTCTGTATGGCATAGAACAGGGGTGTCAAACTGCTGGCCCGTGGGCTGGATGCATCATAGCGAAACTGCGCCCACCCCATTGCCAGCAATGGCAAAAAAGTCGCGATACATTGCAACATGTCACGTGACGTTGTGAGTTTGGTACCCCTGGCATAGAAGAATCTTTCCCATATTGCAGAATAGAGACTTTCCTCCTCTTTTCTATTTCTCAACTTGAAAGCTGTATAAAGTTCCTCTTTCAGACAATCACTTGGAGCAGAGAGAAGGAAAAAGGAGACTTCCATCTCCGTTCCAAATGTGCTATTATTATAATTCACTGCAATCAGCCAGATGTTTAGAGTGGACTTGATTATTGAGTCCTTCCTAAAAACATGGAATAGGCAGATATTGTTGTTTGATGTGTTAAAAGTATTGTTGCAGGATGTAAGCATTCCAAGTAAAACTGCCTTTTGTAGTTGATTTTGTCAATGCTGACAGTGTTCAAGAGGCTTCAGACAGAGCATCTGGTGCTCCAGATGTTTGGGGATTGCATCCAAGGCACTTAACAATTATTGGTACTATTTGCATCCAAGGCACCTACAACTATTGGTACGATTTTTGCTTTGTTTTGCCATAATTGTTCTACTTCTATTTGCGGGTCTTTGTATTTTGTGATTTTTTCCAGTTCTGTTCTCCTGTCTCTAGGTACTACTACATCCACTATAGCCAGACTTTTTTGTCTTTCTTATTGACAATTATTACACCTGGGTTGTTATGAGGCAGCTGCCTGCCTATGTGAATTCTAAAGTTACAGAGGACTAACGCATTTATCATTCACCGTATGTCTAAGATAAATGATCTTTCTTCCTCAGCAGAACAGTTGCTGCAAAACTATTCTGAATGGGAGATTGGAAGTAGAATAGATTCTTGGAAGATCTAAGCACGGAAAGATTTAATTTAAAAAAAGCTTTCCTTCTAGCAAAACCATGAATAATTCAGAACTATCTTCCCTGAGCTTCACAACCAGGAAAGAAGAGTCACCATCACATGCCCATGTGTACATAAAGGAATCTGTTGTATATCACTAAAGCTGAGACTGACTGAAGAGCGAAAATAGAAAAGGGCTGGAGGCAGGAAGGTTGCAGAAATCTAAGCTAGTTGAACACCATGGAACATTCATGAGTCTCACAATTAGTCTCCTATTTAGAAAATAATTCATCAATAATACAGACATTGACAATCAGGTATGAGTATGAACCTTAAAGTCAAAGGCTGAGATGACTGCAAATAAATGGGACTACATTTCTTGAAGCTATTTCACAAAATGAATTGAATTTCTAACAATCCATGTAAGTTTGTTGTAACACAGTATAGGTGGCACACTCACTAGGATATGGAGTAAGTCCCATCGAACTTGGTATAATTTACTTCTAAATAAACATTCACACTACAAAGAATTCCAGCGGTAGTTGCTGAACAGGGACCTAAATGTTTTTTCCTTATGTTGTTGTTAGTTGCGAAGTTGTGTCCGACCCATCGCAACCCCATGGACGTTCCTCCAAGCCTTCTGTCCTCTACCATCTTCTGGAGTCCATTTAAGCTCACACCTACTGCTTCAGTGACTCCATCCAGCCACCTCATTCTCTGTCATCCCATTCTTCCATTGCCCTCAATCTTTCCCAGCATTAGGCTCTTCTCCAGTGAGTCCTTCCTTCTCATTAGGTGGCCAAAGTATTTGAGTTTCAACTTCAGGATCTGGCCTTCTAAACAGCAGTCAGGGTTGATCTCCTCCAGGACTGACTGGTTTGATCACCTTGCAGTCCAAGGGACTCGCAGGAGTCTTCTCCAGCACCATAGTTCAAAGGCCTCAATTCTTTGTCGCTCAGCCTTTATGGTCCAACTTTCACATTCATACATTGCAACTGGGAAAACCATGGCCTTGACTATATGCACTTTTGTTGGCAGGGTGATCCATGAAGGGGTTTTTCCTTACAGACCTCGTATAAAATAAAATGTTCTTTAATATGCATGTTTCTTGGGGAAATAATTTCTGATTTAATTAAAATAGAACTGTAGTTTGTAACTTTTTCTCTCACAAGTTCTACTGGTCATATTGATGAAGAAGCTGCATCTTACCATTGATGGTAGAAACAAAATGCTTTGAAAATGTAAGTTTAGAGACATTGTGTTATTATTTATCACTTTCATTGAAAGTTTAAATTAAAGTGGCAATCATTTACTCAGTTCCACAGTTGGCTACTTCTACGATAGATTCCATCTTGGTATTCCAGCAGCAGTTGAAATTCCTAGTTTAAATACAGTTGCTTAGGACTTCTGATGCCCAGATTCTCGAAGTTCCCATTTTACACTTCTGAGCAGAATAACATAAATAAAACTCAATATGGCTTTGAGATTGTAAAATTACTCATTAGTGTCAAGCCTTATTGAATGAAAAAAAGTCTTCTGTTCTAAAGACTGTAGGGTGGATGGAGGTAAAAATGCCTTGCAAGTTCAGAAAGCAAGATATGTAATTAGGGAAACATTCCCAAAACAGTGCATAACAGGAAAGCGCAGAGACATTTTTACCATGAAGTAAAGGGTTAACATGTTTATATTTGAGGAAATCCTCATCTGATCTGAGAATCACTCAAGTGCTAAGGAAATATCTCTTATGCTGCTGCAAGTGTAGTGTTTCTGTCTGCCACTTGGCTGATATGCAAGAACCTAGGCAAAGGAAACACCATTTTTTTAGTACAGAGAAACAACATAACATACTATAAAGCAGCAGCTCAAGTTGATACCACTCTGATTCAGTGAGAGCAGGAAAACTTGCAAGATTCTGTTAGTATAATATCTCTCTATAAAAGCAGACTCAGCCTTTCTTTGGAGTGGATTTCTTGGTTCTCTCTGCCTATTGGGGTTGACAGCTCACTATTTCATATTCCCCTTATACTCTTTTCTACCAGCTTCATTAAAAAAAATTATCCAGAAAGTGTGCCTGACTGGGGATAATAGGGGCTGTAATTAAATACAGCTGGACATCAGGAGGGGTAATGTTGATATTATAAGGTGATAATGATCCTGATTTTGGTCTGTTTACGTTAGAAATTATGCTCTTTCAGGTATTTGTCAGCTTAGATGGTTTTTATCTGAACATTTATCTGGAGAAATGCTCCCAAAGCAGCACAGATGGGATTGTTTTATGTTACATAAATTTCACATCTCACTAGTCACAATGGCGCTTTCCTTAATGAATAAATATAAAAGCTCTGTACATGAGAGCGAACGCATTTTGGATTCCAGGGCTTAATAATTTGCTTTATTCAAATGCTCTTATTTTAATACTTATTGATATATTAGTAATTTCAACCAAAGGAACTGGAATTTAAACAAAAAATAAGGTAGACGTAGTTTATCATCAGCTAAATTGCACACCAGTTATTAATGAAGGCAGTTTAAAAGTTAAATATTTTTTTTTCAACTGTAGAAATCTACTTCTTTCAGAGCACAATATACACTAAGATTTAAAAAAAACCTCAGGACTATAGAAGAGATAAGGCATTCTCCATTAACATTTTGTCTTAGCCACACAATTTGTTGATATAATTCTGACTATTGCAATTGTACACGTTTCACCATCTAATACTTTGGAATTTTAGCAGATGGTTGCAAAAAGTACTATTCCTGCTCTTACTGGAAATCTTTCTTTGCCAGCCCAGGCAATGATACAAACAACCTGCCATTGCTTTCAATCTTTATATTATTTTTCCTGATACATAAAGGGGACTTTGATAATAGGATTATTCCGCCAAGTGCTGGGATAGGGTGAGGTCAACGTGGGATGAGATTGAAGTGTGTGACATCTGAGAAGTGTAGCTGTGGCACCAGATTTTTTTCTTTTTTGCTTTTACTCTTTCTTGTGTTTTTATGGCTGTATATATTGTTTTCTTTTTTGACTGTTAAGCCAACCAGAGCTCAATCTTAAGGAAGGTGGCTACAGAAATGTTTTAAATAAGTAAAAATAAGTTTATAGAGAAGAAAAGCATCATGACATGTTACAAACTTTCCAGGATTTGTTCGCTGCCTAAATTCAGTATTTGTAGATTATACCTACATGGTAGGTAGTCCTCAATTTACGACCACAACTGAGTTCAAAATTTCCATTGCTGAGACAGTCAAATGAGTTTTGCCCCATTTTACCTTACTTGCTGCAGCTATAAAGTGAATCGCTGCGGTTGTTGAGTTGGTAACAGTTGGAAAGTGAATCTGACTTTGCCATTGAATTTGCTTTCAGAAAGTCACAAAAGGCGATCATAGGATCCTGGGACAACCATCATAAATAGGAAGCAGTTGCCAAGCGCCTGAATTTTAATCATGTGACCATGGGGATGCTGCAATGGTCATAAATATGAAAAACTATCATAAATCACTTGTTCACTGCCGTTGTAACTTTGAATGACACCTAAACGAATGGTTGTAAGTCAAGGACTACTACTATAAATAGCAGTATAAAGGAATTAATGCATCTGCCTCAGAGAGTTTTAATTCCATAGAACACCAAGTGTGGAAAAAAAATATGTATAATTAACATATTTACTTTTATTTGTATACACATATATAAAATCATAAAATGTTACTAGTTTTCTGCCTGATTAATTCCTGAGTTTTAGGATACCACTGAAACACAGCAGTTAAACTCTGAACATTTTAGATATGAATAATTCTGTCAATTCTGTGATTGCGCATATCAATCATCAATAAACGTCAGTCTTCCAGGCCCTTCATTCCTCATCCATCTCCGGTATCTTTTCCATCGAGGATCCATTGCCATTTTTTTCTTCAGCTCCTCCTCTTGTTCATGTTTGTAAAGCTAAAAAGGGAAGGTTTAATGAAACCCACATCAGTCTGCAATATATATTTGCACAACCTCATTGCAAATTTCAGTGCAGACACATCACTTTCAAATGCAGACTCATCCATCTATTAGGTATTTCATATAGATTATTGTGAATTACGTAAGTGTAAATGAATTGGTTCCAGAGCTAAAAAGTTAGACAAGGCAAGAACATTAAAATAAATAGATTAAAGCAGGAATAGGTAAAAAGTAGATCATGATTTCCTGGCGGATCATTCAGTGATTTGCAGGAAATCTCCATGCATTTATTTCTTAGTATTTTAAGCAAAATACTAAGGTAAAATTGATGGGCAAGTGCCACTCCAGCGCAAAACCTGTCACTATACTAAACTGATTCTCAGCTTCAATTTTGTTCAACTGCAATACAAATAACATAACTGATTACAACCATGAATATTCAGCTCTGCCAGTACATATCAGCAAATCACAAGCAATTGTGTACTTATATGCCAAACTACAGTTCATGGGATGGAGTATATCATGGCTATGATTTTCATCAGTCTTTTAATCAGCCTGAGGACCACACCAGGTTGAGGGCCACTCAGTGATCTGGGTGGGGCCCACAGAAGTGGATTCAGGACTTGTAAGGGATGATATTGGTATTTTAAAGCACTCATTATGCTCTTTCAAACCCGTTAGCCAAGACCTACTCACTTGGGGGAAGGTCATGAAACAGTTTCTGATGGATAACAGGTACTCCTTGTAAAGCAACTGTCTTGTTTAGTGACTGTTCAAGTTATGACAATGATGAAAAAGTAATTTTGGGACCAGTCCTCACATTTACAACTTCACAGACTTGTAAAGCAAAGAAAAGCTGAGGTAAGATTGTTAAGTACTATCACAGTTTCTCCTATGGTAGCAACGGCTTCGTTTAATGACTGAGTTGCAGTCCCAACTGTGCCCGCTAAAGAGGACTGCCTGTACATACAACTGCTGGGCTGCTCCTTTTTTTATTCTTGAACTAGATAATTGACTCTGCTTCCTGAAAGACCATCTTGTGTTTACAAATCGTGAATAGCAGTAAACAGACCAAGCAGCTTTAAAAAAAAATAATCTCACTTAGAAATCTATTCTATTAACTAGACATTATAGACACAAACAAAAATGTAGCTTATGAGACTATAATGACTATGCGTTTATTGTGTATTATTTAAAGAGAAAGTTGTATGTTTCACAAAATCCAACCAATGAAAAGTAGGAGACTATTTGTTGCACCTCAACTGTCGAACCCAGATAATAATTGCACTGTGGATGATAAAACATCAACCCTGTGGCTCATATAAATCGATTGATAATTACTTGGGATTTGCTGCATGAGATCAATGCTCAAAGATGGTGAAAACCATCTCTATGGTTACTCACTAAGCTGAGAATATTTGGGGGGGGAGTTACTTCTTTGGTATCACCATCACTCACCTCATAATTTTCTTTTATCCAAAGCTCCCGTTTAAGAAAGGACTCTTTCTGATGATCTTCCAAAGTGTCAAATTGGGATTGTGACATTTTCATATATTTGCGTATGATATACAATTTTTCTTCTTCACCATACTCTTGCCTTTTGATATTGAAAGAATAAATCCACCAAAAATACCATGCTATGTATTTGCACAGAAAAATAGGTGCTAAAATAATTTGAAACAAGAGAATGTCATAGATTCGGGGTTTCTGGTAGCCACCCTTGATATCTATTTTGTTTTTTATTACATCTTTGATTATTTCTTCTTCTTCTTTGCGGATTTCTTCCTTGGTTCGTCTGCTTTTGCCCTTTTCTTTGGCTCTATTCAATAGACCCTGTTGCCTAGCAATTTCAGTAGCTTGTATACGATATTTTGGCATAGTTGCTAGGTAGTTGATAGCTTCATTGTAGCTAGTCCGCCAGCTGAAAAACTAAAATACGAAATGGTAAGTTCAAATTCACATACAATTTTAATTTTAGAGAAACTTTAACCCTTATTTTTTTTCCCATACTACTTGGTCTAAATATAAAATTCACTTTATTGCGTTGTTTTTTGCTTGCATTAGTACAACCTTGTTTATTTCATCTTTTCTGAAATTCTGCATCTATGTATTCAGAAACATGAGTCACGACATGCAATTTTTAAGAAATCCAAATGCATTATTTTTATCTGCTACCTGCTTGTGTTTTATCACAGTCTCTTTTTATTCAAACATGTACAGATAGTCCTCACCAGGCTGAGATTGCGTCATTATGTGAAGATTAACTATATGCAAACTTTTATGGATAATCATGTCATGACAAAAAACAAAGAAATATGTAGATTGATATGTGGCTTTATGAATCATGATAGACAAATTCAATATTTAAATGACATAATTCCGAATACGTGGCAAGTGTGTGGCAAGTGTACATAACAAATTACAGGTAGTCCTCAACTTACGACTACAACTGAACCCAAAATTTCTGTTGCTAAGTGAAACAGGTAAGTGAATTTTACCCCATTTTACGACCTTTCTTGCCATAGTTGTTAGTGAATCACAGCAGTTGTTAACAATGCAGTTATTAAGTGAACTTGGCTTCCCCGTTGACTTTGCTTGTCAGAAGGTTGCAAAAAGTGATCACACGACCTCAGAAAACTGCAACCATCATTAATATGAGTTAGTTGCCAAGCATCTGAATTTTGAACATGTGATCATGGGGATGCTTGCAATGGTTGTAAGTGTGAAAAACAGTCATAAGTCATTTTTTTCAGTGGCGTTCTAACTTTGAATGGTCACTAAACAAACTCTTGTATGTCGAGAATTACCTGTATGCACCATTTCTCAACCAAAAAAAATTTTGCACAAGAACAATGTTTAAAACTTTAAATGCTTACTGTTTACATAAAGGAAGAAAAACACTTAGCATATTTACCTTGGCTTACTGAGCTGCAACATGAAGGGAGTAATCAATTACCTCTTCCCCATGTAGACTCCCCACACAATGGACTAAAGAGAGAAGGATTTTTTATCACCTCCACCCTCCAATACAAGTGGAATTCTGGATCCAATACCACAGTATGTCCAAACTAGAGAATACGGGGACAGGTAGGATAAAAGCATACAGTACTTACCTGAAATAGAGAAACGGCACAAACCGTGACAAGAATCACTATTCTGACATCCACCTTGGGTGCCAATCTTCTAGAATAATAGTGATAGTAATGGCTGTAATACTCCTCAGGATGATCCAGCATATAATCATAATCCTTACGAGTTTCTTCATCCTGAAAAAGAAATTGGCAGTTTTTTAATATGGAAATATTCCATTTCAGAAGGAAATAAAATAAGTTGTATGTCAGTTTAAATAAATGTTTTTGAATGTGGATTTTATGCCAATTATATATCTAGCTTTGTTGATTTAGAAATTAATTCTATTTATGCAATAAAACAATTAAAAGCTGAATTTAAACAAAGCAATATATTTACTTTCAAACACATTAAAAATATTATGTACTTTCAGAATATCACAATAACCCCATGACTGAACCATCCATCATTTTTATTTTCTAAAATAAAATGTATATTTTTCAGAATAAAGGAAAGCACTGTGCTTCATTGAATTCACTTGCTTTGAAGGCTTTTAGAAACTGCACTCACCACAACTCAGAAACCTCTTCAATTTTTTCACACATCACTTATATTGATTAGTTTGATTAGACAACAGAATGTTACTGTTTTTTGTCCCTACTGAACTTAGTGAGTATATGCCCTACTTCTCAAAATATTCAATGTACTGAAAGAATAGACAAATTATATAGCATCTGCTAACAGTTTCCTAAAGATTCCCATTGCAGTTATTTGGATGAAGATCTGAAATACTCTTGTTTCTCATCCTGATGCAGATAAAAAGGATTTATCCCAACCTTCACATACGAAAGAGGCCTGTTTTTGAAAGAAGTGAAACTTCTGCACTCGTGCACCTAACAACTAAACAAATATATATATATATATATATATATATATATATATATATATATATATACACCCCCTTATGTTCAAGAATAAATGAAACAGAGAAGATGCTTGCTAAAAACTGAAAGCAAAGTAAAATTGCTTTCAGCAAATCTCAAGAACACAGCAAAGAAATACACCAAAGACTAAAATTTCACTGCCATCTACTAGTCATCCAGATTTTTATAGCCATGAAAAGTATCTCCTGTTTTAGAGATACCGTAGAAGAGATATAATGTGCAGAGATAAGGGGTGTCAGCAGGATAGAAAATTGGTTTATATAGATCAAACTATCACCATTCATTTTGGTTACTTTCCCAAATATGATTGGCAGTTACTCTTCACTCATTTCATTTTTTTTTTAAAAAAATGTCTATTGAAGATGGAAGATGTTGAATATGGGGCTTGCTTTTTGTCATGCCACACATAAATAGGACTGGAGAAATTCCACGATGAAGCTATGACCTACCCAGTGTTGAATCCATCTTAAAAGAGGAAACAGGAATATTTCTGGTAGCATTAATTCCTAAATAAAATGTCTTTAATATATGTATGACAACTACTATATTTTTATAGTACTCAAAGCCAAACATTACCTATATTTAATAATTCAAAAGATTCTTTGCTACTTGAAGTCCTTCATGGACTGGTTTCCAATGATCTACCACAGCCGAAAGTTTTCTTAAAACATTCTCAATCCTCATAAAACATTTTGAATGGAAAAAATTATAAATCTGATGGTCTTAAAAACACACAGTATTATTAAAATTGGAGAAGGAAAGTAAAATTCATAGTTTTATTTGGATTTCAGCCTATCTAGCAGGCACCTTTTAATATACGATAAAAGTTAGAAGATTCTCAGCTTGGCTTTTGGAGACCTGTAAACATAATAGCTGTGACTCATTGTTTTCAAATTGTCTCGAGCTCAAAGGACTTTATTATGTTCATCTCAGGGCTGGTTTTCATCTTGCTTTTTAATATGGTAATTAATGATGCTACTGACTACCTGTATTCTGTCACTCTATACACTTCCTGGTGCAACCTAAAGAGCTACTTTATACTCATCCATGACTGACATATCACCAAGCGTGATACCGTGCACTTTTTTAAAGTCATGAATCTCTTGCTGCATAAAGTTTAGAGAACATGATCACTTTTATACCTAAATTGCATGTTTACACCAGTACATCTTCTGAAAAAGCTGATGTAGCAATGGTGTGATTATACAATGTCTCTTTCTTAGGACATCTCCAATGTATGACAATTGTTCTTCATTGTTAACAAACATTCACTTCAAATCAACAGTCTGCCTCAAAGCCTTTTTCTTTGAACTTCTGCTTCTTTTGAAGTTTGGGGATAACGACAAGACATAACCTTACATCAGAGGTGTAAAGATTACTAAAGTACATGGGACGCTTTAAACACCTGCACAACGTGATGGATTATTTCAAACCCTAAAGCTGACATTTCAGATATTCAGAACATAGAAAAGCCTTAAGGGGAATTTAATTTAATTTTTTAATTTAAAAAGTTTTCTGCAGGGTCTCCTCCTGTCTCATGTCCTAAGAAAACTGCGGTTTTTTCCCAAAGATTTGCCTAGCCCAGATGCTATTTGTTACACCTGCTAGACAAACGCTCCTTGAAGCCTAGTAGTATAAAAGAATCGATCATCCCCGGTTGTTATCCCTAAAAGCTGGTATCCAAACACAGGTAGTCCTCGACTTACAACAGTTCATTTAGTGACCTTTCAAATAACAGCACTGAAAAAAGTGACATGACTATTTTTCTCACTTATGACTGTTGCAGCATCCCCATGGTTACATGATTTACATTCGTCCGCTTGACAGCAGACTCACATTTATGACACATTTATGACAGTCATGTGATCCCCTTTTGCGACCTTCTGACCAGCAAAGTCAATGGGGAAACCAGACTCACTTAACCAGGTTACTAATTTTTAAGAACCGTGGTGATTCACTGAACAAATGTGGCAAAAAAAGTTGTAAAATGGGGACAAAACCCAGTTAACAAATTTCTCCCTTAGCAACGTAAACTTGGGGCCCAACTGTGGCCGTTAAGTCGAGGACTATCTGTATCCTGCTTCTAACGCAAGGAGGTTCCACTTCATTGCCAAAGCCAATGTCTTTCAATAGCAGCTTTCCTGAAGAAGCCCTTCTAAGCAAAAGCGGGACAGGTTTCTTGATTATCCTAGCTGACTAATATGGGGAAACAAGACTGCTTAGATTAGGAGGACTTGTCACACGATGCAGCGGAGCACCTTTCTTTTCTTTTTTGACTTCAAGTAACCTTTCCTAATTTGACACCTGTGGTTATGTATAGCCCTGGCATTCTTTCCAGAAGCACGGCCCTACACTTTGCATCATCCCCAGCCAGCCCGTGCAAGCACAGAGCTTAGGGACGAAAGGATTTGCAATTAATCATCATCTATATAGGAAATACTCCAGGGCCCAACCAAACAAGGCCATCTGGTTCCGAGTCCTCCTGGCGTCAGCCATTCCCGTCCCCCGCAGCTGCTCCATCCTCTCTCAAGGCGACCGGCGGGAGGAGTAGGAGGTGGAGGCATGTGCTCGTAGAAGGGGAGGAGGGTGCGTGTCTTACCGGAGGCATCCGCCCAGGCCGGGAGGAGGGAGGGGGCGGTCCCGGCCCCGCTCTCTCACCTTGAGGGTCTCGTAGGCGGTAGCGATCAGCAGGAACTTCTCCTGGGCGGTCTCGGCTCCTTTGCCATTCCGGTCGGGTTTCAGCTGCCGGTCCGGATGGTAGCGCAAAGCCAGCTGCCGGTACGCGCGGGCGATCTCACCCTTGCTGGCATCGCGGCTAACCCCGAGCACGTCGTAGCACACCAGCTTCCCGCAATACAATCCCTCCACCAGGGCCTCCGCCGACCGCAGCCAGAGGCACTGGAGGACCCACACCAACAGCGGCCAGTGCCCCGTCCGCCACCGAAACCGGCCCCCTGAGTTCCTCAGCACTCGCGCCGCCGCCATCGCCGCGGCCGCTCCCAAGGAGGCTTCGCCGTTGGGCCTCGGTTGCAAAGCGGCCGAACCCCAACCACCTCGCCTTCTCCCGGCGACAGCGCGAGCCTAGGGCGGGACTAGAACAGTTGGACGTGGACAAAGCGAAGGGGGCTGGCAAGCGCGGAGCGCCAACCGCACGTCCCCAAGCCGCCCGACGTCGAAAGGGGAATGGTCAGAAATGAAAAATAATCGGCCAATCGGAGAGCAGAGGAAGAAAACCGGGAGGCGAGACAATGCTAGCTTGCACGCCAGAGGAGCGGTTGAAGACGCCCAGGGGGTGGAAATAGAGCAACCGAGGGGGCCAATGAAAATGAAAAGTGGAGTTTAGCTAGAGGTGTATGTGGGGAGGGGAATGGGAACGACACGTGGAGCGTGTTCAGCCAATAGCAGGGAGAGAAAATCTGCAAGCTCGGGGTCGGAGATGAAAGAACCCAAACCAATTGTACTGTATAAGATAATACGCCTAAGAACTTGGGCGTGGTTTTTTTTAAATAATTGGTTGTGTGCTAGCAAGTCGGTGTCGACTCTTCAGGATCATTTAGATAAATTTTCTCCAGGATCTATCTATCTATCTATCTATCTATCTATCTATCTATCTATCTATCTATCTATCTATCTATCTATCTATCTATCTATCTATCTATAGCATATAAGTTGAATAAATGAGAGTATACAGCTTTGCCTCATGTAATGTGCAGATTGGCTTCTTGACGTGTGTATATTTTTGCATGAGAACAATGAGATGTTCTGGGATTCCCATTGCACATCTACACAGTCAAAGGCTCGTCTATAATCACATGTTAACTTCACTTTTGTACTCCGGCTTTCTCAGTTATGCAGCACGCATTAGAAATAATGTTTTGAGTCCCTCTGTCTTTTTAAAAGCTATCTTGAAAGTTGGGCTTTTTCTTTTCTATGTAGGATTCTATTTCACACTGGATAATTCTAAGCATTTGGCTAGCAGGTGAAATTAAGTATGCACACACTGATGAGTTTCCTTTCTTTGGTATTGGTATATAGATCAATGTCTTTCTTATCTGTTGGCCACTGGGTTGCTCACTAGACTTAGTGGCATAGTTTGGTTAGATCTTTTACGCATTCTTCTTCTGTTACTTTCTGAAGATAATTTTTTTGAAAATAACTATTTCTGAGGACAATTCCATCAATTCCAGAAGCCTTCTGATTTGATAATGACTGCAGTGTTAAGCTAATCTGGTGTTCTAATGCTAGAAGTAAGTAGCAAATATCTTCCAATGCATCTTGGATGTTGACATCTTTACTCCTTCCACCTTTATGGGATTTATCAGTTACTATCTGTCCATTAGAAAACCTTTCATATACAAATTTCAGGTTGGAACAAATTCAAGAATGGAATCAAGATCTTTTGAAAGCCCTTGTTTTCTATGTTTGCTTTCATCTTTGATGTTTTTACAGGTATTGTAACATTGCTTTAGATCTCTTCTAAGATATCTGAAATTCTGTTCTTTCCTGAGATTTTTGTCTTTCATAGCTTTGGTTTCTCTTCTTTTTATTTATTTTTTGGCAATTTCCATGGTTTGTTCCAATATCTAGTTGCTTTCTTCCACTTTTAGGTCTTTGGCAGTCTCTTTTCACCTTCATCCTTAGCATTTGTATTTATTCCACAGCTCTGATTCCCTATCAAGGAAGTTCAAAACTTCAAAATGATTCCTGATGTTCTCCTTAAAAATGGTAGGCATTATGCCCAAGTTCATCTTGTAAAAACAGGTTGATTTTCTGCTGCTTGACCTTGGAACTTGCACATGGGTGGTTCCTGCTTTGTTCTTCAAGCAGCCCCTGACCATATCTTTTTCTTATAACTGAACTCTTTCACTTCCTTGTGCCAATCATGTCATCTGTTTCATTTCCATGTACTCCATTTGGTGCTGTCACTTATCTGACGACAGTGTTAGCAATGAAAAAATATTTGGATTAGCAGACAGTGCTGAGTCATTCTCTTTCTTCATTTGATTTCTTCAGCCATATAGTCCAACCACATTTTCGTCCATATTTCCAACTTTGGCTTTTTAGTTTCTAATGACAAGCAGCACATCTGTCAAATTCAAATTGAATGTGACCATAAAACTAGATGTTTCAATGGTACTTTTAAAAAAATCCTCAGCTCTTCCTCAGTAGCATACTGAGTGCCATCCAACCTCGGGCTCATCATCCTGTCCTGTATTGTCAATAACTTCATATTGGCTGTCCATGTGGTTTTCTTGGTAAAATGCAGAAGTGTGGTTTATCATTGTCTTCTTCCATACAGTATGAAATGATTATTGTTATTACTAAAAGAGTGGTCTGCCTCCAGTATCTTCTTATATCGCTGCTGTCCAACATAAGTGTTTGCTTACTTTAGCTGGGTAGCTGGGATAACTTTCATACTTTTGGTTTCATGACTTGGGTTTTTAATCCTGCTGGAATAATATACTTTTGACATATACTTCTGGTGTTTTTTGCTCATCATTCCTGACATTGGATGATAACGGATATTTGTGGAAGACAGGCTGTTTTGAATTATTTTAAGATAGGTTTCTCTATCTGGGCCTTTCAGTTACGTTGACATAACTCCCATTATCCTGATAACATGGCTAATGACTATAAATTGGTTGGTATGATAGATTTGGAAGATACCAGATTGGTGAAAACCACTTTAGGCACAGTAGGCAATTTATCAATAAGAAGTAGAAACAAAAAGGAATGGGAGCTTTTGTCCAGTGGTTATAATCTTGTTTTTATTCATATGTGAAATATTGAAGATACATGTGAAATCTAATATTCCAAAATGGCAAGGAATTGGGTTTGCATTATAATATTGCTGTACCATCTTGCTGATTTTGACTCGTCCACAACGATATCATTGCATCAAACCAAAGTCACTGAGTAAGCTTTCACAACATATTGTGGAACTGAATCTGAACCTCTGCAATTCTAGTTAAACACCCCAACCATTTTATCACATTTCATATGCATCTTGTTAAAAAAAATTGTTTACCAGACGCTTGAACATTTCCTGGTTCTTACAACTATGCCATTGTGATCTGGGCATTTCCCAACTGGCTTAGATTTCTGACAATTGCACATCTCCTGGTCACATGACCTTGATTTGTGAGCTTTTCTGCCAGTTTCCCACAAGCAAAGTCAGTGAGAAAGACCGCAGGAAGTTGGAAGTATGCACACACAAACAAATACACGCAAACAAAATAAATTAAGCTCCCCCAAAGTCCAACAAGCTTGCAAACACAGCAAAAAGCATGTGCAGTGGGGAAAAGTCCAAAGGTCCAAATGTCGTAGCAGGGTTGGTAACCAGTCCAGGTCCAGAGTAAAAAAACACAAGAATTCAAGGTGAGAGACAAGGCACACAAAGTCTAGGTCAATGGACAGCCTAAGTCAGGGGTGTCAAACTGCCGGCCCACAGGCCAGACTGGTCATACGGAAGCTGTGCCCACCCCATTGCCAGCAATGGCAAAACCATCCTGATACATTGCATGATGTCATGTGACACCATGAGTTTGACATGTCTGGTCTACGTTATCTCTAACAGAGAGGCTTAAGTACACTGCTCTTCTTAAATAGAAATAATCCTGGTATTGCTCATTTGGGAAGGCAAAGTTCCTTTCTGGTGAGGACCCTTGTAGAACACTTTTGCTCTGCTCTCCTCTCCACACAGTGAGTTCTTGAAGGGGGGGGATGGCAACTCAGATTCCTCATCTTCTAAAATCAGTGACAGTTGTGTCTCCTCATTACTCGGCAGCATAGCTTCCTCTCCCTGCAATTCCTGAATGGCTACACAACACAAGTTGATTATAATTTTGTACTGATCATAACTAATTACTTAAAATAGGGCCTGGTTCCAGGACAGAACTGTGGTCCAGGGATGCCAATGTATGGAGCAGTCTGTTCTTTCCAGCTCCAGAGGTCTGCCAAAATAAATCCATGGTTTGGTCAGTGACAGTGGCCAGGGAAAAAGGTGTGGGATCCAGTGGGATAGGAAGCAGCCTCAAGGTCCGTAGGGGACCTGGTTTGGTGGGGGGAAAGCAGGCCAATGGCCTGCAGGGAGCTCAAGGGATGAAAAGTGGGGCATAGGATGCCTTAGAGCAGGGGTCTGCAACCTTCACAACTTTAAGACTTGTGGACGTCTGGCTGAGGAATTCTGGAAGCTGAAGTCTACAAGTCTTAAAGTTGTCAAGGTTGCAGACTCCTGCCTTAGTATGGGAAAGGCCTTGAAAGGGCTGGAGCAAATGGGCCTATGCTAGGTCTCCCAGATGTCAGGTGTGAATAATTAGACCCACACCTGAAGAGTTTAAACCAGATACTTTAATGTTGTATTACCTATTTCATAGGAATCTTCTCAGACTGGCAGTTTGCCTCTGGGAAAGACTAGATAAAGTTCAACAACATTCAAGGGAAGGGGCTGGACCTTGCTCTCTTATGTCTACGTAAAGATTCTAGAGTAGACCATGGATGTCAAACTCAATCATGTCACGTGACGTATCGTGACTTTTTTGCCTTTGTGGACTGGGGTGGGCATGGCCTGTGTGTGATGTATCTGGCCCACGGGCCGCCAGTTTGACACCCGTGTTCTAGACTAACCCCCCACTTGACCCCTCCTCCTAACTGGGCCAGTGTCTCTCCAACACCAGGGCCTCTTCCACCCAAGGCATCCTGTTCTCCACTACATTAGAGAGGGGAGGGGTGGGAATCATTAAGAGGCAAATCATGTGGCAGCCTCCATTATAATCATGAGGTGCGAACTACCTATATGGTTACTTAGCTGTCTTGTGTTCTTTTCCCCCATAAAATATGGTTAGGCCTAGGATTATTGATTGATAGTTGATCAATCAATCAATAATCCTAGTCACATCAATGACATTGCACCAGTCATTTATGTCTGTAGCAGGCACAACCTTTTTGGATATGAGATTTTAAACATAGTGGTGAGCTAACAAGGAACAAGAACCAAAATAAATTCCTTTTACTCCTTTCTGCTTCAAACTTATGGTTGCCTAACTCAGACAACTAGTCTTGAATCATTTAGTCCTTCATTAACAAATTTCAGAAAGTGTATACAGATAACCTATGCAAATATTAAAATGCGTCAAGATAGTGAAATAAAGCAGCTACGGAGATGAGAAATAATCCATAAGTAAAGATCAGCAATTTATGGCTATAGGCAAAATGCTATATTGTAAGACACCAGCTATGTATTCTTGCTTTCTACCCTTACCATCACTTACTGGGATTGCATGTGTATGAACATGGATGGTGTCTTTCTTTATGCCCCAACTGCCTTTGAATAATGCTGATAGAACATCTCCCTTGGCATAGTATATCTTAAGTATTACAAGACAAATTGCACTCTGTATACAACATTTTATGGGAAGCATAACAATTTAACAAACGAACAAATAATACACCAACATTGCTTTGCACTGCAAGGATTTTACTGCTTGGGACTCTGGCTCATTTTGAATGGAACACTGTATTCTTGCTAGAGATTTCTAGATATACCTAAGTCCTTTCTTCACACAGTTACATTTGTATTGCAAAACCTAGATAGCTAGATGGCAATAAAATGACAGTTTTTCACCATGTATTAATCAGGATTTTTGCATCCTAGGTTTGCATTATGGAGATTTAAAATGACTTTCATATGTATAAGTATATGTATATATGCATGAAAGTAGTCATTTTAAATCTCCATACATGTATATATATTGAATGTTGAGTGTTGGGCAGAAAAAAGGCACAATACATCTTTGCTTGAAGGTCATTTAACTACTGAGTACTTGGCCCAATGGGTAGCATATGTTTAGGAGGTCTGTGGATGGAAATTATCTCAGGTTTTCTAAAACCATCGTAACCGAATACCTTTCAAGATAGGAATGAGTCAGCTTGTTAGAAAGACCTTCTACAGATAGGGGGAGAAACTCTCCTCTTTTTTTAAAAAAATGCTGTTCCTCCTTTCTCCACCACTCCGGTGGGGGGGGGGGAGGTGTGTAGGTGTGAATGTACACATACATTGCCAATCATGGAGGTCAGCATGGATTCAGGTAATTTCTTTTCAGCTGCATCTTCGGGAAAGTATCGGTGGAGGACAAAAACAAATCGTAGATCACGAACGATGAATGGAGGGGCGGTTTTTTTTTTTTTTTTAAAAAAAACCTACTTCGATTTTTTTTTATGTGTCTTGGTTGCAACAGTTACGCGGAGTTGCAAGCTTAGTTCGCCGAAGGAGATAGCATTGTAGCTGTAGGTAGTCAAGAAGGAGGCGATAAAGAGAAGGAGCTGGACGATCGCCCCGTTCTTTTTAAATAAATAAAAGTAAAGTGAAAGGCAAGAGAGGGTGGAGTACATGTGTGCACGAAGCCGATGCAGGCAGGGAGAGATTTGCAAGGTTACTTAAGCTTTGCGTGGCTCTCAACCGCAGTTGGCGTTTTGAGGGGAGAGTCAGAGGAGGGAGGAGAAAAATCAACCATCGGCCTCCCCCCCCCGCCTTTCTCTGGCAGCTCAGTCGCGGGGGAAGCCTCGAAGAAGGGGGCTGAAGGCCAAGGAGAGAACGGGAGCCCCCCTCCCCCTTCTATTCTGCCCCTTGGGCTCCATTGCCTCGCAGCCCAGAGCTAGGAGAATTCCCGGCTGAGCTTCTTTCTCTCTCGCCTTCTCTTCCCAGCTGACAACATGGCTGCGGCCGCTTCTGCTGCCCAAGACGAGCTGAGTAAGTGTGTCTGGGGGGGGGGTCCGGCGGCGGCGGGGGAATCTCGTTCGTGCGGGACACGGTGAAAAGAGGATGCTCCGGCCCTCGAGTTTGAACCCTTCTTTCTTTTTAGTGGGTCAGTTTTCCAAGCTGTGTGCGCCGGCCTTCCTGCCCTTCTGCCCCACCCCCGCCCTTGATGGGTGCTATAGGGAGACCTCGGAAACGGAGCTCGGAGGGCCGGGAGTCCTTTACAAAAAGAAAGGCGAGGAGAGCTGATGGGGGGGGGGGGGGAAACTGTTCATAGACGATGCAGGATCGGGGGGGGGGAGGGTGAGGAGGAGCCGGCCATTAGGCCTCAGTTGTTGCAGAGTCATATTAGGAAATGGGACAGTAAAAGCTTTAGGAGGATGGGAAAGGGGGACGACCCAGTCCTCCAAATTAGCCTCTTCGGTCACTGATAACACACACACACACACACACACATTCTTCCTCTCCCCCCCCCTTTTAAAGATATGTGGGTACGGGCGCGAACGTCCTTGCGAGAAGGGGGACGTGATTTGCCCAAGTTTGCTCTACTGTCCTGAGGAAAGTAATCTATTTCCCCCCCCCCTTTCATTCCAGATTTCATTCCTCCTCTCCAAAATCTGTTCCTGAATCTGGTGGAAAAAGTGCAAGGCCCGTCGTGACTTTGCTTTCCCCGGGGGATTAGAATCCGGCTTTGGGGAAATCTTGCGGGGTGGTGGGGTGTTTTTTTGTTTTGTTTTTTTGAGTTGGAGGGAGGGGGAAGAGGAGAGCCCCTCCACTTCGTACAGGGCCCAATTTGGCGAGGCGGCCGGTCTTTCCGAGGTGCACCCCCGACCCCGCCCGCAGGGCAAAGAAGGAAGAGGGTGTTGCAAGTTCAAGAGGGTCCTTGGCCGCTTCAGGACGGATTTTGCCGGCTCCGTCTCGCCATCCCTCTTGGCCTTTCGAAATGTGGTGCTCCCGCTCCCACTTCCCATTCCACATCTAAGGCATTGAGGCCTCGCTCGGTGAGGCGTGGTATGGCCGGGAAATGCTTCTTTGTGACAGGAAATGACTATAGTCTTTGCCACTGAGGCAAGCTGGGTGTGCGTATGCATGCATGAATTCATATGCATACTACATATGTGTGCACTCACATATAGGAGTGTGTGTGTGTAACATACCCATACTATTAGTTTAGTTTATTGATTAGCCCATAGGCCATATCAAAATACAGAGTTCTAAACACAAATTAATAAAATCCTATAAAAACAATTTAAAATGAAATTGAAGTAAAATTAGAGTACCACAATAATTTAAAATAAGAGAAAATTATATTTCAGTATCACCCCTACAGTCTACCCCAAATCGTTCCATGTACTGTGCTGTGTTAAATGTTTTCAGATTCCGGCTGCACATAAGGTATGTTGTTTTAATATGGAGTTCCCAATAAATGAACCAAGGTACTTGTCTGTCACCCTCTTATGCAAAAAACAAGCATATAGTATGTGAGCCAAGTCTTCTACCTCTAGCGCTAGGCAAATGCAGATACGTCCACCATATGGTATAATATACACATATGAGTATAGTATCAAAAATATACTAATATGTATATGTTACACAATATATCAAAGTATCAAAAATATGCAGTTATTTATTGCCTATATATCCCATAGAGTTCAAGGATAGGCTTATTAGCATACTAGGCCCCTTTCCTCAATTTTATACCTACAACACAACCCTGTGAAGGAGGCTAGATTGGGAGTGGCTCATATTCATTTGTGTTCACAAGTACTTCTAATATGTAGGGAAGAGGTACTAATGAAATTATAAGATTATGCAATAGTTTAGGAGAAAGTTCCATTGCACTTGATGGAATTAAATGTTTTTGGATGAGGAACAGTTGAACTTTAATTGCAGTGTCTTTGATGCTTGGATAAGGCATCTCAGTAATGTAATAAAAGTTTTTATTGCTGCTTCTTTATTTGGAATAAATATTATCCGATCTTGAGTAATCCTTTAAAGTTGCATGATTTTGCACCATGCCTGAACAAAGAATGTTGAAAAATTTAGTGATCTGTATGAATGCTTGACAGTAGCTTTTTCAAATCTGTTGGCTATGATTCCTAGTCAAAATCTATTCTGATTTGGAATTGTGGACATTGTAGTCCAGGCTGCCCCAGTCCTTTGGGCACCAAGGCCTGGTTCTGTGGAGAAAAATTTTTTCTGTGGTTTTGCGTGGATGGAACTTCACTTATTTAGGCAGCTGGGGGTGGATGGGTTCGGGACCCTTGTTGTAATCCATTAGGGAGGAATCAGGAAGACTGGTTTGGAGAACATGTAAGAGAACATCTTTGTCTCCAGAATTGTTGACAAAAACCCCACTTTTTTCCTGTCATTTAATTAGTTTAAGCAAGTGTTTAAAAATCAACATCTATTAGCCTATACTAATAAAGGATTCTAATACTGTAAAAGTATTATGGCTGTGCAAAACAGTTTTTATCTAGCCCCATCCATATAGGCTTGTGCAACTAAGTTAGTACTTTGCAAGACATCAGATTACATCAAGGACCAACTGTAAAACTAAGATTCAATCTGCCAAGCCAGTAAGAACATCATGTCAGAGCCTGCTCCCAGTTCCTTCACACACAGGAGGCTGTCATTTTGGCTTCTGATCCTCACGTTGTATAACTTACTTGTGGAGCTTCATATACTTTGGAAGGTGATTAAAAATACGTTTTGCCATGCTTTCAGTTTGAGTTACCTTTGTATTATTATGGTTTGTCCCACAGTTAGCCAGCTGTTCAGACTGGATTTGACATTTTTATCCACTTTCCCAAGGATCTGGGATAGGCAGATGTGTTATTATTATTACACTGTTATATTCTTTCCAACATTATGCACTGGGCCAGGTTACAAAAACTGCAAATAAATAAAGAGAGCGAGCGCTGGGGAGAGTACTATAATCATAGAAACAATCTTGATAATAAATATATTTTAACAATACTAAAATAGTCTTATGTTAATGATAAATAAATCTGATCTTTAAAAATAAGGAGTTAATGAATCAAGCCAGACTGTGCTATAGCGGTCAAAAAAAACCAACACAGCCCTAGGCTGCATTAACAAAGGGACAGAATCGAGATCACATGAAGTGTTAATACAGGTAGTCCTCGACTTAGGACCATAATTGAGCCCAAAATTTCTAATGCTAAGTGAGATATTTGTTAAGGAAATTTTGCCCCATTTTACTACCTTTCTTGCCACATTTGTTAAGTGCAGTTAATCGCTGCAGTTAAGTTAGTAACATGGTTGTAAAATGAACCTGGTTTTCCCATTGATTTTGCTTGTCAAAAAGTTGCAAAAGGTGATCACATGACTCTGGGACACCGCAGTTGTCATAAATATGAGCCAGTTGCCAAACATCTGAATTTTGATCACGTGACGATGGGGTGCTGCAACTGTCATGTGGAAAACAGTCATAAGTCACTTTTTCAGTGCCATTGTAACTTTGAACAGTCACTAAACAAACTTGTAAGTTGAGGACTACCTGTACCACTTTATAATGCCTTGGTAAGAACACACTTGGAACATTGCATCCAGTTTTGGTCACCACAATGTAAAAAAGATGTTGAGACTCTAAAAAAGAATGCAGAGAAAGATTATTAGGGGACTGGAGGCTAACACGTATAAATAACGGTTGCTGGAATTGGGTATGTCTGGTTTAATGAAAAGAAGGACTAGGGGTGACATGATAGCAGTCTTCCAATGTCTAAGGAACTGCTACAAAGAAGAAGTGGATCAGCCTGTTTTCCAAAGCACTTGAAGGCCGGACAAAAAGCAATGGATGGAAACTAATCAAGGAGAGAACCAACCTAGGACTAAGGTGAAATTTCCTGACAGTCAGAACAATTAATCAGTGGAATGACTTGCCTCCAGAAGTTGTGAATGCTCATCACTGGAGGTTTTTAAGAAGAGATTGAACAACCATTTGTCTGAAATGGTATAGGGTTTCCTGCTTGAGCAGGGGGTTGGACTAGAAGATCTCCAAGATCCCTTCCAACTCTGTTATTATGTTATTCTGTTTGAAATTTTTCTCTACACCAGTGTTAAAAATATTTGTGCATATAAGATAGATGATGAATATGATGCCACCAGAACAATCATATTCTAGGAAACTTGCAGTAAGGTCATTAGTAAAACCAATTAAGAACTAAACCACTGTTTAACGGTGAACTTGCTGGTATGATGTTGCTGTTTGAATTGTTTGCTGTTAGTTATAGATCAGTTTTTTTTCATTTTAGATCAACTTGAGCGTGTATTCTTGCGTCTTGGCCATGCAGAAACAGATGAGCAATTACAGAATATTATATCCAAATTCCTTCCCCCTGTTCTTTTAAAGCTTTCCAGCACACAAGAAGGAGTACGTAAAAAGGTATGAATATTATTGTATGCTGAAGTCGGTCAAACACAAAGTGCTTAAAAATCCTCCCATGTTGGTTTTATATTAGATAGAGTGTCCTTTGAGATGAATTTAACTCATGGTCACTTGATGAAAACATGTAATTTTCAGTACAAAGGTGGCTGCTATTGTCTTCCATCCAGGGTGCATTTTCAGCTGCTCATTCTAATCTAGTGTTTGTGTGATGGTCTTGTACACAAGTACTAACCAGATCAATCTTGTTTGGATGTTATGTTTCGCTCAAGCTGGAAGCTGAATATCATAATATATTCCCTGAAGTCATTGAAAATATTGTTACCTCATAGTAATTTTTCACGTTCAGTCCAAATAATATAGTCACTTGGTTCTTTTTCTCTGTGAAAGGTCAAATGGAACAACATATAGGGCATTTGATAATACAGATGTTTTTATTTATTATATTCCACAGTTGGGAAATGAAACCTAGATCAATAAAATGAAGGAGTTTTTTTTTTTTTTTTTAGGTTATGGAATTGCTAGTTCACCTGAACAAACGAATCAAAAGTCGTCCAAAAATCCAACTTCCAGTGGAGACTTTATTAGTCCAATATCAAGATCCTTCTGCAGTCTCCTTTGTTACAGTAAGTCTTTTTTTTTTTTTGAGAATTTTACTCATGAATTCTAAGATTATGATTATCTTTGCACATTGTGCTTAAGTATAAGAGCTGGTTATCTCCTGCCTAGGTATTATTTGTCCTGCTTTTGAATAATAAACCTACGGTATAAACAGCAGATAAAGAGAAGGCTGGTTTGTTGGCTTGTAGCTGCTGGGAAGTGCTTTCCTAAATGTAACCCTTGAACACTTCAACTGTTTTAATGAATATTTATATGAAACTACACCCAGTTGTCATATTTAAAGAGTCCGTTGAAATGGATATGATTAACAATTAGGAAATGTTCTGGTTAACAGGTTGATGTCAATGCTCTGTCTTTGCAGTTTAAGTTTACACAAAACATATGACAACAAAGACATTGTGGCTTTACTGAGAATTGGTAGAGTTAAACAGTAATGTTAGGATTATAGATTGCCACCACACTAACCTGGTTCATGCATGCTAAATTATAATTTGTATAAATTTGGTGTAATGTATGTGAACTGCACTATTATCCACTTGGTTCACACATCATCCTACGCCACGGGTGTCAAACTTGCAATGTCACCTGACGTGTCGTTTCACATCGCAACTTTTTCCCCATTGCCGGCAGTGGGGTGGGTGCGGTTTTAGTGTGATGCATCCAGCCCATGGGCCGGCAGTTTGACACCCCTGCTCTAAGCCATGGATAATTATATAAAAGCGGGTTGAACTGCCCCAAGGTCTTTACCACTGAAAATCAGTTTTTCTCAAGTTGCACAGGAAATATATACATATTAAGATAGAGACGTATGCAGATAGTGTAAATTTTAGTGGACGTTTAGGTGAGGATAATCCTTTAGTACATGTTTTTAGATTTATCATCTGATCCATTTCAATGACAAAGTCCTTATTCCTTTTCCTTTTTAAAAAATATCTAGGTAAAGTTTTAACACGCTAGTGTAGTATGTAGTTACAAATGCTTGTACATGAACTGAAATACACATTTTGACCAGTTAATAACAGCTGCTTTTAGGTGGCACTAGAACTTTCTCAGATAATTGCTAAGATGAGGTGTCTTGATTTAATGGTCCACATCAATAAGGCCATAATTGGTTGGAGTCAGAAACCTGGGGATAATGCAATCGCTACAATGCAGGTATAAGAGGCTCCTAGTATGAGGAAGTTTTTTTATTGTACACGCGTTCCCCATGTCAACTGTAAAAAAAAAAAATCAGACTGAGTCTGGTAGCACATTTTCTCAGTAACACATTTAATTGAAAGAAATAAGTTTTGGTGAGCTGCCGTTTATGCTTTTTAATAAAACTCCTACCATATCAATAGTATTTCTCAAAGTTATCAAAGTAATCGAGGTTGTGGAATTTTTGGGTGAGCTGGACTACTTGAACAATGTAAACATTTCAGTGGTATTTATCAATCATTTTTTAGTCATAAGTTTCTTAAAATTTGTGGATATTGTACTGTAGAGCTGTTTTTTGTAGTGGTTCTTTTCAGACATATCTTGCATTTTACAGAATTTTACAATAATATATGTTAAGATGGGTTACCCTCGTTTGCCTGTGGAAAAGCAATGTGAACTGGCACCCACTCTCCTTACTGCAATGGAAGGAAAACCTCAACCCCAACAAGACAGGTATAATATTCTGATATTATAAGCTTTCATTGCCTTTTTTTCTTTAAAGTCATTCCTTTTAATAAATTAATCTTTAAAGACTGCAAATACTGTCCGGAGAAATTATGACATAGTGTCCTTCTCTTACTTTGTGTCAGCATGACAAGGCAAATTCCACAGGGAGACGACTAGACTACTACTTATTGAGATAGGCCAGGGGTAGGCAACCCAAAACACTCAAAGAGCCACTTGGACACGTTTCCCACTGAAAACAAAACACTGGGAGCCGCAAAACCCTTTTGATATCTAAAATGAAAATAACACTGCATATATCCTTTTTTACCTTTAATATATGTGTGTGTGTTTGCGTGTGTGTGTGTGTGTATAAAATAAAGGTAAAAAAAGGATATATGCAGCGTTATTTTCATTTTAGATGTCAAAAGGGTCTCTCTCTGTCACTTTCCTCTCTCTTTCTCTCTTTCTCTTTCCTCTAATTTACTCTCTCTTTCTCTGTCTCTCTTTCTTTCCTCTTTCCTTTCTTTCTCTTCTTTCTTTCCTCTTTCCTCTCTTTCCCTTCTCTTTCTCTTCTCAATCTTTTTTCTTTCCTCTTTTTTCTCTTTCCTCTCCCCCTCTTTCTCTTCTTTATCTCTCTTTCCTCTCTCTTTCTCTCTCTCTTTCCCCTTTCTCTCTTTCCTCTCTCCTCTCTTTCTCTTTCCTCTCTTTCCTCTAACTTTATCTTTCCTCTCTTTCTCTTCTTTCTCTTTCCTCTCTTTTTCCTCTCTTTCTCTTTCCTTTCTCTTATTTCTCTTTCTTTCTTTTCACTTTCTCTTTCCTCTCTTTCCCTTTTCTCAATCTTTTTTCTCTTTCCTCTTTTTCTCTTTCTTCTCCCCCTCTTTCTTTCTCTCTTTCCTCACCCTCTTTCTGTCTCTCCCTCTTTCTTCTTTTTCTCTTTCCTCTCCCCCTCTCTTTCCTCTCTTTCTCTTTCCTCTTTCTCTCCTCTCTTTCCTCTCTCTTTCTCTTTCCTCTCTCTTTCTCTCTCTTTCTCTTTCTTTCCCTCTCCCTCTCCCTCCAGGTGAAGAGAGAGAGAGAGCAAAAGGCAGATGGGGAGGAGAAGCAGGATGGGAGGCAGCAGCTCCCAACCACCACTACCACCCCGTCGCATCCTCAGCTAAACTGACACCTGACTGCCACCCTGCCCGGGGAGACATGTGGCCGGCTCAGCTTCCTGGGGAGCGCTGCCCCTGCCGGCCGCCGGCCCAGCCATGACTGCCGCCCGGCCTGGGGAGACATGTGGCCGGCTTGGCTTCCCGGGGTGTGATGCCCTTGCTGGCCGCCGCACCAGCCATGACTGCCGCCCAGCCCGGGGTGACATGTGGCTGGCTTGGCTGCCCAAGGAGCGGCCTGGGGATGGCCCAGGAAGCGATGCCCCAGCTGAGACTGCCGCCTGGAACAAGTAAGCCGGGAGGGCACCACCTGCCCTGCGGCCGCTTCACATCAGTGCTCCCTGGACTCAGAGCCCCCTCCCTCCCCCCGTCACTGACCCTCTGTCTCCGGCTCTGCTGCTGCTTGGCCAACGGTTGCGCCGGCTGGGCATCGGAGGGGCTGCTCTCCCTTGGGGCCGCACTTTGTGGAAGGACTGGCTCGCTCAGCGGAGGCTCGGGTGGGCTGCTCCCAGAGGGGATCTTGGGGCTTCCCCGCACGGCTCCCCAGCCACGTGCACTTCAGATGGGGCCAGCCCGGGAAAGGGACTTCCTGGCCGCCCTTCTCCCACGGGGTGGGGCACCTGGGCGCAGGGCCAATCAGGAGCCCTGCGAAGGGGCAAGTCCACATGAGAGAGAGAGAGAGAGAGAGAGAGAGAAAGTGCCTCTCTCTTTCCTTTCTCTCTCTGAAAATGGCAGGGGGGTCTCCGGAGCCGCAGGGGATGGCTCCGGAGCCGCGGGTTGCCGACCCGTGAGATAGGCTATAATAATAATAAAAACTTGCCCGTCTAATTGAGCTGAACCTCCATTCCTTAAATCCAAATGAATCAGGGATTTGTTTCAGCCATCTTTCCTAGGCAACGCTTGTATTTTAAATATCTTGCTTTTTTGCCATCCAACGTTTTGAAATACAGATAAATCTTAATTTTTGGATTTTAATTCTTGGATCCAACCTACTTTATGTTTAAAGATTCAGTTTAACTTATCTCAGTGCAATTTGAATGATACAGTTCCATTTGAAATTAGCTACTAAATATGAAAGAAAAGAAAGTGGTTTCATGAAAACCATGAAGTTATGTTGTCTTTCTTGTCTGCAATGCCCAGTTAAATCTTTTAAAAATGCAAATAGCAATAAGTGAAAACGATTATGAATTTTAGACAGATTCTTACATATAATTGCAATATATACAATTGTTTTGCAGCCTAATGCATCTTCTAATACCAACACTTTTTAACATGAAATATCCTGCTGAACCTCTGAAAGCAGCTTCTCCATTTAATCTTGCTGAAAAACCAAAGACTGTACAACTGCTATTGGATTTTATGTTGGATGTTCTCCTTATGCCTTATGGGTAAGTAATGATGAAGTTTATCAGGTGATAGGTACTACTAGAATTAGTATGAGAGAGGGAAGACCTCATTTTTAAAGTGATATTCTGCCATTCTCTAGATCCGTGGTGGTGAACCTATGGCACGGGGGCCACAGGTGGCACGCAGAGCCCTCTATGTGGGCACGCGCACCGTCACTCCAGTCCTAGGCCTTCAGCTGGGATTTATAAAACCTTTTCGCTTTAGTCCTCCACTGCCATGTGGAAAAAAAAGGTTCAGTCAATCAATCAATTTCAGCTTCTCGTGGGAAAAAAAAAGATCTTGCAAAGTTGGGATTGATTGATTGAACTTTTTAGTCCCACCCAGTCTGCCATTACAATCACAGCCAAACCCACCCAATGGGCCACACCCACCCGGCACTTGATGATACATAAATGGATTTTGGGTTTCAGTTTGCTCACTCAGTCTCTAAAAGGTTCGCCATCACTGCTCTAGATGGTATTTTGTTTTTATTGTTTTTAATGAAAATCATATTTTTGCCTCAGATCATTTAAAAGTCCATAGGCAGGTGAGTGAGTGCAGATTGTAAAGGTACTATAATCACAGGGAAATTGCTAGAAGCATTGAGTTTCTTACCCAGATATTTGTTAGCTTTTGAGCAGGATTCACATATCACATTAAATTCTAATGTGGTTTGTTTGGTTTTGGCTTACTTTCTCATCCTTCATTGAGGGAAAGCTTGTGTAATGCAAAATTACTGTGATTGACATGATTGACAAGCCATTGATAGATAGTCCTTGACTTAATAATTAAATCTCATGCCTAAACTAAAACAAAAATTAAAATCTTTGCAAATGCTTCATTAATGTACAAATGATCCAGCAGTCTTGTAAACGTCCTCAAATCTTAGGTGTCAGCAGAATGTTTGCTATGTATTAAGGCGCACAAATTTAATTGACAAAAATTAATACTGATCAAATTAACAGTCTAATTAAAACCTATTCTGTCTAGATGCTTTTATCTGTCTTTGGAAATAGATTCTATTATACATGTGTCCTGATTAACTAAATGTGATTATTTATATAATTTTTAAAATTGTTATGTTTTGTTATATATATTTTTGTTTCTATAACTGAGATTATGGCTGGATTTTTCAGATTGACATAATTTAAGCTGTGCAGAGCTCACCATTTCTAATAGAGAATTTTATAAACTTTCCCTCCTCTTCTTCTAGATATGTATTAAATGAATCCCAGAGTCGCCAAGCTGTTCCAGGGGGACAGGGTTCCTCTTCATCAAGTAGTTCTGGAGGATCTGGGATCCCCCAGCCTCCTCCGGGAATGAGCTTTTATGCAGCTAAGCGGGTTATTGGAGACAGTCCATGGACACCTGAGCAGCTGGAACAGGTAAAAGCCAAATAATTATACCTAATGGGTGGGGGTGGGAGTAGCTAAATTATAATAAGTTGCCAAACATAATGTATATTATCTTGTGGACTTTTATTTGTCCCTAGCTGTTTTCATGCATACACTAATTAAGTTATTTATAATGAAATCCATCTTTCTTGATTGGACTGTTAACTGTAAATAAAATACAGAATATAAAACAAAAAGTAAAAAAAAGCAGCAAAACTGAGTAGCATCAGCATATAATGGTACTCCATTCCAAAACTGAACAATGTAATTTTATGTACATGATAAACAGCATGGGGACAAGATGGAAACCTATGGATCTTTATGAGTCATCTACCTGTGAGTTGACTAATAATTTCCTGATGCTATTATTCTGGCTATAATCTGACATGAAGAGCCAAAATCACTGCAGCACACCTTCTCAGTGGCCAGTTCCAACAGATGACCTAAAATTATTGAGAAATCCAGGAGAACTAGCAGAATATAAATGTCCCAATTTGCTTCATAGCGTAGGTCATTCGGCAGCGTTCATCTAGTGCAGTGGTTCTCAACCTGTGGGTCGGGACCCCATTTGGGGTCGAACGACCATTTCACGGGGGTCGCCAAACAAGGCTGTCCGCCATTTTTCCCTCTTTGGCCATGCCCCTGGCACCCGGTAATGTATAAGTGGTTGGGGGTCACCACAACATGGGGAACTGTATTATGGGGTCGCGGCATTAGAAAGGTTGAGAACCACTGATAGTGTTATCCATGTGTGTTTGGAATTGGAAAGACTACCACCTTTTCAGTCATCTTTCTTGGAAATGGAATTTTTACTTTTCTGTGTGATTAGATAATACAACTGTTGACTCTCACTGGGCAAGCACTGTCTTCCATATAGATTTTGCTGTGAAAGAAAAAAAAATGTAAAATGTTTGCTCATCTGATCATTCAGAACAGCACCACCACCAAATTTAACATTAGCTGTTGTATTTTTATGGGGATGAGAGGTATTTTGGAGGGTATCTTTTTAAACTTTCTAAACCACTTCGGTGGGAAGGTAACAGCATTCTGTGTGCGTATAGTCATATATTGGCGTATAGCCATGCTGTCATGGTTCCAACTAATGAAACACTTCAAAGACATTCCAGGCAATGCTTACTCTAAAAGCCTTTATTAACAGTGTAACAGATTGATGGCACTTCAGATGGATGGATGCCAGAATCTGAATTTCTCTTGCTTGGTCTAGCTTTTCTTGCTAAACCCCTCCCTTATTTTGAAGTCATAAGTCACATCTTCCAATTAGCCCCTTCCAGGCTTTCCTTATAAATCTCCTCTCTTTCTCTGTCATCTGAATTAACTCTAAAAATACCAGACAGTTCTATATATTTTGTCAAAGCAGTAATATCCTATATTAACAGCATTGACAAATGCTGGCTACATGACCAGAGAAAGGGTCATCAGACAATGCTGGTTCCCTCAGCTAAGAAACAGAGATGAGCACGCTAGAGTCAACATAGGGATAGGGGAAACCTTTACTTTTACCTTTAAATGACTGAAATTTCTGACCTTTCACAAATGGTTGGATCAGAATTCGCATTATGGAACTCTATTGCTTAGATCAGGGGTCTTCAAACTTGGCCCTTTTATGACTTGTTGACTTCAACTCCCAGAATTTCTCAGCCAGCCATAAAAGGGCCAAGTTTGAAGACCCCTGGCTTAGATTGACTGGTGGTGTTGGGAATTACCCTTTTGTAATGTATTGAGCCTCATAATTTCCCCGTCTCTGCTTTAAGGCAAAGCCTTTTGTTATTTCTCTATCCAGTTCTACCACTCTAGAACTACAATAAAAGTATACTTTTTATAGACAATGCCTGTGATTGTACTGAACAACTTCTTCTTCTTTTTTTCTGCTTTGTTGGGCAGTGTAAATTGGGTATAGTAAAGTTCATTGAAGCTGAGCAGGTGCCTGAACTTGAAGCTGTCATACATTTGGTTATTGCCTCTAGTGATACACGGCACAGTGTAGCCACTGCAGCAGATCTTGAACTCAAAAGCAAGCAAAGGTAATGGGTTATAATGTGAAGATTTTTTAAAAAACAAAAGTGATGGTTTACTATGAATTTAAAAAATAAGGTTGGTTTTGTTTAATGCAAAATTACTTTTTTATCACAATGGCATACATTAGGAATTGCATTTGATAAGATGTAGACATCTCTACGTTTGACTACAATGATAGCAGCCCTTCATTTATTCTTAAAAAAACTGCTTTTTAGCAGGTAATTATGATCATTAGACAGATTTCATGCATATGGCCACGTAGCTTCTAGTAGTTTGGGGAATCTTTAAAAGACCAGTGTTTACATGAATATTAATCTTTAGCAATTTTTCATTTTATATGAAACAAAGTCTTTAAGTAGTGTAGTGATTTTACTTAATCACATTGTAGGGTTTCAGAATTGGATATGTCTAAACAGGTACAGCATTAATTTAATGCTGTTCTTAGTATTTTATGAAATCATTGAAGATATAAGCTAGGAAAGACCTAAATTACTAATTCCTGCAAATTCCTGGTAACTAGTGGTGCTTTATAAGAGTACAGGAGTGTTTCCTGGTATGGTGATTAAAATAAAAATGGATTTTAAAGATGAAGTGAGAACAAAAACATTGTAAGGTACAGATATTTTTTAAAAAGTTAATTCTGAGATCCAATCACATGTTATTTTCAAAAGAAGCAAATTGAACAGCAGTTGCTGCTAATTCCAATACAGATAGTCCTCACTTAATGTCCATTCATTTAGCGACTGAAGTTTGACAGTGCTGAATGAAGGGGTTAATGACTAGCCCTTGAAGTTCCTTCCATTGCAGTTTCCCTGCAGTCACATGAGCAAATTTTGGCCCCATGTTTTGCCAAGGCTGCCTGTTGTTTGCTGCCAGGAGCTTCTGTTTTCTAGTCCTGTTCCCCCCACCCTCAATATCTTCTGAAATGCATGCCAATATGTGTACTAGCTGGAGCCTCCTTTCATATTGCCTTTTGCACCAGTTCGGCTAGGGTTTCACTTATGCCCTGACCAAGGCCTCCATTAATGCAGTTAGCCAGGGCTTCTGATTTATGTTTCAGCCAGGGCTTCCATCCACATGCCAGGCAAGGCCTCTATTTGTGCTCCATCCAGGGTCTTATTTTGTGACAGAAGCTCGGCATGTGAAAGAAAGCCCCAGTTGCGTGCCATAATTTTAGCCAGATCCTCCTTTTGCATTGGCACAAAAGAAGGAAGGAAAGAAGAAAGCTGCACTGACACAGCAGAAAGTGGTGTGAAACAAGGTCCTAGCTGGTACAGTTGTGGTGTGGGGGGTGTAGATATGGCAGGCAGGGCTGGGGTGGTGGGGACAGCTGATGGTAGCAAAAAGCAGGTGGCCAAATGAGTCCCAAAGGTGCTTTTCCAAAAGGCAACTGGACTTTCTTGGTATTTTCTTTGAAAATGTTTTGCTTCTCATGCAAGAAGCTTCTTCAGTTCTGAAGAACTTCTTGGAGGAGAAGTGAAATGTTTTCAAGGGAAAAAGCCAAGAAAGTCAATTGCCTTTTGGAGAAGCACTTTTAGGACAACCATAACCTGGACGATTGAGAATCTCCATAGACATGCTTAACTGAGACCCAGTAGGTTTTCATTTGGGGGACTCAATTACTGAAAATATAAAATATGGGAGGAAAAAAAAGAATGTTGGCAATCAATTTGATTTTTTAGTAAATTCCTTCTCCCTCCCTTTCTTCCTTAGTTTAATTGACTGGAATAACCCAGCCATCATCAACAAGCTGTACAAAGTATACCTTGGGGATATACCACTAAAAACTAAGGAGGTAAGAATTGCTTATCCAAATCTGGGTTCCTTCTCATTTTCTAGTTTTGCAGTTTAGGTGTCATTGGGTATTACATATTGTATAATATGGATTATTTGCTGTTGTAGTGAATATCATTTTAAGAGTTACATTCACATTTTTCCTGCTCTTTCGTTAACCTAGAAGTAAAGGAAGAAAAATGTTTTCTAGAAAAAAGAGCTGCTGTTCCTTATTCCAGGCAACAGGGTATAGGTTGAGTTATAACTGTAATGGATGCCCCCATTATGTTTGTAAGTTGTGACAGTCATAAAGTGGCTATTTTACTGGTTGCAAACAATCATAAATTCAAGCTGGTTGCTGAGTGGCCAAAATGCAGGCATGGGACTTGGGGGGGGGGAGAGGGCCCTCACCATTAGAACTTTGAACCTTGGTCATAAGTACCTCTCAGGGAGGTCCACATCGTGATTTTGAACAGTTGCTAAGCAACCAGTCATAAGCTGAGAACAACCTGCATCTTAAAATAAAACAAACCACGATAAAACTAATTTATACTTAAAGCAGAAAGATAAAATTTGAGTCCAAACTAAGATCCAATAGAAGAAAAGAATACTATGAGTTGTTTTTGAAACTTAATGTTTCTGAGAGTTTTATTGCCTCAGTGCTACAGTGGAAAAGGCTATATACCTATCTTGACCACATTATTGGTAGACATCCATATTTCTTTAAGATTCTTAATGTGCCCACTGGCTCCAAAATGGATCCAAGATTCTTATCCTGCATCAATACTTCCACTGAAAACTTGTCTCTTCCACTACAAAATTGAAATATTATAGGCAGCCCTTTTTATCTGTTCTCAATGCATGCCTAAAGATTTTCATCTGTGTTTGGTCCTTTTTTTTTTTTGTTACAGGGGTATATATGCAATACAGCTTGGTTATATTGCATTAGGCTAGGCTGTACACGGTTTGTCATGGGAGCTGGCCTTGAGTGATATATTCAGCTGGTGGTGGCCTGTTTGTATCATATTGCTTATACTGACTCAATGCAACTCTTTCATGATCTTAGTGGAGGGACATTTTAATACTGCAGGTGAATGTTAGTTCTGCCACGGATATAGTTTATGCTTACCTTTCAGTCACCCTGCTTGGTATTAGTACTGCCTCCAGAGAGCTGAATGCAATATATTGCACCGATGGATATTAGTGCTGCCTTCAGATTGTTTGTAGAGATTAGGGCCAGGTACAAATCATCTGCAGGCGGAGTAATATCCAGAGATGCAGTAAGGTGGACCCTCCAGCAAGATTATTGAATAGCCATGCAAAGCAGAAGAGTCCCAAAAGCCATATATTAAAAGAGGGCAGTTCCCTCCATTAATCACTGAGAATGGCTCAAAAGCTAGCTATTGCAAAGAAGCTGCTTGGAGCCTTGCAGCTGGACTAACTCAGAGATCTTTTATAAATGAACAGTGAAAAAGAGAAATCCAGCTATATTGTGCAGATGAAGACAATGGTTATAGGTTTTGGAACCTAATCCTCCAGTTCCCATAAATGGGAACTCATCTCATTATTTCAGGTTTTGTTGTCCAGTTTTATGCTAGATCAGAACCTCTACAAATAATGAGGGTTGTCTATAATTCTAACACTTGGAAAAGATGCAGATGGTTGAAGGCATTTCAGATAAATGCTTTCTTCACGCTTCCAAGCATCGTTTGGAGATCAAACTCAAAGTGTTGGATAACCTGGATGTATAGTTTCTCATCTTGAATAATTGCCCTGTCATATTGGTAGCAGATCTTGACTTTCTTCGAATGTATTTGTAGTTCTCCACTGGGTGCAGTGTAGGGCACCACTGGATGCACTTACAGGGACTCAATGGCATATTTTACTGCCTAATAACTGGAGCTATCTTAACTGTCTCCTTGGTTCCATGGTGCACAGTTCGGGAACTGCTAGGGGCAGTCTGAACCAAGAACATTTGGGAACCTCCGGGGTATACTGAGTTATATCTTATTTTGTACTAATCTCAGTACTTTTTCATTTTTTTATAACTTATACAGTTCCAGTACTTTCAAATATTGTGGTTATATGTATATTGTCAGCCTGGTCAATGACCATAATAAAGACTTGATATGTACACTGTGATTGCTTTCCTGAGTGATTTAGGTTTTTTTCTAGTCACTTTATGTTTTGAAATATTCATTTGTTTATAACAGGGAGCTGTTCTGAAACCAGAACTGAAACGTGATCCTGTCAGTACTCGGGTGAAGTTAAAGATTGTCCCTCATCTTTTGCGTTCCAGGCAAGCTGCAGAAACATTTCCTGCAAATATTCAGGTACCTTTTTAAAAATCTGTCTCATGGCAGTATATTTCTTAGTTAATTCAGTATTTAACAATGTACTTGTAAAGCATTTCCCTACATGAGGGGTGAGTATTCTGCAGTTCATGCACACAGATAAACCTTGCTTACTAACTGTTTTATTCAGTAATGTTTGAAGTTAGGTGCAAAAAACCCCACCCCAGCTTGGCTACCAATCCTCATTTATCCTTAACAGTCACATGATTGCCATTTGCATGCTTTCCAATGGGCTTGTGACCAGCAGAGTTAAGGAAGAACATAGAATTAAAGTCCTAAATTGCAGTCACACAGTGATTTGCTTAACAACCAAATAGGAATTACCATTGTAACTCCATTGCGGTCATGTGATTTTCCACTTAGCAACCATGGTGCTTAATGGCAGTCTCTTTGTGATAGCTAGGCAAGGACTAGTTGTATCTTTAGGATCTTATTTATCTTTTAAAAAAATATTTATTTTTAAATAAAATAAAATAAAATAAATTAAATTAAGCTTATTTGAGATGCAGAAGAGTTTTGGCATTACCCTCATTATGAGACTTGGAAAATTGTTTGAAATAATATTTCTCCTGAGATTTTTTTCATTTGTGTTATTTTTTTCAAGGTTGTCTATGATGGGCTTTTTGGTGCAAATGCCAATGCTAAACTGAGAACTCTGTCTCTTCAGTTTGTGCATCATATTTGTGTGATGTAAGTATTTTTATGTCATGACTTTTTTTCTTGACAAGGTTTTTTTTTAAGATGTGGTTTGCCATTGTCTCCTTACTGTGGCTGGGACAAAGTAACTGGCTCAAAGTCACAGAGCTAGCTTAGTGCCTGTGGTGAGACTAGAACTCACCATCTCCCAGTTTCTAGCCAGATGCCTCAGCTACTACACCAAACTAGCTGTCCTATAACATCATATGTACAATTGAAACTTAGATTATGATTCTGCTGTTAAGTAATTTGATGTGAATAGAACATAAATTTTAGTGATGTATTTCAAGAAAGATGTATTATCATCATCATCATCATCATCATCATCATTAATGATCATCACACAGTCAGCCAGATGTTCAGTCTGGTTTTGGCATTTTTGTCTACCTATCTAGTCCTTACCAAGGATCTGGGATAGACAGATGTGGATGTTTGATGGTATTACAGATATCGTCGCAGGATGGAAGCAGTTCCATCATCATCATCATCATTATGATTATCATGATTATTATCATCATCATTATCATTATTATTATAATCGGCAGTTTTGTCCTATCATACTTGGCGTAGTTGTTAAGGCATCTAGCTAGAAATTGGGAGATGGTGAGTTTTCTGAAAAAAGTTGTCATTATCTGCCCAAAGAAGAACATTGCCCTAAAGAGTGGACCTGGGCATTTTATGGCTGCAGACTACATTTGGCCCTTTGGCTGTCCCTTTGTGGCCTGCAACATCAGGGTGGCATCAGCAGTGGCAGGGGTGAGGCGGCGGTAGCAGCCTTCCATCACAGTCCATGTTTCTCATGTGGCCCTTTGACCACATAAATTTCCCACTCCTGATACAGAGGCATCCTTTGAAAATAATTTTTAAGATGATCTTACATATGAAGGACAACGCTTATTATTAAGGTTTTTCGCTTGTTACATCATTATTTTTCTCATATATTGAATTTTAGTTGCCCTGACAGCAAGATAAAGCCATTAGGCCCAATGCTTTTGAATGGACTGACAAAACTAATAAATGAATATAAAGAGGTAAGTTCAAAGGGAGCCTTATGAAGAATCTTATTTATTTATGAAACTTGGAATGTTAAATGTTTTTATTACTTGCACTTGATTTTTTTCTAAAGAACTAATCTCTGTGGTAGTACTAGTATAGCTGGTTGTAAGAAAGCCATTGAGGTTTAACATGCCATTACTGTATTTGGATTACTGAATGCTGATTTAATCAGCCAGGATATTCACTTGGTATATCTTTATATCTGTTGAAATTTTGTTTCGTTCTTTTATTGGTGCATGTGGGAAACACACTGATAACCTGTGGTCATAATTAAAGCTCCTTGTTTGAGTAAAACCACTGCTTCCTGGCTTGTTCCCTTGTGCAGATGGAGGAAAGTAGTTTCATGTCAGTATATGAATTTCTTCCAGTCCTAGATTGATAAGTGATTTTCCAGTCCCAGTAATGTTGCATTGTTTTTTTCCCACCAAAAAGCACTGAATTTTATCCAGTGCTTAGAGCTGGCCACTCTGGTTTTCTCCCCTTAGTACATTTCAGACTGATCAGGATGTGTTGACACTTCCTTCTTATGAGTCTTTGTGGCTTAAATTCTTTCATTGTTCAATACTTTTATTTCTTGTTAGAAGCAGATTGCGAAATGTTTGAAGGAGTTGTCCATTGAACAGCTAAGAGCTTATTGCTCTATTAAGAATCCTTATGGCTGTCGTGCATATTTAGTGCTTAAGACATTCATAGAATATTCAGTTGCAAGGATAACTTTTTTCCCTATTATGTATCGGCAGAGGAAGCTATGCCAGAGCAAATCCAAGGTATATTTGGGTGTAATGTTCTTCAGTTGCTATCCAGGAGGCATTGGTTAATGAACTAATAGATGTAAAACCTCCCAGCTGGAGTCAATTTGACATTCAGAAAGACAGTAAAAGCAGGTTAAGATAATAATTGGCATATGTCTAGCTAGGAAACAATATTGTATTTTTTTTGCCTTGCTCATTATATATACCAATATAATACTCAGCATTCCAAGAGGTTGACCCATACATATATTGTTATAACATTGAATATAAAGTGTATTCATGTAAAAATTTATCCTAGGTGCATCAAAATTGTTGTTGATTTTCGAGATTATATCTGCACTTGTATTGCACAAATCTACACTTCCAATTATTTCTCTAGTCTAGGGTATTGACACAATGTCTGTCTTCATGTGCAGTTTGCACTTCCTGCTCTGTTCTTTGACAGACGTCAGAGGTAGTTTTAGTGCTATGTGATGCAGTTATTTTTGTTATGTATGCAGAACACAATTGTGTTTGAAAAGATTATTCAGTTTTTAGAATGTTTTGTTTCTGCAAAACATATTTTAAGATGAATACAGATCAAACAACAGAAACTCATAATTGTCAGGATAAACATGAATGTATATTGTCTCTTTCATGGCTCTTTGCTTATCTCACAGTTGTTCTGTTTTGTTTTGTTTTAAATAATTGAAGGATCCCAAACTGCTTTCAATGGCCTATTCTGCTGTTGGAAAACTTTCCAGGTAACAAAATTGCATTTAGACTGGTGAGACGTTGGTTGATTGTTTTAAAACTATTGTTACTCTGTCAACAAGCAAACAGACTGCCTTAGTGTAAAGAGTGGAGCAGATGCTATCTTTTGACAGTTCTGGAATTTCAAGTTAAACATGTGGGGAGGTGAATGCTAGAAATAATCCATTTTTAAGAAAAGGAGGAATCAAATTGAAATGGATTCTTGTCTACATTGCTTAAGTGGTACACATTTAAATGTAATTGGAGTAATGCTAAAGAATTCCAAATATAAAATCTATCCTTAAAAAGGCTATCAAAATTGAGCTCCTTATATTCTTTTTTAAAATTGTTTTTGCTCGGTGTTAGGAAAAGTAGAAACCTTCACAGCAATCATTCATTTGGCTGATCTCAGAGAGTTAACCAGGATCATACATTATTAATTATTGAATAGTAATGCACAAGAATGTCCTTGTGGTCACCAAGCCTCAAACTCAGCTTCGGGGAGCCTTTAAGGAGGGGCAGCCCATGAAGGTCTATTATATATGTGCAAATAAAAAGTATTAGCGTCTGACAGTCACCTCAGACATTATTCTGTTTGAGAGCTAATAGTGCAAAAAGGGTGAAGAATTAAAGATAGCTACCAAATTCTCATCCATATCTGCAATCCTAAACAATCTCACTATAATATAAACACAATGGGATGCATTTCTAAGCAAACACGTATAGGATCACATAGCGTGACAAGTGGCTTCACTTTATGTTGAAATCCTAGGTTTATTTATCAATGTATCAATACAGATAATTATACGATCTGACTCCCACTTAAGGGAAAACCGGCTCTGTAGGAAAACTCTCTCTGGCTCAGTTGTTCTCCTGACTGAAGAATCCATTGTACTCTTAATTGAGTCTTTCCCATGGATTTCAAACTCCCATTTATTTCCTATCATTTTTCACTTATTGTGAACGTGGTTATTTTAAACATTTCATTGATCAAAACTGGGTTTAACTATTTAACTGTTACTAATAGTTTTTATCTTAAGTACAATATGGTGTAAACAACAAAACAGAATAAAAATCCACTTAAACATTTAATCTCAATACTACCATACTTTTATTAGCATGTTAAGGACCTTTTTAAATCTTAGGGTATCAAAGGGGGAATGGATTCCATAGAGTAAAGGCTAGATGGGAAAAAGCTCTGAAATGGGAGGTGGCCATTGCAACATCAGGAAAAAGTAGGAAATGCTGATTGCGTGCATGAGCCAAGAACATAGGAGCATGAATTGTGATGAACTTTAGAAGGTCAGTGCCAGTAATTTTAATTGGTAATGTTTCTAAATCCTAATCATTATATGGATTGGCCAACAGAAGAAATAGGAGTGAATCGGAAAACAATTGATTATTACTTCAATAACATGTGGTATTTAACATTTTGAAACCCAGTATTGACTGTGTTAACATAAATAGTAACCTCAAAATGTAAGAAATAAATAAATAGAAGTTAATAATTCTGGGACACTTTACAAATTCCCATTAGAATGAACTAAGTAGTACACGAGAAATAATGTTTGATAAAATGTCTAGTTAGTACATTAACTGAAATTTCTGCTTTGTTTCAAATAAAGTCCTTTTAAAAATATTTTTTTTCCAGCCGAATACCTCAATTGTTTACCAAGGATCTTGCACTGGTCCAACAATTTTTTGAAGCTCTTTCTAAGGTTGGTGACTTTATTTTTATTTTACCAAAGAAGTAGTTTATCTAGAATTTTTTTTTTCTTATTTGTGGGATGCTTATTAGATGTTAATACCTAGATATCATTTCAGGAAGAACCTGATACCAGACTAGCTATTCAGGAAGCTCTGTCCATGATGGTTGGTGCATACACCAGTTTAGAAGGAGCACCTCGTACTCTTATGGAGGCACTTGTAGCCTCTAACCTAATCAAGGTAAGTCACCAGGATATGGAAGAAGTGTGAAAACCTGGGCTTATTTTCCCTTAATCCTTTGTACATAAGAATGATTATACTAACTTATGATATGCAATTAGGAGAAGAAAAAATACCTTACTTTTTCCTCTCTGGGGCCTGATCTCCATTCCTTGTTTATTCATGATCTATATCAGTGGTGGCGGACCCATGGCACGGGTGCCAAAGGCAGCACAGAGCCCTCTCTGTGGGCATGTGCGCCGTCGCCCCAGTCCTAGGCCTTCAGGTGGGTTTTATAAAATCTTTTCGCTTTAGGCCTCTGCCGCCGTGTGCAAAAAAAAAAAAAAAAGGTTCAATCAATCAGTCAATTTCAACTTCTCGCGGGAAAAAAAAAAGATCTTTTTAGTCCCACCCAGTCTGCTGTTACCACCGTAGCCACTATTTTGTTAAAGACTACTTTTAGAACTACATATAAAGCAAGTATAGCACATCTTTAACCCTTCAATTATATCTTGGAAACTTAAACATTTTATGGCAGACATAAGATGCTATATTGTGTTTCACATTTCGTTGCATCATCGTTATGATTACTGACTGTGCTTGCTTTTGCTGCACCAAGGGAGCAGTAAAAATAATGATTTGTGCTGTTTCAAATATTAAGAAATGTTGATTCCTGATAAACAGTCTTAAGTGATCTATTCTCTGCCAGTAAACTATGCATGAGAAATTATTTATTGTTTGTTTACAAATATATCTATTCATATTATTTTGTATAATTACAATATATAATTAATGCCTAAGTCATTAGAGGAAGTTCAAGAAAAAACTTTAAAAAAATCATAACAATGAAATAAAGCATGCTATAAATGAGAACTTTTTGTACCTGCCTTTTTACTTTTGGTGCATACATTATTTTGAATATTGTATGCAAATGCCTGATTTGGTAAAAGAGTTTGTTTCTGATTATTTCTTCCTCTTTCTGACTTTTTTTTTTTTTAGCCTCAAGTCCAAGTACGCCAAGTAGCTGTAAAATTTGCCAGCACAGTGTTTCCTTCTGATCATATTCCTTCAAGATACTTGCTTCTTTTAGCTGCAGGAGATCCGTAAGTTTGATATTGCATCCTAGACGGTATAAAACAGAAAGGTTATATAATGGTATCTTAAACAGGGATCGATAATTCTTATTTTGATTCATTTAAACTATTACTTCAATTAATATACACTTTACTGATTCTGTAAAATATATTTTATTTATTTATTAGAGTTTTATTCTGCTTTTATTATTTCATAAGTACCTCAAGGCAGCAAACGCACATACTACTTCCTTCTCCAATTTTCCCCATCTCAACAACCCTGTGAAGTGAGTTGGGCTGGCCCATAATTACCGAACTAGCTTTCTTGCCTAAGGCAGGACTAGAACTCAGTCTCCTGGTTTCTAGACCAGTATCTTAACCACTATACTAAATTGGCTCCCTTTTAATTGATATACTTTTCTATCAGATTTTGTCACACACAAAACATCTGAAAAACACAGTGTCCCAGTTCACAAATAATATAAGCCAGAAATTTAAATTATGTATCTTCCAGAAATGTCTTCCTCTTTATTGCAACTGGAACAATGAATAAATCAGAATTTATTTTCACTTTTGCATTTTCCATAGTAACTTGTATTTATGAGAGTTTTTTTTTTAAAAGTCAATTTGTAAGTCACAGATGGGTTTCCTGTTTTATTTAATGTCTCCATTAAAGACTTGAAAAGTAAAGAATCTACTGAATCAAACTAAAGTTTATTGTTATTAATATTCAAGTAAGAAAGACAGTGCAAAGAGGAACCTGGCTCTTCCTTGTTTGTGCATGTAATGTTAAATAATTGGTTCTTAAGGTTGTGCAATCCTGTGGAAAATGTTTCAAGTAACGTATTTTGGAGTTCAAGAGAGCACCAATATAAAAGAAGTTGTGTCTTATCCTAGAATTTCATGGCTTCCCTCTATGTGATTCCAGGAGAAGATGCAGCTACTTTAAAAAGTTGCAGACATTGTACATTTTGAAATCAAATCCAGAATTTAAACACAGCTCTTGCGTTAATATGAACTGGCATATCAATTTATGTTTTTCTGCTGAGTTATTTTTGGAGGTTGATAAATGAAATGTTTTATTTGTTTGTGCATATGTGAAAATGTTTTATTTTAATTTCTGAAAGGCGGGAAGAGGTGCACGGAGAAGCACAACGTGCTCTAAGAACATTTCCTGGTAAAAATGAAAAGGAAAGTGCTGATAAACAGATGCCTTCATTTCCAGAAATGGTCCAGTATATTCAAGAAAAGGTACAGGACTTCAGTTTAAAACTCTGTAATTATATGGAATACACTGTTCAAAGTACAGCCATAATATGGAACTCCCCATCCCTTTCCCTGTTGAGGACATGAACTGAATTACATGTAGTCCTTGTTTAGCTACTACAATTGACGCTTTAAGTGGTCGCTAAGTTAAAAAAGTCATATGGCCACGATTGTTTTTATGATCTTACTTCAGCTTTCCTTTGCTTTACAGACCTGCAAAAATCGTAAATGCAGGCATTGGTCGCAAAGTTACTTGGTTACTGTGCAAGGCAGTCATTAAGCAAGGACTACCTATAATTAATGGTGGGATTCAGCCAGTTTGCACCAGTTTGGCAGAACCAGTAGCTAATATTTTGTTGCCCAGGCCCAGAATGGACTTCCGGAAGCGGCATCCACACAGAGAACCAGTTGTTCACATATTTGAATCCCACCACTGCCTATAATGTCATAGGACCAGTTGTGAAATGAAAGTCCAGTAATTTGTATGAGTTACAAAACATTTGGGGAATAACCATGTTCTGTTAAATACATAAATACTTTATTTTAGGCCTCTCACCGAATGAAAACTCCTGCTAAATACATGACTGGAACAACAGTAATGCCTTTCAACCCAGCTACTTTTGGAGAGGTATGCATCTCAGTTACAAATCAGGGAAAGCCCTATTTTTTAAAAGTAAAATTCTCTTCTGTATATATTGTGCCTTCTAGAAATAGTATTTCTACACAAGCACATAGCTGAAATTTATATATCAGAGGTTTTGTTAGGCTGTTGGGGGGTTATGAGTGAGGAGACAGATTTTGCCAGTGACACATCTGTTTTACACAAAGCTATCTTTCAACGGATGAGCAAATTGCTAGTAGTTCTGAGCCAGCAAAGAGTCCTTTTACCCAAGACTTCAGTGGCTCTCCTGATCTTTTATGGATTTTTATGCATTTGTTTGGTCCTTATTCAGCTTTTTGCTGATTAGTTTTACGTTATTTCCCCATTTTTCCAGCCCCTCTGCAAGTTGCTCCTAATATTCAGTGAGAAAATCGGACATTATTTTTTCCTCTCCTTTGCACAATAAGCGGGAAAAAAAAGTGTTAACTCCATGGTAAATTTAATACACCGATTTATTTTAGGAGAGCCATTTTATTGTAATGGTTAAGCCACCAGGCTAGAAACCATGAGTTCTAATCCTGCCTTAGGCATGAAACCAGTCCTTGGGCCAGTCATTTTTTCTCAGCACTAGGAAAAAGGCATTGGTAAACCACTTTTGAAAAACTTTAACAAGAAAACTGCAGGGGCTAATCCATGTAGTCACCTGAATTTAACACTATTTGGAAAGTACCCTTCCCCCTTTAAAAAAAAGGACTACAAAACAAAACTGAAACCTCAAACATTATCAGCCATGCCCTCTGCTTTCTTCCAATGCCTAATAAATAAATAAATTTAAAATGTGGTCATGAAGAAAAAAATGATGCCTTTTCCTTAGTTAGACATTTATTTAAAAATGGGAAGAAAACTGATATTAAGAAACTTTCTGCACCCAGTATCTATATGCTTTGTTCTTTTCCCTTGTGAAAATGTAGTAGTATATACAGTATATAACATCAGGCGTGATAAGTCTAGTTTAAGAATTTTAAAATTCTTTCACTAAAACAGACTTGCTTATAGAGTTATTACATTCCCAAAGAAATAAAGGAGACAGCAAAGTTTAACTCTTCAGTCGTCTCTTTAATAGATTTTCTTCTGCAGACTAGGCCAGGTTTTGCAGCAGTAGCTTCAAGCAGAATAATGCATATTTCATTTGTAAGTTTAAGAGTAAGTTATGTGCACTCTTTGAAAATAGCTGGCAGACCCCAAACCGGAGCCTTGGTGATGCAGTGGTTAGAATGCAGTATTGCAGGCTAATTCTGCCGACTGCCAGCTGTTCGATTCTTACCGGCTCAGGGTTGGCTCAGCCTTCCATCCTTCTGAGGTCGGTAAAATGAGGACCCAGATTGTTGGGGGCAATACGCTGACTCTGTAAACTGCTTAGAGAGGGCTGTAACGCACTGTGAAGCGGTATATAAGTCTAAGTGCTATTGCTAAAAAACCCATTCATTTGGTAGAAAACAAGCTCGGGGGTGGGGGAGGGTAATGCCCACTTCCTAAACCCCCTAGATGTTCTCCTTGATCTTTTTTTTGTTTTGCAGGACAGGTGGGGAGTGAAATATCTTGAGCTACTATTATTTATCTTTTTATTCTAAATAGGCTTATAAAGTCCAAAAGCATTCATGGAAATAATATTTTTTGAGGTAGTTTATTTAGCAGCATACTGATTACTGTTTTATTTTAGGTGTTTATTTTAAAAAAATTTTTTTAATAAATAGGCTTGGCATAGGGCTTCAAGTTTAGTACCTAGGATATAGTGTGGCAGAGTGCTTAGTTTAGAACAGGGGTTCTCAACCTTGGCAACTTTAAGACTTGTGGACTTCAACTCCCAGAATTCCGGGAGTTGAGGTCCACAAGTCTTAAAGTTGCCAAGGTTGAGAACCCCTGGTTTAGAATATGACATATTTATAGGCAAGTTACTGTCACCCTTAACTTCCTTAACTTTTGAACATTGGGATAATTTGGTCCTGTAGAACCAAGTAATGAATGAGACAGCAACATTCCTTGGGCATTTTAAATCTCAGTAACACAATAGATGTGATTATTGTACTGTGATTCATGTCTGAAAAAAAGCTACAGTTGTTTATTCTGTAAGGGAAAGCTGGTGACCGTTATATTTTTTTCCTGCTTTGCTTAGATAGTGCTGTATCTCCGGATGTGTCTTGCTCACAGTGCTGGTGTGGTGCCTACTTCTCAGAGCTTAGCTGATATGCAAGATCATGCTCCAGCCATTGGCCGTTATATAAGAAACCTCCTCTCTGGAAATATTATAACATCCTCATCCTCAAAGGGAGGTGAAAGCAATCCTGTACAGATTTATATAAGTCTCCTTCAGCAGTTGCTCTCTGGTGTTGGAGGTGAGAACTCACAGGTCACAAAGCTAAAAAAATTGTTTTACTGCCTTTATCATGAATGAAAAATATGCTGCTTCGAAAGTTGAATTCAGCATCCATTATTGGTTATTTTGTTAGTGTGAAGCAGATTCACTTCCTAGAAATGTAAGTTCTGTTTTAATGCAATAAATTAGACCAAAGCAACCTGTCTTTATCAGCTGATACTTTAAAGCCCCAGTGGTTCCAGTTTTAGAAGTACTAAAAAGTATGGTTATATGTTCAGTGAGTATATTTTTGGCAAGACCATTGTGTTGAAAATTAACATAATTTTGAGAGAGTGATTTTATTATATTTTTTAAAAAAACAATTTTATATTCCAGTGGCATAAGTGGAAGTGTAATTTTTGGCAGAGAAAGACTGTCTGTCCTGTATGAGAACTAAGCCAAACTTTAGCTGGCTTAGAATTCTGTTCTCATTAGTAGTCAGATCTGACTGTTCTCAAACCAGGCATAAAAGTAATGTAGAATAGAAGGGACCTTGGAGGTCTTCTAGTCCAGCCCTCTGCTCAATTGTACTTTCCCAATTACATACTACCTATGTATATAGAGGTTCTGTGCAGATGTCAAATGGAATAATCCTTGTTAGACCTAAACTTTGTTTTTTCTCCCAATCCTTTTAAAAATAGGTGCCTTAAATTTTAGGCTATTGCCACCAGTTCTACCTTACCTTAATTGATCTTTCTCATTACCTTAGCCGTAATTCAAGATACTAGATAATAATCTAGTAATTCAAGATACTAGATAATAATTTCATCTTCTGACTGGGCAGTGTGGAGAGGAGCGAAAAACTAGAAAGGAAGTGACTAACTAATTTTCAGAGGTTAATTTGCTAAAGATAACTGGAAAAAACGCGCCGGTTTTCTAATCTTGCATTCCTGGCTATATATTTCTATTTCCACTCTTTGGCATGTCTTTCATTGATTCCAGCAATCTAGGCTTTCCCCATCCCTGTCTTACTATCACTTCCTCTTACCACAGCGACACCGGAAGTGGCATCACTTCCAGTCTCGCGAGATTTTGGCAGCTGCGCCACTCATTCTTCCATCTTCCCTGCTTTTGGGTTCTGCGTGGGTGAGTCATTGAGAGTGTGGGTTTATATCGTATTACTTAAGTTTTGAGTTGCATTTAGGTTTATGTCTCATTTTAAGGTTGGGGGGGGGGGAAGTATCCAAATTGGCCTTTTTCCAGTTTTTTTTTAATGTTTGTAAAGTATTAAAATGCTTACAACCTGTCAATTTTCAAGCAATTCTAAGAGATTTATTATAAAATAATCAATCTCAAAATCAAATAAATTTGTCTTTGAGATGTTGTAGGCTTGATAGATGGGCGTGCCACTTAATCTTGGAATGTGTTTCATTCTCGTTGCCTGAACTGAAGTGTGTGTTATGAATGATGAGCTTGGATTGGCTACAGTAGCTTTTTTTTTTTTTTCCCAGGAATGATTTTTCTAGTGCATCCAAAATGTTAGCCTTGAAATTCCACAACAGTACACAAGTTTTTGTTGCATCCCTATGTCATAACATTTATTAACAAAATACTATGCATGCATGATGTTTCAGCTGATTGCTGTGCCGGTCAACATATGTTGTACAGCTAATCCTTGACTTACGACCACAGTTGGACCAGAATTTCCATTGCTAAGCAAGGCGGTTGTTAAGTGAGTCGTGCCTGATTTTATGAGCTTTTTTGCCACAATTGTTACGCAAATCAATGCAGTTGTTAAACAAATCACAAGGTTGTTAAGCAAATCAAGTTTCTCCCATTGATTTTGCTTGTCAGAATCCAGATGGTAAGGTGATCACATGACTCTCGGATGCTGCAACTATTGTACATACAGTATGTGTTAGTTGCCAAGTACCTAAATTTTGATCATAAGAGTGTGGGGATGCTGTGATGGTCGTATGTGCCTTGAAACTGGTGATAAGTCATTTTTTTCAATCCTGTTGTAATTTTGAATGGTCTCTAAACAAATGGCTGTAAGTCGAGGACTATCTGTATAGCTCAGTATGGTTCAAATATATATTCCAATATTAACATGTTGAATATTGTTAAAATATTTAGTAGAGAATCCTGGATTTCATTGTTGAATGTCTTCATCTCTTATTTGAATTCTCAAGTTTCCTGTTGAGATGACGCTTTTGAGATGCAGGTTTCTTTGGCCAAAAAAATGTTACCATATAGTTTGACATTCGTATACAGAAACCCATTAAGTAACTCCCTTTCAGCAACATTATTCAGAATGCAGGGAAAAATAGTAGGAAATAACAAAAGAAACTTAACATCCCAAAAAGAACAAAGGAAATATACCCACTCAGTACACGATTCCTTAAATACTGACCTCTTAACATCTATTTCTAGCTTTGGCCAATTGAGCAAAGTAAGATAAAGGTTATGTCACTAGCTTTAGTTGTAACTATGCCACATACAGCATTTCCTGCTGCAAATAAAGGTATTTTTTTACAAGTATTCTGTAAGTGCAGCAGTGGTTAGTTTTACCCCAAGCATACTCATGCAGTTCTGTGCAAGTTGGTTCTCTAATCCAGAGACAGCTTTGCAAGACAACTTATTATTGTCTGCATCACACCAACTATGAGGTACATGCAGTCTCTCAGTGCAAAATGCATCTAGTCATAGTATTAGGTTACAGTGTAAGTATTTGTTTTGAATAATTCGGCATGCCTAGTATGAAGACAATAAATTATATTTGTATGCATGGTGATTTTATTTAGCAAAGTTAGCATTTCGTGGTGATTTCATTACCAAATTCATGTATGCAGAGTACAATAGTTTCTATTCAAATGTTGGTCATTTTAATAATTTGAGAACCTTTTTAAAAAATGTAGGTTTGCCAGTCATGTACTGTTTGCTGGAAGTTGTTTCAGTCTATCCTGAAAAGCTAGCTGCAAGATTTATAGACAAGATGGATTGGATAAAGGTATGTTAACGAAAGAGATTATTTTATTGCAAAATTTTGTATTTCATTCCAGATTTTTTTCCCACACCCAAGAAAGGAATGATTGTGATAATATTAAAAGTATATTTCTCAATAGTTCCTGATCTGTTAAAAGTAATTTCATGGAAGCCAATATGGCATCTTTGTTATCCACATACTGAATTAAATGATAGATAAGTCATAGGGATAGTTATAATAAGATTTTAAAGAAAAAATCAGTGATGGGAAAATAGCTTATCACAAGTTCTATTAAGAATGTCATTATCTGAAATAAAGATTCAGAGGCAAAATTAGTCAGAATTTCTATTAAAGCATCTAAAAATATGCTTTAATAGACTATGGTTTTGTAATGAATATTTGAGTGCCTGTCCCTAGTCTTTAGTTTTATTGCATTGCACATAGTAATGGAAAGAGTTGTGGTTGCACAGTGGCTAGAGTGCAGTATTGCAGACTAATTCACTGCTCGCTGCCAGGAGTTCGATCCTGACCTACTCAGGGTTGACTCAGCCTTCTGTCCTTCTGAAGTCGGTAAAATGAGGACCCAGATTGTTGGGGGCAATATGCTGATTCTGTAAACTGCTTAGAAAGGGCTTTAAAGCACTGTGAAGTGGTATATAAGTCTAAGTGCTCTTGCTATTGGTGTGGAAATGCAAGACCAATGAAGAATTCTCAATATCGTTATTCTCCTTCAGTTAAATATTCTTTGGAGAAGATGCTATTTAGCCATTACCCACAGAGAACTCAGGGTTAATTGGATCAGTCTTTTTATTATTTAAATGCTAGTAGGGCATTGATTATTTTTAACATATTGTATTCCTTTATATTGTTTTCAGAACCTTATGAATACTAATAAAGAAGAAATGCGGGAATTAGCTGCTCTATTTTATTCAGTTGTACTTTCCACAGTGTCAGAAAATGAATTCAAAACATCTGTTCAGCACCTGATAAAAACAGCAAAGGATAATCATGTAATATTTTTGTTTTTACCTCACACTACTTTTATGAATGAAAGTATAATAGTATTATTATGTATCTTAAATGTACTTTTCTGTTTAAGGAATATTGAACTCAGTTAAAAGTGAGGAGTTTTTTTATGAATATCAGAAAACTGAGAGTAAGAGCTATAACTAAAAGAGTTATAACTAAAAATATGGACATTTATTTTTAAACTACTTAAATAAATGTTCAAATACTTAAAATATACTTATTGCTTAATTGTTTAATAGGGAAGGTTTGTTGAGAAAGATATTGGCAAATGCTATGATACATTGTTTGATTTACAGTTCACTGCCTATATATTTTTCTTGTGATTCATTGAAACATATTTACAGTGCAATCCTATATATTTCTCCTAAAATATATATCCATGTAAATTGAGTGGCTCTTATTCCAAGATACATGAACTGCAGCATGGAATATTCAACCTATATTAGTTAATGCTTTATTTTTACTAAGAAATAAAATTATAGCTCCATTAAGGCTAGCTGAAATTTTGCCATTGCAGTTATTATACTGTTAGCCAGGTAAAAGAATTCTTATTTGGTTAATTAAATGAGTGATTCAATTCAAATATAGTTGTATATAACATAAAGTCCTTGTCTGAGGGAAAAAAATCTGTGATTTTATTTAGTGCATATATGTCATAGTACAGGGGTGTCAAACTGCTGGCCCATGGGCCGGACGCGTCATGAGGAAACCGCGCCCTCCCCATTGCCGGCAATGGGGAAAAAGTTCTGATACGTCACGTGACGTCGCAAGTTTGACATGTCTGTCGTAGGTTAGAAAAAAAAATCACCTTTATAAGAACGAAAAGATTGATTTTTCTAAGAAGCTATATAGCATCCATTATTTATAAGTAGAGGGAAAAATAATCAACTAAAAATCAATATGCAGAGATATAGTCTTTTAATGTTTAGGCTATTAAAGCTCACACTATTATCTTTAAATATAAGAAGGCTGCTCATAATGTTTTAAAGACACTAATATATATGACTTAATGAATTGCAAATTTGTTTTTTGATTGTCATTCTTTTCACTACAGAATCTGGAAATGCAACATGGATCATTACTGGCTCTGGGATTCACAGTAGGACGGTATTTGTCAAAAAGAAAAATGAAAACAGTAGAACTGCATGGTATAGAAGACCCAAATACCATTGTAGCACCAGAACAAGACCAGCTGATAAAATCAACAACAGAAACTATAGGTCAGTCTGCATATTTGCACTTTCCCTGCGTTCTTGGCCCATTTTGTTCACTTTGGTTTTGAAAAATTAAATCACTTTTGGCCCATTGTGCTGCTTTACCTATTTCTACTTGAGGTCTTTGTCATAAAACTCATATAACATAATAGTAATCTCAAACTCATCTCATTTCATTGTTTAATGATATATTTGATTCACAAATCATTTGAAAACAGATTTATCTAGTTGCAAGTAATGTACTTGGCATTAAAATAGATTAATATTATCTGAGCATGAGCCTCTGACAGATAAAACCAGTTAATGGGCTGCTATTTAATTAGTGCTGAAGATTCTATCAAATGATAATGAAAAGTGAGATAAAATGTAGTGTGATTGAATAGAAAAATGAAAATGATCTAGGATTATGCCTATTAGAATAAAGTATCTTTGAAATTTTATATGTAATAATCTTGAACTGTACTCAGATATGTTGCTCTGTATGATGCGGCATATTTTATTTGTCTTATTTTTTTCTTGGTACAAATGTTATAAATGCTGGAAATTTCTGGGAATATTCATTTTCGTTGAAAAATACGCTTCTCCCACTTGAGGCAGGTGTTCAGATGAATGCAAAAATTATTTACAGTTTATGTTTGGCCTGGTAAAGGCCTCAGGCTAGAAACAACAGACCATGGGTTCAACTCCTGCCTTAGCCATGAAACCAGCTGGGTGACCTTGGGCCAGTCACTCTCTGCCCAGCTGATCTAACAGGGTTGTTGTTGTAGGGAAAGTAGGAGGAAGAAGGTGTGTTGGATATGTTGCCCACCTTGGATTATTTGTAAAAATTATACAGGTAGTCCTTGACCTACAACAGTTCATTTAGTGACCTTTCTAAGTTATAACAGCACTGAAAAAAGAGACTTATAACCGTTTTTCACACTTACAACCATTTCATCGTCCCCATGGTCATGTGATTAAAATTCAGATACTTGTCAAGTGACTCATATTTATGACTATTGCAGTGTCCTGGGGTCATGTGGTTCCCTTTTGCAATCTTCTGACAAGCAAAGTCAGTGCGGAAGCCAGACTCACTTAACAACTGCAGTGATTTGCTTAACAACTGAGGCAAGGAAGTCATAAAATGGGGCAAAATTCACTTAACTGTCTCGCTTAGCTCAATTGTGGTCGTAAGTCGAGGACTACCTGTAAAAGGGATATAAACAAACCTAAGTACTAGCTAAAAAAGATTCTTCATCACCATGGGAGTAATGTTTACGGTGATGGTGCCGATAATTAATAGTAATAATGCAAAGCTTTTAAATTATACTTTAAGCTATTTTGAACTATAATTTGGTTGACAAGTAGTCCAGTTCACAGGTAACCCCGATAATGAAGTCAAACAGCGTGCTGCTCATCAATAAATCATGTTCTGGTTTACCATTGTGACTGAGCCAAGCTATTTCATTGCCTGTAGCAATTTTCATTGTAATATCATGATGATATTTGAACCAGATGTGTATAATTCTGTAAATTCTGGGAGTCTTTTAGATATTGAATCGGTAGGTTGGATCCAGCATAAGCCTGCTGCCAGTATAAGGACTTCATCTACCTCAGTGGTTCTCAACCTGTGGGTCGGGACCCCATTTGGGGTCGAACAACCATTTCACGGGGGTGGCCAAACAAGGCTGTCCACCATTTTTTCCCCCTTTTCTTTGGCCATGCCCCTGGCACCCGGTGATGTATAAGTGGTTGGGGGTCACCACAACATGGGGAACTGTATTATGGGGTCGCGGCATTAGAAAGGTTGAGAACCACTGATCTACCTGATGATAGAGTGGGGAGGAGAAGCAGTCTTTAGCCACTTTTCTTTCCCTACCCAATCCTGTATTCTTCCTGAAAATCTGCTCTGAAATGTTGAGGGCCCTGCAGAATGATGGGAAAAGTAGTGGTAGAGGTTGTAGAAATAGGGGCGGGGGGGGCTGCTTCTTCTTCCTTCTTTTTGTCAGTAGGAGAAGACCCGCTTACAGGCTGAGACCATCTTAGAGGCTGTTCCTTCGGGATACGATTTTAAAGGAAAAATAACCAAGTAATCTTTCTACCTTTACTAGGTTCCTTTTTGGATAGTACATCGCCACTTCTAGCCATAGCTGCATGTACAGCCCTGGGAGAAATTGGCAGGAATGCGCCTTTGCCCATCCCCAACGAAGGCAGTGGATTTACAAAACTCCATCTTATTGAAAGTTTACTGGCCAGAATTCCGTCTGGCAAAGAAAGCAATAAGGTAATGTTTTGCAAAATGGCTACAGTTCTCTCCTGATGAAAAGGTCTTTGAGCATGGTTGTTTTCTTGTAGATGTTTTCTTGTCCAAACTGGGTAACATCATCCGTGCCAGAAAGGAATATTAAGCCACTTCATATTCTAATGCAGTGATTCTCAACCTTTCTAATGCCGTGACCCCATAATACAGTTCCCCATGTTGTGGTGACCCCCAAGTGGGTGTGGCCACCAATAAGGGGGAGTAGGACAGCTAGGGAAAAGGGAAAAAAATGGTGGACAGCATGGTTTGGTGACCCCCGTGAAATGGTCATTTGACCCCAAATGGGGTCCCGACCCACAGGTTGAGAACCACTGTTCTAATGGCTTGCCAGTGTTGGTGGGAGTGGTCTTGGGGGTTCTTTGGTTGGGCTGTTTACCGTTAGCTTGTTTGGCAGTTCCTTGAGTGGAATATTATTTGCTTCAGTTGCTCTGGTGTTAATCTTGGTATTACTTTATGCTCATCTGGGTGTTTTGCTGATGGGGAAGTGTTTCGGTTTCCCCATTTTAATTTAGCAGATTTTAAAATAACTCTCTTTCTCATTCTTCCTCCCCCCCTCCCCCCCGGCCTCATTTTTAAGATGAAAGAAAGAGCTATTCAAACACTGGGTTACTTTCCAGTAGGCGATGGAGATTTTCCTCATCAGAAGCTACTCTTGCAAGGATTAATGGATTCAGTAGAGGTAATTATTTAATTGTACTCTTAGAATATATATTTGAAGAAAGGGTTGCTTTTATTAATTCATGCCAGTTTCTTAAACAGTTTCCTTAATTCTTTTGTTCCATTATTTTTTCCTGTTATAAATGTTTGTAAATGTTGAAAAAAAGCCTTTTCAGATTTAGGAGAACAACACTAATGCCATCCAGTGCATAATTATTCTTCATGGTTGCTTTACAGCAGGGGTCTTCAAACTTGTCCCTTTTACGACTTGTGGACTTCAACTCTCATAATTCCTCAGCTAGGCACGCTGGCTGAGGAATTCTGGGAGTTGAAGTCTATAAGTCGTAAAAGGGACAAGTTTGAAGACCCCTGCTACTATAGTGAGGGGGCATTGTTACCTTGAACAAGTTTTTGTTGAATCTTGCCCTTCTGTGCTTCTATATTTCTTGATATGCAGAAGAAAAAATGTCTAGGCCCTGTGTGTCCTTTCCAAGAATTGATCAGTCAGTTCCTTTGTAATCATTGAAATGATTTCCTCCTTTATATTGCAGAGTTTTGGTCCCACATGTCTTTCCTCCCATTTAAAATGGGTGGGGATGGATGGGTGGAATTGGCATCCAAGGACCATTGGTTAAAATTGAAAGCAGTGGCCCTTTTAGTTTATTCATTTAAATAATTTATATGGCCGCCCTTCTCACAACAGTGACTCTGGCCAACATACTCTGGCTAAAAACCAGAATTAAAACCATTAACCCATGAAGCCCTCGTTAAATGACCCAATCATCAAAAGATATCAACAAGGCTAGCCTAACCTGCTTGCTTGAATGCCTGGGGAATTTTGCGGCTTTGGAGTGTCCCTGTAGTCATGATGGCTGAAAATAAATAGCACAATACTTTTCAACTTTTAGTTTGGAAATAGATGAAAATAATGCTGTGCGACTTGAAATAATTTTGATTTAAATGCAGGAATGATTTTTGAAATCAGCTGAAAATTCCATTGTATAATTTCTAATAAAGTATACTACAATCTTCTTCCTTGTAATAAGTGCAGCAGGTTTCTTGCCTAGAAAATACAGCTGGTTTTGATAGTGAGCGAACTGAAATTTAATGTTGTTTTATTGTGTGTTTCTCAGGCTAAGCAAATTGAATTACAGTTTACAGTTGGTGAAGCTATTACCAGTGCTGCAATAGGGACCAGTTCTGTAGCTGCCCGTGATGCATGGATAGTAGCTGAAGAAGAGTATACTGCTCCTCTTGGTAGGTTTGGGCATAGAATATCTAACAATATATTTCAGAGACTGATTTTAGTTCTTGGTTTATAAGAAAAAAAAGCTTCTGTTTTTGAACAAACCCAGAATGACAGATTTTTATTAAAACTTTGTTTCCATTTTTATTCTGGAATTTGAAAAGTCACTTAACATGGAACCTGCTTCAGTATAACTTTTACACCTACAATTAGCTTTGTGCTTATGAGTGATAATAGAACATACTCAGCCAAACTACAGCCTAAGTTCCAAAACTAATCTAATCTCTGTAATGACTTAGAAGGCAAATGCACATTTTATATCCAAGGGCAGGTTGTAATGTTTTTCATCCCTTCATGTTAAATATTTATATACTTTTTTTTCAAGTAAACAGATTTTGAAATCAGTTAACGCAAATATTAAAACAAGTACACTAAAAGGTTAATAAAAGCACCAGCTTTTCTATTCTATCTGTCAGGCTTGAAACTATTTTGTTTGTATGATTAAAAAAAATCCTGTCATTTATGCCTCTGGTAAAATCTAGTATAATAGGCACTGTACTGGATTGTTTTGGGAAACATTGGAAAGACTGACTAAAAAGAGAGAAAAAGAAAATATGACAAAATAATCCGCGTAGTCCTTATTTGTATATCACTGTAAACTGTAAAAACGTTGCATCTTTTGGTAAGGACAAGTGTACATGAAAGTACCTGAAACTAGACAAAAGTCCAGAATTTATATGTAGAATATTTATAGGCAGAACCATGAATATTTAAAGTTAAAACATTGCTACCGAGGCTCTGTTTTCCAAATCCTTTTGCTTGCATTATACTTAAGTTCCTATTTGCAATGGTTTAAATGTAACAGATATGAAGATTAATGATGTGGTTCCCTGGGTCCTGGATGTCATTTTGAATAAGCATATCATAAGTCCCAACCCTCACATAAGACAAGCATCCTGTATTTGGCTTTTATCACTGGTGAGGAAGCTGAGTGCCCACAAAGAAATTAAGGTAGGAAGAAAAAATTATGTCCCATTCTCCTTTTTGAGGTTGGGGGGAGGGGAATCTGATTTAGTTGACCTTCTGTGATTTCATTGTGCATTCCTTTGTCCTCTTGTTTGCCTGTTTCTGAACTCTCATTTTTCTACTTGTTTTGAAAATGCACTTGCTGGACAAAATGGATACAGGTCCATTAACGATGTGCTGGTTTTTCCAAAACTCATAGAAAAGTAGAAGGAATTTGTTTGAGCCTCACACTTTATCGTATTGTTCTGACAATGAGTTGCATTATTCCTGTATTAGCTTAGAAAAAATCTGCATGTTCTCTAACCCATAATCATATATCAAAGGGTTACCACATCCTTCTACAGGGGGTAACAAAAACTGACAATCTGTCATAGATTGCATTCCTTTCAAGAATAAACCATCAGAAGCTTTGCACCAAATGTTGTTTTTGCTGCTCACAGAGCAAGCCAGAAAAAGGGCAAATTATTCTTATTGGTGAGATTTTGAAATTGGGTTTCAAGTAATAGGTATAAGGTAAATCCTTCTTTTTTCTTTCATAGTCACATCTCAAGGACATTCAAACTGCATTTGTATCTATTTTGTCTGACAGTGATGGTAAGTAGGATCATGCCTGCATAATTTTGTTCATTGATTAAAAATGCAAATCTTATTAGAAACACAAGTGGTTAAGCTTACAGATATAGAAAAAAAACCTTTCAGTATAGAGATGTTATTATTTAAATTGTAACTTGCTTGACAAATTCTGAAATTTGACATTGAAAATATGTAATACCAATGCATAGTATTATTTAAATCAAAAATATAATCTAGTTGTGATTTTTTTTAAAAAAAATCCCACAAACAGTTTTTCCAAGTAAAATGTTATTTTACAAAAACTAAATATGAACTTGATCCTGTACCTGTTTTAAATTGCATATAAACATGAAATATGTTGCTGTTGCTGAATGCCACCAAGAAAACAAAGATTTGGTAATATTAATAAAGAAAGGAACCAAATTGTAGGTTCTGAATAAATGGTGGCGTTCAGTTAATTCTTAACTTTTGTAAAATTAATCTGGGAGGAAAAAAGATATTGACAATTATTGACAGGTTGATTTCAAAAATCAATGCCAAGACATTCTGCAGTGATTTCTATTTGATCTGAATTCTAGTCTTAGTGGGGATTGAAACCAATGTATATGCTATAGGGCTTTATAGTACTACTGATTAATATAGCAAAATCTGAAATATAGTTGAGAGTTTTTGTTTGTTATCATTTAGGCATTTCAAGTGCAACTATTTTTCTCTCAAATAAGAACTTCCAGACCACTGAACTGTCTGTGATTTCGGAAATTTTCAGTCTGACTGAGAATTACTTCCATGTTGTGATTTGAGAGTCTTGAGAGGAAACTGCTTGTTATTCTTTCCTGAGGAGATGGCTTTCCAGCATTAACATTTCTTGCCTTGATTTTAGGAGTTCTATTATTGCTGTGTGTTTGAGATACGTATATAATTTTGAATGGGTAAATGTGATTGAACTGGTATTGCACTGGTTAATGTTTGGGCATGGAGACCCACATACAGATATAGCAAATCAGCCTAGTAAGATTTAATTTGCTTTCTATTTCTTATAGAACTCAGTCAAGATGTGGCTTCCAAAGGTCTTGGCTTGGTGTATGAGCTTGGAAATGAACAAGATCAACAGGAACTAGTTACTACACTTGTTGAAACGCTTATGACTGGGAAAAGGTATTTTAGAACAGAGGTCCCCAACCTTTTGGGCACCAGGGACCGGTTCCATGGAGAGAGGTTTTCCTCAGACTGGAGGGGGCGTGGTTTTGTGTGCTGCTTGCATCCCACGGATGGGGCTTTGCTTGTTTATGCAGACCGGTTGCTGGCATGCTGCAGTCCGGTACCGGTCCATGGACCCAGGGTTGGGGACCCCTGTTTTAGAGAACCTCAATGATGGAATATGTATCAGGAGGCAGGGAATAATAAAATAGAAGATTAAAAGTAAGTGAGCTTAAATACAAAGCAAGTTTGGAGGAATGCTTCAGAAGATCTGAACCATTCTGTTCACATACCCTATGAATTATATGAATCAACATGTGCTTTTTTTTAAATACTGACATTATAAGATGTATTTGCTTTCCTCCTATGTGGCAATCTATAATTTGATCTGAATATGTTATGCTTTGATGTAACCTATTTGGGACTTGTATCCTAAATATTTTAGGGAACAAAAAGCAACTTAGGATAGTGTGAAATGGTTTTGAAAAAGTGGTAAAATCCTTTTATCTCTGCTGTGATATGTTTATATTAATATAAACATATGTTAATAAACGTTATATTAATGTTTCTTGTAACACCTGTGTAAGATGATACGTTCATCTTACACAATTGTGTAAGATGATATGTTTGGTCTTTTAAGTAGGCAAAACCTTGCCAGTCATTTGTTTAAATATGAGAGAACAGTTGAATTTAGCCTCTTTTCCTTCCCTTTTACAAATATAAAATTAGTAGAGTTATTTCCAGTTACGATAAATTTAAGAGAGGAGTTCCTATTATGCAAAGCCCATTTGCAGTGGTGTTTCTAGATCCAGGTGGAAATGTTTTTTCCAAAATTCGGAAATATTCTGTAAAGAATCTTAATCCCTTTGTTTCCGATTGATTTTGAGAGTAGATCTTCATAAAAATGACAGTAAATCTGACACGTGTAAGTGAGGCAGAATTACTGCAAGAGGGCATAATCTGGTCCCATAGAGATATAAAATTAGTCTCCTTCACAGTATAATAGAACACAACATTCTCTTTACAGAGTGAAGCATGAAGTCTCTGGGGAAACTGTGATGTTCCAAGGCTCAGGTCTTGGCAAAACTCCAGATGGGTAAGCTCATTGATTAATCATGCTGTTTGTGAGCCATTGTGTTATTTCAATCTTTGGTGTAAGTATTACTAGTGATCTGCAAAGGTGCTATAATTAACTCCTGATATGTGCATATATCTGGGCTTTTTTTTTTTTTTAGGTTTTTTTGAGAAGTTTTCAAATCTCACAGAAGTCCAGTCCTAAAATTTCATGAGATTTCCTTAATTCCACATGATTTAAGACACTTTTTAAACAATCCTTCAATGGAATGTTTGAAGAGAATAATGGGCCAAATTTGACACTGGACAAGAAACTCCAACTGCTACTTTTAAGCACTTCAGCTTAAAAGTAGCAGTTGGAGTTTCTTGTCCAGTGTCAAATTTGGCCCACTATTCTCTCCAAACATTCCATTGAAGGCTTGGGCTTCTCCCCAGAAACCAGTTCCTGAAAAAAAAGGGCTAGAGCAGTGTTTCTCAACCTTGACAATTTTAAGGCATGTGGACTTCAACTCCCAGAATTCCATAGCCAGCAATGCTGGCTGTGGAATTCTGGGAGTTGAAGTCCACATGCCTTAAAATTGTCAAGGTTGAGAAATACTGGGCTAAAGTTCAGTTTTATGAGGAGCCATTGTTCAAAGGCACTTGGTTCGTCCTAGCAAAGTGATTCCTTGAGTCATGGGGAATGAGAAAATCATGAAATATTGATACCATTATGGCAAGTAACTAGAGGTGGGAAAATAAGGCTCTGAAATGATCAGGGGCAAGTGGGCCGTTGCCATTGATGTTGTTAATTCAAGTGTGGCATATTTTAACCAACCTGGTCCCTCCAATTTTTTCCTATGGAAGCATAAAGAATAGAAGGTGCTGCAAAGATTGGGAAGAACAGTTCAGTTGTATATAAACCATGTTTGCAGCGCTGGCATCAATAGTGGCAGTTAAGCAGAAGTTAGCAAAAGAAGATTGTCAAGCATGCCAGTGTCCAAGGTAAATGGAAAACAGGTTAGAGAAGTATAATACATCAGCCTTTTCACAAAAGCCCCTGTTCCTGTTTGTTATGGCTGAAACCCAGCACAACCAATATTTAGCTGGAACAGTTTGCCAGAACTTCCAAGATATAAAAAAAACATTTGCTCACCTGCATTGTGTCCAAACAGCAAATCTCTCGCAGTTGGGAACTGTGATCCTCTGTCTTTCGTAGCTGAGCATGGGCTAGAGCAGGGGTAGGCAACCCAAAACACTCGAAGAGCCACTTGGACCTGTTTCCTACCAAAAACAAAACACCGGGAGCCGCAAAACCCTTTTGATATCTAAAATGAAGATAACACTGCATATATCCCTTTTTACCTTTATTATAGGTGTGTGTGTGTGTATGTGTGTATATATATATATATATACATACATATATACATACATACATACATACATACATACATACATACATACATACACATACATTAAAAATAAAAGTAAAAATATGACTCTTGGGAATATCCATACTATTAAAACAATGATCACCAAGAGAATGCTTTAAGAGAATAAAATTACATACACACACAGGTAAAAAAAGGATATATGCAGTGTTATCTTCATTTTAGATGTCAAAAGGGTCTTTCTCTCTCTCTCTGTCTCTCTCTCTCCCTCCCTCTCTATCTGCCCTTGGTCTGCCACTCCTCTTCCCCCACTCTCTTTCTTTCTCTCTCTCTTTCCTCTCTCTCTGTCCCTCCCTCCCTCCCTCTCTTTTTCTCTCTCTCTTTCTCCCCCCCCCCATCTGCTGCTCACCTGGCAAGCTTCAAGCTGTTGTCCAACAAGCTCAGGGGTAAGCAACCTCGTCTCTTTTATGACTCATGGACTTCAACTCCCAGAATTCCTGAGTCAGCCTAGCTGGGCTAGCTAGCTCTCTCCTACCCTTCCTGCTTCCTGCAGAGATGCAGGAAAGGGAGGAGCTCCGCCCAGTAAGCTTTTCAGCTCCTTGGAGAACACTGTGAGTCCAATCTCTTTTACACACACACACACACACACAAAAAAAAAAAAACACAAACACAGAGAGAGAGAGAGAGAGAGAGAGAGAGAGAGAGAGAGAGAGGGAAAAAAAGCAGGGAAGCGCAATTGCCTCTCTCTGTCTCTGTCTCTCTCTGCAAAGGCAGAGGAGGCTGGGAGCCACAGGGGAAGGCTCAAAGAGCCGCATGTGGCTCCGGAGCCGCAGGTTGCCGACCTGTGGGCTAGAGGCAGCAAAGGTGAAACAAAGAGAATTGATGGCCTTACCACTTTTACATTTAGATTGTTACTGAAACCTCAAAAAATAAAGAGGGAACACAGACTCAAGCCCTTCCAAATGTATGGTTGTACTAATTCTGAAAGATAGTGGTTTGCTTATTTGATGTTACAGAAAAGGACTTTGAATTATTGCATAACAAATTCTGTTTAAATCTATATTTAAAATATTACTTTGAGCCCCCCCCATCTCTAAGTATCCTCTTATGATTTTTTGAGCAAAATAAGACATGTAAGAAATAGCATTAATCATTTGTTTTTGTTTTCCCAAGCCAGGGTCTTTCTACTTACCAGGAGCTTTGTTCACTTGCAAGTGACCTCAACCAGCCAGATTTGGTGTATAAATTCATGAATTTGGCCAATCATCATGCAATGTGGAATTCTCGGAAGGTATTTGCATGTAGTGGGAATGGTAGAGCATTAGAAACAAACAAACAAACCCCACATCTATGTTCAGAATAACTTTGAAAGAATGTATCTTCTATTCTGAATTCTGATCTGAAGCCCAACACTATGAGTAATTGCGATGAATCAGTTACAGTAAGAGCCTTATAGAGAAGAGCTGCTGATTCATATACAAAATACATAATGTTCATTTTGCTAGTGTTGAATATTTTCTGTCTGTTACCAGAATCCTGAATGAACATAAATGGTACATCTAAGTGTCATGTAATGATTTTTCTTTGTTTTTTTTCAGGGAGCAGCTTTTGGTTTTAATGTGATTGCTACCAAAGCTGGAGAACAGCTGGCTCCTTTTCTTCCTCAATTGCTTCCTCGTCTCTATCGATACCAGTTTGATCCCAATCTTGGGATTCGACAGGCTATGACTAGCATTTGGAATGCACTTGTTACAGACAAATCCGCTGTAAGTGAACACAGAATAATTCTGTCCCAATCTTATCACTATTTTTCATTGAGCAGTCACAACAAACAAAGTTAGCTGTAGGTTCTCTCTCTCAAAAAAAAAAAAAAAAAAAAAAACTTCAGCACATAGAGCAAAATCCACATAGGAAAATCCCTATGTCAGAATGATCTGAATTAATTTATCTATTTTGATGTCTTCTTGAGCTGTTTCTGAATGATAATGTATACAAAGGAGAAAAACGGTTTAAAGATAATTTTTGCATTAAGTTTCTGTTTCATTGTAGTTTGTTGTTGAGTTATAGGAAATCACCACTATAAATGTTCAGTTTCTTCACTTTTTTGGATGTGGGAATGCTTTTAATAGTTGCAACTGTTTTCTATTGGTTCAGGTGGACAAATACATGAAAGAAATTCTTGATGATTTAATAAGCAACCTGACTAGCAATATGTGGCGAATTCGAGAGTCGAGGTATGCATTTTTAAACTCAGTTCATTATTTAAATTAAAATAATTGTTTTGAAAAGCCATACTTTTCTACATGTCGGGTTTTCAGGAGTTATTTATGTAATTCTGTCAGTTATGTGAGCTGTAAATTTTGGAGCTTTGCAATTTTGGTGTTCAAATAATTGGAATTAATTCATACATGTTAGCAGAATGGCTTAATTATAAAAATATATATTACACAAATATTTTGTTTTCTACCATATGATTTAATTAAGATGTACTAAATAATTACATCTCTGGAACTTTTTTTGATATTGCTGCAAAGTACCATTTGTAGAATACCACCCATAATATTTAATTTAGAGGGGAACTGTATATAAATAGTTGTGCTAAACTACAGCAAATAAGCCTTGTCTTTGCAGGCTTATACATAGTTTAGTCTTCAGTTCTGCTGTGGCCGGGAGCAAGGAAATATTTATTGTGTTGTAGAACTAAGTGCATTGTAGTTATTGTTAAATATTATTTGTTTAAAACAGGTTGACTTAAACTATTGAGGCTAGTGATAGATGAAGACATGATCACTTAAAGTGTTTCCTTAGTAATAGAGAATATATTATGAGTACTAATGATTGTAAGATTGCAACTTGTTTTTCAAAAGGGAGCTTTAAAGGGGATTAATTCTACCATAAGAAATTTAGGCGTACAGGCATTACTGTCCGGCAATTATGTTAGTTCTTCCACATTTCTAAATAATCCATGTTTGGGGTAAATGAATTTTGTTTCATTTTATTGAAACTTCATATTACAGCTGTTTAGCACTGAATGACTTGCTAAGAGGAAGACCTTTGGATGACATTATTCATCAACTTCCAGAGATATGGGAAACACTCTTTAGAGTGCAAGATGATATCAAGGTAGTAAAAAGTTTCATTTTCTGGTATTGAGAAATTACTATAAACATTGCAGGCAAAGAAGAGCTCTCACAACCAAAACTGTTCCTGTGCTGTCTCAGATATTACGTTGGGAATTCCCAGAACTCAACACTCCTGAATGATCAAGCATTTGTGGTCCATTTTGGCTTTCAACCTTCATGGCAAAAATATCTGAGCTTTATGAATAAAAGGGAAATACTTAGAATAGAAAATGATTGTTCATTCTAGTAATTGGGCTACATTTTAAAAAAGTATCTATAGAGCATCAAAAGAGTCAGATAGGCATTCGTTTTGATTTAGACTCCTTCTTTTCTCCTTTCTGTAAAGCGGGGTTAGCATTATACTCTGCAAGCTTTATACATACCAACCCCTTAATATCCATGCGAATTTTTAATTATTATTCTGGATTCCCAAACAAGCAACTTTGTTTGAAAAGGAGATTTATATTTTCTTGAAAATATACATCATCGAGGCAGAATCACTCCATTAATAATATCTGAAATTAAAATTGGAAACTTAAAAGGAAAACTCTCCCTCTCCCCTTTTCTTTTTCAGGAATCTGTACGAAAGGCGGCTGAGTTAGCCCTGAAAACACTAAGTAAGGTACATTTTCATAATCACTTCAATAACTACAAGAATTGTACAACACTCCGTGATTCAGTTTGAGCCATAGTATAAAAAATATCTTCCGAATATCAGGGCTTCTAGTGCCATCTGCCATTTGCATGTTATCTATTCTTTTAAGGTGTGTGTGAAGATGTGCGATCCATCTAAAGGAATTGCAGGCCAGAAAACCATAGCTGTACTTTTGCCATGTCTTCTTGATAAAGGAATGATGAATTCGGTAACTGAAGTGCGGACTCTGAGGTATGTTATTCTTACATTTATTCACTCTCTTCTCATTTTTTTTTTCAAATCTCATAGCCAAAAACAATTTTAGCAGATGGGCTTTACCTATCATTCTTTCTCTTCTTAGCTGAAATGAAATAAATGAATCCAAGAAATATTTTTACAATAAATAAAATTTATAGATTCCACTATTGTAACTGCAACCACTTACTCTTATTGTGTTTCCCCGAAAATAAGACCTAGGTTGCTTTTTATGCGTGCGCTTAATATAAGCCCTCCCCTCCCCCAAAATAAACCCTAGTTAAGACCCCATCCACTCCATCCCACGGTCTGGTGGCATGAGGTGGGTGTCAAAGCAAGAATATTCAATAATAGCAGTGTTGACAGTGGGGCGAGACACATGCATAAAAAAATCAAGCTAAGGTGGGGGTGGACCTACCCCCCACGCCCCACACCCACTTACCTCAGGATTGCCACAGCCAGGCCTCCCGTGCCCCAACACCTGCCTCGCCACAGAGCTTTCTTCTGGGCTGCAGAGGCCTTTCCTGAAGGCCTCTGCTGGCAAAACTGAGGCCGGGGATGATGTGCGCAAATGGCAGTGAGTGGCCACAGAAGAAGTGGGCCGGCGGCAGCCATTGTTGGACAGGGTTGTTGGTGCCGTCGTGAGGCGAGACAGTGGGGAAAAAAAGACAACCCCCGAAAATAAGACCTAATGCCTCTTTTGGAGGCAAAACAAATATAAGACTGGGGTCTTATTTTCAAGGAAACATGGGTAGGTGGGAAAAAATCACGATTGTATCAGATAAAGAGTTCTACAGTTTCTACAACCAGCTATGAAAAGATCCATTCTAACCTGCTGTAGGCACAGCCACTGAAATTGGTAGACTTCTTGGTGGCATGGACATTTATGGCCTAGAAAGGTAATATAAGCTTCCTGGGAATTTGCTGCATTTCATTTATCTTTTGAACTACTGTACTTTGTTTTAGCTAATGGAAGTTAATTTCTGTAGCAGATTGTTTTCTGGCACCTGAACAATATCCCGTATGTGGTTGGATGGATTACTACTAGTGAAAAAGAATGCAAATGTGCTTGTCTTCCACTTTTTTATTTATAGCATTAACACTTTGGTCAAGATTAGTAAAAGTGCTGGGGCCATGCTGAAACCACATGCACCAAAACTCATCCCAGCTTTGTTGGAATCCCTGAGTGTTTTGGAGCCTCAGGTCCTTAACTACTTGAGTCTGCGTGCTACAGAGCAAGAAAAGGTAAGGGCACTTCTAAGTAAGAAGGTTTCATTTATAAAAAGCATTAGCTATTCTAGACTAAAGGCTGGGCTGTTGGGTTGATCTCGAAGCTTGGCGATTTGGCTGCAAACATTTCGTCTCCATTCGGGGGGACATCTTCCATGCACTTTAAATTGTCCTCATCTGTCAGAGCACTGGCCTTTAAATACCTTTTTGTATGATATAAATTGGTATGAATGTTATTTGTCCGGATGTTTATGAGTCATGGACTGGTTTCGAGCTGTTTGATTGGCTGGCTGTTGTTGCTGGGCCATAGTCCTTGGTGTTTAAGTATCGCCTGTGTGTTGCAAATGGTGTTTGCCAACCAAACAACCCAGACCATGACTCAGAGGCAACCAAACGAACAAAATACCATTTGCAACACACAGATGATACTTAAACACCAAAGACTATGGCCTGCAACAACAATCAGCCAATCAAATAGTCCAAAACCAGATCATGACTCAGAAACATCTGGACAAATAACACTTACACCAATTTACATAAAATAAGGTATTTAAAGGCCAGTGCTCTGATAGACGAGCACAATTCAAAGCGCACTGAAGATGTTGTCGTCCCTCCCTCCCGAATCGCCACGCTCAGAGAACAAACCAACAGCCAAATCACCAAGCTCGGAGAACAAACCAACAGCCCAGCTACCAACTCTACTAATATTCAAACACATCTCAGACTAAAGCAGTGGTTCTCAACCTTTTTAATGCCACGACCCCCAACCGGTCGTAAGTCGAGGACTACTCAACCGGTCGTAAGTCGAGGACTACTCAACTGGTGCAGCACCGTTTGCAGAATGGGACTTTTGGCGGGCTCAGCAGGGCAGAGACAGCCTGGACAATTCCTATTGGCTTTTGAAAGCAATAGAATTAGACTCTATTCAAGAGAGTCTATTCTATTGGCTTTCAAAAGCCAATAGAATAAAAGGGAGTAGCACAGCTAAGGAAAAGGGGGGGGGGGAAATGGTGGACTGCGTTGTTTGGCGACCCCTGTGAAATGGTCGTTCGACCCCAAATGGGGTCCCGACCCACAGGTTGAGAACCACTGGACTAAAGGCTGTCTAGCGGAGGTGGGAATGAGATTAAGATACATCATCAGTTATTTTCATAAGAGTTGAGATATCTATATAATATTTCATTTTTAATTAACATACATAATAAATAAGGTATATTTAATATGTACTTAATTTGTATATGCTATTTAGCTAAAATAAGCTCTGGGTTTAATAATTTTATAAACATTATTCCTCTTTTTTAAGGAATCTTTATTTGTTTTTTCAGTCTCTCTTAACATAATATTGCTTGCTACTCTGTATCCAGATATGCCTTCTGTTTTCTCTTGTCACCTTTTAATCTCTAGATTTTTTTAAATCATTTTTCTTTTTTATCTTTTAGGCTGCAATGGATACTGCAAGACTCAGTGCTGCTAAGTCCTCCCCAATGATGGAAACTATAAATATGGTAATAATTGGCTTTAAGAAAAGATTTATATGGTGAACCAAGGAAGAGTTCAAGTAATAATGAAATTATTCCGGTTAAGACTGATAGCAGAATATTGGTATTTCTAATTATTTCATTTAGGAAATTGTTCAGTTCTAATAACGTCTTGATTAATAACCCAGAAGAATTAGCCAAAAAAAAAAAAAATTCATGACCTTTTAAAACAGGCTAGCCTTCCTGGCATAACAGGGACGCAAATAAAGTAAGGGGTAAAATAGCCCTGAACACTCAACACCTGTCCCTCCCCCTGCACACTCACATATGCACACACACACAAAAAGGAAAGAAAATAGTGGTTATCATTTCTGTTTTTAGATAAGCTACACTTTGACAATGGAAGGCTAAACAGCCATTGATAGAAACAAAACCATTTCTGCAAAGAAAGTACTGGATGAAAGTGGATGTATTTTAAGTTGTTCCTGCTCCAACGGTTCTTCTTCCTGCAGAATGCTAACAAGCAGCTTGTGAGCAACAGTCTAGTAATCTGTTTTGCTATATTAATCTTGGATACTTTGATTTTCTTTTGGTTTGTTTCTCCAGTGCTTGCAATATTTAGATGTGTCTGTTTTGGGAGAGCTGATTCCCAGGCTCTGTGAACTGACTAGAAGTGGAATCGGCATTGGCACTAAGGTATTCTTATGCTTTATGAAAGAAGCGTGGTGCAGGAAAGTTGGGAACGATAAGCACATACTTAAATGTGCACAGCCACCTAAATATATCTCTTTATTTGTGTAATTATAAATATACAATGATTTTATCCTGTGATGAAAGTGAATGCAGTTTATGTAGACCTATCCAGAGATGAGATACTGACAAACTCAGAAGAGAAAGTCAGGAAAGGATGGTCATGTCTTATGCAGAAGGTGATGCAATTGTATAGCATCCATTATGCCTTCCCTGGCAGTGCTGTGGAGACTCTGGCATTGCCATTCTACTGAGATTAACAGTGACTGAATATGAGGAAGTCTTAGTGCTAGGGGAAGGATACTTGGGAGGGGCAGATAACTGGTGTAATTCAACTAAGCTGCCATTTTTAGATATTCTGCACTTGTAGTTCCTGCAAATAAAATTCGATAATGAATAATATGGTGGCTATTTCCTTGTCATTCATACTGTCAGAATTCTGACTAGCTGTCTGATTCTCTGTGTAGGTCGTCCTCATTTACAGACTGGCAACTCTGTTGCTAAGCAATGCAGTGATGAAGTGAAAATCATGTGACTTGTGCCTGACTTAACGATATTCGTTTGTCAGGTCATGGACGTGGTTGTTAGGTGAATCCCATTGGATGCCACGTGAACCACGCTTGCAACTTCCTGCCAGCTTGCACAATGAAAACAGCTATGAAAGTTGCAAGTGTTGATCGTGTAATCATGTAATGCTGTGACTGTTGTAAATGCACACCAGTTGGCAAGCACCCGTAATCACAGTCACATGACCATGGGGATGCTCCAGTGGCCACTACTTTGAGGACTAGTCCTAAGTCTCTTTTTTTCAGCACCTTTGTAACTTCGAATGGTTGCTATGTCGGTAAGTGAGGACTGCCTGTATTCATTCAGAGTAGCATCACTGAATTCAGTGTGGCTTGTTTCTAAGTAAATGTGCAGATGTAAGCTTCTTTTTTCACCCAGAAGAATAAACTAATCTCTGCCTTTCCCATTTTTACTCTTTTTAGGGTGGTTGTGCTAGTGTAATTGTGTCACTAACCACTCAGTGCCCCCAAGATTTGACACCATATGCTGGTAGGTTTTAGAGTCACATTTTCTTCCTTTTAAGCCTTGGCTGATTTACTCTTTTTCTTTTCTTTTTTTCCGTTTTGCAAATAAACCCCAAAACATTACTAACCTGCAAAAGATTTTCCTAATCTGCCTTAAGGATTTTAGACCTCTAACCTTTTATACAAGATAATTCTTTTTAAAAAAACAACAACTTTTCAACATAGTGGTGAAAGAAGGATAGATTGCTGCTCCTCCCATTAGAGGAGAGACAGAGGAAATTATTAAATATATAGCTGCTTTTCCCATTATATCAGACATGTCAAACTCGCGACATCACGTGACGTGCAACGTATCGGGACGGTTTTGCCATTGCCGGCAATGGGGTGGGCACGGCTTCCGGATGACTCATCCGGCCCATGGGCCAGCAGTTTGACACCCCTGCATTACATGTATTTAAGTCAGCACAAAGGCAGAAATCAATTCCTATAGTCAACAGTGATCTCTTTATTCAAACTAATGATTAAAAACCAGGACTACAGTATATGGAAACTTGTTTGAAGAAAATTACATTATAGCATTGGTCATCTGTCACTGTATTTTGTTGTTTTGAGCCATCAAGGTGTGTTGTAGCTGTTGGCGTAGTTGTGTAATACATTAAACCTTATCTTTTTTATTGTATTAATTGTATCAGAAGGTTTGGGAATTGACTTTCTACTTGTCTGCATAGAGACAGTTGATTGCTAAAATAATTTCCTCTCTTACATACCATAGGTAAACTCATGAGTGCTTTACTTAGTGGCCTAACTGATCGCAATAGTGTGGTGCAGAAGAGCTTTGCATTTGCCTTGGGACATTTAGTTAGAGTAAGTTATGCTTCCTCAGTTTTGAGACTTTTCTGTCTGGTTTTGTGGGTTCAGTAGTAATATAAGATTTTCTGGTTGTTTTTTTTAAGACTTCAAGAGACAGCAGCACTGACAAGTTACTCCAGAAGCTCAACAGTTGGTACATGGAGAAGGAAGGTATTGGCTTAAGAAAACTATTTTTAAAACATTGTAGAATGTTAAATATTTTTAAAATGTTTCATTCTTAGTAGCATATGTAATGGGTATGACATTGCTATTACTTTTGTTTTAAAATGCAACCTGGATAGTTTGAGAATTGCTTTTCTTTGCTAGCATGCTAAGCTTACTAAACAGCTCTTTCTCTTAAAATGCTTTCATCTCATATAGTGTTTGACAGAAAATGCTTATATAAAATCCATTCAGAGGTTTTGCTATTTAAACACTTTTACATTAACTTGAGTGTGACTCACTTGAAAATCTCTGAAAAGGCCGACTATCTCATTACATAAGCAGCTGGTGTTGATTTTAGATTGAAAAAGACCTTAGTTTAGCCTTAAACCCACTAAATAAGTGTTTTTTCCAGCTGTCTGTGTCAAAATTATTTTGATTTAATTTGTGAAACTCTTCTGTTCATTAATTTGATAGGTTTAATATGCAGAAAATATGAATAATATAGGTAGCTCTCAAGGTATGGCCATTGTAGCACTCCCACAGTAATGTGATCAAAATTTAGGTGCTTAGCAGCCTGTCCATACATACAACTGCAAGGGCGCTTCAATTCCCCCCCCCACCTATCTCTCCCTTTTGCCAAGCCTACACAACCGTACTCTGGCATCAGTATTGGGGCTGAAGTAGAGGCTTTTAGCAGTATTACCTGGCTGCTATTGACCGCCCTAGGCCTCTACTTCAGCCCCACTGCAGGCCGCCAAATATTGCTACCTCAAGCCCCATGTCACGGTACAAAACCCCCCACTGTCCCATGCTCCACAAGCCCTGCTGCACCGAGTTTGACCTTCAACATCTTCCCACCATAGACAAAGTGTGCCCAGCCTGGCCCTATAAGAGGCAGATGCTGACCATGCCAGGCCTTCTTCACGAGGTCGCTTGCACTGTTGTCCAAATACTGCACCCTGTTCTTGGGATGATTCAGAAGGCGTCAGAAGCTTTCTTATCTCTTCACCATCTTTGTCCCTTTGACCACCTTACACAGTGGCAGTCCTCACTGGCAGCAGTGGCACTGAGGTTGAAGTTGAGGCCTAGGGACACTGGTGACCACTGAGAGCCTTGGGGCTTTATTTTAGCCCCAGCACTGCTGCTGAGGAGAGCTGCAATGTAGGGCGACCAAAAGGGCAGAGATGGGGATAGATAGGCAGGTGGTGGGAATTCAAGAGGAGGCAGTCCTTTATTTGAGGGGCCCCCAAGCCCTGGATCGGGGACAGGTACCGGTCCATGGACTGTTAGGTACCAGGCTGCGTAAGCAGTGGGAAAGTGAGTGAAGCTTCGCCTGCACATGTGTGGGATCTAGATTGCATGCGAAACACACACACACACAGACACAAACACACACACAAGGTCTGTGGAAAAATTGTCTTTCATGAAACCAGTCCTTGGTTCCAGAAAGGTTGGGCACCACTGCCTTACCTTACTGAAGCTCAGGACTGGGAAAGACCAAGCCAGGAATTGCTTGGATTAGGATGAGTCCTCACCTGATGACCAGTAGAATTTGGTTAACGATTGCAATGGGGACTGCTGGGATTGCCATTACTAAGCAATGTGGCCACGTCCTATTTCACCTAACGACTGCATCGATCAGTGATCAAACTTTGGGTCATACTTAGTCTTACAACTTGACTCTTTGCAAAGTAATCATTGCTACAGTTTTATACTTGTTTTGACTTTTTGTTCAACATGCAGTGAAAAGAAGAAGCATTTTCTTATTTTTTTTTCCTCCAGGTAATTTTATTTCAGAATAGGCAAAAATCATATGAGTTCTATTTCATTTGCAGCAAGAGCATAGAACCTGCATTTCCTGAACTGTAGCATGTGTCCCTAGAGCAGTGTTTCCCAAACTTGACAATTTTAAGGCATGTGGACTTCAACTCCCAGAATTCCACAGCCAGCATTGCTGGCTGTGGAATTCTGGGAGTTGAAGTCCTCATGCCTTAAAATTGTCAAGTTTGGGAAACACTGCCCTTAGAGCCCTTCAAAATGTTGCTATTCATTTTTTAATGTATCAGGAGGAAAGAAGCTTTAAATTTATAGGAAATAATTATATTGCCATTATTTAATGGGTTTTACTTACAGTTAAATGTTATTGCAGTAAAATCTAATTTTTGTTTTTGTCTTGCCCACTTTTTTGGAACATGATTCTTGATACACCACTTGAAAGAGCAATGTAATTCTCCACCTAGTAAAAGTTATACATCTTTGATTTATAGACTTGCTTACGTCCCATATTTTCTAAATGACCAGAACTTTGAATAATGTTAAGAAAGCAGAACATTGAGCCCTGAGCTGCAATGATAGCAGGGAATCATGCTTTTCTCACTGTGTTTTTTATTTTAGAACCAGTCTATAAAATGGCATGTGCTTTAACGATGCATGCTATTGGACGCTACAGCCCAGATGTACTGAAGAATCAAGCCAAGTGCGTTTTGCCTCTGGCTTTTTTGGGCATGCATGAAATTCCTGAAGAAGACAAAGCAGAGAAGGAGGAAGGCAACCTGTGGACTGAAGTATGGCAGGAAAACGTACCTGGTAAGTGGATCTACCGTTCATGAACTTCGCTACTGTAGGACCACTTCATAGAATACAAATCCTAAAATAAAATAATGATCTTGGTCTTTGAAAGTAGAGGTTATGCAAAGTCCTCTTAGTTTATTTTATAATAATAATAATAATGATGATGATGATGATGATGATGATGATGAAGAAGAAGAAGATGATAATAATGTTGGAAGGGACTTTGGAGGTCATCGAGTCCAACCCCCTGTTCAGGCAGGAAACCCTATACCATTTTGGACAAGTGGCTGTCTAGTCTCTTCTTAAAACTTCCAGTGTTGGAGCATTCATCGCTTCTGGAGGCAGGTTGTTCCACTGGTTAATTGTTCTAACTGTCAGGAAGTTTCTCCTTAGTTCTAGGTTGCTTCTCTCCTTGATCAGTTTCCATCCGTTGCTTCTTGTCCTGCCTTCAGGCGCCTTGGAGAATAGCTTGACTCCCTCTTCTTTGTGGTAGCCCCTGAGATACTGGAACACTGCTATCATGTCCCCCCTCGTCCTTCTCTTCGTTAAACTAGACATACCCAATTCCAGCATCCGTTCCTTATATGCTTTAACCTCCAGTCCCCTAATCATCTTTGTTGCTCTTCTCTGTACTCTTTCTAGAGTCTCAGCATCTTTTTTACATTGTGGTGACCAAAACTGGATGCAGTATTCCAAGTGTGGAAAACCCCACAGATATCTCCATGTCATTATGTTGTTGTTTTTTTAAGTTATGCTCAGACTTGCTTTCTCCAAGTACAATTTGAACTGGGACTTTTTGCCTATTTATTCATTAAATTGTTAAATTAATTTCACTTATATTCTACCCTTTTCTCTTAAAAGCCAAACATAATATATACTCTTTTTAATTTTAATGTGCTTATTGTTTTCCTCTTTTATATTATTGTTTTATCAGATTGTAAACTACCCAGAATTGTGTGACAGTGAGATTGGCAATAATAAAAATAAAATAATAAAATAAAATGAAATAATAAAATTGTGGCCCAAAACCACAATGAATTCACTTTACATACTGAACTTTTGAACCCAGTCCAACGTTCAAAGGACCAGGCTGGCTCACGCCTTTTCACTTTTCCTAAAGCAGGAATCACTGTTCCAGGCTTCTCTCTCTCTAAATATTAGAGCAGTGGTTCTCAACCTTTCTAATGCCGTGACCCCATAATACAGTTCCCCATGTTGTGGTGACCCCCAACCACTTATATATCACCGGATGCCAGGGGCGTGGCCAAAGAAAAGGGGGAAAAAATGGCAGACAGCCTTGTTTGGCGACCCCCATGAAATGGTCGTTCAACCCCAAATGGGGTCCCGACCCACAGGTTGAGAACCACTGTATTAGAGGCTCTGTCCCCAATTTCTCTACAGGTAGTTCTTGGTTAACAACAACTTCTTCAGCAACTATTCAACGTTACTGTTGAATATGTGTTACTGAGGACCAGTCGTCAAAGTTTTGGCCGCTGCAACACCCCTGAAGTCACATGATCACAACCTGGGCACTTGGCAACTGGCTCACAATTAATGATGGTTGCAGTGTCCCGTCATCACCATTTGCAACCTTTCCTGTCAGCAGGAGAGGATGCAAGTTACTTCCCACCCTCTTGTTCTTTCAAGGAGCCCCATGCAACCCCTTCCCTGTCTAGCTGCCCTTGCACGGTGAAGCGGTACCCCCTCACGGGGCAGCAGCGTCCCCTCCTCAGTCCTCCTGCCATCACGTGGTGCAGCAGCGCTTGCTCTCTCCAGCCCGTGTACACTTGCCATCGCAAAACAGCACCTTCCCATCCTGCCTTTACTCCTATACTCACCTGTCCTCCAGCCTGCTTCCCTGTTAAAAACTCGCAACCCTCGCCTAATGATGACAATAGGAGCTGCCAGGATTGCCATCGCTAGATTCCATACTTTATAACCACATCACTTAGTGATGAAAACCCCAGTCCCAATTGCCACTGTTAAGTGAGGACCTCCCACATTTAACATCCGTTAGCGGTGGCAGTGGTTCTCTTATTCATTCTAGTAAATGCTGTGCATTTTGAAACATAGGTACCTATGGTGGCTTAAGGCTCTATATGGAGGAATTGATTGCAGTTACTCAGAAAGCTTTGCAGTCTCCATCTTGGAAGATGAAAGCACAAGGAGCGGCGGCCATGGCATCCATCGCAAAGCAGACTGGCGTTCTGGTGCCTCCACACTTAGGCATGGTGCTCGCGGCTCTGTTGCAAGGTCTGCCTGGAAGAACATGGGCTGGAAAGGTAAAAGCAGTGACCTGTGCAGTGGTTTGTTTTGGGGCTTAGAAGCAGACATTTAAAAAAATACTACAATTCTTTGCATTTCCTTTTTCATGACTGCCTGTAACTGGCTGAATGGCTTTTATTTTATAAACTGCCCAGAGGCCAAATAGGTGAGATGGGGGAGGGGGAGTGTTAAATTTAATAAATAAATAAATAAAATTTGCACGTTGTTGTCAAGTAGGTTCTAAAGTGCTGGGGTATACACTGTGAGTTTAATGGATCTGTGTTTGCAGAATCATTAATATACTAGTTGGTGTTTGATTTTAAAAAGAAATTCTAGGAGGCCAATTGGGAAAAACAAGTTTACTTTAGAAGGAAAAACTGTAATGTAAGTCAGGCTGAGCTGGCCCTGTTGTCGTGCACTGTTTTTGTTCTCTCTAGTCTTTCGCCCAACTGGATATCATTATAGTTCACAAACAAATGTTTATAAAAGATGTAACTTGCACATTTGTCGTGGTACTTCTAAATCTTTGTGGGGACAATATAAAAATCACATACTAACATTTATCTCTTATTTATAATGTTTTTAGGAAGAGCTATTAAAAGCAATTGCCAGTGTCGTCTGTTCATGCAGGTAAAAATACGTTCATCTCCTGGTCTGAAAGTTTCTCATTGGTTTGGGGATGAGATAAATTTCCTCATTGATTCCTAGAAAAGTACTGAAGGGACTTTAGGTATTACTACAATCTCTTGACTTTCTTAAAATATTGGAAGTATTTTTAATTATTTTTTTTAAAAAAGAAGTGAACTAGAAGATTTCTTTCTTTTTTTTTACAAATTTTATTAAATGTACATTTTAAAAACAAAAATGGACAGGATTCAACTTCCCTGGCTTTAACAGTGCTATTAGTATTACCTTATGTTACAGAAAGAAAAACAGAAACTTAAAATACATTTTATAACAGGACAGAGTATAACAAACTGTGCGTATAACATCTGCAAATTTTTTGATAAAGCATCTTTCAATCATCAACGTATTTACATATCATTCAGTTGTGTCCTAATATAGGTACTAATAAGAAGTCCTTATAATGTCAACTAGTCAATTGATAATCATCTCAGCGATCCTCCTTATCTCTAACCAATCGTACAAATTTTTCCAAATTTCATAATACTCTGTTTCAGTTTTATTGTTCATCTCTAGAGTTAACCGGTCCATTTCAGCACAGGATAAAATTTTATTTATTATTTAACTAGAAGATTTCTTGTAATCGTTAGGACAAATGAAATTGACTTTAGTGTAGCGGTTAAGGCACTAAGCTAGAAATTGGGAGACCATGAGTTTCAGTCCTACGTTAGGCATAAAGCCAACTGGGTGAGAGTTGTTCCTCTGTCCTAGCCCTAGGAAAGAAGCAATGGCAAACCACTTCCAAAAACCCTCTTCAAGAAAACTGCAAGTCAGTCAAGTCCCCAGGAATCAAAAACTGACTTAGACATCTTCCCCCCCCATGGATGTTAAATAAAAAGGATGAAGTAGGGAACAGAGAATCACATTTGAAATGCATGTACATTCATATATCCAACACACGTCTTCTATATTTACAAGTATTCCTTATATAGATATCCATAATTCATTAAACAACCAAGGAGATACACTCCTTGTTCAATGCTGAACCTTTACTTAGTATTCTGGGTTTTTCCCACAGATGCTTTACACAGATACTATATTATTCTTACGGCATTCAACAAGGAAGTTTCAGCTCCACATTTGTAAAAAAATATTTCATAATTACCGTATATGCCGGCGTACAAGGCGACCCGGCATATAAGACGACCCCTGTTTTTATCGCCGAGCCGCATTCCTAGAACGTCGTCTTATACGCCGGAAACTACCAGTATTTCCAGCGTATAAGACGACTTGGCGTATAAGACGACCCCTGTCTTTGGCACCGATTTTAGCGCTCGCGGAAGTCGCCTTATACGCCGGCATATACGGTAATTCTTATTTACTTTATCACGTGTTTTCTCTAAATCAACAAACATACAGCCTTATTTTTTTGCAATTCTTTCCCCTTTGCTCTTCAGGGGAATTTGTAAAAAATAATGCTAACTCTATGTTTGTTGATTTAGAGAAAACATACGATAAAGTAAAGAAGAATTAATTATGAAATATTTTTTACAAATGTGGAGCTGAAAGAGCAAAGAATCTGCCCAGCATAAAGCTACATTGCACTTCCCAGATTTTGCTCAGTGAGATTTTTCATTGCCTTTTAGTCAAAAAATCTGCCAGAAATCATCCTAAGCACATTTTATAAACTAATTTCCTGTAGTTTCTGCATTTCTGCTTGCTACCTTTCCTTTTTTATGGGTGAATAGTAATGGCAATATTCCAGTCCAAAGTAGCCTTTACACACAGGTAAAACTAATTACAACTCTTCTCAATTATATCATCTACACTTATAGCTTGATCCATTTTCAAAATTTTCACAGCATTTATGATTTCTTTTTTGTCATTTTTTTTCTTGGATATCAACATTCATGCATATTTCCATTATTTGATATTTGACAATTATTTTTATACAGATTTTTAAAATATTTCTTCCAGCATTCTCTCACATCAGTTTTATCCCAAATCATTTTGTTGCTTTAATTTTTAATTCTGTTTACTCTTTCTGGGAGCTTACCCCTCTTCAACTACTTTCAAAACAGTCTTTTTCCATGAACACTATATTTTTTTCTGCCTCTTTTGACCTTTTCTGTTTCTTGATCTTTTTGATTATCATTGCAATTCTTTTTCTTTTTATGTAAACTATATTTCTCTCATTTTTGCAGCAATTCTTCTTTTAACATGCAATTTTTCATCATTTGCTTCTTCACATCATTTACATCATTCCACCAAGCAGTTTTTTCATGTTTCCTATTAACATAATTCCATATATGCACATACCACTCTTAACATAATTCTTTGCACCTTGTTCCAAAAATCATCTTTCCATATGCCCATTTTCCATTTTTTGGAGGGGGCTTTTAATCTGTCTTATATTTTTTTTTCATACTGGATTCATATTTTTCTTCCTACATTTGTCCTGTTTTACTTTTCCTTCTTTTACCTGTTTCCTTTTCTACTATGTTCATTTCCCCCCCAAAATTCCTGATATCACCAAAAATTCTCCCATACAACATATCTGCCTGATTTTTAAAATGTTTCTTAAATTTTGCAGGGCTCTGTCTGCAAGTAAAACTGTTGCAATAAAATATTTTGCAAGGTTGTGTCCCAACATACACTAATTCCACTAGATGTGTGTTTTGATTATTTCACTGGTATTCAAAACAAAACATTGCATGTGTATGTGATAGTGGACACAGACTTTTCCAGCATATTTTATTCTAGTTATTCTTAATGCCAATATACTAGTGATTTTTTTGCTGCTGATCAACAGTGTTCATTAGCTGCTTTTTCAAAAATTCAAAGCATTTTACAATAAGATGCCAAGTTGTCTACATAGCCACATGATAGGTTTTAAGTACTTAAAGGGAATATGCACATTTTGCAAGAGAATATACTTAGAGGGTGAGCTAGATTAAGAGGCTTGGTGTAATATCAAGGAGACAAATAGATCAGTCGTGTCCTGTTCATCCTTTATTGATTTTAGTGTGGAACTGCGCAAACCTTTGCCCAACCAGCCCAGTGTTGATGATGTCGTACAGGCAATGCTGAAAGAATGCCGTAAAGAAAACCTACGGTACAAGATTGTAGCGCTCCGATGTACGGCTGATGTGCTTAAGGCTACACAGGAAAATAGGTTCCAGGAACTGACAGACATAAACTTTCCAGTAATAAAGAAGGTGATCTATCAGCCCTCCTTGGATTGGAATAATAGCATCACTAAAAAATAGTACATTTTTTGGATTTGCTAGTTCTGTGAATTGTTCTATGTAATCCATATAAAAAATCTTGTAAGTCTGGCTGGGGTGTTGTGAAAAGCGGGGAGGACATCAAGATTCCCCACTGAGGTCAAAGCAAAAAAAAAACAACTTAGTTTGCTGCTCATTCTTGCTTTTAAAAAGCTTACTATTCAGTCTGACCAAAGAAGAACTAGCAAGCTGTTTAGAATTTTTATACAGCTTTACCAGCTGGTGCTATGGTGATATATGGCACAGCGGTTAAAATGCCATATTGCAGGCTGACTCTGCCCACCACCAACAGTTCAATTCTGACTGGCTCAGGGTTGACTCAGTCTTCCATCCTTCTGAGGTTGGTAAAATGAGGATCCAGATTGTTGGGGGCAGTATGCTCGCCTTGTAAACTGCTTAGAGAGGGCTGTGAAGCAATATATAAGCCTAAGTGCTATTGCTATTGCTACATAGCAGAAAGACCTCATACAAAATTGCTTCCTGGCTAGAGGAAGCCAGAAATTTCTAATGCATTTGTACTCCTTGTTTCTGAAGACTTGGTCTCAATCCTATATTATTCTTTGGAGAACAATCAAGTGAATCAGCCCTTTATATCTCACCCTCTTTGAAGGATGCTGCTTTCAAATGGGTTGTAAATCCTTCATAAAGATAGGGCAAATGGCAGCTAATGCACCTGTGGCAGAAGAGCTGTTTTCAAGTTTCTTAATATCCAGTTAGGGCAGTGGTTCTCAACCTGTGGGTCGGGACCCCATTTGGGGTCGAACGACCATTTCACGGGGGTCGCCAAACAACGGAGTCCGCCATTTTTTCCCCCTTTTCCTTAGCTGTGCTACTCTCTTTTATTCTATTGGCTTTTGAAAGCCAATAGAATTAGACTCTCTTGAATAGAGTCTAATTCTATTGGCTTTCAAAAGCTAATAGGAATTGTTCAGGCTGTCTCTGCCCTGCTGAGCCCGCCAAAAGTCCCATTCTGCAAATGGTGCTGCACCAGTTGAGTAGTCTTCGACTTACGACCGGTTGAGTAGTCCTCGACTTACGACCGGTTGGGGGTCGTGGCATTAAAAAGGTTGAGAACCACTGAGTTAGGGTTTTGGGGACACTTCTATCTTAGTAGAGTTCCATAAAATTTTATTTTTTCTACACTGATTTCTAGCTTTTTATTTCCTTTCCTGACTTTCTCTTCAGCGAATGTAATTGAGAGCCTAAAATTGTGTGAATATACCTTACCTAGGGATCTGTCTCTTTATGAGGCAAGTATGACTAGAGTGACTTCTTGGCTGGACTGTGAGATTAAGGAAATGGTCCCTGCCATCAGCTATCACAGTGGTTCTCAACCTTTTTAATGCCGCGACCCCCAACCGGTCATAAGTCGAGGACTACCCAACTGGTCGTAAGTCGAGGACTACCCAGCCGGTCGTAAGTCGAGGACTTTCCCTGCCCGGGAGCGCCGCGCATGCGTGGTGCCGCCCCCTGCGCCAGCCGAGGCGTAGCTGGCAAGCAACAGAGACGGAGCAGGCCGACCACCAGCTGGGCCGCCAGCTGGCCCAGCCCAAGGGAGGTAAGGCACCCGCCGGAAAAGGGGAAAAAATGGTGGACAGCCTGCTTGGCGACCCCCGTGAAATGGTCGATCGACCCCAAATGGGGCCGCGACCCATAGGTTGAGAACCGCTGAGCTATCAGATTTAAAACATTATTTTTATCAGTATGCTAATTAAATTTGGCAAGTCTAGTCTCCTGCAATAGAGATGCTGTGATTAGCTTTCATGTAAATAAAATGTTTTACATTTCAGTATATTAACTCTGAATGCTTTGTTACTAACAAAATGTAGTATAATTTAATGGAATTGCTGTCTGGATGTTTGTAAAAAGAGAAGTATAAAAGCTAAATCATCATTTTTTTTTTCCTTCTGCTTGCTCTTTCTCTTTCAAATTTCACACCCTCTGGTTCCACTGCAGAATTATCCTGGGAATGTAGGAACAAATTCGTCACAGGACTATGATGAGGATGAGAACGAAAATGAGAAAGAACTGCAAGTTGAAGCCCTCCTCTGTGCCTTTGAAAGCTTAGGCAAAGCCTGGCCTAAAAACTCAGAAACACAGTGTAGGTCTAATTCCAGTAATTTGAACTATTTTTATCTTTAAAACAAAGCTGTTGCAAGAGCTCATAGGAGAGGAAGGAAACAATTTCATTGTATTGGTTCTTGGTTTTGTGGCAGTTCGTTTTGTATTTTTTTTTAAATAATATCTTATGATTTAACCTAAATATAAGCATGGTAATAAGTGGAGTGAGCTTTTTTTAAAAAAAAATTCAGAAAGGAAGCAGCAAAAAGGGAAAGATTAGAATCTGAATATTTCAAGGGACAAGCCAAATGTTGTCCTTTGTTCTTAGGTTCCTGTCTTTTGTTCCTGACCCTCAGTTTTCTTTGAAGCTATATTTAAGTTACTGGGAACAGTAAATCTGCTTGGAAAATAATAATTAGATTTATTTGGGAGATTTTCCTCCAGAACATAGATGGGTGGCAAGGATAAGGGACTGAGAAAAAGGAAGTCAGAAGAGGAGACAACAACCAGAACACATTGTAGTTCTGACAGGAAAGTCATTCTGGCTTCTGCCCCCTTTAACAACCCAAGTGCCATTATCAGCTCTTCCGAGGCTCTTATAACGAAGCATTGAGAATTGTCAGTGTGTAAATTGTCTATATTTTGGTCTCTCTCTCTCTCTCTCTCTTTTTTTTTTTTTTAAAAAAGGCTGCTATCGACAAGAGCTGTGCAGATTAATGTGTGAGCGTCTAAGACTTGGTACATGGAAAGTACAGCTCGGCGTTCTCCAAGCCATGAAGGCTTTTTTCCAAGGGTAAGTTTTCTGTGGGTGCTGGAGCTGCTGCTTTTGTCCTTGTTCGTTCAGTTCCCCCCCCCACACACACACACACAGTAGCATGTGGAGATGGAGAGATTCAAAATCCTTTCCCCAAGCTTTGTGGATCTCATTGCCTCTTCTCCCTACCTGCTTCCCCTCACTGGCATGAGGAAACTGGCATGTTTTAAGTAAGGAGCAATGTATGTGGGATTGAAATTTCAAGTTCCACAAAGCTCAAATAACTGTGTGTGTAGCATCTTTGGTGTTTACAATAGCCACATGGAAGGCCTCTGAGGATTGCAGCTCAGGTAGAATTTTAAGACGGTAAGGCCCTGTGCTCTTTGAAAAAAAATGATGCTTATATTCTTCCATTTGATAGGTTATTATTGTTTGAAGCAGAACACTCTGACCCTGAGGCTTTGGGAAGAATATTGTTGGAAACCTGTTCCTCCATCACTCACTCACTAGGTAAAATGTATTTTCAGTCATGTGCTTTCTTTGTCCACTCGTTCTAAAGTTTAATGAACAAAGGAGAGAATGGACTATTTCGTGCTTTTCATGTTTCCTGACTCGCTCGTGGAAAGGTTATTTGCTTGATGCAGGTAGCAGTTCCTGTATGACCAGATAAAATTTTAAAATTGACCTGTTCTCTAATAACATTTATTGTTTGAAACTTAAATTTAACTACCGTATATTCCGGCGTATAAGACGACTTTTGAGAGCGATGAAACAGCCTCCGAACTCGGGGGTCGTCTTATACGCCGAGTCGTCTTATACGCCGGAAATAAACGTTATTTCCGGCGTATAAGACGACTTTCTAGGCATGCGACTCGGCGTCTATCATCTTATGCGCCGGAAATAACGTTATTTCCGGCGTATAAGACAATCGACGCCAAGTCGCATGCCTAGAAAGTCGTCTTATATGCGACTCGGCATCGATCATCTTGCGACTTGGCGTGATCGTCTTGCGACCCGGCGTCGAACTCGGGGGTCGTCTTATACGCCGGGTCGCCCTATACGCCGGAATATACGGTAAATAGAATCTTCCAAAGATTCATTGTGACAGCTGACTGATCAAGCATATGACTGCTTCTTTGACCAGCGTAGCAGGATTTGTGCATGTCCATATTGTGTCTTTAAGATGTTTTCTTATTTGGATGCTCTGCTTGCTGGATAGATGTAAGAAAGTTTGGAATTTCAACATTCTGCTTCTTCACAACTTTCTAACTAAGAGAGAAAGATTGTCCCTGTCTTACTTACTGTCAGATGCACTAGATAGACCAGAGCCATGAAATTAAGTATCCTGTAACTTATTTTTTTTTATTGAGAATGGCTAAATAACAGAATCTTGCAAATCTGATTTTGCAGTACCTCTTTCTCCTCCTTATAGTTCAGGATCAGGAAGTTCTTTGTCTGAGACACTCCGAAACAAATCAAACATGTTACCTGGACACTCTAGGTTTAAAAATTGTTTTAATCTTGTTGCCTTGGCAGTGGAGCCTGCATATCCCTGTCAAGGTCATATTCCTTGCTCTCTACCTACAGGTAGTCATTTAGTGACCATTCAAAGTTACGACGCACTGAAAAAAGTGACTTACAACTGTTTTTCATACTTATGACCATTGCAGCGTCCCCATGGTCACGTGATCAAAATTCAGACGCTTGGCAACTGATTCATATTTATAACGGTTGCAGTGTCCTGGGGTCATGTGACCCCCTTTTGCAACCTTCTGAGAAGCAGAGTCAGTGGGGAAGTCATTTTCACTTAACCACTGTGTCAAGAAAGGTTGAAAAATGAGGCAAAATTCACTTAACTGTCTTGCTTAGCAACAGAAACTCAATTGTGGTGGTTAAGTCGAGGATTACCTGTATATGTAGGGAGGTCAGCCCACACAGGCCAAGAGCTATTTGTCCGTGACACAGTATGAAGAGGTAGGTTGATATGATTTAAGGATCTGTCCATATAGCATTTCATACTGCTAAGAGAATATTTTTATTAAGAAAAAGAAACTTTAATGATGCAGAGGACTGTATGTACCTGCTATCCTTTTTTTATGTTAGGACAGAGATTTGATAATTTGGGAGCCCAGGGCTTCATGCAGCCTACAAAAAGCTTGGGCGAAGCCCCTAGGGATTTCAAACGCTATACTAATTTATCATTAATCTGACAAAACAAGAGAATTATTGAGAGCAGACAAAGAGAGTAAATTACATGACTTATGTTTACCTTAAATCATATTACCTGCAAATTATAAATTATGTCAAACTCCGTTTTTGTCTTAGCTAGCACCAATTACTCTTTGGTGGATAGTTCCCAAAACTTTATGAAACACACAGAATAACCTAGACCAGAAGGATCATCTACATTACTTTATGTGGATAATGTATAAGCCAGTCATTGGAAATCATCTAGACATGCAACTGTTACTTACCTTTGCAAGTTCATTTCCAACCAAAATCCATTTATTTGTCACTGTTCAAATAACATTATTTGAAGAATAATTCAACAATATTATTTAATAATAATGCAATCAATTATTATTAAATATATGATAGAATTGAGGTTAGGAGAAAGTAAAAATTGAGATATTATATGACTCTCAAGTTATATAAATTCTTCATATTAGTATTTCTGGCATAAAACTGTTTTATAATAATAATAATAGTAAAGTTGGAAGGGACCTTGGAGGTCATCTAGTCCAACCCCCTGCTCGGGCAGGAAACCCTACACCATTTCAGACAAATGGCTATCCAGTCTCTTCTTAAAAACTTTTGTTATACACATAATTTGTATTCACCATTTTAAATGTAAATCTTATTCCATTAGAGAATAAAAGTTACACTTCCATAAGAACTGAAGCTTTATCAGTAATAGAGGTGCTGCTCACTAAACTTGAAGGTAAGAATTACTGAAAATTAAGATTATTCCTTAAATCAAAAGGCTGAATGCTGGAGGACAGGATTGTATCCCATTTTGTTTTAAAGAACAATTTTGGCCAATCCGATTCCTGTTTTGTAACTTAAGATGCAGATCAGTTGCTTGACATAATCACGCTTGTTTTTATTTTGTTTTGCAACTAATTTTTTAAAAAACATTTGATATTCTGAAAACCATATGTTTTGCATATTTGAGATGAGGCCAAGTTAGAAAATTTAATTAATAGGAAAGTTTCAATAGGGAAGAAACATAGCATTGTCCTTTGAAATTCAGGACGTACAAAATTTGCCATTACCTTTAGTTGTATCTAGAACACCACAGATACATTTGCGATCGGGAAAAAAAAAACATAGAAATTAATTTGAAAGACAGTAGGCTTTCTAATCTATGCCACATGGCAAAATTGGTTCAGCTTGCCCATTGCTTTAAGATCTAGATGAACTTGGCATTTTTTAAAACAGCAAACATTTCAAGAATCGATGATTAAAGTAATACTTTGAATAGTGCCAAAAATGATCAAAATCTGTTAACCATTATAAATGTAATGGATTTCTACATTTTGGACAAGGCATTATTAGCCCTAATTGTAATCCTGAATGGGATTTTCTGGTCATTAATTTGTTTTGGACTCAGTCAGGCATGCTGCCCTAACCTTTAGATGGGGGCTTGGGCATAACCCAGGTTATTGATATATATATATCAATCACACAATGGAAAATAAATTTTCTCTTGAAACAAAAGTTGATCATGTTTCAGAAATTTTAGTCAAACTATTTTGGATTAACTGCAGTTTGGCAGAAACAAGTTCCAGAACAAAAAGAACCGACTGAGATCTAAGCATAGCAATAGCAATAGCATTTAGGCTTATATACTGCTTCACAGTGCTTTATAGCCTTCTCTAAGCGGTTTACAGAATCAGCATATTGCCATCAACAATCTGGGTCCTCATTTTACCGACCTTGGAAGGATGGAAAGCTGAGTCAACCTTGAGCCTGTGAGAATCGAACTGCTGGCAGTTGGCAGAATTAGCCTGCAATACTGCATTCTAACCACTGTGCCACCCGGCTCTTATAAATATTTTACACATCTCTATTCAAATGCTGTACGGAACTTAAGTCATCTAAGGAAATAATGATTTTGATTCATTGAGAAAAAGAAGAGTAAATAGTAAAGGAGTATTTTCTTTGTGCCTCAACATTCTTCCAACATTTTGTTTCACATAGTTTTTTTATGCCTATAATTAGGAAAAGAACACGACTCTTATGATCTAATTATTGACTGTATAATTTAATATAAGTGTGTTTGAATGTATATTTTAATGCAAGCTTGTTTTCCATTACATCCTTTACATCCAAAATTCTGATTGATTCCATGTACTCTAAATGGATAAAATATTAACACAAGCTTTTAATTATTGTAGTTTTTATTTCAATTTGTAATTCTACAAAATAGCCGAAGTTGTCTTACAACGGGTTATCGAACATCAAAAAAGTTATATGCTGTTATTTTCATCGCCATTAGGCAGAGCGAGGTTGCATTATTCAGAGAGAATTTCCCATCAGTTGAAATTTGATGGGGGGGGGGAACGTTTAGATCAACTGTCTTTTCACCATTATCAAGTGATATGAGTATGTTAGTGATTAAAATTGTGTTTTAATTATTAGAATCCATTCTAAGAGCTGTTAGCTGAAAATGCAACTGGAAAGGTAGATGACGATATTCCTTCTTTTCCCTTTTCTTGTGTAGAATCCAAACAGTGGGAAAGCCTGAGCACTGAAAGTAGAGAAGTCCTCATTGGCTCTTTAACAGCATTGACTTTGGACAGTAGGCCTGAACTACAAGAAAAAGCATCTTTATTAAAGAAAACTTTAGAAAATCTTGATTGAATTGGATACCAATCAAGTGTCATGTAAAACAAAGCAAGCAAGCAAAAAAAAAAAAAAAAAAGTGCAATGAGTTCCGAATTACATAGAGGAAAAGTAAAGATGATTTTTGTAGCATGCATAAATTCCCTGGCTGAAATAAAGAACACCTTGATTCTCTTCCCCATTATTTCCTTTTTTTCTTAAAAGTAACAGTAACAACCTATGAAGCAGTTTACTTAAAATGCAAGCCTTGAAAGTATTAAGCAAAAAATACCCAAACTACATATGGATATTTTTTGAAATTCTCCGTTTGTGAAAAAGCACCTTGTTTGGAGTTAGATTTGGAGAATCTTTAGTTTACACAAAAATGGCCCTTATTGTATACACCTAATGAATGAAAACCATAAGAAAACACCAGAGAGCAAACTTTTTGTGGATTTCATGTGGGCCAACTTCCAATATTTATGTCACGATGGCAGTATTATAATTGGTATCATTACTAATAATAGTACAAAAAAGAAAATTTGCCAAAAATATTAGAGAGCAGCAAAGAGTAAGAGTTTTGTATATATTTTTATTGCAGCTAGTGAGTACCTGGATTTTTTATCCCAAACCTTGTAGGATTTTTTATCCCAAACCTACCAAATCCTTAAAGCATGGGTGTCTAACCTTTTAGCGTTGAAATTGTCTTGGGCTGCATATAAAATATAGTTCATGTATAAAAATAACAAACTTCCTTTGAAAGTTTAAGACCTTGTGGGCTGCAATATTAGCTCTGCGGGGCTGCATATGGCCCATGGGCTGAGGGTTGAACATGCCTCCCTTAATGGGTCTCAAGTTAGCCTCTGTTTTTGGAATGCCACTAGTCAGTGTTGGTTGCTTTGGACCATAAATATCACTTCATCTCATATAAACCATATATAAGATTTGGAAAAACCTATGCCTTCCCACATTAAAAGATGTGACTTCTCCTGGACAGAAATGCACACAAGAAAGCACTTTAATTGTCTGGATATAAGGGTGAATAGAGCAGTTAGGTTTGTAAGACCTTACGTTTTTAAAGAATTTTTTACATTTTCCAAGGAAGAATTCATAGTTGAATTAACCCTCTCACAACAATAACCACTTACTTATTTTGGGCAATACTGTTAAATAAAATAATATTGTGCTGCTAAAACATTATTAGCCTCAGTCCCAGCATTTGCATCTTCTTTCTAGAAAGTACTTTTGATTTTTGCTGTAAGTTTTGACACTGCATGCATCAGAGTAAAAATGTTGTCAACTCTGTTCTTGCAATTAACTGAAAAACAGCATTTGCTCCAATTTTAATAAAGATTTCTTAGTGAAATTGGATAACATTGCAATCTATGTAGAGTTATATTAAACAGATAAGAGAAAGTATTATGTAAAAATCAATATATTACTGATAAGATTTTTCATGCTAAATAAATTGTGGGCTTTGAAAATCTAGATGTAGGAGGACGTCTTGATTTCTGTATGGAAATTCTTATATATTCTATGTGGGAATTTTGGAACATACAAAACTGGCCTCTGAAGTAAACTATATACTTGGGGTCTACTCCTGTAGTATTTGAGATTAGGCCAGACCATCAGTGAGTTTTGAAGCTACCCAGGAACCTTCCGATGGGTTAGTTTAGGACAGTGTTTCCCAAACTTGACAATTTTAAGGCATGTGGACTTCAACTCCCAGAATTCCACAGCCAGCGTTGCTGGCTGTGGAATTCTGGGAGTTGAAGTCCTCATGCCTTAAAATAGTCAAGTTTGGGAAACACTGGTTTAGGGGTCCCCAACTCCTAGTCCGTGGACCAGCACTGGGCCACGGCATGCTATTAACTGGGCCGCACAAACAAGCAAAGCCCCATGCTTGGGATGCAGGCAACATGCAAAACCACTCAGCCTCTGGTCTGTGGAAAAAACTTTCTCCATGGAACCGGTCCCTGGTGCCCAAAAGGTTGGGTTAGTTTATTAACCAATATTTTGGGATTTTAAAATTCTCAAAATTGTTATCTATATACATCTTGATTGTTGCATTAACAATTAGTATACAGATGTAAGAGCTGACAAAATCATTGCAACTTCATAATTGTCTTAGATTTGCATCCTAATATTACCCCATATCCGAGCTTGGAATGATTTTTTCCAGTAAAAATTCAGAAATTCTTACTTTGTGGAGGGAGTGCTTTTGTGCTGTATGATTATACGATAGATGCAAATGAACAAGGTGTATGTTCTGAGTAGAATTAGAGAAACTTTGATTCTCGGGCATGAAGGCCTCTCAGTCCCCGACAGGTTTGCTTTCTCTGGAGTTGAAATAGGGAATGCTGCTGTGTCCATCTTTCTTCTTTACCAACTTTGGTCGGGGTGGTACCTTCTCTCTTCAAAAATACAGTAGGTTTCAGGAAAAGGAATCTGGAGATTGTTGCATGCTGCTGCCCAGACATTCAAAAGCATAAATAACTCTCTTCTCATATTCATGTTACCTCAAGAGGGACAGTGGGATCCCATTCTTGATGTCCCATCAAGTTTTTAGGGCTGCTGGAATACGTTAAGAATTTGAAATAAGCAAAGAAATGGCTTATGTCATTGGACTGCCTTTTAAAAAAAAAAAAAAAAATAGCCTTCTCTAATACCTGTAATTAAAAAATGGTAAAGTACCATAAACTGGTTTAAAAAAATTTGATGTGTCATAGAAGGCAGCTTCCTATTGACTTTGCCAGGCAGAACCATAACACTGAATGTAGGTACAAGATCTGTGATTCTGTTCAGCAGCAGCTTTTTTTTTGTACTAAGCAGGAATGTCAATTGTTGCCTTTTTTCCTCAAGTGTTTTATAGAAGCCATGACAATTGTAAAAGTGCTAAGTCTCCAGACTTTTCAAGCAAGAACTTCAATATTGAGAAATCTAAAGCCCAAGTTTGCAAGCAGCTGCTGTGCCAGACGTTTCCAAGTGAAAATGTTGTTTACTTATGCTGAAGATCTGGGGGGGGGGGATTAGCTAAAAGTATAATTTTAAATAGTTTGAGATTTGTTTTCCCTCTTCCAAATTTATTAACAAAAAAACGTGCCTCTCTGAGAAACCAACTTATTTTATTTAGAGGCTAGATACTTGTCCCTTGTTAAATTTGTGAACTTGAAAAGGAAAAAGTGGCCTTTGGAGTTTCCTCTGAAAACAATTGCACTATAAAACACTGTTGCCCAAATACGGGCATCTGTGCTGTTATATAATGCTGCTTTGTATACCTGGATTAAAGTGTGAAAATTTGACTCTATAATACCCCTGCTGACTTTACAAAACTGTTTTATGTTGAACGATTTCTAATGTCGCAAGATCTTCATTAAATTCAGTGCATTGAATTTTTGTATCTGGATGTTGAATATGTACATGAATTGACTAAAAACTTTTTCCTGGATAAGGAGAAACATTAAATAAAAAAAAAAGGAACATGAGCGTTCTTGGAATAATTGGTAATTCTGTTGCTAGAAGAGCCTACAGAGTGGATTATCTCTACTTTGCTCAACTGTTCCTCTTACATCGGGTTTCCATTTTGAGGATTATGTGGTGTCTCTTCGTGGTCTTTACAGCCCAGTTCCTGCCAGTCCAATTATCCCTTGATTTCTTTCTTAAGAATGCCAAAGGCTGTATTGATTCTTGCTTGCATTTAAAATATTTTTAATTCCATATAGGTCAGTGCTGGCGAACCTATGGCATGGGTGCCAGAGGCGGCATTCAGAGCCTTCTCTGTGGGCACGCGTACCATCGCCCCAGTCCTAGGCCTTCAGCTGGGTTTTATAAAACCTTTTCGCTTTAGGCCTCCGCCATTGTGTACAAAAAAAAAAAAAGGTTCAATCAGTCAATTTTAACTTCTCACAGGGGGAAAAAAATCTTGCAAAGTTGGAATTGATTGATTAAACTTTTTACTCCCACTCAGTCTGCCGTTATCACTGCAGCCACGCCCAGCTAATGGGCCACGCCCACCCGGCACCCGGCGATGCATAAGTGGGTTTTGGGTTGCAGTTTGGGCACTCAGTCTCTAAAAGGTTCGCCATCACTGCACTATATTAACAGTTAATTAAAAGTTTTCAGCATAAAATTATTTTTCAGTTTTACACTGTCCGCCTTGCCCTGGTCCTCACTTGAGAGAATGGAGTCAAATCCCTCAGCTTCTTTTAAAAAGTTATTACAGATAACACTTTAGACTACAAAACAACAACTTAAAATTATATAAAGCCATTTTTTAATACCCAATGATAGTATTAGTTTGCATTGGGGGAACCTTCACAAATAGGTTTTCCAGCATTATGGACTTCTCAAAGGAGTTAGATTTTTGCCTTGATTGTTCACATGTAATCAACTCATTTTCAACTCCTACCTGAGGTAAGACAAGCAATGGCTGGAAGTTTGTCAGGAAAATCCAACGTGGAACTAAGGAGGAATTTCCTGACAGTGGGAACAATTAATGCACGGGTGTCAAACTCGATTGCATCACGTGATGTATCGTGACATATTGCAATGTTTTTTGCCTTTGCGGAGCTGGGGTGGGTGTAGCCTGTGTGTGACACCCTGAATGAAACAGCTTGCTTCCCTGAACCATGGGTATGCCAACATGAAGTTTTAAAGAAAAAATTGGACTAATATTTATCCAGGATGGCATAAGGATTCCTGCCTTGGGCAGGGAATTAGATAAGCTCCCTTTCAATCCTGATTCCAAAATCAACCCTCTTCATGAACTACCTATATCAGTGATGGCAAACCTTTTAGAAACTGAGTGCCCAAACTGCAACCCAAACCCCACTTATTGCCGGGTGCCAGGTGGGCGTGGCCCACCAGGTGGGCGTGGCTGGTGGTCATAGCAGATTGGGTGGTGTGGCTAAGGTGGGCATGATCACCTCGATGTTGCTGGTGGGGAGGGACGCCTGTGGGGGCCGGGCAGGGTTGGGGGAGATCCAGAGGGTCTCTGGCAGTTGGGGTGGTGGGCAAAAGGCTTGTCCTGCGGGGTGAAGCGAGGTGAGGCAGGGCGGGGGTGCCATTGTCACAGGGCAAGGTGAGGCAGGGGCCAGGGCGGCTGCTGCCTGACACCATTGGCCCCTGCACACAGGCCAGGAGCGCATGGTTGCTGGGATGCATCTGGCCATGTAGGACCTCGGTGAGGTAGCGGGTGGCTGGTTGAAGAGGGACAGTTGCCATCTCCGGGGCATGGTGCGCGTGCCCACAGAGAGGGCTCTGAGTATCACCTCTTGCACGCGTGCCATAGGTTCGCCACCACTGCTCTAGTAAATAAATCTAAGGAAAACCAACAGCAAATGCAGTATCTGAGAGGATTTTATTACTAATACAAATATATGACCAATTTTGCTACTATATAAAATCACATATTTAAATTTAAAACAAGCACAGAGCTTGGAGTCAGACGTTACATACTAGTACACGATTTTATAGTCTTCTGATTATGTATTATTTATTTTTATATGGTTTATGCCAGTAAGTAGTTTGCTTTATGGAAACAGGTAACTTTTATGGGTGTGATTTTGTTTCTTAAACAAATGCAAGTTTTTTGTAATGAGAAGAAAAAATAGAAGAGATATTTACAAGTCTTTTAAATATTTCTAATCTAAATTAAGAAAAATAGCAACACGGATTAACCCTTCTGCATCAAGTTGATGAGTGCAGAGAATCTCGGTACTCTATAGAGATATGGATTATTGCTATGCTAAGGAAGAGGCATTTCTAAATTTTAACTGCATCCCATTTTCTCTTTAAAAATGTAGACAAACTGCCAAGCTGCAAGCATTTTTCAAACATCCACTGGTATTTTCAGTCTCCTTTCTTGTTTAATTTATCGCCTCTTTGTTGTGCAGCTCTGCTCTGTCCATTCTGAGCCTGTGTATATCGTGCCACAGTAGAAACACCATCCAAAAATTTGGTCTTGTACAATACATTTGCATTGTTGAACATACCGTCCTTCAATGAAACCACAATAAACTAGAAGAAAGAACAGAAAAATCATGTTAAAACTATTAAACTAGGCTTTCAGTGAACATAGCATTTTCAGACTGTTGGATTTGGAGCAATAAAAAAAACATTTTATCTGGGTACTAGATTAGAAGCAGATAAAAAAGTCAAAATAACTATGTTATCAAAAGGTTAATGTACAAATTTTATCCAGGCTGGGAACCACCATAGCATGTGAGAACAAACAAGATGCTTAAATAATGCATGTCTCATGCATGTATTTAAATTATTTGTGTTTATACTTGCAGAGTTTGAAACACTCTCAAAAATGTTATCTTTTTGAGGCCCTGATTTTAAAAAAAGTTTTTAAATAGTTCACAACTCTGGAAGTATCCAAGGACTATGCAACAGAAAGGTAAGTTATTTTGAAAAAAAAAAGTCTCTTTAAGAAACATAACTCATTTTTTATTTGGGATATTAGAAACGAATACTTCAACTGCTGAAGTAAAATAGTCAAAATATAGCATGATGCAAGAGAAAGATACCTATGCCTCTATGTACCATGTAAAAGAATGCATTAAAAAAGCAGAGACAACAAAGTGTAACTATAGATTAGATATGTCAAACTCGTGACGTCACATGACATCACGAGACGTATCGGGACTATTTTGCCATGGCTGGCAAGGGGGTGGGCGCGGTTCCGGTATGACAAAACCGGCCCGCGGGCCAGCAATTTCACACCTCTGGTGTAGATGGTCCTCATTTAATAATTTGTTCAGCAACTGAACTTGTGATGACAATGAGTGGTATTTACAACTGGTTGTCAAGATTCTGCCCATCTCTGTACCCCCCCAGTCATGTGATCACAATTTGCAATTTTCCCTGCTGTCTTTCCAATAAACTAGGTCATTGGGCAAGGTGGCAGGAATTTGGTCACATGAGGTTCTCACTTAACTTGTGAGGTCCTTGCTTAATGATGACAGGACTGTGTTGCTAAGCAGTGCAGACACATGGCATCGTGTTTGTGACCACTGAAAATTCTGGTCCCAATTAGCGTCATTGAGGTCTACCTGTAGATCCTGACAAATGACCCACTAAATTAAAGGCAGAGACCCTTTCAAAGTAGGCACTCCCAGTGATTCCATGGACATATCCATGTAGTCTTTACAACAATATGAAACTGGTTTGCTACTTAAGCACTTTTTTTGACTCTGCAGCCTAGTCTACAGGGTTGGGATTTCCTGGTGGGGTCCCATTCAAGTTCCAATTAGATTTGACCCCGTAACTAAACTCTGAGAAATAAAAATATAATAAATTATAAGATGACTTATAGCAACTAAAATGAAATATATCTTATGCAAATTGTATCTTTACACAAAAAAGGACTCATTTTCTCCTCTTTTACCCATGAACTATATAGTACCGCAGTGGCAGACCTTCAGAGGCTGAGAACAGAAAAAAAATGCATTTGTCTTATATGAATGACAACCGACCAAGGAGAATGAGGGATTTAGTTCTGGAGCAAAGACATATGAGCTGTTTGCCTGTAAAACAGAGAAAATTAATTCAGGAGCAAATGTTTCTCTGTGGTAAATAGAGAAAAGAGAAGTTTCAAAAATTAGTGCAGAATATACTTTTGGTAAATTGTTGTTAACTTATTACCTGAGAGTGTCTGAAATGGGTCCGAAGCATTTGCCCAATATTCTGAGTATGAGAAAGATCAAGGGCTGCATCCACTTCATCCAAGATGTAAATTGGAGCAGGTTTGAAGAGAAGCATGGCCAAAATTAAGGACAAAGCTACAAGGGATCTAATTTTTTTTTTTAAAAAAAGAACCATACAAAAAAAAATCTCATCAGAATGCTACCATCAAAGAAAATGTCTTGTTTTTTTAATCAGTATAATTTCTTGAAACAAAATACTTTTAACAATTTTAAGAATAATTCTTTTTACGTTATATATATCAAGCTGGGCTCTTGGTAAGAATCTATTTTTTAAAAAAATTCTCCTTTGAGTTTTTGCTCCTTTCCCTCTTTGTATGCAGAATAAATTTTATTTCATCTTAGTCTGAGTGTACAGTATAACCCTGGTGACATTTGCAGTTTCTTTGTCACTGTAACACAAAAGGTGTAGAAAAACGTTTTTTTTTTTAATGTTCAAAGTTACCCACAAATGTACAGAGTATGAGGCACAGTTTGAAGCTGGAATTCATATTGTGAATAAATGTATATTCTTCCAGGAATAAACATTAGACTTAAAACATCTATCAAAAAGACAAATTCCAATGTAGCTAAAGAGAGAACATTTTCCATTTTATTTCTTTTACTTCATTTACATGTCATTCAATCCTGAAGATCTTCAACCAATAATATATTACGGTACAGGTAATCCAAACACTTTCTTTGGACATAGGCGTTTTATATTGTTGCACTCAAACTACCCATGATCTTTGTACACTTTTGGAGAAATGCTACAAGAATTAAAAAGAAAAACTTCAAGCCTGAGTTGTCTTACTTTGTTTGCGCTTCAAAAAAAAAGGTACTAACCTTTGGCCTCCACTTAATTCAGTTAAATTCTCCTTCCAAGTGTTCCCCAGGGCAACTTTAAACTCCAACCCATCAAGGACTGTCTGCCCTTCAGGAGGCGACAGCATAGCATTGGCCCCTGGCAAAAGTGTGGAGAAAATGGATCCAAAGTCTTCATTTACCTAGTAAATTGAACAATTCTGTCATTAGAGAAATTAATTTGTATCCAAGGTATATCATGGAATCTGCCCCGATTCAAAATGTAGCTCATTTTAGTCTACCAACATTATGTGAGTTAATTTCTGCTTCCCAAATAGGCCTAAATATGCTCCAGGGAGGGTTTAAATTATTTCTCCAAATTGGATTTGTCTGTGTTTAGGAGTTGAACCCACTAACAGAGATGTTCAGTTTGAGTTCATGTGAATGATCCCTACAGCCATTCCAAAAGTGATGTCCCCCTTATGAAAAACTTGGGAGAATAAATATTTTAACTGTACCTAGTTTTAACTAAAATAAAATCACATCTAATTTTGGTCCTGATCTCTCCGACTTTTAGGAATGCAGTTCCAGCACACCAATGATTAGTCAGAATGAGGCTACTAGCCACCCAAATGTATATTCCTGCATTAGTAAGCACCATGTAATACAATTAAGGAATTTGGTAGATGATGATCCCTTGTTCACCCACATTTCTTTGACTGGACCTTTGGGCATGGTAGGTGGCATGATAATTATCAGAGTGGTACATCCTAATTAATTCCTTAAAGAATGAAATAAAGTATGATCTTGAGTCTGCTGTAAAATCTTTGGCTAGGAAGCATAGAGACTTACTTTTTTCCATGCAATATTTAAAGCTTCGTTTTTCTTTTGGTCAAGCTCCATAATTGTTGCAAGAATTTTAGATTTATCATTCTCAACAATTCTCTTCTTCTTCATCAAGTCATTGTACTGCACAAGAAAAGGGCATCAGGATTAGGCACAGAATAGCCAGGCTAATGATATGCAAGGAACTGTTTTTGACTAGGAAAAAAGATCTGTCAGTCTTCCTTGACATCACCGTTATCTAATCAGAGAATACCTTTCTTTGTAAATGCCTATCCAGCTACCACTGATTTATTATTTGAGCTGAAATTAATTTCATGTAATTTCATCAGTGCATTCTGAGACCAGGCTTCTTAATGTTCTGAGCATCTATTGTTGCTGAATATTTGATATTTAGAACTGAGGTTTGCATAAGCATTCACTGACAGGATTACTGATGAATGCCTATTCTTCTGTTAAGAAATTTCAATAGGTTTCAAACAAACAAAGTGTTTTTTGCTGAAATTGCCCAGACAGCACTTTCTAGCTTCTTCAGCAACAATATAACGATGAATTGCATGTGCAAAGACTACCTAGGTTGCCAAATGAACAAAAAGCATGTTAACTTTCACATTATTGAGAGCAATGCCAAAAATGATACACAAATCTTCTCCAATGTGGTACTCTCCAAATATCTATGACATCTACTATATGCCATTTGGGGAGTGTGGAACTAGTGGCCCAAATTTGGAGAACGCTAAATTGAAAAAACCGTTGTTTATGGCAGCACGAAGGGGTAAGGCGGAATAAGAGCAACTCAACTCTTTCTTCAGCTTCTGAAAGCATATTCATGGCTCTCATATTGACATTCCTGCCCAGCTTCTCCTTCTTCTCCTGCAGTTTCTGAAGCCTCTGACCAGCTTCCTTTGGATTATTGGTTTTGAAATCATAAGCCGTGTTTGGCTGGCCAAAAAGATGTTTCTCTGAAGATATCCATTCATAGTCTGCAAGCATTTTAGCTACCTGCCAAGACACATAAAGGAACAAGCAGAAAGCATTTGCAAATGCAAATCAATGCACAAATCAACTGCCATGTTATCAGCCTGGAAACCTATGGATTGCAGGGTGGAGCACACCAATCAAGGCTCCACATCATTGTCTTTTACTATGCCTGCTGCAACTCTCTTGGGAGCTGAAATAATTAAAAAGAAACTGGATTTTGTATTCCTTTCTCTATTTGCCTGTTTTGAAGAAAATATCGTTCTGCATCATGCTAATATGAGCAATGTGAATTGTGCCATAAAACCAGATGCTCTTTGTTGGATGCCTCATACACCTATCACAGCATGTTCCTCAAAATAGGAAAAATATGGGAGCAGCATTAGGGGTTTAAAAAGATGCCATTCCCGCCATGAAACAGGACATTCTGAATGTTCCAGCCACCGAATCAGCCAGAAGTTCCAGACTTCACCTTAAAGCAGGAGTCTTCAAACTTGGCCCTTTTATGATTTGTGGACTTCAACTCCCAGAATTCCTCAGCCAGCGTGCCTGGCTGAGGAATTCTGGGATTTGAAGTCCACAAATCATAAAAGGGCCAAGTTTGAAGACCCCTGCCTTAAAGCATACATACTGAGACCCACTGAAACAGCCCATTTGAAGGTTAACAACATCCCGTGCAATATTTTGTGCACATCTAGGCAACAACATCTTTCCAAGGTAATAAAGATGCAATTCTTCAGTGTTTGGAATTTTATCTACCTCCATAAATGGAGTGTTCACTGATTTGGCTACACAATTACAGGTATTTCCCAATCAGATAACCACATGAAGGTACAAACACTTTCGAGTCAAGAAATACACTTTGGCGGTTGAGATTCATACAAGGAAGTCCATTCTGGTGTGGAAGGTGGCCCTGCATTTAAATCTAACTATAATGAAATTGAACACAATTAATATAAAATTTCTCCTCGTGTAATAAAAAAAATATTCCCTTCAGTCATAATTAAAAATTGCACCATAATATTGCAAGAGTCTCAGTGGCCAAAGCCAAGATTGTGAGGAACAACAATGTATACCTTGTTTTATACTGTCGTTTTGGGATATGTTCTGAACTATTTGAGAGGCAGGTTTCTATTGACATGAAACATTAACATTAGGAACAGTAACTGTTGGTAGAAAAATAGATGTAACATTAACTTACTTTTGCTGAAGCATCCAAAGCCTCCCGCTTGTGTTTACTGATGTTGTGTTCTAGCTCTTTGATTTTAAGCTGTGATTCATTATTCTGCTCTTTATATTTTACGGCCTCTGCAGATTTGCCTTTAATCGCTTTATCTTGAGCTAACACCATTGCTTTTTGCTTTGCCAGTTCTTCTTGTGCTTTCTTCACAGATTCCTGAAGAGCAGATATAACAAAAATCTCTCCAGTCATATTACTATTAAACTAAAGAATAGGTCAATAAGTTTAAAAAGCAGTGGTGGCCTAGCGGCTAGAATGCAGTACTACAGGCTAATTCTGCCAACTGCCAGCAGTTCAATTCTGAATGTCTCAAGGTTGACTCAGCCTTCCATCCTTCTGAGGTGGATAAAATGAAGACCCAGATTGTTGGGGGCAATATGCTGACTCTGTAAATCAGGAGTCCCTAACCCTCGGTCCATGGATCAGTACTGGGCCACGGCATGCCAGCAACTGGGCCGCATAAACAAGCAAAGCCCCAAACCACGCACCCTCCAGTCCATGGAAAAACCTCTGTCCATGGAACTGGTTCCTGGTGCCCTAAAGGTTGGGGACCTCTGCTGTAAACCACTTAGTTGTTGTTGTTGTTAATTGCAAAGTCGTGTCCGACCCATCGCGACCTCCAGGTCTTCCTGTCCTCTACCATCTTCTGGAGTCCATTTAAGTTCACACCTACTGCTTCAATGACTCCATCCAGCCATCTCATTCTCTGTCGTCTCCTTCTTCTATTGCCCTCAATCTTTCCCAGCATTAGGCCCTTCTCCAGTGAGTCCTTCCTTCTCATTAGGTGGCCAAAGTATTTGAGTTTCAGCTTCAGGATCTGGCCTTCTAAAGAGCAGTCGTGGTTGATCTCTTCTAGGACTGACCGGTTTGAACGCCTTGCAGTCCAAGGGACTTGCAGGAGTCTTCTCCAGCACCATAGTTCAAAGGCCTCAATTCTTTGGCGCTCAGCCTTTCTTATGGTCCAACTTTCACAGCCATACATTGCAACTGGGAAAACCATGGCCTGGACTATACGCACTTTTGTTGGCAGGTGATGTCTCTGCTTTTTAGAATGCTGTCTAGATTTGCCATAGCTTTCCTCCCCAGGAGCAAGCGTCTTTTAATTTCTTGGCTGCAGTCCCCATCTGAGGTGATCTTGGAGCCCAGAAAATAAAATCTGTCACTACCTCCATTTCTTCCCCATCTATTTGCCAGGAATTGAGAGGGCCGGATGCCATGATTTTGGTTTTCTTAATGTTGAGTTTCAAGCCAACTTTTGCACTCTCCTTCTTCACCCGCATCAAGAGGCTCTTTAGTTCCTCTTCACTTTCTGCCATGAGAGTGGTATCATCTGCATATCTTAGGTTGTTGATATTTCTCCCGGCAATTTTAATTCCAACTTCTGATTCATCTAGCCCTGCCTTTCTCATGCTCTGCATATAAGTTAAATAGGCAGGGCGACAGTATACAGCCTTGCCGGACTCCTTTTCCAAATTTGAACCAATCAGTGGTTCCGTGTCCAGTTCTCACTGTTGCTTCTTGACCCGCATATAGGTTTCTCAAGAGACAAATGAGATAGTCTGGTACTCCCATCTCTTTAAGAACTTGCCACAATTTGTTGTGATCCACACAATCAAAGGCTTTAGCATAGTCAATGAAGCAGAAGTAGATGTTTTTCTGGAACTCGCTAGCTTTCTCCATGATCCAGCGTATGTTGGCAATTTGATCTCTAGTCCCTCTGCCTCTTCAAAATCCTGCCTGTACTTCTGGTAGTTCTCGATCCACATACTGCTGGAGTCTAGCTTGTAGGATTTTAAGCATAATTTTACTAGCATGTGAAATGAGTGCAATGGTGCAATAGAAACCACTTAGAGAGGGCTGTAAAGCACTGTGAAGCGGTATACAAGTCTAAGTGCTATTGCTATTGCTAAATCTAAAAGACTGCAAGAAATTGGATTAGCTAGTTGGAGGTTCTGTGGTAGGCCCATTTAGAGGGCAAGACCTGGCACTCTAGTTGTATACTCAGTACCATATATAAAATATAGACCAATTTCTAATAAGTACAGTAAGATTTGCCAACAGGATACTTAGGGCACAATGAGTTGTTCACCATGAAAGACTAGAAGCATTTAATATCCTAAAAACTCCCCCCCAAAAAATAGTTCTGTGTACTAGGTAAGGCATATTTGGTTAAGAGCCAGTTTGGACTACTGGTTAAGGCATCAGGCTAGAAATCAAGATACAAATTCTAATCCCGCTTTAGGCATGAAACTGACTGAATGATCTTGGGCCAGTCATCCTCTCTCAGTCCAACCCACCTCACAGGGCTGAGTTTGCGATAAAGGTGAGATAAAAATAAATATATTCAGTATTTATTTTAATAGTTCAGAATAAGACTAACCTTATTTTTTGCTACTTCAGCTGATATGGTCTCAATTTGTTCTTGGATTGATTTAATAGCTTCATTCACAGCCTCCACCTGTTGGTCATAGGAGGCTGCTTCCTGCTTTAGCTCTTGAAGCTCCAAAACAAGTGCTTCAACCTCCTAAAAAACATAATGCAGATATTAACATTATAATCTTATTCGTGCTAACATGAGAGTGAGTCCTGCTGAGTACAACGGGATGTCTGAATTAGCATTTAAAGGTTAGAGCTGCATATACAGTATTTATTCAAGCTAAATATGTATGGTATGGTATAAATTTGGATCTCAGGGAGAAATTCCATTTTGTTACATTAATGCAGGACTTCACTTGTAGTTTCTGTTTCTTGTTCCGTTGTCTCAGAAGGATTCTTCCTATTTCATATCAGGACCATGTCACAAATGAGAAAATTCTACAAAGGAATAATTCCCAAAGACTCTCTGAGATAGTAACAGAACGAAGAATGTACTTTGCTGGACATGTGCTCCGCATGAGTGAGCAACATCCAGCAAAGACCGCAATCAATTGGATACCACCAGATCAGTGGTTCTCAACCTGTGGGTCGGGACCCCATTTGGGGTCGAACGACCATTTCATGGGGGTCGCCAAACAATGCAGTCCGCCATTTTTTTCCCCCTTTTCCTTAGCTGTGCTACTCCCTTTTATTCTATTGGCTTTTGAAAGCCAATAGAATAGACTCTCTTGAATAGAGTCTAATTTATTGGCTTTCAAAAGCCAATAGGAATTGTCCAGGCTGTCTCTGCCCTGCTGAGCCCGCCAAAAGTCCCATTCTGCAAACGGTACTGCACCAGTTGAGTAGTCCTCGACTTACAACCGGTTGAGTAGTCTTTGACTTACAACCGGTTGAGTAGTCCTTGACTTACAACCGGTTGAGTAGTCCTTGACTTACGACCGGTTGGGGGTCGCGGCATTAAAAAGGTTGAGAACCACTGCACCAGATGGTTGGAGAAAAAGAGGAAGGCCCAAAAAAAACCCTGACGCCAAACATTTCAGGAAGATCTGAAAAACTTCAACCTTAACTGGAAGGATGCAGAGACTGTAGTTGTAGATCGAAAACTGTGGAATATGCTTGTAGCCCAATGTGCTTAGTACAGATCATCATCAACCTCCTTCTCATTACAACAACCACATTAATACATAATCTGCATATGGAATCTTTTTTTACTAGAAGGGATGTGAAGCTTAGTTTTAAGATAAACTTTCTCATGTGAAGTATAAATCCATTGTTTGTCAGCATAACACCCAAATTAAATACAGATTGTAAATTATGTGCAAGACAGAACAAGCTGATATCAAGGGCCCCAAGCAAGCCTCCAAGAAATCTCAAGTTTCCCTTGGCCAGAAATAACATCACCAGTTCAAAACAGGACAAGAAAAGCCAGTTTCTTAAATTCGGCTTATACACAGAAACCCAACTCATATGTAGATATGCATCCCAACATTCTTCCAAGCGAGTTCAGAGTACAAAGGTTAATTTTGAGAACACCACAGACTTGGTTCATGAATTATCATTTCGGAGTTCTGATGTTTCCCAACTGATTTTTTTAACCAGTTGTGTCTGAGTTGAACAAGGTAGGGCTATAGGTTACCATTAATTATCATTAATTCAAGGTCAAATCCTGTAATTTAGAATTTTCTGTTTTCTATTTACCCTAACGCTCTGAGAGGAACATAACTTGGCCTTCAAGGAAGAAAAAAATAATATGCATACATATATTTGTTTTCTGAGGTTTTCGCAGGTGTTTGTATGTAGGTCTTTGGTTATTCGGGTTTTCTCCCGCGGAAAATTGGAAGTGTCTTGGCGACATTTCGACGAAGTCCCATTCATCATCTTCAGGCTGGTGTTTTCAGCTTTGTGCTTTGAAGCACGAAGCTGAAAACACCAGCCTGAAGATGACGAATGATAAGATATATAATAGCAAATTCAGATACTGCAAAAAGATTTGTCATGATGGGAATGAATTCCAACAAGATATGTGCTCGTGGGTTTTTCCTACTGCCCTAGCCACTCTTTAAGAATGGCTGCAAGAAGGCTTTAGAATCCCTTATCTTTTATTTTTATTTAATAAAGAGCTCTCTCACTCCTGGGCCTGCAGCACCCGATCAAATGTAGAGTTAATGTCTACAAATGGCAGCAAAGAGCAGCACAAATTAAGGTAAGGTTAGAGAACAAGGGTTAGGATTCAAGAGCAAATTTTAACAAAACAATAAATATGCCCATCCAAAATCTCAGCTGAGAGTCAGGGAAAAGTGTTTTGTAAGAAATCAAGCCAGATTCTGAATATATCCAAAGTAAAATAAAGTACTTTTCTTTTGATACTACATAGCAAGAGACAGTTTGGTATAGTGGCTAAGGCACCAAGCTACAAACTACAAGTCCTAGCCCTGCCTTAGGCATAAAATCAGCTGTGTGACTTTGGGCCAGACCCTCCCTCTCAGCCCCAGGGGAAAGGCAATGGCAAATTACTTCTGAAATAAAAACTATAGGGACTTGCATTAGATTTTTCCCTCTTAAAACCACAGCTAGGAAAGATTTGTCTTTCCTTTACTCAGAACCATGTTGTATTTTCCCTAGGAAGATCCAAAGAACAAATAGTTCTCCCTAGCTACTTAATCTCAAGGGGAAATATCTGAAATAGGCAAAAGGGATCAAGTTACGACCCAGCTGTGGATAAGCTTCTGATCCAACAGGGTTCTCTGTAGCTTACATTGCAGCTGAACCCTCAACCAAGTCGGTTTTAATAGTGAAAAATGGAAGAGGGGGGAAGATGAGAGTGCTGGTGGCTAAGACCTCAACCTACCGTGTCTTCCCCAAAATAAGACCGGGTCTTGTTTGGGTTGTTGTTTTTTTGCCTCTAAAAGAGGCACCAGGTCTTATTTTCAGGGTGGGGATGCCTTTTATACTCACTTCCAGCACCGATAGCCCCGCCCAGTCAGTCCACTTCTTCTGGTCGAAGAAGCAGCTTCAGTCTGGCCTGCATTTCACAGTCAGGCCTTTTCGGAAGACCTATACAGCCAAGTACCGAGCTATGGATTCATGACTGAGAAATGCAGGCCTGGCTGCAGAAGACGTCATGGAAAAAGTGGGCCAGGAAGGAAAGCCCTGGCTGCAAGGTAAGTGGGTGCAGGGTGCGTGGGGCGCTTCACTCCCACCTAGTTTGATTTTTAGGTGTGTGCCTCACCCCAAAACTAGGGCTTATTTTGGGGGTAGGGCTTATATTAGGCCCACCCCCAAAATCAAGCTGGGGCTTATTTTCAGGGTAGGCCTTACTTTTGGGGAAACACGGTAATATTTAAACAATCTTAGCTGTTATATTATAGAACAATTAATCAGTGGAACAATTTGCCTGCAGAAGTTGTGGGTGCTTCAACACTGGAGATTTTTAAGAAAAGATTGGACAGCCATCTGTCTGCAATGGTATAGGGCAGTGGTTCTCAACCTATGGGTCGGGACCCCATTTGGGGTCGAACGACCATTTCACGGGGGTCGCCAAACAACGCAGTCCGCCATTTTTCCCCCCTTTTCCTTAGCTGTGCTACTCCCTTTTATTGGCTTTTGAAAGCCAATAGAATAGACTCTCTTAAATAGAGTCTAATTCTATTGTCTTTCAAAAGCCAATAGGAATAGTCCAGGCTGTCTCTGCCCTGCTGAGCCCGCCAAAAGTCCCATTCTGCAAACGGTGCTGCACCAGTTGAGTAGTCTTTGACTTACGACCGGTTGAGTAGTCCTCGACTTACGACCGGTTAGGGGTCGCGGCATTAAAAAGGTTGAGAACCACTGGTATAGGGTCTCCTGCTTGAGCAGGGTGTTGGACTAGACGACCTCCAAGGTCCCTTCCGACTCTGTTATTCTGTTACATTTCAAGAGATGACATAAAGTACCAAACAGAGCTGCTCTTTCTTCAGTATAAATGTTTACAGAAACTTGAACATAGGTAGACCATTTTTTTTAAAAAAAGAATCTATTTATCAGTTGAGTCTATTTCTTTTCTAAGCTTCTGGCCTTAAAGCGGCATTTTTACCTGTTCCTTTTCCTTCATCTTCTTGGTGGAAGCATTGGCCTTTTTCTTGGCTCCGTCTAGTTTCTGCTGGGCATTCTTCAGTTCTTTCTCCCTTTCCGCTTCAGCATTTTTCATTTTATTTTCCAGCACTTTCAGTTTTTCCTCAGCCTTTTTTTGTACTTCTTTTGTTTTCTTTAGCGTCTCCTCACTTTCCTCTAAAAACAGAAGAGTTTTGATTGCAGCTTTTAAATAGAAAAGCTATATAGCAGAAAGCAAAATATCACCTTACGAAATGTAACCCCCCCCCCTAAATATTAACTATTCTATCTAAAATACTAGGTCAATTTCATCATTAATATTTTTAAATAATTTTAATTATGGCTTTTTTTCCATTTTGGATTGAATTTTGTAATTTTTTCCAGCACAACAACCGCTAGTTGTATTTCTTAGAGTAACTCTTATATGGAAAAAAAATGGTTAACGGATCTGGGCTTTTTTAAATTTAGGTTGAAGAAAAAGCAAGGAAGACGGCATGCCCTATTGTCATACAATTTTCAGTGGTTCAGGAAGCCACACAAGAACACAATACATTCTCACGCAAACTCCACAGCCTCTGGAAAAAAAAAATCACATGAGAATGGGGTGTGCTTTTGAGAATAGTTTTGTGAGGTGTGGCTGAACACTGGCCTGTTGTCCAAAATGTCATGACGTGTCACTTTTGATACGAATCAGGTTCATCATCACTGCCTTAAATTAATATCCACTGAGGGAAAATAAGGCTATGGTACCAAGAAAATGACAAGAAAGCAGTGAAGATACAGGTAGCCCTCGCCTTACAACTATCTGTTTGGTGGCCGTTTAAACTTACAGTGGCATTGAAAAAAAGCGACTTACAACCTGTCCTCAGGTTTACAAACTGTTGTAGCATCTCCAGTCATATAATCAAAATTTTGGCCACTTTGGTAACCGGCGTGTATTTACAATGGTTGCAGAGTCTTGGGGTCATGTGATTTCCATTTGCAACCTTCCAGGCCGGCTTCCAAGAAGAAAGCCGGGGGGAGGGGGAGGGGGAGAAGTTGGATTTGCTTAATGACCACATGATTCATTGAACAACTGCAGTGATTTGCTTAACCACAGTGGCAATAAAGGTCGCAAAATTGGGCACCACTCAACTTAAAAACCGCCTTGCTTAAAAACAGAAACTCGGGTCCTAATTGTGGTCCACCTATAGTTAAATTCTATCTAGATTTATTTATTTGCTTAAAATGTTTTAAAAGCTTCTGGTTCAAAGTAACTTTTCTTCCTGAAGACAAATCTATAGGTCCAACTCAAGATAGTAATGTTTTTGTAGTATTTACAATTGTTCTCACCAATGGTTTTTTTCAGGGTATCCAGCTCTTCCTGATGCTTGTGGTAAGTACTTTGTTGTAACTTAGTTTGTAACAGATCAGCTTCTTCAGATTTCATTTCCCATTGTTGCTTCAGTTGACGATACCTTAACAGACGTCATAATTTTTTTAAAAATATATTTATATCCCATCAAGACACCTTTAAAAATGTCCCACGTTATTTTCTGATGATGAACTTAGCGTTCCAAAAATGCACATAACAAAGGTCATGCTTTAATCCTGCCAGATTTATAATCAAGAAACTACACAATGGAATCATTTGATGAGTGTGCGCGTAATTCTGTTAGCTTCCAAAAGCAAAACTTTTATAGGCAGTCCTCACTTAATGACTATTTGTTTCATGACTATTCGGAGCTACGGCACTCAATGAATTAGTTGTGGCCAATCCTGAAATTAGAACCGTGGCAATAACCTCACAATCATATAATTAAAATTAGGTACTTGGTAGCTCATGTGAGTGCAGAAGATACTTTAACAACCTCCACCCACTTACCTCCCTCCCCCCCGCCATATCTGCCCATTTGGCCATCCTCTGCTCTTCTGCCACCCTCAGCTGGCCCTCACCATCTTCTTCCTCCTGCTGATGCTGGCCCTTTGCAAAAGTCTCAGGAGATCTCAGGAAGGGCCAACAGTTGCCTTGGCCAGGCACACTTCATCAACAGCAGGAATAGAATAGGGAAGGGACCTTGGAGGTCTTCTAGTCCAGCCCCCCCACACTTAAGCAGGAGAACCTACACCATCTCAGACAAGTGACTGTCTAGCCTCTTCTTAAAAAACTCCAGTGATGGAGCGCCCACGATTTCTGGAGGCAAGCTGTTCCATTGGTTGATTGTCCTCACTGTCAGGAAGTTTCCCCTTAATTCTAGGTTGCTTCTCTCTTTGATCAGTTTCCAACCATTGTTTCTCAGCCTGCCCTCTGGTGCTTTGGAAAATAACGTGACCCCCTCGTCTTTGTGGCAGCCCCTCAAATACTGGAATAACTGCTATTATATCGCCACTGTTTTTTCTTTCATTAAACTAGCCAAACCCAAGTCCTGCAGCCGTTCTTTGTATGTTTTAGTCTCCAGGCCTTTGATCATCTTAGTTGCTCTTTGATTTTTTTCCAAAGGAGGAAGAAGGCAGTGAAGATCAGCTGGGGCCAGCAAGTGGTGGCAGAGGTAGGCAGCGGTGGTTGAGGGAGCAGCCAAAAGGCAAAGATGGAGGGGAAATGGGGGAGTTGAAACGGAGGTGAGCATGAAAAGGCCGGAGAAGCATGGGATCCTTGCCTAACAATGGTACAGTCCTCAACTAATGACTATGGTGGTCATGTGGTGTTTAGCTTAATAACGGTACCACTTACCAAATGGAAGTTTTGGTCCCAATAAGAGTTATAACCTGAGGACTACCTATATACAAATTTTAAGTTTAATCTTTTTAAGATTTTTGTCTAGAAGAGATTCACTTTTTTCAAGTATTAATTTATCAAGCCAATCATACTGAACTAACTTCCTTTCTATTCCCAGAGTTCCTGGATAAAATAAATTGGCCAGTGCATACTTTTCAAGAGTCACCTGTAGACTTGCTATCTCTTTTCCTGTCGTCTGTAGCTCAGCCTCTTTTGCTTTCAATTCATATTGCGCTTCTTTCATTTCTTGAAGTTTGGACAAAACTGAAGCAGCCTGAGACCGTGCACCTGATTTGCAAAAGATACCGTTGCATGCATGAAAATTAGGTCAAATACGAGTTGCAATATTGCTCATTTGTTCAAATCTCCGCACACAAATCCTTTGGATTCCAGACAAATGTCATAATACTGAATCTGTGATAGCTGTGCTACATAAATTCCTACATCAACTGACTGTAATGACACATGCAGGAAAGTATTGGTGGATTGTGAAGACCCTAGAACAATTTATCCAAGACCCTCATCCTATAGCATAATAGGCTGGTTACACAGGTGAATTTACACGTGTAAGTTTTGGACAAGCAGATAAATGCAGTTCAATAAAAGAAAAGAATCAGTGATTTCCTTAAATATAACAGAGACATGTTAAAAGTGTATTGTAGTAAAGAATAGAAAATTAGCCAGTACCTCCACTCAGTGTGCCTTGGGGATCAAATGTATCTCCACCTAGAGTGACTGTTTTTGTCATTATCCTTTTGTCAAAGGTGACTCTCTTGGCATTATCCATGTTATCACAAACCAAGGCCTGTCCAAAGACATACTCCATTGCCTTTTGGATTTCAGAATCATAGCCCACCAGACTAAGGGCCAGATTAACATTGTCATCGCCAACCTAGTACAAAAGGAAAAAGGACAAACTTCAGAGAGAAAAAAAAAAGTCTAACTCAGGATTTATTTTTCCTAAATTCTATGATACGAGAAAATTGTATACAGATTTGGTTTCAGCTTATGGTCATTACATCATAGTCTATTACTGTTCAGGCAGAAGCTACTTATAAACATAGACCAGACTGCAACCTGGTATAACTGGGGATAGACAAAATGCAGCATTGAAATATGATGTCAAGGAAGTCCATTTGCCTCCTAGAATGCCCCTTATTCAGAATCCTACAAACCATTTCCTCTTCTGGAATATTTATTTGTGGAAAATTACAATGTCTTTGTAACAAATGGATGGGAATATTCCAGCAGAAAAAGGGAAAGTTACCTCCGTAGAATAATGCATTTGGCATTGAGTGGTAAGTGCAACTCCCAGCATGCAACGCTGGTTGTGAATTCTAGAAGTTGTGGTCCCCACGCATCTGGGGAACACTGTTTGGAAGGGGTTATTGAACTCCATTTGTTTTAGCCTCTAAGCTAAGACAATCATTCTGAAATTGAAAGATTTAATTCAATATTATCATTAAAATAAAAGAACTTTGATGGAGATACGTGTTAAGAAAAAATAAATAACAAGAAAATACGTATTAAAAATAATTGTCTGTTTCATAACAACATGTGGAAAATCGAGAAAGAGAATAAAAAAAAAACCTTTCAGTATAGAAATATGTTCAAAACTCCCACAAAAGAAAATATACCAAGGTTTTGGCCACTTCGATGGTTTCGTTTCCAATACATCTTGATGAAATTTTATTCAGTGGAATGATAGTATATCGACGCTTCAGTTCACCTTTTTCTAGCAGCTTTTTCCCAGTCACCTAACAGATAAGAATTAAAAAAAAAAAATTGCTTACATATTTGCTGACCCATTTTACCTGCAGCTATTGCTACATTTATTACAGTGATAAAAATATATAGTGTTAAAACGTGTCTTTTTAAAAATGTTAGCATTCATCTGATTTATAATTAATAACTATATACAATATTATATACGTATATTGTGCAGGTAGCCCTCTACTTATAGCCACATTTTAGCCCTACGTTTCTATTGCTAAGCAAGTCAATTGTTAAGTGAATTTTGCTCCATCTTACAACCTTTCTTGCCACAGTTGTTAAGTTAGTAACATGATTGTTAAAGGAATTTGGCTTTCCCATTGACTTGGCTTAACGGAATTTCATAAAAGGCGATCATGTAACTCCGGGACACTGCAACTGTCCTAAACATGAGTCAGTTGTCAAGCATCCGAATTTTAATCACGTGATCATATGGCTCTGCAATGGTCCTAAGTCACTTTTTTCAGTGCCGTTTAACTTTGAACGGTCACTAAGTGAACTGTTGTAAGTTGAGGACCACCTGAATATTATACACATGCATAAACTCTGCCTACACCCTCAAACACTACATGCAGGTTATAAGATACTGTTTAATGGTCATCTTAAACATTACAAAAATAGTACAATTAAGAAATAAGGACTACTTTATGTATTACTTTTTTATCAGAATCATTATGTGCTTCAGCAATTACAAGTGTAACCTTCAGATACACTCATGAATACAAGTCTAGCTTCTATTTGCTATTACATCTGGTTTGCTGCTAAACACTTGAGAAAAGAACAGAAGTTATATTCTTAATAAAACCTTTTGAGAAACGCACCTCAGTGTCCACCACAACATTATAAAGTCGACCGCCAGCCACTACTTCTAGTGCTGTTGCTGTAGAAACATCTTTCACAGTAATCAAAGATGCAACCAGCCCTTTCACACGATCTGGATTCCAGTTCGTTTCTGGATTTCTTAAAATCAATTAAGAAATTGTGTTGTGAGAACGTATTAATGCTTTTCATACATACTTTGTTATTATTAAATAATATTGTGAAAGCCCTAGTCAAAGACAGAATGTTTCTTCCCAGTTTCCAAGTTCAACTGTAAAACATTTTAACATAATTCTTGTCTAGGGACAGGAGATACAATTTAATGTTCCGCGGCTTCACCTGTATTCAAAACGTAGATTGGGGAACCTGACCAGGAAAGTTTCATAGGATTCCCTCAGACGATTTACCACACGGGATAACTCCTTTTGCTTTTCTAAAAGACGCTCTTCTTTTTTATCTGGAACAGCCAAATGAATAAATAACATTATCTAGAGTACTGATGGCAAACCTTTTAGAGACCAAGTGCCCAAAACCCGCCCCCGCCCCACCGGCAGCTCGCCCCATCCCGCTCGCAGGGCCACCCACTGCCTCCAAGGCCCGCCACAGATCGCCCAGGCAGCCCAGCAGCACCATGGTAGCAACACCCTCCACCCACGCCCCACAGCACCAACTGCGCGCGACAGTGCAAGAGCAGAATCTTGTCCCCGCTGCACGGCTGCCATGTCCTTGGTTGCGCTGCTCCGTGCGGTCTGCGCTCGGGGGTGACTCTCCTCCAAGGGGACTGCTGGTGAAGAGGGGGCCACGGGGGGACGCGGGGCTGAGGTGACAGCACATGTGCCCATAGATACAGCTCTAAGTGCTGTCTCTGGCACGCGTGCCACAGGTTCGCCACCACTAATCTAGAGTATGTATTTCTAAGGTTTCAGAAGAAGCTGATTAGACAGAAACTTACAGCCTTTATATAGAAGCTAGTTAATATAAAATGTGCAAAAGGGGAACCATCTGTGACTAACTCATCACATATTCTAGCTCATAGGGATGCCACATCACACACTTATGTACAGGTAGTCCTCGACTTACAACAGTTCATTTACTGACCGTTCAAAGTTACAACGGCATTGAAAAATGTGATTTATGACCATTTTTCACAGCCTCTGCAGCATCCCCACATTCATGTGATCAAAATTCAGATGCTTGACAACTGGTTCATATTTATGACCATTGCTGTGTCCCAAGGTCATGTGATCCCTTTTGCGATCTTGTGACAAGCAAAGTCAATGGGGAAGTCAAATTCACTTAACAACTAGGTTACTAACTTAACAAACTGCAGTGATTCATTTAACAACGGTGGCAAGATCGTAAAATGGGGCAAAGCTCAGTTAACAAATGTCTCACTTAACAACAGAAATTTTGGGCTCAGTTGTGGTCGTAAGTCAAGGACTATCTGTACTTCAGTTAGTGCAGGACATGTTCAAATTGAGCTCTAGCGTTAGTCAGTAAAAAGTGGGCTATTGTCCTCCATGGAAGCAGCAATTCATCTTGAATCTCCCTCTGTGTGTACAATGTGTAAAACAAACCCCCCTCCATTCAAGAAGGTGAACAAACCTTCATAGTTGAGTTTCTTCATTTCATGTTCAAGTTTCTCTTTCTGTTTTTTAGCTGCTTCAAAGGATTCTTGGTCTTTCTTGTAGCCACCATCCATTTTTTTTACTTCACTCTGTTTTGTCTTTAGTTCTTGCTGGGCATGTTTCAGTTTCATCTGAGCCTTCAAAAAATACAATGTGAAGTGGTGATTTGTATCTTTTACTTCGGAATGAAGTTAACTTTCCCGGAAACAGTCATAAAAAAAGTAATCACCCTGAATCTTCTGTCTTTAAGTACCAAACAGCTTTTCAAAGAAGGGGATACTCTAAATGGGCAAACTGTCAAACAAAGATGGCTGATTGTAAAGAACAGAACAGGAAAACCACAAAGTCCTTGAAACATAAAAATGAGCCTGAAAATATCAGCTCTGCCCTCTCTACAGATATCACAATGGAGGATTCCCTAGAAACAGCCTGGTAGAGAAACAATATTTCATGCAAACATATTTTATGAGAGTTGAAGCTAAGACAAGAGCAAATCTGGGCCTGCAGAAGAGTCATATCCTAATCCTAAAAATAGGAAGATTTGCAAAACAAATCTTATATACTGTTTTCCCAAGTCCACAATAAGGAAACAATGATTTCCAAAAAGATGGTTTGGGCAGCCAACGTCTTTCTCCAGTTATAATCCTCAGTGCTAAAATCTAATGGCAATCTGGGAATGAATGAGGAATAAGGCTAAATATTAATATTTAATCAGATGCCTTGATTCCTACCATGGACGAATGATTACAAAAGCTGATGGAATTAGCAGTGATGGCCAAACTGATTGTGCTGATAAAAGAAAAAAACATAAGTACTTTTGTTTCTACTTGGAAACCGCTTCTGGACTTTGTGCTTGAGGTGGAAGAAAATGATATCATGATTTTGCGTTTTACCGATTAGACTGATTTGCCAGTACAGAACTGGCTAGTGCAGTATCTCTCAACCTTGACAATTTTAAGGCATGTGGACTTCAACTCCCAGAATTCCACAGCCAGCAATGCTGGCTATGGAATTCTGGGAGTTGAAGTCCACATGCCTTAAAATTGTCAAGGTTGAGAAACACTGGGCTAGTGCATACTAGTATAGAAATGTAAAAAGTTGAGATTTGATTTTAATGTCTGATTTTACTGCAACAGAGAGAGAGTCGGAAATCAATACCTTTTGTCTCTCCCCCTCTTTCTTCACACTTTTTTTGTTTTTCCTTTTTCTACTGTTGTCCCCTATTTGCTTTTGTATTTTCACATTTTGTTATAAATGAATAAAGCTAAATAAAATGCTAAAAAAAATAAATCAGATACAGCGATCACTGCCAAGAATATTCATTGGCAGTTGCCAATGGAGGGCTGATGGAAACCATTGTACCTATGAATTTCTCCCCTGTTGCCCCACCAATTTTTTTAAAAAATGTCCATTTAGGAAATGGATACTTTTATGGTTTGACCAATGAATGTTGCCAGAGCAGAATATTCTTTACAAAGGTACACACTGGCTCAAATGCCCTGATGTAACATCAGAGAAAACATTTCAAAAAACAATATTTGCATTCTCTTCCAGCTGTTTAGGAACACATTAACAGAACTGGGGAGAGGTGTACAATTCATGGTAGCAAAATAAAATTCAAGAAATCCCATAATAGAAGTTAAAAAAAAATATCTCATCTTTAATACAGAAAATCTATATTCCAGATACTTCATCATTGCTTCCGCAGTCAACTATCTGCCTTCATGAGTTGCTGTCCTACAAAAAGCCACAACATTCTTTAAGCCTTTTTTGATACAGGTAGTCCTTGTTTACCCATTTGAAGATTGACAGACCCCCCCAAAGCTACTTCCAACCCAATTCTGTCAGCAGCAGCCGCCTGTGGTCACATGATCGCGTTTTAGGCATTTGCAACTGTCTCACCTTTATGGCTGGTTGTAGCACTCTGTGGTCATGTGACCACTATTTACAATGGGTTTTTTTTTTTTTTTTTTTGCTGTTTTGGGGCCTTTTTTGCTGGTTTCCAACAAAAAAATGCCCATAGGATTGATTTGCTTAATGTCCACCATGTTCGATTAACAATCACCAACGTTCTTCACGATTACAGAAAAGAAGTAATAAAATTAGGTCTGTCGTACCTTGATTTACTACTGTCATGACTTATGATAATTTTGGGATTCATTATGGTTATAAGACAAGGATTACCTGTACGTGGCATTTTAATTGGACAGTGCTCCCAATTTGCCAGCAGAGACACACCTTTATTACTTACTTGCTTAGCTTCTGTCTCTGCTTTGCTTATGTCATTCTTGCAAGTCATCATCTGTCCAGCAAGAGTAGCATCTTCCCCATCTTCGCTGCTGGACAGTCCAGCTGACACTGCATTGAAATGCTGCTGCGCTCCAGCTAAAGCCTCAGTATCTTTATTGTTTTCCTCCTGAAGAACACTCAAAGCATCTCTCATCTTCTTGACTTCTTTTTCTTTCAAGGCTAAGGCTTTAGAATCCTAGAAAAAAAAAGTTGTATAATTAAAAGGCCGATTTAAAAAAGGAAAAGATATACAAATTAATAACAAAAGCTAAGCACAATCCTACTTTAGCCCATAATAAAGTTCCAATGAAAGCTGAGAATTAAACAATTATTCTAAGAGAATAATTAATTTGGTTGGCCAATCCTGAATCTGGGGCCGTTTTGGTGCTCTCCTTCAGTTTACATCACATCTACATATATTTATTCAGAAATAAGCCCACTGTGTTCATAAAGTTTTTTTATGCGGTCATAAAGTAAAATGTCACATGACTGTGCCAACTTATGGTATCAGTTTCAGATGTAGTCATTAAGTACAACATCATATGATCAGGCCAACTTCCCCATGGACTTTGCTAGTCTGAAGCCAACTGTGAAGGTTGTAAGTGGTAATCATGTGACTGTGGGATGTTGCAACAGCTGTACATGAACACTGGTTGCCAAGCAACCGAATCTCAATCACTTGATCATAGGGACCCTGTGACGGCCACATCTTTGAGGACCAGCCCTAAATCTCATTTTTCAGTGTCATCATAACTTTGAATGGCTACTGAACAAGTGGTCAGTAAGTGAGAAGTGTATGTACTTTTAAAATACTGTGTTTTCCTAGTATAGAAGTACTTTTGTACAATACACTGTACATTTTCAAACCCAAGCTTATCGTGAATATATTTAATTGTACGAGGGGAAAAAATAGTGTATAATTTAAGAGCATTTCCATTGCTTACCTCTTGCATGGCTTTAACTAATTCCATCTGCTTTTTCTCTTCACTTTGTAAATTTTGCTTTTTGATAGTCAGGGTACTTTGTACTTTGGTATCAGTTCTCTGAACCTCTGCAAGAGCTTCTTCTAGAGAATGAAGCACACCACCAAATTCCTACAAATATATATATATATATATATATTTAATAGAAGCAGATTTATGTTTGCAATAGTACCTCTACAGATCTTCCTCAGCCATTTCATTAACATAGGAAAAATGGGAATGAAACAGAAGGCAAAAATATTAAAACTCTTTCTTGAAGAATAATGCCATTTTTTTTTAATGATTCTGTACCAAGCAAAATCTGAAGAGGAACCTAAATAGACAATAGAGAATACAGGAAAAAAATCTCATTGAAAGAAAAGCACACTGTCTATGCTTACACATCATATAAAGCAGTGGTTCTCAACCTTTTTAATGCCGCGACCCCCAACCGGTCGTAACTCGAGGACTACTCAACCGGTCGTAAGTCAAGGACTACTCAACTGGTGCAGCACCGTTTGCAGAATGGGACTTTTGGAGGGCTCAGCAGGGTAGAGACAGCCTGGACAATTCCTATTGGCTTTTGAAAGCCAATAGTATTAGACTCTATTCAAGAGAGTCTATTCTATTGGCTTTCAAAAGCCAATTGAATAAAAGGGAGTAGCACAGCTAAGGAAAAGGGGGAAAAAATGGCGGACTGCGTTGTTTGGCGACCCCCGTGAAATGGTCATTCGACCCCAAATGGGGTCCCGACCCACAGGTTGAGAACCACTGATATAAAGCCTCGTGTTCTTGATATTGGCTTAGTATATTCTGTGATTGTAGCCCATTCATTATTTTATGCCAGTTTGTGAGTTAGCACTGGATGAATCCAGACATTAAACATGCTTGCCCAATTCCCTGAACTATAGCAAGTTTGAGCCTTTCTGATCTACCTATACCCATTTAGTCTGTCCAACAATGGGTTAACACAGGAATAGAAACAACTTCAGGACAAAGGTTCCACTTTTCTGTTGTAAGCAGTTGTTATCTAAATAACTGGAGGTATGTATCGTCAACATGAACACTTTATTAGCATCTCATTATTCAATTAATTGCATGACATACATTTCTAATAAGCCATTATTTCTTCAAACAAATAAAATTTTCAAGTGTATTCTTTACATGTGAGCAGCCTATGCATTTAATAAACTGGCTAAAAATAAGTTTTACTCCTTGTATTGGCATATTGTCATTAGGTAACCGAATAGGTCTTACTTGATCCCTTTTGTTTTCCATCTCTGTTATTTCTTTGCTAAGTTGCTTCACCTTCTTCTCATTTTCAGTCATCCCTTCTTGAAGTTTTGAAATACTGCTTTCCATTTCCTTTAGCACATCAGCAGAATGTACCTTGGTTTCTACGGCTATTGTAAACTGATATGCCACATACAGACGGTTCAGGTGTTCTATCTCTCTCACAACTTTTTGGTATTCCAAATAGGAGGATCGTTCCTGGTTAGGCAGAAAAAATAACGCATCATTGACAGCGACAGCAAACCAGAATATACAGGTAGTCCTCGACTTTCAATAGTTACTTTAGTGACAGTTCAAAGTCATTTTTCATACTTGTGACCATTGTCGCATCCCTATGGATGCGACAATGATCAAAATTCAGATGCTGGGATTTGTATTTATGACCATTGCCATGTCCCAAGGTCATGTGATCACCTTTTGCAACTTTCTGATAAGCAAAATCAAGGGGGAAGCCAGTCGCTTCAGAGCCAGGTTACTAACTTAACAACTGCGAGTGATTCACTTAACAAATGGAACATGAAAAGTCGTAAAATGGAGCAGAATTCACTTAACAACTGTCTTGCTTAGCAACTGAAACTTTGGGCTCAGTTGTCGTCATAAGTCAAGGACAACCTGTATTCCATTAGAATACAGGTAGTCCTCAACTTAAAACCACAACTGAGCCCAAAATGTCTGTTGTTTAGTGAGACAGTTCAGTAAGTTTTGCTCCATTTTTTGCCAGAGTTGTTAAGTGAATCGTTGCAGTTGATAAGTTAGTAACCTAGTTGTTAAGTGAATCTGGCTTCCTCCATGACTTTGCTTGTCAGAAGGTCACAAAAAGTGATCAGATGATCCTGGGACACAGCAACCATTGAAAATACATGCCAGTTGCCAAGCATCTGCATTCTGATCGCATGATCATGCAAAGTTCGTAACTGCGAAAAACGGTCATAAGTCACATTTTTTATTGCTGGTGTAACTTTGAACGATCACTAAACAAGCTGTTGTAAGTTGAGGATTACCTGCATGACAGAATAGTTGTTCTGCATGAATGAAACTAAGAGAGATTCTTACTCTCTCCTGCGATCCTCCACAGCTGACCAGCAAGTGATGAATAGGAGAAGGAAAAGGGGAAATTCTTATTGCATAAACAGTTTTCCATTTGCATATTTTTGGATTTTGCCCATGGATGCTATAGAAATGAAATGCAAGCTCTAATTGCATTGAAACAAATTATTTCATAATTTCTATTAGCAAAGCTAGGATTTGTAACTTGCTTAATAGTAAACCACACTGAATTCAGCAGGATTCATACAGTATAATAAGCAATAATGTTCTTTGCTTTTGATTGATGTTGCTTGAACACAAATTATGTTTTTTTATTAACTAGACAATGATTTAGAATGTTGCATACAATCAGTTCGTTGTACTAAACCTAATAAAATATGGAGTTTTATTGTGAACTCTGGTTAATTTAAACTGTAAATACCTCTTTCAATTTTTGCAAGGTGGGTGTGATTTCTTCCTCTAAAATCTGTAAATCAAAATTAAGAGTACTTAATTTTCAATTCTCCAGCTGAACCATAGCAATTATATTTTCTTAAGAGGATAAATATAAATATAGGATCAAGTAACCACAATGTTAGTACCGTGCAAATTTCTTTGAGTTTTGCTTCTTTTTTCTCAATAGTTTTTTGTGCTGCTAGTTTCTTACACTCATACATCCTTGTGCCAGCTGCTTCTTCAATCATAGCCAATATCTAGAACAACAGCAATAAAAATATAACATAGATCAGTGGTGGCGAACCTATGGCACAGGTGCCATAGGCGGCACTCGGAGCCCTCTCTGTGGGCACACACACCATCCCCCCAGCCCCGCCTCCTCCCATGGCCCCCTCACCACCAGCCCCCCCCGGAGAAAAGTCACCCCTGGGCACGGTGGGTGGGCACTGGGCAGAGCGGAGCGGGGGCGGGGTGCTGGTTTTTGAGCACTCGGTTTCTAAAAGGTTCACCATCACTGACATAGATCATTTAAAAGATAAAAATCACACTAATAGAAAATCCTCTGTCATACTTACCTCAGGGGGCTTCATATTGAGCACTTTGGTAATTCGGCCCTAAGATCGAAGGAAAATAGCCAGCTATTAACATCTTAGTATTTTAAAGGCCTTATAATAATCTACGTAGGGTGTATTATGGTGCAGATCACCCTTGGAAAAGAAAAGAGCATCTGGAGAATTGAAGAAAAATTAACACAGCACATTTGTAACAAAACAACTGGGCAGGATAGCAGCTCATGGAAAGCTTTGTTATTATGTTTTTCCACTTATAGTTTTACAAGGCGGTCAGAAATATTCGTGTAATATGCTTTTTGACACTAGATTGATGCCCATCCATAAATTATTAGATGCAGGGGTGCTTAGAGGTATGCAACCAACTAGGAAGAAGAACAAAAGATCATATGTTTAATTCTGGGCTGAATTAGCAGGAAGTAATTAGGTTTTGAGAAGGAAAGATGAGTTTAAAAACAGAGAAAAAGCATATTAAATGATTCAAAGCACCAAATTTACAATCTAAAAGGACAAAACAATAAAAAGAAGGAAGATTATGAACATACTATATATACTTCATTACCTGCATAATAAGAAAATGAGGATTATTGACATTCAATCCAACAGAGCAGAACAGATCTTGTACTCTGGTATTGTTTGCATTAACACCATTGATTAAGTATTTATTTCTGCCTCCAATCACCACCTTGAAAATGAATGACAAAGTACTATTAGCGTGTATCATCTATCATCTCAAACAAATAGACTATTTAGTATACACTGTTTTTAAAAATGACCTCCCTTCAAAACTATTTGAAAAAAAAGATTTTAATTTTTCTACTTGCACCGATTTTTTAAAACATGGTAAGGACAACATTTACAGAAATGTTTAAGACATCACATTGGCTCACCTGTCTTGTGACTGTTATCTCATCATGATTCTCAAATCCTAGCGGACTCTGCTTCTTATCAAAATTATCAAAAGTGATAGAAACAGAAGCCTTAGTAATTCCAGCCTGCCCATTTTTGTAAACAAGATCTTGCAAGTTGGAAGCTCTCACCTAAGATGAATTTTTAAGACAAAATGAAACCAATAAGATAAACAGGTAGGGGATGCTTGGGTTATAGGACTGCATCACAAAATAAATTCAGCTGTTGTATTTAAACAAATATGTTCCTGTATAAACGTTTTGTACATATTACATGTGTTACATCATTTCACAGTTCACTCAAGGGAGACAAGACAAACCCATTTTAAGGGATATGGTTATAGGCAAAATGTATTTAAAAAATTATCACTCTGATGATTTGTTTCATAAGTCAGAGTCTGTACTTCCCAAAATGTTTATACAAAATTATTTGTGAAAAGGCCCATGATCAAAATTGTTATCTAAAAGAAAGTCATCTTCGTAATGACTTAAAATTCTGCTTCCAAAAATCAGATAAATTAAGAACTTTTCCACAATATGTTATACTTTTATCAGATTAATTTGGCATGTTAAATTATCATTCTCTTGCAAATAAAGATCAATGATTAATCCATTATCAGGACTTATACTGAATTTTAAGAAGTTCCTAAAGTAAATTTTAGAGTTAGTCCAAGAGTCAACATTAAACATACTAAGAGCAGGATTTTTTTAAAGATAGCCAACATCTGGAACATACATACTTACCTGTGACAGATTGGTGATTCCCAATAAAAAACAGATGGAGTCCAGGATATTTGATTTGCCACTTCCATTTAAGCCGGTAATAGCATTGAATAGAGGGTCAAAATCATTAACTTCTGTCCTCTGAGCGTAGGACTTAAAACCTTCAAGAACAATTGACCTGATGTACATTTCAGCTGATTTTCCTATAGATTCCAAGTAAATTCACATCCAACCTATAAAATGTACATTTCTTCCATTATTCAACAGTTTAAAATATAGGCCTGTTTCATAAAATATAACCCAACAGCTAGGATTATAGCAAAAACTATTAATCATATGAACAGTGTGTAATTTAACAAACAGAAATGGATCACTTCTATATACATGGATCACACACATCCTCTTGATAGCAAAACAGCAAGATCGCAAATTAAGTCCTGCTGACTTCATCATTATTAGACCTCCCACATTATGCTGGAGCAATTAATGTTAGCTTTGTAGCCACGTAAAATGTATAGGGGGAATTGACAGCATTTTAAAAAAAAAAACCATTTGGCAAAAAAATGTATCCTAAAATGAGTAACAAAGGTCCCTTAACTATATATTCAGACAAAACCCACACAATCTTGCAGTATTTAAGATGCAACCCATACACTTGTCTATACGTAAATACAGTTGGAATGTATTCTCGAATAAAGATGCATCTGTTCAGAACACAGAACGTGCAACTAAGACATCTTACATACTTTCCTATCCAGCACACGCCGAACAATTGGAAGAGTCCAAAAACCACAGATCCATCCACGTCTGACACAAATCACTCTGCCTTTAAAATTTTCTACTACAGGATATGCTTACTAAAAAAAAAAAAAGGATCCGAATCCTAAGTGTTCAATTCAATCGGATTCACGTTGATATAAAAACCCCTTGATTGCAGTCTAAAAGTGCTCTTCGATTAGTTCAAGATGCTTCGCGAGGAAGCAAAAAAACCCAAAACACCACTTGCAGATATTTGGGGGCCCTCCTAATTTAGGGAGACTCTGATCCGCAGACGGCAGAAGTCCTCACCCGCCAAGAAGGGCCGCCTCCAACCGACTCAACCGCAGCCGCTCCGCTTTTCAGCGTCCTCCCTGCTTGAATTTGGCGCGGGCGGACCTTTCGTTCGTTCCGCGCAAAGTTCAATTCAGGGCTGTTCCGCATATTGCCTGATTTTTTTTAGCTTTCTCAGAAATCGAACGAGTCAGGCGTTTGGGAGAGGCTACCAAGGAAGGAAAACAACCTGACGAGTTTCTACGCTACTTTTATGCAGCAACGCGATTGGAGGAAAAAAGAGTTAGAGCCCCCCCTAAAGGGGGCGGGGCCTGAGAGATTAAGTCGTCCGCTTACTTTCTCAGGCCCCGCCTTCTGTTTGGATTTAAAGCGGGAGTAACTCCAGAAACTGTTAGCTTTGCAGGGAGGGAAATATTCCTGTGGTCGAGCGGTTGGCGCACTGGACTAGATGAAGCTGTAGTTTAGTGGCTTATTTTTTCTTAACCCCTAAGTTCCTTTTTTATTATTTTATACCATTTTCGAATCTGGATCATAGTTAAGTAACGGAAGTTACTCCAGCAAACATTTTAAAGAGAACGTTATTTTTCAGCTTGTAACTCCTGTTTCGTGTAACAGTGCTATAAGGCTTGGAAATTTTACTTTTGTAAACTATAACAAGCACAGCTAAAGAACGACTTTTCTTTTCTAATAAAAATCAGTATCTTGTGCGATAAGGATAAGAGTGGTGCAAATGTTAAGAAAATTACATCTTAAGAATTGTCAGTCCATCTTAAGATAAGCACAATGTCCATATGGCCTTTCAGAAAGCTGTCTTTTGTTAGAATATACATTTTTTAAAAGTTTTTCTTAGTTTTGCTTTTGAATTTTTCTTTGTAAAGCAGAGTTATGAGCATAAACAATTTAAAAAAATACAAATCTCAGAGTTGCCCCATTTTCGAGTCTTTTTTTTTTTTTTGCAAGAAAGTGTCATTTGTGGCCATTAATGATATGGATTAACCTCAGAAGCCAAGTGGGGCTGGAATTGGTTATTACTTGACTGAATGCAAGGCATGTTACTTAAGTAATATGCCCAGGAAGAATGCATAGCTCCTGTTTAACTAATCCATAATTATTCAGTTGTTAACTTTCCTAGCCAAAGTGAAATAACCTAGAATTAAGGAGTCAATCTATTCTAGAACTAAGGAGAAATTTCCCGACAGGTAGAACAATTAATCAGTGGAACAACCTGCCTCCAGAAACTGTGAATGCTCCAACACTGGAAGTTTTTAAGAAGAAACTGGACAACCAGTTGTCTGAACTGGTATATGGTTTGGACTAGAAGACCTCCAAGGTCCCTTCCAACTCCATTATTATTATTAACTAGATTAGAGCCCTTGGTTGCAACTGATGCTAGATTTGCAGAAGTGCAAAACTTAGGAGGACCCCTGTTCTTTTTGTGCTGGCCAAAATGTTTTTGCCCACCTGTGAGCTTTGTGAACCAGCTGATTTTGTTTGCTTATTTCATCTGTCTTGGGTTTCTTACCAGCTAAATGGATTAGGGCAGGGGTAGGCAACTCAAAACACTCAAAGAGCCACTTGGACCCGTTTCCCACCAAAAACAAAACACCAGGAAAAGTTAAAACATTAAAAGTTTTAATATAAAACAGAAGTTTTAAATAAAAATATTAAAAGTTTTAAAAGATTAGCAACCTAGCTTTCGTTGGCTCCTGCCAACTTCATCAGTGCGTACACAAATCAATGGGAGTGAACATTTATATGTAAGTTAACGCCTGCGCTCGACTCCTGGACCGTGTGATAGGTCCAGGTCGGCCAATCATAGCATTCCCTGTAATTGCTGCATGATTGAGTGACTCATCTACTTGTATCACGCATCCCTCATCAGAGTTTAAACAAGCCTCCGACTCTCCACTCATCCATATCCGTGGTCTAGGAGGATCCTCGATCTTATTCCAACTCGAGATGTCATCCCCACCACTAAGTCATCTCCCCCTTCTCCCTTCCTTTGAACTCTCTGTAAGTTTATGGTCCTCCCCTTCTCCACCATTCTGACATCTACCCTTAACATCATGATGTTTTTTACAACGAAGCCTCAATCTGGGTAATGTACTTATGCTTTAATGTACTTACGCTTTAAGTACATTACCCAGATTGAGGCTTCGTTGTAAAAAACATCATGATGTTAAGGGTAGATGTCAGAATGGTGGAGAAGCGTTAACTTACATATAAATGTTCACTCCCATTGATTTGTGTACGCCCTGATGAAGTTGGCAGGAGCCAACGAAAGCTAGGTTGCTAATCTTTTAAAACTTTTAATGTTTTTATTTAAAACTTCTGTTTTATATTAAAACTTTTAATGTTTTAACTTTTCCTGGTGATCATATTTTATTCTCACCATGTATACACCTACACCCAGGAATCATGCTTCTATTTTTAATATCATATATATATATATATATATATATATATATATATATATATATATATATATATATATATACATACATACATACATACATACATATACATACATACATATATATATATATATATATATACACACATACATATATACACGCATACATATACACACATACATATATATACACACACACACACACACACACACACACACACACACACATACATTGCTGGTCTATGACCGTAATAAAGTTTATTATTATTATATACATATACACATATATATATCTCATAAAGGTAAAAAAGGATATATGCAGTGTTATCTTCATTTTAAATATCAAAAGGGTCTCTCTCTGTGTCTCTCTCTCCCTCCCTCTCTTTCTTTCTGCCCTTGGTCTGCCAGTCTTTTTCGCCCCCCCCCTCTCTCTTTCTCCCCCTCCCCTCTCCCATCTTCTGCTCACCTGGCAAGCTGGCTTCAAGCTGTTCTCCAACAAGCTCAGAGGTAGGCAACCTGGCTCTTTTATGACTCATGGACTTCAATTCCCAGAATTCCTGAGTCAGCATAGCTTTTTAAAACCAAACCTAGCCCCAAGCAAGAGCTAGGCCCATACAAATGCAGATGTAAAACCATCAGAGAATTGAAGCCAGAGCAATCAAGAAGACAAAGAAAATCTGTATACCTCACCCAAACTCTAGAAGTCATTAGCCCCATCACCTGGGAAGCAGGATATGATAATAGGATTAAAACCACAGATATCAAGGCCTAGACAAACACTCAGAAACAGCCTCAAGGTTCATGCCACGGGAACAGGAAACTATTCCAAACAAGGCTAGAGAGGGTATAAAAAAAACCTACTGTCCATGTGCTCTCTCTCTCTTTCTTCTCCTCTGCTCCTTATTGCAAGGACCATCTTTCTGCTTCTTCAATAAACTGTAACCTTCTTCCCAAAGCAGTCTCCATGTTGCCTATTTATTCCAGGCTTGGATGAACCAGGATGAAGACTTACTTCTCACACTACTGAAGGGTGTTGTTTCAGGGAGCTGGGGAATGGGGAGATAATTTTTTATATGGTTACCACTGTTGCTGTGAGCCACACCTTTATGGCTCACAATTTTGTAGCATAAGTGTGTATGCTATACTGAGGTTCTTGAACTACTGTATATGTGCCCCTCCCCTCAATATCTGGATGGTTATTTAGTTACATCCATTTGTTTATTATATATGCTATTGAATCTAATGTTGCCTCCAGTCTTAAAAACTGTTATCAAATGAGAAACAAATGTAGATAAAATGAAATGTAGGAAGAGTAATAGGTTGTTTGATTAATTCTGGCCGGTCCTACCGTAATGATCCTATTGTAATGGGCCATTCTTGGTAGGATGGACCTTCTTGTGGAAGTTTTAAATACTAACACTTGAGTTCACTGTGATAACAATTGAGATCATTTTCATTCTAATATGTACTGTAGTTAAAGTTAGTAAATATGTCCAATAGTATTATTTAAATACAGGAAAATTAAAACTATGGAAGATTTTAAAGGAAAGTTTTAAATCCACACTCTATTTGTCATGTTATCTAAGCAGCATAATACAGTAAAGAAAAATGACTTCTGGTATTAAAAATATTACAAATAATGGCCCATGGATTATAGTGGAGTCTCTTCCCACATTATCACTGGCTTTTATTGCCATCCTTTTAAATAAGTTTCCCCCCTATTTTGTCTCCAATTCTGGAAATGTTATTACTTTGCATCTTTTATTTTGGAGTGTCAAACATTTGTATTGCCTGCAAACTGTAACAGCATGACAAATGAAAAAAGGCTTATTTCTCAGGTTTAATTAAAAATAGTATGCATTTGTAATTAAATCTTTAGACCCACATGAAAATCTCTGAGTTGGTTTCAGAGTTACCAAATATAGTAATCCATGTCTTGTATCAGAAGACTGTATACAAGCCCTAACTAAATTGGAAGAATTTTGTGTAGCCTCATAAACCAATCTTTGCTGGAAAACAAAATATAAGTAGCATCATTATGGTAATCAGTTTTGACAATTTAACAATGAACAGTAAGAATAATGAAAACACAAATCTAAAGATATATTCTGATTATGTTGCTTATACAAAACACTCTTTCAGAATTAAATCTTATATATTACATAGTTAGGCATTTACACACTCACTTTAAAGACCCAAGCTATGTTAACTTGGGGTTGTTTTAAAAATAGGTCCATTGGTAACCAAAAGAATAAAATATTTAAAATTAGATGAACAAATGACCAGACTTTCATTCCTCCACAACGAACCTCCGCTTGGTTCATTGTGACTCTGGAACTATAGTGATGTCATAGAAAGTGACACAAAAGGCTCTGGGGGAGGGGGGAATACAGTAAAACTCACTCAGTTTCTTGTGAAGTTGGGTACTTTTGGTATTAACCATGGATCCCTCATTTCACATGATTTTATATTTTCTAGTATGTCTAGGAGCAGTTGCTAAAGGTATAGATCTATGAAATCTATCTGTCTTCGTTAGGATATAAATTTATTCTGAAATAATAATTTTTATCTGCTAGATTTATATTGTGATTTTCCTCCAAAAGTCTTATAATGGTATATATTTTCCATTTTGCAATTTTTCTCTATAATAATTTTTAGCGTAGGCTGAACTGAGAATAAATTAATGGTCTCAAATGAATGAGCTTCCATGGCTCAGGGTAGAGTTCAACCTAGGTTTCCCTTATTCTAGTTCAGCCCTTTAGCCATGACTACAATGGCTAAAAAATGTGTTTTTGAAGTATACATCTGAGGAAGACATTTTATACTTTTCAACGATTTTTCTCTTTGACCGCCCTGGCTTTTTAGACTCATTAAAGTAGGACTTGATCACAAAAGAGTTACACAAAAAAGCAAGCAAGCAAGAGGGACTTCCACCTACTCTCCTAAGAAATATATGCTCAAAAATACAGCAAGTATAATCGTGGATTGGACCTGCAACACTATTTAGCTGAGTGTAGAGCTTAGCATCCTCCAGTGCTGCTATTCATTCATACTCTAAATCTAGACTATTCATCAATCTCAGTATCAGTACCTTTATATATATTTAATTAATATATATGCCACCCATCTCATTGTCAAGTGACTCTGGGTGACTTACATCATAAAAAAGGTACAAAATATTAAATAATTATACCTTCCATTGTTCTCGCTCAGCTCTCCCTTAGTATGTCTTGGTGAATTTCTTTCCTTCCTTCCTTTCTTTAGAAATTCCATTAAAGAATTCAGCAGTAAAAGAAAATAAGGATACCCGGAAGCTCAAACAAAGCTTGAAGATCTTGCGAGATTATTGTAAGTTGTTCTTTCATTGCATAGCCTATTTGATTTAATCATCTAGCTCCCCATCAACTCTATAAACCATAGTTTTTACTGTTTGGAATGGAGTTCCCTTACCAGGATAGAGAAGTTGACCTTTCCAATATCATTTTCTTAGGTTTCTCTAGCCAACAACTTTCTGATGGAGAGATATTTCTGATGGAGAGATACAGTACTACTTGTAGCAGAGAGCAAACAACTGAGTCCTCAAACCTTCTTCTTTAAATAGAAGATATTTTTGTGGGAATTTGTTTATTTATTTATTTATTTATTTTTGGTTTATTTTTGGATGGTTTTTTGGGGGAAACTGCAGGTAACTCTTAGAGAGGAATGAGATAAGCCAGAAGTTGGGTACTGGGCCTAAGAACTATTGTTCCTCTGTTGGCCCTCTATTCTTTAATTTATTGAGCGCCTGATGTTATATCAATATATGATTGAGCTGTTTAAAAGACATAGTTTATACAATACATGGACAATTATAATGAAATATGGTCAAGGCACACATACACACACACATATATACACACACATAAATATATATACAACATCTGATTTGCAGATGATTATGTTCTCTTCTCACAAGACCCAGAAGAGTTACAAAGACACATACAAGAGCTACACAAAGCAGGAGAACCATTTGGCTTAAAACTAAAGCTGAAAAAGAGCCAGGTTATATTTAATAAATTCACCAAAGAAAGCAAGAAAAATATATCTGAAGAAGAACTAGATGGAGTAGACCATTAATAATATTCCTTGGCCAAAGGATCTCAATGGAAGGTGATACAATAAAGGAAATTGAGTGTGGTTAGTAGGCATTTGGCAAGCTAAACATAATTTTCAAGAACAACCTCCTCCTATCCCGGAAAAGAAAAAATTTGAATTGGTGTGAGCCACCTGCTCTTAACATATGCCAGTGAAACACGGACACTAACCTCACAATCAATGCAAAAGCTATGAGTGGCACAAAGAGCCATGGAAAGATACATGCTTGGCATTAGTAGACAAAATAGAAAGACATGCCCATAGATTAGAGAACCAATGAAAGTATATCATGAAGAGAATAAAATAATTGAAATGGAAATGGGCTGATCCCATAGCAAGAAGAACTTATGGCAGGTGGACCAAAGCAGAATGGATCCCATTTGATAAAAAGCAAGAGACCTAAAGCAAGATGGATCAACAACATCAGCACATATTGCAGACCACTTGCCAAAAGAAAGCTCAGGACCATATTGGTTGGAAACATATGGAAGAGGCTTTCATCCTGCAGTGGAAAGACAATGGTTAAAATGATGATGATCTCACACACACACACACACACACAGAGAGAGAGAGAGAGAGAGAGAGAGAGAGAGAGAGAGAGAGAGAGAGAGAATGAGAAGACCTTATATATACATTTTTCTTATTGTTCTATGTTTGTTTTTCTTTTCCATTTTTTCCCCTTTTGCCATTGTTTTATATTTTTCTCTTTGTTGTATTTTATTAAATAAGCTATAGGTATACTAAAGAAACATATATTATCTTGCAGTGGATGAGCTTGGCATCAAACAACCTACAGAGACACAAACCGAGTACCCCATTTTAAAAGGTAAGGTTTACTGAGGGACTATCAGATTCACAAATCATACAACAAAAGCCATTGTAACAGGGTAGGTAGACGTAATGCCAAAGTACATGGAAACTTTTAGAAGTACTTCTCCAGCAACAAAACCAGAATGTCCTTCCTGTAGACATCAGAATGTTTCCTACGGCTGATTAGTTTTTCAGTTTTTGGAAAGATCTCTAGAACCTTTTTAAATTAGTGGGGAAAAAAGATTAGAATTTGACATTAGAGAGAAATCTCTGGTGGGGTTGCTTAATAAGAGCATCTATCTAGTATTACGTAAAAAAGAAAAAGAATGATTTCCAACACCTTTGGTACAGATATAGATTTTAAAAATATTAAACTCTTACTCTAAAGTTAACAGTTGTCTCCATTATTTCCATATGCTAAACCCCAAAATCAGCTTTTCATTTGTTTCAGTTTCTCTCAAAAAATCCAGAAGTGATACCCGAGTAGAAGTATAATTTGTTAAGATTGTTAATTTCACCATTTCTGCCAATTTCACCAGCTTCACCATACATTCTAGAATAGAATAGAACAGAACAGAACAGAATAGAATAGAAGCTGGAAGGGACCTTGGAGGTCTTCTAGTCCAGCCCCCTGCTCAAGCAGGAGGACCTATACCATCTCAGACAGGTGATTGTCCAGTCTCTTTTTAAAAACTTCCAGCGATGGAGCGCCCACAATTTCTGGGAATAAGCTGTTCTACTGGTTGATTGTCCTCACTGTCAGGAAGTTTCTCCTTAATTCCAGGTTGCTTCTCTCTTTGATCAGCTTCCAACCATTATTTCTCATCCTTCCCTCTGGTGCTTCGGAGAATAACGTGACCTCCTCTTCTTTGTGGTAGACGCTCAGATACTGGAATACTGCTATCATGTCTCCCCTATTTCTTCTTTTCTTTAGACTGGCCAAACCCAAGTTCCACAGCCATTCTTTCATTGTAGATATTTGTAAGCCCTCCCACCTTTGACTACATAAGAAACTTGCTGCCCTTAGCATATAAACAAAGTTGCATCATAAGATGTTTCCATCAAATCGAAAAGAAAAGCCTTGCTTTCAATTGTACATTTACTTTTAAAATTCTCAGCATCAAAATACATACTTTATAGCTTTGTTGTATGTCCATCAAAGATTTTTTAAAAATCCCTCAGTTTGACTGCATTTCCAAGAAATTTTTGAAATTTCTGTACACATTTTTGACAATTTATCTAGTATCATATACCAACAATACATCGTTTTATAAAAATTATCTATATAAAATTCTTGTTTTGACTTTATAGGATAATAATAATAATAATAATAATGATGATGATGATGATGATGATAAAATTGGAAGGGACCTTGGAGGTCATCTAGTCCAACCCCCTGCTCAGGCAGGTAACCTTATACCATTTCGAACAAATGGCTGTCCAGTTTCTTCTTAAAAACTTCCAGTGTTGGAGCATTCACCGCTTCTGGAGGCAGGTTGTTCCACTGGTTAATTGTTCTAACTGTCCGGAAGTTTTTCCTTAGTTCTAGATTGCTGCTCTCTTTGGTTAGTTTCCACCTGTTGTTTCTTGTCCTGCCTTCAGGCGCCTTGGAAAATAGCTTGACTCCCTCTTCTTTGTGGCAGCCACTGAGATATTGGAACACTGCTATCATGTCCCCCCTCGTCCTTCTCTTCGTTAAACTAGACATACCCAATTCCAGCAACCGTTCCTTAGGATGGATTATATCTAGTGACTACATGTTACTGTATAATTATAAGATTATAATTATAATTATATAACTAATTATATAAGAATATAATTCAATGTAAATTTCAACTCTTTCTTCCATATACTCTCCCATTTCTCCAGTTATATTCTTATATTCCAAATATTTTGCCTATTTCATCATACAGTCCTTAAGTTGTTTGCCCTCTTTCCATTTTCCACAAAAGTTTGGAATATCTTAGCAGCAATACTGTAAAGACAAAATTCAATCTTATCTTTTTCAACTTCATAATTCTTCTTATCCTTCTTAGATCTTTATATTAGCTGTACATAAGGAAATCAATGGCATTTATAATGGAATTCTCCTTATAACAAATATTGTGGTATCTGAATATTACAAGTGCTGTAAGTCTATAAAATTTGAGCATCAGTTCAAAAAGTTTAAAGTAACAAGTGGGTTGATAGATAAGCTATAAGCAGACTAGGAACTAAAGAAACTTATGTTACCTTGCAGTGGATGAACCTGGAATCAAACAATCCCCAGAAACCCAAACTGAGTATCCCATTTCAAAAGGTAAGATTTACTAAGAGGCTACCAGATCCATTTTTTACTAAATCTAAAATAGTCAACAATGGAAATATTTAGATAATTTAACAATTGGAAACTGGCATTCATTATATATAATTAGGAGCTATGGTTGAAAAAAATGACAAATACAATTAGAATTTTAAATACAAGGAGGGCCGAATCACAATTTTATCAAATCTGGTACAATTAAAGTACTATCTGAGGTCTAACAAATATTGTGGTATTTGAATATTGCAAGTGCTGTAAGTCTATAAAGTTTGAGTGTCAGTTCAAAGAGTTTAAAATATCAAATGGGTTGATATAAAAGCTGTACGTAGATTGAGTTTTACTAAAGAAATCCATGTTGTCTTGCAGTGTCAGTGAAGTTGTTTGGTGTGGGCCAATCCCAAAAGATACAAACCACAGAATACTCTTCAGAAGGTAAGATTTTCTAAGGGGACATGATGTTCTGCAAAGTAATCTTATTGAAATGCTAGGTTAGGCTCCTTGAATCTATCAATAAGAATAATAAAAAAAATAGTCACTATACTTATGCAGAACAATGATCTATTGAAAAAGTCCTGACCTTTCAGAATGGATTATATTGCTTCCTTTAAAAAACAAACCAGAAAATTACTATACAAATGCTTTTCCACTTCTGGGCTATTAGAATGTTTGCACTCCTTTCAGTTTTTATGTGTGTGTGTGTGTGTGTGTGTGTGTGTGTGTGTGTATACACACATATACATATAGACACACACACATATATACATATATATACATATAGACACACATATATACATATAGACACACACACACATATATACATACAGACACACACACATATATACATATAGACACACACACACATACACACACACACACACATATATATGCACGTATACATACACACACATATGCATATACATATTAAAGAAAGACAAAACAAAATAAAAAAAGACCAAAAGGATGTTCAGTGACTTTAGTTTTACAATAACACAGGCATCTGTGAAGTTGACATGGAGAAGCCTGAATAAAGGATATTTTTGTTGGTTTTCCACAAAACCTTTTTCTATTTAATTCTTTATATACCGTAGTGTAGCTGATGAAATGTTTATCATTCATATTTGTGATTTAACCAAAGATCCTTTCCAAAACTGAAATAAAAGGTGCTCAGTGCATGTGCTAAGAACTTAACCATCTAAACAAAACTAGAATATGTATGATCAGTCCTAATGGTCCTACTGAGTACTGGGACATTCTTGGTAGAATGGTTCTTCCTGTGAAGTTTTAAATAATTAACTGTTCCAAGGGATAATAGAGGGAGGGAGGGAGGGAGGGAGAGAGGGAGGGAGGGAGGAAGGAAGGAAGGAAGGAAGGAAGGAAGGAAGGAAGGAAGGAAGGAAGGAAGGAAGGAAGGAAGGAAGGAAGGAAGATGAAGCTGATACAACCAAACCTATCACAAAACGTAGCTTAACTTTCTTTCCAACTAACTTACATGCAGCACCTTTCCTTCTAAAGGCTTGTTTTGATCTTTTTGTTTTGAACTTTAGAAGATGTATTTGGCCCTCATTATCGTACAGTGAATACAGACGAGCCACCTATGGACCTCCCAATAGAAGGTACAATTTTGTGAAGATGTGTGAAGCTTGTTGTAGATCTAATGACAACTTTTGTTACTAGCACTTCCACCATTATTTTCTCAACTGGACTGCCTTTTTTGGAGGAGCAAAGATATTTCAGAGTCAAGGCATTCGGGTAACATTTGAGGAAAAGCGCCATACGGAATAAGACATGGATTTAGTATCTGAGTTTGTTTTCAATAAGACACTCATAGTTTGTTTGAATTAGCTACATTCTTAATGTGGATGATGCCTAAAGAATGTTTTACAGTACTGCAGTTTATGTAGGCTATGCTTAGAGATACCAGGAGTGGACAATTTCTATCCATGGGCCTGGGAGTCTCTGAAATTGTACAACCGAACAAATTGCAAATTGTGTTTGGGTGTGCATATATATATTGTAGGAAAAAGATGCAAAATACATGCATTAAGGTTCTGCATGTTTTTCCCTTTTAAACCTGCCAACAAATATAAAGGACCCAAAATGTAAACCTCATCCGTAGATGTTAGTGAGTTACAAGTATGCCTTTTGAGTTGTCTCATAAATATAAATAAAAAATGCGACCAGAAAGAACAGAAGTATTGCGCAGCTAAGAAATAATCCAAAATAAAGCTAATTTACCTTTTTTTTTAGAAAATAAACATGCATCGTTCTGGGTATTTTAATCGGATTCCTTATTTACATTTGTTACAGGATTACGGGATCAGGATCTTCCTCAAAACTTGTTTTTTCAACCAATACCACGTAAGAACACGATTTAACATAGTTAAAACTCAGTGTCATTTGAATCTAACTACATGTATAATTATTTGCCAGAAAGATTATATAATCTGTAAAACCCATATTTACTGCTAGAAAAGAAATATCAAATCCTAAGGAATCTGAACTAAACTGTCAAAAATCAGCACTGTTTGTGAAGCATTAAGAATTGTTCAAAATCCTCGGCATTCTCGGCAGATTTTTTTAGGCATCAGAAGGACAATTTCCACAACCCTATCCATATGCCTAAAAGTACCTCTGAGAGGAATAAAAATGTATTTTTGCACACATTTTATAAAGTTGGGTATCCAGCTTTATAAATTATTCCCAAATTGTACTTTTCTCGAGATACATTTCATTTTGGTTGACACTCAAGGTATATTAATACTCCCACAATTAGGACAGCACTGCCTCATAAAAAAATGACATGAAAAATAGCAATTTTCACAATCAATTCATAGAATGATTTTAACATCTAAGAGTTCATTTTATAATCTATTTCTCATTCTCATTTAGTTCTAATTCAAATTTTACTATCAGCACAACAGAGGTGTAATCTGGGTAAATTTAGAAGCATCCAGCATTGTGTGCAACATTGCATTCTGGACCTGTTGTAGCTTCTCTGTGGTCTTCAAGGGCAGCTCCATGTAAACCACATTGCAGTAATCCAAACTGGAACTGAGGCATGAATGTCCGTGAACATGGCTTCCTAGCCCAGAAACTATGAAGCTGTGCAAAGGCAGATAGAATGAGAGCCATGAGGGCCCTCAAATTGACATCCAGAGTCAGAGAGGAAATATCCCCAAATTCTATGGGTGGGCAAAACCCACAGCCACTCCATCTTCCCAGGATTGAATCAAAATCTGTTCCTCCCCATCCAGAACTTCACATTTATTTATTTTTTTTACAAAATCTATCATATAATAAAAGCCCATAGAAACTCCACCTTACTCCACGGCAGCAACAACACAGTCAAATTAACCACTTCATCAGCCCCAACTGTACCTCAGTTTTGGTCATATCTGTGTCATGCAGCATTTGTGGCTAACAATAATAACAATACTGGTCTGTTTTTGCACATTTGAGCTAGTATGCTACTAATAAAATTAAAACTCAGCTTTTATCTTAGACCATTCAAAAATTCTGTGCTAGCTAGAATTTCTAATCTCACCAAGAGGCATATGCAGTGTACTGACACAAACATATATGCTAGGAGAGATTTTTGCCTTTTTTTTTTTCATGCAAGCACTCACACACATACACATAGACACAGGGTTACTAAGCCGTGCTAACAGATAAAACATAAGAAATGGTAAAATTGTTCTGGTAGTTCTAATTTCAGGCTATGAAAGGGGGGTAAGTATTTCAGTATTTCCACATTGCATTCCTTCTCATCCTCTTCTATAGACACAAAACCAGCATATGGGGGGGGGGACTAGCCTGGATTGTTAGTTTTACAATTGTGATTAGTTTATTTTTATTTTTTACAAATAAAGAGAGCATGTAATTAATTCATGCAATGAATTAATGAGTGGAATGAGTCCACTTGACTATTTAATAACATTTTTCATCTTCCCCAACCTCCATTATGCTTAAGTTTCAGACAGAATACATGAGATTGGGAAAAGTGGCCAAGGACATCAGAAAAAAAGAATTGAGGAAAAGATACTGCTTCCCATCTCTGTTATTACATTACTTGTTTCATTAATTCTTCTTGGGTGTTCTGCCTTTGGAATATATGAATGTACCAAAGAAAAGAGGTAGGTTTACCTGTCATGTATCTCTTCTGAAGGGATAAATTGTTTTCCAACTATGCATTCTTGTGTAGCACTATCTATAGTCTGTAAATATTGTAGTAGAGTCAGATATGCCATTGTTCACGTAATGGAGGAAGGATTTAGCAAGTTTCCAAAGGTACAAATACAGGACAACAGCAATAATGAGGTGACCTTAAAAACAGCTGACGAGATCTAAGCATAGCAAGAGCAAGAGCACTTAATACTGCTCCACAGTGCTTTACAGCCCTCTCTAAGCAGTTTATAGAGTCAGCATATTGCCCCCAACAATCTGGGTCCTCATTTTACTGGCCTCAGAACGATGGAAAGCTGAGTCAACCTTGAGCTGGTGAAAATTGAATTGCTGGCAGTTGGCAGAGTTAGCCTGCAAATCTGCATTCTAACCACTGTGCCACCAGCATGTAACCTATCTTGCTGGATGGCATATAATAATCAGGGCCATTCCAGACTCTTGTAGGTCCCACATAATAACATTATGAGATACTGCCTTCCTTCTCTAAGGGTCTTAAAACCTTTCTCTCAGCAAGTCTTGATGATGATGGATATTCTTATATTGACTGTTTCTTTGTTGCCCACTGCCTGGATTTGGAGCAGTTTGACTGCAGCAGTTGCAAATATTGTTGATCGATTGAAAAACCAAATGCTGATCTTGGGTGGCATAAGATTTGGGTGGAAAGAATTTGTTAGCAAATTCAAAGCAACTTCCAGATCTGTAGAAAGAGAAATGTCTTTAAAGGCAAATAATGTCTGACTTGGGTCTGTTAATGGTTTGGAGATTCAGAATGGAAAACATGGGACAATAAAAATCAAATTAGAGACCTTGAAAGAAAGTGTGGTAAAATGACTAGGAATCTGAACAGGGCCATCTGACTTTGCAGCCTTTTGCTGTAATATTGTCTTGTCACCATGCCTTCTCCAAACAGTGTGCTCATTCTTGGGAGATCAGAAGTTTTCTGAGGGTCTTTTGAAGTATCGTGAGAATGGAATGCACTACTTGGAGAATGAATGTCACGTGCTATTTAGAGAAGGGCACAAATAGCCTTGGGAAGAAGGTGTGGCACGACCAGGAATTGCTTTGTATAGAGTAGTGTGAGGCCAGGCGTGTCTCAGCAGCAGCAGAAGAGAACAGTGAAGGTCAGTTAGGTAGGCAGAGGGGCTGGACTGGGGCAGACTGCCCTGTCTGCGAGACCAGGCTAGGGTGGCTGAGGCTTTGCATTGTAGCTCAGAAGCTTTCTTGCAGCCCCAATCATAGTGCACCAAGAAGCTCCAGAGTTGTAATGTATTCTTTTCCCAGCCTCTCTGGGTTTGTGGCACGTGGCCGCAATCCCCAACTCATGTACAGCTTACACAGCCTGTGCATTCCCACTCCCTGCGTTCCTTATCTGGGATTCCTTCTCCTCAATGATCCATGCATCTGGAGTTATGACAGCAGATGGGAGTGCTACAATTGTGGTTGCTAAGCGATGCGATCACGGGACATCTCATTTTAAGATTGCATCACTTAGCAATGGAAATTCCAGTCTCAATTGTGGTCACAAGTCAAGAACTATCTGTACTCCTGGATCACCTGAGAAGTAGATTTATATTCAAATGACTATGAGTACAATTGACTTTCTGCCTGAATGTGTGAAAGTCAAAGGGTATTTACACAGGTGTCATTTCAGTAAACCTGGGGCTTGTATTTGGGAAACCAACGTATAGAACTGAAGCTATCAAGGGAAGTGGCTTGCAAGGAAGCCATATTATTAGGAAAAAAATACTGTACTGTATTAGGTACTATACTACATTAGGAAAAAGTGTACTAGAAATGGCACAAGTGTGTGATCTTTGTATTTCTACCCATCTCCCTTTGGAACAGTGCTCAGGTAAGCTGGCATTTTGGAAAGCTACTTAGACCTAGTTGTTTTGGAAAGCTTTTTGCTTGGCAGGGCCCATTATTAATTTTCCTTGGTGCATTAATGGATGGTTAAGAAAGTTTACTGTTGTCATTGGTGTGGAATGGAATTTGGTGAAATTTGATATTTTTGTATACTTGTAATAGTAATAGTAATAGTAGTAAAGTTGGAAGGGACCTTGGAGGTCATCTAGTCCAACCCCCTGCTCGGGCAGGAAACCCTACACCATTTCGGACAAGTGGCTGTCCAGTCTCTTCTTAAAAACTTCCAGTGTTGGAGCATTTACTGCTTCTGGAGGCAAGCTGTTCCACTGATTAATTGTTCTCACTGTCAGGAAGTTTCTCCTTAGTTCTAGGTTGCTTCTCTCCTTGATTAGTTTCCACCCGTTGCTTCTTGTCCTGCCTTCAGGTGCTTTGGAAAATAGCTTAATTCCCTCTTCTTTATGGCAGCCCCTGAGATATTGGAATACTGCTATCATGTCCCCCCTTGTCCTTCTCTTCGTTAAACTAGACATACCCAATTCTCGCAACCGTTCCTTATATGTTTTAGCCTCCAGTCCCCTAATCATCACAATAAATACATAAACATAAAACATAAAGGATTGGGGGGGGGGAAACCAAGAAACCACTGAATATAGCAATGTTTCTCAACCTTGCAACTTTAAGATAAGGTGAAGTCTCCGAATTCTCCAGTCAGCAAGAATTCCTCTCAAGGCTGACTGATTAATTTTGGGAGTTGAAATCCACTCATCTTAAAGACGCCAAAATTGAGAAACACTGGAATACAGAAATGGGATATAATGGACCTAAGAAGTGGTTTTGCTCACTTTCCTGTTTTTTTTTTTTAACAATTTGGGCCTTTGCTGTAGGCGCAACTAAGAAGAGCATGTGTATATGCAAGTACCTGGTGGCTTTTAAAAATGTCATATAGTAAGATACATAGCAAGGTATTTTATGATTAATGGCATTAAAACATGTGATAAATTAACTGCACTTAAGTACTTTAGTACTTAACTGTAACTAAATACCATTCTACAATCCTAGAGACCAGACACCAGGTCAGACCAGATATACACAAACAGAGGAACTTGAAATAACATCCTTCAATGCTATTGTGAATATTGTGGATGAAGTATCATCATTTTCAGATGACTCGGAGGCCTCGCAAGACAAACATGAAAACAGACCACACCATTAGTCTAAAAAAAACAGCTGAATCTACTTAAAAGAAGTAACAAACAGCAGAAGCAGTACTTATCTATATAGCTATATATCTATAACTCTTTGTTTTAAATTTAAAGAATTTCAATACTTTTTGTTCTTTTATATATAATGTAAAATAATAGAGCTTTGTTTAAATAATGGTGTAATTCAACTTTTAAGCAATTGTTGTAATTCTAATAAACGTATATGATTTTTATTCTATTTTTGGGGGGTACTTTTTATTTATTCTTTCTATTTATCTAGCTGACCATCTCATACATATGACTGGGCTGCTTACAAAACAGTTAAAACAATATAAAACAACTGAACAACACAATATAAGTTTGAAACAATAAAAAGCATTTTGTAGGTAATCAGGATTACTGCTGTGTTTGTTTTTTTCTGGATATTTGAAGTCATTTTGCTGAATATTGTGTTTTAAAAATTTTTTTCCTTTCAAGTCCTCCTACAAAAAAATTGAATAAATTGAGTTATCTCTAACAAGGCGCCAGCTTAACTTTTGAGGCCAACTAAGATCACGTACACTACCTTGGATTTCAGATCTTTTCCTTAATCTGCCCCACTGAAGCAGAGATGGGGCAAATACACGGATTTGTTCATAAATGCCCATTTTATATTTCCAAAGTATGTTATCTCTGCTCTTCTTATGGACCTGGAGGGGAGCTGAATTGATCTGACTGATGGACCTCCTTCTTTAAAAGCTCCCCTTTAAAGAACAAAAGCTGCCATTTATAAAGTTAAACTTTCTGATATGCTTTAATCAGTCCACCTGGGGTGTTCTTCTCTTTTACCCTACAGCAGGGGTCTTCAAACTTGGCCATTTTATGACTTGTGGACTTCAACTCCCAGAATTCCTCAGCCAGGCAAGCTGGCTGAGGAATTCTGGGAGTTGAAGTCCACAAGTCATAAAAGGGCCAAGTTTGAAGACCTCTGCCCTACAGACTTCTCTCACATATTAAAAAACGAGGCAGAGATTTGATTGCATGGTTGCAGCTGCCATGTTGATTAGACTGTCCCAGTGTTGCCTTATCATACATGTCTTAATTCCCTATCTCTTTTTAGAAGGCAGTTTGAGGATTAAATAAGGCCCTTGCAATACTAATCAACTTTTATGGAAGTTCAGGTGATATTCTGCTTCACTCAGGAGACAAATTAATGGTGATTTCCAGAGGAATGAGAAATTCTGCTCAACCACCATTGCTGTCTGTGGTATATAATACTATATTTCTTTCTGCTTAATATATCTTGTTTCCAGTTTTCTTGGAAAAGCCAATATTGCAGTTTTCCTTTTAAGAAAACTACTTCCGTGGTATTTTCTTGACTGTTACAGAAATGGCTTACCGCTGCTTTCTTCATAGCTGTTTTTGACTTCCAAGAGTTGCATATCTCAGCTGGTCCCTTACCGAGTTTTGACCAGACTCAATCTTGATTAGTTTCTGAGCCCAGCCAACATCTACCTGGCTGACATTTTCTGAAGCACATACAGATGAGGATAATTCAGTTTATATTATAATAATAATAATAATAATAATAATAATAATAATAATAATAATAATAGATAAGACATAATAGATAAGATAAAAAAGTCTGGATAGTGGACATGACAGTGCCTGGAGACAGCAGAATAGACGAGAAAGAACTGAAGAAGATAACAAAATACAAAAACCTACAAATAGAAATAGAAAGACTGTGGAAAAAGAAAGCAAGGGTAGTACCAATAGTAATAGGTGCCTGGGGTGCAATCCCAAAACAACTGGAGCACCACTTGAACACCATTGGCATTGACAAATTTGCCATTAGTCAATTGCAAAAGGCGGCCTTACTAGGAACTGCTTCCATCTTGCGAAGATATCTGTAATACCATCAAACATCCACATATGCCTATCCCAGACCCTTGGTAAGGACTCGATAGGTAGACAAAATGCCAAATCCAGTCTGAACATCTGGCTGACTGTGCAATGACCCATAATAATAATAATAATAATAATAATAATAATAATAATAAACCCCCAGTGAGACACTACCTTGCTATTAGTCAATTGCAAAAGGCGGCCTTACTAGGAACTGCTTCCATCCTGTGACGATACCTGTAATGCACATCTGCCTATCCCAGGTCCTGGGTAAGGACTCGATAGGTAGACAAAATGCCAAATCCAGTCTGAACATCTGGCTGACTGTGTGATGATCCATAATAATAATAAAGTTGGAAGGGACCTTAGAGGTCATCGAGTCCAACCCCCTGCTCAGGCAGGTAACCCTATACCATTTCGAACAAATGGCTGTCCAGTTTCTTCTTAAAAACTTCCAGTGTTGGAGCATTCACCGCTTCTGGAGGCAGGTTGTTCCACTGGTTAATTGTTCTAACTGTCAGGAAGTTTCTCCTTAGTTCTAGATTGCTTCTCTCCTTGATTAGTTTGTATCCGTTGCTTCTTGTTCTGCCTTCAAGCGCCTTGGAAATTAGCTTGACTCCCTCTTCTTTGTGGCAGCCCCTGAGATATTGGAACACTGCTATCATGTCCCCCCTCGTCCTTCTCTTCATTAAACTAGACATACCCAATCCAAGCAACCGTTCCTTATATGTTTTAGCCTCCAGTCCCCTAATCATCTTTGTTGCTCTTCTCTGTACTCTTTCTAGAGTCTCAACATCTTTTTTACATCATGGTGACCAAAACTGGATGCAGTATTCCAAGTGTGGCCTTACCAAGTCATTGTAGAATGGTATTAATATTTCACGTGATCTTGATTCTATCCCTCTGTTAATGCAGCCTAGCACTGTTGGCTTTTTTGGCAGCTGCAGCACACTGCTCGCTCATATTTAAGTGATTGTCCACTAGGACTCTGAGGTCCCTCTCACAAAGGGAAACCTTATTTTATAGGCAATTATGTATCATCATCAGGGATTCTTGAGGCCATATGTTCCAGCAAGTCACCCATCCATACAAAAGTGTTTCACGTGCAGATTTTTATGAGACAGAAGGGAGAACTTTTCAGGATTGGTTTTAGTTACAACTGGCAACCCAAGGGTGACATGGTGGGGAAGAAGGTATTCTTCCTATGCAAATTTGCCTACTTTTTCCCCTTAACCCAAATCTCCTTTTTGACTATGGTAGTTGAGAAGTATTAGAATAACAGAAAAGAATAAGAGAGTTGGAAGGGATCTTGAATGTCTTCTAGTCCAGCCCCCTGGTCAGGCAGGAAATCCTATACCATTTCAGACAAATGTTTGTCCAATCTTGTTAAAACTTCTAATGCTGCAGCATCCACAACTTCTGGAGCCAAGCAGTTCCACTGATTAATTGTTCTGTCAGGAAATTTCTCCCTAGTTCTAGGTTGGTTCTCTCCTTGATTAGCTTCCATCCATTGCTTCTTGTCCTGCCTTCTGGTGCTTTGGAGAATAGGTTGGCGCCCTCTGCTTTGTGTATTGGAACACTGCTATCATATCACCCCTAGTCCTTCTTTTCAATCACTTCTCCTGGACTAAGTGCTGTCTGGAAATGATAGTACAGGTAGTCCTCAACAGTTCATTTAGTGACTGTTCAAAGTTACAACAGCACTAAAAAAAGTGACTTATGACCATTTTTCAGTTACGACCTTTGCAGCCTCCCCATGATCATGTGATCAAAATCAAATGCATGGCAACTGGTTCATAATTATGACCTTTGCTGTGTCCCAAGATCATGTTAATCTGGAATGATGAACAATCACTAGAATAATGATGTGTCTGCTTAATTACTGGAATAGTGCTGTTAGTAGTATGTGACTAACCTAATGTGCATTGCACTTGGATACAATGTATGTAGCAAACTCTCCATTGTATACCCATGTGTATTACAATGTGTATTCCTTTGTTCCTGAGAAAAGGAAAGTATAAAACTGAAGTCTGAACCCACCCTCGGGGTTCAGAATTGCTTGTGGCTATTGCTTCTAAACCTGTGCAATAAATCTCTCTGCTAAAACCCTTTGGAATTCGTAAGAGTCCTTTCGTTTTCCACAAGAATGTGATCATTTTTTGTGATCTTCTGACAAGCAAAGTCAATGGGGAAGCCAAATTGACTTAACAACTGGGCTACTAACTTATCAACTGCAGTGATTCGCTTAACAACAGAGGCAAGAAAAGTGGTAAAATGAGGCAAAACTCACTTAACCAATTTCCCCTTAACAGAAATTTTGGGCTCCCTTGTGGTCGTAAGTCGAGGACTACCTGTCTTGGTAGTCCACGAACTGGACGGTAAGGTGGTGGAGGGGAGGTTGGTACCCTGCCTAAAGATGGTGTTATCTTTACACGATCTAAAGACAGTCTTGCAAGTCACAGCCAGGCCAGAAGCGAATTCCTCCAAATAGCCCCAGGACAAGTGTGGAGGAGTCGTGGCGCCTTTGTGAAGCTTCCCTCAGAACGTCGGGAAGGGAGGCAGCAGCCCGCGTCTGAACGCGAGGGCGATAATGCGCGAAAGAGCAGCAGCTGCAGCAGATTCCCCTCCGCCTATGGCCGCCCGCTCTCAGCCGAGGGCGGAGTCTCCCCGGGTGAAATTGCTCTGGGTGCCGCCGCCGCCGTAGCTACGTTGTATCTTCCGCGACTTCGCTCAGCAAGTGAGGGGAGGGGGAGTCCTCTTGCCTGCGGGAGGCAGGAGGCGACGGCGTTACAGCTGCAAAGCCGCGGCCGGCGGAGCTCTGCCGGTGTTCCCTTCGCCGCTTTCCTCCTGCCGATTGGCGTAAAAAGCGGAGGCGGCTTTCCAAGAGGCCGCGGCTCCGGCTGAGCCCAAGCGGCCTCTAAGCGACGGCGGCGGCGGCTTGGGGAGGCTTCCGCTCGCCTCTGCTCCGCCTCCACCATGTCTGTAGCTGGGGATGGCGGGGCGGGGACTCCCAAGGCGCTCCCTTCGTCTGGACCTAAATCCCTGCAGGACATCCCGCACCCGCTGGCCGTCGCCTCCAGCAGCGAGGAGCTCAGCGTGGAACTGACGCCCAGCCCGGATTTGCAACTGCCTCGCAGCATTGCCGACAAGGTAAGCGGCGAAGAGCGCCTTTCCGAGTGGCCTCCGGGTGGGCTACTACGGGAAGGCGCAGGAGCTTGCGAAGGAGGAGAGGCACGGCCGGCCGGTTGCGTTTGCATTTTGTGGTGGCGAGGAGCTCCCAGCGACGCAAACATTGAAGGGGGGGGGGCTTTAGTTACTTGTCCCTTGAGCCAAAATGGTGGGAATCCAGCTCTTGGAGAGCCAGCTGGTCTTGTCGTCCTCGCGGCAGCCTCTTTGTCGAGCGAAGAGGAGCGCAAGTTTCCGTGCAGATCGGTAGCTTTTTATTTGCAGGGCTGCTAGTTTAAGTGGTCCTGCGAAAGCAGTGGTGCGCGCTGGTGGAGCTTGTGAAACCTCGGTATGTTTATTTATACGTGTCGTGGGAGTCAGGAATGTTGGGGGTTGGTGCAGAGAGCTCCTCCGTTTCACTGTCAAGTTTCCCCTGGTTTCCCAGACGTGGAGTAGTGTGTTGTAAACTGCGAGTGTGGTTGAAGCGATCTCTATATGGAGGGGGGGACTTTTTAAAGATCCTTAAAAGGGTCACGTAAATTAGTTGCTTGTATTCCTTTGAGTTACCTCTCTTGTTTTCAAGGCTAGCCCTCCCTCTAATAGCTTCAAGGAGAAGTGCAATTGTATAGTTGATAAAAAAGATGCTTGATACACTTTATTTTGAACGAAAGGGTACAAATTAGCAGAGGAAAGGTAAAATAACAAAATAGAGCCTGGAGAAAAGAAGGGAGCCCTCCCCTTTCCCCTTAATCTAAGTTTTTCTTCCACTGAACTGGCAGGAAACTGAAGTCAGATGAAGGTAGTAGCTGCTCATACCTTTCTCCATTTGACTTTACTATGTGCTACAAGGAGACTTGGGTCTTTGTGCCATGCCCACCTCCTTCCTTCCACCTGAAGATTTACTACTACTCTCACTGAGTACTTGTGATGGAACAATAAACCTGTTGCCATTGTCTGCAGCTGTTCCCCTGCACTTTTCTGTAAAGTTTTGTTCATATCTTCTCTTTGAGTAACAGAACAGGAAGGATTGGGCTGACCACCACCAACTGATGATGAGAGAATAAAGAATAAGTGCTGTTCCGCTTACTAGCCCTCTCCCACTGAGGGGGAATCAGCAGAGCAATTACTCCTGGCAGAAGCAGCTGCTACTCTGCTGGTTGCAGAGACATCAGTGAAAGTCCATGTGAGGATGATGTCACTGCATCTTTGTCAAAACAGGGCAAACAGACTAACAGAACTGGCTGTGAATAGCAATCCGCGGCTCATTCCCAGGGTTGCCTAGAGAAGGTTGTAAAGATAACCACATCTGCCTTTTTTTCCTGTGTCCTGTTGGTAGACTACAGTAATAGCTTGTGAATAGCTTGACCTAAAATATTCCACAAGGCAAACAGCATTGCACTAAATCAAGTGGTGTATTTTATTTGCCTTTGGTTCAGTGTGTTATGTGGACTGACCTCCTGCAGCTTTTAAACTGTGGTTTATTTTATTCAAATTTATATGACTGCCCATCTCACAGACAGTGACTCTGGGCAGTGTACAAAAGTCCAATAAAACAAATATAAACAGTTATATAAATCTATTTTATTTTTAAAAAATAATTTTATAACTATAAAAACAGAACTGAACAAGAAAGAATAATAGGTGGAAGGATGTGAATAACCATGGTGCTACCTCATGAATTCACCCATCCCCTGGGGTCCCCGGGCCTTCTGGGATAACTAGGTCTTTGGTTATGTACTACGAGACAATATATAGGCTGATGCTTTGGCAGTCATGCTCCTTTCTTTATCAGAGCTGATCTGAAATCATGTTTGGCAACAGATACTTCTCCTTTGTAGATTGCCTGTGGAGCAGGATGCTTGCAACAAGTAATATTATAGTTGGACTGAGATAGAGCATCATTCCTTTTCTGGTTGATCTACTTCCAATTTTAAGAATATGTATGATATTGTGGCAAGCTTCTTTGACCTAATTTTCACAGTTAATGGCTGTTTCCTGAGAAATGGTACCTGTATGGATTGTTGTATTTATTACAAGTATTTTCAAGACATCGATCAACAATGGCATTGATCAATTTATTCACATTGTAATAAATACAACAATCAATACAGGTTCCATTTCTCAGGAAACAGCCATTAACTGTGAAAATTAGGTCAAAGAAGCTTGCCACAATATCATACATATTCTTAAAATTGGCAGGAGATCAACCAGAAAAGGAATGATGCTATATCTCAGTCCAACTATAATATTACTTGTTGCAGGAATCCTACTCCACAGGCAATCTACAAAGGAGAAATATCTGTTGCCAAAGTTGGTGATAAGAAGAAAACAGCCTATAATTTCCAGCATAATAAACAAAACTGCAATGCTGTACATAAGCCATTAATTTAAATCAGGCCAGCTGTAATAAAATAAAATCAGATGTAACCAGCCAAACAGCTAATAAATGAATGAACTTAGTTGTTCAGGCAGTATTGCCAATAGGGATCATACATGGATTGATAAACTAATGCTGCAACATTAGTGACTGTAACAAATGAACGAAATAAGAAATGGCTTTGTTTTGTGTTATTGTTTTACAATTTGGAAACCTCAAAAGATCCTTTCCAAACAGGTGCATCCTTTAGTGCATGTTCAGGCCTTAAATTATTAATTGAGGTTATTGTACAGACAGGAAAATTACAGTAATCACAGAGCAGATGCCTTATAATGTTAACAATTCTACATAGGTTTTGCTGTGGTATCAAATAAGTTTGGCATGTGAACAGGCAACAGGTTTGCATTCATTTTGCTAATGTGATGACAGAATTAGTCGTTCTTCAAGAGCCCGCTTTGCAACCTTTGCTGTAAATAAATGTACTAAGCCTCTTATTCCTGGGGAAAAACTTTCTCCATCGATCTACTGTACCTTCCAAATGGTACAGGGGCATAGTTCAAAGTTCTCTTTTCAAGCGGCATTCGTTCAATATAACCTACAGTATGCCATTGTACAAGTAGTCCTGGAGTTTTGACAATTTGGGTGCTTGGCAACTGACTTGTATTTACAATAGTTGCAGCATCCTTTGGTCATGTGATCATAGTTTGCAACCTTCCCAGCAATGTTAGTGGGGAAAGCTGGATTGCATAATGATAAAATCAGGTCTGATCACATGATGACATACTTAAGGAATATATTGCTTAGTGAGCAAAATTCTAGTTCCAATTCATCCATTCAAGGACTACTTGTAATCTTATTGTTTTAGGGGGCTATTTTAGCAAATGTTCTTCTCATTCTATTTAGATCAGTGGTTCTCAACCTGTGGGTCGGGAACCCATTTGGGGTCGAATGACCATTTCATGGGGGTCGCCAAACAGCGCAGTCCCCCATTTTTTTCCCCTTTTCCTTAGCTGTGCTACTCCCTTTTATTCTATTGGCTTTTGAAAGCCAATAGAATAGACTCTCTTGAATAGAGTCTAATTCTATTGGCTTTCAAAAGCCAATAGGAATTGTCCAGGCTGTCTCTGCCCTGCTGAGCCCGCCAAAAGTCCCATTCTGCAAACGGTGCTGCACCAGTTGAGTAGTCCTCGACTTACGACCGGTTGAGTAGTCCTCGACGTACGACCGGTTGGGGGGGTCGCGGCATTAAAAAGGTTGAGAACCACTGGGATAGGGGTAAGGGTGAGGAGTAGGAATAGGAATAGGAATAAAATAGGGATAGGGATAGAAAAGGAATAGGGTTAAAATAGTCATAGAACACTTTATTTGGCCAAGTGTGGTTAGACACATAAGGAATTTGTGCCCAGTACAGAAGTCCTCAGTGTACATGCAAAGTAACAAAATAATGATAATCATAATAATACCAATAGGAGGGGGAGTAAGAAAGATAATAAGAATAAATAATAATGCTATAGCCATACTACTTGGGTTAATACACATAGACGTTAGATACAGTAGCACTGTGAGAATTAAGTGTTCAGCAAAATTGTCCCTGTGTCTAATTGTTTTTGCCTGCGATGCCCTGTGGTGCCACCCGAGGGGAGTTGAAACAGTTTATGTCCAGGATGTGAAGGAACTGTAGATATCTCTTCAGCTCTCCTTCTGCCCCTCACAATATACAGGTCTTCTATGGAAGGCAGGTTGGTTGCAGTGATTCTTTCTGCAGTCTTAACTATCTGTTTGAGTCTGTTCTTGTCGTATTTGGTTGCTATATCAAACCAAACGGTTATAAAAAGTACTTATGACAAGCTCAATAATTCCTCTGTAAAACAGTATCAATAGCTCATGGAGCAGTCTGAATTTCCTGATTGACACAGAACATTTTTTTTGTGCCTTTTTAATGATGGCTCTAATGTTAAGTGTCCATTTCAAGTCCTGGGGGATTACAGAACCCCCAAGGGTCTTCAGTCCCCTGCTGATATTGTACAGGTGGTCCTCGACTTATGACCACAATTGAGCCCAAAATTTATGTTGCTAAGCGAGGTATTTGTTAAGTGAATTTTGCCCCATTTTACGACCTTTCTTGCCAAGTGAATCACTGCAGTTGTTAAGTTAGTAACGTTAACTGAATCGGGTTTCCCCATTGACTTTGCTTATCAGAAGGTCGCAAAAGGTGATCATGCTGCAACTGTCATAAATATGAGTCAGTCGCCAAGCATCTGAATTTTGATCACGTGACCCTGGGGATGCCGCAAGAGTCATAAGTATGAAAAACAGTGATAAGTCACTTTTTTCAGTGTTGTCGTAATTTTGGTCATTAAAAGAACTGTTGTAAGTCGAGGACTACCCGTACTGTCAAATATGGTTGTTGTTAGTTGTGAAGTCATGTCTGACCCATCGCGACCCCATGGACACCATTCCTCCAGGCCTTCCTGTCCTCTACCATCTTCTGGAGTCCATTTAAGCTCACGCCTACTGCTTCAGTGACTCCATCCAGCCATCTCATTCTCTGTCATCCCCTTCTTCTATTGCCCTCAATCTTTCCCAGCATTAGGCCCTTCTCCAGTGAGTCCTTCCTTCTCTTTAGGTGGCCAAAGTATTTGAGTATCATCTTCAGGATCTGGCCTTCTAAAGAGCAGTCAGGGTTGATCTCCTCTAGGACTGATCGGTTTGATTGCCTTGTAGTCCAAGGGACTCGCAGGCGTCTTCTCCAGCACCATAGTTCAAAGGCCTCAATTCTTTGATGCTCAGCCTTTTTTATGGTCCAACTTTCACAGCCATACATTGCAACTGGGAAAACCGTGGCCTTGACTATACATACTTTTGTTGGCAGGGTGATGTCTCTGCTTTTTAGTACGCTGTCTAGATTTGCCATTTGTCAAATAAATTTGTCAAATATGGTAAGTAGTAGTAAAATAGAAGGTCTCCTCCTAAAATCCACTCTCATCTCTACGGATTTAAACATATTCAGCTCTAGATTGTTAACAGCTGCATCACAAGGCAAATTGTTCAATCTCCCATCTACATGCTGAACTCATCACCGTCTTGAATAAGGCTGATGACCCTTGTATCATCAGCAAATTTCACTATTTTAACAGATGAATCCTGTGAGGTCCCATCTAGGTCCTATTTAGGTAGGTTGAGTAAGGGAATGCTTGATTATTATTTTTTTTGATAGTTCACAGATTCTACTGAATCAGCCTGCCTCATATAGGAGTCTACTTACCAAAAGTAAGTTGTGAAGAACTATATCTCATCTATTGCCAGAGTGAACATCAATACTGCTTGGCTTTTACAACCTAATAATGTAGGTTGCTTTACCTTTTTTAGCCAATATCAATATGGAGAAAGTTAATTACAGTAACTGCAGTCTGATGCTGGATATTGTCCAGAGGTAAATCTATATATTTTAAGTCAACATGGATTAACTTAATGATTTTTCCCTCCCTCTAACATAAGTGTTGGTTTAGGTCAGTGGTTCTCAACCTTTCTAGTGCCGCGACCCCATAATACAGTTCCCCATGTTGTGGTGACCCCCAACCACTTATACATCACCGGGTGCCAGGGGCGTGGCCAAGAAAAGGGGGAAAAAATGGTGGATAGCCTTGTTTGGCGACCCCCGTGAAATGGTCGTTCGACCCCAAATGGGGTCCCGACCCACAGGTTGAAAACCACTGGTTTAGGTGATTATAGGCTTTCATTTACAGCTAATTTTGAAAAAGGGACCTTGAAAGATTCAAAGTAGTTATAAGAGATCAATGCTTTAGCAAAGTATTAGGTGTCGCAGGATAACATGGAAGCTATAATTATTCTTATCCTCTATAGCTATACATTTAAGAACGTTGAATTTTTTTTCAGTCAGTTCCAGATTGAAAAGAGTAGAAATAACTACATGAGGACTGAAATCTTGCAGCTTATTCTTATAGCTACTGGTTTTTAATACCTCTTTAATCTTGTCTAGGTTCAGAAACAAGGAAGGTTGAACTCGGGAATTCTAAGGCCAAGGATAGAAAATACTGAAAAATATTGAAAAAGAAGGCAGTGGGGAAACATAGTTGCCAAGAAAACTGCATGGTTATACCTATGTAGTTATCAGAAGTCAAGCTTAACAATAACAATAACAACAACAACAACAACAATATAAAGTTGAAAGGGACCTTGGAGGTCATCTAGTCCAACCCCCTGCTCAGGCAGGTAACCCTATATCATTTCGGACAAATGGCTGTCCAGTTTCTTCTTAAAAACTTCCAGTGTTGGAACATTCACTGCTTCTGGAGGCAGGCTGTTCCACTGGTTAATTGTTCTAACTGTCAGGAAGTTTCTCCTTAGTTCTAGGTTGCTTCTCTCCTTGATTAGTTTCCATCCGTTGCTTCTTGTCCTGCCTTCAAGCGCCTTGGAAAATAGCTTGACTCCCTCTTCTTTGTGGCAGCCCCTGAGATATTGGAACACTGCTGTCATGCCCCCCCTCGTCCTTCTCTTCATTAAACTAGACAACTTGATGTCTTTACCTTCGGATATTGCTGGGCCAATGCAGCAGCAGGGGTTCAAACTTAGAAAACCCATAATCAAATTCCAATATAGAACAGAAGAATATTTTGCTCATGCTGGCATGTATAGAAGTATAAATGTCTTGGATATTTCTCAAGCTGATACAATCTTGAGGAAAATTGAAAGTTTGCATAACTTCAATAAATCATACAGTACAATAACTGGCACGTAAGATTATAAACATACTTCAAAGTGGACATAAAAATCTGTCCAGATTGGCAAATGTTTATTTAGCATAACCTCTCTTGCAGAGATGAGAGAAGAGGAAGTTTGTGATGCTATTTCTTCCTCCAGTGACTCAGGATCATTTGCAACTGCCTGGTTGGGATATTCTCTTTCTCTCAAGAGTTATCAACTTCTGCTTCTCCCACAAATACGCCTCTGTCAAGATGATATTTGGCTAAGTTATAGCTTTTGGTGAGGTTTTATTTAGCAGCTGTAGTTTTTAGTTGCGTGCAGTCTTTCTGTTTAAGGAAGACAGCGGTGGATTAATTGGGCTCTTTAGTCATTGGGTTTTAAAGCATAATTAAAGGTTAAGCAAAACCAAACAGCGTTGGCGAATCATTTTGGTTCAGTCTGTCAACCATTCAGAAAACGTCTAACTTGACTATGCTGGTGTGTCACCCACTCCTCCTCCTGAATAAAGAGAAACAACTCTTTAGGTAGCCATTTATAGTTCAACAAACCTTTTGTTCACATGAATGCAAAAGTTGATTTCACGCGATCACTGATAATGCACTTATTTTGGAGGCTGTGGTTGCAGCTATCGAGTGCGCTTGCACCCTAAAAAGGAATGCAAACCATCACCCTGTTGTGCAGCATTTGGAAGACAACTGAACTGTGCGGTTGCCACATTCTTATCACATTTTGAAAGTTACACTTTCGGGTCACCACCAATCACAGTTCTGAAGATGACAGAATCGCGTGCTGACATAGATGGCGAGAATCCATTTTAAGCTCTGCTTGGGTGCAGGGTCACATATTTCTTTTTTTTTTTTTTTGTTCATTTTGGGAGGTAATTCGGGGAGAATAGTTGTTGCCAGGTGTTGATGAATGCTGGTGTGTCCCTCAAAATGTGGCACGTCACCTTTGACCTGTGTGTCATAGGTTCGCTCTCAGTACTTCAGAAGCTTTCAGCTTTGCTGGTTTATTTGTATATTTGTATATTTGCTGGCACAGAAGTTATGAAATAACACTTGAACAAACAGGACTTCAGATAGGAATGTGGTGGTTGGAAATTCAATACCACATGTCCTTAAAATGTCATTCAGAGAGAAAGTTATTATCCCTCTTTTGTTCTTTCCCATCTTCTTTGAGGAAAAAGGAAACTTGATCTAATTTCCCACTGAACTTTTTCAAGGTACTACTGGGATTTTCTCTGGATGTTCTCCTTGCAGAAGAGAAAGGAGTGGCAACAGAGGTTGATTTTAGCCTGAAGTGGAAAAATGACATTGCTCTTTTCCACTTCAGTGGAGGAAAAGAAAGATGGCTTCTTTTCCATGAACATGGGAAACGTCATTTTCTTGGATGCATTACCAAGCTGGGGAAGGGGTGTTTGCATCTGGTGCATATATGGCATTGTGGTTGAAGACAAAATCCACTGAGAGGAAACTGCCCTTTGATAGTAGATTCTAACAGTAGTTACTTAGCATAAAGCCTGAAGTTAGATGTGCATGTAAAGACCATCTCATATTTATGGTTGAGATGTTTCTTAATGTATAAGAAATACTGTACAATATACCAAGCATAAAGATGTTAGACATTGTAAAGTAACAGAGTGTGTCACACTGATTAAATGGAATGATGCAGGAAATAGACATGGCATCACAATCTTTCTTATTAATGAAAGGTCCCTATTCCAAAGAAGATTGCATTGCCTCATAGTTTCTGCTGTTTCTTGAGAAATGAGCTACATTGTTCAACAAACCAAATAACCTCTCTGGTAATTTATATAATGTAGAAATGAGCCAGAAAAAAAAAGTCTATGTGTATTTGGGGAGAAAGATACTGGAGAATGCTTGCAGGAGTTACATAAAAACAAGCGTATTTGTAGCAAATGTGATGGGAAGCTGAAAACTGAACATAATTTTGGGAATTGTGATGCCAAAAGTATTCTGATTGCTTAAATGCAGAAGCCAATCAGTCATTCATGATTTTTGGGACATTCTTTGTATTTGTAAAGATGTGTATGTCAAGAGTGAAATTGGTGGTTTCTTTCATAGCACACTAACATTTATTCTTTAAGTAGCAATAGCAATAGCAGTTAGACTTATATACGGCTTCACAGTGCTTTACAGCCCTATCTAAGCAGTTTACAGAGTCAGCATATTGCCCCCAACAACATTGGTCTACAAATTTTGGGAAATTATTGACCTCCAAGATAAAATATGTTAATTCTTACATATTTTGATTAGATGAATTAGAAAACAGGTAGTCAAGGTGCTGGTTGGCTAAGGTTTTCAAGATATTTCACAATAAATATATTCCACAATAAATAAATATATTTGCCTACAAGGGAGAGAGGTGTCTAATGATCATGATGTCTCGTAACTTCTTGACAAAGTATGGTATAACAGTGAAAATGGTACCACATGGAAGTGTATAAATTTATCTTCACTTTGAAACTAAAGTTTATTACCTAACAGTAATTTATTGTTCTTTTATTGCAAGGCACATTTGTCTTAGTCAGTTCTATACAGCATATAGTTACATCTGATGGCTTGTGAAAGTATCATTGCCTAACATTTCCAAGGAACAGTTGTGTGAAGCCAAGATGCCTTAAATCTGTGTAAACAATGCAGGTATCTTTTGCTTCAGTTGTGGTGAGGTTACATTTGCATCTCAAAAGTGCAGTATGACTGCCGTGGTAAAAAAGGCATACCACCTATATTTTGGATGAAAAATAGGGGATCAGGGCAAGAGTTAGGTCCCTCATTATTGTTACATTACATGTGCAACTTATCTGCATCATTGGCTAAGCAAGAAGAAAAGGTCTGTGCCTTTCACAGTCCCAATGGTGTCAAGGGAACCCACCAACCATGCTATTTTTGCATTGTTCCCCCAATTTGCAAAAGAGATCTCAAGAAAGGAGAAGTGGACAGTGGAATATCCAGACATTCCATTCGCACTGTGTCCTGTACCCCATGGTGAGTATTTGCCAATTCCAGATCCACCAGAATCCTACTCTCAGATGGTGATAAAGATGATGAGCAGGATGCAACTGATCCGGAGCCGTCTATGTGAGTGGACCCAAACTTTAGCCCACCATATTTTCCTCCTGAACCACTTCTAATTTCAGAGAATGAACTAAATGACCTGGTCAGGGATTTGGAATTGCCTCAGAGTAAGGCAGAGCTACTGGGCTCCAGTTTACAACAGTGGAACCTCTTGCAGAGTGAAAAAGCATGAAAATGTTACATGAAAAACCATTAAATGAGTGGAAAGTTGTGCTAGTGGTATCAATAAAAAGATAAATTTGTAATGATTGGTGTGGAACCATTCTCGTTGCTGTATCACATTTTGTAGAAAAGTTATAGAGCATAATCTTATGCACATCCCCCTCGTAATTTTGAACTTTTTTAATGCAATTTTGACCTGAAGCTGTATCTTGGAAACTGGAGCCAATGAATACTCAGGACTTAATTTTCCTTTATCAGTGACCCAATTCTGGTAAAATTTAGTTACTTTCATTTCCAAGGCTTTCTCCTTGTAGATAAGTGCAGTCTAGGTCCTTATTTTACTGAACCTCGGAAGGACGGAAGTCTGAGTCAACCTTGAGCCGCGGTGAGGATTGAACTGCTGGCAGCTGGCAGTCAGCAGAATTAGCCTGCAGTACTGCATTCTAACCACTGCGACGCCACGCCTAGAAGATTCTAAAAGTATTAAGTCAGATGGGGCATAAGCACATTAATGCTCTTGAATAGTGGTATGTCAGGACCTCAGTATAACTAGAAGACCAGAATTGTTTCTAGCCTTTCTTCCATTGACAATTATCTTCCTTTGGTAACCTTCCTTAACAGAATCAACAGATCAGCTAGCATGGAAGAAATCAGCCCATCTAGAAGATCTTTCCTTTGCCTGTCCGTAGGTCTTCAGTCCCCTTTAGCTTTTCTTTACCTATATGGAGCGTGTATTAACCAGTTTAGCTACCCGCTTTTTATGTGGCAAGACAAAAATATGGTTTGCAGAAGTAACTTAAAGCAGTTCAGGAAACAACTGACAAAATAGAAAAGGTTGCTTCAATGTAACTGTCTAAATCATTAGTAATATTATTACCTAAGGAAGAGAGTATTTTTATTAACAAAGATATTATTCCAAAGAGCCAGGAAAAAAATTCTGAAAGAAAAATCAGCCTTATAATGCGTATTGCAGTAGGGAATATGCTTATTCAGGTGACACATTCCACATCATCTTCAGAGATGCTTGTTTCCATATTACTGTACTCTTTTCCAAGAAATCGCTAAGATTTCATTCCTATCACAAACACTTAGTTCTCATTTGGCTACTATTGAAGTCCATACCTTACAACAGGAGTCCCCAACGCCCAGGCTGTGGCCCATTGCTGAGCTGTGGCCTATTTGGAACTGGGCTGCGTGAGTGGTGGACCAGCGCCTAGTCCTGAGTGTGCAGCTCGACTTGCATGAGCGGTGGGCCAGCATGCTTGTACACGCAGCTCAACTTGCACAAGTCGAGCTGCCCCAACCTTTATAGCTCATGTGGCCCAGTTCTCCTGTCCCCCCTTCCCCCCAGCTGGGCCACCAAGCAAAGGTTGAAAAGGGAAGAAGAGGGAATCAAGCTATTTTCCAAAGCACCTGAAGGCAGGACAAGAAGCAACGGGTGGAAACTAATCAAGGAGAGAAACAACCTAGAACTAAGGAGAAACTTCCTGACAGTGAGAACAATTAATCAGTGGAACAGCCTGCCTCCAGAAGCAGTAAATGCTCCAACACTGGAAGTTTTTAAGAAGAGACTGGACAGCCATTTGTCCAAAATGGTGTAGGGTTTCCTGCCTGAGCAGGAGGTTGGACTAGATGACCTCCAAGGTTCCTTCCAACTTCACTACTATTATTATTATTACCACTTCCTTATAGTTAGTGCTTCTAACAGCCTTAGCTCTATTTAGGCAGTATTTCATATATTGCTCTTAATTCATGAGGAACCCTTTCCCTTTTGAAGTCAATCTTAATTCATGAGTAGCTACTTTCGTCTTGAAATCATTTTAGCTTTTGTCATTCTGCAGATCTTGAAATTCTTGTAAGCCAGTTGATGCTTTTTCTATAGCAACAATTTTGTACAGTAGTATTTGGACAATGAGTTCAATATAAACATTTAGGATATACTTTATATATACTGCAGTATCTGGATTTCATCTTCTTTGTAATATAAACAGACTGTAAGTATCATGATGGGATAGAAACTTTTTCCTGCCGATGGTTTGCTTTATCTCATCTGCAGCCATGAGCCTCTGTTGTTTTAAAAACTGACAATTATGCAAAATTGACAATAACATGTAATCTCTGATGAATAAGATTTACTTTCAATTTATTTAGTAAAGAAGCAACAAAAGTGAAGAATTGTCTTTGCTTTTCATTTCATGTTTTTAATCCATATGCAATTCTGCAATTTGCACTGGAAGGTGGAAAAACAAAACAAAACAAAATGTTTATGCATTAAGTAGTCCACTGATCCTTTTAAAAATGCCAGGGCTGTAAGCTAAATTGGAAAGTGGAAAAAATACCACAGAAGAAAACAGTGGTAAACCACTAATGTATCACTGCCAGAAAAGCTACGTGGTTTGAGTTAATGAAATCTCAGGAGTGTTAAGTATCACTTATTTTACCTTTATGTAAACTGTGCTTTCTGAAACAAAAAGATAATTTTTAAACAAAGAGAATCAAAGACCATGGTAGTAAAGAGTTTGAGAACAGAACATTCCATTTCCTCTTTTGACCATACCAAAGCTCTTCCACCATGCTGTTGTGGGTATGGTTCAGACTTAAAAGGATTAATTTTTGGAAGTCATTGAAGTGCCTTTAAAGTGGTATCCAAAGGAGGCTCAGCATGGTCTAGAGCAGTGGTTCTCAACCTTTCTAATGCCGCGACCCCATAATACAGTTCCCCATGTTGTGGTGACCCCCAACCACTTATACATCACTGGGTGCCAAGGGCGTGGCCAAAGAAAAGGGGGAAAAAATGGCGGACAGCCTTGTTTGGCGACCCCCATGAAATGGTCGTTCGACCCCAAATGAGGTCCCGACCCACAGGTTGAGAACCACTGGTCTAGAGGGGGAATGAAACATTCCAGAGTTCTATGGAAAAATCTCTTTTCCTGAACTGGTGAATTTTGCATATCCCTGCAGAAGATCACAAATATTCCTTTCTTAATCCAGTGGTACTGTTTTTTTTTGGTTGATTTACAAATCTCAGAATTTCCAGAAGTCTAAAACTGAACATGAGGAGGATCCCCAGATACTGGAAGCAGCAAAAAAATAATTCTTAGCCAGAAGGCAACCATCCTCTTTTGCAGAGACAGCTGCAGAAAGAGCCCTTCCAGCTTCTTCTGAAGGAGTTGGAGAAGGTAGAATAAATTGGCTTAGAAGGAAATTCCTTAGCTGAAGGTTTTGGCTCTAATCCATTTCACTAAAGTTATTAGGGAAATATTGGCATTAGTAATTGAACTCTTATCTTAAAGACTAGAGGAACAAAATACAAATAAGCACATATGTATCTGGCAGAACAGAATGGAGGAAACTAGCAAACAATCCTTTGGTAAGATTTGAAAGTTGACTTTTTGGATTAGGAAGAGAGAACAGTGGATTGGAAAAGAATCAGCCTCATTCTGCTACTAGTAAAGATAATGGTTGCCTACACTGAGATAAAAATCACAAGATAACATAAAGCATTGAACACTTGATGGTCTATATAAAATCTTAATACTAAATATTATTATCAGATTATACTAATATTCTCTACAAATGAATATCCGTTAGGATCCCATGTGTGGATCTCTATGCTGGTTCACCTCTGTGGCTGAACCTCAGGAACTGGTTTTTGTCTCTTTCCCACACCTGATTGTTGTGTCTTCCTCCAGGATCTCAGTTTGCCCAATGGTACTCCTGTAGATACTTCTAGTCCAGCCTCTTCTTCCTCGCTTCTTAATAGACTACAGCTGGATGATGACTTGGATGGGGAGATGAGGGACCTCTTTGTCACTGTTGATGATCCCAAAAAGCATGTCTGTACGATGGAGACTTACATCACTTACCGTGTCACAACTAAGGTACCACAAGATAAGTTGCTCTGTTCAGAATCTTATTTTTTATGAAAAACAACTTTACTCTATTTCGGGTTCCTTGAAATGCTTAGTAGCAGTTGGATTCCCATGCGTTCTAAAAGTTTGTTTCCTCTTGTTCTAAGAGTGTTTGTCAAATTGTCAAGTCAGAATGATTGCTTTCTTCTTGTAGAAGAAACTAAAATAATCTGCCTATTGGGAGCAGGCAAGAGCCCCTTGCAGTACGTTTGGTTTCCTTCGCTTGGTTAAGATCTAAAATACTTTCCATTTCTAATTGGTGTTAGTTGCATGTTTTGAACATTAATAATGGAAAGGCTTCTACAGCCTACCCAGTTTCAAATAAGAATGAAAATCTTGGCCCCAACCCATTGGAGACCACGGTACCTTTCCCTGTGCTTATAGTCTTAAAAAAAAAATTAGGACATTGAAGGAAAAAGGGGATGGGGAAAGGAAAGGGAAGTAAGATTATTCAAGTAAAAGTAAAATGGTTTGCATGGACACAACTGTATTATGTTCTTGGCATTCTCTGAGGATTTTTCCTTCTGGAAATTTGAGAACTGTGGCTATATGAAAAGTAAAATAAAACACTATCCTAGATGAAAACACTTTTGTATCACATCCAAGTATACGACATAAGTATGTGCGTGCAGCCACCAGGAACTGAGCTTAACACGAAAAAGACATATATGTGTGGCTTGTAGCTATAGATGAGACAACAACTTGATTTTGGATTTGTTATAGAAAGAAATTCCTTTTAAAATCAAAAGGGTAGAATTTTGCATAAATTTTGCAGAGATAGATTGCATACATGTAAATAATCTTTGCCCACAAATTTGCTCTTGCCAAAATTCAAACTTTTCTCTCCGAAGACCTTTTTCTTCTGTCTTTTGTGCATATCATAGTAGGACCATCACACTTTCCACGCACAACCTGAAAACTATCACAATGCTGTATCTCTGTAAGTTGCCTAAGAAGGGAAGATTCAGAATTTGTTTTGTTTTCTTCAGTTGCTTGAGTGACTCAGCTTGTGAAATGCTGCACAGTTTGCAAAAGGAATTAAACACGAACTTTGCAGTGTTCAGAAAGAATGTATTTTATTTAAGAGGTGCAGAACATTAACTTTCATGCAGTAGACCTTCTTGTTCTCTTACCACTTTTGATGTTTGTTCTTTTGTTCCAGACCACTCGAGCTGAGTTTGACTTGCCAGAGTATTCAATGCGCCGAAGATACCAGGATTTTGATTGGCTCAAGAATAAACTGGAGGAATCTCAGCCAACTCATCTCATTCCTGTAGGTAGTAAGTCGAAGTCACCAGCATACAATTTTTGTTTTTTTGTTTTAAAAAAAACAGTGTTCATTTCCCATTATTATTCGTCCATACAGTCCCTGAGAATTGGACACAACTGAATGGAGGAAAAAATGGATTCAGAATATATCAAGATGTCAGTTGTACACTGAACATTTTCCGTTGAACTAAGTTATGATTCAGAGTTTTAATTTTATAAAATTTGATTTATAGCTTTCTAATAATTGATTTAGATTTAAATTCCAGAAGCCCACAGGACTTCTTGAAACTGCACGTTTTTATGAATAAATAGCGTAACAAGTCTTTGCTTGTTGTTGATGTACTACAGATAGTCCTCCACTTATAACCATTTGTTTAGTGACTGATAGACGTTACAATGGCACTGAAAAAGTGACTTATCACCATTGCCGCATCCCCATGGTCATATGTTCAAAATTCAGATGCTTAGCCACTGACTCACATTTAATGACAATTGCAGTGTCCCTGGGTCATCTGATCACCCTTTACGACCTTCTGACAGTGGGGAAACCAGATTCACTTAACAACCATGTCACTAACTTGACAACTGCAGTGATTCACTTAACAACTGTGGCAAGAAAGGTTGTAAAATTGGGAAAATTTTACTTAACAACTTTCTCACATAGCAACAGAAATTTGAGACTCTGTTATAGTTGTAAGTAAATTATAACAGAGTGAGCATGTATTTGATTTTACATGCTCACTTTCAAATCATGTTATCTAATAGCACTTTCTTTTTTATAAAGTGGGTTAGTCTATTAGATTGACTTTGTCTACTGGGATCTTTGGGATTTTTAACATGCATTTTAATTCATCTTCTACTCCCTGACATTAACAAGCTAAAGGTGACTGAAAATTGCCACCACTGTGAGATTTAAAATGCATGTTTGGGAAGTACTAGTGGCAAAATGGTTGTCCTTATAAACATCAATATTAATATTCAGAAATGGAAAATAATTTGCAGCCGACGTGATCTTATGGTGTTAGCAGTGCAGTCTTAACTATATTTTATCGTTAACTCCGAGATTGCAATGATAAGCTGGCAACTAATAGCGGGCCATGATGACTGAGTCACAACTTTTCTTAGTGCTCTGCAGGGAATAAAGTGTTCTTAAAACAGCCAGATGTCTTTGAGATAAAACAGAAGGACAAGGTGGGCTGTAGGGAGGAAGTATTGCCTGGTTAATTGGCCTGAGAGTTTGAGTTCAGGCAAATCCAAAGAAAATGCAAAGCCTCTGACTCATTCTGGGTTGGGACCAAGGGAAAAACTGATTCTGCTACCAGAACAGGTGTATCCTGAACATCAAGGAGAGATGTCAGGTTCCAAGGTGGATTTTAATTCCCCCACAATTATCTAGATATTAATGCAAAAATTACTGTACACATACACAAGCACACGTGTGCATATACTGTACATATATGCATGCATATACAGACACATCCCTATGAATTTTGTTTCCTGTAACTTTCTTCCTCCCCTCCCCAGCCTCTTCCAGAAAAATTTGTAGTCAAAGGCGTTGTTGACCGTTTTTCAGAAGAATTTGTTGAGACGAGGAGAAAGGCCTTGGATAAATTCTTAAAAAGGATTGCGGACCATCCAGTACTTTCTTTCAATGAACATTTTCATGTATTTCTTACAGCCAAAGTAAGTGAATTTGAATCCACACAGAATTTGATTTTCAAAACTTGTAATTAGAGGTGCAAGTCCTTAGAATATGAACATTTCCTTGCAGCAACATACACATTTCTTTAATTCATTAGTGCTGGGCATTGTCTTTTAGTATAGAGCTTGTAGTGTTTAGAGAACAATAAAATAAACACAACTGAATTTTTCAGTAGCCAAGAACACCCTTCTTTTCTTCAGTTACTTCACTTTGATGTCTTCATTGCTTTAAAAATAGTCACTTAGGTATTGCTAAGAATTTTCTACTTTTTAAAATCACCCATATGGTCCACAGTTTAACTATAACAAATTCAGTGGGATGAACGTGACTGTTTCTTGATCAAACAGTTCTATGAGGGTGAATACTTTGAGCAAAGCTGTAAATTTATTAACCATTCTGTCAATACCAGGATCTTAATGCTTACAAAAAACAAGGAATGGCTTTGCTTACTAAGATGGGAGAATCGGTAAAATATGTCACAGGAAGCTACAAATTAAGAAGTCGACCGTTGGAGTTTGCTGCCATGGGAGACTATCTAGACACGTTTTCTCTGAAGCTAGGAACTATTGATAGAATAGCACAGCGGATAATCAAAGAGGAAGTGGGTAAGTAGAACTTATAGATTCCCTTGTAACTCACAATTTGTTTTCAAGAAACAAATTGTGAAAGATGCATGCATTCATCTTCTCTTGGATGTAAATTTGTTGTGCTACATAAGGAGCTGTACAAAAAGATTTTGGAAGGACACATTGGGCATAGTTGTTAAATTGTTAAATTTCTATATCTCTTCTCCTTATTTTGCTTCTTATGATACTGTTTTTCTCCAAAGTTTTCCCAAGTGTGAATAGTTTCTGATTTTCTCACCTTCTTGCCAAATGTGAATATTTCCTTTCAAAATTGAATTTGATTTTTTTTAAAAAAAGGTCTCATAATCTTGAAACACAGAGTCTTCTGTTCCTCGTTTTTATCTGCTGCAGAATATTTAGTGGAACTACGAGAATATGGTCCTGTTTATTCAACCTGGAGTGCACTAGAAACAGAGGTGTCTGAACCTCTTGAAGGAGTATCAGCCTGCATTGGAAACTGTTGCACAGCCCTTGAGGAATTGAGCGAAGATATGACTGAAGACTTTCTGCCTGTTTTACGAGAATATATCCTATATTCAGATTCCATGAAGGTAATGTGCGGATTGCAAGATAGATGTCTGTACGTGCCTTGAATAGCGCTCCAAGTGTTTTCTTTAAAGGAAAGGTAACTCTTTGACCCATCACTTGAAATTTTACATGTTTTAATTAAAAAACTCCACTTTAGCATCCTTGAAACTATGTGTTTCTGCCTCCAGACTACAAATTGACGGAACAATGAATGCAAACTTTTATTGCTGGCGTAGATGTAAACTGACTTTTGATTAATAATAATTTCCACCGTCAGAGCTATTTTTCAGAAATATGTTCTTTTCTAGAGCAAATTTCCTTTTTTCTATTACTTAATGTGATTTGCTCTCAGTTTAGTGATGTTTATAGTTAAGCAGAGTTATTTGAAACTTTGAGCCTGGAATGTAATTTATGGTTTTATTCTTCAAATCCTGGAATAGTTCAGTGTCAGTCATGCTAAAGATTGGGTAGGGAGAGGCCAATAGTTTGTCAACAAACTGCAGATAAAGACAGAGGATTATTACCCACTAGTCCCCCACAAAGGTCTAGCATATCTATTCCATGTGGTATCTCTCAGTTTTGGCTAACAGTGGTTCACATGTGACATAGGACTTTTGTAATGTATAATGTATTTTTTTCTCTACACACACACACACACACACACACACACACACAGGTTGTTGCCATTAGAATGGAGAGTTAACATCTTGCTTGCTGCATATCCATCCTATATTTAGATTTCATAGCCAATAGAGGATTTGCTGTTTAAATGTAATCCAATTGTGTGTTTCTGGTATATGACTTACCATATGTAGATTGTGGGAGTTACAAGAGGGCCAGGTTGTGTGGTCTTCATGCTGACTGCTGTTGCGTTTTTTTAAAAAGCAGAGCAATAAGAACTCTTGGGATGAGACAGAACAACTGGGCAGAGTTAGTACAAACAGTCCCCAGTGGAATGTTTGGACATTAGGTAAAGAGTTAGTTTTTTAATGTTAATATTGTTTGTGCTAGAGTAGTTTAAAACATTTGAAATACTCTCAGCTGGCAAATGCACTGTTGTCCTCGGATCTCTCTTGAGAAACTGCAACTGTTTTGTTTGAGAAATCTGCAATCTCTCCAGGCTTAATTTTAAAAGAAAAAAGAAGTTGGTATCTTTTTTTAGCAATAAAATGCAACGTAATACAGGGGTGGACGATTCGTTTTTCCAAGGGGCTGCATGAGAAACTGGGATTTTGTGGAGGGCTGAACCAATAGGCTGAACTTAATTCTGCTGCCACCTCGTGTTGACAGAGGAGGGAGCCTCGCCTCACCACTCTTTTGCTGCAAGTGCAGAAAAGTTTTTTTTCACCAGCCAACTAAAGGAGTGCACTCAGCTTCTTCTTCCTCCCCCACTTATTTAACATTTTATTTTCTAATTTCTGACTGACCTCATATGGGCCAGATAGGGACAGTCAAAGGACTGAATATGGCCCAGGAGTTGTAAAATGCCCAGGTTTGGGCAGAATATATATTTTTTGTTTTTATTAGTCATCTCTAAAGAATGACCCAACTTGCTTTCTCCTACCGTCATTTAAACTCAAAAGGAATAGCTAGCATGTAGCTAACTTCTAAGACTTTTTTTTTTTTTTTTTTTGGAAAGGGAGCTAGTTCAGTAGTACAGCACATCTTTTGCATGCTGGGGACTTGGGCTTTCAACTCATAGCACCTTCATTTAAAAAAAAAAAAATAGTGAGAAAGTCTTATGAGAACACTGCAAGCTGCTGCTGCTACTACTGGGTTACATGGTTACGTAATTTGACCTGAATGACTTTCGTATTTATAGATAGTCAGTGAACCATTTGTTCGGCCACCGGTTCAAAGTTATGTTGGCAGTGAATAAATGATAGTTATGCCTGGTCTTTGAACTTATGGCTGTGGCAGCACTCCGATGGTCATTTGATCAAAATTCTGGCTCTTGGTTGCCTGCTAGGACTTTGTGACTGCAGGGGTGCTTTGATTTTCTTTACCCACCTCTTTGGCCATTTGGTCACCTCTGCCAGCCGCAAAAGAGCAGACATGGAGGAGAAAGAGATGGGGGGGGGGGAACTAAAGAGAATGCAGTTCCTTATTTTACTGTGCTTGGGGCTGGGAGGGACCAGGCTGGGATGGTGACAACTGGGACTGCCAGAATTACGGTCACTAAGTGAAGTGGTCACATAATGTCATCCTTTACAATGGAAATTTAATGGGAGTTCTGGTTCCAATTACTTGGCTGTCAGCTGAGGAGCACCTGTACTATGACAAATAGCTGAAAATCCTTAGCCTAAATTGCAGTCTAACTTAATTCTGTTCAAGTTGATTTTTTTCAACTCTGCAAGCCATCTTGCTGAATATATATTTGTAAAAAGGCCCCCAAATAACATTTTAAGATATAAATGAAGAAGAAGATAGATGTACCGGTAAATAAAGGAAATAGATTTCCTGAGTTCGTGCATTTACTGGCTACGCATCCATCACAAGCTGCCTGCCATATTTCAGTATGATTTTCCTGGTTGGGTAAATGGAAGATGCATGTGTTAAGGCAATCTGAGGCATTTACATTGTTAATGATTGCTGATGGGAGGAGGTATGAACATTGATATGACCAAGCCTTATTTATACATTGATCTGAATACAGGCTTAAACGGCGAGGGAGACTGAGCTGTGGATATTGCATCTGTTCTCTGTATTTTTTGTCCTTTGTCAATCTTCAGTCTTAGACTTGGTCCACTTAAATGAAGATTGTAGTTTTTGCTCATATATTGCTGAAGTGATGAACCACTGACTCTAGGCATAAGAGTGGAATAATATATGGATGCATGGATGAATAAATAAATAAAATATGTATGCAAAAGCAAAAGAGTTGTACACTTATTAATAATAACAAATAAGGGGATCTTTGTTTAAAAAACTCCTAACTGGTGGGGAGGCTGACAGATGCTAGTTTGTGAAGAACCCTCTGCTCCCCACCTTTTATAAAGAAAAAAAAAAATTGAATTTTGATCATGTGACCATGGGGATGCTGCAACAGTTGTATGAAAAAGGTCATAAGTCACTTTTTTTAGTACCATTGTAATTTTGGTCACTAAACGAATGCTTGTAAGTTGAGGATTACCTGCATTATTTTTTTCTGAATCCCTGTGGTTTCAGATGTATTGTGCTTGTCGTCACTATGCAGAAAATGAGATCTAGAAAAATGAAGCTTTCCTGTACAGATAGTCTTTGACTTACAACTCTCTGAGCTTGCTTGTTTTCTTGTAGACTTTTCATACCCAAACTAGGTAACATCATCAGTGCTAGTAAGGAGTGCGGTTTGCTGGCAGTTTATATTCTGGTGACTTGCCCTGTCAGTGTTGGTGGGGGTGGTCTTAGAGATTCTTTGGTTGGGCTGTTTACTATTGACTCTTGATTGGGTATTGTTTACTTGATTGTTGATCAGAAGTTAACCTTGGAGTTAATCTATGCTGATCTGGGTGCTGATTGCTGGTGGAGAGGTGCCTGGGTCTTTTTGTTCCCTTTTGGGCTGGTTGTGTGAAAACAGTCTTAAGTCACTTTTTTTCAGTGTTGTAACTTCGAACAGTCATTAAATGAACTACAGAACTACCTATAGTACAACAAGAGACTATTGACTTTTACAATTTCTTTAATTAATTGCAGCACTTTTTTCTCTCTTCTCTCCTCTTAGAATGTGTTGAAGAAAAGAGATCAAGTTCAAGCAGAATATGAAGCCAAACTAGAAGCTGTGGTCCTCAAGAGAGAAGACCGTCCCAAGGTTTGCTCTGGGGGAGAAGCTTTTAAATTGAATGAGGAGTCTGTTCAATAGTTTATTTTACTGAAGGTTTCCAATAATGTTTTCTATACATTGGGTAGTAGCGTCTTGTTTCAATTAAATACCAACACTATTGAACTGAGACTAAGAATGTGAATGAGGTTTGTGAAAGAAGTTATTTTGAAAATAAGCAAGAATTCTTATGAAGTATAGTATCTCAACTCTATTTAATTATAATTAGTATTATCTGATTTAATTAGAAAACTGTGTCCTGACAGAAGTAGCTTCTATAAATAGTTGAGGCATTGTGAGTCACAATGAGATGAGTTCTTGGTTTTGTTTGCAGACATAATATCATATTTCCTTCAATTTATTCCTGATAGCTGTTGTGTGTTTCCTTTGTTGCTACAGGTAGTCCTCAATTTATACTCACAATTGAGCCTAAAATTTATGTTCTTAAGTGAGAAATTTGTTAAGTGAGTTTTGCCCCATTTTACGACTTTTCTTGCCACATTTGTTAAGTGAATCAGTGAAGTGGTTAAATTAGTAACACAGTTGTTAAATGAATCTGGCTTCCCCGATTGACTTTGCTTGTCAGAAGGTCACAAAGGGGGATCACGTGACCCCGTGACACTGCAACCGTCATAAATATGAACCAACTGTCAAGCATCCGAATGTAAATCATGTGACCATTGGGATGCTGCAGTGGTCATAAGTGTGGAAAATGGTTGTAGGTTTCCAGTGCCGTTGTACTTTCAAACGGTCACTAAACAAACTGTTGTAAATCAAGGACTGCCTGTATTTGTTCTTGTGCAAGAATCTACAGGTTTGGTTTTTTTTAAAATCAGTACTATTTTGTGGAGGAAGTATTAACTCCTTGCCTTGGGAGTAAGTTTCACTGGATTTAATGTACCAAATTCTGTGTGCAATAGCTTGAAAATCTCTCCCAGGACAACATGCAGGAGTAACTCCATTTTGTTGCCTGAACAATCTCATGTTGAAAGAAAAATTCAGTAAAGTTACCTAATATAATATATACCCAAAGGACTTAAAAGCCAGCCATCAACATACCCCAATCAACATCTAAAAAGCCACTTACAACAGACACTATAAATACCACACAGAGAACAGCACACACACTCTTCTAGGGAGACGTTCCCTGAAAATGGGCTCCAGCACCAGTCCAAAAGCTTAGAAGGCAAAGACTCTTGTCCTGGGGACCGACCCAGATTGGATCCTGCTACCCAATATACTTTAGATCTGTGCTGAGAAATTTATATCCACGCAGCCTTGGTTAAAATCCAATACCTTGTCTGGTACATTATCCTTAACTTAGACTGTTCTGATATTTGCATAGGTAAGAAATAAAAAGCTCCTTAGTATACAGGACCCTCATTCATACTTTGTACTTGGCCATTATATATAACTGGCAATTGTAGTAAGTAATAGCTTGAGTACATATGTTCAAGAATAAGTGGAACTTTACATATGTTCAAGAATAAGTGGAACTTTATGAACTCTGCAGCAATCATTAATCGAGGTACCTGTGAAAAATTGGAAGGTATGTCTAAAAAGCTTTCAGAACCTATTTCCACAGCACTGCTTCGTTTTTGGTTTCCAGGTGCCCACAGATGTTGAAAAGTGTCAAGACCGGGTAGAGTGCTTTAATGCCGACCTGAAGGCTGACATGGACAGATGGCAGAACAACAAACGGCAAGATTTTAGGCAGCTGCTGATGGGAATAGCAGATAAAAACATCCAATATTACGAGAAGGTAATGCTCTAAATTTGCCACTAGGAAGATGCAGGAAAGCAGTTGAATGTAATTTTATTGATTAACTTGCTGATGCCCGTTGAGTATAAAACTGATGTAATAAGCTTTAGAATTGCTCTCTCTTTCTTCCTGGGTGCACTAATCTTGTTAAAGCTTTAGCTGTTTTATACTGCCACTGATGAGGCCGAATCCTGTCCACACAGATAGAGCAGGAAATTACACTTGTAGTTTGCCAGTAAATGACGGTCCATAGCATAGGTTGACCTTGCACATCATGGGCCAGATTGGCTGCAAATTCTAGGAATTGTCCTTCTAACACATTGGGGAGTCATCTGGTTATAGAAGGCTATTTGTAATGCCACCATTAAATCTATTTTGGGTAGGACCTTGCAGAGTTACACTGGTCAAAAAGACACTTGTGTATGTTAAATGATTAAGATCTGCCAGACAATAAAGGTTATCCTTCCATCCATCCATCCACCCACCCACCCACCCACCCACCCACCCACCCACCTACCTTTCGTGTGTGTCAAAAGTATGTGAACTTTGATAGGTGGGAAATCTTGAAAATACAAATTCCAGTGCATCTGGAAGGTGATAGATTTGGAAATTATATGAGATATCCCACATAAAGAAAGACAATTTACAACAGGTATGTAAACTGCCGGTCCGCGGGCAGGATGCATCACGCCGAAACCGCACCCACCCCATTGCCAGAAATGGGGAAAAAGTCGTGTGACATCACGTGAGGTCGCGAGTTTGACATGCCTGATCTACAAGGTGTAGAAAAACCTATTATTTAATAGAATAAATGGTTATTATAAATTTTATTGATCATATCATAAAATTGTGCCTTTGCAGCTACTGTATTGGAAATGCAGATATTGATAAAATTGTTTAATTGTATTATTTAAGGCCACTTAAGCATTAAATGACATTATTATAAGATCATTCCTTATGACTATTTGATTTAGAATGACATTATTAATTGTTGTATCTGTTTCTTTCGTTCAAATAGTGCCTTACGGCGTGGGAGTCTATTATACCACTGTTGCAAGATAAGACTGAGACCAAATAAGTTGCAGCTTTTTTCTGAATTCCTGAACCACGGACATTGACCAAATGCTCAGAATCACTACCACTAATTATACTGAAGATTTACTATACATCTTCATGATTTTTTTTCTCCTGGAGAAACACCAAGTGTGCTAATTCTGAACTGTACATTTTTTGCCACTTTTTAATGAAACCATCTTGAACATTCTTACTATGTGAACTTTGGATGATGGAAGTTAAAGCAAGAGCACTTTTTCTCTTGGACCACTTTATATTAAATGAAATTGATGAATGGAACACTAAAATCATAATAAAAATAAAGACTCTTAAATGCAAGGTGCCAACTTGCCCTTCCTTTTTTTCAAATCGGTCAGGATAAGGTATGTTGATTGTGACACAACAGGAGTTCCATCTTGACACCGTCCTGATTTTGCTTCCCTTCATATATAGAAAGGGAATATGATTGATGTAAGACACCTGTTGGATTCTGTAGCATCTCTTTAATGTGAGCTTTTTGTGCAGAATGGGAAATATTTAATTTAATGTAGAAACAGGAGTTGTAATGGTCTCCATATAATATATTGAAAATGTATAGAATATTTGTAAAATGTTTCTAATCTAACCTATGGATATGGTGCACACTCTGACTTCAACTTTGGGATGATAGAGGAAACAAACTTATATGATTCCCAAAGTTGGTATCCAGTATTGTTTGTTTGTTTTTCTTTAAAAAAGAATGAAAATCCAGGTAACTTCTTGATTTCTCAAAATGTTTGGTTTATGTGTGTGATAAACTACTCTTTATGTCATGCCTCAGTTCATGCCAAACTTCTTGTTGTCACCTAACCTTGCTTTTTACTGTGGGAATCATCTTCAAAATAAATTAGTAAAAGGTATTTAAACAAGCACATAGTAACTATAACTACAGTTTTGGGTTGTTTTTTTTTACTGATCAGTTCTGAAATAAATTGACACATTTAAGGAATCTGGAGGGAAGCTACTCCTTTTCCTTACTAAATGGATCAACTCAGCTTTTCAAGTGCTTCTGATATTGTCTTTGTTCTTGTTTTTTTTTATTTTAGTTCAATAGATATTTATTTGGGGGCATTCTGTGGTCATTGTACCTTTGAAAGGGAGAAGTGCAACCAAAATGGAGCCTTGATCTAAGATTTCTTGCTTCATTTATTTTATAAGAATATCTTGGATTTTTTTTTATATACAATAGCCATAAAAGCCCGGAAATGTAAGATTTGAAAGTAATGTTTTGCTCAATAGCAAACAAACCTACAACACACTGAATTTAAATCTGAATTTATTCATGTACAACATTTGTGAACTAGAACCTACATCTTTAGATGCACGAGATAATGTGGACTGTGATCTCTGAAAAACTTTCTGCCTTCCTCAGTGTATTGTTCTCCAAACCTGTTAGGCTACAATTCCTGTCCTCAAGCAATTTGGCTGTCATGGTTGGGCTGATAAAAGTTCTAGTTCTGCATAGTACATAATCCATCGTGTTAAGGAAAAGTAGCTTAAATAATGCTTTCAAGTACTTTGAAACATTTTGATGGTTGATTGCTAAACAGACTAACATAGTTTTGTCGGCATTGCTCTGTAACAGCTATAACACTAGCATTTTTCTGTTCTTGAGTGTTTAAACTATTGGAATGCCAGCCACATAAAATTCACCAAGAGCATTCTTGAGCTTCAGTTATATTTTTCTCAAGTTTTAATTGTTTGGATACCGGTCCCCTAAATCTCTTGTTGAAGGAAAATGGAAAATCTGTGTCAGGAGAATTTCTGGAAATGAACTTCTGAAATCATGGCAGTTTTTAAAACCTGTGATGCTTGAGTCTAAATTAATTAAAATCAATAACTTAAAATGTATGTTTTTGTATGTTAATTCAGGCACATTTCTGGTGGTGCATCTCAAATGTGATATTTGCTTAGGTAAGGAATTTTCATCTGCTCTAAGTTTAGATCAGTGGTTCTCAGTCTTTCTAATGCCACAACCCCATAATACAGTTCCCCATGTTGTGGTGACCCCCAACCACTTATACATCACCGGGTGCCAGGGGCGTGGCCAAAGAAAAGGGGAAAAAAATGGCGGACAGCCTTGTTTGGCGACCCCCGTGAAATGGTCGTTTGACCCCAAATGGGGTCCCGACCCACATGTTGAGAACCACTGGTTTAAATGATTAGATTTACATAAGTATATGATTAAGCAGTAACCCCCATATTGAAAGGGTTAGGGTTCAGATAATAGATACTGCCATAACATCCTTGTTTGTAAAAGAGGGGAAAAAAGAATTGTCTGTTCCAACACCCACAAAAGCACCATAGAGAAGAGGTGCAGTTATTATCTGGGTAGCACAATTTAATTGTATTAGAAAACTGCCTCCCATTCATTTTCAGAGCTGGGAAAAAGTCATACTTCTCCCTGCAGTGTTTTCTTTTTCTTAACTCATTAGTGTTAGAATTTAGCAGCTTCTCTTACTCCAACTGCTTGTATTTCTAAATTACATAAGCAGATTTTCTTACATATTACTTCATTTTGCTCTAATTAGAATAGATAAGCTGTATTCTTTCTGCTGTGGCCTGTTCATTCATTTGAATGAATACAGTAGGAACCAATTTGGGGGCTAAATGGACCAAACAAAAATAAGGCAAGTACTCCTGCTTACTCCACCCTTGCCCCCACCCCATTGCTCACAGATGTATCACAATTGCCAGCCCTGTATTTGTTATCCTAAAATCAAACTGAATCCTAATGTTGATGTTTGACCACTAGGGGGTGAACTAACTTTCTTTTTTCAGCAGCTATAAAAGTTTTTCAATTTATAGCCAAAAGTTTTTATTTTAAATGTCAACTTATTCAATTATGTGCTTGTTTTTTCCTATTAAAATGGTTTATTTTTTTAAAATCTGTTTTATTACGTAATTACCTTAATATCTGGTAAACATCATGTTGTCTGGATTTATCTTTAAAAAACAATAACAATTAGTTTCTATAATTCTGTAGTCCACATAATAGCTTTGCTTGATGTTCTCTTCTTCCAAAAATGTTCTCTTTTGCCATCCTTAAATTAATACAATTCTTATTATTTGGATAAATAACAAATATAGAATTTTTTTCTAATATTTCTGAAAATAACCACATTGATATAAAACTTCTTTTCTAACTGATCATCTTGATCAAGATGATCAATTATAAGTGCTTATTATAATTGTTAATTATAACTGTTTGGCTGAGAAATGGTCTTTTTCTTCCAAGACCTTATTTATTCTTTCTAACTCAGGCTATGGCAGTGATGGCGAACTTTTTAGAGACTGAGTGCCCAAACTGCAACCCAAAACCCACTTATGCATCATTGAGTGCTGGGTGGGCGTGGTCCATTGGGTGGGCGTCGCTGCGGTGGTAATGGCAGACTGGGTGGGACTAAAAAGTTCAATCAATCAATTCCAACTTTGCAAGATCTCCCCCCCCCCCCAGAAGTTGAAATTGATTGATTGAACTTTTTTTTTTTTTTTTTTTGCACACAGCGGCAGAGGCCTAAAGTGAAAAGGTTTTATAAAACCCAGCTGAAGGCCTAGGACTGGGGCGACGGCACGCGTGCCCACAGAGAGGGCTCTGAGTGCCGCCTCTGGTACCCGTGCCATAGGTTCGACACCACTGGGCTATGGCTTCTTCTGTGTTTCCTACATGCATGCTTGTAGATCAGACTGATATTTTTATGAAAGAAATATTAGCAATTAAAACTTGGCAGTAGATTTGTTAACTTGCAAGGGATTAGTACCTTACCACATAACAGATGATGGAACATATTTACTTCTGGGGTTTTAAGCAAGCCTTCTGTTTTTGTGTCAGCTTGCAAACTCGATAATAATTTAGAGAAATGACCAATATATTACTAAGAAAAAAACATGAATTACTTTCTAAAGAAATGATAATGTCATACAAAGTTTTTCTTCTAATCAATGTCATTCTCTGTCTGCATAACTCTGATGGTCTTTTTTTTTTTACTACATGTAACATCTGAGGCTATATGTTGGCTTGCATTAGGACAAATCTGCATACCTGGTTGTCAGGCAGGGTCCTGTCCCAGTAGATAATCTCTCCAACACATTCAAGAGTTGCTACCACCTGACTTCCATAACGAGCACATGAAGACTTTTGAAATAAAATTCTTGTATATTTAACCAGGGACAGATTGGTGAGCTATATAAAACAGAGCCCTTTGCTAAAATGTTACACCTGAAAGTCACGAAAGTGTATACCAAAATAGGACTTTGGATCACCACACAAAAATTTGAAAACTTATATATGCCTTTTAATTTTTCAGTAAGGTATTTAAAGTGAAAAATGCAAATCATTTTCGTTTTGATTATATATTAATCATTTGGCTGGCTTGAGAATAGAATAGAATAGAATAGAATAGAATAGAATAGAATAGAATAGAATAGAATAGAATAGAATCTGGAAGGGACCTTGAAGGTCTTCTAGTCCAGCCCCCTGCTCAAGCAGGAGAACCTATACCATCTCAGACAAGTGACGGTCTAGCCTCTTTTTAAAAATCTCCAGTGATGGAGCACCCATGATTTCTGGGGGCAAGCTATTCCACTGGTTAATTGTCCTCACTGTCAGGAAGTTCTCCTTAATTCCAGGTTGATTCTCTCTTTGATCAGTTTCCAACCATTGTTTCTTGTCCTGCCCTCTGGTGCTTTGGTGAATAACATGACCCCCTCTTCTTTGTGGTAGCCTCTCAAATACTGAAATACTACTATCATATCTCCCCTATTTCTTCTTTTCTTTAGACTAGCCAAACTCAAGGCCTGCATATGTTTTAGTCTCCAGGCCTCTGATCATCTTAGTTGCTCTTCTCTGAATTTTTTCCAAACTCTCAACATCTTTTTTCTGATATGGTAATTAAAATTGGCTGCAGTATTCCAGGTGTGGTCTTACTAGAGTTTTATAAAGCGGTATTAATACCTTGTGTGATCTTGATTCTGTGTCTCTTATACAACCCAGGATTGTATAAGCTTTTTTTGGCTGCTGCTGCACACTGCTGGCTCATGGTTAAGTGATCGTCCACTAGGACTCCAAGGTCCCTCTCACAGTTACTGTTTTTAAGCCAGGTCTTGTCCTATCTGTACTTGTACCTTTGATTTTTCTTGCCTAAATGTAAAACTTTGCTTTTCTCCACATTGAAACTCATTTTGTTGGATAGGGCCCATTGTTCAAGTTTGTCAAGATCTTTTTAAATCCTGAATTTGTCTTCTGGGGTATTGGATACTCCTGCCAGTTTGGTGTCATCTGCAAATTTGATGAGTTTCCTTTCAATTCTCTCGTCTAAGTTATTGATGAAGATATTGAAGAGTACTGGGCCTAGGTCGGAACCTTATGGTATCACTGCTTACTTCTCTCCATGTCGATGTAGTGCCATTGAGGACTACTCGTTGAGTACAGTTTGCCAGCCAACTAGAGATCCATCTGGTGGTAAATGTTGTCTACTCCACATTTTTCTAACTGACCAAGGAATAGGTTGTGATCTACTTTATTAAATGCCTTACCGAAGTCTAAGTATACTATGTCCACAGTATTTTATTGGTCTATTAGCTTAGTCAACTTTGCCACAGAATGAAATAAGATTGGTTTGGCATGATGTGTTTTTAACAAACTTGTGCTGTCTACTAGTTAACTTTGTTTGCTTGTAGTTGTTCACAGATCTGTTTTTTGATTATCTTTTCTAGGATCTTCCCAGGTATTGATGTTAAACTGATTGGTCTGTAGTTTCCTGGGTCCATTTTTTTCCCTTTCTTGAAGATGGGAACCACATCAGCCCTTTTCTAATCATCAGGTACTTCCCCTGTGCTCCAGGATTTTTGAAGGATGTGGTGCAATGGTTCTGAGATAATATCTGCCAGCTCCTTCAGAATTCTGGGATGTAATCTGTCAGGCCCCGGTGATTTATATTCATCAAGGTTGGATAGGTGTTCTCTCCATTTTCTTGCTTATTTTAATTTTTTTTTCTAATTTATCTTTTGCAGTGTTTTTTTTTTTTTTTGTATGTTGGGCTATGGTTTCTTTTTGTGTGAAAACTGATGTAAAGTATGAGTTATGCAGCTCTGCTTTCTCCCTGTTGCCTGTTATTTCCTTGCCATCTTCTCTCTTTGGTGGACTTACAGTTTCCTTGACTTTTTTCTTGTTAATAAGTTGGAAGAAACTTTTTTTTTTATTATCCATGATTTCTGTTGCAAGTCTTTGTTCGTTCTGAGCCTTTGCTTTCCTGACTTCTTCTTTACATATTCTGGCTGTCTGCTGATAATTGGCCCTAGTAACGTGCCCCTTTCCATTTTTTGTATCTGTCCTTTTTGTCTTTCAGTTTGTCAGAGAGATCTTTGTGCAGCCATGCTGGTTTCTTCTTGAATTTCATCTTTTTCTTTTTCAGTGGTATTGTGCTGGTCTTGGCTTTTATGATCGCATTTTTGAGAGTTTCCCAATCTTCTTGGGTTGTTTTCCCCTTTAGGATTTTCATCCATGGGATCTTTCCTAGGTTCTCTTTGAGTTTGTTAAAGTCGGTTCTTTTGAAGGTCAAGACACTGATTGGATTGTTTTCTGTTGCTAGTGTTTGCGTTATATTAAATTCCAATATGATGTGGTCACTTTTGCCCAAGGTTCCGGCAACTTCAACTCCCTCTATCACTTCTTCTCTATTAGTTAGAATTAAGTCCAGTATGGCTTTACATCTAGTTCCCTTCTCCACCTTTTGGATGACAAAGTTATCGGCTAGGTTGGTTAGAAATCTGGTTGATCTCCCGCTTGCTGCAGTTTGTCTCCCAGTTGTTATCTGGATAGTTGAAGTCTTCCATTACTATTGTGATATGCTTCCTACATACATTTGTTAACTGGTTGGCAAAGAGTTCATCTATTTCTTTTTTTTAAAAAATATATTTTATTGATTTTTTTTAACATAAACACCTTAATATTTGGTAAGCAGTGTGTTGTCTGGGCTTATATTTGCAAAGTAATCACTAACAGTCAGTTTCTATATTCCAAAATCCACATAATAGCTTTGCTTGATTTTCTCTTCTCCCAATAATATTCGTTTTGCCAAACTTGGATTGATACAATTCTTATTAGTTTGATAGGTAACAATTAAATATAAAGATTTTTCTAAAAATTTCTACAAATAATAACATCAATATCATGCTTATTTTCTATCTTGTCATCTTGGTTGCCTCGTCATACAATTCTTACTTAAATTTGTTTTCCCTACAATGTTCAAAACATTCTTACTGGTTAAGATTTTCTCAAGGTTAATTACATTTAAGTATTTAAATCTATTTTCCTCATATGGACCATCCCAACACTTGTTACATTTCTCATGTCTTAAAAAGTAAAAAAAAAAAGAAAAAAAAGAAGAGAAAAAGAGAAAAGAATAAGAAAATAATATACTACTTAAAATACATATCCCTCTTAAACTAATATACATTTCCAAAAATTTTCTGTTCTTTTTAGCCATAATCTTTAGATGTTCCATTTAATAAATCCAATCATCTAATCTTTTAATTCTGTTCAAAACATTTTTTATTATCCGTTGAAATTTTCTTAATCAATTATATTTAAATATCTAAAACATTTCCTTTATATTGGCCATCCCAAACATTTTTATATTTCTCATATCAAAAAAACAAAGTAAAAAAAGATAAAAGAAAGAATACCATATTACTTAGGGAGTTCATCCCTCTTAAGCTAAAATCTTTCTATTTCTTCAACCATATTCAAACAAGTGTTTAATTTTTAAATATTCCCTCTGATACATCCCATTATCTAATTCCTCAATTCTCACTTTAGTCCTCTTTTGCCAAACATCTTTCCCAATCAATATATTCCGTTGAATCAAAGAATCTTTCCATAATCCTGCAAATGTTGTAGATATAAGAGGCAAATCAAGCAACATGTCTTTGTAAAGAGATTTTGCCCCTTCATATTCATTGAAAATCCTGTCTTTTCTTTCTCTCTTAGTTTCTCTCATCATCCCTTGTCTCCCCATTTCTCATGGTACTCTCAACAGCTCTGCAATCCATTTTGTTAAATCTTTTTTCTTATCCTCAGATTTATTTTGTGGTCTTAGAGCACAAGTTATCTTTTCCATGTCCAATGTTTCTTGTAAGTCCTCCACTTGAGTCAAGTCATACTTCCTTATATTATTAGGTTCCATCTTTAAATCCCATTCCTCCAATTTATATTCAATTATCTGCTTTATCTGTTCCCTCTCCATTATTATCCTCTGAGAGTTTTTTTGCCATGAAGTCAAATTGGAGATGGATTCATTTATACTTTCAAAATTATTTTTAATTTCCTCGTGGTTTAAGATCATTGTTGTTTGAATTAGTTGCAATATCTTATACATCTCCTCCTGGAAAGTATTTATTTTTTTCTTGATACATTCTTTCTGCAGATCTCTGATTTTCCATAATAGCCAAAAATCAAGGTTTTCCTTTCTCTGCAAACAGCTTTAGAGTCACAGTTAAGTTAATATTTGTAATCCAGAAAGGTCAGATTTTTAAAAAAAGTTTATAGTTCTCATTTTGCATGTAGCTCAGAGTGTTTTCTTTTTTTGTCACAGCTGTTCTCTATTATTAGAACTTTGAAGGTCATTTTCAAATATGTAAATGTAATATTGTAAAATCAATAAAAAACTTGAAACTGGAAAAAAAAGAACAGATTAGCTTTTCTCAGGCTTTAGTCTTGTGTTAGAGCAACTATTGTTGTAATTTTCATCCACCACTAGATGTCAGCACCAGTTCATTTTTTCCAGTTTTCAAACTAAAGAGTTATCTTCTATTTTCATAGTTTAAAATGAAGATCTTAAGAGATTTTAGACAAATAACAAACTTATCCAAATTTAGGTCTGATATTCATTTCATTTCAGTATATTTCTCCCCCATAAAATGTTTAATTCGCCGCTTCCCTTTGCAGAAGGGTAGAACAAAGGTCCCCCTCCTCACTTTCAGATTTTTTTTTCTTCTTGGGGTTTTTTCCAGGAAATTAGTTAATATGTAGTATAGAGAAAATTGATGATCTTACCCAGATCCAAGCACATGGTTTACAATCATCTTAAAATAGTACTTTTGGGCTTCAGTTGCTTGTAGCTTGGGCTAGCCCAGGGGTAGGCAACCTTGGCTCTTTTATGATTCGTGGACTTTAACTCTGTGAGTTGAAGTCCACCAGTCATAAGAGAGCCAAGGTTGCCTACCCCTGGGCTAGACTCTCTGAATCTTATGCTAAAACCTGTGGACATGTATGGACATTTTTCCTTGCATTTTACATTCAACATTAAATTATTAATAGGAATCATCTCTATCTGGTTTGAAGTCTTGTTTGGAACGCAATCTTATTTTAACTGTCTAGCATTTACAGATGTACTGCTATGTTGGCTTCTCAACTCCCAATGCTTATTCCAAAGATGACTGACAGATCTACTGAAATCCATCTTTTGGCATTTTACATAAGTTTTTTAAAGTTCCAAACTTTACATTGGAACTTTAGATTGCAATGCAGTTATGCATTTACTGAATTGCACTACCAATGGTGCTGCCTGTTGTGTACCTGATAATAGTGTGCATCTGAAAAAGGAAAAAAAGGCCCTTTGAGCATGTTCTTTTGCCACCCAATGGTTAATTACCGCTTTAATAGGAATATTAAATGATTTGCTTGAGACCATTACTAGAAATTGCATTACCCATGTAGACCACAAAAACTAAGCCCAGGTTGAATTTTTTCCTCCAGGAGCCTTAGGAAAGCTATGGCTTTGTGGGCATCATTATTAAATAGAAAAGAAAAGAATGTTAGGAAGTTGCCTTAAATCAGATCCTTGAGCCCGTTCAATTTTTTTAGAAATATTTCACAAATATTTGCAGGAGGCTCGTGGCTGACTGCCTTTTTTCTGTACCTCTAATTTTTAAAGCTCCCTCTGCCATCAACATCTAGGAAGAGACACATATGACCATCAACAGCCTTTTTTCCTCCTCAAGTTGATGCCAGGCAATTTCTCTCTGAAATTGGTATGAACCAATTTAAATAGAAATACAACTCCACCATGGGAGTTACCGTAAACGCTTTGCTGAAAGAGAGCATTCATCTTCTGAAGCTGCTTTAGACAGTCCCTCTTTTGCCTCTGACAGAACCTAATACAATAAAAACAGGAGAAGGCAGGCTCCAAAAGCCTAGTTTAATCCCTCCCATATCCTTGTGGGCAGATGCCAAATCAAACTTCTGCAGTGATGCTAAGCAGCAAACCAGGAGCAACACACTTGTACAATACTTGCATAGCAAAGACAGCTTACACGCAGTGTTCAGAGAACATGACAGCGTGACTTAAGATTAGATACAGATGTGCTTCATTGTGCTAGCTGGCTTCTCCCCACTACATCTCTAGTGGATTGTTTAAGGCTATCGTATTGCTAGCCAGAAAAAAAGCATGGGAACAATACACCTTAAATACACCTTAAATTCAAACTTATTTAAATAAGTTACACTGTATGCTGTGGGCAGACAAGCTATCTGAATGTGAAACAATTTCAAAGATTTAACTGATTTGGTCAGCTATCTCCAATGAATAAATGACTTGGCATGTCATCTGAACCACATAGTGATGTAAAAATTAGTTGTTATTCCTTAGCATGCACTCCATTAAAGTGTCAAAGCAAAAACAAAAACAAATCCTCAGGTATTTGAAACCGAATCTCACAGATTCTGGAGTATATTATATGCTTATTATTATATGCTATAGATTGGGCCTTTTCAACTGTTCCTCTTTAGGAAGATGTGTTGAGATGCAGTAGGACAGGGGTCTTCAAACTTGGCCCTCTTATGACTTGTGGACTTCAACTCCTAGGTTTCTTCAGCCAGCCAGCCAGGAGATAGATAGCTTACGTCAGCTGCTTGTTTGAACAAAACATGTAAGTGGATTTCACTTTTTAAATCAGATTTGGGAGATCTAAGGGCATGCTTTGCAGAAAATAATTTCTGTGCATGCCATATTTTGCAACAGCACTATGAGGTGAGGCTTGTCAAATAATTTTTTACAGTGAATTTTTGTCCAGGTGCTAGCATGGTCACTTTTGTGTTTTTTAAGAAATATATAAATAGTATGTTTTTAAAAAAAGATCCTTGATGTGGTTTCTTATGTAGTTAATATTTTGTGGGGAAAAGGGAAATAAAATACCGTAATGTATAAAATGTGGGAGATTCTTTGTGTATCTTCATGAATACAGTTTCTTTTGACAAAAGGACATTCAATAAATGTATTTTTCTCTACCAGCATGCTGGTGTTTTAGTGTATGATATTGGACTAGAGATCAGGGATCTCCAAACTTTTCAGATCATCAATCAGATCAGATCATGACATTTCAGATTATTCATTAACCACAAACATTTATTATGTGGAAATGATTTTATGAATACTAGTACTATGAATAATAACAATAGCAACAACATCGAACATTTAGATAGTCCATCAACTCTTGGGGGTTGACCACTTTTGGGAAACCCTGTACTAGATAATTCCTGAAATGTTGCCTGTTAGTTTTCCCACTTCCTTCCAGATCTCAGGGTTCACTCAGAAAACTCATCAAATCTTTTAATTCTTGGGGTGGGTGTGGAAATTCCTGTGTTAATATTGATAAGAATACAAAAAAGAGCAAGCGAATTGTTCTGCATATTAGTGTAAATATTAGCCATTTCTCCAAGGAATTCTAAAAGCATGGACCTTTGGAAACAACCTAAAACCTATTTCAGAGGAGACTTTTTAATTGTGGGTAGAAATGCTGGTTTTACAAAACAAAAGAAAAAAGCTTTCTTCGGTTTTGACAGGCAGCAAATATATGTTAAGGGTTAGTTCAGGGTTCATGTTTAATGTGCTGATTAAGCTGAAGACAATATTTGAAAAGGAATTTTTTGTCTCCATTGCAGTCTATGACTGTTGCCACATTTTCCATTCTAAAGTATGTAAAGTACTTTACATACTAAAGTACTGTATTATTTACTACAAACAGCCGGAGATTTGTAAACTCCCTCTTTTAAACCTTCTTTTAGATATTTTCATTCACTATCATTCTAATCCAGTTCTAATACAACACCACCCAAAATAAAATAGCTGAAGGCATTCTTGATTTTTTTTTTTTGAGTTTTTGTTGTTTACCACTGTGACTAGTTGATAGCTTTCTAACATTTTCATTTTCGTAGTTCCTTTGTGTTTATCGCCTGGGAATATTTAACTATTGAACAGTTACACACGTTAAAAATTTGTAGCGTTTGATCCGGTGGAAAGTTAGCAAAATTGGAACAGAACATTCTTCAATTAAACTGTGGAGATCTTTCATTTGATTTTTATTCTCCAATACACAACAATGAAAGCCTACTTGCCTGCCAGTGCAGTCATTGTAAGCCAGTCACAAAACTATAATCCACTTTGTGTTCAAGAATGGACTGGTTCACTCTTGGTAAGCTCTGCAAGCAGAAGGGATATTCAAGTGCTATTAAACCTGGAATCAACATAAATGATTCATATCTTAGATAAATTTCCTTCATCTTCCTCAGATTTCTGTGCAGTAATACACCTTCTCAACTTAAAATCTTAAAGTGCCATTTTGCCATTGGATAAACAATATATGAACTTAGCTCAAAAGGGTAATACAGCTGCCTAACATGCAAGCTGCCCAGGTATGACTAGCTGATGAGAGCTAAAGAGCTTGAAATAGCTATACTAGTCTCCCACTAACTCTTTGTCAGCCACAAAATTTTGAATTAGCAGAACATGTATATTGAACTTGGAATCAACATGAATGAACACATACTGATATTTGCCAGTTGGAATTTCTTGAACAATTATGGATCAGTGACCAATCAGTTTGTCTGCTCTAAATTCTGAACTTTTAAAAAAGATTTTAATCCCACTTTTTTCATATACAGTTCAAGGTAGCAAACGTACCAATACTCTTTTCTCTTCCTATTTTCCCTGCAAAAGCAACTCAATGAGGTGGGTGGGCTGAGAAAAAATAACTGAGCCGAAGTTAGGCAGCCAGTTTTTCACGCCTAAAGGCAAACTATAAAATATCTCCTGGTTTCTAGGCAAGCACTTTCATCAGTAGACTGATCTAGCTCTTGTATATTGTATTTCAATAAGAAACAAGCTAACTTTTATTTTTTGTCCTTCATAGATTAGGCGCAAAAAAGCTTTAGACAATGCAAGGATTGATCTTATATCCCCATGGTTTAGGACAAGGGTGGGCAACCTTGGCTCTTTTATGACTCGTGGACTTCAACTATCAGAATTCCTGAGCCAGCATGGAAAACTCTCCATTTCTCCTCAGCATGGCTGGCTCAGGAATTCTGGGAGTTGAAATCCACGAGTCATAAAAGAGCCAAGGTAGCCTACCCCTGGTTTAGGAGCACCAGCTTTAGTTACACTATTTTTAAAAAAAAAATAACTTTTTTTTTTTTTGCAGAACTCTTTCCAAACTCTTAGATAAACTACATCAGAAAAAAAAATGATGCAGGCCAACTGCTGCGTTTTGAGAAGTCTTTAATAGCAAATGTTCTTCACTTTAAAAAAAACTGCAAATCTTAAGTTATAAAATAACTTAGATGGACTAATAATTACCCTCCCTACATCGATAGGTTCAAACTTAAATTATACCCAGGGCTATTCTTAGTACTGTGGTCCACAGGAGACCAAGTCAAGCAGACAACTTGGCTACTAACTCTTTAATGAAGAACATGTCTCCCTCCGTGCTTTTTTGGGCTGGGCTATGAGTGGGGACTCAGATTGTGTATGTGGCAATACTTGCACATTTTTGTAACTTGCACATATAAGTTAGGAACAACTGGGAACAGACAATACAGACTTAGTTCCCAATACAGACTTATTCATTATACCTTATGTAAGTAGTGATTAGATTCATCCAGAAGACCTGAAAAAAAAAATAGCAATTTTTATGGGGTTCTTCTCAGGTTGTCAGAATGCAGACAGACTTCTGATCTAAGATGATGTAATGATGCTAACAATACTAGAATAAAATTAGCCCTTTAAAATATAGAGTAGCAAGCTTAGGGGGCTGGTGGAAACATGGTATGAACTATCTTACAGAATGACCTATCATGGCAAAAGAGAGGGTTATTTATTTATTTATTAGTAGCCAAAGAGAAAACGACCATTTACCAGATGTCCCTAATGGTGTAGCTCTTTCCAATCTCTCAAAATTGTAACTTTTCTATTTCGATTAATCCAGTTATAATTTTCCAAAAAAGAAACAAAACCCCTCATCAAGTCTATGTGGGCCCTGGAGACAGCAGAAGATCTTTTGCAGCATGTCATAGTTTCCATTTATTACAAACATTATTTTAACATAGAAACCTTTTTAATTAAAATTGAAGCCAGAAGCCGTTCAAAAAAGCACACAGGAGAAGATCTATATCAGGGGTAGTCAACCTTGGCTCTTTTATGACTCGTGGACTTCAATTCCCAGAATTCCTGAGCCAGCTAAGCTGGCTCAGGAATTCTGGGAGTTCAAGTCCACGAGTCATAAAAGAGCCAAGGTTGACTACCCCTGATCTATATGTCAAGAATCGTCCCTGGGCGTTTTGACAATATGTTTCAAAGGCGGGAAAAAATTTTTTTAAAGGCTACCTTAATCTGTACGGCAGATCTCGTTCGTAAATGCAGATAAACTTTAAAACAAGTTGGTCTTCATTTTGAGGTGGGGTGATGGCAGAACACAGACGCCTGCAAAAATTGGTTGGGAAGCAGCAGGCAACTAGAGCCTGCCTCTCTTTCCCAACAGGTTTGGTAATTTGATAGCTTTGACGCGTAGTTTTGCGAAGGGGACCCGGAGGTTACTCAAGCATTTAAAACGGCTGCGAGGCAGCTCTTCTCCAATCCGAGCAGTTGACCGAAAGGAGAAGGAACCGATTCGCTTCAGAAAGTGCATAATAGGATCGCTTCGGACTGCTGCGCAGGTTAGTCGATTGGGCTGCAGGGGCTCCGGGTGTTCGGCGGACTGGAGCTATAGAGACAGGCGACCTTTTGTTGAAATTGTTGCGTTTTGTACGCTACTCGTTTCAGAGTTTGGAAATTAATGCAGAAACGTAATGTAAAGGCACCACTCGGTTTCAGAGGAGTGTGGTCCTGCACATTTGTTCGTTGTGGGATCATTATCATCATCATTAGCGAGATTGTATGATATTGCTTTTATTTGGGAAGTCCTTCGGCAGGAGATTAAATATGTCGTGCCGAGTAACTCTGAAATGCGCAATGTAAATTTATCAAATGTTGGGGTCAAATGATGGATAGAAATGCTCTTAAACATGTATGTGAGGAGGTGGGTTGTTGATCAAGAAAACCAAATACCTGCACTATGAAAATAAAGGCCAGTGCGGTATTGTAGTAGGAAAATCGCACGAACTTTTAAATTAGGGAGCAATTTCTAAGTCATGGGCAATGCCAGTGTGTTCATTTTAGTTCCACAACAGAGTATATTTTAAGCTTTTAAAATGCATGGCCTTAAAAGATTTCATTAAAGTCCCACTGAATTCAGTGGGGCTGACCTTTAGGGGAGTGGATATAGGATTGCAACCTAAACTTTATTACCTTTAAATATCTAAACTTTTCATTTAAATATACCATCTCAATGCCTTATATCTTAATCACTTTTTTGGATTTTTAAAATTGTATATTGAAGTGATTAAGACCTTTGAATTGGCAAGATCTCTCACACCAATTTCTGCCTCCTTAAAAGACGATGGTGCAAATTTATATGATGATTTTTTTTTAAAGATACATAGTTTTAGGGGTTGTTTGACTGTAGAAAAAGGATAGCTAGTACGCAGATTTTGGAAAGTTTACAATGGATTAAGAGACCAGAGGATTCAGAATTACACTTCTGAATTTTTCAGGAGGTATTTTCTTATGGGAAAATGGAGATTGCGTTATTTATTTATTTTTATAACAAGGTTAAGCTTGAATGCTGGATATTGCAGCAAGGGCATAATGAAAATGGAACAGAAATCGATATTGTAAACTTTTAAGTACCTCTCAGCCATGTTTTGGGACAGAATTGATAAAATGTTTGATAAAACTGAAAGACCTTGTTCTAATGAAGTTGTAAAACAAAAACGAGCTGCAATGGACATCTATGAAATTAATTTGAAGAGGGATATCAATGTAATGCAAATGGATCTGATGAACGCCTTATTCCCTAAAGAAGATGAACAGATATTAAATGAGGACATTTATCTGGATATTCGTTTTCTGGATATACAAGAGCTCTGCTAAGGACTTTTTTTAGAAGTGACAAAAGGTTAAAAGAATAAAATAATCAAATCTGGTTGCCTTTGCTGGGAAAGGTTGATTGATATAGCCTTGTCTTTAACAAGGCATGGTTGAGCCTACTGTCCATAATGGCTGTTCTGTGAGTATGAGCTTGATGTAATCCTGACTCCCAGTCACTCCACTCATAAACTGACCAAAAAAAATGGCATTTCCCACGGTCTGCTCATGAGGATAGCCTGTCCAGTATCACATGGATGATCTCAGCTATCCAACATCTAGCCACGATTCCCGTTGCAAAAGCTGACTTGCTAGCTACCAAAATCCAACAAGACATCAACTCACCGAGATAGGAAGTCAGTATTAAGGACTGGAAATTCTGCTCTTGTTATCAGGGCTTCATGTCTGTTTACTTCACATTCAGCCCTATATTATTCTCCACTTCCAGCCCTTACACCTCAGTAGGTTCTGCTGTAGTTAAATTAGCTTGTGGTTGTTCCCTTATACTGAGTTGCTTATGTTTTGTTTTGTTTTGTTTCTCAGGCCTTATCAGTGTGTAGGAGGATTGCTCTTACAATTAACTTGTGGCTGGCTGGCTGGCTGGCTGGCTGACAACAGCGCCTGACAACAGCTGTCTGCATTTTGGGGAGCTGTGAGGCTTTTTGATTAGATCCATTTAATTTCACCTCATCCAGACGCATTTGGCTGCTGCTTTAGTTCTCCAATTTAATTTATTTTCTCTCTTCCACAACCTCCACACCCTGTGTCTTCAGAGTTTCTTTTTTTTATATCCCTGCAGTCCATGAGTTCTTAAAACCATGAGACAGGAAAACTCACAGCAATTTTTGACTCACAGTCTGCAGATTAATGTCAGTCTCGGAATAGAGATTATAGATTTGGTGATTTAGTCAAAGTTAGATATTTATCTGAGACGAGTAAGATAAAGCAGTGGTTCTTAACCTTTTTGAATGAATTGCCCCCTTGAGCCAATGAGGAAGTTGTCATCACCACGCTCCCCCAACATAACCTCTCAATCACAACATAGGAAATAATTCTTCAATTTATGCAAACACTTTTTTGTTTTCTTTAAAATTGTCATCAGGACATATCGATGCAAATAATTTATTTCCAGTCTTTTTCCCATATCTCAACTGTGTGAAAAATTTTGATGCCAGCCGTCACTTTTTTCCCAAACTTTGTGATACATGTATTTCATTATTATCTTATTTATTCAAGACACTTAAATGTAATGACCACTGAAAACAAAACACTGGGAGCCGCAAAACCCTTTTGACATCTAAAATGAAGATAACACTGCATATATCCTTTTTTACCTTTATTATATATATATATATATCTTCAGTGTTATCTTCATTTTAGATGTCAGAAGGGTCTCTCTCTCTCTCTCTCCCTCTCTCTCTCCCCCTCCCTCCCTCCCTTCCTCCCTCCCTCTCTCTCCCTCTTTCTGCCCTTGGTCTGTCAGTCCTCTTCCTCCAGTGTGTGTGTGTGTGTGTGTGTGTGTGTGAGAGAGAGAGAGAGAGAGAGAGAGAGAGAGGCACTTGCGCTTCCTCTCTCTTTCCTCTCTCTCTCTCTCTTTTTCTCTTTCCCTTCTCCCTCTCTCTCTCTCCCTCCCTCCCTCCCTCCCCCCTTCTTTCTCCAGGTGAGAGAGAGAGAGAATGAAAGGCAGAGGGCGCCAAAGGGGCGGGGAGGGGGGGCAGAAGGCAGCAGAAGACCCCGTCGCAGCTGGAGGCACCCAGCTCTGCTGCCCGCCGGGCTTGCGGGGAGGCCCCGGCTCACGGTCACGTTGACAGACCGTCCCACAAGCTATTGGCGTCCCTGGGCTCAATTCGGGGCCACGGGGCATCTGCGGAATGCCCCGCCTGTTGGCTGCATCGCCAAGCCTCACCTCGCGCCGCCGGCGTCCCTGGGCTTAAATCGCAGGGCATCCATGGAATGCCCCCCCATCAGCTGCGTCGCCAAACCTTCTCCTGCACTGCCGGCAGCCTCGGTCGGAACCGGAGCAATGATCTGCCTCCCGCCAGGACCAACGCTGGAGCCTCCCGTGGGGCACTCCGCACTGTGCGGCACTCCACACTGTGCGGCACTCCCGGTGATCCGCGACCCACCAGCATCGCCCAGGGAGTGATGCCCCCACCAGCCACCACCCAGCCGGAACTGCCACCCAGGGGGCGGCAGGAGGAAGAAGGGGAGGAGGAGGGCAAGGAAGGCGGCGCCGAGCCCCAGGCTGCTCCCAGCAGGGATCCCGGGGCTTCCCTGCGCAGTTCCCCAGTCACGTACACCTCGGAGGGGGCCAGCCAGGGAAAGGGACTTCCTGGCCACGCTTCTCCCAGAGGCAGGGCACCCAGGCGCAGGGCCAATCAGGAGCCCTGCGTGGGGGCAAATCTGAGAGAGAGAGAGAGAGAGAGAGAAGCAAAAATGGCAGAGGAGGCTTGGAGCCACAGGGGAAGGCTCAAAAGTGTCCCCAAAACTTCTCGCTCCATCGCCCCCATATCGCCCCCTTTTCGTTCCTTCGCCCCCGCGTCACCTCTTTTCGTTCCATTGCCCCCCTGAAAAATGAAATCGCCCCCTGGGGGGCAATATCACCCAGGTTAAGAACCACTGAGATAAAGCACATAGAGAGCAAGAGTAAGACTAGCCAGCCCCACAAGTTTTAAAAACATTAGAGCTCCTAGGAATAGGTCTACATACCATGTTCGGAATAAGGTGGAGACTGTGAAATGCTGGGAAAAAATGTAAGCAGCATTGCAACATCTGAAACCCTATGGAGATGAGCTTCTCTCTTACCCATAACTCACTGTGCTCCATTGTTCTGGCTAGCAATATGAAGAGAAAGCAGGAGGGTCTCTGTAGGTATGTTCAGTAGCATCTTTTAGGTAAGGAGCAATATCCCCTCCCTCTTTTTGTGTGTGTGTGCGTGTGTGTTTGATGCAATGTAGTAAGCTAGTTGGCTACAAAGCTTTTTTGATTTTGTTGGCCCTACTGAAGGTAAAAATCTGTTTCCTTTCAACAATGAACAAATCCATAACAATAGGCAGTGTGCTTATAAGAGTGGTATAATAGAATTAATACTTGATGGTCTCTTTCATATTTGACCATCTACAAGTTTTCTAGTAATTTCTTGGAGGAACTGTTTCAAATGAGCATTGCCATCTTATTTCTCTCTCATTTTTCTTTCATGTGGCAGAATGAAATGTTGGGCAATGAGTTGCATGCAGTAATATGAATGAGTTGCCCGGAGTTTTCATATGCTTTGAAGAAAAAAAAAATGAACTAACATTCCTGAGGCTGTCACTAATATACTTGCAAGCAGGAGATTGAATGTACTTTATCTTTTCATTTTATTAGCGCTAACTATAAATTTCTAAAGGGCAAATATTCTAGCGCATACTACCTTAGTATGTGGGATGTACAGGTAGTCCTCGACTTAATACCATAATTGAGCCCAAAATTTCTGTTATTAAGTGAGTCATTTGTTATGTGAGTCTTGATCTATTTTATGACCTTTCCTGTTAAGTGAAACACTGCAGTTGTTAAAGTTAGTAACATGGTTGTTAAGTGAATCTGGCTTCCCCATTGACTTTGTTTTTCAGAAGGTCGCAAAAGGGGATCACGTGACCCTGGGATACTGCAACCGTCATAAATATGAGTCAGTTGCCAAGCATCTGAATTTTGACCCTGTGACTGTGAGGATGCTACAATGGTCATAATTGTGAAGAATGGTCATAAGTCACTTTTTTCAGTGCCATTGTAACTTTGAACAGTCACTAAATGAACTGTTATAAGTTGAGGACTGCCTTAATATTGATCTGAACTGGAACAATGAGATTCACATTGTTTGAGCACGTGACTGTACCATATACTGTAAATCTGGCTGTGGAAGCACTATCCCATCTGAATGTATTGAAATTTGACTGCCATTGGTCCTGGTATGGATACTGTTGAGTTATGGTGAGCAATAACTGGAAGGATCACAGTTTCCCCATTCCTTTAATGTTGCAAATTGTTTGAGGGTATACTACAACTGGCAAATGTGAGGAGACTATGTATTTTTGGGGAAAAGCCCTCTTGATTGTTATGTCTGAATAAGGAAGGGTACGTGTCATGAATTGGGTTGTCCTTGCCTGCATTGAGGACACCTATTGTTCTAGAACTAAGAACACAAATCTGGGATTTTCTCAATTTCTAAGTCAGTGGTTCTCAACCTTTTTAATGCCGTGACCTCCAACCGGTCGTAAGTCGAGGATTACCCAACCAGTCATAAGTCGAGGACTGCCCAACCGGTCGTAAGTCGAGGACTTTCCCTGCCCGGGAGCGCCGCACATGCAAGCTGCCGCCCCCTGTGCTGGCCGAGGTGTAGCTGGCAAGCGGTAGAGAAGGAGCAGGCCGACCACTGGCTGGGCCACCAGCTGGCCCAGCCCAAGGGAAGTAAGGCACCCACACGCACCAGCAACCCTCCCAGCGCCCACCGGCCTCCCACCTCCCACCCCTGGCCCTCTTTTACTTACATTTTTAGTAGTTGCTCAGCAGGGAGGGGCGGAAGCTTCCAGACAGCTCGCCTTCGCTGCAGACAACTTGCAGCACCGTTTGCAGAATGGGACTTTTGGCGGGCTCAGCAGGTCAGAGACAGCTTGGACAATTCCTATTGGCTTTTGAAAGCTAATAGAATTAGACTCTATTCAAGAGAGTCTATTCTATTGGCTTTCAAAAGCCAATAGAATAAAAGGGAGTAGCACAGCTAAAGAAAAGGGGGAAAAAATGGCGGACTGTGTTGTTTGGCGAACCCCGTGAAATGGTTGTTCGACCCCAAATGGGGTTGCGACACACAGGTTGAGAACCACTGTTCTAAGTGAAAGGTGCTGCCGGTTTTAGCTAGAAGAAAAAAAATTCTTAGGAATGTAAACTTCAGGAAATCACTTCAGTAAAAGAAAAACAAGAGCCATGGTGGTGCAGTGGTTAGAATGCAGTATTGCAGCTAATTCTGCCAACTGCCAGCAGTTCGATTCTCACTGGGGTCAGGGTTGACTCAGCCTTCCATCCTTTCAAGATCAGTAAAATGAGGACCCAGATTGTTGGAGGCAATATGCTGATTCCGTAAACCGCTGCAAAGCGGTATATAAGTCTAAGTGCTATTGCTATTGTTATAAAGTTGCCAAATTCTTATTTAATCACTCAGGCTGTGGACAATGATGAGGGCAAAGGCTTGGATCCTGAAGCAGCATTTTGAAGGGGTTCCTAAGCAGAGTGACTTTGAATTAATAGAGATAAATCTACCAGATCTAAACAATGGAGGTAAGAGGAATTGTTGGATTGTGATTTGTATTACAGGTTTCCCATGTCAACAACCTTTGTCCTAGTGTTTTTTGGTGTTTTTTTTAAATATGATTCCTGTACCCAAGCATATCATGCAGAAAATATTAAACACATTACGCTAAAAAAATTGCTTTGAAAATTGCATTATGACAAGCACCTTCAAAGATGTTAATGTAGGGGAGAAATGCATCCTGAAAATTCATGTATGAGTGGTGACTTTTGTTTGTTTGTTTTTAAAGTTTACAATGAATTTGGAAATGGAACAAATGAAGTTGAGATTGGAAAGTGAGAAACTATATTATTGAAAGCTGGTTTATTAAAACGTGGGCCAAGAGTGTTTGGCCCATGAATCTATAAAATGAAAGACTGTTTTCAGTGTTGAGTTGTTGAATTTAGGAAGCATGTTTTTGAAGTGATCTGCTCTTACACCATTTGACCAGAAAAAATCACTGAGAAAAACATCATACAACTTAGATGAAAAGAATGCTCTCAGACAGATTTCATCTATTCCTCCAAGTCCAAAATGTCTAGGTTTTTTTGCTCTCTACCCGAGGCCTCAAATTGAATGAATAAACGAATTAAAAATACTTTGAAATTTGTATTCCTTGCTGTTCCCACCTCTTTATTGGTATAATGTATTTCCTTCTATTTCTTACTTATTTTTTTCCTAAGGCATATATAACAGTAAGATTTTTAACAGAAAAATAGTATAAAAGCTACACATTTTGTATAACTGATAAAATAGCATGGTGTAAAGAAATTCTTTCCCTCGTGCATATAAATTGCATTTTCAGACTAGTGCATCTCTCCCATTTTCTGTCCATTCCTTCCTGGTTTCTTTTAAAAGAAAATAGATTATCAAATGGTAGTTTTCTCTCCAGTAGAACGAGGACAATTCGCATTTGGTTACCAATAACAGACACTTGCAGATACAGAATTTTTATTATACACATTAGAAAACTACAACATTACATTACTTTTTGACATAATCGCCATTCAAATTGAGGCCCTTGTCATAACGTCTTACAAGGTTTGAAATTCCCTAGTAGTCGCTCGGCGCCAAATCTGGGCTATAGGGGGAGGTGATCAAAAACATCCCAATGGAACTGCTTCAAAAGTTCTTGGGTGTGTCTAGCGGTGTGCAGGTGAGCATAACTAACAACACATCAGAAGTGGTGCCATAGAAAATCCCACCAAATGTGAAGATACCAAAAGAGTACTGCTAGTGAAGTTCATGAAGGGTGGTTCGACCATCAATTCAGACGTCTAGTGTGAAACATTATGAAAACTCAGACGACCCATCCATAACGGGTGTCGAGACATGCTGACTTCCAATGTGGTGTTGGTTCACGATAACGCTTGCCCGCATACTGTTAGATGCACCCAAGAACTTTTGAAGCAGTTCGTTGGGATGTTTTTGATCACCCCTCATCCAATAGTCCAGATTTGGCGCCGAGCAACTACTACTAAGGAATTTCAAACCTTGTAAGATGTTATGACAAGTGCCTCAATTTGAATGGCGATTATGTCAAAAAGTAATGTAATGTTGCAGTTTTCTAATGTGTATAATAAAAGTTCTGTATCTGTGAGCATCTGTCATTGATAACCAAACGGAGGTTTATTTCCGAATTGCCCATGTGTATTAGTTTGATGTTTCATAACTTTTTCTTCTGTATTTCAGAGCTGTTGCTTGAAAGTGTGTTTCTCAGTGTGGACCCCTATATGAGGTATTATTGTTTGACTTTGTGTTTCAATACTAAAACCCCACTTTATTCTGACCATTGACCTTTTCTCCTAATTTCCCAATTATTGTACTTTAGTCATCTCTCAACAGCTTTTTTGATAGCAGAGAGCAGTATGAATGAAGGCAAGTATATGTGCCGCAGTATAGTGTTGCAGGATCCAATGAGTGTTGGTCACCCAGACTAGAGGCTTAGTATTCCAAGCTTTCAGAATTGTGTTGAAGTCCATCCATTCTGGTGAGATAGAAGTTCCCTGAGGATGGGCTTCAGCGTGAGTCCGAAAACCCAAAAGATTAAACCTCTGGTCCCAGTGACCGTCTCAGATTGGATCCTGCAGAGGATAAGTATACACATTTTCCTAATTTGGGCTAAGATGCCTTATTCCAGACATGTCAAACTCACGACGTCAGGTGATGTCGCGCAACGTATCGGGACTGTTTTGCCATTGGCGGCAATGGGGGTGGGCGCGGCTTCCGCGTGACACGTCCGGCCCGTTTGATACCCCTGCCTTATTCAGTCAACCTTATGGGCATATGCACATGATGCAGCCTTCCTCTCTTTCCCAGCCCATAACTGAGGTTGGCTAACTTCACTTTTTTTTCTCTAAAATGTGCAAATGGTATTTTGCATCTTTTCTAATACAAGGCTTCTTGTAGGCCAGGAATGGGCTGTTTTGGGCCGCTAGAGACATGCCCCCTCTTCTTGGTTTGCTGCAAAGTCCCTTCCTCCCATCTAGCCATATAGTTTGTGGTGCTGTAATGACATAATACCATAACTGTAGCAACACCACCAAGAATTCTACACAATGGAAGCCCCAAGACTTTTCTACAGTAACCTTCCTGTTAACAACTATTTGGAGACAAAGATCCAAATACAGATAGTCCTTGAATTACAACCATTCGTTTAGTGACTGTTCAAAATTACAAGGACACTGAAAAAAGTGATTTATGTTTGTTTTTCACCCTTAGAACCGTTGCAGCATCCCCATGGTCAGGTGATCAAAATTTGGATGCTTGGCAACTAGTTCATATTTATGATGGTTGCAGTGTCCTGGGGTCATGTGATCACCTGTTGCGATCTTCTGACAAGCAAGCAAAGTCAATGGGGAGGCCAGATTCTCTTAATAGCTGTGTTATTAACCGAACAATTGCATTGATTCACTTAACAAGCGTGACGAGAAAGGTTGTAAAATGGAGCAAAATTCACTGAGCAGCTGCCTTGCTTAGCAACAGAATTTTTTCACTTAAATGTGGTCACAAGTCAAAGACCACCTGTAGGCAGATCCCTTTGTTTCTACATTAATCTGGCAAGTCAATCGTTTTAGATAGTTTTGATATATTGCTTTTTCTAACAGTTGCAAGTAAGGCATCATCCTTATGTATAAACTAGAGTTCTTTGCAGTTTGACAAGCCCTTCTCTTCATGGTACACCAGAATCTGATGTCCTGATGTACTGCTTAAGAGTGATTATGATCTAGTTGCTATTACTAGAGACACACCAAGCGCAAGAGAGCAGTGTTTTTATTTAAAGATATGACAGATGGCTAAGCCTGCTGTTCTAGACATTTAGCCGAAGCAAATTATACTGGCATATTTTGTGGTTTTTCATGGTCTAGAGAATAGAACATTTAATCATTGTTTGCACATACCAAAAGGTTTTTGATGTAGCACAAATGAGTAACTACATTGCGTCCTGAAAGAATAACTTCCTTTCCAAATTAGAATTTGTTGTAACTTATATTAATGTCTAATTATGTACTTTCACATGACCTAATTATATAATTGCCACAAGATCAATTTTGCCACAAGATCACAGTATTCATTGCTGCCATAGCTAGATATAAAACATGATATAAAAGTCTGGCTCTGCCCTAACGTCATTATGAAATGAGTTTGACTTGAGTCCAGGCTAAATTACTTACATTTATGTTCCTCTCTCCAACGTGAACTAAGCCTGTCAATCATATCAGTCATTAATTGGCCCCATGTATTTCTCTAAAGAAAAATTCATAATGGATTTTTGCTTCATTTTTGTTTTGCAGAATCTACAGTAAGAGTTGGATGAAGGAAGGGGACATTATGATAGGATCTCAGGTTGCAAGGTAAGATCTACCTTGATTTATGTCCTGTTTCACCAGCTGGTGGTCTCCCTTTCTTACAGGTGAAGTTAAGTTGGGCATTGGGCAATAAAACGAAAAGTAAAGCAACACCACATTTTTTTATTGAAAAGTTTTATAAAAATTACAGTATACACCCCAAAACCCACCCACCCTAAAACCCCCCTCTCCCTCCCCCACTTCCCAGAGCTGAGTACAGGGTTACAAATATAATAATCAAACTCTAACTAACATTAACCAACTATATAAATAACCAAGTCCATAACGCGCTTTAACTCCCCTTTAACATAGGTATAAACAAATTAAAAATAAACCTAATAATATAAACGAGTCGATATTATTAAACAATACAATATCCAAATTTTTAACAATACTAATACTAAAAATAATAATAAAACTAATAATTCTACTATAATAAACTATTAATAATAATAATACTCTAAAATTTACTCATAAACTAGATGGAACTTTTTAGTCCCGTATTTATTCTGAATATAATCTATCCATCTTCTCCAGACAGAAATGTATCTTTCTGGTGAATGATCCTTCAAGTAAGCAGAATTTTTTGCCATTTCTGCTAAATTTGACACTTTAAGCGTCCATTCTTCTATAGTAGGCAAACAATCTTTCTTCCAATATTGCCCTACCAATAACATTGCAGCTGTTATCAAATTCAACATCAAGTTAATTTCTTTAACATCACAATCTACAATAACACCCAATAAAAATAATTGTGGAGTAAACTTTATCTTTCTCCTAAAAATCTTTTGAATGTTCCACCAAATCTTAATCCAAAAAGCTTTTATATTTCTACAAGTCCACCAGATATGAAAATAAGTAGCATCCAAGCTACCACATCTCCAACATTTGGGCTGTAAATTAGGATACATACAAGACAACTTTTTAGGATCCAGATGCCATCTATAAAACATTTTGTAAAAATTTTCTCTTAAATTTTGGGCCTGGGTAAATTTTACATTTCTAACCCAAATTACCTCCCATATATCCAATGGAATCGGTTCTTCAATATTTTGTGCCCATTTTACCATACAATCTTTAATTAAATCCATTTCCGAATTCAATTCTATTAAAGCATTATAAACTCTCTTTATATGCGCTCGATTTTGATCTTTAATCTTTATTACCAAATTCTCATCCATTAAGGTAATACCAACCTTTTGATCTAACTTCCACCTAGCCAACAATTGATTATACTGAAACCAAGACTGTACAATATTTTCTTGCTTTAACTCAACTAACGATTTTAATTACCAATCATTCCTTACCAATCTAAGTAGTTCCTTATAAGAAATCCTATCCAAATTCACAACCATAGATACCCCCTCTATCACATGTCCAGGAATCCCCAGATTGGTATTTTATAATTTAACTTATAATAATACTTCTTCCAGACACGTAATAAAGCACTTCTTAAAATATGAGATTTAAAAGCTTGGTCAACTTTTTTATTATAAATTAAGTATGCATTCCACCCATATAATAAATCCCATCCCTCAAGATGAAGTATACTTTTATTTGATAAATTAAGCCAATCACTAACCAGTGTTAAAACCACCGCATCATAGTATAATTTCAAATTAGGCGCCTTAAGTCCTCCTCTTTCCCGTGCGTCTTGTAAGATCTTAAATTTAATTCTTGTTTTTTTCCCTGCCCAAATGAATTTATTAATGCCCTTCTGCCATTCATCCAAATTGGCATCTTTTTTCAAAATAGGTATCATTTGAAACAAGAAAAGAAACTTTGGTAGAACATTCATTTTAACAGCTGCAATTTTCCCCAACAAAGATAATTGTAATTTTTTCCAATTGTTTAAGTCCTTTTGTACTTTTAACCATAATATTTCACAATTATTTTTATACAATTTTACATTAGAGGCTGTAATATATACTCCCAGATATTTAACCTTTTTCACTATTTCAAAACCTGTCAATTTAACTAACATTTTCTTTTCCTTCATAATCATATTTTTAGATAATATTTTAGTCTTATTATTATTTACCTTAAAACCAGAAACTTTCCCATACTGAGTTATAATTTCCATCAAATCTATATTTTTATCTGTATTCTGTTGGAAACAAGTGTGGGCTGAGTCAGAGAAATTGCACAAGGTCCTCATTAAGGCTACAATATAAATAGTAAATAATACACAGTTCACAAGACCTGTCGATTTGGTAGACTTTGTGGCCTTGTCTAAATTGAAGGGGGGAAAAATGCATAATTAAGAATATTCAAATAGAACCTAAAGTACAGCAAGTTTTATCGCTGGTGCTGTTCCAAGGATAACTAAATAAACATTAACAAAAGATTCAGCAAAAAAAAAAAAGCTTCCCGGCACAATAAGAGTAATAAAATTAAGTTTTGAATGCATGAAAAGTTCTTCACTTGATATTGAAAATACTGCAATTCAGGGACCATCTTAGCTTCTCCTGTGGGGCCTCTTCTCCTCAAATAATGGAAGGAAATGCAGCTTTTAGATATTTCAAAACCATTAACAATGCTTTAAAATATGTCTAGAATGGTCTCATAACATGCTCAACATAAAAATTCCCTGCAATGTTGTAGTGTCAGATTGTGAGTTACACTGCTCCTTCATAAATGTTTAGAAAAACTGGTTACGCTTGCAATCCATAGAGTTTCTTTGATGACTAGTATAACTAGGTACCTGTGTTGTTTTCAAAGGATTTTGGAAAGCAGAAATCTTTCATTTCCTGTAGGAACTTTTGTTGTGGCAACTGCGGGCTGGACAACACATTTTATTTCCAATGGCAAAGACCTATCACCACTGCCTTCAGACTGGCCAGAAAAACTTCCAAGATCATTGGCTCTTGGAACAATTGGCATGCCAGGGTAAGTGTATTCTAATAATGTACTTGATGGAGATGATGTGATGGATTGTAGCCCAGACTTTAAGTATTGCTACATGGTACTTGAACTAAGGTGGTGCTGCATAGGCTATGATAGACTGATGGTTCCACAATCAGGGAGCCTATGAGAAACATACCTTTTAGCTGGGAAAGGTATGTACTTAATATTCAGAGGATGTCAGCCTAATTCTTTGTTCCCTGATTCCAGTGTGTGTGTGTGGGGTGGTGGTGACTGAACTGCAGCATGTCCAGAAACATTTTCTTGAGTCCTAACTAAGTCTCGTGCCCCTCCTGTGCTTATTTTATTTTATTTTTATTTTTTAAAAGTTTTTTATTTATAATACAGTTAAAACAAAGATGGACAGAACGTGGCATTCCAGAATAAATATTCCTAACAAATTGTTCCTCTTAATATGTATAATTAATACATAATTCTTGATCTCTATATAAACATATTCTTCTACACAATACAGTTATATATACAGTTATATATATTTTTGTCTTAACACTAACTTGAAGCAGTTCTCCTTGATTCACACCAGTAATAAAATTTGTCCCAGATTTCAAAGTAGTCTGATTCTGTCTTATCCTTCATTTCCACTGTGAGCTTATCCATTTCAGCACACGATAAAATTTTATATAAAATCTCTTCTTCTGTTAGGATTCCTTTATTCCTCCAATTTTGAGCATACACCAATCTAGCAGCTGTGAGAATGTGTAACATCAAATAAAATACCCCTTTGTCATATTTCTGCGTGGTTATGCCTAGTAAAAAAAGTTCTGGTTTTAACTCTACCACTAACATTAATATTTCTTCCAGTCATTTTTTAACCTTATTCCAAAAATCATGGGCTCGTGGGCACTCCCACCACATATGGTAGTATGTCCCTATTGCCAGTTTATATTTCCAGCATTTGGAAGAAACATTTGGACCCATTTTAGCTAATATTATGGGTGGGAGATGCCATCTGTAGAACATTTTGTAAAGATTTTCTTTGTAGGAGGTGGCCAGAGTGAGCTTCCTGTTTCTTATACATAATTCTTGCCAGATGTGCAGATTTTATTCTGTTTTTCAAATTCATTTTGTTAAAAAAAGTTTTTTTGCAAAATAAAAACGATACAAATGTATAGAAAAAAGGATCTAAAGTAAAAGTGATAAGTAAACCGAAAAGAAATAAAAAAGAAAAGAAAAAGAAAGGTATAAAATAAATAAATAGCTTCCAGTCTTTTTTTACAGTAATTATAATAAAACATATTTATCTTTAGCCTTTTTAAAGTAAAGATCACAGGTCCCTCTTTCCATAATCTACCTGTAGGGTTTCCTGCCTGAGCAGGGGGTTGGACTCAATGACCTTCAAGGTCCCTTCCAACATTATTATTATCGATCATCGCACAGTCAGCCAGATGTTCAGACTGGATTTGGCATTTTGTCTACCTATCGAGTCCTTACCCAGGACCTGGGATATGCAGATGTGGATGTTTGATGGTATTACAGATATCGTCGTAGGATGGAAGCAGTTCCTAATAAGGCCGCCTTTTGCAATTGACTAATAGCGAATTTGTCAATGCCAATTGTGTTCAAGTGGTGCTCCAGTTGTTTTGGGATTGCACCCAAGGAGCCTATGACTATTGGTACTACCTTGCTTGCTTTTGCCACAGTCTTTCTATTTCTATTTGTAGGTCTGTGTATTTTGTTATCTTCTCCAGTTCTTTCTCTTCTATTCTGCTGTCTCCAGGCACTGCCACGTCCACTATCCAGACTTTTTTGTCTTTCTTATCGACAATTGTTAAGTCTGGGGTGTTATGTTGCAGGTGCTTGTCTGTTTGAATTCTGAAGTCCCAGAGCAGTTTAATTTTATCATTTTCTATGCCTTTCTCTATTTTATGATCCCACCAGTTTTTGCTTACAGGCAAATGATATTTTTTGCAGATCTTCCAATGCACCATTGTTGCTATTTTGTCATGCCGCTGCTTGTAGTCAGTCTGTGCAATCTTCTTGCAACAGCTTACCAGATGGTCCACTGTTTCTTCAGCTTCTTTGCATAGGCGGCACTTACTGTCTGTTGCTGTCTTCTCAATTTTGACTTTATATGCATTTGTCCTTAAGGCTTGGTCTGTGCAGCCAGAATTAGTCCCTCGGTCTCTTTCTTCAATTTTCCTGCTCTTAGCCATTGCCAGGTTTGATTATTATCTGCTTTCCCAGCTATTTTTTTCATGTATTGGCCATGTAGTGCTTTGTCTTCCCATGCCTCTATTCTGTTCTTCATTGGTCTTTCTTGTAGGCCAGTTTGGTCTCTCCAGTAGTCAGTAAGCCTTCCTGATATACTAATTTCAGTGCATCTTCATCATTGTTCTTCAGATATTCTTCCAAAGCCATTTTTTCTTCTTCAACCATCTGATGTACTTGTAGCATTCCACGCCCACCTATTTGCCTTGGTAGAGAAAGTCTATCAATGTCACTGCGTGGATGAAGGGCATGATTCATTGTCATTATTTTTCTGGTCTGCCTATCCATTGCTTTTTTCAGTGCCATTGTAACTTTGAATGGCCACTAAACAAACTATTATAAGTTCATTTTAGTTAATCTCAGCCCTTCCCTTTTCCTTTCCTTTCCTTTCCTTTCCTTTCCTTTCCTTTCCTTTCCTTTCCTTTCCTTTCCTTTCCTTTCCTATTTGGTTTTTTTGATCATTCTTCTTGGCAATTTTTAAATTGTTGATGTATTTGAAGTCTTACAATGGATATTTTAATGTTTTTCTAATATACTGTATGGTATCATGTAGGCTGTTGACAGTTGATGGATTCTGTAAAAATACCAATTGAAGGAATGAACAAACGATGAATGAATGATACTGTATTATTTCAAAATTCTCCGTGTGTTTACTAGCCCTCAAAGCTGAGGAATTCTGACTTATTCTATGGTGCTTTTAAAGATATTATTTATATGTAAGCAGGTTGTTTCCATTAGCTGTAAATGTTCATATTTGAGTCATTTTTGAGTTTTATGTTTTGGACATGTCATGGTGTCAGTGTTTATTTTCACAAGCTTTTAATTCTTTTTTCTTGCAGTCTTACTGCTTATTTTGGCCTACTGGAGATCTGCAGGCCCAAACCAGGACAAACTGTCTTAATTAATTCAGCAGCTGGTGCTGTGGGCAGTGTGGTTGGGCAAATTGCTAAACTTAACGTAAGTGGATATGAAATATTTTGGACTTCAACTTCCAACAGCCTGATCAATGCACCAGAATTATGAAAGCTCTGGTTTTCTTGTCTCTGCTCTATTTACCTCCATGCTCCTTGATTGTTACTGCAGAGAAATTTCTGCACATAATCACCTTATTTGCAACATGTCCATTTAGTCATGGGATGAGGGAATATGATACAATATGATGTCATACATCTCATGATAGCATCATTCAGTGATACCAACTACACACTGTATAACCTTCATAATCATAGCATTACGATGTGACTGATGTCAATTACATTATTCTCATTTTTACAATATTTTTGGGATACCACTGTTTTTTCTATAGGACACCTGTACTTTATGTTCATTCTTTGCACCCAGAAAAGTACTCTCTTTAATAATTTATTAAAGCTTACAATTTGCAACAAATAAAAACTAATATAAAATTAAAAAAGAAAAAGAAAATGGATGCAGAGAAGAAAAAAAGTAAAAATAGAAAACAAAAATATAATACGAACTATGTAAAGCTTATGAACTATGTAAAGAAATGACTTTCCCATTTCAAGACAAGTATAATTATTTTAGTAATTTATCACCTTCTCTTACAATACAACCATGTCCCTTCAATATCAACGATCACCTTCAGTGAGAATGTTCTTTTCTCAATATCCCTTCCCTCACTTATAAACAAGTCCATAAAACATCATCCTTTTGCTCCTGAGGTTGGCTAAAGTCCATTAATGGTTACCAGAGATGACATATTCACTTTAACTTTGGTCAAATAAACAAAACCTCACATTCCTTCCCTTTGCTTCAGTGCTTTTAATCTTCAGCCCTTTCACATAATGTCCTAGAACAGGGGTGTCAAACTCAATTTCATTGAGGGGCGCATCAGCATTGCAGTTGCCCTCGGGGGGGCGGGGTGTGTTGCCAGGGTGGGTGCAGCCTACTGGGTGGGCATGGATGGAGTGGGTGTGGCCTACTGGGTGGGCATGGCCAACTCTATATCGTTCGTGTCAAGGGTGTCTGTGAGGGCCTGGGAAGGAGTGGGACAGATCTGAGGGTCTCTGGCAGAAGGGAGTGGGACCAGGGCAAGTGCCAAGGCATGGTCCATTTCTTCATTCCTCACAAAGGGTTACACTTCCCCAGGATGCATCCAGGGGGCGGGGCCGACGCGGCAGGGGCTGGTTCCTCGGTGTTTCTAGAAGGCCTTGTGGAGCTAAGACTGAATGCATTTCAGCATAGATGACCACCACAAAATTGTACATTGGCTCCCAGCCGGCCTGGGCCAGGGCCAAGGCAGCGGGGGCCATTCCCTCATTGTTTCCAGGATGGCTTTGTAGGCCACATGAAACCACTTCGCGGGCCGCATCCGGCTCCTGGCCTTGTGTTTGACATGTCTGTCCTAGAACATGATTCTTTTTGTTTTATTTTTCTTTGTCCCTTGCTACAAAATTCTGCAAAATTTTAATAAGCTTCGTTTGTAAATCCACTTTATATACTGATGCCGTTCTTGCAACCTGTTGTTTTAAAATTTATTTTCAACTTAGTCTCAGTCTTGCCAGGTAACACTTGTTCCATAGCATCTTTTCAATACACTCTGTGCATAAAGGCAGGTAGTCCTTTTAACACTACTAACTTACTTTTATTCCATATGACTTTGGTGTGTTTTGTTACAGTGGACATATTTCATTTACCCCTGTCTTTATTGCAATGAAGTAATTATATCATCAGTGGAAGCTTCTTCCATGAAAAGTTGGTGCTGTTCTTTTAAGTGCCACTGTAATGGAATATAGTGATTCTCAGGAGGGAGGGAGTACAATCCAGAGGAATGGGAGGCAACTCAGCTGAGACATTATGTGTGAGAGAAAGAGGTTGAAGACAGATCCTCCCTAATAGTTCACAGACTATATTGTAGGTGCAGAAAATAGAATCCTGTCTGGCAGGCTTTTTCTATAGGTGTGAAACAATAAAGAGCTTGGAAGAATTGCCACGTGTCATTCTTGGTTTTGTACCTGACAATCACGATACTCACTATCTGATCAATGGGATTTTATTTATCCTAACGTGGCTTTTTGTTTTACTATATGTAAGATATGTCACACTTTGACCACACCAGATTTATAATTCTTGGGTTTTACTTTGGTTTTTACTTGCTAAGTCAGGGGTTTTCAAACTTGGCCCTTTTATGACTTGTGGACTTCAACTCCCAGAATTCCTCAGCCAGGCATGCCTGGCTGAGGAATTCTGGAAGTTGAAGTCCACAAGTCATAAAAGGGCCAAGTTTGAAGACCCCTGTGCTAAGTCATCCTTTTTGAGCTGGCCTATAAAGTTTCTCTCTCTTGTTTTTTCTTCCCCAACCCCCAGCTATCTCTATCTCTCAACTTAATCCCTTGAATCCAATCCAATCTCCAATCTCTCCTACCTCCTGCCTATCTCTGCCTGCTTGTCATCTCTATCTCTATTGAAAATGGTTTATGAAGAAACTCGCATAGCCTTGCAAAGGAACCTGGCCCTCATTGTTATTTTTTTTAACTGGTAGGGTTGTAAAGTGGTCGGCACTGCAGGTTCCGAGAAGAAGTTGGATTACCTTAAGGAACTTGGCTTTGACAAAGTTTTTAACTACAAGACGGTGAAATCCCTGGAGCAGGCTCTGAAAGATGCTGCCCCCGATGGCTACGACTGCTATTTTGATAATGTACGTACAAGACTGAGCCCAACTTTGGACTGGCCTATGTGTTTAGATAGGAAGGGAAGCTGATCTAAGGAACGTCCTATGTGGAAAGCTGCTTTGGCCCTGGCAAAGAAAAGCAGCAATGCATCCTTAAGTCTCCCCTGCAGCCCCCAAATCAGATTTTTTATATTTTGGGACACCCGTTGTATTTCTCTCTCCCAGACAGTCCACCACTGGTCTCCTTCTATGATGTATAGTGCACACTTAATGACAATAATAACAAAAATAAGATTTTTAAATCAGGCTTTCTTGGAAAGAAAACGAACAACCCCATGTCTCCCCCTCCCCTTCTAGATAAGGTTTTTCAGGATAGGCATGAATTGTATGTGTTGCTTGTGACCCACCTTATAGGGGTTCAGCCGAGAGGCTTATTCCTCTACCTATAGATGTATGTTTCTTAGCACTTGTCAGTATATGGGAGGAAGATGAGCAGGTGTGAATGAAGGACATGTGTGGTCTGTGTCTACGTGTGTGCACCTATATTAGTTGTGCTCAAGTACCTGATGCAGGTACGCCTTGCTTAATGACAGAAACCAGGACCAGAATTTCTAAGCGATGAAGTTGTAAAGCACACTGTCAGTTGACTGCATTGCTTCACTACGGTAGTTCCAGAACTTCTGGTGGCATCACTGAGCGAATCCCATATTGTTAAGCATGACATCATGCAATTGCCATTTGTGACCTCGTTCCAGCTTCCCCATTGACTTTGCTTGTGGGAAGCCAGATGGCGACCATGTGGCTGTGGGATGCTGCAAGCAATATTATAATTAATTGTGAAGTAGTTGCCAAGCACCCAGATCTGTAATCACATCACTGTGGGGATGCTGTTATAGTCATAACTATGAGAACCTGTCATAAGTACCACCTGTTTAGTGCTGGAACAGTCACTGAATGAATGGCCATTAACCAAGGCCTATGTGGTACAGGCCACCCTCAACCACAGTTGAGCCCAACATTTCTGTTGTTAAGTGAGTTTCGCTCCATTTTACATTTCTTGCCTTAATCGTTTGGTGAATGACTGAAGTTGTTAAGTTAGTAACTTGGTTGTAAAGTGAATCTGTGTCAGGGCCCATTTCAATGCCTCATCCCAAGAAAGTAGAACTCGTGGAAGCGGTTTCTTCCAAAAGGAGCTTTTATTAGGAGAAACTGATAGTAGGCATAATAGACAGGATCTGAGGGTTTCCCGCCAGAGCAATAGGTAAAAAGTGTCCCCAAGCATAGTCCCATCCCATAGTTCATCCAGTCAGTTCAAACAGGCCAATCCCAAGGTGTAAAGTTCGTGGTGGGAAAAAGGAGATAACATCAGGCCATCTCCAGAATGCAGCAATGTTTAGGCAGCAGCTCCTCCGCACCTTCCCTTGCAAATGTGGAGATAACACAGTTGCCGGAGGTACATTCTATTCTCCTTCCCGCTTTCTAGCTGACTACAGGGGAGAGAAAATTCACAGAGGAAGAAATGCAGGAACAGCAAAGTGTTACGTAGCAATAGAGTAGGGGTGTCAAACTCAATTTCATTGAGGGCCGCATCAGCATTGCGGTTGCCCTTGGGGGGGGGCGGGTGGGTGTGGCCAGGGTGGGTGCAGCCTACTGGGTGGGTGTGGATGGAGTGGATGTGACCTACTGGGTAGGCGTGGCCAACTCTACATCGTTCGCGTCAAGGGTGCCTGTGGGGGCCGGGGCAGGAGTGGGACAGATTTGAGGGTCTCTGGCAGAAGGGGGTGGGACCGGGGCAAGTGCCAGGGCATGGTCCATTTCTTCATTCCTCACAAAGGGTGACACCTCCTCAACATGTACCCAGGGGGCGGGGCCAACACGGCAGGGGCTGGTTCCTCGCTGTTTCTAGACAGCCTTGTGGAGCTAAGACTGAATGTGTTTCAGCATAGATGGCCACCACAAAATTGTACATTGGCTCCCGGCCGGCCAGGGCCAAGGCAGCGGGGGCCATTCCTTCACTGTTTCCAGGATGGCTTCGCGGGCCACATGAAACCACTTCGTGGGCCGCATCCGGCCCCCGGGCCTTCTGTTTGACATGTCTGCAATAGAGGAAACTAGGCAATAACCCTCAAGCGCTTCTCCCCTCCCCTCCCAGAGTATGGCAGAACCCAGGGAGAGAAGAGAATGCAATTTGGGTTTAGAGAGAAAAGGAAAAAGGCCCTTTAAAATATGGGTTCTGACAATCTGGCTTCCCCATTCACTTGCTTGTCACAACATCGTAAACAGTGATCACATGACCCCGGAACACAGCAATTGTCATAAATATTAACCATTTGCCAAGCATCTGAATTTTGATCACATGACCATGGGGATGCTGCAAATAGTTGCAAGTGTGAAAAATGGTCATAAAATAACTTAATTCAACACCGTTGTAACTTTGAGCAGTCGCTAAATGAATTGCTGTAAGTCGAGGACTATCTGCGTACTCTTGAGTCCCAAAGGATTGTCTTACTTTAAATATGATTGTTTGGTTTTTCTTCTTTTTTCCTCTAAAAAAAGTTGTCTGTGGAGATTCTCAGTCATCCAGGTATGGCTATCCCAGAGGTGCTGTCCCAAAGAAACACAAGAAAGTCCAGTTGCCTCCAGAAAAAAAAAAGTGCATTTGGGACTCTAATAAAGTTTTTTTTTTCTGATTGAGCCATTTATTCTGACATATTTTGAATTTGATTCATTTGAAGCCCCCAAATATTTGTTTTGTGTTCAAAAAGGGTTAATCTTACCACTCCCAAAGTACTTTGACCTTTGGACCCTTTTTATGTGGCTATTTCAAACTCAAACAACTGTTTTCAAACTTGAAAATAGATCCTGTGATCCAGGTGGAGTTGACACACATAGTCACAGGTGAACTGAGAAGACCCCTCCTTGCTTACCCACAACAGCTGATAACTTTATTCATTCTCAGGGCGAGTCCCCCCCCCTTTTTTAACATTTACCAAAATACTTGATCAAAGCATCCACGGGGTCGCGATGGGTCGGACACGACTTCGCAATTAACAGCAACAAAGCATTTGTGCCCTGATTTTGTCTTTTTATGCCATTTTTGAGAAAAATCAGCGAACGTGTTATTCCTGTCCCGCAGAATGAAATTCAGTGACAGCTCAAATTCCTCTTCTCTTTTTCAGCCTGTTCTGGGCTTCCTGCTGGGTTAGCAGTTTACCCAGAGCAGTTTTAGGCAGGCTTAACAAAAAGAAAATAGGAAGGGAATTTATTTGTGGCAGAATCAAGAATTAACTTCCCTAGTATTAGATGTGACCTCCTGCTTCCTCCAGTTGGGAGATGTTTTAAGTGCTTGAAATTCCCAAAGCAAAACTGTGTACTTCTTTCCTGTGATCTCTGCTTCTAAGAACAGATTATGGGCATTAGTGAAGCTCTTTCAAAATAATTCCATGTAGCTCAGTCAACAGTATTTTTCCTCTGGGGAGTATTTTAGTCTTGGCAAATGTTGTGTTGTCTTTGTCTCCACCAGGTGGGAGGAGAATTTTCCAGTGTTGTTTTGGAGCAAATGAAGACATATGGGAGAATTGCGGTGTGTGGTGCGATCTCCTTGTATAATGACACCAAGCTCAAGAAAGGTACAAATCTCTTTTTTCTTTCTCCATGCTGTTTGCTTTCTTCTTCTCCTTCTCCCCCATCCTCCCCCTCCTTCTCTGCCTCCTCCCTTTTTTCTCTTGTTTCTTATAAATATTTTTATTAAGTTTCAAAAGTAAACATTAAAATACAAACTAACATAAAGGGGAAAAAAGCAGGGGAATAACAAGGCAGATTAAAGACTGACAAAAAAAATACAACAACCAAATATAATAACAAAGGTGACCTCCAATTTATTTCAGTACAGAGATAATAATACAACAGTTTTTTTTAATTTAAATGAATAATCAATATTTAAACTATCCTCAAATACTAATAGTAAACATTTTAAAAGATCAATATTCCTATTTTAGTCCCTTAATTTTAATCTAACACATAACACATACATTGTCAAACATATATTTAAAAAACTACTTTTGAAAGGAGACTAAACACATAAGATATTCTACCTCAGGGTAGAAATTAATAGAGCATGTGATGCACCTTGTCTCTTTTCTTTTGTCTGCCTTCATCTTTCTGTTAGTTTTTATGAAGATGGGAGAAAAAAGCTCATTTTAGGTTTTTGAGCATAATACCAATTTGGTATGATTACCAGCCAAATTGTATGATAGCAATATTTGACAGCGAGTGGGGAACATGCACAGATGTTCCTGGACAAATCTCCTTGTTAGAGAGAGAAATTCTACTTCGTTGTTAGTTGCGAAGTCGTGTTTGACCCATCGCGACCCCATGGACAACGTTCCTCCAGGTCTTCCAGTCCTCTACCATCTTCTGGAGCCCATTTAAGCTCACGCCTACTGTTTCAATGACTCCATCCAGCTATCTCATTCTCTGTTGTCCCTTTCTTCTATTGCCCTCAATCTTTCGAAATTCTACTAACTTATTTCTAATCCTTTTACTGATCATTTTTATAATGAAACCTCATTTGTTTTACAATAAATACGAAACTTATTTAATGCTACATTTTGAAAAAAAGATGTTACTTTAAGAAATATATTAAAGCGCTTTAATGATTCAATTTATTAAAGCAGCAGCATCTTTTAAAAGTTCATATCCAAGACTGTGCTTTAAGAAATAGTACTACTGTTGAATTACTTTTGAAGAGAATCAATCCTAAAAGAACATTTAGAATAGAAAACTAGTAATCAACTCCCTTGACCATTTCACTTTAAAAAAAGTGAAGACTTTAAGAATATATATTTTCATGTTATTGTGGTTTTTAAAACAATGTGCCCACACTTGGACAGTTTGGCATTGCAGTTACAATAAGTTTGAGTGGTTATGTATATGTTTCCGTCACCAAACCATTGTTCCCTTTTTCTGCAAATTTTCTCCTGCTGCAAAGAAATTTGCAGAGTGCTTTCAGACTTTTTATTTGTCATTCATTCATTCATTCATTCATTCATTCATTCATAAAATTTATTGGCTGCCCATCTTACCATAGGTTAACTAGGTGGCTTACAGTTACATATAAGTTAAAACATTAAAAGTTAAAAATCAAACATTAAAACCGAAGACAGATGGGAAGGGCGGGGATAGAGTGTGTGTGGGGGGGAGATGGGATTTGTTATTACTCAATCATTGAGCTGTTCCCCATTGGGGCCCCAAGTCAACTGGCAAAGTCACATCTTTAGGTCCTTACGAAAAGATAGGAGAGTTGGGGCCAACCTCACATGGGGAGGTGGGGCAAGATTATTCCCCGCCAGCTGGAATAATCAGGCTGACGGAACCCACAGCATGCCTCCTCTGCGGGCACGAGTGGTATGGCCAATCCCAGTGGCATGAGACAGTCCCTCAAGTAACCTGGATCCATGCCACAAAGGGCTTTAAAAGCGATCACCGACATCTTGAATTGCACCCAGAAACAGTCTGGTAGCCAGTGCAGTTTGCGGAGCAGTGATATTACAGGGGCTATTCTTGGGGGGCGAAAACTACCCGCGCTGCTGCACTCTGCACCAGCGGTAGCTTCCGAATGCTCTTCAAGGGTAGCCCTATGTAGAGCACATTACAGTCGTCCAGCTGTGAGATGACTAGGGACTGAAGAACTGAGCACAAGTGAATCAAACCAAATATTTGCTTTGGTTGTGTCCTTATTTTTGTTTACTGCTGTTGTTCGTGTTTTCATGAGATCCCCAAGTCCCACTCCACTCTGCTGCCTCCCTGGTTATTTCAGTTATCTTCTGGGAGACAAAGCCTCTGGCTGCCATTCCCTGATGATGTTTGGGATGATCAAAATGTTTTTCTTGACTGGAAAGCAAGGACTTCCACACGTGCTTCTTGGCCACTTAAACCAGGAGTCTTCTGGGAACTGAAGTCCACAAGTCTTAAAGTTGTCAAGGTTGCAGACCCCTGACCTAAACCATGGACCCTTCCCCTGAAAAAAGATGTTTTTTTTTGCTTTTCAGTGGTTCATTTACATCAGATTGAATAACTATGCCTGAAAACAGGCAGAAGCAAATTTGGCACTTAGTTGTAGATACAGGTAGTCCTCGACTTACAGCCATTCATTTAGTGGCCGTTCCAGCACTGGAAGTCACTTACAAGCTGTACTTGCACTTAAAACTGTTGCAGCATCCCCCACGGTCACGTGGTTAAAATTTGGGCGCTTTTGCAACTGGCATGCATTGATGATGGTTGTGGTGTCCCAGGGTCATGTGGTTGCCCTTTGTGACCTTCGCAGCTGGCTTCCAACAAGCAAAGTTAATGGGGGAAGCCAGATTCACTTAACAACGTTCTTAATAACTGCAAACGGTTTGCTTAACAACCATGAAGAAAATTCTAAAATAGGTTGTGACTCACTTAACAACTGCCTTGCTTAACAGTGGTCATAAGTCGAGAACTACTTGTATGCATATATACAGACACCAAGGGTCACAAAAAAAGCATGGCAGGATGGAGAAAACTGAAGCCATTCACCATTGTGCTTTGGATAGAATGTGCCCTTAAAGTGAGATTGTTTTCTTGCTAATAATATAGAAATGGCTTGCAATTGTCTTTTTCGAAAATATTTTTCATTTTAAATGTTCCCGACTAGTTTCTCATTCAGGTACTAACCAGATCCAACCCTCAACCCACTCAAGTTTACCTAGTAAAAAATAAGTATAGATATAAATAAGGATAGATCAACCACTCCTTTCCTTTCCTTTCCTTCCTTCCTTCTTTTTGTTTTCTTTTTCCTTCCTTCCTTCCTTCCTTCCTTCCTTCCTTCCTTCCTTCCTTCCTTCCTTCCTTCCTTCCTTCCTTCCTTCCTTCCTTCCTTCCTTCCTTCCTTTCTTTCTTCTTTCTACAAAAATCCTTAATTTTGAAACAGTATTCATTCAGGGTAACCTGACTATGTGGCAACAACCGTGAATTTTTGTGGTTGAAATTTAATGAGTGATGCAAATAGTTGTACGCCACTAGATGCCAGTCAGGAATTGATTATTTGGATCTGGTTTGTTCAGTGAGCCACCACTGACCAGAGTCACACCATGCTGAGCCAAAAACCAAACCATTCATTTTGTGTAGAAAGTTCTGAGAACCAGCATCAATAAAAAATTAAAGCCTTTTAAATAACTTTCTCTAAAGTCTCATGAAGTTATGGAGAAGTAGATGTTGCTTACGAAACTATATAGTAGTATTTTAAAAGCTGAAAATTCCCATTGTAACTTGTGATTATTACATGGGTGATTATCATTTTGTTACCAACAAAACTGAAAGTTATTTTCTTCCTGGATGCCTTTTCAAATTTGCATTCCAATTGACCATCCTGAGATTTGTTTTAACGCAAACTGACCCTGCTTATCACTCCAATCTCAGATAAAATTTGGTGCTTTCACCTGCTGAGACCAAAGTTGTATATCCTTCATGGAAGATCTGTGATACCTGAATAAATGGGTTCCTTGGTATTCAGTCCATGATTATGTCTGTCCTCTTGAACTTTCTAATGAGCTAAGAAGATGCAGCTGGTCAAATAACGTTTTAAATGAGGGCTCTTTTAATTTTGACTTTCTGCAGGCCAGAGCCAGGAAAGTTTAATTTTTCAATAATCTGATTTAGATATTATGCTACTCCATCATTGTCACCGTGCAGTAATTCCTTGTAGAAGTTACAATAAACCACAAAGAGGTTTATTTGATTTTAGCTTAGTTGTTTGAACCCAATGGCATTCGGTTAGCAAGGACCACCTTTGAAGACGTGGTAACGCCAACCAATATTTAGGATTTATTGGTAGCAGAATCAGCAGCAGAATAAGAATTCAAATGTTGTTCTGACATTTTTAGTGACAGTGGAAATATTATATCATGGCTTTCAAACCACTTAAAGAAACGTGGTTATAAATGGTACTTAGATCGGTCTTCCCCAGGATGAACGCAAAACTAAAATGAATGTTTTACACTTTTAGCAAGCAAGAGATACAGTGACTTCTGTATGCAGATCTGTCTCCCCCTCTCCAGTTATTTCATTTATACCAAAGTGCTAATGCTTCCCCATAAGTACATACCATTAAAATCAACAGTGGCTGTTTAAAAGGTAGACAGATAAAATACGGGATGGAAAACATGGATTTTTGTGGTTTGAGAGTCATATCCTACATTTTCTTTTAGGAGCTCCAGGCAGCATACACTGCATTCCCACCTCTAATTCCCCCCCCCAACAACCACATGAGATGGATTGGTCTAAGAGAGAATGATTGACTGCCAAGTCACCCAGTGAGCTGCTGTAGCTGAAAGAGGACTACACATTAGGTCTTCCTGCTTGAGGACAACCTTACAATCTTCCTGCTCTTGCTTCAGTGCCTCCCTTGCTCTATTATATTTTGTTCAATCCAATTTTTAACATGGTCTCAATGAAAGACATCCTGAAGTATATACAGGTAGTCTTCAACTTACAATCACAATTGAGCCCAAAATTTCTGTTGCTAAGCGAGACATTTAAGTGAATTTTGCCCCGTGTTATGAATTTTCTTGCCACCGTTGTTAAGTGAATCACTGTTGTTAAATTAGTAACATAGTCAAGTGAATCTGGCTTGTTAGAGGGTAGCAAAAGGTGACCACATGACCCTGGGACACTCATAAATAGGAGCCAGTTGCCAAGCGTCTGAATTTTATGTGACTGTGGAGATGTTGCAATGGTTGTAAGTGTGAAAAACGGTCCTAAGTCATTTTTTTTCTGATGCTGTCATAATTTCAAACAGTCACTGAACAAACTGTGGTAAGTCAAGTATCTAGTATACTGTAAATGATAATATACCTGTGGCTGTTCATGTTTAAGACAATTAATGGGTCAGTTGAAGCATGAAAAAAATATGCAGCATGTTGGCAAAGAATGAGGTAAGCTGAGAGAGCTGTGAAGCAGACGCGTGAGATGCCACCGTTTGCATTAAAACACTGTCACCTGCTATACAAAAATGGCACAGCAAGTCATGTGTTCACAGGGATGAGACAAACAACCAGAGCAAGTAGGAAAATAACAGAATCATGCAGCTACTTTGATAAAATGTGACTGAGCCATAGCTGTCTAGTTCCAAGCAACTCATTCAAATGACTGTCGCATATCTTTTGGCTGGTGTTTGCTTGATCTCGCTTTAAGGTGAAAATCAAAATTGGCTATATTTGAACAAGAAAATGAGCCTAGGTCAGGGATAGGCAACCTTGGTTCTTTTATGACTCGTGGACTTCAACTCCCAGAATTCCTGAGCCAGCCATGCTGGCTCAGGAATTCTGGGAATTGAAGTCCACAAGTCATAAAAGAGCCAGGATTGCTTACCCGTGGCCTAGGTTTTGTTCAGAAACCGACCAAAAGCAGGAGGGTCGGCTTTGATGGGTAACCTTGCTGATGTTTTATTTACACACTTGATTGTATTTGGAAAGAGATACACTTATGTTTATGATTCAGTTGTGAAGGCTCAATACAATTTCCCTGGCAATTTTTTTTTTACAAAAAACTATGTTATGTTGACCGTAATTGAGAAAATACTGCTCGCTTTTTTTTTTTCCAAATGGACAGAATATTGCAGGAAACTAGGAAACATAACATATGCAACTTCGGGTAACAGGGACAGGAATGAAGATATGGTGTGACAGGACAAACTTTCCTAACTTTTTCTTCTCTGAACTCTTTCCTAGGGCCATTTGTCCAGGTCCCCATGATCTTGAAACAGCTGTACATGGAAGGTTTTTTAGTCACACGTTGGAATGATAGAAAAGATGAAGGGCGGAAGGCACTACTGAAATGGGTTAAAGAGGTAAGCTGAGAGTAGGAAAGGTGTGCTTTCTCTCTCCCCCCCCTCCCGTCTATGTGCAATACAAAGGGGAGAAGGTCTTGAGCCCAAGGTAGTATGCCACGGAATTCTCTCTCCTCATTTTATAGCAAGTTCAACCCTTTGATATTGGTTGGGCTGAATAACTTTGATCTGCAGAGAAAAACACGCCGGGAGCTTGATTCTGAGTTACTGCGAGTACTGCTTAGTATTTTTATTCTCGAGTACATTCAGGAATAGATCTTTGTGTACTCCAGGGTAGTATGCAGGCGTGGATATGTCTCTAAAACACACATGTAATACTTTCCCTTTGTCTTGTCCCTTGCTATTTTGAGCAGAAGTGTATTCTTAGCTGTTAAGTCCCAGGGACAACTGCTTACATTTTAATGTTTCACTTTTCACATAGGGGAAAATTAAATACCGTGAGGACATCACGAAGGGTTTCGAAAACATGCCCGCTGTGTTTATGGGAATGCTCAAAGGAGACAACTTTGGAAAGGCAATAGTAGAGGTATAAAAGGCACTAGGTTCTGCCTTTGAAAACTCCATAAATCACTGTACCCGCACTTCCTTATAGTCTTGACTTGTCTTCTTGCCAACAATGATCTAATTCTCTAAGATTATGCGAATCTACTATGCCACTGCAGCATGCCTCAAGTGTGGCCAAAACAGAAAATCAAGATGATCATGTGAAGTCTATGGACAAAAGAAACAAATGCCACTTGGATTTGTTACATCCTGCTATCAATATGTTATCCAGTTTGAATAAAAGCAGCACCCTGAAAAGATGAAGCACACAGAATCCTTTCTTATCCATAAATAGTTTCTACATCCAGAGATTGTATTCAGACATATTATAGATGGTTGGGTGAGCTTATGTTGGTTGCGAAATAAATAAATGATATAAATAAAATCAGTTTTATTTGTTACAGTATAGCTTTAACCAACAAACAACAGAAACAAGAGAATAAAAATTGATAAAACACAAATAAACATTTACAGTCCATCTTCAATCTTATTGTGGCTGCCCAGCTGAAGCCTTGCTGCTAGACAACAAAACTTTGCAACTTTGTGGGTTGTAGAAAAAGCCTTATGGGCAAGCAGAAAATCAACAAAGGAACTGGGAATTTCTGCTAGAAGGGGAAGGATAAGATTTTGGCACTAGGTTATATAAAACGTGCAATACAAGTGGTTACGAACCTAATTGGGACTGGAATTTTTCACTAAACAAAACATTAATATTAGCAGCTTCTTCATCTCCACCATGCTGTGAAGGGTAGCCAAAAAGACAGAGATGGGGTGGTGGTGGAGGGGAGTGGATGGCAGAGTTGAAGCATAGGGGCCACTGCAATGGTTGTAAGTGTGAGAACTGGTCGAGCGTCCCTTTCTTCAATGCCATCAGTGGGGGGATTCAGCTGGTTCGCACCAGTTTGGCAGAACCGGTAGCTAAATTTTTGTTGCCCAGGCCCAGAATGGACATTCGGAAGCGGCATCCACACAGAGAACCGGTTGTTCACATATTTGAACCCTACCACTGGTGCCACCTTTTTGTTGGATGGTTGCTGAACAAAGGGATGTAACACAAGGACTACCGGTATGTGTTAGCGATTCCAAATCTTGAGTGCCACAAGGGCAGAGACAATGAACCATGAGGAGATTGCCATACCTACTCTGAAACAGTGAAGGAAGAGGGTTACAATGAGTAAATGCCCAACACTCCATCAGGGAGTAAATATAGGCAGCCATGCTTCTTCCGATTGTTTTTGATAACTACAAAAACTGAGCAGTCATTTCAAATTATACTGTCACTCAGTTTCAAGTGACTGGGCAATCAGATTTTATCTGGAAACCGAACAAGTTTGTAGGAAGTGTTTGAAAAATGCCACAAGCAGCTTTTGCTTAAATGACTTTTTCCAAGGGGATGGGAAAGTATCACTGAACAGAGTAACTGAGTGGCTGACAGATAACTTTAAGCCAATAATGAAAGATTAAAAGGCAAACTTCTTTCCACTCTGGTTCTAGCCTAAAAGCTGCATTTGGGAATACTGAATCTAGAGCTAAGGAATTTGGATTGAATAGTCCAGAAGAGTATAAAGTCAGAACATGGGTCAAATATCATGTAAAATAATAGTTGTAATAAAACTTTTGTCTGATGGCACCTATTACTTTGTGTGGAATGATATGATAGGATTGCTGCAGTACTTCTTTGGGCTACACTGGTGACATAATGTAGCATCTTTTGCCATTGGGTTCCCCCCCAATATTTTTTAAAAAATGGTTCCATCACTGGTCTGACTAAAGTTTTTAGGCTTTCTTAATAACCTTTACCTTAAGTTTTTGGATAGCCATCAGATCTCCTTAGGACTATATTGGACCAAGAGAGTAAGGCCAGCACTCAATAGAATAATAGCATCATCCATATAAAGGAAGATGGGGAGATGTTACAAATCAAATGTCGAAAGATGGATTCAAACAATACGCTTACCCACAAGCGCACAAGCTCCCTTTGAGAGGCATCTGATCCAATCCCATGCACCCTTTTTCTTAAACACCTTTCTCGCAGACTAACTCACTACTCTGCTTGCTCAAAATGAAATTGCTCAAAAAAAACCCCCCCATTGTTCCCATTCGTTATTCTTGCTATTTTGAAAAGTACATTTTGCTAAGAATGCATGTAATCCTCGATTTACAGCCATCTATTTAGCATTCTTTTAAAGTCATGACAGCACTGGGGGGAAAAAAAGTGACTTCTAACTAGTCCTCGTATGTATGATGGTAGCAGCACCCCTGCAGTCACGTGATCAAAACTTGGGCATTTGGCAACCAGCACATATTTACAGTGGTTGCAGAGTCCTGGGATCCCATGTTCACACTTGTAACCTTTTCAGCCAGATTCCCACAAACAAAGTCAACAGAAATTTGCTCAATGACTATGTGATCCATTTATCGACCATGATGATTCTTTTAATGGCTGCAGCAACAAGGTCATAAAATCAGGTGACTGCTTTGCTTAGTAACAAGCTGCGGTCCCAATTTGGTTGTAGGTTGATTACCTGTGTAGATGAAAAAGGGATGCAACTGCCACTGGTGGTCCTTATTTTTAATCTGGATGTTCTGATTTTCCCCCCTAAATATCAATTGCTTATGTTATTTTTAAAAATTCCAAATTATTCACAAATTATTAAAACTAGAGCTGGGCAGACAATTCCCCCCCCCCCAGGTCTTATTAAGTTAGAAGAGCAAAAGTCAGAGATGGAATGTTTCTGCCCTTCTTTAATTATGAAAGGCCAACAGTGTTTGTAGGAGTGCACTGGTTTTTATTTCCCACCAATCTTTCCAGAAGTCCACTGCCTCTTCAGTTTCATTTAAAACTCTTGAGATATGAAGAAAAAACATCTGTAGGATTCTCTTAGTTGCAGAGCTTCTGCTATTTCTATATAGTGGATAAATCACTAGAGACTTCTCCATTCCCAGGAGAGCTTTCCTGTCCATAGTTTTGATAGAACACTGTAATTTAAAAAGCCATTTGTGTCCATTTTTAATTCGGGACAGTTTTGCCATTGCCGGCAATGGGGTGGATATGGCTTCCGGATGACACGTCCGGCCCACGGGCCAGCAGTTTGACACCCTTGATGTAGGATTTAATAGGATACATGCTAGGCCTTCTGCATTTGGTTTTATGACATGAAAGTATGGCTGCTTGCTGTTCATCCCACTTAGGCAGACAGTATCTTTACCCAAGTAATCTCCCTTTCAAATTGTCTACAGAGATTCTCAACCATCCAGGTCAGGGGTAGGCAACCTTAGCTCTTTTATGACTTGTGGACTTCAACTCCTAGAATTCCTGAGCCAGCATGGCTGGTTCAGGAATTCTGGGTATTGAAATCCACAAGTCATAAAAGAGCCAAGGTTGCCTACCCTTGATCCAGGTCAGAGTTGTCCCAAAGGTGCTTTTTTCCAAAAGGGACCTGGACTTTCTCATTTTTTTTTCTTTGAAAACATTTTGCTTCTCATCCAAGAACCTTCTTCAGTTCTACAGTCTTCTTCAGAACTGAAGAAGTGAAAAACAACAACAAGAAAGCCCAGTTGGAAAAAAGCCCTTTTGGGACTTCTTTTCAAAGCCAATCTTCCCCTGGGAAGGGCTAATGTAGGACAAGTGTCAACATAGCCATGCATGCACTCATCCCACTCCCCCCCCCCCCGAGATAGTCACAAGCTCTTGAAGGCAAATTGAGTAGCAGGGCTACTTCTCATTAAGTTGAATTGACACGCTGTGAGTTCAAGCAAGACAAAGAACCTTTTATATATTTTTTTTATTATCTTCATTTACAGACTGAAGGGTCAATGTGTACTTGAATACATATTCTAACTTGATCAATGTGTTAGGTAGAAAAGGCTATAATTTAACAGTCAGTCATGAATCAAGAACCTTTGGTTACATATGCTTCTTAATGGCTTCTTCCAGCTTTTCTTTATTTGCTCCAGAAAATTCATGCACCTGAAATACAGACAGTCCAAGTTTAAGCCTTTTTACTTGAAGAGTTGCCCCTCTGTTAACAGATATTGTCAACATTAGATGATTATTTAATGTTGATTCCATGCAATGATGATCAAAGGAAGTGAGCGCTGCTCCTTAACAACTTGCTTCCTTGAGTAGTTTACCATGAATATAATTTTCTATATATAGTACTTAAGAGACTTATAATCATCCATATTATGAAGCACAACTCTGAGCAGCTCATTATAACAAAACCCCAAACCTTCTGCCAACCATCATTTGCCAAACTATCTAACTTCTTAATCCCCAGACTCCAATCTCACCACATCCTAACATTTTGGGGAAAAAACAATTCTTTATAGCTTTCTGGAAGGTTGAGTGGTGATCTGCCAGATTCCAGAGGGAAAGGGTATTTCAGAGAGCAGAAGCTGCTCTGGAAAAAGTAACCCTTCCTAGGACCTACCGGGGGGGGGGGGAGGGGCCAATGGTTTTTGAACAGGATGGTAACATACATTTCGATCTTTGTTCCTGAAACCCAAGGTTACTAGATTTTGTGGCCTAATTCACAAGCCTGTTTAAAGATACTATATTACTAATAAACAAAAGCACATCTCTTACTCCATATTTAAACCTCATCTAGAACTCATGGGAAACAAAGTACAGGTAGCCCTCAACTTATGGGAGCCCAAATATATATGTTGCTAAGTGAAAAATTTGTTAAGTGAGTTTTGCCCCATTTTATGACTTTTCTTGCCACATTTGTTAAGCGAATCACTGCAGTTGTTAAATACTAACAAGGTTGTTAAGTGAATTTGCTTTCCCCATTAACTTTGCTTGTCAGAAGGTCGCAAAAGAGGATCACATGACTTTGGGACACTGCAACCGTCATAAATGCGAATCAGTTGTCAAGCATCCAAATGTAAATCACGTGACCATGGGGATGCTGCAACAGTCGCAAGTCTGAAAAAATGGTCATTAAGTCACTATTTTTAGTGCTGTTGTAACTTTGAACGCTCACTAAATGAACTGTTGTTAAGTCCAGGACTACCTGTACACATGGAGGCTTGGGCAAAATGAATGTAGCCATGTACCAGATTTCAAACTAAATCTTTTAAAGGTGAGAATGCATTTGGATCCCTCTGCAAGTAAAGCATTCAAGATCAACACATGCTTTGCCAGAAATCTGAGAGCAAATACCTTTTCATTATTTTTGTAGAACTGGAATGTTGGCATGCACTTCACATCACAGTGAGAGGCCACATCCTAGAAGAGATGAAAAAGGTTACTCCACTCCGTGTGACATGGTCCGTGAGCAGAATTCTTTGTGCCCCAGAATTCTTTCCCATTCTGTTATTCACGCGCTGCCAACTGAGGCAAAAAGCAGTATCAGTGTCTTGCAGAGATGAAAAGGCAAAAACTCTGTTATCAAAATGAATGATAGGTGGATATTTTTCTCTTGAGTATTTTTGAGGCGAAGAAAAGTGAAACATGTTCTAGTGCAGTGGTTCTCAACCTGTGGGTCGGGACCCCATTTGGGGTCGAACGACCATTTCACGGGGGTCGCCAAACAACGCAGTCTGCCATTTTTTCCCCTTTTCCTTAGCTGTGCTACTCCCTTTTATTCTATTGGCTTTTGAAAGCCAATAGAATAGACTCTCTTGAATAGTCTAATTCTATTGGCTTTCAAAAGCCAATAGGAATTGTCCAGGCTGTCTCTGCCCTGCTGAGCCCACCAAAAGTCCCATTCTGCAAACGGTGCTGCACCAGTTGAGTAATCCTTGACTTACGACCAGTTGACTAGTCCTCAACTTATGACCGGTTGGGGGTTGCGGCATTAAAAAGGTTGAGAACCACCTGGTAACTTCCAGATATCACACTTAAGAATTCTTTCTGGGTAACAAGTGTTATTGGTTTGTCAAAATTTAAAATGTTAAACATATGAAGAAAAATAAAGATAATGGAAAGGTAAGAAAAGAAAAAAGTGCAGGGTAGAGAGGAAAAGAAAAAAAAGGTGTTGACCTTCGACTCCTTTTGGTGCAGTAGAACAGGAGTAGACAACCTTGGCTCTTTTATGACTTGTGGACTTCAACTCCCAGAATTCCTGACAGGAATTCTGGGAGTTGAAGTCCACAAGTCATAAAAGAGCCAAGGTTGCCTACTCCTGCAGTAGAATAAGGTAGTTAATATAAAACTCAACTTTTTACTTTTATAATAATAATATATACTAGTCATTTCTGTAACATCAAACCTATCTCTGCTAAAGTCTGTCAACTTTTGCAGCCATGGATCAGTTCCGGGAATCAAAAGTAACCATTTTTGTGCATAAAGTATTCTCGCTGCTATCAGCATATACAACATCACACATTTAGAATTTTTAACCATCAGCGGTGTGAATAAGACTTATGGAAACTATAATTCTGGATATCAGAAGGTTATGACCATCTTAAGGTTATGAACATGTTAAGGTTATACCTTAAGAAGAATACTGCATTTACTGCAGTTAACTTACCTACTTGTAAGCCTCTGAAAACCTATCAAAATGGTTGGTCCCAGGCCAAATTTTTTAATAAACTCCTTCTTACCACAGTAGGCTTGTGGAACCTATGATATTCTGACAGCATTAACCAAACAAAAACTTGGAGGATTCCCTAATAAGAGTTCCTAGGCAACGCCTAGCGGCAATCTGAAGACATCTTTGTTGTGAAAGGAAGGCTGCAATTTCAAGAGGATTCATTACAAATGGTCATGTAACATGTGTCAAATGTGAGAACACTCCCTTTTTTTTTTAGGTTTAAAACTAAAAAAACATTCCCATCCATTTTCATTCCACCTGAAGGAAGCAAACTTAGCTTTCTCTACTCCAGCAGTTAATTTAGATGTCATCTATGTATGTTAAGGCCTTTGTTAAAAGCCAATTGCAGACACTATTATGTGTAATTTTAAGTGTAGGCAGTACTGTTTACTCATCAAGCTAATAAAAGCTTATTACTTCTGATGGCCCTTCTTGCTTCCAAGCAATGTAAAACAAGTTTAATTATCACTCTGCTTTATATTTAGGGCAAAGCCATACTTCATTTTACACACCTTAATCACTCCCAAACACTTCACTATCAAGACATCAAAAATGAAGTTGTACTTTATTTCAAGTGAGTCGGATTCATTTATATCAAAAAAGCACACTTGGGAAAATTGGTTTTCACACGCCACTTTTTTAAATTAACTTGTTTGAAAAGATAATAATTCAAACAAAATACGCCGCTGATTTAATATCAGGCTTCCCAGTGCAGTTTATGTACAATACGCACATTAGAAGCCTTCTTGCTAAATTATAATATGTTCAGTTTTGGTTTGGTATATTATGTGGATCTATCCAGAATGGCTTAATGCACTGTTGAGTGTGACTTCTTCAACAAAACTTGATAAAAGCTGCCTACAGTTCTGGCTTGTATTTGCACAATTCAGAAAGCTGGTTAAATCTTCCTATAGATCAGTGGTTCTCAACCTGTGAGTCGCGACCCCATTTGGGGTCAAACGAACATTTCACGGGGGTCGCCAAACAAGGCTGTCCGCCATTTTCCCCCCTTTTCTTTAGTTGTGCTACTCCCTCTTATTATGTTGGCTTTTGAAAGCCAATAGAATAGACTCTATTCAAGAGACTCTATTCTATTGGCGTTTGAAAGCCAATAGAATCTATTGACTTTCGAAAGCCAATAGAATAGATACTCTTGAATAGAGTCTAATTCTATTGGCTTTCAAAAACCAGTAGGAATTGTCCAGGCTGTCTCTGCCCTGCTGAGCCCGCCAAAAGCCACAGTCTGAAAACGGTGCTGCAAGGTGAACTTTCTGGAAAGCTTCCCTCCCTGCTGAGCAACTACTAAAAGTAAGTAAAAGAGGGCCAGGGGTGGGAGGCCGGCGAGCGCAGGGAGGGTTGCTGGCGTGCGTGGGGCCCGGCGGGTGCCTTACCTGCCTTGGGCTGGGCCAGCTGGTGGCCCAGCCGGTGGTTGGCCTGCGCCATTGCTGCCGCTTGCCGTGGCTGCCCAGGAGCGCCTGGGCCTGCCTGCCGCCACCCCGAACAGACGGTGGCCAAGGTAAGGCTAGAGGGGCAGCGGCGGGTGCAGGGAAGGTTGCTGGCATGCGTGGGGCCCGGCTGGTGCCTTACCTGCCTTGGGCTGGGCCAGCTGGTGGCCCAGCCAGTGATCGCCCTGCGCTGTCGCTGCCCCTTGCCAGCTACGCCTTGGCAAGCGCAGGGGGAGGCACCACGCATGCGCGACACTCCCGGGCAGGGAAAGTCCTCGACTTATGACCGGTTGGGTAGTCCTTGACTTACAACCGGTTGGGTAGTTCTCGACTTACGACCGGTTGGGGGTCGCGGCATTAAAAAGGTTGAGAACCACTGCTATAGATCCAATTTCACCTTTCAAAGGGAGCGGCTTTACAGCATGTTGCATATGTTTGTAATATATGTCATATTTCAACATTTAATCTACGGCACCTCGCCCTTTGTTTGAACTCCTGACAGTTGAGCTAGTTAGAGGAGATACTGAAAGAAATGGGCTTGGTTTCTGTGTTTTGAAAGAGAGAAGTCATATTTCAAGTTTTTAAAGCAAATGATTAAAAATACATGTTGTATTTGCTACTAAGCTGCCACTGTTTAAACATACATGGGTTTTCCTCAAATAATAATAATAATAATAATAATAATAATAATAATAATAATAATAATAATAATAATAATAATAATAATATAATAAAGTTGGAAGGGACCTAGGAGGTCATCTGGTCCAACCCTCTGCTCAAGCAGGAAACCCTATACCATTTCAGACAAATGGCCGTCCAGTCTCTTCTTAAAAACTTCCAGTGTTTTTAAGGATTCACCACCTCTGGAGGCAGGTTGTTCCACTGGTTAATTGTTCTAACTGTCAGGAAGTTTCTCCTTAGTTCTAGGTTGCTTCTCTCCTTGTTTAGTTTCCACCCGTTGCTTCTTGTCTTGCCTTCAAGCGCCCTGGAAAATAGCTTGACTCCCTTTCCTTTGTGGCAGCCCCTGAGATACTGGAACACTGCTATCATGTCCCCCTCGTCCTTCTCTTCATTAGACTAGACATACCCAATTCCAGCAGCCATTCCTTATATGCTTTAGCCTCCAGTCCCCTAATCATCTTTGTTGCTCTTCTCTGTACTCTAGAGTCAATTAGGACAAAATTCCATTGCTAAATGAAGCAGTCAAAAAGCACAACCGCCTCACTTAGAAATGGCAATCCCTTCAGTCCTGGTTATCATTGTTAACTGAATCCCATGGTTGTTAGGCAAGGCAACTTCCTGATGACTTCCCACGAAGATGACAGTGGGGAAACCAGAAGGAAGCTGCATGTCCCAGGATGACAGGCAGGTAAGTGGCTGTTGCTGAGTGGTGCCTGGGGCTGAATTGGGGAAGGTATGCAAGGGAAGACTGGGGGGGGGGGTGCACAAGAGGCATGGCGTGAGCCTCTGCATGACTGATTGGCTTGGCACAAGCCAAAATTGGTGGGGTAGAATGTATGGGAGGGAGAGACTTATTTTAGGGTCTTGCAGCCTTTCCTGCTGGCTTCCCCACTGATTTTCTGGAGAAGCCAGCAGGATAGGCTGTACATGGTGATGATACGATTGTGGGGTGCTGCAACTGATCATAAATTTGAACCAACTGCCAAGGGTCCAGATCACAACCATCCGCAGGGGTGCTGGGACGGCTGGGATTAGTCATAACTACAATTCAATCAATGGGCAGTAACTTCAAATGGTCACTGGAGAATGGTTGTAGCTGTATTGTTCTGTAGTGCTGAAACTTACACCAAGTGAAGACTGTGAAGCGGGCACATCTAGCCTTTTATAGCTGGGCTCCATTTCATGCTTGCTTGGCGTTTGCACTGTTCAATGATTTGCCTTTGTATTTCCATATCCTTTGCTATGCCCTACCTTATTAATTTTTGTACTGTGTTATTTATGAGCTGCATATTTGGGGGGGGGGGAAATGCAACTTCTGATGAGCACTTAGGAGCAACATGTTATATTTAGAGCTCATTTGCGTTTTCTGTAAAGTACAGAATACAAGCAAGTGCAACTAAACTCCAGATGTAACAAAACTCCAGTCCCTAGTATGTTTTGTGTGTGTGTGTGTGTGTGTGTGTGTGTGTGTGTGTGTTTTGGGGGGGGGGGAATGAGACGGAATTAATAATTGGAGAATTATTGAAAAAGAATAGAAATATAGCTGAGAAATGTAAGAACTTAGTTTTGGAGCTAATATGTTTAAATATGAGAAATTTGGGGTCCCTGAATAGTAAAATAAATAGGTTAGTTTAAATTTAAATATTTGAAAAATTAATAAAGTTTAAAACAGGATCTTTGGGATAGATAAGGAGCTTTTTTAAACGTTTATTGATTGATGAAATTCATATTCAGCGATATATTTAATGAAAATTTGTGTTAGAAATGTATTAATGAGATTGCAATAATTTAAACAGATAGAGAGCGTTAGTTTTGATTTAAGCATTTAATTTATATACAGCGATATATTAATGAATGAATTGGTTATAGGATTGTACTAATTTGATTATTACATTGATATTGTTTCTATTGATTAACGAAACTTATATTTAGATATATTAATGAATGAATTTATTTGAATCTATTTGATTATAATATTCTACATAGAGAGGGAAATTTTAAGAAACATTGTATGAATTGTATATTTATAATGTTATTGTTTCTTCTGTAATTGACCACCATATCTCCACGCTGGCTCTTAAGCTTCTGTTGGTATAAAATGGAAAACTAATAAAAATTGTTTTTATATATATAAAAAAACTCCAGATCCTAGCAGTTTTAACTAGCCTAATCAATGATAATCTCAGGTAACAAATTCTGACTGGTCACTGGCTCCCTATCCATACTATAGATCTTCTGTTATTAGAGATTGTTCTCCTTAGTGTTTCTATGTACTTCACCACCCAAACTGAAAAAGAGAACTAAAACTCTTTTATGTTCCATCAACATTATTCACACAGAAAACTATCTGAAGTCTGCACATTTTTTTTAACTGCGTTGAAGACATTTTCAGTTGACCACATAAATACTCCTCTGCAGCCAAATTACAATGACAAGTTCACTTTGTGCTATAAATAATAATAAAAAAACTTTCTCATCCCCCCAAAAGCTGAGTTCTTCAAAAGTTTTACTGGAATATTTAAATAAGGAAGTCCAGTTTTCATTTTCATTAGTCAGAACATACTGCGGTTTGTATAGTTTCCCTAACAAACCAGTCTTACATAACTACAAGTCATATGAATTCAAGGATTTTATGAGAATATATATACTGCATTATCTTTGTCCAAAGTTGAGAGCACTACTCTACAACTTACCTGAGCATCATCCACATCAATTTCAATGAAGATTACATCTGGATATTTTTCAACCATGCTCTGTTGTTAAAGAAAAAAAAATCTGTTGAACAAAAAGTATGCTTGCTGATCTCAATTAGCACTTAATAATATTATTCCTTATTAGGCACATGGAGCTTACATTTTAAACCACAATTGATTAATACATATCTCTGGGCTTTACTAGATGTTCCTGAACCTGTCATCCAACATATCTTACTGTTGGCCATTGTATACATTTCCACCTCAAGAGAAAATATTCATCTCTATCCACAACCAGGATATGAAAGAAACCATCAAGTATTAATTCTATTATACCGCTCTTATATATACACTGCCCTATTGTTATGGATTTGTTCATTGTTGAAAGGAAACAGACTGCAGATGTGTGTGTCCCAGAGAAGGAATGCAGCCATTCAAGATTGTTGCAGCAGCTAAGATCAACTGCTCAAGCAGATTTTTACCTTCAGTAGGGCCAGCAAAATCAAAAAAGCTTAGTAGCCAACTAGCTTACTACATTGCATCAAACACACACACACACAAAAAGAGGGAGGGGATATTGCTCCTTACCTAAAAGATGCTACTGAACATACCTACAGAGACCCTCCTGCTTTCTCTTCACTTCATATTGCTAGCCAGAACAATGGAGCACAGTGAGTTATGGGTAAGAGAGAAGCTCTTCTCCATAGGGTTTCAGATGTTGCAATGCTGCTTACATTTTTTCCCAGCATTTCACAGTCTCCACCTTATTCCGAACATGTTATGTAAACCTATTCCTAGGAGCTCTAATGTTTTTAAAACTTGTGGGGCTGGTTAGTCTTCCTCTTGCTGTCTATGTGCTTTATCTTACTCGTCTCAGATAATATCTAACCTTGACTAAATCACCAAATCTATAATCTCTATTCCGAGACGGACATTAATCTGCAGACTGTGGAAGTAGAAACTCAAAAATTGCTGTGAGTTTTTCTTTCTCATGATTTTAAGAACTCATGGATTTCAAGAAGTAAAGGACCACGTTTGAACTGCAGGGATATATATAAAAAAGAAACACTAAAGTCACAGGGTGTGGAGGTTGTGGAAGAGAGAAAATAAATTAAATTGGAGAACTAAAGCAGCAGCCAATTGTGTCTGGATGAGGTGAAACTAAATGGATCTGATCAAGGAGACACTTAAGCTACCACAGCTGTGTAAGGAGTCGCAAAGCCTCACAGCTCTCCAAAATGCAGACAGCTGTTGTCAGCCAGCCAGCCAACCACAAGTTAATTGTAAGAGCAATCCTCCTACACACTGATAAGGCCTGAGAAAAAAAACAAAGCAAAAAAAACATAAACAACTCAGTATAAGGGAATAACCGCAAGGCTAATTTAACTACAGCAGAAGCTACTGAGGTATAAGGGCTGGAGAGTGGAGAATAATATAGGGCTAAATGTGAAGAAAACAGACATGAAGCCCTGGTAACAGGAGCAGAATTTCCAGTCCTTAATACTGACTTCCTACCTCAGCGAGTTGATGGCTTGTTGAATTCTGATAGCTAGCAAGACAGCTTTTTCAACGGGAACCGTGGCTAGATGTTGGATAGCTGAGATCATCCATATGACACTGGGCAGACTATCCTCATGAACACGACCATAGGAAATGCCATTTTTTTGGGTCAGCTTATGAGTGGAGTGGCTGGGAGTCAAGATTACATCAAGCTCATATTCACAAAACAGCCATTATGGACATTAGGCTCAACCATGCCTTACATCTTAATCACTTTTTTGATTTTTAAAAATTGTATATTGAAGTGATTAAGACCTTTGAACTGGCAAGGTCTCCCACACCAATTTCTGCCTCCTTAAAAGATGGTGGTGCAAATTTGATGACTTTTTTTTTTTTAAGATACATGGTTTGGGGGTTTTTTTGACCGTAGAAAAAGGATGACTAGTACACAGATTTTGAAAAGTTTACAATGGATTAAGGGGCCAGAGGATTCAGAATTACACTTCTGAATTATTTAGGAGGTATTTTCTCATGAGAAAATGGAGATTGCTTTAGGGTTTTTTTTTATAATAAGGTTAACTTGAATGCTGGATGCTACAGCAAGGGCATAACGAAAATGGAACAGAAATCGATAGTGTAAACTTTTAAATACCTCTCAGTCATGCTTTGGGACAGAATTGATAAAATGTTTGGTAAAACTGAAAGACCATGTTCTAATGAAGTTGTAAAACAAATAGAGCTGCAATGGACATCTATGAAATTAATTTGAAGGGGGATATCAATGTAATGCAAATGGATCTGATAGATGCCTTATTCCCTAAAGAAGATGAACAGATATTAAATGAAGACATTTATTTGGATATTTGTTTTCTCTTCTGGATATACAAGAACTCTGCTAAGATTTGGAAAGATTTTTTTTAAAAGTGACAAAAGGTTAAAAGAATAAAATAATTATATCTGGTTGCCTTTGCTGGGAGGAAGGTTGATTGATGTAGCCTTATCTTTAGCTAAGAGATAAGCTATTGTAACCAAAGTATTGTAACTTCTCATGTACAGATAGAATATTGTCACTTATATCATTAGGCACATATTGTAAATATTAGGGTTAATACATAAGTGCATATTTTGTATAATAAGCCTGCATATATATATCAAAGAAAAAGCATTCAGCCTTCCAATCTGTGGTTTGTACCATACATTAATTGTAACTCTGTCACAAGACTATAGCAATGTAACATGTGGTTTAATTTTCCTTCCCCATTACTTATTTTTGCTAACATCTTCAGTACTTGACAAATACTGAAACATCTGAAACTTGCACACATTTTTATGTTCTTAGGGTGTGCCCTAATGAAGATGTGGCATTACTCTGGAAATTATATTTTGCTGATTTGTCATTTATTGCTATACTATTGTTTTAATCTGGGCAGAGCACATTGGGCAAGAAGTGTTTTCCGCTGGTTTGGATCATTCACAGCATCTTTCGCATCGTTCCAAGGGACATTAATAGAACCTTTAATAGAACATTAATACGATAGTAATAGCCCAGGATATAATGATGATGATGATGATGATGGTTTTAATCTGAATTAAGGAAAAATTATGATTGTAATGGCATGAGACCCTGAGAAACAAAATAAAACAAAGTAAACTTTTCCTGTTGACTGATAGGTGCCATTGTTTCTATATATATATAGTGCTGTTGCCACTGACAGCTTGAAAAAGATAAGCACCCTCTTTTCATGAAAGCACAGAGGAATTTCACAAGGTAAGCCTGAGCAGAGGCACATAAATATTTCAACCCCTCTAAGGTTCAAGAATCCTTACGCATCTCTTTATGCGACCTTGGTTTCTAAGGAATCCCCATATATAACATCCTACTCTCTTGTACTTTACATTAAACCGAATACTGAAGGAATCCAAATTACTTACATGGAAGAAGGGCTTGATCATTTTGCATGGCCCACACCAGGTGGCAGAGAAGTCAACGACGATCAGCTTGTCCCCAGCATCTGCCAACTCAGTTCGGAATTCAGTCTGGGGGGGGAAAGAGTCAAGAGCATTTTAAAGAAGCAATACAATACTTCCTTACCCCAACACCTTTGCATCTTTCCTGAAAAGTGTTTAACATAATGTTCTTCAGTGCTTTCAAACCTGCAGGGAGACTTTCTATGTCACCTTCCAATCACAACCCAGTCAACGTAAGTTTAAAAAAAAAAAAAAAACACCATTCAAGATGGAAGTGCAAGTATTCCTCAACTGACGAACACAATCGAGCCCAAAATTGTTGTTCCTAAATGGAGACAGTTAAGTGAGTTTTTACCCTATTTTGCAACCTTTTTTTGCCACAGTTGTTAAGTGAATCACTGCAGGGGTTTAGTAACATGACTATTAGGGGAATCTGGTTTCCCTCTTGTCTTGGCTTGTCAAAAGGTGATCACGTGACCCCGTGATGTCATAAATATGAGTCAGTGGCCAAGTGTCTGAATTTTGAGCATGTGACCGTGAGAACGTCGCACGTCACTTTCTTCTGATCCGTTGTAACTTTGAACGGTCATTAAATGAATAGTTGTAAATCAAGGACTACTCAAAGGCTTGAAAAAAGGAGTCTCTTTTTCTGGTAGGGAGTGTTAGAAAATGGCAGGTTAAATATGCCTGACATAATTGAAGCATATGCATTAATTCAGTTTTGTAATCTATGAAAAGTTAATAGCCCAAAGGGAAAAATAATCCAACTGTCTAACTAATTAATCATATCTATATACTGTCAGAATCTAACCATTCCTAGCACTTTACCATCATAAATACACAAAAACAATGGCGCTTAAAAAAAATAAAAACACGGTAAAAGATCAAGTTAATTTCCACTATTATTTTAATCATCAAAGACTATCGATCAGAATAGAGTAACTTTAACTCCAACAGCCTTTAGAATAACATTGTTTTACCTGCCTTTCAAAAGAGAGAGAGAGAGAGAGAGAGACAAAGTAACTGCTGACCTAAATTCCAGGAAAGGTGCTTTTTGGTACTTGCCACCCCCCCTTCATTTCTCATTAAATAGGAATCCACAGCATTTCATCTGCAGTGATCATACTCAAGAAGTCAGTTTTAACTTGAGAAGGTGCTTGTGCTGGGATGTAGGAGACAACTCATTAAGGGCTTAAAACAGTGGTGGCGAACCTATGGCACGGGTGCCAGAGGCGGCACTCGGAGCCCTCTCTGTGGGCACACATGCCTTTGTCCCAGCCTTGCCTCCCCCTGTGATCCCCTCCTCTCCAGCAGCCCCCCTGAAGGGGAGTTGCCCCTGAGCGTGGCCCACGTGGAGCAGCACAGCCAAGGACATGGCAGCCAGGCAGCATAGACAAGACTCTGCCCTCACACCCCATCGTGCACAGTTGATGCTGCAGGGTGTGGGCAGAGGGCGTGACCGCCATAGCGCTGCTGGGCTGCCTGGGTGATCTGCGGCGGGCCCTGGAGGCAGTGAGTGGCCCTGCGGGCAGGCAGGGCAGGACAAGTGGGGAGGGGAGGGGGGAGGGGAAGGGGGTGGAGTCAGCTTTTGGGCACTCGGTTTCTAAAAGGTTTGCCATCACTGGCTTAAAATGTCAAAACCAATCCTTTGATTATACCTGGACCCAACAGGCAATACGCACAGGACCCGCAAACACAGGTGTAAAAGACCGATTTCCCCTGCCATCATGCAGACTGCTCTACACCAGCTGCACGTTCTAGGAGCCTTCAAATATCCCGTCCAACTCGGTTGTTCTGTATTCTGTTCTAAACACTGTCCATATGAAATAAAGAAAAATGGAAAGAAATTATTCTAGGGCAGGAGTAGGCAACCTTGGCTCTTTTGTGACTTGTGGACTTCAACTCCTATGCTGGCTCAGGAATTCTGGGAGTTGAAGTCCATGAGTCATAAAAGAGCCATGGTTGCCTACCCCTGTTCTAGGAATTGGTTCTGGAATCTGAGGAGTCTGGGGACAGAAGGAAAAGCCTGTGAATCTGAAAGACACGTAGAGCAGGGATTCTCAACCTTGGCAACTTTAAGACTTGTGGACTTCAACTCCCAGAATTCCTCAGCCCTGAGGAATTCTGGGAGTTGAAGTCCACAAGTCTTAAAGTTGCCAAGGTTGAGAACCCCTGACATAGAGGAAGGGAGACGGAAGGAGAAAAATACAGAATGATTCAAAAGCCTGGAAATGAGGGAGAAAAAAAATCTCCAACAAATGTTAGCTGAACAGCAAGAGCTGATGAAATCCCCACTTCCTCTCCCTCCCTCCCTCCCCACTGGAACCGAGAGTTGTTGCACAACAGCTGAGAGTGCCAAAACACTGGACTCTTGTTCTGAAACTTAAGACCTTCAGCAAACAAGCCAATCCCCTTCTGTTTCCTTCGCATCTCAAGAAAGGAAGCCTTCGCAATATTCTCTCAAATTTCTTGGATGCACACAACAGCTTTTCCAGACTGAACCTGCCCATCAAGTTAATCTGACTAAACATTCTGAGCATGGGGGTAGTCAAGAGTAGCCTGTGGGCAGAACCTTCCGGATTCTGCTGTCCACCTTTTGGTTTCATGTCCAGAACAGTGAGGTCCGTGTAGTTTTGCTTTTTTCCCACTGTACCCCAGTTTCTTCCTTCTGTCAATCTCTGCACTGGGTTATTGGAAGTCTCTGTTCAAACGATTGCCGCTGGTGTTTGCCCATGCATATCGGGACGCCCAATTAATAAATAACCTGATTAAAATGCATGTTGCTGCATGCTTAGCTTGACTGTGCCATCAGGGCAGCTTCATTTCCCCATTTATTGATTATATCCTGCCAACACACCTTCCTCCTATTTTCCCCTCAACAACAACAACAACCTGTGAGGTGGGTTGGGCTAAGACAGGGATAGGCAACCTTGGGTCTTTTATGACTCGTGGACTTCAACTCCCAGAATTCCTGAGCCAGCTATGCTGAGGGGAAAGGGAGAGGTTTCCAAGCTGAGCCATGCTGGCTCAGGAATTCTGGGAGTTGAAGTCCACGAGTCATAAAAGAGCCAAGGTTGCCTACCCCTGGGCTAAGAGAATGTGACCAGCCCAAAGTGGCTTTCACAGATAGATGGGAGTTGAACTCATGGTCTCCTGCTTTCTAAGCTGATGCCTTAACCGCTGGACCAAACTGGTTCTCAATCATAGATTGAACACATCCTATTTCAGAGTCTTTTTTCCCATCTTGCTCTACTTTTTAAAACTGACCCACCTCCATCATTTTGAGCCTTATCTTGAAATTTCTAAAAAGGTTCTTAAAAGGGTTCTTTTTCTCCCCCAGGTCCTTTAAAAAGCTGGAAGAACCGCTCTTGTAAGTTGCAGTTATTAACAGCTGGGGCTGGTTAACGTAATATTCTCCCTGTAGAATCAGCAGCTGGGTGAAGCTTAATACAACCCAGTCAGAGAACCAGCATGCAAGATTTCCTATTTTATCTGCCTGATAGTTTATCAACTATTCAAACTCATCAATGTTAGTGAAAATACTTTAGTTTGATCTATATCATATTCATTTAGGAAGCAGCAGCAGTTGCTTGGGCTGGTTTTCGGCCTTCTATCTGTTCTGCAATTCCCAAAGACTGAAGATTTCTATTGGCATCATTGGCAGAATAAACAGTAATCCTCACTTAACATCCACAATTGGGACCAGAAACACCCACAATTGGGACCAGAAACACCATCACTAACACATCATAGAGCGAGACATCTTGTGATTGTGCTCGACCTACAACTTGCAGTTATTTAGCAAACCACTCTGGTTTGATAGGTGTGACATCATGTAACCACAACTTGCGACTTAGGTCTACTTTCCCAGCCCATCAGAAGCTGGCAGTGAAGTTTACAAACAGCAAACAAGACACTGCGGCTGTGGCAAAGTTGCCAGGGGAATTCAGGGACGCTGCAATGGATGCAACTTTGAGAAATAAGTTGTAACTTGACCTTTTTATCATCCTGGTAACTTCTGTCATTGAATGAGCAGTTGGTAAGGTGCTGTAGAAAGCTAGGAAACCATTCTACCATGCCTTATAGCCAATTTCGATGCTGTGGTGGGGTTCTGAGTCCATAGAGAATAGTCAAAAAAATGGCCCAGCAATCAATCATTGGGCTGAGTATTTATTAACATAACTGTCATATCATGCAGCCCATCGAAAAGCCTTTTGCAACTTAAACGTTTGCCCCTTGCATCTCCATATCCACTACAGCTCATCCATCCTGAAGATCATTTGCAAGCATCTCTCATTCAAAGGATAAAAGGATGCCCTTTGTAGCATCTTGGGAATAATAACCCAACCTATATTTAGTGTGTGCACTGACTGACATTGTGCATACAGGTAGTCCTTGCTTAATTTGGACTGGCAAGTCCATTGCTAAGCGATACAATCATAAAGCAAAATATTACACAACCAAACTGACTTATGAAAGCAGTTCTGGTTGTTGGCAAATCACCCAACATTCTTAAGTGCAATGTCACATGACTGCAGTGTGCGACTTCCTGCCAGCTTCTCCCTTGCTTGTTGGAAGCTTGATGTGATCATGTGACCAAGCACACTGCAACTACTGTAAACATGCGTTGGTTGCCAAGTGCCTAAGTCACAATCACATGACTGTGGGGACACTGCAATGGCTACAACGTCAAAGAATGGTCGCAAGCAGTGATGGGATTCAAATATGTGAACAGCCAGTTCTCTGTGTGGATGCTGCTTCCGGAAGTCCATTCTGGGCCTGGGCAACAAAGTGGTGCAAAGCGGCTGAATCCTACCACTGGTCGTAAGTCTCCCTTTTCAGCGGCATTCTAACTCTGAACAATCATTGAATGAAAAGTTGGTAAATGAGAACTACTAATGGCTTTTGCATCAGGTTAAAGCTGTAATGTACTCTGGTTTTGGCTTCAGATGTTGCATGAACTTCAGCCCATTACCCTGTACTGAAGCAAACCATGACTTTTACTCTGATGAGTTAGCAAGACATTAGGCTAGCTTAAAAGGAGCAGCAATATTGGTTGCCGTGCTTTCATATTAATCTGAAATCCATTTCTTATTCCATTTACCATGTTGCAAGTCAGTGCAGCTTTGCAATCCAACCCACCTGACAGTTTGCTGCAGCTACTTCAGATGCATACTTAATAGAGGTGTCTATTTCCAGATTTCTGGCATCATACTCTGATTTATCTAGCATAAAGTTAAGTAGAAGCCAAGAGCATTCAATTCACCCCTAACCTGAATCAGCAGGATTGTTGGCCAGTACAACAGGACTGTTAAGAAGAAAGAATGTGAAACATTTTAAAGTGCTACCTTTCAAGCTTGTGCTTGGAAAAAAAAAACCCATGAGGGTCATGAACTGGTTTTATGGTAAATGGGTAATGTATTTCCTGCTACCTCTTGTTTGCTTTTTAAAAATATTCTTACTGGACTTAGAGTATAAAAAGGTCCATGCAGTAGGGGGAAAAAATGGAACTGGCTCCCAGATTAGGTCAAACTTCATGATATCCGCCAGTTGCGAGCACAGGACCTCACTGCTTAAAACCAGATACAGGTTGTCCTCAATTTATAATAGTTCATTTAGTGACTGTTCAAAGTTACAACGGCACTGAAAAAAGTGACTTAGAACTGTTTTTCACACTTACAACTGTTGCAGCCACCCCATGGTCACATGATCAATATTCAGCCACTTGGCAGCTGACTCATATTTATGATGGTTGCAGTGTTCTGGGATCATGTGACCCCCTTTTATGACCTTCGATAAAGCAATGCCAACAGAGGAGCCAGATTTACTTAATAACCCTGTTACTAACTTAACACCTGCAGTGATTCATGTAACAACTGGGGCAAGCAAAGTTGTAAAATGGGGCAAAAGTCACTTAACAAATGTCTCAATTAGCAACAACAATAATTTGGGGAATTCTGGTCGTAACTCAAGGACTATCTGTAGTTGCATGGGTGATGGGGTGTTGATGTTTAGACTAAGAACTATGAACAAGACAGATAACCAAAGTGGACTTGGAAAGTTTATTGACCAGTTGACTGAGAGCTTAAAACATTCACAAGAAATGGCAAGAGAGAATTCAAGGTTACCCTGAATTGTGGCCTGAGCCAAAAAAAAAAAAAAAAACCAAGGCATAAACACAAAACTAAGACAGGAGTCTTCAAACTTGGCCCTTTTATGACTTGCGGACTTCAATTCCCAGAATTCCTTAGCCAGCGTGCCTGGCTTAGAAATTCTGGGAGTTGAAGTCCACAAGTCATAAAAGGGCCAAGTTTGAAGCCCCCTGAACTAAGACCTTCCCTTCAGCTTTTTCCAACTTGCAAATATTATCTTAGATCAGATGGCCAATGATCTCTATAAACTGACACCACTGCCTGACTTAAACAGTTCAAATCAACAGCTGGAAAAATGACTTTCATTTTTTCTACAGCCCAAGTTTTGTAGTGCCCAGTTAAAATGGGTCACATAAGGAGAATAGAACAAATAAACTGCAGGGGTTTGTCTTTTTTAAAAAAACCCAATATGGAACAAAGAGCTTAAAGGAGTGCTACATCATTTTTGCATATTAAACTCAATATTTAGGGCTGGAAACATTGTCTTCCCAGCCAACTTTCCCATTAAGGGTTATGAAATTTTAGCTGAAGGTACACACTGGCATCTGCCATTTGCTGCTGGCTGAACATTATGTATCTGTATCAAATATTAATTCCTTTATTAAGAAGTTTCAACAATACCCATTTCAAAATGATAATACAAAGCTTACTTTTATATCGGTATCCTTTAGAAGACAAAAAAGCAACACTAACAATAAGTCCTTCTAACCTGCATGGAAAAAAATAGTAACTATGTCCAAGAGACACTATTGTAACAATTGTGTAGAATAAGGCAAACTGATTCTTAGCACTCAGGTTTGCAGCTTCCACTTTTCTCACCCAGGACCACTGTGCTGATTGGGGATATCTAGATGGGGGTTGCAACACATACCACAATCAACATATGGGGTAGGCCACAGGTCGGCAACCTGTGGCTCCGAAGCCGCATGCGGCTCTTTGAGCCTTCCCCTATGGCTCCCAACCTCCTCTGCCATTTGCAGAGAGAGACAGAGACAGAGAGAGAGGCAATTGCGCTTCCCTGCTTCTCTCTCTGTCTTTCTGTTTGTGTGTGTGTGTGTGTGTGTGTGTGTGTGTGTGTGTGTAAAAGAGAGTGCACTCACAGTGTTCTCTGAGGAGCTGAAAAGCTTATTGGGCGGAGCTCCTCCCTTTGCTGCATCTCTGCAGGAAGCAGGAAGGGCAGGAGAGAGCTATGCTGATTCAGGAATTCTGGGAGTTGAAGTCCATGAGTCATAAAAGAGCCAAGGTTGCCTACCCCTGAGCTTGTTGGAGAACAGCTTGAAGCCAGCTTGCCAGGTGAGCCGCAGATAGATAGATAGATAGATAGATAGAGAGAGAGAGAGAGAGAGAGAGGGAGGGAGAGAGGGAGGGAGGGAGAGAGGAAAGAGAGAGAGAGGAAAGAGAGAGAAAGAAAGAGCGGGGGAAGAGGACTGGCAGACCAAGGGCAGATAGAGAGAGAGGGAGGGAGAGAGTGAGAGAGAGAGAGACCCTTTTGACATCTAAAATGAAAACACTGCATATATCCTTTTTTACCTGTGTGTGTATGTACACACACACACACACACACACACACACACACCTATAATAAAGGTAAAAAAGGATATATGCAATGTTATCTTCATTTTAGATATCAAAAGAGTTTTGCAGCTCCCGGTGTTTTGTTTTCGGTGGGAAACGGGTCCAAGTGGCTCTTTGAGTGTTTTGGGTTGCCTACTCCTGGGGTAGGCCATTTCATACTATGGTGGCTCCTAGACATTATTTCTTAAAGTAAGCAACAAGTTTGTGCTCTAGACTCAATCAGAAACTCCTTTGACCTATTACATGGAAAGAGCCTCAGTATCTAGGAATTGAATTAGATTTGACTAAATAAAAATTACATGTTGTAATGGAAAAGTGGTGGACCTGTAACCTTCTAGATCAATGCTTTGCAACCTTGGCAACTTTAAAACTACCAGAATTCCCTAGCCAATGTGATTTTCAAAGAGAATTCCCAGCTGCCAGGAAAGTCAATGAAGGAGGATTCTAGAACTGTTCTTAGAACCACATGTGGCTGGCCACCTTTCCCCCTTCTTAATAGATAAAGCAGTAATTCCTTATCTGAGGCTACATGGTGCATCTATGACAGAACAGATGGTCTTCAGAAACATTTGACCAAGGGGATAAATACCATATTTAAAACCTCTTTACCTTGACTGTCCAACTTCATAGTCCCTCCATACCAACAAATTGTCCCTTTTAAGTTCAACACCCAAATTTCCTGATGTAGACTATGCCTAGCATGGATATTTCCTGTTACCATTTCTGAGTGCTTGGTCAGCTAGCAGTACCGTACTTTCCCTCAATCTGACAAATCACTCTGGTTCTGAGAATTTCTTCTACAAACTACTCCCTCATATCTCACCTGTGGTTAAGATGAGACATTTCCCTACTCATAACAGTAGAGATGTCAAATGCCAGATGCCTTGACCATCTGTGCCGCTGCTCTCGATCTGGGGAATTCCACCAAATTTAGCCACATTGCTAAGTTGCTCAACAGTTTCCAAAAATTCATGGTGCCAGTCCTTTGCAGAGCAGAACATGTTTTAATTAGCAACTTTAATTTGCCTAATGGGAATGCCTCTTTAGAAATGTATAATTATAAAAGCTTGGTCTCTAAATTACAAGCCATTCTGATCATTAAACAAGCCAGGAGAAAGGAAGGACAGCATTAATATAGTAACTAGGCTGATCTTTCCCAAAGATAATTTATAAGAAGCTCAGAATAATAATTTTACAGGAAGTGGACAGGAACACCCAGCAAAGTTTAGCTTATTGAAAGCTTAATTTGAAGCTTTTTCCAACCTGATGCCCTCCAGATGAAGGCATGTGTTGCCTGATATGTTGGGTGTGTAACTCCTAGAATTAGCTGCAACAGGAAGGAATTCAAAAAGATGTAATCATCAAATACAACCAAGTGTAGCTCCATGAGTTTAACCTTCTCAAACTAGTATTCCTAAATATCAGAGATAGGTAATCATTTGATTCTTGGGGCACACTTAATATTTGTGGAGGCCAGGATCTGGTGTGGGAAGATAAATAGATGGACAAACAGGACAGACCTATCAGCTTTTATCCCACTCTAATCTTTCAGACTCTGGATGGCAAACATATTTGAAAAGCTGACAAGAACAAGAAATGATGCCACTCCATGTTACATACAGAATATAATAATAATGCAATACACAGCAGAAAGGGTTAACTTGAATACTCCATCAAAATAGAGGGACACTGAAAATCTAATCCAACGGGATGCCTTCTGCAAATCTTGTTTTAGCAAATAAAACAAAATGATTTGATATGATACTACTTTGTGCAAATTTGCTCAGGATTGGCCTTCTCTGAGAAAGCCATATATATATAAATATATAATCTATAAATATATAAATGGCTGCTTTTATATATTTAAGCTGACTATATAACAAATAACAGCAAATTTCATCAGATTTTAGTTTATTCAAGATGCCAAGAACAGGTCATTAGTTATGAGAATAAATCAAATAGCAATATTTTTCAGAAGGAAAAAAAACTAGTCTAAAGATCAAGATAATGAACCAACAGACTAAGGAAAATGGCACATCTTGGTTTTTTTGGCTGGATTCTTATTGACATTTAAATATTGTAGGATACCATATATTTAGCATGTATTCCTAAATCACCAGGTATTACAGAAAGCTTAATGCAAAACCACAAGCCAAAAAAACCCTGCTTCTACTGTCACCTCAGGTGATCTTACCAGTTTACCTGGTTCATTAATCCTTCTCCATCAGATGGAGCTATAAATGCTGGTACACCCCCCCCCCCCAAAAAAAAATATTTTCACAAGAATCATTTCTGAAGAGAGCAAAACAAAATTTGTCTTAGTCAGCCTCTCTCAACCTTATGCTCTTGACCATGCTGTTTGAAAAGATAATTCAATACTCATGGGCTAGTGCACTGGCAGAACACAATGCTGATGCTTGCAGGTTTGATTCTAGGATATTTCCAAGTAGCATTAGAAAAATTCCTGCCCAAAATCAAGAAAGCAAGCAACATTATTGACACCAACAATACTGTGTTGCAAGCACAACACTCTGAATTAGTAAAACAAATTTTCCTATGAGAAAATCAGATTGCGGAAAGTTAATCTTCTCCTATTTCCTTTCAACTCCAACACCCTAATCCTTCAACACTACATTAGTCAGCTACCCCTTACAGCATGTAAAAATTTCTCATGACAATATGACTCATTCACAAATGCTGGGCAAACAATCCCACAGATCAGTGGGAGAGGGAAAGGAAAAACAGGTCATAGTAAGTTTTTTGCCCCTGGTGAATAAAATTAAACCCCAAAGCTAGCCACACTACTATATTTTAAGATTTCGGAGTGGCAAGAGGGATAGGAACAGAGATGCAACAGGAAGAACTGGGGTAGAGACAAAAAAAATTGGTTTGTTTTGGCATAGTACTGAACATGAATCCATCTATGCTTATAAGGTGTGTATTATCATAATATACAAGACAACATGGTTGCCAGACTATAATAAACAAAGTAGATCACCAACTAGTTAAAATTCAAGTCATGCTATCAAAAGCGATTTCCTAGTTTGCAAAGGTATGTCATAGTTATCAGGAAGGCAGACAAAGAAATACATATACCAGGGGTCTTCAAGCTTGGCCCTTTTATGACCTGTGGACTTCAACTCCCAGAATTCTTCAGCCAGTGTGCCTGGCTGAGGAATTGTGGGAGTTGAAGTCCACAAGTCATAAAAGGGCCAAGTTTGAAGACCCCTGACATATACAGTATTATTCAAGATGGTAAAGTCCTGAAAATAATCTGCTTCCTCTGATGACTTGAGTTGAACATAGCAATCTTGTCAATTAGCAGCACCCTACATGGTTTCTTTGCTTCCACAAGGAAGAGGCTACAGTCTTGCAAGAGACAACAAACTAGGCCCAAACAAGCCAGACTCCCAATTACGTGCTATCTAGTTGGTGTGGACCCTTAATGTCCACACAGATTTTCTCTAGGAAAACCTAATCCCATTTCCTTAACTTAGTATTTCAAGTCTTCCAAAGGTGCATCCAGTTCCTTTATAATGGAGTCCACTTATCTTGCAAGTCAGGGTTATATTAAGTAAAGAGGTACATGTTTTTAAGAAAAGGGATAAGGAACCTGCACCCCACAGAAAGTCACTGAACTTCAAAGCAAATCCATCCAATGGAAAAGGGTACCAAGAATTATAGGTCAGTAACTTCTGAACAGCCAAAGGTTCCCAACCAGATATAAAGAGACAGAAAGAAAAAATCTCCAAGAGACCAACAAGCACATACAAGAGACCCTCTATAACTTAGTAGAGTTCCACTCATCTCCGACTACAAAAAGTGACTTTTCTCTTGCAATTTCCTTATCTGTCTTCCTGAGCTGTGGGTAGATTAAAAGTCTGTTGCAAGAAAGGACGGTTTCAATCAGGCAATTAGCTAACAGTGCACAGCGTTGGTAACTAAAATAACAACACACACACAGAGCAGCTCTGATAGTTGAAAGTCAACTATGAAATATGAATTTCTAAGATTTCCCAATTCCCATTTAAAGCTGCCCTCCCTACACCTTATCTAGGTTTAAGTCTTATTTACTTAAGGTGGGCCTTCCCACATGTTTACAGCACTGCATTTTCAAAGAGGGAAGGAAAATCCCATGGGTTGTGGTTGGTTTTTTTTTTTGAGAAAAATAAACATCGAAAGGCCAAGAACAGCGAGTCGTTTCTGGCTAAACCAGCCTGCCCGCTCTATCCTGCTCGCCCGCTCTCGCAAAAGCCTGAAATGAACGCGAGCTCCAAAGGCGCAGAGCCTGGCGGCGACCGCCGCAGCCGATTTGCAGCCCGGACCAGGAGGCCAAAGCGAGCCCCCAAGGGGAATCGAGTCGGGGAAAGCAAAGCTCGTTCAAACCCAGCCAGAGGACAGTCCTTTGCCTGCGGGCGCTCAGCCAGACGCCGATTCCACAGAAGGCGCCTCCAGGGCAAATTTTCGGGAAACGGCAGAGAAGCTGGATGAGACGCGCCCTGCCCAACCTGTTATGATGCATGGGACATCGGCTCCAGCATTTCCCAGCACCATTTTCCAGAGCACCAGAAGGCAAAACAAGAAACAATGGAGGGAAACTAATCAAGGAGAGAAGCAACCAGGTATTGAGGAGAAACTTCCTAACAGCCAGGACAATTAACCAGTGGAGCAACCTGCCTCCAGAAGTTGTGGGTACTTCATCAACTGAAGGTTTTTAAGGCGAGACTGGATAGCCACCTGTCTGAAATGGTATTGCTTGAGCAGAGGGGTTGGACTAGAAGACCTCTAAGGTCCCCTTCCAAATCTATTCTATGTGGGGCGTTGGAGGTAGGGTAGCCTCCACGCATCTGGCGGGTATCAAGACGGGGTGGGCTTCCCCAAAGCCTGCCCTCCCGAAGCCACGAGAACTGGTCAGTATGCGGCGCTCCCGGGGTGCAGCCACCTCTCGCGAACGGCCTCCGGGACGGCTGAAGCCGGAAGCGCAGAGCGATCCTCCTCTGCGCGTTATCCAATACGGGGTCCTCCCCTCCGTCCACCGAGAGGCCTACTATAGTCAATGAATGAAGCCTCCTCCCTTACCAGGCTTCCTACGATCTTCACCATTGTGGCAGCCTCGGATTCCTCGCTTGTAACGCTATCTTCCTCCGCCTCTACCGCCGCCTCTGTCTCTGCCTCTGGCGCCTCCGCTGCTACCGCCGCTGCTGCTCCTGGTGCCGCCTCTACTGTTTCTACAGGTAGTGGTGGTGCTTCGGGTGGTGGTGCTTCGGCTAGTAGTGGTGGTGGTGGTGATGGTGCTGCTGCTGCTGCCGCTATCGCTGCCGCTGCTGGTGGTGGTAGTACCGCCGCCGCCGCCTCCTCCTTCTCCTCAATGGCTGCAGACTCGTTCTCATTAGCACCGCCTTCCTGCATCTTCTTATGTAGTGCGGACGCCAGCCCAGGAAAATGTTCTGCGCAGGCGCTCCGCCGCTGGGCGGAGGCGATTTGCGCACGCGCACATGTCTTTCCTCACCCCGCCTTTCCACGCTTGGCCAAAAAAAAAAAATAAAAAAAATAAATGTAGCTTTCGATGTTAGGGTGGAGTGTGGGTGAGGGGAGAGAGAAGCGAGGTCCAGTGGAGCGCATCGCTTGCATCTACCCATTGCCAGAAAAGGGGATTTGACTTCATCCTTCGGTGCCTTCGCTTAGTGAGCTTTACTTCCCGGGGAGTTAGTTTCTTGCAACTTTAAATGGAGGAAGCGTGCTTAGGAAATGGGCTTGCAGATGTTCTGTTTCCACCCTTTGAGACCTTCGGCCATGCTAAGGGCAACCACTGCGGCCGTATTTGGAGCTCGACGCCTTCCACTATTCATCTTTCACAAATATCAAGGTGGGGAAGGAAGCCTGTTGCTAGCCTGAAACAGCAGGGGGAGGTGTACTCCCATAAGGGGAAGGCTACAAGTTGTAGGCCTTCTCCCAGTGGTGTAGTCCTACGGCACTGCATTATTGTTAATTCAGAAATCCGCCTTTCCTCCCCCCCCCTCTTTTTTTCTCTCTTTTACTTCAAATGACTTTAAAGTCACAGATTCAAGAGCAGCTGCAGAGCTTCAATCCTTCCTCCCTGAGACAGACAGACAGACAGACACAGACACACACACAGACACACACAGACACACACACACACACACCTATAATAAAGGTAAAAAAGGATATATGCAATGTTATCTTCATTTTAGATATCAAAAGAGTTTTGCAGCTCCCGGTGTTTTGTTTTCGGTGGGAAACGGGTCCAAGTGGCTCTTTGAGTGTTTTGGGTTGCCTACTCCTGGGGTAGGCCATTTCATACTATGGTGGCTCCTAGACATTATTTCTTAAAGTAAGCAACAAGTTTGTGCTCTAGACTCAATCAGAAACTCCTTTGACCTATTACATGGAAAGAGCCTCAGTATCTAGGAATTGAATTAGATTTGACTAAATAAAAATTACATGTTGTAATGAAAAAGTGGTGGACCTGTAACCTTCTAGATGATGCTTTGCAATCTTGGCAACTTTAAAACTACCAGAATTCCCTAGCCAATGTGATTTTCAAAGAGAATTCCCAGCTGCCAGGAAAGTCAATGAAGGAGGATTCTAGAACTGTTCTTAGAACCACATGTGGCTGGCCACCTTTCCCCCTTCTTAACAGATAAAGCAGTAATTCCTTAACTGAGGCTACATGGTGCATCTATGACAGAACAGATGGTCTTTAGAAACATTTGACCAAGGGGATAAAAACACACACACACACACACACACACACACACACACACACACACACACACACACACACACACGACCAACAGTGCTTCCCTGGCTTTGTTCTTCAAGAGCCCTTTCACTTTTAGAGTTTAATTGCGTTTGAACCGTAAGGAGATCCAAAGCAGGGATCTTCAAACGTGGCCCTTTTATGACTTGTGGACTTCAACTCTCAGCATTCCTCAGCCAGCGTACCTGGCTGAGGAATTCTGGGAGTTGAAGTCCACAAGTCATAAAAGGGCCATGTTTGAAGACTCCTGATCCAAGGTAACTACGTTTGCATGTAGTGGAGAGAAAAAACAAACCCGTATATTTTGAAGATGGGACAGGTGCAAGGGAGGGGGTGGAAATTAAGGCAACTTCACAAGTACGGGAATTTAAGAGTGCCAGAGCGGTAGGATGCAACTTGTCTCCCTCCCCATCTTTTATGAAATCATATAATTGGAATCGGTTACTATGTTTGCATTCAAGTGAATTGGATGTCAGTCTGTAGCCTTACTTTTGGATATCGTTCCCCCCCCACACACACACCCCACTCTGAGGTTGATGAAGGTTGGAAAAAAATAGTTAATCCCTTCTTGTTTCTTTTAAAATCCACATTTATAAATATGGCAGGGATTGCAATGCAAATTCATCTAGAGTGCAATACACTTGGTAACTATCCAGGCGCATTCAAACGTGTGCATAGAATAAAGGTGAGCCATTTCTCTTCAAAGCAAACTTTCCCTAGTGCAGTGTTTCTCAACCCTGACAATTTTAAGGCATGTGGACTTCAACTCCCAGAATTCCACAGCCAGCAGTGCTGGCTGTGGAATTCTGGGAGTTGAAGTCCACATGCCTTAAAATTGTCAAAGGTTGAGAAACACTGCCCTAGTGGCTTGTACTGTATGATAACAAGCTAGTGCCGAACTAGTAGCCTGCAGTGATGATGATAGCAGGGATCAAAGATGGAGCCATTTTAGGTAGAAAACGGCTGGTTCAATTACCAAAGGTGGCTACAGCTAGCACACTCTATTCAAAGTGATAGACATCAGCTTCAAAGGAAGCACGAAGGGCACATTGAATGAAAGATATATCCCAGGTTTAAGAAAGTGTGGCAGAAACTCATGTTCCAAAGACAATGTGAAAAATAAGGGCTTGGGTCTTAAATTCTTAAAACAGTTTTTTTTTTAACAATCCCTCCAGTTATCTTTGTCTATCAAAAATCTGGAGGTCGTAAAAATTAAAATTGTGGGAGCAACTGTGTTATTGAAGTCCTGTCCCCTTTTTCTCAAACCACTAAACCCTTCTCTCTGCTTTGCCTACTGGTAAGTCCCTGGTTTATAGGGTTTCCTTTAAATGGAAGGGCGATTGAGACTCCACATCCAGCCTACAATTTACACACTGTGCTCAGTTCTCATGTTTATTCAATTTTGGCATAGCATGAGGTGTATGTTCAGACATTGAATAAACCATGGTTTAACCATCAGGGTTTAGCATAAGGCATGAATTCTGTCTGTGATTATAATCGGTCTGATGTACCATCTTAGAAGAGCACTGGAATGTAATCAGTGGACATTTCTAAATAAAAGTATCTGATCCTCTGAAAGAGATTTAGGAAAAACAAGTATCACTGACCACAGCTGAATATATCTTGAATATATATGTGCATGTACCAAGGCAAAATTCCTTTGTATCTACAGATCTGTTCCAGAGAGTCCCCCATTGGTCTGGATCCGGTCTGAGGTGGGTGCTTAAAGGAGGAAGAGAAACTAGAAGTCCCATTGCATGAATAAATTTTTCTTCGCATTATACTGAATTCAGAAGCTTGGGAAAGTGTTGGCATGCTCCAAAAGGGTGCCCTTTTTAGTACTATTTATTTCCATAAAACCAAAATTCAATGCAAAACAATAGCTTTACGTACCTGGCTGGTTTTTTTTAAAAAAAACATCGATTCCAATAAATACACATCTAACAAAATGTGAGACGAATGCTTGGAGTCACAGTAACAAGGATCATTTTATTTGTTGAGTAAACAGTTCTATCTTACCCATTAATCAGTTCTTCAAATGTCCTTTCCGCTCATTTGTATACCGTATCGAGCATAAGGAAGTATTACAGGAAACTCAAAAGCTTGCTTACTGTTTCATGAACTCTTTATTGATCTGACTGAAACATTGACACAGTATTGGTCTGGACATAAAAAATGTGGGAGCCTTGTTGCGTTCAGTAGTTTGGTTCATTTGTCTCACTAAGGCAGGGTTGGCCAACCTTGGCCACTTTAAAACTTGTGGACTTCAACTCCCAGAATTCCCTAGGCAACCATGCTGCCTGGGGAATTCTGGGAGTTGAATTCCACAAGTCTTAAAGTGGCCAAGGTTGGACACCTCTACATTAAGGTATGATTTGTTATTGGAATAAACAAACTGCAGAAGCTGACTTCGCACACTGTAAATCCTATTTAGATTCAGTGCATCGTGTGAACCAGACCACCACGGTACTATCATTAAGACAATCTTAACAAAAATATCTCTCTGGGGTCTTTGTCAATGTAAATATATCTGTCCTCGTCAATGTAAATATGTCTGTATGGAGATTCACTATTGTGAACCAGTTAAGTTCACTCAGCCCAACCTACTTCATCGTTGTTGCAAGAAAAGTAGGATCACAAAGTGCTGTGTCTATCTCTTGAGCTTCTGGAGGAAAGATAGGATATAAATGTAACAAATATATATTTTGGCTACATATACCTCTATAATTACTAGAGAATTCTATTACACCTGCCATTCAAGTTGACCATGGTTGTATAAACTGAAAACACAGTCAAAGAAACATTGCTTTTAAAAATGGGGTATAAGATCTTAAGAGTATTGGTGCTAATTATGATCTCTTGTGTTTACTGATTGATTCATTACTGAGGTATTATTGAAAGTTAGCCATATTTATTTGAGAATCTATATTAACATAAATATGTTACCGCAGATATATTTATGGCTATCAGAGTTCCTCTCACCAAGTGAATCATGAAAAGGATTTCCATGCAATAAACACATTAAGCTTAATTATAGTTAACTGAATCAACTACAGTTGATTGAACTTACACTGTAGAAGTTCAATACACCATGATTCAGATTGGAAAGGAACATTTGAGAGGTTATAGGAGTGGACACCATACTGGGATTCCCCTCTGGTCTATGCCCAACCTCTCCAGCTCATGCCATTCTAGGGAGTTCATAGTTTTTAGAACTAAATCTTTCATGCCCAAAGCAATTCAACATGTCCAGGCTATGAAACAGCTGTTGTTTGGGAGATGAATCACCTCTGCACCACCCCAAGTTACTTCTGTATTGGAGGATTTATTTCCAGAAACTAGCTAATCACTCTTGAATTTATGGGATTTACGATTGGAAACCACCAAGTTGTTTCTGGAAGGGAAACAGAATGCCCTAGGGCCTAGACCAGTGCGTTCCATGTCTGATTTTGCAAATTCACACATTGCTGAAAGCAATAATTTATTGGCTGATTTAGGGACTAGGGTGATTTTGTGATTTGTTTGGTTTGATTGTGGCTTTTAAGGCACCTTTCCCCTCCCCCCTCCCCCCCCCCCCGACAGCATTTCTTGGTTTTTGAAGAAGTGCTGATGGCCACAGTCCAAAAAGCAATTGAAGGGGGCCCCAGGAAAAATCTGGATTTGTTTCGTTTTGGTATGGATCAAATGCAATTCAGTTGAAATTAGAATAGAATAGAATAGAATAGAATAGAATAGAATAGAATAGAATAGAATAGAATAGAATAGAATAGAATAGAATAGAATTGACATGTCAAACACAAGGCCTGGGGGCTGGATGCGGCCCGCGAAGTGGTTTCATGTGGCCCGTAAAGCCATCCTGGAAACAGTGAGGGAACAGCCCCTGCTGCCTTGGCCCTGGCCCAGGCCAGCTGGGAGCCAATGAACAATTTTGTGGTGGCCATCTTGGCACTTCTACCCCCTTCTGCCAGAGACCCTCAGTTCTGTTCCACTCCTGCCCAGGCCCCCATAGGCATCCTTGTCGCGAATGATGTAGAACTGGCCACGCCCACCCAGTAGGCCACACCCACTCCATTCACGCCCAAAGTAGGCTGCACCCACTCTGACCACACCCACCCAGCCCCCCAGGGCAACCGCAGTGCTTATGCGGCCCTCAGTGAAATTGAGTTTGACACCCCTGGAATAGAATAACAGAGTTGGAAGGGACCTTGGAGATCATCTAGTCCAACCCCCTGCTCAGGCAGGAAACCCTATACCATTTCAAACAAATGGTTGTCCAATCTCTTTTTTAAAAATTCCAGTGTTTCAGCAGTCGCAACTTCTGGAGGCAAGTTGTTACACTGATTAATTGTTCTATCTGTCAGGAAATTTCTTCTTAGTTCTAGATTGCTTCTCTCCTTGATTAGTTTTCATCCATTGCTTCTTGTCCTGCTCTCAAATGTGGAGAGTAAATGTGATTACTCTCCAACCACAGGTTAAATAATGTTCTTTTTAAAAAATATATAAATTACAATTTGAAGTACCCCTGGATTCTGCATCCAAAGCTTGAGGGGTATATGTGTGTCACTGTGAATGTCCACTTAGCGTATTAGGTAAGCCAAACATCTGTCTTTCCTCAGTTTTTACATAGATTTGTGCCTGCTAGCCTTTTGTAACAAACTTTCACGTTTAATCCATTCAGTTAATGCAAGTGTGCTCCACTGTACTATTTTCAGGAAATAGATTTTCACAAATCTATGTATCATTTGCCCATTTCCCCCCATTTTATAAAGCATTTTATATATTCCACCATGCTGACTTTTTTGACCACATCCCTAGGATACCCATGTATATTCCAACTCTGCAAAAGCTTGCAGAAAGAACTAGCTCTCTCTCTTCCAGCTGTTCAGCAACAATTCCACATCTTTCTGCCAAGGATAATTGCTGTCAATATGTGAATAATTAAAAGCCTGAGTTCTATTACATCAAAGAGCCTGTGCACTTTTCTGTCGCTTATTCTTTTTCTTGCACAGGTCCTCATTCACGCCAGGTTTTTCCTTGGTGCTGCAATCAACAGTCCACGAACACAGAATTGTGTTCCACATTTTGACAAAAGAAGAAGGGGACGGCAGAGGATGAGATAGGTAGCGTCATCGGCACAATGAGCATGAATTTGGGCAAACTCTGGGAGACTGTAGAGGAGGGGGGGCGGGTGTGCTACAGTCCATGGGATCGCAAAGGGTCGGACACAACTTAGCAACTGAACAAAAGTGGGGATAAGTGATGCCTCTTGGATGCTGCACTTGCTGTATAAAGGGACATTTTCTCCCATTGGCTTCCTTAAAATGCCCTTAACTCCCTCTGCTGCATTCTCATGATAATGGACAGTAATGGCATGAATTTAAATTTGTACAAAATATAATTTTAGTAACATATTATTAAAAATGTAATCAGAACTCCAAGTCTAGGAGTTCTAACTTCACATATGGATAGTCCTCGACTTACAATCCCAAATGAGCCCAACATTTCTGTTACTCAGCAAGACAGTTACATGAATTTTGCCCCAGCTTACAACCTTTCTTGCCACACAGCAATTGTTAAGTTGATTGCTAGTTGTTAAGTGCATCTGGCTTCCCCATTGACTTTGTTTGTCAAAAGGTTGCAAAAGGTGATCACATGATCCCCAGGACACTGCAACCATCAGTATAACCCAAGTATCAAAAAATTTTGATCACAGGGCTGCCGCAGCAGCGATGAGTGTGAAAAATGGTTGTAAGTCACTTTTTTCAATGCCGTTGTAACTTGGAGTGGTCAGTAAATGAATGGTTGCAAATCAGGAAATACCTACACTGTATTTCTCCGCATATAAAGGCAGCCCAGAATTAGAAAATCAATTCACACAATCAGTTGTTTCACACTATTAAACTTCTAGAGGAAATATGTATTAGAGAGTGATCGGAGCAAAGTTCCCCAGACTTATTGTATCCTACTATGGAGCTTTAATCTGCTTTAATTGGCTTAGGAATCCATGGCCACTCTGGCAGCCAATGGCTATGACCCTGGTTCCTCCCCAAATTGATTGGAAGTCATCCGTTGGATCTATTTGTTTGTCTTCTTGGGGAATAATGATGTGGAGTTGGAGATGCTAGCATCAATCTCTTGCCATGGTCAGATCAGATCATTCTTCTTAGACTTGGAGTTCTCTCCAGTGTCTCCCTGTCAGATGGAGGAAGGACTTATTCAATCCCACTGCCCCAGGCACTCATGGACCCTCTTGGGTTTCTGAAATTACGTGGGGTTATTCTCAAAACTCTGATGCATGTTAGTACTGGCCTTGATTACACTTCTTGATGGCCTCTGGCAGGAGGTGATGCATCCATCTCGATCCTCCTTGACTCGTCAAGCAGCCTTTAATTCCATCAATCATGGCATCCTGGATCAATTTCAGGGCTTAGGAGTGGAGGGCTATGTGTAGTGGTGGAGCCAGTGTCAATTGGTGCTGGTAGGGGGAGGAATTTAGCCTAAACCAGGAGTGTTCAACCTTGACAACTTTAAGACTTATGGACTTCAACTCCATGCTGGCTGGGGAAGTTCAATCTTAAAGTTGCCAAGGTTGGACACCCTTGCACTAAACCACTGCTTGGAGAAATTCCTCAGGACTTTCCATTCTCTGTTCCCATAAGGTTTACATGAAGCCATTAGGTGAGGTTATCTGTCAATATATGCTTAAGTACCATCGATATTCTCATTCATTCATTCATTCATCCCATTTAGAAGTCACCCATCTCCCTCTCCGTACTTCATGCTGATCAAGTGATATTGTTAAGGTTCTTTCCTAGTTTCTGGAGAATATATGGGTCTGGACAGATTTCTGCTGAACCCTAACAAAATTGAATGGCTGGGGATTTAAGGCCTCTTGGATCTAGTGTCTGTCTGGATGGGTCTATCAGTATCCTTAATGAAATCCATGATGATAAAGAAGTGCAGTGCACAGGACCTGCAGATAATGATCGACTCATATATCACACCAGGTCATGATTTACTTAATCATGATAATCAAATAAATTACATTATACTAAGCCAGGAATTGTGATTACAAACTCAGTGGCTTAGTTTAGATGACACACTAAGCCCAAACCAAGCAAATGTGCAAACACAACCAGTATTTTTTTATTGTGCAACTAGCTGGGGTGAACTGTGGAATTTTCTTAAGAGGTCCAGATGCTCACATCCCTTAGTTGTGGCTTGTTTGCTCTTTTTATTTTTCAAAGAAAAACCATTGAGAAGGGTGGGGGAAAACCCCAGAACTGCTGCAGAATTCATTTTCATTGGTAGTTGGAACCAGCCTTTCCTAACCTGGTTATTCTCCCATTATATTAGACTTCAATTCCCAGAATTCCTCACAGGCCCAGCAATTGATGAGAACTCTGGGAATTAAATACCATACATGTGGAGGAGATGGGGTTTTTTTTTTTGGCATATCTTGCCCCTTAGTTACGCCAGAGAAATTGAGGCAGGATCTATTATGAGTCAGAGAGTAGTGAAATTGCTTTTGAACAGACTGTGATGTAAACTAAGAGAAAGGAAACAAGCAGGAGAAATGGAAAAAGAAAGAGCAATTGGTTCTGAATAAAGAGTTAGAATGTAAATTCAGTTTGCCTCTAGGAATATTGAAAACAGATGTGAGAATACCAGTTTGTTTTTTTTTAAAGGCAGATTTCTCCCCCGTTAAGAATATATTTACAAGGAGGGAAAGAAGTAAAGTTCTCCGCATTGAAATCTACCTAGCAGACGGCAAATAGCTCTGGGTTGTAATTGCATTACAGGTCCCCTTGCTCCTAATTCCCAGAAAGGGAGGAGGAGGGAGGAAAACTGCTGTGTAATGATGAGCAGGAAGTTTTGCAAACACACAGTCCACATCCAGGGTTGTCGCACATTTCCCTCCCTGCTCTGCCTCCTCTGACTCACTGCATTATTGGCACCGTTGTCAACAACTGTCTTCATGGAAAATATTCCACTGGGGTTATTATGTTAAGTAGCTTCTGAGGAATCTCATGTCGCCATTATGAAGAGGCCAAGTCATTTTTTTTTCTCAAAACCACCTAGTGCTGGGAATTCATGTGTGAAGTAAAAAAAGAACAACACACACATAAGTTCCTTCCTCTTTTCATCTGCTATTGTCTGAACAAAACATAGTCTGCCTAAACTAAATTAAAATAGCATGCATTAGTGCGCAGATTTTAAAATCTCCCCTTGTTCTTTTTTTTTTTTAATTTTTTGATCACAGTGCCGAAACAACAAACTTGTATTGGCCAGTTCTAAACATCCAGAAGGAAAAGTAATATAGCATACCTCATTTTATGGTGCTTTGCAGATATTGCTTTTTTTTTTTTTTTTTAGAAGACTCTTCACCAGGAAAATGATTACAACTTGCTAAAGGTTCGGATAATAAGCATATTGTTAGCAATAAAGTATTTTTAAAATTAAGATACTTCCAGGTAGTCCTTGACTTACAATCACAACTGAGCCCCAAATTTCTGTTGTTAAGTAAAACAATTGTTAAGTGAGTTTTGCCCCATTTTCCAACCTTGCTTGCCATAGTTTTTAAGTGAATCACTGCGCTTGATAAATTAGTAACATGGTTGTTAAGTGAATCTGGCTTCCCCATTGACTTTGCTTGTGAAGAGGTTGCAGAGAGTGATTACATGTCCTTGGGATACAGCCGCAGTCATAAGTATGAACCACTTGCCAAGCATCTGAATTTTGATCATATCATGGAGATGCTGCAAAGGTCGTAACTGTGAAAAGCGGTCATAACTCACTTTTTTTAGTCTCGTTACTTTGAACAGTCACTAAATGAATTGTTGTAAGTTGAGGATTACTTGTACTTCTTTCCAGACATAATGCTGTTGCTTTATTGTGGTGGTCTGGAATGCAGTATTCCAAGGTATGTCTGCATTAAATTTAGGTTGTTTCTGAAAAAAGCCTGCAGAAAAATGGAACTTTATCTCTCAAACCTGACTATGTTTACTCAGATCCACCTTATCTTATATCCTAGCAAGTGAGCTTAGGGTTTCAGTTTCAAAATAGTTCAATTGATGCAGGTGGCCTCTTGAACTCCCAGGGATGAAAGTCTAAGAGTTAAATCAAAATGTGCACAGTCACAGACAGATATAACTGATAAAAAATGTTTGTAATTTGCAAACAAAGACAAGCACAGAATACAATCCAAACTGCACTCCCTTGCATAAAATGTTCCCGATGAAGTGAGCTTTGGTTCCTATGCAGCTTTGCCTTTCACAATTTATTTATTTATTTATGAGACTTATATACCGCTTTAAGTGCAAGCACTCTCTAAGCGGTGTACACCAGTAAGCAATGTGTATATATATATATATATATATATATATATATATATATATTTATATTGCCCCCAACAATCTGGGTCCTCATTTTACCTACCCCGGAAGGATGGAAGGCTGAGTTAACCTTGAGCCTGTGAGATTTGAACCGCTGACCTGCTGAACACAGTCAGCTAAAGTGGCCTGCAGTACTGCACTCTAACTGCTGCGCCACCTCGGCAGTCCCATTGTCATTTACACAAGTTATAACTATGAGCTATAAAAATATACCATGTGAACATTTTAAGGAGCCTGAATTGTATGGTTCTCAGGAAATTTGGTCTATAAGACAACTTTTTAGCTATTGAATGTACATAGCTTCAAAGAAATAACTACATCCTACCTCAGGACTTCAGTTCTTCTAGAGAACATTTGTTTGTTTGTTGGTATCCCATCTTTTTTTGTTCTTACAATTAACTCAAGATGGCAAACACACACCTTCTGTCTCCTATTTTCCCCACAACAACAACCCTGTGAGGTGGTTTGGGCTTAGAGAGTATGACTGGCCCAAAGTCATCCAGCTGGCTTTCATAGCTAAGGTGGAACTTGAACTCATGGTCCCTTGCTTTTTAGCCTAGTGCCTTAACCACTAGACCAAACGTGTATCCTTGCAATTTCAGCAAGAACCAAAGAGACTTGGCTAGAAACCAGAAGACTATGAATTCTAGTCCTGTCTGGGGCATGAAAAGGTGGCTGGATCATTTTTGGCCAGTCACTCTCTTTCAACCCAACTCACCTCATAGGATTGTTGCTAGAGCAATTTCCCCCCATAAATACTACACCTTTTCCTACAACTCCTTGTAGTTAAATGGGAGAAGACCATTCTAAAATTCAGGGATTCTTTTCAAATATGAGACAAACTAAAATGTGGATTTACAGTCACAATGACTGGTGTCACACTATACAGCAACATAAAGCCAAATAATTTATATTATGGCTGCAAACATTTTTGCTTTATTCAATTTGCAAACAAAACCATGGAATTCTGATTAAGGTAAACCAAAATTCATAATGGGTAGGTTAATATTAATCCATTCAATTGATCAAACATTCTTTAATCCATTCTTGTTAACCATAATTAACTAATGTGACCCTGAAGGATCCTCTCAGAAACCAAAGAAGGCCTGAACATCCAATTAAGATAATCAAAGAAGAAAGTGAGAATTTTGGTCTCTTTTTTGAGCATCGAAACAACCAAACTCGTGAACCATGCAAGGGATGAAACTAGAAATTGTTGGTGAAGAAATAGAATGTGAATTAAAAATCAGTTTGCTAAGATCGCAAATTGATCAAAGTGGTGAATGCAGCACAGAAATAAAATTCTGGATTGCACTGGGTCACTCAGCAATGATGAATATAAGCTGAATATGGAAAAGCAAGGACATCAGTCTGGCAACCAAATGTAAGTTAGTTTGTTCTATTGTTCTGAATTTCTGATTGTGAAGGTTGGATTTAAAAAAAAGCAAGACAGGAAGAAAACTGAGCATTTGAGCTGTGGTGCTGGAAAAGGCTCCTGTGTATTCCTTGGATAGCAAAGTTGACTAACAAGCAAATATTGGAGCTCATGACACCAGACACATCACTAGAAGGAAAAATCACGAAAATGCATTTCACTTAACTTTGGTCATGTCATGTGAGGGAATTTACTGGAGAAAGCAATTGTGTTTGGAAGAGTTAGTGGTAAAAGGAAACCAGGCTGTCAAAGAACACAGTGGCTGGACATCATCAAAGCTGACACCGGCTGGAGCACACAACAACTTAAACAATTACTGCAAGATCAGAAGATGTGGAGAGATGTGGCCCAAGAGTCAGATATGATTGAATGGATAACATCGTCATCACTCTGAAGGAAATAACTTTCTGTTTTACTCAATGTGTGAAACTAGAGTTATAGGTGGATTGAGATAGGGATGGGAAAAAGTAATCTTCGGCTGCTTGTAAGTTGACCAAGGACTAATTCACCCATTAGGAAGGAAAATATTAAACATATCCTGCCTTTTGAAGCGGTTTGGGGGAGCAGAGGTAATATACTTTATCCTTCAGTTCTTGATCAAGTAAATATATACTGTACCCTTTTGTTAAATTTCAGCAGCCACTGTGGCATATATTCAGTGTGACCAACCCATTTGTTGATATTGTACAGCAACGTTTTTCAGTCCTGGCAACTTTTAAGATAGGTGAATTTCAACTCCTGGCATGGGTAACATCACATCAGAAGAAGAGGGAGAATCAGGATTAGGGGAAGGAGAATAAACAAATACCTTTTAAAATTAACTTTGCCCTGATTCATAATTTTGGAACTGTTTTTTAAAAAAATCACACTCGACATACTCCTTTTTTCCTACTTCTTTCCTTTTCTCTTTTCTTAGCTTTCCATTTTGCTTCACTTTCTCTTTCTGTTGCTGCATTCTTCTTTCAGCCTGGAGCTCACTGGATGGTGCTCGGGCTTCAGTCTAACTCCTTCCAAGCTTGCTTGAAATAACTCCTTTCATCTGCAGTTCTATCAAATACTCCAAGGACGCTCAACCTCTTCCACCCCCAAATCTGACTGAACCCCATTTTTTTCCCCTTTATTGGTTCTCAGAGATGAGATGACTCCTGCTGGCCACAGAAGGCCAGTTTGTGATTGAAAGGAGTAGCTGTTCCCCACTGAAGTGACCTTCAGAGCACTTATTAGCTGCATATCAGAGAAACCAGGGATTTTTATTTATTTATTTGCTGTATCTGGTGTTATGGAAGACATCCATAGCATTTTGTAAGCCTATGGCCTAGAGTTGTATCAGAACAATCAGCCAATTGACTGTGGTAGCCAGTCAACACAAAAAGTCATTGTAGAGAGTAAGAGAGTTACCTGAAGAATATTCTTTTTAAAGATTTTGGCTTTTCCATATCTTGGCATCCCTCTAGGTCTGCTGATATTATATCCTTCTTGTGCATTGATGGAGTTCCTTTAAGGTTACAAGTAATCATACTTTCCTCACAAATACCAGAAACACAATGAGCTTCAACCAATAAATGAGTCACTTAAGGAAGCATTTTCTTTATTTATTTTTCATTTTCTTTTCTTTTTTTCATTTCCCACTCCTGTAATACACTAGGGTAGAGGTGTGAAACTCGCAACGTCATGTGACATGTCATGATGTGGTGTGACTTTTTCTCCATTGCTGGCAACGAGGTGGGCGTGGTTTTGGCATGACGCATCCAGCCCACGGGCCGGCAGTTTGACACCCCTGCACTAGGGCCTTAAAATATAAATGGGTGCGATCTACTACTAAGCACTTACTGGGCAGACTAAGTTTTCATAGAGAATGCTCAGGTAAGAAGATACATATTCCTAATCTTTGAATACAGGTAGTCCTTGACTTACTACCACAATTCCATTCCTAAGCAAGGCAGTTGTTAAGTGAATTGCATCCATTTTATGACCTTTTTTGCCACAGTTGTTACATCAATAACTGCAGCTGTTAAATGAATCTTGCATTTATTAAGCAAATCTGGCTTCCTCCATTGACTTTGCTTGTTGGAAGCAGGCTGGGAAGGTAACAAATGGTGATCACATGATCCCTCGACAGTGCGGCTGTCATAAACGTATGTCATTTGCCAAGCACCTGAATTTTGATCATCTGACTATGGAGATGCTGCAAGTGTGAAAATCAATCCTAACACACTTTTTCGGTGTCATTGTAACTTTGCGCTGTCACTAAATGAATGGTCGTAAGTTGAGGACTACCTGTACACATTGGCTAAGAAGTCGTCACCTCTTTCCAGTGATGAAAAATGACCTGGCAGTCTCTAGAAGTGGAGTGTTATTCCCACCACTTTCAAAAATGCTATCAAAACAACCGCAAGAACTAGTGTAGGCAGTGGCCAGGACTCAGTGCTGACCTGGAGCTTTCCTTCCCCAAAAATAAAAGATGAAGGAATATAGTAGAAATGACTGCTTATAACTGGCTTATTCATTGTCTAGCAAAAATTCAAAAGCTGAAGCTGCTTGGTTTACTTTGGTTGCATTTGCATATTATTGATCCTTAACTTTCCCATCCAGATTCAAACTAAGCAAAGTCCAAATAAATGCAACTGTATTTTTTTTCACACTTCTGCTTTGAGTCTTTACTTTTCCTTCCCTTGCTCTCCCTCCCCCTCTTATAAAGGGCAGGGATATTAAGATTTCTCCAAAATAACTAAACATGAAGTAATGTCACGATACGAACTCTGCTCCTTATGTAAAAGATAAAGGAGTCCTTGCGGATTTTACTCCGGTTATCGTTGCCATCTGTAAGGGGTGATGCTTATCTCTGTTTCAAGGGCATTGAACTAGTGCTGTCCAAAGACTCTTCCATGGGCATGTGGCCAGCATGACATCACGGAACGCTGTTAGCTTCCATTGAAATGGTACCTATTTATCTACTTGCATTTGCATGGCTTTCAAACTGCTAGGTAGGCAGGAGCTACAGCGAGGATGGGAACTCACCCCCTCGCATGACACTTAGGTCTCAAACCTAGGCTGCCAGCTTTCCAGCCAACAAGCCCAGTGTCAGGTTCAAAGCACATGTATGATATTGCCATCATTCTTGCTTCTCAGCTTGCCAACGCACTAGGGGGGAGGGGAGGAGGAAATGGAATGCAGGTTCCAGACAACAAGAAGTCAGCCCATGTAACCCAAGGACGTTTCAGCAGACATTTGCAAATACACAGAGACACTTTCTCATAACAATATCTTGACATTCGATTGGACCATATGACCTGCACTAATAAAGGGAAGGGAGAATTCTATGTTTTAACTATAGTGGATTGTGCAGGAAATAGCCAAAGTTGGTTTTGCTTTATTCACGCCCAAATAATGTACTCAATAAAGTTTGTATTAAGAGATCGGAACATCTTGATCGTGCTTGTTTGGTTGGGTTTGTCAGTCAGAACCTTGACACCCAGCATCTTAACCCCTGAGCCACCGCATCGCCCCTTATGTACTTGTGTACTAGCTCCTTATGTACTTGCATCTAACTCTGCATGGCATGCATGAAAGAGGTGGAGTTTAGGTTGTGATGTTGCAATGCACATCCCCCTCCCCCATGTCTGTGATCAGAGCCATCTGCAGGGAGATCAAAGGAAGGCATATGGTGAATACAGCGCTGTGCCATTGCAGCACAACCTCTTTCCCTTTGGCACATGTGTCACAACACAGCATGCATTTATGAAAGTGGCAGTGACAGCAGGACACTGCTTTTGTCATTTTAACAAAAATGCATCAGATCCTATGGATACCTCCACTTCCAAACCTTACAATCTGCAATTCTTTAATTCTAAAATTTAAACAGCAGGAAGGAGTCTTGTGATTTTCATGTTCTTGACCACTGGATTCCCCCTACCTTGCCCATAGAACAGGGATTAATGGGAGATGAAATCCAAAACATCTGGAGGGGATGCCAATTCCTGCATTTAAGGTTAATTTCTAAAGGCTCCTTTGGCCAGATGTTCAGTCACATAATTCATATGTGGGGGTTAAAGTTTAGACAGTAGCAAATCCTCTCTTTAGATGGCAAGTTTGATCTAAGGGCGAAGGCACCAAGGTAGAAACCAGGAGACGGTGAGTTCGAGTCCTGCATTAAGCATGAAAGCTGGCTGGATGACTTCAGGCCAGTCACTTTCTCTCAGCCCAACTCGCTTTGTGTTGTTCATAAAAATAATAAAGGCAGGATAAAATAAGGAATATTAAAATTTTCCAATCATTCTCTGGTTGGGACTTCGAACTTCTGCCCCGAAGTCCTATTTTTACCATTTCCTCTGATAAAATTTTCCTTGTACTGCAATATTTAATCCGGTTTCAGCGTCATTTTCACGCTCAGTTATTCTCCCTGTCATATCAATAATATATACAACCATTGTATCACCCAGGTTCCTGGGTCATAGGGAATGGTTCTACAAACCAGCTCCCTCCGTGAGATGAGAGTGCAGCTGTCTGCAGCTCATTAAAGCAGCTTTCTCTTCAGCATCTCTTCCCCAAATTGAATTAAATGCATTGTGAAGATTTAATGAGAACCAGATGAACTGTATGGTCTGGCTCTTCAATAATTTATCAGTAAAGTTGATGCTGAAGTTGATTCTCTCATCTACTATGTTGCTTTAAAAAATAACATTTCGGCCATGCTTTTGGCTGTAATCCAAGGAGTGTATTAATGGGCAATAAAATATATTTGGTTGAGTGGTTTTAAAAGAAAACAAAACATCCATTCCCAAAAGGAATGTCACAGACAGTACCACAATATGGAGCTCTTCCTTGAGGAAGATGGGCAACATCTAGAAACGTCAAATAGAAATAAACAAATCTTGCAACCAAAGCATTGTCGAATGAAAGAATAAAATAGAGTGTAAAAGATTAAAATAAAAAAGCATAGCAAAGAATAATAAAATAAAATGAAGAGAAGAGAAGCTGGAGCAAAACTGCTAAGCAAGTCCAATCCATTTACCCATCCATCTCGGCTCTCAGCAACAATGATATCTGCCAAGCCAGATGTAAAGAAGCCAAAGCTATCCTGATGTAAAATCTAACAATATCAGTCCTTGCCTGAACTCTATTCCAGAAGCAGCAGAATGTGGAACAGTACATCAAGCCTGTCACTAATACCTGGAACACCTTGCAAACAGGGAAGAATCTGCTGTTGCTGTTGCCACCATTTCTCTAGTCTTGCTAGCAAGAGAGAGAGAAAACAAGCACATACAAGACACTGGGACTCAGGAGAAGTCATGGTATTGCTATAGTTGGACCGCTAAGCAGGGATTCAGGGTGACACATCAAACAACTTTGTTCCATGCCGATCTATCTTCCCACCAAATTTAAAAGTGGAATGGATGCAGGAAAGAGAAAGGGTGAGAGAAACAAACAGTAGTAGAGACCATTGTGTCTGGGAGGGGAAGATGAGAAGCTGACACTTCTCTGCAATCTGGGGTGCTGTGGCCTGCTGGGGTGCTCTGGGAGCTAGATGATACATGTCAACATCAGTTATTTCTTCTTTGAGGGAGGAAATCAGGAGCAATTGTTCCTAATTTCTTCCTACATACAGAAGTCTCCTCTCCTTTCTCTATGGATAGAAGGAAATAAGAGTTCCTACCTTCTCCAGTACACAGAGAAAGAGACAGGAATCAGACTGGAGGATAGAGGAAGACTTTAGAGAAGGCAAGATTTCCTTCTATCAATACTTTGCAGGCCAGAGCAGATTTATTAGCCAAAGTTGGCCTGTGGACCGAACGTTCCTTCCTACTGAGATATAAAGTTGCAGTCCAGATTAGCATATTTCCAAATGCTTATTAGCAAATCAAGAGCAAGGAGGACCAATTTCCTGCCTTCTGAAGACCAGAAATATCTTCCCTTGTTTGGCCAACTCGCGAGACGTATCTGGACTCTTTTGCTATTGCCGGCAATGGGGTGGGCGCAGCTTCCGCGTGACATGGGCCGGCAGTTTGACACCCCTGGTTTAGACGTTTTCCTGATACCTGATTGAGAAGGCCCTCGTTCCACTTATATATAGTCCCATATACTGTTGTATTGACTCTGTATTATTTGATTCAATGTGCGGGTACTAGGGCTAGTACCTGCTATTTTACTGTCATTTGAAGGCAATATAGCTGCTTTGGAATTTCAGTGGTCCTTTCTTCAAGATTACATAAATTCTCCAATCTTCTCTTCAAGCTTTTTTGTATTAGGTCCAGTTACTTCAAAAATCTAGGATCAAACAAAAGTCAACACAGTTAATGGACGATCAGGAATTTGAGGAAAGTACTTCTCTCATGTAAGCTTCCTCGAGTACTTTTAAAATCCCTTTTGGCGTCTTTCCTCTGTAGAGTTCCAGTCATCGATGAGAATAAGCTCAGTGCTGCAATGTTTTGCCCAGAGAATCGCATGTTTCCATTAATGCTATTTCACATCAGCAAAATATATATTTGATTTATTAGTTATTAAAGAGAGTTTCTACAAAGATTACTCTTAGCCTAAGAAGTTACTGCTTTTTCACTCTAAAAAACAGATTTTCTACACTGCTTGGTTTTATTCAGTGCTTTTTTAAAGTGAACTTCACACTATTTCATTCTCATTAAGGCTACAGTATTGATTGCTCTATCAGTATTCTCTTGGTCTGAGGGTTCTTTAGAAACTAAGATCTTTTAGGAAAAGCAGGTGAGGACTGTATCTTCTCAAACTGGTTCTTTTTAATAATGTGATACCAAACAACTGGAGAGAAACTGAACTCGATTAGAAAAATAGCTCTGGGAAAAGGCAGAATTGCCAAACATAACAGTATAAACAGTTCTGATTTCCAGAGGAAGAAATAGTGGACTGAAAACAGCTCCACAAAAAGCAGAGCTGAGGACATCGGCAAAGAGCCGGTGAAGAGACCAGCTCTTTGAACCTCTCCAGGCAAGGGGAGGATTTGAGATTGCCCACAAGCACTTCAGACAGCTGCTCCTTGCAAGGAAACCACAAGATAGCTTTCTCCGGCAGGTTTAGAGGTCTGAGAGTTGAGAGAAGAAACATTTTGCTTAAACTACAGATGGTGCCATTGAAAGGACACTATCTTTGCATACTTCCTTTTCTAATTACTTTTGGAAATTACTTGTTAACTGCTTTTCAGCTATTAGGAACTTTTGGATCAACAAGCTTTACACCGTTTGATGAGTTCCCTTCAATCCTTAGTGAAAGAAAGATTTAACGGCAAGTTTGAGAATTTTAATAATTCTTTTTAATAAACAGCAAAAGAGGATTAAAATATTGATTTTATAAAGTTACAATTTCAATGCTCTTGAAAAATTTGAAATAAGACTTTGGATTTAATTATAAATAATCTTGTCTGTGGGGAAAATGCTTTTGTTTTGAATTTAAAAAAATAATAAAGATTATAAAATAATAAGATTATAAAAATTGAACACTAGAAGGAACTAAAGAAAGTTGAACAAATATGTAGAAAATCATTTTTTCTGCCATCAATTGGTCATCTGGATTGTTGCAGCATAACTGTTAGCTGTAGCATAAAATGACTATTTATCCAATTCCAATATATTTTATACTCTTGTGTTTTTTTGTTATTTTTTAACTATTGTGTTATTGTTCACTAATCTAGTTTTTTTTTAATTGACGCAGATATGCTAATCATGCTACTAATAAACTGAGGTAAAAAAGAACTACAGGTAGTCCTCAAATTACAACCACAATTAAGCCTAAAATTTCTGTTGCTAAGTGAAGCATTTGTTAAGTGAGTTTTGCCCCATTTTAGGACCTTTCTTGCCACTAAGTGAGACATTTGTTAAGTAAATCATTGCAGTTGTTAAATTAGTAACACGGTTGTTAAGTGAACTTGGTTTCCCCATTGACTTTGCTTCTCAGAAAATGGCAAAAGGTGATCACATGAACCCGGGACAGTGCAATTGTCATAAATATGAGTCAGTTGCCAAGCATCTGAATTTTGATCACATGACCATGGGGATGCTGTAATGATTGTGTGAAAAATAGTCATGTCACTTTTCTCCATGCCGTTGTAACTTTGAATGGTCACTAAATGAACTGTTGTAAGTTGAGGACTCACAAATTGGAAAATTTGATTCAAATTGGAAAAAAGAGAGCTGAGATTTTTCTCAAAAAAATATATATATGCTAATCTACTTTTTCATTATGTTGATAAGAAGGATACGTATGATGTGTGTGTTCCTTGTTCACCTTATCCTTAGTGAAAGAATATTAAAACAGCATTGGGGATTGTGTGGTCTTCAGCCTAATAAGATTGTTTGAAGATTTTGAGCCTTTGCAGATGACTTGGTTGTTACTTTGTCTCAACCTGTTTCTTCGGTGGTGAAATTATTACAATTGATTCAACAATATGGACGTGTTTCTGGCTTTAAAATTAATAATAATAAGACCAAAATATTAGCCAAAAACATGACTAATGGTGATAAACAGGCTCTAGTTAACTTAACAGACTTTGAAATTGTTGATAAGGTAAAATATTTGGGGGTTACATTATCTGCTTCTAATGTAAAATTGTATAAAAATAATTATGAAAAGCTGTGGATGGAGGTACAGAAGGATTTAAAAAACTGGAATAATTTACAGTTATCCCTTATGGGCAGAATTGCAGTTATTAAAATGAATGTCCTGCCAAAGTTTATTTTTTTGTTTCAAATGTTACCTATTTTAAAGAATGAACGTAATTTAGATGAATGGCAAAAAGGTATTAATAAATTTGTTTGGGCAGGGAAAAAACCAAGGGTGAAACTTAAAATAATGCAAGATTTTCGTGAGAGAGGTGGACTCAAGGTACCAAATATGAAATTGTATTATGATGCTGTAGTATTGACATTGATTAGCGACTGGGTGAATTTAACAAATACAGAAATACTTCATTTGGAAGGCTGGGACCTACTTTTTGGATGGCATGCCTATTTAATATTTAATAAAAAAGTGGATTGGGTTTTTAAGTCTCATATTATAAGAAACTCTTTGCTAAGAGTGTGGAGAAAGTATTATAAAAGTGACTTCAAAATACCATTATGGGCTATACCTCGGCATGCCATAGAAGGTATAAGGAAAGGGGTAAATATGGACAAGGTCTCTTACGTACAGTTACTAAGATGGGATGGCCAAGACTGGCAGTTAAAATCTTTGGAAGAATTAACACATGAAAACTTAACTTATTCATGGTTCCAATATAGACAAATAGTGGATAGATGGAAGATGGATTGTAAAATGGGCTGGCTTAGAGAAGATGAAATTTTTTTAAAACAAGTAAGAGATCAAAGGCCAACCCATATTAAGAGAGTTTATGGGGTTTTAGTGGAATTAGATTCAGAACTTGAACTAGTTAAAGATTGTATGATTAAATGGGCACAGAATATTGGTGAAACGATTTCAATGGATACTTGGGAACTTATTTGGATAAGAAATGTTAAATTCACACAAGCGCAAAATTTAAGAGAGAATTTTTATAAGATGTTTTATAGATGGCACCTTGACCCAAAGAAAATGTCCATTATGTACCCTAATCTACAGCCGAAATGCTGGAGATGTGGATATTTGGATGCTACCTATTACCATATTTGGTGGACGTGTAAGCATATAAAAGCTTTTTGGATTAAGATATGGTGGAATATTCAAAGAATTTTTAAAAGGAGGGTAAAATTTACTCCGCAATTATTTTTACTAGGTATTGTTATTGACTGTGATGCTAAGGAGGTTATATTGATGTTAAATTTGATTACAGCCGCTAGGTTGTTAATAGGACAATATTGGAAGAAGGAATCTTTGCCTACTTTACAAGAATGGTTTCATAAAGTTTCGTATTTGGCAGAAATGGCAAAGATTTCGGCTTTCTTAAAGGAGCAATCTCAAGAAAAATTTTTTGCGGTATGGGAAAAATGGATAAATTTTATACAACAAAATCTGGATATGGAAAAATATTATTTAGCCTTTTTATAATTTGTAATGATTGTTTTTTCTTTCTTTCTTTCTTCTTTTTCTTTTTTATATATATACATTTTTTACGTATTATTATTCATATATTTTTTTCCCTTTTTTTTTTTATATATATATGCTTTATTCTTCGTCTACTTTCTTCTTTCTTCTTTCTCTCTCTCTCTTCTTTTTTTATTTTTTTTTTAGTATATATTATTCATTTTAAAGTTCATGTTATGTATATTATTATTATATATATTATTACTGTGATTTTTATTATTATTATTAATTATTTTATAAGTTGCAAATGTTATTTTTAAAATATTTGTTAAATAATCCTATATTCAGTTCTGGGAAGTCGGGGGGGGGTGGGGTGGTTGGGGAGGGGGGGGTGGATTCTTACTTGTAAAACTTTTGAAAAATTTCAATAAAAAAAAAAAAAAAAAAGATTGTTTGAAGATTTTTTTTCCTGAATCTGCTTTGTTATTTTATTGCCATAAATGCAAATTGAGGAATAGCTATTACCGGTATTACTCAGTAGCAGAGGGAGGGGAAAAAAAAGTAATATATTGATTGTGTCAAAAGCTGTGATCAGTTAACAATCTAGATCTTCTTGATCTGCAGACCTAGCATTACTAAATATTGATTCTGCTCTTCCACCTGATAGGTTTTTACATTTTATAAAAGAGTTGGACTGGATAGTTATCCCAATAAAGGTCTATCTTTTTTAAAGGGGGACACAATGCAACCCCAAATGATGGACATCAGAGATGCAAGTATGAGCAATTAGTTGCCTGGCCCTACCTAGTCCAGATTGCTGGAAACCTGCAAAGCCGTTATGTTTCCCAGACTTTCCAGCAGAATATTCCTGGTAGTCCTCAACGTACGACACAACTGAACCCTAAATTTCTGTTGCTAAGTGAATTTTGCCCCATTTTATGACCTTTCTTGCCATAGTTGTTAAGTGAATCACTTAACAGACGTTAAGTTAATCACCTGGGTCTTAAGTGACTCTGGCTTCCCTGTTGACTTTGTGAGTCAGAAGGTGCCCAAATGTGATCACACATGACTTTGAGACATTGCAACCGTCCTAAATATGAGTCAGTTGTCAAGTTTCTGAATTTTGATCATGGAATCATGGGGATGTGCAAGTGTGAAAAATGGTCATATGTCACTTTTTCAGTGGTGGTGTAACTTTGGACGGTCATTAAATGAACCATTGTAAGTTGAGGACTATCTGTATATAAGTGTTTGCAAGGCAAAATGTATTCCTCCTTGCCTCTTCTTAACCTGGTTTAACTTTTAAGCTGCACTCCTGCAGGAAAGCCATTTAACACTTCAACAGACCCCAAAGTATTCCCCTCCTGGACTATACCCCCAAACCACTAACCCAGTGTTTCCCAAACTTGACAATTTTAAGGCATGTGGACTTCAACTCCCAGAATTCCACAGCCAGCATTGCTGGCTGTGGAATTCTGGGAGTTGAAGTCCACATGCCTTAAAATTGTCAAGTCTGGGAAACACTGCACTAACCAAAGGTAGTTTTCCTAAATGACATTTAGATCTCTGCGTGTCCCATGAACTGCAGTTTGAATAACATGCATGAGTTGGCTGAACTTTATGTTAAATAGATGTTTTCTGCCTTCTCTCCTCCATTAATAATTTTCATGCTGATGTATAAAGAGTGAAGAAAAGTCTGATGTGCGATTAGAATTTAGGAGGCAGCTGTTATAAGCAGAGATTTGATGAGGGAAAACAGTATATCAAACCTGGATGCTGGTTCAGTCAGGAAATTGATTCAGATTCAGAACTTGCTTCTATTCTGTATTCAGTTTTAGTTTATACCTACAGTACTGGCCAAAATTGTGGAAACCTTTTGGGAAAAGTGTATTTTTGATGTTTGATGGCTAATAACACTACTTTCTTTTTGGAGTAGTACCATAAAATTATATATCAATGGAAAGATAATTTAATCAAGAATGTAATGCAACATAGTTTGTTCAATTATCTGTACTGTATTCTATGAAAAGTTATAGCCAAATAACCAGAAAAAGGAAGCACAACTTGTTTAGGTTGATATCAGGTAGCTTTCCTTCAACTGATTGTAGCCAATGAGCATGAGTGTTTAGAGAGCCAATCAGGTGTCATCTTGTTTTGGCAATGAGCCAATCAGATCACAGTGGGATTCAGTTCTTGATGTCCTGTATTGAAGCTGAGAGGAGGATGTTTGTCAGTGTGTTATGTGATCGCTATTAAGTTGGTTGGGGTTTTTTTTGTGTTCTTTCATTTAGTGAGCTTGTAAAACGTAATAAAATTAAAGTCATGGTGCAAAGAGTTGACTGGTTGCCCAGAAAGCGATATAAAATAGTATTATTAAGGGAACAAGGCTACAGTTATAAAGAAATTAGAAGAAAAATTGGTGAAACTTAACCAAAGATGGCATTTCTACTGTACACTTTTCCCAAAAGGTTTCCACAGTTTTGGCCACCACTGTATACAGGTAGGTGTCGACTTATAACACTACATTTAGCGACCATCCGAAGTTACAACAGCACTAAAAAAAGTGACTTACGACCACTTTTCACACTTATGACCATTGCAGCATCACCATGGTCATGTGATCAAAATTCAGACATTTGGCAACTGACTCATGTTTATGACAGTTGCAGTGTCCTGGGGTCATGTGATCATCTTTTGCGAACTGCTGATAAGCAAAGTCAGTGGGGAAGGCAGATTCACTTAACAATCATGTTACTAACTTAACAATCGCAGGGATCCACTTAACAACTGTGGCAAGAAAAGTCATAAAATGGGGCAAAACTCACTTAACAAATGTCTCACTTAGCAAGAGAAATTTGGGGCTCAATTGTGGTCGTAAGTCGAGGACTACCTGTATTTAAAAAAAATAAATCCCAGTAAAGTTATTGGGACCTATATTCTAAACCAGAATTGCAAATTTGGACACTTTTCTAATGTAATGTTTTTTCCAATGATTTAAAAACGCTGATCTATAGAAAAATTCTTCAGACTATCTTATTTTTTTTTAAAGTGACATTTGTCAAGGAGATCTTTTCTGGCTCTCTTTATGTTTTAAAGAAAGCTTAGCGCACACATATTGTGCTGATAGACCTTTTATCGAGAGATTCCTTCTGTTCTTTGAGCCTTCTGAGATTACAGTATACAATCTTATTTTGTTCCAAGGTGAGTCCAGGAGATGACAGAGATGGGAGGAAATCTCTTTGTAAGATAATTGAACAAAATGCTGTACAGTATAGTTTAAAGAATGCTAGAAAATCACTTTATTGTTTTTGTAAATGGGAAAAGAGAAAGAGGAAGGAGTATTAGGTATATTTGCCACCTTAAATTATTTAAAAATAATAATAAAAGGCTGGAAATCTCTCTCTCATTCTCCCTTTCTCCTTCCAGAAGACCATGGGGGAATTCTATAACATATTTATTGCCTTCATTATGTTGGGCCGGCAACTCATTGCATTGTAGACTCATCTTTATATCTGCAATATGGGAATTATATACCAGAACCAAATAATAAGAAATTTGTTGATCAGACAAGTACTGTGCAAAGATGATAATTAAGTATGACAAGGACTAAAGTTGAGGTGTACCATTTTTCCTCCTTATGCCTAGGCGTGCAGAATCCTCCCTTCAGTTATTGAAGCAAAAATCTCTGATATCTCATAAATTTCTGAAATACTTTTTTTAGCTTGTACGAAAATGCACAGTGGAGCAAAAGGTATTGCTTGACTGAGAGAGAAAAAATGCTTTTTGATTGCATTTGCTGATTCAACTGCAGAACAAAAAAATACACAAAGTCTTTCTACTGATGTTATCTTCAATTATAAAATGCCAATAGTCTCAGTTTAGTTTATAACAGAGTATTACGTTCACACCCCCCCCCAGAGTATAAGTAAAGTAAAATCCTCAGGGGAAACTAAATATTACATAAACCAATGTCTATGGAGATTATCAGTCATCCAGGTTATGGTTGTCCCAAAGGTGCTTTTTCAAAAGGCAACTGGACTTTCTTGGTTTTTGGTTGAAGATGTTTTGTTTCTCATCCAAGAAGCTTCTTCAGAACTTCTTGGATGAGAAATGAAACGTCTTCAAGCAAAAACAAAGAAAGTCCAGTTGCCTTTTGAAAAAGCATCTTTGGGACATGATACCAGTGAATAACAACAATCACAACCTGTCTCAAAATTATTGGGTGTTCTGCCACTGTTGGATTCAAACACTAGTTTAGACAACTGATTGTGGGATTGGGAATGTTCATTCTCTGAACTTAATATTTCTAGCTTTCAGTTAATATTCTCCCATAAGCAAAGTTGTGAGGGGAACAATCAGGGCAACAAATGCTGAACGCAGAGATTTAGACATAGCTTAGTGTACTAGACTGTGCTTTTGGGCCACACGTACCTTGTCTCCTTTCATGAAGAATTGAAATGTTGGCACAACGACAATATTGCAGAGGACTGCTACATCCTGTTAAAGAGAGATCAACTCATATGCCAAAAAGTCCTAGAACTTTTTCAGATATGTTAGCCACTACTTTAAAAAAATCTTGTAATAAAAACAGGAAAGAAAAAGGGCATTGTATACAGCCTCTTGAGAGCTGCATAAAATATTCCCTAATATTGAGGTCAGCTTGAATGATCACATTTGATAAGGTTAAATAATTGCCTTTGTGCTATGTTAAAGGTCTTTCCATGTGTGTCCAATCACACTTGGCCAATAAAGAATTCTATTCTATTCTATTCTATTCTATTCTATTCTATTCTATTCTATTCTATTCTATTCTATTCTATTCTATTCTATTCTATTCTATTCTATTCTATTCTACTTATTCTATTTTATACCTCTACTCTACTCTGCTCCTATTCCTATTCTATTCCTATTCTTATTCTTCAGCTCCCAGTATTCCCCAACCAGTTGAAGTCCACACGTCTTAAAAGTTGCTAAGATTGAGAAACTCTAGCTTAAAATGTTGTTTAAGATTGAAAGAAGTCCCTTTGCAACTGCTGAACATTTGTGTACTCATTGATTACGATTCTGCTAAGCCTAGCACACACCTTTGTTGGGATTGGCTTGTTGGTAATATTGTATGTTTAGATGACATCAGCTTTGCAATATAACCTAGAGTTAGTAGGATTTTATCTCATTGCAAACATGATTTTATAAAAAGAGTTAACAAAAGGACATTTCTAACTGGGAGGTTCCTGTTCAGAAGGACCGTATGGTCAGTGTTTTGCAGGATTCCTTAATTGGACTACCAAAGCCTGTTCTGGCTGTCAAGTTCAGGATTTGCTTTCATTCAAAGTTCCAAGGACTGATTATCTCCCTTTAGTAGTGTTTAGCTGGGTTAGAATAACTAAAGATAACCAAGCAGTTAAGATTCTAACACAGATGTTTCTATCTGTTGCCCTCTAAGAACATGAAGTTGTTGTTGGTGGTGGTTTGTTCTCCGGACTTGTTGTTTAACTTCCAAATGTTTCTTCACCAGGCTAAGTAACATCCTAGACTTCGGTTGAAGTGACTTCTTTCAGTTCTTCTCCACTTTTACGGATCTCATGTGGTCATGTGGTCAGTGGGTCATGTGATCAGCTGGTCATGCCATGTGACATGCCGTGTAATTGGCTGGTGATGTTGTGTGAAGAGTGGTCAGTGCCGTTGTTCATTGGTCTCTCGATTGATACGGCTCCTTATGGATTCAAAGGCTTCCTCAGAAATCCCACTGAGGATGTTAGCTAGCCTGGTGATGAAACATTTGGAAGCTAAACAGCAAGCCTTGAGAACAAACCACCACCAAAGTCTACCACCCGAGCTACAAATATTTTCTATCATTTCTAAGAAGTTGGATTAGAAGTTTCATCATCCTAACTAGGACTGCAGAAAGCTGCTCAAGGAGGCATCTAATCCTCGCGGATTGAGGTACTCACTTCTGCTAAGTCCACATCAACAATACAGAATAGGACATTTTCATATCGAACAGCCAATTCCTTCAGAACAAAAATGGAACAAAATTTAGATATTAAGTGTGATATAATTCCACTTCTGTTTTTTTCTCTCCTTCCTCTTACAATATAAAGTTGTACCTCTAAGAGAAAAAAAATGAAGAGTTACAAAGACAATGGATGAAATGACATAATGAATTTCAAGATATTGAAACAAGGATTTTGTTTATTTAGAATGAAATTATTGCTTCATGGGGTGAAAGTTAGATATGTGATTATTTCAACCCATAAAGACCTTTATGGCTTGTTGTCCTATTAACTGCAAGATAACATCTTCCCATGAAACTTTGCCTGACTACTTTGTGCTGAAAAAACCAGAGGGCGATCCCCCATTGTTGAGAGGTTAGGGGGCTGAAATCTAGAAATCTGTTATGATGAGGCCAGCCCTTTGAATTGTCCTCCCATTTAAGTTTTATTCATCCCCAACATCATATATTATAAAATACTGTGTTTGATATTCTTGTGCTCCATTATTAAGGTGAGCTGCCAAGAATCTTATAATTAGGATAGGATATGAATCTGATAAAAAAATATGCCTTTCATCCAGATCATGACTATAACACATCAGACATCATAAATATATGATCGTTCTCTCCTCAACTATGAATCAGTTCCTCTGCACAACATTTTAAAGTAGTATAAACAAACCAAAAAAGCCATAAATAAAGCTTATTGATTAAATTAGTTGGGTTTCCAAATATTTTAAGCTGTTGTGATTTAGCCTATTGGATGGTTGACCAGTGCTTAATTGGTTAATATGATGACCTGCAGGACATGGACACTTCTAAAGATGACTGTGGATCACTGGAAATGCAGGCCTTGTATAAACCTAAATGTTTTGTGAGTCTTAGCATGGGAACAAGATGGAATTCAAGATGCAGTCAGTCATGACTCTGAAAAATAATTCCCTGGCAGTACCTTCTGAAATCATTTTCAAAGAAGAACTAAGTCCAGTCCCAAGCAGGCACTATTGAAAGTGAATATGGGATCAAGGAAAACAGCTTTAAAAATTAAAATCTTATGCATAATAGATTTGCTCAGGCATTCACCACTACCTCCACTTAGATGGCGTGTTGGTCATGCTAGGAATCTTGTGGCCAGGGATTGTGTTTGCAGGAGTTGAAATAAAAGCTATTAAAATTGGATAATCTAAATCTAAATCTCTTAATTCTTTGAATAAAATGATTCTATACATTCTATATGATATGGGCAAGGGTCCCTTTGTTTTATGGAAGAGGTACAAGAATGTCCATTCTCTGGCTGTTCAAGTCCTACCCCCATGTGATGGAGTGAGTTCCTGTCACTTGCCTCAGCTCCTACCAATCTAGCAGTTTGAAAGCATGTAAATGCAAGTAAATAGGTACTACTTTAGTGGGAAGGTAGCATTCCATGTTTCACTGCACGTTCTGTGCTGTGGTGTAATGTCATGTTGGCCACATTTGGATAGAGCTGGCTCAATGGCCTAGAAATGGAGGTGAGCACCACCTTCTAAAGTTGGCTATGATTAGCGGAGTAAAATCTGCAGGGACTCCTTTATCTTTTACAAGAATGCCAACTCTGTGACAGCTCTGTATCCCATATTGGGCTTAATACTTTCTTGAGAGATCTATGGCTTAAGTTGCTTGCTTGGTTCACCTTACTGCTGGAAAAGCAGCAGATAACTTGTCTTAAATACTTCAGCCAAATCATCCAAAGGATTTTATATTTTGATATATTAAAATAAACCATCTCTTCTATAGGTGCTCTCCTTAAAGCCCACTGTTGCATTCCTAATCTTTTACTCTCTATTTACTGTACAGGTAGTCTATATCTGATGCTTTTCTTGAGTGTTATCCTTGAGTACCTATAGCTATGACTCAGATATGAAGAGAGGGTTAGCATCAGGTTGTATCCTGCTAAAAAAAACCCCTAGGATAATGTACGCATTGGCAATAGTCTTGCACTGTTCTTGTATCTCCCTCCTCTCTTTTGTTAAGTTCAAGGAAGAGAACAGCTCCCATCCTATGCTGGGAAAATCACTGCTTTTGAATTGCTGTCATTCGTACATTTATTAAAAATGACCTTAGGTTAAAGTCTCCCTCAAATTTAGTTCGATTCCCAGAAATTACAGGGACTCCCCCAGGTTGTTTTCTTGGCACAACACATAAGTTGCTTGCAATTGACTTCTTGTAGGATTTTTAAAAAACATCTTCATTGCTATCATTCCAACTAGATATGCTTCCACTGATTTTGGTGAGCGTCCACATAGGTAAACAATTATCTCTTTTTCCCTATCCCCACTCGTGCTCCTGTAACTTTGCCAAATTAAAAAAAAAATAGTTTTATTTGCTATATAGCTTTTAAAAGGGGCTCTATAAAGGTATGGAATGGATGGTCCAGATGAACAAAATACTGTCCTTCTTATCCCTGGTCTTGACTCCATCATGCCATATCAAATAAATGTCTGAATTACAGTACAGAGAATATGCACTATTTCCATTCACTCGCATTAGGGTTATTTTTGTTCAGATTGTTACTATAACAGCATCAAGTGTTAATGCCTCTGTACCCAATGATACAAAAAGACCAAGACATTTACAATCTGATGCTAGAATGGGGAGCGAGGGAGGACAGAAATATGAATTAAGAGGTTCGAAGAGAGACAATAAGAATCCATATTTTGGGGAATGTATTTCCAGCAAAGGGAAGAAGGCCAAGCATGCATAGACATGTGGCCCTAACCATGTTGCCAAAAAAGATGAAACGTATGCCACAATGTCATAAACATGTTTTATTAGTCCTGCTTCAACAGGACCACTTATGCAAAAACACTGACCCTTGGCAAGGCAGTTTCAATCAATTGCTCTGACCTAAAAAGGATTATTGTCTTTTCCATTATCATGTTGATATTTACAAATAACTGTTCATGATACCAATTATTTACCTTGGGAGCATCATATTGAAGAGAGTTTCTAAATAATTGTATCAAGTATGTAAATAAAAATAATAAACTTAGCAAGACACAGATGTGAGCAAATGCAGTTGTATTTAGGCTTCATTTAACTTGTGGGGAAGAACACTAAGGTGACCAACCATCCTCCTTTAGGGAGGACAGTCCTCCATTTGTAAGTTCTGTCCTCCCTCAAAAAGTGTCCTCCTTCATGTCCTCCTTTTCGATGTTTGAAGACTAATCTGCAGGGCTTTTTTTCCTCTCATAGAACGCTCAGAACGGCGTTCTGGCACCTTTTTTTGATGTTTTTTTTCAACTTTTGCATGAGCTGTGCTACTCCCACTATTGGCTTTCGAAAGCCAATAGGAATTGCTGCTGAGCGCCCCAAAACACCCGGCTGGCAAACTTTGCACATGCAAGTTGTCTGTATTATTGTTGCAATGAATAAAATGTTTTTTTTATTTACAATTTTTTTTCTTCAATTTATTTGTGTCCTCCTTTTCATTGTAAAAAAGTTGGTCACCTTAAGAACAGAGGGTTGAGGAAAGAATTTAAGCAACCAGTAGGAAGTACATTTTAGAATGTCAATGGGAGGGGAAAGAAAAGGAATGATACAGGATTTTAAAAAAATCTTTTCGCTTACATAAAGAAAAGGACGAACAATTTTGCAAGGCCCACACCATTTTGCTGTAAAGTTCACCACAACAAGGCGGGGTCCTGCGCTCTTCAGAAATTCCGCAAATTCTTTCTGTTTGGGAAGCAAGTGCAGAAGCAATCAGCAGTTAAAAACTTCACACAGTGTGAGAGATGAAAAATGCCAAAGGTTTGACTCTTTTTGAGAGAACAGTTTTACTCACAAATTAAGCATACCTTTATTTATAATTATTTTTTATATTATATTAAATCTCATTGTTTATGGGGGCGCAATGGCTCAGCGGTTAAAGAAGCTGAGCTTGTCAGCAGGAAAGCTGACAGCCTGGGTTTGAGACCTGAGTGTCGTGGGATGGGGTGAGCTCCTGTTACTTGCCCCAGCTCCTGTCCATGTAGCAGTTCAAAAGCATACAAATGTGAGTTGATAAATAGGTACCACTGTGGCGGGAAGTTAACAGCATCCTGTACACCTCAGCCAGTGGTGGGATTTAGCCAGTTCGCACCACTTCGGCAGAACTGGTAGCTAATTTTTTGTTGCCCAGGCCCAGAATGGACTTCCAGAAGTGGCATCCACACAGAGAACCGGTTGTTCACATATCTGAATCCCACCATTGACCTTGGCATATAGTCATGCTGGCCACATGACCATGGAAGCATCTTCAGACAATGCTGGCTCCCTTGGCTAACGCCCTAGAGCAGTGGTTCTCAACCTTTCTAATGCCGCGACCCCATAATACAGTTCCCCATGTTGTGGTGACCCCCAACCACTTATACATCACCGGGTGCCAGGGGCGTGGCCAAAGAAAAGGGGAAAAAAATGGCGGACAGCCTTGTTTGGCGACCCCTGTGAAATGGTCGTTCGACCCCAAATGGGGTCCCGACCCACAGGTTGAGAACCACTGCCCTAGAGTCAGACACAACTGGATAGGAGAAATCTTTATCTTTACTCATTGTTTATACAGCTGTAAATATGAGCTATTTGTAAAATGAATGGTTCTTATTTGTTTAAGAAAATTAGAATTGTTTAAAGCTGCTTTATCCAACCATGCCCCTTTTAAGGATGCAACTCCTTAGCTTATCTAGTTCACGATTCAGTTAATGCTGAATTAATGTTTCAAGTGGAAGTTTTTCCATTCCTACATGGAAATTTTGGGGATTGTATTGCTCATGTTTAGTAGCCATCTCAATTTAAAATCTTTTCTTGGTTTATCTGAGAATTTGAGTGTTCTCTGCAAATTGGTGTGAGTCAAGAGCATCCTCAATCAGCTCATAGCTTCAGAAAGATGCAGCCAAATTAGAAAACTGTTCCAGGTATTGGTGAGCTTAGATTTCTACCCAGTAGAAACTGAATCTATAGCAATCTATAATTGAAATACTTGCCTTATTGTGCATTTTTGGCAACATTGTGAGTGTCTCCAAAAAGCTCACTTAATACCTTTTTTCTTTTCTCACTGCTATTCATCTCAGAATGATTCAAGTAAAATCAGGTTGACAGGATGCTATTGTGACATAGGAAACTATGTCATTCATGGCTCTTTCAATATTCAGATAGCTGTGGAGTTTGCCTAACTACATGCCTATTAGAGAGGAACTTGAAATCCAAGTGAAGCTTTACAAGAACTGTATCCTCATGTTCTTGGATAATGTTCATGGACTGTAGTAGGCTGGATTTCCAAGAGGAAGGGGGGTGCATTCCAGAGGAATAAGAGAAATTCACTCCAGATTGTGTGTGAGAGAAAGAGGGGGGGGTATACTATCCGTAATAGGTCTCAGAGTGTATGGTAGAGGCAGATTATAGAGTGCTTCAGTTTGGCAAGATTCTGTGGAAACATTATAGAACTATAGGTGTGGAAACATTAAAGAACTCAGCTTGGAAGAATCACAGATGTGTTTTGGCCATCATTAGTGCTCAAATGTGGAGTTGACTTTTTTCCAATGGTTTTCCTCAACCTTTATTTCTACCTTAACTTATTAGTTTGCATGTCCCATGCTGCGCTTAGAGGGCATAGAGGTGTAGCTAATAAAGTGTCATAGATATAATAAAGCATCTTATATCCAAATATAAGGTTGGTATAGCTAGCGATCCTCTTCCTTTAGTTCCTGGGTTTCAAGCTTTCAGATACCAGAGATCAAAGCAGGAAATCGACGGTCAGGCACCCATCCAGAGCTAGGTTCTTCCTGGTTCCAAGAATCAAATTTGGATTTCAGGAGTTGCAATCCACACATCTTAAAGTTGCCAAGGTTGAGACATGCTGATTTAGACAAAGAGATGGTGCTTAGGGATAGATTTAGTTCCTGGGCTTGAATTTCCGAGACAAACTGTAGAGGGAAGAGGTATATAGAGATATGGTACATAACTCAAACATACTTCTGATCCAGTTTTGGATTATTGTAGGTGGCTAGCTAAGACTGACCAGTATCAAGCCTCCCAATCTGACCTTTCTGGTTAGACTCTCAATGTACATAGGATTCCTTCCTATATTCCAGTGGTGGCGAACATATGGCACGTGTGCCAGAGGCGGCACCCAGAATCCTCTCTGTGGGCATGCGCGCTGTTGCCCCAGCCCTGCCTTCCCCCACGGCCCCCTCTTCATCAGCCCCCCCCAGAGGAGATTCGCCCCTAGGCACGGCCCACACAGAACAGCACAGCCAAGCACATGGCAGCAGGGACAAGACTCCACCCTCGCGTCCGTTGCGTGTAGATGATGCTGAGGGGCGCGGACAGAGGAGATGGCTGCCATGATGCTGCTGGGCTACCTGGGCATTCTGCTACAGCGGGCTGTGGAGGCGGTGGGTGGTCCTGCAGGTGGGTGGGGTGTAGTGGGGGCAGGGCAGAGGGACGGAGCGGTGACAGGAGCGGGCGGGGTGGTTTTTGGGCACTTGGTCTCTAAAAGGTTCGCCATCACTGCTATATTCCTTCCTTACTTCACTATAGGGTGGCTTGGCTTAGATATCATGGTCATAGTAAAAACATGCAAGGATTCTTCTACTACCAACAGCAAGTAACAGTTTGTGTGATTTTTATGCTGCTTAGTTAACCCAAAAGGAACTCCCCCTTCTCCAAATGTTAAAATTAAAGGGAGACCAAATACAAGACTTCTATAACTCTGCTTTGTGTGGAATGTCTTTTTGGTTTGCTCATTTTGGAGGTACATACGGACTTGACTTCCAACAATCTGAAGTGATTCAATACAACAGGCTTACTGGTTTGGTAAGAACCAAACTTTTGATGCATCTGCTCTGGAAAAGTGTCTCAATTTCATCAAGATACTTGGTTTTCTGTTCACTTGAGATGGCCCTTATGTGAATTTCATGCCTATCTGTTAAGGATACCTGCATACTCATGTAAGAGATTTTAATTTCCACCAAACAGGCTAGCCAGAAGTGTATTCATCTAAAGCAACAAGTATCATGCCTAATAATAAGTTAGGATTTTGAATACTTGTTTTCTTGCATGTCAACATTTTCTTTTGAGGCAGTAAGCAGTGGATAAGCTGAAAATGGAGCTAATATGGGCTGTCTTTCATCAATGCAATTTAAGCATCAGCCTATTCATATGGACTAAATCTAAAAGCACAACTGTACGATTACAATTAAAGTTCAAAAGTAGGATTTGCAAAGATAAAAAGGAATGGGAAGCAACAGTAAATTATACAGATATAGTAATGATAATAGATACAGTATAACTAAAATTCTTTCCATATTTTGCATTTAATTTTTTGGGGGGCTACAACTTTCTATTTTTTTGTTTGCCTCCAAAATAGAATAATGGGTATTTCTGTATTAGAATTCAGCCATGGCTTCCCTTTCATGAATTCTGAAAGATCAGAAAAGCTACACCATAGGAGTTTGCTTAACTGTGAAGTCTGGCTCAGAACTGAAGCTTAATTTTAATGAGATTGAGAGATAATATGCTGAAAGGGTGGAGGTTTAAGAGATAATTGACTCTTCCATTTCATTTCAAGCCAACCTAGAAGATAATTGCTTCTGCAAATTGGTAGTTCCTTTAAAGGTGTGTTGAAGGAAAAACCTTCATCAGGGTCCAGTCCAAGCTGTGAATAAACAAAATGGAGACTGCTTTAAAAAGGTTGTAGTTTATCGAAGAGCAGAACCACAAGACAGAAATGTGGCTCTGGGAAAACTGATCACTTGTAGTTGGGAGTGGTGGGTTTTTATACCTTCTTGGGCTTTTGTGTTTGGTGTTGTTTCCTGTTCCTGTGGCTTGAACTTTGACCTGAGCTTTTGAGTGTATCCTTTGTGGAATTGGTGGGTTAATCCTATTATGTCCTAAAGGTCATGTCTTTAGAGTTTGGGTGGGGTATGTAGATTTTAGGGGTCTTTGTCTTTCTAATCTCATCAGCTCCAAGCTTCCTGGCCCCAACCTTTCTGAATAGGATTATCAAATCTGCATTTCTACAGAGCTGGCCTCTGCCTAGGGGAGAGGGGCTGGGGCTGGTTTCTGGGGGCTGATTTCTGTCTTTTAAGATTTCTTTCTCTATTACTGTATTCCTTTGGGAAGCATAATATTCTGCTTTTTAATATTCCCCCAAATATTTCTTTTTTTGGGGGGGAGGTGCTGTCCTCCTACAGGTGTTTCCTTTTAATTCAATGGATGATTACACAAAAGTAATATGGCTGTATTTCTTTTATGTCCTCATTTCAATTCCATCCAACATGTCACTGAAAGACTGACTTCCTTTCTCCCTTCCCATTAGGTTTGGAAGCAAGTTATGACCCCTAGAAATAATACCAAATAGCACAGAGAATAATAATAATAATAGTAGCAAAGTTGGAAGGGACCTTGGAGGTCATCTAGTCCAACCCCCTGCTCAGGCAGGAAACCCTACACCATTTCGGACAAATGGCTGTCTAGTCCCTTCTTAAAAACTTCCAGTGTTGGAGCATTCACCGCTTCTGGAGGCAGGTTGTTCCACTGATTAATTGTTCTCACTGTCAGGAAGTTTCTCCTCAGTTTTAGGTTGCTTCTCTCCTTGATTAGTTTCCACCCGTTGCTTCTTGTCCTGCCTTCAGGTGCTTTGGAAAATAGCTTAATTCCCTCTTCTTTATGGCAGCCCCTGAGATATTGGAACACTGCTATCATGTCCCCCACTTGTCCTTCTCTTCGTTAAATTAGACATACCCAATTCTAGCAACCGTTCCTTATATGTTTTAGCCTCCAGAAGAAATCTGGAGAAATTATAGAAAAAATCTATAATTTTTGCAATTAATTTGTCCTAAACAATCATGACCTTGGTGTGAAGCATTCTTTGTCATAATCTTCATATTTTGCAAGCCAGAAAACCTAGAAATAAATTAAACAGAAGAACATTAAGTAAAAAGTACAAAATTTACAAGCTCAGTTCTGACTGGACAGATCGGACTCGCGGTGTGACTGTATTATTTTATTATTTTATTGTTTTATGATTGTTTTAACTCTGTACGCCGCCCTGAGTCCTTTGGGATTGGGCGGCATATAAATAAAATTAAATACAAAATACAAAAAAAAATACTACACTACAGTATAGTCACTGCTTTATGTATAATCCACAAGATGCTAGTTCCTGGTGATGTAATGCTGAAAATTACTCAAATAACACAAATTAAAAAGAAATGCAATGGGTTATAATATCTTTTGGCTATTTATATTAATTTTTTTTCTATTTTTTAACTGAATTGTTTTGATGATTGTTCATTGCCCAGAGTCACTGGTTTGAGATGTGCAGCTATACAAACTGAATAAATAAATATAGCCAGCTAGTCAATTTTTCAGTCTTGAAAGTGCACTATACAATCATGTCTGTATGCTTGAACGGTCCTTTAAGTCAATGTTAAGTGCCTGGACTGGTCTCGACAGGTTTTTTGGAAGATTTTTAGAAATGATTTACCCTCGTTTCCTTCCTAGGGATGAGAGGGAGGGATTGGCCCCAGGTCACCCAGCTGGCTTCCTGCCCAAAGCAGGACTAGAACTTACCATCTCCTAGTTTTTGGCCGAGTGTCTTAACCACTATATCTATACCCTCTTCATGGCATACAAATAGGATTAGGAAAATACAATTTGAAATCAGATTGCAATTCAGTATGAAATCTATCCAAGAATACCGTTTTGCTTTGCATGTTTATGAGTTTTCAAAAGCATTGATGTCAGGTCAAGTGGTATTATTATTGGCTGGATATGGTGGAACTTAACAGGCCTCACAGGAAACCAGATTTTTCTTTAGAGACTAAAATGAGAGCCAAATGCAACAGCAGCTTCAAAAAAGGGATTTTCCTCAGGCCTATAATGAGGCAGGAAAAGGTTATTTATTTCTCTGTGCTTCCTGCTTCTCGGATAATTATTTGTCATTTTAATTGTGGTTCTGATTATACTGCAGGTCTGTAGTAAGTTAGTTATTGGAGTAAGTGATTACTCGCATGGATCTTCCCTGCCTCATATCTGTGGTCCCTGCCGCCTCCCAAAATCCATCGTACAATTCACCCAGATTTTTCCATGCTACAATTCTATTCCCCTCCCCCCCAATGCCTTTTCCTTTGCAGTTTTCAATTACTTTGCCTGTGGCAGAGGAATTCAGTCAGGTTTCAATTTTTGGAATGTTCCACGCTGAAATCAAAATGTGCTTATATGGCATGTGTTTTGAGCTCAGCACCAAAAAGGCCTGGTTTTTTCCCCCCTCCCAATTCTCCAAACAAAACAAGACTATTTAAGCAGCACTATTTAGATTGATCCAGCTGTTCTGAGGGCTGCGATTACCATGTTAGTTTATTAATTAGTTTATTAAAGAACCGTTGCTGGAATGGGGTATGTCTAGTTTAATGAAGAGAAGGACGAGGGGGGACATGATAGCAGTGTTCCAATATCTCAGGGGCTGCCACAAAGAAGAGGGAGTCAAGCAATTTCCAAGGCGCCTGAAGGCAGGACAAGAAGCAACAGATGAAAACTAATCAAGGAGAGGAAAGCAACCTAGAACTAAGGAGAAACTTCCTGACAGTTAGAACAATTAACCAGTGGAACAACCTGCCTCCTGAAGTGGTGAACGCTCCAACATTGGAAGTTTTTAAGAAGAAACTGGACAGCCATTTGTCCGAAATGGTATAGGGTTACCTGTCTGAGCAGGGGGTTGGACTTGATGACCTCCAAGGTCCCTTCCAACTTTATTATTATGGATCATCGCACAGTCAGCCAGATGTTCAGACTGGATTTGGCATTTTGTCTACCTATCGAGTCCTTACCCAGGACCTGGGATAGGCAGATGTGGATGTTTGATGGTATTACAGATATCGTCGCAGGATGGAAGCAGTTCCTAGTAAGGCCGCCTTTTGCAATTGACTAATAGCGAATTTGTCAATGCCAGTGGTGTTCAAGTGGTGCTCCAGTTGTTTTGGGATTGCACCCAAGGAGCCTATGACTATTGGTACTACCCTTGCTTGCTTTTGCCACAGTCTGTCTATTTCTATTTGTAGGTCTTTGTATTTTGTTATCTTCTCCAGTTCTTTTTCTTCTATTCTGCTATCTCCAGGCACTGCCATGTCCACTATCCAGACTTTTTTGTCTTTCTTATCGACAATTGTTAAGTCTGGGGTGTTATGTTGCAGGTGCTTGTCGGTTTGAATTCTGAAGTCCCAGAGCAGTTTAATTTTATCATTTTCTATGACTTTCTCTATTTTATGATCCCACCAGTTTTTGCTTACAGGCAAATGATATTTTTTGCAGATCTTCCAATGCACCATTGTTGCTACTTTGTCATGCCGCTGCTTGTAATCAGTCTGTGTAATCTTCTTGCAACAGCTTACCAAGTGGTCCACTGTTTCTTCAGCTTCTTTGCATAGGTGGCACTTACTGTCTGTTGCTGTTTTCTCAATTTTGACTTTGTATGCATTTGTCCTTAAGGCTTGGTCTTGTGCAGCCAGACTTAGTCCCTCGGTCTCTTTCTTCAATTTTCCTGCTCTTAGCCATTGCCAGGTTTTATTATTATCTGCTTTTCCAGCTATTTTTTTAATGTATTGGCCATGTAGTGCTTTGTCTTCCCATGCCTCTATTTTGTTCTTCATTTGGTCTTTCTTGTAGGCCAGTTTGGTCTCTCCAGTAGTCAGTAAGCCTTCCTGATATACTAATTTCAGTGCATCTTCATCATTGTTCTTCAGATATTCTTCCAAAGCCATTTTTTCTTCTTCAACCATCTGATGTACTTGTAGCATTCCACGCCCACCTATTTGCCTTGGTAGATAAAGTCTATCAATGTCACTGCGTGGATGAAGGGCATGATTCATTGTCATTATTTTTCTGGTCTGCCTATCCATTGCTTTTAGTTCTGCTTGAGTCCAGTCCACTATTCCAGCTGTGTACCTAATGACTGGGATTGCCCAGGTGTTGATTGCCTTTATGGTATTTCCTCCATTGAGTTTGGACTTTAAGATCTTCTTCACTCTCTTGATGTATTCACCTCTAATCTTTTTCTTGACTTCAGTGTGCTTGATGTTGTCAGCTTGAAGGATACCCAAGTATTTGTAGTACTCTTCCTCATCCAGACTCTTAATGTTATTTTCGTGGGGCATCTTGATTCCTTCAGTTTTCACTATTTTTCCTTGTTTGATAGTAAGTGTGGCACATTTGTCCAAGCCAAACTCCATTACAATATCTTGGCTATATATACGGACAGTGTTGAGCAGCGATTCTATTTCAGATGATGTTTTTCCATACAGCTTCAGATCATCCATGTAAAGGAGATGGGATAGTCTGGCAGATGTTTTTGATGTTTGATAGCCATGTCCTGAGTTATTCAGTATTGTTGACAGAGGAAACAGTGCAATGACAAATAGTAATGGTGATAATGAATCTCCTTGAAATATTCCTCTCTTGATATTAACCTCTCCCAGCCTCTCACCATTGATCTGCAACTGTGTCTTCCATTGTGCCATCGATCTTTGCACAAATTTTCTGATGTTTCTACTGACTCCTGTTATTTCTAGGCACTTTATTATCCAATCATGTGGCAGAGAGTCAAATGCCTTTTTGTAGTCAATCCATGCCACATTCAGGTTGGTCTTCCTTCTCTTGCAGTTTTCCAAGATCATTTTGTCTATTAGGAGTTGATCTTTTGTTCCTCTGCTATTGGGGCGGTTTCCTTTCTGCTCAGGTGGAAAGAGATTGTTTTCAACTAGATGCTGTTGTACTGCATCAGCTACACACCAGTTAGTAATTTGAAAGTTGTTGGTAAACAGGTAATTGGCCTGTAGTTGCCTGGTGTTGCCCCTTTTGCTGGATTTTTTATTATTAGGTAGGTTTTCCCAGTTGTTAGCCACTTTTCAATTTCTCCTCCTTGTAGTATATTGTTGAACTGCTTGGCAATGAGTGGGTGTATAACAGTTAGATGTTTCAACCAAAACCCATGCAGTTCATCTTCACCTGGTGCTGACCAATTTTTGATTTTCTTTGCTCTTTTTTCTACCATTTTTGTTGTTATTACTAGTTCTTTCATTTCAACTTCTGTTTTATTTGCATCCACCTCTTTTAACCAAGCCGCATCCTGTTGTATTTCTTTGGGTTATCCCATATCTGCTTCCAGAACTGCACTGTTTCTTCCTTGTCAGGTACTGACTGATTCCTTGCAGTTTCTCCATTGATGGATTGGTAGAAACGTTTCTGATTGGATTGAAATTGGAGGTTCTGCCTATAGTTTGCAATTCGAGCTTTATATCTACTGATTTTCCTGGCTATAGCTGTTATTTGTTGCTTTATTATTTCCAGTGCTTCCTTGATCTTCCTTGTTTCTAAGTGGTATTTCTTGATTAGGTATTCTTTGGTCTTCTTGTTCTTCAGCTTCTTTTCTTTCATCTGTTCTAGCTTGCTTGCATGTGATCTTAACTTGCTGATCTTATTTTCTAGTCTAACCTTCCATTTTTCTGGTGCACTGTTTGTTTGTTTTTCTTCTTTGTTGATTTTGCATCCCAGGTATTCTGTTATAACTGCAGCTGTGCTGTACATTAGTTGGTTTGTTTCTTGCAGTGAATTGGTGCTTATACTTGATATTGCAGTATTTGCATCTTTTAATGCTTGTGCTAGCTGTTTCTTTGGAACAAGCTTCAATGCAGGTAGCCTTATTCTGTTGTTTTTGTGCTGTTCTAGATGCTCAGTTATTCTTTGTTTCAATTCTTTTATTTCTTTAGTTAGAGGGTTTTGTTCTTCCTGAGGTAGAGGTGCCTGGTTTCCAAATGAGAACAGTTGTATATCTCTGCTAGATTTCTTCACTGCCAACTCCCCCTGGTTTGCCTCTACATTCTGGATTACTTCTGGTAAGGCTTTGATTTCTTTGCCCTGGGTAAACCTTTGCAGTTCGTCCAATTCTGTTTCTGTGAATACTTTTATTTCGTGTTATAAATCGGCGTTGATCTGCTAGTCTCTGTTCTGTTATTTCTGATTCTGGATGTTGTTCTTTCCAGAACTGGTGCATTCGTTTTAGATATCCTCTTCTTGTTGGACTTGATCTGTAGTAACAGATCATTATTTCTTTGTTTTCCATCACTGTGTATCTGCGACGGGTAAACACCTTTTCTTCCAGTAGTTCTGCAGCTGCTGGCCCTGGTTGCTCAGCCAACAGTCCTGAGTCCTGTAACCCATTTTTCACCAGATATCCAGGAACTCCATATCTAGCGCGGACCTTGTTAACCCGGGTGACGTCCGAGCCGGTATGGCATTCTGCAATTTACGTCTCACCATATTTTTTATGGAAGAGACACTCTTTGTCTGACTCCTCTGATGAGACCTGTCCAGTATGGTTGAACCTCTGGCATAGCTCTCATCTTCCTCAGAGTACACAAGCCCCACAACCACGTCAAGGTAGTGTCTCACTGGGGGTTGTTGTTGTTATTATTATTATTATTATTATTATTATGGATCATCGCACAGTCAGCCAGATGTTCAGACTGGATTTGGCATTTTGTCTACCTATCGAATCCTTACCAAGGGCCTGGGATAGGCATATGTGGATGTTTGATGGTATTACAGATATCGTTGCAAGATGGAAGCAGTTCCTAGTAAGGCCGCCTTTTGCAATTGACTAATAGCGAATTTGTCAATGCCAATGGTGTTCAAGTGGTGCTCCAGTTGTTTTGGGATTGCACCCAAGGAGCCTATTACTATTGGTACTACCCTTGCTTGCTTTTGCCACAGTCTTTCTATTTCTATTTGTAGGTCTTTGTATTTTGTTATCTTCTCCAGTTCTTTCTCTCTATTCTGCTGTCTCCAGGCACTGCCACATCCACTATCCAGACTTTTTTGTCTTTCTTATCGACAATTGTTAAGTCTGGAGTGTTATGTTGCAGGTGCTTGTCTGTTTGAATTCTGATTATGATGATGATGATGATGATGATGTTGAATGTGAATGCTTTTCTCACACATTTCTCAAGATGGGGCTGGCTCTATTTCTTCCACTGCTACCGACTGAGACAGGGACGGCGGGGGGGGGGGGGGAGGCAGCACAGTTCAGACATAGAAGCTGGTGGGCTCTTGTCACCAATTTGCTTGGGTTAGATTGGAGGTTGGATCTGGCATTCCAAGGTGATTCTAGATGTCTGGGTTGCAAACATAGGTACTGAAGACTGCTTCCACTTTTCCATTTGCTGGTCAGTAGATATAGTTTTTCTATGGAAATACGCTGTAGTAGATTATGCAGAGATCTCCAGACCTGGCAACTTTAAGACTTGTGGACTTCAACTCCCAGAATTCCTCATCCAGCCATGCTGGCTGGCTGAGGAATTCTGGGAGTTGAAGTCCACAAATTTTAAAATGGCCAAGTTTGGCAACCCTCAAGTTAGAGCAGTGGTTGTCAACCTGTGGGTCGGGACCCCATTTGGGGTCAAACGACCATTTCATGGGGGTCGCCAAACAACGCAGTCCGCCATTTTTCCCCCCTTTTCCGTAGCTGTGCTACTCCCTTTTATTCTATTGGCTTTTGAAAGGCAATAGAATAGACTCTCTTCTGCAAACAGTGCTGCACCAGTTGAGTAGTCCTTGACTTACGACCGGTTGGGGGTCACGGCATTAAAAAGGTTGAGAACCACTGAGTTAGAGCATTGTTTCATTATGGAAGGAACAGCCCTTGAACACACCAGAAGAATTTCTAAGAAAAGGTGGCAGGAAGCTGGAAGTTAGGCTAGTCTCTCCAATGCTCCAATCCAGACTGTGAAATTTGGCCCGATGGAACAAAATCAATTTGGAATATTTCACGGGGCATTTCACTCTTGTAATATAAATTCATCAACATTCTGGCAATATGTGAAAGACATTTGCTGCATCATGGGCAGCTTTTCATACCTCTGTGTTAGAGTTAGAAAGAGAAAAATTACATCTTGTTTCATGTTTTCATCAATTAATCCTCTACTGTTGGAGAAGCTAAAATTTGGAATAGTCATCTTACTATAGCTGTCATGAGCAAATGCCCCAAGGTAATGCTTTAAATTTGAAGCAAAATTTTGACCTTTTTTTTGACAAAAGCTGTAGCTTGTGGAGTGTAGCATGTCTTTACAGGCTATGATGTGGATGTGTGCAATAGGGGAATGGAAGAAATAAAAACAGGCTTCATATCAATTAATCTGAGTAAGCTGTTCAGGCAAGATCATAATAAAAGTAGTCCTCAATGGAGCCCCACATTTTTATTGATAAGTAAGACATTTGTTATGTGAGTTTTGTCCCATTTTACGACCTTTTCTGCCACATTTGTTAAGTGAATCACTGCAACTGTTTTAAGTTAGTAACCCAGTTGTTAAGTGAATCTGGCTTCCCCATTGACTTTGCTTGTCAGAAGATCACAAAAGGGGAGGGTCACATGATCTTTGAGCACTGCAACAATCATAAATAAGGGTTAGTTGCCAAGCATCTGAATTTTGATCACATGGGGATGCTGCATCAGTTATAAGTGTGAAAAATGGTCATAAATCATTTTCAGTGCTGTTGTAATTTTGAACGGTCACTAAATGTTCTGTTGTAAGTTGAGGACTACCTGTATATACACCCATTATTATTTTTTGGGATGTTTACACTCTCCTATAGGTCTTTGAATTTTAACTCACCTTTGCTTACTGCCATGTAATTTATATCTGCCACATCCAAAAACTAGAAAGTGAAAATTATTATTTATTACATTTTTATACCCATCTCCCTTATACTGTGACTCTGGGCAGTTTGTCTCAGTAAGTTTTTTTTTTAATTATGAGACTACTAGAAACAAACAATACTGTTAATATTTGTAGGCCACATAGGAATGTTAACATTTTGAGTATTATGGGGGCCTTCACAAAATGACTGCCGTGATGAGTGTGGCCAGTGCTTTTTTTGTCATAGAACTCACCGGAACGGAGTTCCGGCACCTTTTTTTGACGGATTTTCCAAGTTTTAAAAGTAACTTTTGAAAATTTGATGTTTGGTCCATGTGAACTTGAATCGCCCTGTCGAGCAAAGCAGGTCGGTGGCAAAATTATTAAAACAGCACATGTGGGTTGCTTGTGTGTCGAGTCCAGTGCATGTGTACTTCATCCGGCTGCTCGGCTTGTGGCACTGCTCAGCTTGTGATTGGTCATGTGGTCACATGCTGAGTGCTTACTGTGGGCGGTGACCATTATATTTTGTTAGACAACTAATGTGTGTGGGTGTGTGTACAGTGATTGACTATGTATGAAAGGTAAATAAAAGATGAACAAGATTTGAGTTCCGGCATCTTTTTTCTTACAAAAAAAGCACTGGGTGTGGCCCATCACAACACATCCACTTCAGAACAATGGTTGATGCTGAAAGATGGTATTTTCTTGCCAGAGATTTGGAATCCAGAAAAAAAAACAAATAAACTTTAATTCAATTAAAAATTCAATTCTCATACTTTATATGCCAGAGACAACATTTTTGTTCAGACATTATCCACAGGCAGTAAACTCTAATTGTTTTTAAGAAGTCTGGACAATTGAGATTGTTTACATCATTTGTATCTATTTATATCATTTGTACAGTGATATAACTCAACTTATCTAAATGACAAACTGAGGCAAATGATTACCACTCAAAGCCATTTGGAACAACACCGCATGAAAATATCAATGACACATAGATGATTTTAATTGACTAAATGAAATAATTGTTATAGTTAACAATTCACTTCACTTCCAAATCTATGTAAAACTGGCAAAAACCAAACTTCAGCGCACACACTATTTTTCTGTACTTCTTTTTCAGGATTATCATCTCACAAATACAATATTCTGTTTTCTACCTCACACTCCAGAGTTTGTTCCTCTTCCATTTATGCAGCGTCTCCCTTTTCCCATTCATTTTCATTTTCTAACTTACCACACAGGCTTCCCCAATCCTTTCTGTTGCTTTTTGTAGCTCTTGTCAGCCTAAAGGCCAATTACCTTCTTCTCCACTGACCACTTTTTTCCAAACCCAGCTGCAATTTCCTTTCTTGGGCTCCCTTTTGCTCCTCTCTTGAGTACTGTTCCTCCCCACACCTTTTTCTCATTATCCCAGACCATTTCCAGCTGCTAGCTGGTTCATTTACATTACTGCCTGCAGGCTTCTCCCTTCTGGACCAGAGCATTTGAAAACCCAGGCCTAGCTTCTTATATCTTGCCACCTTTGGGAATTTCCTTTGGATTATGGCTACCGCAGGTTGTGTACTCAAGGGTGGCCCTTCCATACAGATACTCCTCGACATACAACAGTTCATTTAGTGACTGTTTGAAGTGACAATGGTATTGAAAAAAGTGACTTATACCATTTTTCACACGGCCATTGCAGCAGTGCCCCTTGGTCACATGATCAAAATTCAAATACTTGGCAACCGATTCATATTTATGACGGTAGCAATGTCCCGGGGTCATATGATCATCTTTTACAAATTTCTGAGGAGCAAAGTCAATGGGGAAGCCAGATTCACTTAACAACCATATTACTAACTTGACAACTGCAGCGATTCCCTTAATAACTGTGACAAGAATGGTCGTAAAATGGGGCAAAATTTACTTCACTGTCTGGATTAGCAACAGAAATTTTGGGCTCAGCTGTGGTTGTAAGTTGAGGACTACCTGTAATGTAGCCACTGAACTTTGTGCAGCAGGTCAGATGGATGGCACAGCACAATTCAGGACGTTACATGGGCACATGATGGATGCACCCCATCCTAAACTCTTTGTTTTCTATTGCTGTGTGAGTTACAGAGCTCTGTCTTGTTGTAACCCTTTCCAAGAGTGCTGCACTCTCCACTATTCAGTGTAGCCTTGCTGACTCTGTTTTACTCATCCTTTCCTAGGTCTCCGTTATTTTCCCCTCAATAATTGATCGGCTGCTGAGAAGGCTGTCTGCACCACATGCTCTTTCATTTTTTTTTTAACCCTAAAGGTTTCATGAGTTTTGGCAAACAATGGCATTTCGCTGGCTAATAATTCCATTTCTTATATTCATGAGTGCTAATTTGTCTGCACAATGTTCCTGACTTGCTGAACAGGTTTGCTGTTGAGTATATGGGATTTGTACTTTTAACGCAAACTAACTTGTGCTTTAATAGTTGTACAATACTTAGGGATTAAAGGAACCCAGATAGAAACCAGGAAACTAAGTTCTAGTCATGCCTTGGGCATAAAGCCAGCTGGGTGATTTTGGGCCTGCCACTCATTCTCAACCAGAGGAGAAAGCTGACAATGGTAAATCATTTCTGAAAATCTTGAGAAAATTGCAGGGATTCGTCCATGCAATTAGCAGGAATCAGGTGCACACACACACAAAATACTGTACTGCTACTTGGGACACACCTGTTGCCCCAAGAGCAATTAATGTTAACCAGTCATCCACCTTTTTGGTAGGCTGGTTATGTTAGTCTTGTGCTGCAGTTTTCAGGCTCTAATAACCAGCAATGCCTGGGCCTGTACAAAATGGCTCAGGATCAACAAGGCGTTTTTTCTCCACGGAAACATAGCGATTCATCTTGTCCTTTCAAATCCTGGTGGTGACTTGTGTCTGCTCTACAAGATGCTCTGGGTCACATCAAGGCTCTGGTTTGGCAGGTTCGGTAGCTGAGGCAAGCACAAGAGCATTTTTGAACTACTAAAACCACCACTGAAGGAATGTCCAGTGAAGCAACTTGGCTGCTTCACTTTTGAATGGGGATGGGGGTCACTCTTGTTCACAAAGCAAGTTTTATGGTCGAGCTTCTGGAAGCATCTTGGACTGCAAGTGGTTAATCCCAAGAACAAGTCTCTTTCTCCTGTCTCTCTGATAAGCAAGATTTATGAAGAAGAAAGTTAAAGGAACAAAACATGAATTCCAGCAAACATTCTATAGTATTTTCAAATGAGAAACATATACATATGGGCAAATTCTTGGATTCTCCTAGTGTAGGGGTCCCCAACCCTTGTGTGGCCCACAGCCCATTTGGAACTGGGACGCGTGAGTAGCTCAACTTGTGCAAGCGGCAGCTGGCACAGCTTGAGTTGTGCGAGTGGTGGGCCAATTTGCCTCCCTCCCCGGCCACCAAGCCATAAAAGTTGAGGACCAGTGTCCTAGTGTAAATAAGAGAAGCTTGGGGTTTTTTTGTGAAGAGGGGGCAGACTGCATAGGTTGATTATTTTGGGAACAGCTATGGACTTTTTACTCCAGAGATGCCCAGATCTTACACTTTGAAGGTTGCTTCAAAGCACTCCTGTGAAGCTTTGTTCAGTTCTAACAGCAGCCGCAGCTAAGAGGGAGGATTAGAAAGATTCAGGACTTTTTCCCATGCTACCAAATAAGCTTTTTATCCCAGTACCAGAAAGTAGCTACCCAAAGAAGAAACACAAATAAGATTACAGGTACTAAACGGGGTGCAACTTTATTTACAATGTAAAGTGCATCACATAGAAATTGTTGAAACACAAGACAAGTGATAACATAAATTACAATATATTTTATGTGTTTAAACCGTAATTTAAAAAAGCAGTGATGATTCTTCTACGGATGTAATAAGAATAACAACCTAATTTTGACTCTCCGGCTTTTTCCTTTCAGGCATCACACTTCCTGCCAGCAGAGCTACATCTGGTGGATCTTTTTAGGTCAGATTTTGCACCTTCTATATTAATCCAAATAAACTGAAAAATGTGTGAACTGCTAGTACTGAAAATAAGCAATATGGTTTCATTATTGTACATTATCTTCTATCATTTGCCAGACAGAAATATTTTGGCTCAAAGTACAGCCACTCATACACACTTGTGTATGAATAAGTAGGAAAAGAAGGAATCTTGCAAAGAAAAAGATACCACAGTAATGATTAATTTATTTTAGAGCTCTTTCCCCATTTTATGAAGATTGTCTTATAGCTGAAATCTTATACATAGTTAACTCAGGATCTGGCCCCCTGGGAGTAGGCCTGGTGAAATGGATTTCCTAGAATGGACTGCATTTATTACAAAGTAATGTAGAATTGGAAACCTCTTAAAGCTCATTAGGAAGGTAATCTAGCTACTGAAAATGTTATTGCTATATTTTCTGGAAGAGCTTGAATAAAGCTTGAATAAGATAAAATGTATTTCAGTTTTAGTAATAGATGCCCTTAGAATGAGTGGAAAAAAAACATCCCAATTTCTTATAAGAAAAAATATTGATGGGTTTATTTACTAACTGCTGCTTTGCTAACAAGCAAATTGCAGTCTCTCAGAGGTTTTGCTTTCTGGTTAAAACTATCATTTCAATTTCCCCTTTCCTTTTAATTTGGAAAATGCTTAGGAGAAAAAAAAGTTAGGTCTGCTTATTCCTTCTAAATGACTAAAAATCCTTTGCAAGAACTTGAATGTAAAATTATAAACATATGCAAGCATGCCCAAGAAAGGAAAAAAACGGATAAATAGCGTCACCATACAAGCTACAATTATTCATTTCTATACTGTAATGCAGCTTCCCCAAGAAATTTGGAAGTGGAATTACAGTGTTGAATCTACACATTGGGCTAGCCCCACTCCACAAAACAAATTATACTGGGGTGGGATAGTATTTATAAATATATATGGTATACTACAGATATGAATTAATCCCGTTTTCTTTATCTGTAAAGATCTGCAGATGTTTCAGTTTGTAAATTTGTAAAATAATAGAAAAATGTGCAATCTGAACAATTTAAGTATGAATTGTGGCTCCCCAAAACTCAGTTATGTGCAAACTGCTGTTTCTATTTCCCTATCGTTCAAACCACAAAACCCCCACAGCATTTGACATATGTCTTTCACTGGAGGCTAGTTATCTTTGCTTTAAAATGTTCATATTTATTTTTTACATTGTGTACTGTAGTAGCTAGTTGTTATACTCTGGGTTTTTAAGCCAAGCAGAGTTGGGCATGGCTAGTACTTGGATAGGAGAACATCTAAAAATGTCAAGTCTCTAACAAAATCCCCAAAGGCAATTGCAAACCACCTCCACGCTGTTGTGAAGAAAAAATTATGTTGATGCAACCCTTAAGAGATGGATTGCAAATTCGGAGTGTCTTGTGTCTATCAGCAAGAGACCTCTATGCTGAATAAAAATAAATGAGTAAGTGCACGAAAGCAAATAATGCAATACAAGGGGAGAAAAAAAAAGAGAGGAAAAAGACATTCTTTTTTCAAACCTATTATTTCAGACACTGTCATTATCAAACCTATTAGGAAACCTTCCTCCCCAAAAATTAGTCATGCTATTCCCAGACACACATTTAATGTTATGTCCACCCTTTAGTTTTTGCTTATGGAAAGAGTAACTTTCAACCTGATCTGAAGCCCAAAATAAAATAGTTATAATTGAACAGGGAAAGATAAAGAGTATTGCTCTGAAAATATAAGGTTCCATTTATGAAAAAAGGGCTAATATAGATGCATCCATTGTAATATGAATGTACTGTCTTACAGGAAGGTAATGCAGTAAGGAAAGTAAGGGATTTACTTAAGAGGACAAAACACATTAGTTCTCCTTCCTACTTTTCACTTTATCAGCAAGTAAATTATTCTGGTGGATATCTCTGGATATAATTATTACAGTACTTAACCACAGCCTTTTTGTATTACTCTAGAATACCATGCTGTCTTTTCAGTTGGGTCTCAGCAGTTCTTTTCCTGAGAAATAAGTATGTTGAGGAATGTTATTTTAAAAACTTCTTATATTTTAAATCCAGGGTAAAGAACTACTACTTATTAATTTCAGTGGAAATTGGAAGCTATTTGTCCTGTTTTGACAAATGTTGCATTCTGGCAAATAATATTACAAAATCTGATTTTCACTTTTTTTTTCATGGGAAAGACAACTACCGTTTTACTTATTTTGAACTAAGTGGTAATCACAAACGAAGGCAAATATATGTGTCCTAGGATAATGATGCAAAGTTGAATCTGAATCGGTCACCAGGACCAGAGATTTACTCTTCCGAGCTTTCAGACTCATGCTGGAACCCATCATCAGGGAACTTCTTTCTACTGGAATACATGCTTTGGTCTGTTCTGTGAGATGTGCTTATGTGGTGCCTTCCTATTGGCCGATTGCTGGCTAGCAATTGGCTGTTGTTTCCTTCTGCTACCAAAGAGTTCAGGTCTCCTTGTCTGTCTATGACTGGTAAGTGATAATCATTCACCAAATCCACATATATTTTAAATATGTATCCATGATAAAATAACAAGTACTTTACCAGTAAACTTGATTTTAGCAGCCAGAAACACAATTTTATAGACAGCTGAGTCTCTACTGACATATCTCCTCCCTTCCCCATTCTTTTTCCTTCAGATAGTCCACTCACTGGCCTACATAGAAGAAAACATGGATTGTGCCTCTAATTTATTATTATTTCTATCAAATCTGAAATAATTCCGTATTGGCAGCTCTCCTTTAAGCAACAGTTTTCCATGACATGGAAACATATCTGAAGTATTTTCTTAGCATGAGTGGTGGGGTTGTTGGCCTTCATATATTTATTTTGAAAATAGAATATTCTTATTTACCAAGTTCAAACCATTTGGAATGCTGTAAGCACCAGTGGGATGCTCGGGGCAGCACTAGCGCTGGTGGGACGCTTGGGGTTGGGGCGGCATTGGAACTGGCGGGATGCTTGGGGCGGGGCTTGGGGCGGGGTGGTGCTAGTAATGAGTGGGATGCTCGGGGAGGTGCTAACGCAAGTGTGGGTACACTGGCCATCCCTTCACACGGCCCGGTGGCCAAGCAGCCGGGGCCCGATAGTGGGCCAGGGCCCACAGGTTGGGGATCCCTGCTGTAAGCTTCAGATTCCAATTTGTTCCATCAAACAACAGTAACTAAATATTGTCCATCTTGCAACTACTATAATGAAATAGACAAATGGTTTGCAGGAGGTATCTTAGACCAAAACCAGATCTAACAGGGTAATCATTTATTATTCATCTCATTTACTTATAAAGGTATCGGGTATGTTAGCATATAAAAAGATCAGGATGGAGAGACTGAATTTTCCCCTTTTCCATGTCTTACCTTTCCTCTCTCTATTTCTGAACTACTTTCCATAGTGGATCCAATAACAGAGAAGAGACCAAGTAGAAGAAGATTTGATCATAGTTCTTAGTCTAATGTATTCACTTACATTTTCACTTATGTTACATCACTTACATGAGGTGGCAGGGGAAAAGGAAATATGAATCAAATTAAGTTTCATCCCCAATGCAAGCATCTTTTTTGGCGATGGAACACAACTTAGACTAGAGTTTTGCACCCATAATATGAAAGACTGTAAAGTTTTTTTCTTTCAGTGAACAAAATTTGTACATTTGTGTGTTTGACAGCAGCAACATTTTAGCATGTATCTTTCTGCAAGAGAAAAAAAACATAAAGATGCTTCCATTCAAAATTAAATGGTTAAGAAAAATATAATAATAATAATAATAAATTCAAAAGTTTTTTTTTAAAAAATCCACTATATTTGATTTTACAGTGACTGTAGTACCAAAGTCCATTGGACTGGAATCAGACTCTTCATAGCTTTTGCTCTTAAATTAAAAGTGGTGGAATCCAGATTTCCGTTTCCTAGGTTAGTAGACAGCAAAGAAAAGGAGAAAAAAGAGTCCATTATTCTTGGCAGTTTGTGAAATACAAAGAGAAATCTGTGTTGGCTGCATACGGTATATCACAACCTGTGTGAAGAAACCCAAATCGAAATAGGAACTCCCAAACATGCTTTTCCAAAAGGCAACTGGACTTTCTTGGTTTTTTTCCTTGAAAACATTTTACTTCTCATCCAAGAAGCTTCTTCAATTTTCAGATCAGTTCATTTCTTCAGAACTGAAGAAGCTTCTTGGATGAGAAGCAAAACGTTTTCAAGAAAAAAGCCAAGAAAGTCCAGTTGCCTTTTGGAAAAGCACCTTTGGGATAATCATGATCTGGATCAGGGCTTTTCAACCAGTGGTACAGGTACCACCTGTGGTACATTGGCACCTGGCAGGTGGTACGCGACCATCTTAGAAAAGTGTAGCGGGGGAGGGAAACGAGCTGAACTGGTGGCAGCACCGCACAAGCCTAAGTGAAAGATGGCTGGAGCTGCAGGGCTGTCAGGGCTCAACAGAAGTGCCAGGATCAGCGCCAGGCTCCAGCTGATTGGCGTTTCTTCGGGGCTGTCAGGGCTCAGTGGAAGCACCAAGATCAGCGCCAGGCTCCAGCTGGAGCTCTGCGCTGATCCTGGTGCTTCTGCTGAGCCCTGAAGAAGCACCAATCAGCTGGAAAGCAGCACTGATCCTGGCGCTTCTGCTGAGCCCAGAAGAAGCGCCGATCAGCTGGAATGTTGCAGCCTCTCCAGGGTCTTGTGATTTACATTCAGATGCTTGGCAACTGATTCATATTTATGACGGTCACAGAGTCCCAGGGTCATGTGTAGTGACCAAAACCTGCTGCAGCCACCAGGCAGGCAGAGGGAATAAAAACCAAACATCCCCCACCCCACCCTTGTACCAATCCTCAACAGAAATGCTCACAACAATGAAAACCTCAGACAGGAGGAAGAGCGTGGCCGGGCAGGCAGGCAGGTGTCTTGCTCGGTTCTGCCTTGGGGGGCACTTTTTTCAGTGCCATTGTTAACTTTGAACAGTCACTAAGCGAACTGTTGTAAGTCGAGGACTACCTGCACTTTATCACTTTTTTCCTTTTTTTTGTCATCAAGTTTTTGACACCTTGCTAGGCGACTGGTGGTACTCAGATATTGCCATATCCTAAAAGTGGTACAATGGGTGAAAAGGTTGAAAAGCCCTGACCTGGATGATTGAGGATGTCCATAGACAGAAAGAGGAGCTGTGAACACAGTTCCTTATTTTAAGGGAAAATCTCTTTCCACCAAGCTGCAGCCCAGCACATTCTTAATCAGTTCCAACAGATGTTCTGTTCAAAGTGAATATTGAATGGAGCAGAGGTCTGGCTTTAGTTAAATTGGTGTGGGACTAGCATGGCCTAATTTTTGGAATTAATATTGTGGGTAAATTGTAAATTAATTAATAACATGGGTAAATTGTAAATGTAAATTGGAGTGAGACTAGCACGGCCTAATGTTTGGAATTAATAACATGGGTTGAAATAAGCTACCACCAACAATTCAGGAAAATATTTTGAATTAGACTACTCTTTGTCTTGGTTTCAAGGCTTTCTTCAAGCCAACAGATGGTCTGGAGCTGATAGCCATAACTTTATAAACAGTCAGGTCTCCTGTATGTTTTACTGCTAACTAACTAACAATTAATCAGTGGAACAACTTGCCTCCAGAAGTTGTGAATGCTCCAACACTGGAAGTTTAAAAAAAAAGACTGGACAACTGTTTGTCTGAAATGGTATAGGGTTTTCTGCCTGAGCAGGGGGTTGGACTAGATGATCTCCAAAGTCCCTTCCAACTCTGTTCTATTCTGTTCTGTTCTGTCCTCTCCTGTACTATTCTGGGATAACGCTCAAGTGGGAAATTGCAAGCTAACCTGCAAGACTGATTGAAAGACACTAAAAAAAAATGTGTGAGTTAACAAAAATTCCTGGTAGGTTAAATATCTCACAAGAAAATGGCAAGTATACCTAGAGCAGTCGTGTCCAGTCCATGGTGAAGTACAATGGCATCGGTTTGGTCGTATACATTTCCCACCATTTAAGCATGGAGAGTGACAAACAGCTGCATTGAAAGATCACAGAGACACATTACCATTTTAGCACAATTAGGGTATGATCAAATTTTATATACTATATATATATTACTATAGTACCTACTAATACTGAAATAGCATAGCTCTTTGTGTTCACCCAATGAGCCAAAACAGCAAAAGGCACTACTAAATGCTGTACAGTACATAAAGTATTTAAGCAATTCATTTGAAGGAAGATATACATACAAGATGAACAGAGTACAGATATGTTTTCATATGCAAATCAAGATTGAAGAATATGAAGGATGTTTAAAAAAAATAGAAAAAGATGTCATGCTGTCTTTACTGAACAAAATTACCTTTGCAGAAATTGAACTTAGCTACGTACTTTTTAAAGATTCTAATTCTTCATAACTTTCCATTTTAAAATCCCTTGTATTTGCCTTTCAAATATCTCGGAGAAACAATGTGAAAACACGTATGTTCTTTCAAATACAAATGCAAAATAAATATTGTGGGCACACATGGAATTTTTTCAGACAGATAGTATTACTTGGCTTTACAAATAGAAAAGGTTACACATGCAGTAAAATGGTGTCTACATGACAGCCTTGTACTACAGTATTAAGTGCCTTTTTTTGTCCAACTACCATGTTTTCTGAAAGTAAGACTCAGCCCGATAGTAAACTCTAGCTTGATTTTAGGGGGTGGGCCTAATATAAGCCCTACCCCAAAACTAAGACCTCGTTTTGAGGTGAGGTGCACCCTAAAAAATCAAGCTAGGGGGGACCAGGGGGGGTGAAGCTAGCCTACGTGCCCAGCACTCACCCGTAGGACTACCACAGCCAGGCCTCCCACACCCCGACACCTGTCAGGCTGCTGTTTGACTTCTGCAGCTGCTTGCCACAACTTGCGGCTGGACGCCATATGGCGCATTGCGGCTGGACGCCATATGCCGCTGCTTGTGGCAGGATGCTACATGGTGCTTCGGGCCATTTCTGCTGCTAGCGGCAAGAAGCTGCACAGTGCTTTGGGCTGCTTCTGCTTCTTGCACACTTTGGACTGCTTCTGCTGCTTGCGGCAGGGGGCCACAAGGTGCTTCAGGCCTTTTCTGCTGTGCGAGCAGCAGAAGCGGCCTAAAGCGGTGCATGAGCAGCAGCCCGAAGCGCCATGCGAGCAGCAGAAGCAGCCCAAAGCGCCATGCAGCATCCTGCAAGCAGCGGCAATGGCGCAATGCACACATGGCATCCAGACGCAAGTGGCAGCAAGCGGCTGCAGAAGTCAAGCAGCATCACGACAGGTGTCTGGGTGTAGGAGACCTGGCTGTGGTGGTCCTAATGTAAGACACCCTCCGAAAATAAGACCTCTTTTGGAGGCAAAAATATATAAGACTGGGTCTTATTTTCGAGGAAAAACGGTAGTTAGGACTGAAAGTATTTCTGAATAGCTCCTACATGAAAAATGTATGTTGCTTGGCCTGTTTGGCTAGGGAGATATCCCTGTGAGTGGTTTGTGAATATAATCACATTTTGTACAGAGAGCTTATTAAGAGAAAGGTTTAAAACTTTCTCCTAAACCACTGATTTCAAAGAATCGCCTGCCTTACAACATGTAATGCTTGAAAACCAGAACAATGTATGATAATTCTTTCTTCCAACTTCTAAATACAAAGGTAGCAAAGACACGCATTTCCAGAACAGATATGTAAAGATACTGTATTTCCCCAAAAGTAAAAACCTACCCTGAAAATAAGCCCTAGCTTGATTTTTTGGGGTGCGCCTAATATAAGCCCTACCCCCAAAATAAGCCCTAGGTTTGGGGTGAGGTGAACGCCTAAAAATCAAGCTAGGGCGGCCATGGGGGGAGGTGGAGCTGCCCCACGCGCCTTGCACCCGCTTACCGTTGCAGCTAGGCCTCTCATGAATCGACACCTGCCTCGCCGGCCCACTTCTTCTGTGGCCGAAGGAAATGCTTCTGCAGCTGTGCAGCTCTGCAATCTGTAGCTCGGTTCTCAGCTGCAGAGGCCATTCCGGAAGGCCTCTGATGGCAAAATGCAGACTGGAGCTCCATTCTCAGCTGTAAAGGCATTTCCTTCAGCCGCAGAAGAAGTGGGCTGGTTGGGCAGGGCTGTCAGTGCCACCGCCGCAAGGTGAGACCATGGAAAAGATACCCTCCTGAAAATAAGACCTGGTGCCTCTTTTGGAGGCAAAATAATAATAATAATAATAAGACCGGGTCTTATTTTCGGGGAAACACGGTAAAAAGGTAGTCCTCATTCAGAGATCTCAATTGGGTCCAGTAATTTGGTCATTAAGTGAATGGTTGCTAGGTGAAATTACAGCTGTATTTTTGATCTTACTTCTGCTTTCCTTTGATTGACAAGCTCGCAAAGGTCTTAAATTGAGGAGTGCTCACAAAGGGTTTTTTTTCCTCCATCATTGTAACTGCAAACATCGCTAAATGAGGACTATTTGTACTGACTGGTTCTTTTTGCTGGGTTTTTTTTTTCAGAACTCACTGGTTAAGCTGCTTTGTACTAAAGTGCTATTGGGAGGTTGTAGGAAATTCTGAATTAAATGTGCTTACCCTGATGGCAGCGTGAGCCAGTCCATCCAGTTGGGCAATCACATTGATAAGGAGCCACGCATTGACCTCCATTCAGACAATGCAGGATGCAGATGGCTGAACAGAAAAAAAAGGGGGGGAGTGGGAATGGGAAGAAGAAAAAAAGTTTCATTCAAATAAACAACCCTGGTTCTATTTCTCACAAAACTAGAACAATTATGCCCCCCCCCCGAATCACCTTCCAAAGGCTTAGCCATATTGGTTTTCATTAAAAATATCATAAAGAGCCTCCTATCATCCTAAAAATTGATCTATTTATTGTAAAATATAATAAATTTGTTGGTCTTTGACATACTACAATAATTTTCATATTTATCATGCATAGCATTTACTGTAATCTTCCCTCTATCGTCATTCTAAGTATATAAAACATTCACAATTTGCACTTCAAACAGACTAATCTTGTCTTCTAATTATTAAGGTGTAACTGTTAGTGTGCCATACATAGAATTCTTGAAATTTCTGATCATTCCAGAGTAGATTTTAGGTACAAGTGGCACAAAAGAAAAAGAAATTAAGAAAAAAGGCTTTTTGATTTCAGTCAATGAAGTATTCTTTTAGTAAATCACATTCACAGAAACTCAGTATTCAAAGCGTAAATCTTCACATTTTTTATTAGAATAATACCCCGATTTCTGTTTGTTAACAACGTATTTCTTCTTCATTCTATTTTTAAAGCAACACCCTTCAAAATGGAAGTCAAAACACATCCTGCTTCTGTAAATGATAAATTAGAGTTTTTTGTGTGGGTGAGAAAGAAAGTACAGCCTGGCTATAATAGATACTAAGTTTATAAATAAATCTCTGGTTTTCTATACCACAATGATTACTTTCATAAACATTTCAATCAAGTTCTACAAATTTTCAGATTACTCATCAATATGCTGTCGTTTTGGAACATATAAGCTTTAAAAATTAGATTACCGAGAGGTTCCTGACCACAGTGATTGGAAAGCAGTCTGTTTTAAAATTTGTATAATCAATATCTAATTAACATGAGTAACCTTGAGTTTCAAGTTAAGTCTATTAATATAAATAATGTTTTCCTTAAAGTTCACCCTATTTTCCTTCTTCTAGTGAATTCTGCCAATAAGACATTTCATTATTCTGGATAAAAGACAACATGACATACTGCATTTCTAATATATGACTAACACAACCCTTAAAGATAATAATAAAAATAAATAACAATGAGGAACCTGTCATTTCCCTTTGCTTTTGTAGCTGAAATTCTTAGTGCATGCTAGCAGGTCTCCCTCTGAAGTGTAAATTCAGGCTTACATTTTTCAACCCCCTTACATTTGTGTATAATCAGTTCAGCTGGCTATAAAAATACTAACAAATGAGTATAACGTGAAGCAGATGCTCCTTCCATCTTTATGTTATTGTCTATTTCAGTTGAACATGGTCATAGCAGGAGGTGGAAGAATGTTTTTGACTGTATGTTTTGGACTACCATATTGCATACAATCTCCAAATCAAATTTCTGATGACCACAAACAATAGTAAAGAGGTCAGAACTGAAGAAGCTTCTTGGCTCAGAAGCAAAATGTCTTCAAGGAAAAACAAAGAAAGTCCAGTTGCTTTTTGAAAAAGTACCTTTGGCAACCATGATCTAGATGATTGAGAATCTCCATAGAAAATAGTAAAGAAGGATTTTTTTCAATATCTCTGCGGCCACTTAGTGATCTTTTGGATATCTGCAGCCTGGTAATGTGTATATGCATATTTCTGGAGCAGCATATGTTATGTTAGCACAGTTCATGCCCCATTGTGAAACAGATTTACACAGCAGCATTTCTTAAACTCTGTGCCTGGATCTTATAATTGTTTCATTTTTGCTTTGCATGCATCTTAGAGATTCCTAGCTTCGCATCAGTAGAGTAAAACTCAGCAGTGGCCCCAGAATAACAGCTTCTTGGATGAGAAGTGAATCTTCTTCTTTCTCAAAGAAAAAAAAAACAGTCCAGTTTCCTTTGGAAAGGGCAACTTTGAGACAACTGCTGAATGACTGATAATCTTCCATAGACATTCAATAGAGGATAATTGAACAGGCTGTTGCAGGAATGCCAGCAGGATTGGCTGTATTTCACTTAAAAAGCCTCTAAATTAAAAATTCTTCAGAGTCAAGTTTGATTCTTAGTTATTACATGCAATATTTGTAGCCAAAATAGGAAAGAGGCTTGCTTTAGCTTCTTCCGCTTGTTTTTACTAGACTGATCTAGCTTAAAGCTGTAAGGTTTCTTCAGAAGTTCTCAAACAGACCTGTATTATTCCTTTTCCTAAACAAAATTCCTAACAAAATAGCGAAGCACATGTTTTTGTAGTTATGAATCCCTGTTCAGGTGTTCCTACTCATGCAACTTGTCCAAAATGCATCTATTATATTCAAGATTTAAAATACAATCAAACACAGCCAAAGTATATGACCTAAACTTGTAGAGAAAAGATAATTTTCACACCATTTTCCTTAATACATGGAAGATGTATGACAGGTGATAATGAGACCAAAGGGAATTGGCCAAGCAATGTACCTTTCTCTCTTATTTGCCTCTCCTCACTAAATAGCATGAAAGTGAGCAACTGATTAAGGCTGGAAAACCTACAAAATAGTAATTAATAATTACTGATTCTTCCTTGAGATTGTTGGCATTCCAATCAAAGGCACATTTATAAGTCTTAAAACGATCTCATCATATACGTACTAAGCAAAATCAAGCTTCTATTGGTCTTAATGACCAAAATAACTTTTATTGAATAATTGGGCACACCACTAGCATGGCATCTATCTAGACCAGAGGTAGGCAACCTTGGCTCTTTTCTGATTCGTGGACTTCAACTCTCAGAATTCCCGAGTCAGCTGACTCAGGAATTCTGGGAATTGAAGTCCACGAGTCAGAAAAGAGCCAAGGTTGCCTACCCCTGGTCTAGACTATTTTTAAAGGAAAACCAGGGTCTAGAATCCTAAAAACTTTCCTCAGCCTAACATTTGAGAATTATAAGAAGCTGCAAAAATGTCACCCAAAAGAACAATGATGAAAATAAATATAATATTGTTAAATGGGAGATACGTACGCTCTTCACAGAGGCGTCCCATCCAACCCTCAAGACAGGAACAAACATTTGGCCTCTCACAAACACCACCATTCTGACATGGGAACCGGCAAACAGCTAGAAAGGGCAGGTTAGAACAGGAAATTACAGAACAAAAATGATTCCTCAGAAAAGTAAACATTAGTAAGCTGATAAGGAAAGAAAACATTTATTGATGAAAAGGAAAGCATCTGGTATATAATACATTAGAATTACTAGGCAAAAATCCCTTAGTTAATGTTACTTCAGCTATGTGATTATGGCTACCAGATTTGGAATGAAAAAATCTGGACAGTTACTAGACAGTGGCAAAGAATAGTTTACTATGTCTCTTTGCTACTATCTAGTTCTTTGTCTGGACTTTTGCAGTTTTAACCAGTCATTTCTCATTTCTCAGTGTAAACCAGGGATGTCAAACTGCCGGCCCGGGGGCCAGTTGCATTGTGCAGAGGCTGTGCCCACCCCAGCTCCAGCAATGCAAAAAAAGTTGCTATACATCGCGACACGTCATGTGACGTGGCAAGTTTGACACCCATGGTGTAAACCAATCTTCTATGCCAGAGGTCCCCAACCCCTGGGCTGTGGCCAACTACTGGGCCTTGAGCCGTTTGGAACTGGGCTGAAGTGGCACACACGCATCCCTGCTTGAGCAACAGGTGTGTGTAGGCGCGTTTTGGTTTGGAGGTTTGTGCCCACGCACTTACCTGCCACTCACAGAGAACCATCCCCTCCCGTCCCCTGTCTGGTCCGCAAAGCCAGAAAGGTTGGGGAACTCTGTTCTATGCAGCACAGGGCTATTTTTGAAATATAGATGGTTATTTCTTCAAAAAAAGCACCAAGCCCTGTATATGTTAAGTAAGGCAAGATTATTGTACTATATGAAATAATTGGAAAAGCAATCAAAGTTGGATTATAAAATTAGAAACTGCAAAGCTGATCAGTTTGATCAGAGAAAAAAGATTTTTTTTAAAAAAGACTGAAAACCTTAAATGGCCTTTCTGTTAAAAAAAGGAAAAAAAAAGATTCAGTTGTTGATTTTAGGATTTGAGAAGGGACAAAGATGGGGAAAATATTAAGATGGTAATTACTCTGCGGAAGGCATAATTTTGTTTCCTTCCCCCCTTCTTGTTTTCTGTTTCTGTTATTTTTGATCTCTTTTTTTGTTTGTCTTGTATACTTTTACTATACTGAAAAAACTCTAAGAAAGATACATAGATAGATTACATTAAGAACTGACAAGCATCAGCCTGGCTTTATGAGAGCAGATGGTTCTAATGTTTCCTGCAGCCTGAGCTAAAATGGCCCCAGAGGATCAGAGAGGCCATATCTGTAGCAGCCTCAAGTGGCCTATAAGGGTTGGCCAGATCCTAATTCCTGACTACACCACAAAATTACATCCAAATTGTCTATATTATTCTGGATATGGAAAAATTACAGCCACTTGTGGGAATCTAAGGAATTGACTGCCCCTTGCCCTTCTCCCAAAATATCCTGTCCACAATAGAAATGCTTCTGGTAATAAACGTGCACCTGTAACCCTTTTACAGGCATCTCTGCACCCATCCTGTGCTGCCCACAAGCTCTTTTCTGCCAGCTGGGAGTCATCTGGGCTCCATGTTATCTCACGTAGCCAAGGAGGTGATTGTTTGTGTGGAAAATATCTAATTGTGGGTCTACTGGGCAAATTCTATAATAGGATGAACAGAAGCCTGAATCTGGTACACTGTTTACTGAGAAACAGTTCTGGATTACAAGGCTTAAAAACAAAATCTATGCTTATAATTATATAATACTCTTTAATGATATATCTGTAATTGGTTGAAAGCGTATTAGTTTCGCAAACTCAGGACATCTGCTAATATTGCTCATACTAAAGATTTACATGATCTGCTTTCATGCTGCCTCTGATGTAGGTCCTTCAAAGCAAAATGCTGGAAGTCTTTTGTTAGTCAATAAGCCTACATTATTTATAACACACTTTTAAAAATGAGTGAGGAGAAGTCCATTATAACATCAATCGGGAAAATATAGGCCATTTCTGCTACTTCTACCCTTTTCTGTCACCCGCTTTGAGATAGGAAGATGAGAATGAATACAAATAGTTATTATTTAAATATAATCTTCTTTTGCTCATTATGTGGTGTTTGCTAGTGATAAATAATCCATAAGACACTTGAAGACTTCACAAATGGAGTGTTGTGACAATATAAAGACTGCATATTTATATTACTGTTGTCACTGTGTAATCCTATTCTATTTGGGAATAGATTAATTACATATTCAATATTATTTGGAAACTAAGTCCTATTGATTTTAAATTCAATGGAACGTTTTTCATCCAAGAGGAAATTGTACAGACTGTGGACAGTGGCAAGCGCAGCACACCAGGATGAGGTCAGAATGACCTCCATATAGTCATACTATTATGCAAATACTATTCTTATTTTTTATCCTGATATTTGATATGAGTATGTAAATCACAATACTTGTAGGACAATACTGCCCTAGCATATTGTCGTTTGCATTCCTCCTCCTGCCCTAGGTTGTTTTGCCACAAACTGTTTGGTCTACCAATTTGAAATCTACCAACATTTTCTGAAAACAAAAAGTAAGAATATTTCTTCTTTCTGTAATAAAACTGAAACCTGGGTGCTAAATATGGACTATACCTACTTCCCGAATTGCTTGGACCTCACATGATCAGTTTTTCTCTATTATTCATTAACGCAACCCAGGGTTGCCTTTTCAGGGTTCTGGAAAAAAGATGCTGTTATTTTAAGATTTGCGTTCAGAGTAGACTTCTTAAAAGCAGCAGTGTCTTTTTTTAAGCTCATACATACCGCTTGAAAATGTAATTATGCTGTAAAGAAAGCAGGTAACTATTGGGCTCTTGTGATGTCTAAACACTTCCTCTGAAACATCTTTGAGGTGTGCCCAGCATTAGTAAGTACAGAATGCTGTAGGCCAGCGGTTCTCAACCGATGGGTCGCGACCCCATTTGGGGTCGATCGACCATTTTTCGGGGGTCACCAAATGCGGCGATCCGCCATTTTCTCCCCCCTGGGGGGGCGCCCCCATGCGCGCTGCACCGCGCATAACGTTTGTGTGATGGGGGTCGCCGTCACACAAACGTTGAGAACCGCTGCTGTAGGCAGTCATAGTTATGGGGTAGAAAACCCACTGTTGGAAGACAAGCAGTGATTGACACATTTCCCTTTCTTTGGGTCAGAAAAGACACCTGCAAACAAACTGCTTAAACAGAAGAACACTGACATCCCCTAAACTCTGCTGAAGGTGTTACCTAGCCTGGTAACGAAATGTTCAGAAACCAACCCACAAGCTCAGAGAAAAAAACCTTCACCCTCATCCTACACCAGAGCTAAAGATATTTGCCACCATTGCAAACTGCTTACTTTCTGGCTGAAAAAATTGGGAAGGGACAGTTCTGCAACAAGGGATGAAGACTGTGACCAGCTGTAGACTCAAAGTCACAGCTAGCAGTCTGCTAAATCCCTGGCTGCTGGTTCTGTTTATTATATCAAACACAACTGTGAATCTTGTAGCATATTAAAGTCTAAACATTTATTAGGGATAAAAAATTAAAAGCTTAAGTGTATCTTATGAAGGGGGTTCAGTTCACAAAATTCATATTGCAATGCATTTGTTAGTCTTCTATTTAAGTTGTCTCTTTAGCTGCTAAAAAGGAACGTTGCATCTCTTTGCCCTGAATCTATAATTCCTTAGGAGCAGAAGTAGAATACCAACCAATATTCAAAACAGGAAGCAAAGGAAAGGTACAGATTTGGAAAACAAAGCTCAGTTTAGAAAAGGGCTCCTAAATGCAAAACATTTGTGACAACAAGAAATAGGGATATTATGGCAGTTCCCCAAAATGTCTTAATATAAAACTGGGTCAGAATTGTCAGATGTTTCAAACTTTTATATATTATAAGATTTTATATTATATTATAAGCTCTTCCTTATAATATCTATCTGAAGATTGCAAGTGGCTTCATCTTGCTGTGTGTTGTTACTCTCAACTAATTATAGAAAGCAGAAGTGGAGCAATATACTAGCACATTAGTGCCCTGTCAAATTGGGGGTTGTGCTTAATGAGATGTTGGTATGTAAACAGAGTTTTAATCCAGAGCACACATTTAATCTGTCTGCCTGTCTGTCTATCACTCTCTCTACTGTCTGTCTGTTTGTCTAATTTTTCTTTAATAGGTTTTGACGTTCCCTTAAGAATAACTAACAATAATAATGGCACACAATAATACAGATATGTTTTGAAAGAATAGAAACACATAAACATACACACGAGTTCAAAATAAGTTATTTCCTGGCAGATGGCTCATTATGGTTCAGGACATCAAAAAAAAAAAATAAATAAATACATAGTGTTATGTGCTGTTTATTTCACCCTGAATGCCAACTTTGGCAAATTTCTGGAAAATGGTCTTTGGAGGATACTATTAGCTCAGTAGCTCTTATAAGGAAAACTGCCCTTGCATAGTTGTTGAAACTGCAAATTTACCTTTGCAAGCTGGTGGTCCTGTCCAGGTTCCGTTCTCTAAACAGACACTTCGAAGGGAGCCCTCTAGCATGTATCCACTGTAGCATGAATAGGTCACCATATCTCCATATTGATAAAATGTTCCACGTATCAAAGCATGTTCTACATGAGCAGGTGGCCCACAGGAGATCCCTGAATAAAATGGCAACAGAGAATTTGTAATGGTAAGCTGCCTTACAACCTGACATAGTGCATCACAGGGTTAGAGACAATAAATAATTACAAAGCTGAACTTTGGCAATCTCTCTGAATTCCAGAAAGCTGCAGATAGATTCCAACATCTAGATCAGGGGTGTTAAACTCAATTTCACTGAGGGCCGCATCAACATTGCGGTTGCCCTGGGGGGGAGCTGGGTGGGTGTGGCCAGAGTGGGTACAGCCTACTGGGTGGACGTGGATGGAGTGAGTGTGGCCTACTGGGTGGGCATGGTAAGTTCTACATCATTCGCATCAAGGGTGCCTATGGGGGTCTGGGCAGGAGTGGGACAGACCTGAGGGTCTCTGGCAGAAAGGGGTGGGACCGGGGCAAGTACCAAGGCATGGTCTACTGGGGCAAGTGCCAAGATGGCCACTACAAAATTGTACACTGGCTCCCGGCTGGTCTGAGCCAGGACCAAGGCAGCGGAGGCCGTTCCCTCACTGTTTCTAGGATGGCTTCGCGGGCCACATGAAACCACTTCGCGGGCCGCATCCGGCCCCTGGGCCTTGTGTTTGACATGTCTGATCTAGATATATAAGCATGGCTATCTGTAATCTTCTGTAATATCGGCTGGTATATTGGAGCAAGGGAAGATTTTATTATCTCCTTTAATATATACCATTCAGCTCCAAGAAAGGGGAGAAAAAATCCCACAACCAGAAAAAAGATGAATAGTTGTATTAACTGTTTCATGCCAAGAATTTGTGAGGAAAGATTACAGCAGCAGCAATGACATCTGATATGTTTGAGCAATTCTAGCTGAAGGATTGCCCTCTTGTCCTCAAGGATTTTTCTTGTTAGCCTAAAGGCTGTCCATTTTAAGGTATCTCCAACTGATGGCTGCCCAGCCTTTTCTTGAATTTATTTAGTAATTTAGTACCTTGTCATGTATGAAAGTTGCATTTGAATATGTCGGAATGAATATGTGTCCACTTGCGAAATCTATATTTCTTAGTTTTGTTTCATAGCTTTCCTGAAGAGTCAGATGACAAAAAAAAAAAAAAGATTTTAAACAAAAAAATCAAAATGAAAGCTGTTTTTCATTAACTACTTACTCTCACACTTAGATCTAGTTGAAGTCCAGACCTCATCAGGATTACAACTAATCACAGATTGTCCCTGAAGTCGATAGCCGTCTCTGCATTTGATATATACCTTTTGCCCAACATAAAACGTTGTTTCTGAGAGGATGGCATTTTCTGGGATTATAATAGGTACAGGGCACGGATTTGCTGTTTAAAGCAAAGAAAGGGGGAAAAGATAGATTTTAAAAGATTACCAAAGTACATTTTGATTGTCCTTATTTACTTACAAATTTCCATTCCTTCCCTTACTTCTGAGAAATTTACTCATTATTCATTGTACACAATTTTTTTCCCTGCCTTTCCTTATCAGAAAAAAAAACTGTAAACTTCCATCAGCTATTACCAGAATAGAAAAAAAATATGTTAACCATTTGCTTCTTTATTGTTTTTCTATTGAAGATTCGTTCTGCTACTTTTTATCATGTGATGGAAAATATGGTCCTTTTTATGTTTCCAGAGAAAAGTGTCTTGAAGGGGACACAAAGGAAAAACCTTGAGATAATCCTGCCTGGAATTCTGCTGTTAATTATTAGGAAGTGTGCATTAAAGGTTTTCTGCTGCTTCCCCCATTAAAGAATTGCACAATGTACATGGATGCACCTTTTACTGTTTTATTATTCTGCTGGGGGAGTAGGGCAGGAAACAGTGCAATAAATACTCTCTTTTCATTTCAGGTGCTGCCAGTCATAGACATCACTGCCAATGCAGCCATTACCTTGCAGGCAATACTAGCTGGTAATGGATAGCATGATTAACCACCTGCTTCGCCCTGTATCCTTCTTCCAAGCAAAAACTTTAATTAAAAGCGATTATAACTTTGAATTTAGAAAGTTAAAAAAGGGATTAGGGTTCCTGATAAATTTGAAACAAGGTTCTGTAATTCATTATAAATAATCCTTCCTGTGAGAACATGTTCTTTTTTAATTCTTTTATAAAACACAAAGTAAGACAAGACTAAAAAATGGACCTTAGAAAAAACTATAAACAACTAAAAATTACAATTAAAGAAGAACATTCAAACTTGACTTATGAATACAGAATGAAGCAACTATTTTAACATTGGACATACTGAAGAATGTTAAAATGTTTTTGAACAATGGTTCCATAAGTTAGTTTTAAGAGTTTATGCCTCTACAGAAAAACTATGTGTAAAAGATGCTATGGAAGAAGAACACGTTTTAGTAGACATAATTGAGATTGATCTAAAAGTGGATTTAAAAATGATAGGCTGCAAAAATGACATGGAGACAGATGTTACACTGGACATATAAAAGAAATGGGCTGATCTCTTAATTAAAAGGGATATACAAATAACACACCAAGAGACTGACCTGGATACTTTTTTAATACTGTGTTTAGAAAACAGGTTTATTAAAACTTTTAAGAATTTTGTGAGAAGAAACAAAAAAAAATGGAAAAGAAATTAAGTTCTAGCACTTTATTTGACAGGTCTAAAGATCAAGATTGTTAGAAGTAAAAGGAAGGAATATAAACTTATTTTACTTGATCAAGGTCAAAATAGATATGCTGTTATTTCTGTTAACATTTTATGGAATTTTGCTGACATCAGGACTAAAATGATGAGGCTTTGTGGATTTGTTTATAGATACGATATGGGATATGATAGGATGAGATCATTGGCTATATTTTAAGAGAAGTTGATATTGTACTAAAATTGTTTATATTTGTTATGATGAAGGAGAATATATATATTTATATATTTTGCCTTTTTCTTTGCTATATTCTTATTTCTTTTCTTTCCAGGAGTTAGTTAAAATGGGGCTTTCTTGAAAAATATTTGGAGGGAAGGCATTTTCAGATTCTTACTGCTCTATACTTATTGGATTTTTAAACACTATTGTTGACCACTGAAAGTCCTTGAAAATTATGACCCCATACAATTCAAGCCATTTAATTAACTGGAGGAGGGATTCCATAAATGGAATAAAAGCACTGAAAAACTCCACAATAATTTTATTACTTGTCGTACATAAGGCAGAAGCACCAGAAAAAAAGTCCAAAGATAATCAAAACATACAGGCAAGTTGATATATATTTTTTTTCAAATATTTAGAGACCGTAAACTGTTCTGGGCTTGATATTTAATTCCAGCAATTCAAATGGTGTTTGATCACAGAGAAGAGCGCCTGAGGTTTTTTTTTTTTTTTAAACTATATCAGTGAGATTATGTTCCTGTTGTTCTAAATGAAAAATTGTTTTAGTTTACAAATGGAGTTCAAACATTTTTTACCCAGATCTTTTAAATGATTATTTAAAGGAGGTTTTGTTTTTTTTAATGGTGTTGCTTTGCCTTTTGGATGTTTGTATGCTACCAAAATCACAAATGTGATTGGATGCCTGCATCCACACATCTGAGGTTTCTGAACAGACCTCAAAGGCTCAATTTTTGATTAGAAATATTGGGTAAAAATTATTTCCTTTTCCCCTCCTAATATTGTTTTTAAATGTTGAAATGTTGTTATGTGTCTTACAGGATAAAAATTACATCATGGCTTGCTTGGTTGTACAATCTGGCTCAGTGTATCTTTGCTGCCATCTTGAGGTGAAGTAAGATATTTATAGCAAATGTTATATAGAAAACACTTTCAAAGATGAAATAAATATTACAGAAATATGGTTGAAAATTTTAAATAGATGTACACTGTAGACAATTATTCTATGGCCAATCAGTATGGCCTTCTACAGAAACAGAAATGATAATTCCTTTACAAGTGATAGTCTTGTAAAGAATTGATAGTTATATTACAACTTCCGCTGTGAATCTTGGTGACTGAAGACATCTCCTTGAACAAGCGGAGATGATAACTGCTGTGACTGATGAGTAGACCGATCCTTAGATACTCTCTGGAGGAGGACAGAATGGTAAATTTCCTACAATTGCTCTGAATGGCAGTTCCTTGCATGGAGACCATTGTTTTATGGTCTCCTGTGGGATTGAACACCAGGGAGTTGACATCGTTGTCAGAGCACTGGAGTCTTTAAGGACATGAGGCCAGTCAACAACATTTTTAATCACATTTGGAAATGTTCAGTGTAATCTGTTTATGGATATTAGAGACCTTTAAACAGTGAGCTTAATATGACACCTGGTGAATTTTATGTTCTTTGGGTTTAAGAAATTTTAAACAAAGACTTAATAATTTAAAATAATATATAATTGGCAGAAAGGGACCTTGGAAGTCATCTAATCCAGTGGTCCCCAACCTTTTTGCTTCATGGACTAGTGGCGGTGCACGGTAGCAGTGGGGGCGGTGATGGGTTTGTGCGCTCAGTGTAATTCTGCGCATGTGCAAATGAAGCTTCATAAACTCACCCACCACTTGTGCAGCCCAGTTCCCAATGGGCTGCAGCCCGGTAGCAGGTCATGCCCTGGGCTTGGGGACCCCTGCTCTAGTCCAACCCCCTGCTCAAGTAGGAAACATACCATTTCAGAAAAATGGCTGTCTAGTCTCTTCCTAAAAACCTCCACTGGTGGAGTACCGCAACTTCTGGAGACAAGTCATTTCATTAAATGTTCTGTCAGGAAATTTCTCCTTAGTTCTAGATTGGTTCTCTATTTGATTAGTTTCCACCCATTTTTGGAAACTAATCAAGGAGGGAACCAACTTAGGATTTTGATTTAAGAAAGTTTTAAATGGATTGGGAGACGAGACTTGGAACATTAATTATTTTTGCTGTAAGATTTGTATAATATACAAATAATATACTTAGTGGGAAATGACTCCATTTGAACTAAATCCATGGAACTGAGGTTTGATGAAGGTTGCAAATGGACACTAGAGGGAGATAAAGCATTAGATAGAAAAGAGTTAAAAATGCCTAAGCCAGCTATAACATTTTCTTATCTTAAAAGAGTTGTTGATAACTGGACTGAGATGTTAATAAATTATATTTCAGGAAGGATACAGATAAAAGTTTAAACAGATAAACTTTTAGAAGATTATGAGAAAAAAAAACTTAAAATCTTTTATCTGAACATAATAGAGTTTGGAGGCGTGGAAGAGAATAATTCTGAGATTACCAAAATGGCAATACAAAAGCCGAATCAAGGTCATGTGATGATCCATTACTGTTTTAATTCAAGGACTACCTGTATAATTATTAAAAACTTCAATAAAAAAGAATAATGGTTATAATGAAATATATATTCCAGAAGCTAGTTTCTCAACTTGTTAAATTTAAACAGTTCTATCTCATTATTTTGAACATTTTGAGGAAAAACAATATCCAGAACTCAGTTTTAAAGTAAAGATTACTGTCTATTATTAAAAAGTAACATACGTTTGCATAAGGGTGTTGGGTGGCTCCATGCTCCGGCTTCTGTGCATTCTGCAATAGGTTCACCTTCCAAACTATAATCCCTATTGCAGTAATATGCAGTTCTGCTACCAACTGTATTATTTTCAGAGACGACATTTCCATTCTCAATCAATTCTGGATCTTCACATCTGGTTTCTAAAAAGTGGGGTATGATAGTTAAGATATCTCTTCTCTGTTCAATCACTTAATAATAATCAGAGAATTTTCTGGATGAATCTACATTGTTAAAAAGGGTTCAAAGACCTACAATTACTTTTGAAATGGAATGCTAGAGCATTACAACATGTATAAGGATTGGGGTACTATATTGAGCAAATTGGCTTAGAATAGATTCCAGACACAACAAATCTAGAAGAGCAACAAGCCCCACAAACAAAACCCCATAATCACCTTCACATGTTGGAAGGGGTTGACTCCAGGATCCATTGGCCAAGCAGGTGATGTCCTCAGGTCCATGTAAGTGATACCCGAAATTGCATACAAAAGATATATTACTTCTGTACATATTGTCTGTGGCTATGGAAAAGGCATTTGCTACTGTTGGAGGGGCTTCACATCTTATGCCTAAAAAAAAAAAAAAAAGAATCCTTACTTCTGAAATTTATTACTTATTCTATTTCTTCTTTGGCTGTATGCTTAGGACATGATTTTTTGGCCAATGTGCATGGACTTTTACTTACTCACACATGTCGGAGCGAATGGCGTCCACTTCTTGTTAACATGACAGATCCTTCGAGTTGGCCCCTGTAACTCATATCCCCGATTACAACTGTAGAAAACTTCATCTCCAAGTAAGAAGTCTTTGCCAACAACAGATCCATTATCTATTGGTTCGGGGGAACCACAGGATATTTCTGAAGGTGAACATATAGATTATTTTGCTGGCAAGAGTGGGACTGTGACAGATTCATTTGAAAGGGTTTGCAGATGTCTACAAGTACTGTAGTCCTCGCTTAACAAACATAATTGAGACCTGCAATTCTACTGCTAAGTGATACTATGTGGCTGCGATGGACTCACAATATTACTTCCCATTTGGTTGTTAAGTGAATCATTCCAATTCATTAAGCAAGACGTAACCTCAACTTAGAGTTTCACTGCCATTTTCTCCATTGATTCTGCTAATTGGAAGCTAGCTATGAAGCCTGCAAACGGCAATCACACGAGCACAGATCACTGTGATCATCATGAACAGATAATGGTTGTGAGGTACACTAATCTCAATCAAATTTGTCGATGCTATTGTAAATTTGAACGGGGCAGTTGTTAAGTGAGGACTACCTGTAATTACTAAAATCATAAGCAATCTATATAGTGGATTCAATAGGTATATCAAACTCAATATAGTGAGTTCCAAATGTACCCCCTTTGTTCAATAGTACCTATTGGTGCTAATTTTGCTTTCCTAATGGCGCAGTGGTTAGAGTGCAATATTGCAGGCAAACTCTGCCCACAGTCTGGAGTTCGATCCTGACCTGTTCAAGGTTGACTCAGCCTTCCATCCTTCCGAGGTTGGTAAAACAAGGACCCAGATTGATGAAGGCCAATATGCTGACTCTGTAAACCTCTTAGAGAAGGTTGTAAAGCACTATGAAGCAGTATATAAGTCTAAGTGCTATTTGCCACAGGCAAAAACTTTGCCACTTCTATTTGCAGGTCTTTGTATTTTGTGATTTATCTCCAATTCTTTCTCTTTCATTATTATTATTATTAGAGTTCATTGCACAGTGAGCCAGATGTTTAGACTGGATTGGGCATTTTTATCTATCTAGCATTATTATTACAACATTATTCTCATATAAATAAGTGATATTTTAAATATTGTTAAACACTGTTCAGCTTCTGCAGGCAAAATCAGCAAATACAGAATGTCTTTCTATCTTTCTTTAAATCACATTCAAGCTAAGCCTGAGGGGAAATAAATGAATGCATTGCTTACTTTTACATACTGGTGTTACTCCACTCCATAATTTATCTCCTTGACAGGTATGTTCTGCATCACCCTATCAAACAAGAGAATGGTTCAGAAAACACCATGATATATCCATCATATTGTCATACTCTCACAATCTTTAAAAAAACAGATATGCCTTTGCTTTACATTCTGCATGATTTAATAAAGACAAGAAGCTAATATTTGATAACAGAATGTCCATTTTTCTCTTAGGTATTATATAGCAGTAACTTGGGCTTCTACAAGGCTTGATCTTTTCTCTCCTGAATCCATCATAATAAATAAAAAGCAGATTTAAAGAATATACAAGCTAAACCTTTGTTATTTTATTGAAGCATTGGGGGCAGGATTTTTCATTTTCAGAAAACAATGTCCCTACTCCATTGCTATATTACTTTTGTTTTTGTTTTTTTTAAAAAAACCCACCATACTGCAACAATAATTTTATTACTCTTTTTTCCCTTGATACGAGTCACCACTTTGTAGGTCCTTGGATAAAAATGTGAGGAAAACATTGCAATAAATTATGGAATCTCATTTGTATGTGAGAAATACATTTTTTTTTTAAAAAAAAATAAACCTGATCTTCATTCTTCCTATGGTATTTTCTTAATTTCTTTTATTGAAAAAAGGGCTGGATGACCACAGGCATATGTGACAAATTTCCAAATGAAATGCAAATCTTTCCTATTTTTAGTACACTATTTTTAAACAACATGTTTTAATTTTTAGAAGTAAATGTTTAAATGCTAAGAATTTGATACCACCACTGCTAATACTAAAAGCCTTCATGCAAATTTGGCAGAATTAATTAATTGGTAGATTTCTATGCAATAATACTCACTTAACACCATTCAGACAAGTATGCAATAGGAAAGTAACACTAGGTTGTTGCTTTTTTGGTTAAAAAATGGATCCTTCCCTGACTAGCATCCATGAATCCTGTGTTTACTAGTCACATAATCTCTATTTTGCTCCCTTTGGGATGCACTATGATTTTATTTAATAAAACAAATCCATGAAAATTAAGGAATGACCAAAATCTGGAAACACCTTACTCCTATATTTTATGATCAAGGCTAAACACTTTATTTTGTCTCTCTTTCCCTCAACTTCTGAACATGAGCAAGCAATGCCTGGGCATTTTAAACACTGTTCCCCTGAAGGAGATGCATTCATGTTGACTGTTAATGCAGTGCACAGCATCTCAATTTTTGCATTTAATTTTTTTTAACATGACTTGATCTTTTTCTTTAGTGAGACAAGCAGCAAGTAAAGCCTAAATGCACCCTTCATACTCCTGTAGCAAATTTGTATTTTATTTTCAGATTTTTCTACCCAGGAATGGAAGAAGCTGTCCCAACAAAAAACAATTGTAGCGAAAAGGTTTATGAATTAACTTTTTTCTGATCTAAAACTAACGTGATATTGCATGGATGATACACAAAGGAGCAGACTATAGAAAATATTCCATAGACTTACCTCTAATTCATAACCCAAGTTGCATTTATAAAGAACAGTATCTTTGTAATTGTATTGGTTGCCAATCACAATCCCATATTTTGGAGTTTCAGGTTTTCCACAGGAGACTGGAGCGCAGATCTCATTTGAAAATAATGGTAGCCAGGTCCCATTATGCTGAAAGAAGGGAAAAATATCTTTGGCTTTGTTAACCAATGAAAATAATTACAAACAAGTTAATTATATATAAAAGAGCCTGATTAGCAAAGAGATTACAATGCTGGACTAAAAACCATAAGATTGCAAGTTCTATTCTCCCATAGGCATGAAAACCAGCTGGCTAATTTTGGCCCAATTATACTCTCTTAGCTCAATATAATTTCTAAAGTGCTGAGGAGAAAATAGAAGATGGAAGCATTAAGTACCTCAGCTTGTACAAAATAAAAGGTAAAGGTTTTCCTATCCAGTCATGTCTGATTCTAGGGTGGGTGAGGTTATTTCTGTTTCTTGGCCGAGGAAGCCAGCATTGTCCGAAGACACTTCCGTGGTCATGTGATCAGCAGGACTATACGCCAAGGTGCACAGAACACGGTTACCTTCTCACTGAAGTTGTACTTATTTGTCAGTCACATTTGCATGCTTTCGAACTGCTAGGTGGACAGGAACTGGGGCAAGGAACAGGAGCTCACCTTGTCACATGGCGCCCAGGTCTTGAACCTGAACTGTTAACTTTCCAGTTGACAAGCTGAGCATCTTCAACTGCTGAGCCATTGCATCCCCCCCCCCGTACAAAATAAAAACAGGGAGAAAAACCTAATACAAATACTAATAAAAACAACAAACAAAACAAACTCCTTGTAATGTTACGGAACACTTTTTATTTTCCTTTGTGCAGAACAGTGCTCTTGCTATTTTAGCAAACAGGGAAAATATAACACATGTTACATGTGTTGTTAAATTTCATAACTTAGTTGTAATGTCAAACGGTATACTCCAGCTGTCTGCACTCCAGCTATAGGCAATGTAGCATGGCATTTGTTTGCTGCCAATTGCTTACATGTTACTTCAATTAAAAGTGCACTGATGGGTTTGGAAAAGGGAAAGAAAGCAGAATTGTATAAGAGTGCATGCAAGAATATTTACAGGAACGTTGAGGTATTTCAGGAACTGTGGATATGCAGCACAGTAATGTATAGGGGTCAAAGATCTACAGTAGATTAATACAAAGGGAAGTATGATTTCTGTTTTTTTGGATAGCACATATGTCAGCAGAACAAGATTATTTCACACGAGGTTATTATTGGGTTGGATTATTTTTGAAACATTGCAAATATCAGTTTATTGAAAGAACTAGCAGCAAATACTAGGAGCAAGTTTTTCTTCTAAATTATTGTTGGAGTTATTGGGTTATCTGGCCTGTGAGGCTGAGTCATCAGCTGCAGTAGGCCAAGGTATAAGGAAGACGGAAGTCAAAAAGTTCGAGAGAATACCAAGAAGTGCCGTGCGGTGCAAAGGAATGTGTTTGGTGCGTTATTGGTGCCGGGTGTAACAGCTGTATAGGGATGTGAGCAAAACAAAACTGTAGCACGTGTAATATGCTAATATGCTGTGTTGCAACAGTGTGATTGGTGTGATGTGGTCACGAGGTGCATATAAACCCGCCTTCTGATAACGCAATAAAAAGGATGCTTCGGCTTTGTTCGGGGCTCCCATCCCGAGGAAACCACGTGTTCGTGTCTGTTCTTCTACACTCATGGGAGACCCGCTGGGCGTGTGAAAGCCCACAACTGGTAAATTTCATAACTTAGTTGTAATGTCAAACGGTGTACTCCAGCTGTCTGCACTCCAGCTATAGGCAATGTAGCATGGCATTTGTTTGCTGCCAATTGCTTACATGTTACTTCAATTAAAAGTACACTGATGGGTTTGAAAAAGGGAAAGAAAACAGAATTGTATAAGAGTGCATGCAAGAATATTTACAGGAACGTTGAGGTATTTCAGGAACTGTGGATATGCAGCACAGTAATGTATAGGGGTCAAAGATCTACAGTAGATTAATACAAAGGGAAGTATGATTTCTGTTTTTTTTGGATAGCACATATGTCAGCAGAACAAGATTATTTCACACGAGGTTATTATTGGGTTGGATTATTTTTGAAACATTGCAAATATCAGGTTATTGAAAGAACTAGCAGCAAATACTAGGAGCAAGTTTTTCTTCTAAATTATTATATCACATTCTATTTTATTCTGAACATTCTGAAACCTGTGTCATTCCATTCTCAATAATAAACCTGTTAATCATTTTTTTGTTGATGCCTGCAGAATCATTACACAGGATGAAATGCATTGACAGACAAAATGCATTAGAAAAAATTACTGAGGGCAGGACCATACAATTTTAACCATCTTTATCCCAAAGCAAAATAAACAAATTGCCTCTATTTTATGGTAAATATGATCTTTGCTACCTAAGTCAGAGGAATGTGACCTTCTGAGCATTCTTGATTTTTAACTGGCTGAAGAGACATTTCAAAATATCTTGCAAGATCTTGTAAAACAATAGTTGTAGTGAATCCAGGTTTTCCCTTATTGGCATTCAAAAGCTTAAAGGGCAGAATAATTTTGAAAACAGTTTTGGTGCGGTTCTTTATAATAAACACAACACTAGTGGCAGACTCTCAGTATTGATATATGGCTATAAGACAGGGCTTTTTATAACCAAAACAGATTGGAGAAAAAAAAATATTTACCTGGCAAGTGGAGGTGCTGGTACCCATCAAAAAATAGCCTTCTGGACATGATAAGGTAATGCTTTTATTCACAGTAAATTCAGTATCAGAAATAATAATATTGGTTACATTGGGTGGCATGGGACATTTTCTGGGACAACAGGAAATAGTGTTAGGGAACCAGTGCCCATCTTCCTGACAGGTACATATATCCACTTCTGTCTCTACCACATAGCCCTCCAGACATCTGAAACAAGATAAATATTTGTCACCCATATGAATTGTTGTACATTCCACATTAATCATTCTGCACCTTTAATTATGTGCCTGGCAATTTCAGTTAAAAAAAACAAACTACCTTCAGGGACCTACTCTTGCAAATGTTTGTTTGTTGGAAGAACAAGCTTAGAAACAGTCACCAACAAGAGGTGACCCTGACAATTAATATGACTGATAACAATTACATCTATAGTGGTAACACACTGACTACATCATTCATAGAGAGTTTCATCTAATAGCTGGAACTGAGTATTGCTACGCTTCCTGGCTATGCCTCATTCTGTTTCGGATAGTGTTCTGCAGAATTGCATCTTATTGATTCAAAAGCTAATTACTGCAATGCAATTGAGGACAACCTATTTGGATGTATAAGTCCTGATTAATGGCGGAGAACTCCTGACAATGTAATTCAGAAATTATTTTGTATTAGAGAACTCTAGACTCTGTGAAACTCTTAGCCATCCATCCATTCATCCATCCACCCACCCATCCATCCATCCTAATGTGAAACTATCAACACTTCTTACCTGTATTGAACTTTACTTCCATAGTCTTCTGATTCTCCAAAAGCAACCGCATGAGGCACAGTAGGTGGTGGTCCACAAGTCAGTAAAGTGCAATTTGGGTATGGCCTACTCCAGACTCCCGTTTCTGTACAAGTCAATTCCGAGCTTCCTTGCATCACATAACCCATTTCACAATTATAAATTATGGTGTTTTGATCCACTGAACTGCCTCCATTGATAAAAGCATTGGGAATCACAGGTGGAGGGCCACAGGAAATGAGCCCACAATGCGGAAAGCCAGAACTCCATCTGCCAATAGCTTCACATGTGATTTCTGAAGGTCCTAGCAGTTTGAAACCTTCTAGACATTGAAATTCTATCTTCTTGCCACAGCCAAAATGGTTACCTATAATTATCCCATTCTGAATGGTGGGTATAGGGCACTCACAAAGCAGACAAGAAGAGGGTCTTCCACTCCATAAACCATTTGACTGACATTGCCTCACTGGGTTACCTTGCAACTCATAACCAGGGAAGCAAACATACTCTACATATTCCCCAAAACTAAAGACAGAACCATTCAGGAAACCATGAGAGATGTCCTCAGGAGGCCCACAGTCAACGGGTTCACAGAATGGAGGTTCTTTATCCCATGTTCCATTAGCCTGGCAGGTACGAAGGAGTGTGCCATGCAATATATATCCTTCATCACAGAAATACTTAATTCTCTTTCCAACGCCAAATTCTGATCCAATTATCTGGCCATGAACAAGTTTCACTGGTTCAGAACACTGAACTGGCCTACACACTGGAGTGTTCCCGCTCCAGTTTCCATCTGCAAGACAAACACTCTTCTGGTCCCCTTCCAACAGAAAACCTTCTTTGCAGCTGTATTCAATATAGTTTTGGTATGTGTATTCTTCTCCACTCACTTCACCGTTCTCTAAATAGGGAGCTTGGCCACAGGAAGTGGGAATGCATAGTGGCTCATTTCCATCCCATTTTTGATCAGACTGGCAGGTTCTCTTATGTAAGCCATTTAGCTGAAACCCATGATCACAATCATATTGGACCACACTACCATAGGTGTAAGATTCTCCTTTTATTATGCCATTCATGGGTCTGCTAGGCACTGCACATGATATTATCTTGCAGGTTGGTGCTGAATCACTCCACTGTCTCCTAGACGTACAGTGTCTTGTATTGGATCCAATCAACTTATACCCTGGCTTACAAGAATATTTCACTGTACTACCAACAGTGTTCTCTGTAAAATGTACAAAGCCATTGTCTGGGAACAGTGGTAATTCACATTGAATGGAAACACAGGCAGGAGCACTACCATTCCACATTCCATCTTCTTGGCACGCTAGCACGGAATTTCCTAAGAGTTCATACCCTGAATAGCAACTATACAACACTGCAGTGCCATATAAATAGCTGGATAGTGGCAAGCTATTAATGACTTTTGAGGAATGTTGTGTTTCTTTTGGAGATAAATAAGACTGGCTAGCCATAAGTAAGCTCTCTTCGAATACATCTTCTTGGCCAAAATGCTTTTCTTCACTGCGGATTGTTACATATCCCCCAAAGTCTATATGGGGAGGAAGGCCACAATCAGTTGGTAGACACACTGGACTAACACTAGACCATCCTGATTCCTCACAGACTTGCATCGCAAGACCAGAAAGCTGGAATCCTGGAATACAGCTGTATATAACCATGGCACCATAGCTGTAATCTGCACCTTCTACAAACCCATTATCAATAGGTTGAGGAGGATCACAATTAATTGGTCTACAAGATGGAGCCCCTGTATTCCACTCCCTTGTTTCCAAGCACGTTAGAACTCTCTGCCCCTCAAGCCGGAATCCTCTGTCACATGAATAGGTAATTGTCTGTCTGTAGTGTAGATCAACATATGAATACCGACCATTCTTAATCTCTCTGGGTTTGGAACATTCAATGGGTTTGCAAGAAGGCTCTCCTCCAAGCCAACGTCCATCTTCTCCACAAAGAATTGTTGTGTTTCCCATTAATTCAAAACCTGGTTTACAGCTATATAGTGCTGTGCTGAGATAGGTAAGGCCTTGTACATCTACAATACCATTCTGAATTTCCTCTGGCTGCGGGCACTCCACAGGAATGCATTCTGGAAGCGGAGAACTCCATGTACCATCTGCTTGGCAAATAATGGTAGACGTTCCCTTGAGCAAAAATCCATCCATACATGTATAGCTCACCTTGCTACCAAAATGCAGAGAAGACACCACGGAGTCCCCAAAAGGAATATAAGGAGGCCTATGACAGAGTACCATTTTGCAGACAGGAAAAGTGTCATTCCACCGTTGGGATGACAAACATCTTAGGATGGAAGCCCCATACAAAATAAAGCCTTCTCTGCATGACAACTGCACTATCCCTACTTGGTCAGCCATCTCTTTCAAGACAAGTTGATTCTCAGTTAATGGTGGCTCTGGACACTTGGTTGGGATACATTGGGGGCTTTGTTTTTTGTTCCACATTCCAGATTTCTGACAGGTCCAAGAAATATCTCCAATCAATTCATAGCCTTCATCACAAAAAAAACTGACTTTGGTTCCCACTTCAAATTTTTTTCCCTTGCTGAATCCATGCTGGAAGGTAGGTGGTTCTCGACAATTGAGGATCACGCAAGAAGGTTGTACTTCACTGTACCACTGACGGTTTGACTGGCAAAGTAATCTTGAACTTCCAGTCAACTGGTAACCTTCATTACATTGGTATGTCACTTCACTTCCAAAGAATCGTCCTGTCATATTCTGCAAAATGGATGAAATAAATGTTATAGCTGATAAAGTGATCAAAGTCTTGACAATCTGATGCTACAGAACAGTAGCTAACTTATCCCTCACTTTAAAAAAATGGCACAATGTAAGCTTTCGGCAGCCAGTTAATGAAATATGTTAGTTTACAAAGCTTTGACAAACATGAAGTATGTATCTGTATTTAAAATGTGTCTGTGTATGTGCATGTATATATAGATTTAGTTCTCTTTCAGTGCTTATGCAGAACAATCAAATATTTCTAGCACTACTGCAAATCTGCTTGCTTACCTACTGAAAAGTTTCCCAGATTTGAAAGTATCAGTGGGGTAAATATTGCAGCTATCATATGGCACCACATTTCTGATTTTACCTAACATGAATACATCCTCAAAATTACAAACTTCAGCTCACTTTTAGTAAGCTTTCAGGATCTTAGGATCTTTAATAAGCTTTCAGGATTTCAGACAGCATGTTGACTGCACCAAACGCACAAACATTATTTTCTTACATTCAAGACTGTACCAATACCTTAATTATTCCATTTGCAAGTTTTAGTGGCTCACCACAGGACACTGGATGACAAGTTGGCATAGTACCACTCCACGTTCCTGTTGCTTCACACGTTCTCTTCTTCTCTCCTTTAATATAGTAGCCTCTAATACAGCTATAAGCCACAATGGCTCCAAAACTGTAATTGGTGCCAATGGAATACCCATTTGCAATGCTCGCTGGTTCTCCGCAACGAACAGGGATGCACTGGATGGCCAAGGGAGACGGGTTCCACTGACCACCTCGGATACATTCTATTTTAGCAGATGTGTTTAAAACGAAACCTTCCGTACACTTGAAGCTCACAACTGACCCAGCTGCAAATCTGGCCTTATTTGAAGATTCCAAGATGCTGTATGATACAGACTCTGGTCTCTCACAGAAGTCAGCTATGCATTCAGGAATATCTTGGTTTTCAGGGGGCATCCATTTGCCCTGGGCATTACAAAGTAACTGGGAATTGCCAGCCAGACTGTACCCATCCGAGCAATAGTAGATGGCTATATCACCAAATAATCGATGACCACTCTCTGGAGAAGCATGTTCCACGGGAGGCGGTTCATCGCATGACACTGCCACACACTGTTGTTGACTGAGGTTCCACTTGCCGTTGGACAAACATGACACAGTGTCAGGGCCGAGTAATGTGTAGCTATGGGTAAGAAAAAAACAGCAGGGATAGATTCCTAAGGACTGAGTAGACAATTTTTATTGCCTTATACAAATGGATTTCTAACTCATAGACTACAGGGGGAAAGCCACATTCCAAGGTCACTGTCAAACTGGCTAATAGGTAAAAATGCATTGTTATTGCAAATAATCCAATGCGTGTTTTTTTTTAAAAAAAGTGTACTATCAAGAACTTTAATTAAGCACTTTTAACTCCAATCAATTTCATAGAATGTTTTCATTTTTTTTTTTTAAAGAACGGAGACAACTTCAGCTGCACTGTATGTAATCGTCAGCCTTCTCAGGTATACCAGACAGAAAACATGACCAGATGCGCTAATTCGACTTTATTGTAAGGCCACATTGACAGAATCTTGCAGGTTGGATTGTACAAATCTCCTGCCGTCTTGTAGAGTCTGAAAAGTTATGGAGGGTTTTTTCCTGAATTTCTTTCTTTGAACTTTATGAAGCTGCAAGCTGTGCCTTCCCTGCCCCTCCCTCCAGATAATTCTCTTTTACCATGACAATAATAATAGAAAATTGCAGATATAGAATATTCTCATATGCCTCCATATTGTATATATATATCCCCACAAAGTTCCTTGGATGCAGTTTTGGGGGGAAAGAGAACAAAAGGTATCTATAGAGGAATACATCTCTCTATATATCTATATCTGTATCTGTATCTGTATCTCTATCTATCTATCTATCTATCTATCTATCTCAAAACATTGAACGTTTGCAAGAATGGATTATTGGATAAATCATTCTTAAAAAAGAACTAATCTCTTGCCCTTCTAGAAGCTGAAATAAACAGAAACAGGTAGCCATTTTTCTATCCTAGTTGATTTTCAAGAACCACCTGTTCCTGCTTTTCAATAAATTAATTCTTTGATCCCATCTGGAGATGTTAGTTCCCAAAATCCTGCCTGCTTGCTTTCTTGCTTTAATCAAGTAAGTTCCCTGGTTTAATGGTCCATTTAAAAAACAAATCAGAAATCCAGGTTTGGGGCATTCTTTTGAATAGGAACAAAGGTGGAAGTCTGCAGTAATGCAATTTTACTTTTTGAATGTACAATGACAATTTCTCCCTGAGTTTCTCAACTACTTAGAAAGCTTCCTTGGCAACGCATACAGTTTGGCACAATGATCTGGATTTAAAGAACAAAATATGAATAAAAGCTACAACACTGAAAAAAAGTGACTTATGACCATTTTTCACATTTATGACCATTGCAGCATCCTAATTTGGACGCTTGGCAACTGGCATGTATTTATCATGGCTGCAATATATCATGCATGTAGCATCTGTCATCAACCTGAAATCCAGGTACTGAGTAAGCTCTAAAAAAATGCAAACATTTTAAGATATTCCCAACAAATATTGCATAAATCCACACATACAGTATGTTACATCTTGCCCTTTGAGTCTTAATTGCTGCACAATCTTAATAATCTTTTATGGAGTGGGAAACACATTTTCCTCTCTCATATTTTTCAAACCATTTTACTGAGCCAGCATAGCATCTGGCTGCTCTGAGAGGCCATGAAGTTTGAAAAGCCCTGTGATATGCGGATTTAAAATGAATGATTAAAATGAAATGATATCATTCTTTGCCCAATCCCAACCTTAACGGTATCGTTATTTAGGTTCATGGAGGATTACACAAAGTTATTTATTGTTCTTAAAACAATAAATTTGCAGCGGTGCAAAACCTTGAGAAACCTGTCTTAGGTTAATACAGAAATATGGATTTAGAAAAAAAGCCACAGAATTATTAATAACATTTCATCAAACGATACTACTAGAGTTCGAATCTAATGCTGATTTACGTACCCTTCCTTACACGTGTAAGTGACAGTATTCCCAAAGGTAAAGTTGTTTCCAGTAATAACAGCATCTTTGATTACTGGAGGAAGGCCACAAGAAATGATCTCACAATCAGGAGGTGAACTGCTCCAGTTACCTAAAGCTTCACATACAAGCACAGATGGTCCTTGTAGACTGAGGAACAAATAAATAAACAACATAGAGTAGATAGTGGGTAAGATAAAAAAGTAGGGGGGAAAAAAAAGGTCTTTCTGTCCAAGTAGGTCAACAAATGTTCTTTTTCATTTGAGGATTTGTTGAAATTGTTCAACTTTGATTAACAATCAGTCCAAGGGTATATACAGGTAGTCCTCAACTTATGACTATTCATTGAGTGACCGCTTGAAGCTACAACACTGAAAAAAAGTGACTTATGACCATTTTTCACATTTATGACCATTGCAGCATCCTAATTTGGACGCTTGGCAACTGGCATGTATTTATCATGGCTGCAATGTCCTGGGTTCATGTGATCGTCTTTTGTGACCTTCTGACAAGCAAAGACAACGGGGAAGAGTCACTGAACCACCGTATTACTAACTTAACAACTGCAGTGTTTCGCTTAGCAACCGTGGCAAGAAAGATTGTAAAATGTGGCAAAAGTCACTTAACAACTGCCTTACTTAGCAACAGAAATGTTGGGCTCAATTGTGGTCGTAAGTCAAGGACTGCCTGTGCACCATTTCTGAATTGTAAGTAATAACCTTTGGAACACAAATCTTGAATAACCGTGTTGAGTCAGTGCACATCTCAGAAATGATTAGAAAACAGTATTTTGAAACTCATTTGCCAAGATCGCCCTCTGCCGCTCATTAAAAAGGCCATGTCATTTTTCAACCTGAAAACATGTGCTGCTTTAATGAGTTAGTTCATTAAAGCAGCTATGTTCTCTCTTTAGGCTTGATGATTAGTGTCTCACCAAATACAGAATCTCAAAATACAGAAAACTGTTTTTATGCAAAAAATATATATATATAAAAAAATGAGCACATAATTTGAAAGCGAATCACTATACTAAGGGAGTAAGACAAATGAAATAAAAAACAACAAAAATAGTTAACAGTAACATTCCACAAAACTTGTTTGATGAAACTTGGAAGAGATTTTTTTTTTGTATATGTAAAAAAAACCCAGTAATCTTCAAAACAGAAAAATAAATGCATTGTTTGTTTCAATTTGCAAGAGGAAAAGAAAATCAAAGTGAAGCAGATCTTATGAAGATATTCATCACAGTAGAATGGCTAACTATTTATCAACATTTTTCTTCAAATTATAAAATAGTAAAAGAGCACTGTAATTGTACTTTTTACACTTTCAAAAAGTCCTGAGTTTATAAAGCTCAAAATTCAGTTGTCAAAATTCACTATTCAAAATGATTTCTGGATAGGAAGAGAAAAAAAATATGTCCCAGATTCCGTGGTGTCAAAGAATACCAGATTTTGCAATCATATTATTTTCATAATTTTAATCTATAAAACAAGGATTTTTTTTCACAACTTGGTAATAACTTGAACTGATCCTATCAGTTAGAAACAAGTATTGTTTGTCTAATTCACATTTGTCTAATTAGCAGTGACTTGGGAGGAGTAAGGAGTCAGATTGATGGGAACAGGTTTGCTGGAAAGTCAGAGTGCAGTTCAGCCAATAACCTGGAAAGCTGTAGGTCCATATTTGTTTTGTCAAGCTATTCCCACAGTCAAAATCTTCTGAAGCGATCCAATTATCCAATGAACTCTCCAATTATCACCTAACCAATTAGATACTGGTACTCCTTGTCTTACGATTGTAATTCAACCCAAAAGTAAATTGTAAGTAATTGTGGTTGTACATGAGGCAGCAGGTGACCAGGCTCATTTTTTTGACAATTTTGTGATGGTTGTTAAGTGAGTGAAGCAGTTGTTAAGCAAATCAATTTTTCCCAATGGGTGTTTTTTTTTGCTGGAAACCGTAAGTAAATGCCAGAAACCACCAACAAAGTCACAAATCAGTCATGTGACCACAGATTCGGCAAACAGCCATATAGGTCAGCAGGTTGCTAAACACCCAAACTGTAATCACATGACTCTGGGTTTGTATGCATATGTGTATGTGTGTACACACATCTATCATAACTTTGAAATGGATTGTAAATAGCTTTCGAGGGGTCTATTGTAACTTCAAAAATGATCAATAGCTTTTGAGGGTCAGTTGTAACTTTAAATGGTTGCTAAAGGACCACTTGTAAGCCAAGGACTACCTGTATTCATCATCTCTTAAATAGAAACTGTGAATTTTTTTTCCATCACAAGAAGCAGAATTTTCAGTGTTAGTAGTATAATGTTTGATTGTTCATTGTGCCTTTAGTGATATTTCATCATACTGGGATCGCTTCAGAAGATTTTGACTGTGGGAATAGCTTGACAGAACAAATATGGACATACGGCTTTCCAGGTTATTGGCTGAACTGCACTGTCTCTACAGCAACCCTGTTTCCATCTATCTGACTCCTTATTCCTCCCAAGTCACTACTAGCTGCTCCTTCCTTGCAGTAATCTGTAAGCCATGAACATGCCTGTCATTTTGTTGAGCAACTAAGATTTGATGACTTCGGTGAGTTTCTGGAGATCAAGAGGAATGGCAGGAATTGTTTTTTTAAGCTTACACAGGTGATAACATTTTTGAGCTTTTATTACTCATTTTATGGTTTCTAATAATATTACTAGTCTCATGTTTTTAACTGTCTGATGTTAGCAGCCTGATGTCTTTGAAAAAAGCAGAACACACGTGCTAACGAACAAATGAACAATCTTACCAGCCTTCCAAATGGATATCTAGTTAAATCTTATCAGTTTTACTAGGAAGGAAAAAAAAATCCTAAGCATTAAGATACCTTTCAGATTTTATTGGGGTTCAAGGTAACATGGACTGTTTTGATCCACATTTCAAGACTTCCCAGTGAGACTTTTAAAATTTAAGTTTAAATTCTGAACAAATGTTAATAATGACTAATTTCATATAACCTTCCAATGTGCAATAATATACGGCACCAAATAATAAAAAGAAGTTCAAATTCCATATGGAACATTTTGCCTTATCTTTTCAATTCATAAATACATGTTAGTTTTTCTTCTGCAGTATATACCAAATAAATCCTGGTTTTCTGATTACCTGTATCCCACATCACATGTGTAAGATACATTAGAAAGGTACATCACACCATTCATGATATATTTTCCATTCTTTATTTCTTTTGGGAGGGGACATTGTACTAATTCACAAAACGGGGAAGAATGGTTCCATCTGCCGTTTGCTAGACATGTTGCTTCTGCTTCACCCACTAAAACGTATCCTTCATCACATCTGTAGGTAGAAAAAAATAGGTATAAATATATTTTGGTACATGACTGTTTCACAGTATTTCTCCTGATGTATTAGCTCAATTTCTCAAATGTAAAACTGCAAGTGGTTGGATCCCACCTACGGAGGCATGCAGAAGCCCTCCCCAACCTCCGTTCCTGGTGCAAACGGCTTGGAAGACCCCTCTGAGGCTTGGATCCAGCCATCGAAGCTCCTTTCTGGGTGCAAACGGCTTGAAGCAGTCCTCCAATGACTGGATCCAACCTATGGAGGCATGCAGAAGCCCCCCCCAATTTTCATTCCGGGAGCAGTGGCTGCGTGGCTCTGGAGTTGGGGGGGAAGCAGGAGGGAGGCACTGCAAACAGCGTGAGAATCCTCTGAGAAAGAGGATTGGTGCCTGAACTTGCACGATATTACAGGGGTTTCCATCAACTCTCCTGTCCCTCAAAAGCAGGACCCGCGGCAGAGAGGAGACAGATCTTTTCAAGGTAAATGAGTCTGGTGCAGCAAGAATCAAGGGGGGAAGCATGCGGTATCTTAGTGGATCGGGGAGGCCTTGGGGGCCTGTTCCATCAATAGCCCCTCATGGCCTTCCCCACCCTGAGATACCTCACGTGCACTTAATGAGCCATATGTGTTTTAACGAGCAAGGAAGTGATCTTGTTCGAGGTACGAGATTCACTCTACAAAAGTAGAGATTCACTCTACTTTTCGAGCTACAAGTGTAATGTGCAGGCTCCATTACACTGTAACTTGAGGACTACCTGTATTAATGTCCAGCTTCTTCCAAAATGCAAAATATGTGACTTGATAATTTCACAGAGAGAAGCAGATAGTTTTTTCAATAACAATATGCACTTCAGTATTTTCAGTACCACAGCCCAATCCACCTCACAGATTTGTTGTGGAGAAAATAGGAGAGGAAGATATGTTGGATATATTCCCTGCCTTGAGTTATTTGTACTCACAATAAAGGTGGGATATGAATAAATAAATACTTTGTAGTTATCTCTTATATAAATACATCACATATTTTATTAATTTTTTCCCTAATGATTATTATATATTTTCCATATTTGTTGCCAAGTAACGAGTTCCAGATATAATGATTTCCTACCTGAACGTTACTTTACTACCAAATGTAAATCTGGAGCCATCAATTGCACCATTTTTAGGGAGGGGTGGAACACCACAGGAAATAGCTTAAAGAAAAAAAAAGATTAAAACAATCATTTGGATTACGCAAAATTATGAAAAATATATTGCTATAGCATTGCTACACCCCCAAAAGGGAAATGGAAATCACACTAAATGTCAGTATTAAATAGCTGGAGAACAGAAAGATCTTATACTATTAGAAGGTAAATTTGGAACAAAAAGATATGTAGGTGGAACAGAAATTCAGAAAGAATTTCATTCTTATTGCATTTCTGGAATGCAACAGAGATGTCCAATATCCAATAGTTTTTACACAATTTCAGATAATGCTGGTGCTCCACTATCACTTCATTGAATGACTTAGGAATATTTCCCTTTCCTTTATGAGAAGCAATGGCTGTACAGCCATCTTAAGTGTGAATTATTGATACGTCTGCAACTAAATAATCACAACTGAAAACAGCACTGGAAGTCTCTATCAATAACAACATCTATTTAAGTTATAAACCCCAGTACTAGTACCTATGAAAGGAAATCTATGAACTCTTAAGTATCATGTTTAGGAACATTTTTTTCCTTATAAATAATATGTGAATTCCCTACCCCAGGCTGTCATGATTTCTATCTGTATCATAATAAGTATTCAAAACATACTGTAAGGACCCACCCCACTTTGCATCTTAAGAAGACAGAACTCTTGGAATAGTTCTTCCAACAGGAATCCTTTATTAAGAGAAAATGGTTGCAGGCATGCTAGACAGGACTTGGGGTCCAAGCTCTCCCATTCAAGGTTTTAAGGGGTTCCCCAGTAGTCCCACCAAATCAACCCCCCTTCCAGTGATAGTTTCAAGTATCACAATTCCACTCCCTTTCTTCTTTCTTCCGTCTGGATGGGGACTTCAGATAACTACATGAAAGGCAATTACTCTCCTTTGGTATGCTAACACTTCGAGGTTACAATAAACACACATTCAGCTCTTTGAAGTGTAAAGAAGGAAGTGAGGGCCATAAAGCCCCTTTGCTCTCCCCCTTCTCTCCCTCTTATGGCAGAATCCAGAGAAGGCAGAATTGGGAGTTTCTATATTTGATAATTTAAAGAGGAAATATAATTGGATTCTGACATCCGGCCCCTCTTAACAATAAGAGAGATCCACCTGAAAGAAAACGCAAGTAAAAATTTTAGTTAGGCTTGTTAGGATACTCTGTGTGAAACTTCTTCAATAGCTTCGGGGCTCTGACATGACGTTTATGGACCCACTCATTTTGTGAGGGAGGGAGGTGTTTCCAGGCACCTAGGTACTGAGTTGCTCCATGATATCTCCTAGAGTCAAGGAACTCTTTTATTTCGAAGTGTTGTTCGCCCTCCACCATGATTGGAGGTGTGGGGGGGGGATTTTTGGCCGTAGAGGTGACTGATGCTCTCTTTTCAGCAAGCTGCAATGAAAAATTGGATGTATTTGCCTGAGATTTTTGGGTAATTCTAATTCTACTGTTACTGGATTTATGATTCTTTTAATTGGAAAAGGTCCTATGTATTTTGGTCCAAGTTTTTTACAGGGCTGTAGGGACTTTAGGTATTTTGTAGATAAGTACACCATCTCTCCTATAATGAATGGTGTAGGCTAAACCCTTTTTTTATCGGCTTGTGTTTTGTAAGCCTGCCTAGCTTCATCTAGTGCTTTTCTGACTATTGGCCAGGTGTTTTGTAATTTTTCCATCCATTCTTTCAGCGAGGGGATCGTTGGTTCGTTTGGGGTTAATTCTGGCAGGGGGTTGAAACTTTGACCGGTGGCTATTTGAAAAGGAGTGTAACCTGTGCTGGAGTGGACTGCATTATTGTAGGCAACTTCTGCAAAGGGGAGTAAGTCCGCCCAATCGGTCTGCTGGAAACTAAGAAAACATCTTAAATATTGCTTAAGTACTGAGTTCATTTTTTCAGCCCCCCCATTTCCTTGAGGGTGGTGGCTAGATGTCAGTCCCTGAGTGGTTCCTAAGAGGGATAAAAATTCTTTCCAAAATGCAGACGTAAATTGCACCCCCCTGTCAGAGATGATGCGTTGGGGTGCCCCATGCAATCTGTAAATGTGTTGGATGAAAAGTTTTGCTAAGGCTTTTGCCGTGGGAATCTTTTGGCAAGGGATAAAGTGCACCTGTTTGGAAAACAAGTCGTGACCGTTCCAGACCACAGTATCCAATGCTTTTTGGCAATTCCACTATAAAATCCATGGCTATTATCGCCAGGGGGCGAGGGACTTGCCACTGTTGCCAATAGTCTGGCACTTTCCCCTTGCAACCTCTTGCTGTGGCACATTTAGGACAAATGGCTATATAACTTTCAATGTCCTCTTTTCGGGTCATGCCACCAAAATCGCCGTTTAATTAAATGTAAAGTTTTTACAAATCCAAAATGCCCTGCTGATTTTGTGTCATGGCAAAGGTGATGAAAGTACTCTTTGAGTGTTTGGTATATATAACTTTTCACCCTATCCAGGGCAACCCGTTTTCATGGTGCACCATTTTTGTTTTCTGGAAACCAATCATCTGTTTCCAAACTTTTTATGAATTCAATTCAAGTCTTGGCTGTCCAGTTGTGGTTTTAATTTGGCTTGGGTTCTTGTGGTTACGGGTGCTGCCAGTTGTGACTCTGCCATTATTGGTCTAGAGTCTGTGGTTCGTGCGCTGTTATATTGGGGCATGCGAGATAGTGCATCTGCCAGGAAGTTCTTTCTTCCTGGTAAATGTTTGAGCTTAAATTGGAATTGGTGAAAATGCTGGGACCAGCGGGCTTGTTTGGGAGTGAGTTTCCTGGAAGTTTTCAGGGCTTCCAAATTTTTGTGATCAGTCCACACCTGGAAGGGGATTTTGTTGCCTTCCAGGAACTGTCGCCATGTGAGTAATGCCCAACGTATACCATAAGCCTCCTTCTCCCATACGGGCCAGCGCTGTTCTGTTTCCGTGAGTTTCTTGGATGTATATGCACAGGGTTGCAATACTGCATCATCATTTTCTTGTAATAGCACAGCCCCCACTGCCACATCACTTGCATCTGCCTGTATTATGAAGGGTTTGTCCATGTCTGGGTGCCTTAGTACTGGTTCGGCAGAAAAACGTCTCTTTAGTCTCTCAAACGCTGCTTGGCACTCCATTGTCCATGTTAGTGGCCTGGCTTAGTTTTACTGAGGATGTTCCCTTCGTTTTAGTAGTTAGTGAGGGGCAAGGTATCTGTGCAAATGAGGAGCGATGAATGGCCGGTAAAAATTTGCAAAGCCCAGGAACTTTGTAGTGCTTATTGTGGGGGTGGTGCCCATTCTAATATGCTCTGAACCTTCTTGCTGGGCCATTTCAATGCCCTGTGGGGCTATGCGATAGCCTAGGTAGTCTATCCTTTCTGGTGGAATTAGCCCATCTTTGAGAGTTTTGGCATATCAGGTGGGCGGATGCAGCTTCTGTACAAAACCGCTCTGACAAGTTTGACGTGTTCTTCTTTATGTTTTCGGTTAAAGAAACGAATGTCATCCAAGTAAACAAGGACCCCCTTAAACAGGTGCTCCTTTAGAACGTCATTGATTAATTGCATAAAGACTGCAGGGCCCCCTTGTAATCCAAATGGCAAGACTTTGAATTGATAGCACCCCATGGGGCAGTTAAATGCAGTCTTCCATTCGTCCCCTTCCTTGATTCTCACTCGATAGTAAGCTTCCCTTAAGTCTAGTTTAGAAAAATTTTCCCTTTCGATAGGTGTGACAGCATGTCTTTCATGAGGGGCAGCGGGTCTAGGTTGCTTTCACTGATTGTATCGGGCCCTATAATCCACGCATAAACGTAAAGAGCCATCCTTCTTCTCTCTAAAAAGGACCGGGGCAGCCACTTTAGGCTTGGCTGGCTCAATGAACCCTATCTCCAGGTTTTTTTTTATAAATCTTTCCATTTCCTCCTTCTCCTTTGGGCTCATGGAGTATAATCTGGGCTTCGGGAGTTTTGCCCCAGGCTTGAATTCAATGGTACAGTCTGTGGGTTGGTGGGGGGGAAGCTCATTCGCCCTCTCCTCACTGAAGACTTCAGCAAGGTCCCTATATTCCTCTGGTCTTTCTGTTAATCTTTTTTCCTCTCCTATGGATGCTTTTTCTATTCTTGATTCTGGTAGCCTCTCTTGGGGTTTTAAGTCCATAGGGTCCCCCTTCGGGAATTTGATTTCTGTCGTCCTCCAATTTACCCAGGGGTTCCATTTTTTCAACCATTCCATCCCTAGAATCATTGGGCATTCAATACCTGGGGTCACCACAAACGTTAAGTCCTCTTCATGGTTGCCCAGGGAGAGATGTATTGGCAAAGTGGCTAGGGTAGCCGGCACCCCCCCTGCTATGGATCCATCTAGCTGGCCAAATGAGATTGGTTGTTCCAGTCTCCTGGATGGGATGCCCAGATTCCCCACTAGTGTTGGGCTAATGAGGCAGCGGGTACAGCCAGAGTCTATTAAGGCTTCACCTTCACAGCTTCGGGCATGGGGGGGATTAATATAGTCACTGTTTTGAAGATGGGTGTGATGCATCCACTTACCAGGGGTTCGCCCTCCGAGCTGTCATCTGAGGCATCCAACGGCCCTGTGGTGTAGGCTGGAGTCCTTTCCCCTTGGTGAGCAGAGGTGGGGGTTTCTTGCAATTTCCATCATTTCATGGCCGTTGGTTTTGGCTTAGCTGAATACTTTCCGGGTTTGTGATGGGGATTCTGTTTGGGTTGTGCTGGGGGGCCTTTGAGCGGCATTCTACCAGTCGATGCCATTCCTCTTCCGACACTTGAAACATCCATTTGCTTCTTGGCTGGTATCCAATGATTTCAACGGGTTGGTGTGTCAGATTCAGGGCGGGGGGCGGCGTCCATGTTTCCTCGGCGGTGCCTCTTCAATATGTCGATCTCTGCTTCCTCTGCAAAGACGTACCATTCCTCAAGTCGATGTGGGTCCCTCGGGGCAGGCAAAGCATTCATATAGATCATAGTTTAGTCCGTCTTTGAAATGGCCAAGGAGGATGTTTTCTGGCCAATTCAGTTTGCTGGCAATGGCCCGGAATTCTTGTGTATACTCGGCCACTGGGCGTTTGCCTTGCCTCATCGTTGTTATTCTTTCACGGGCTTTGCGATCAGCCAGGGGGTCTTCAAATCGTCTTCTCAAAGAGGACATGAAACGGTTGAAGTTACTGAGTTCTGGGGCATTGGAGTCAGGCAAGTTCACTACCCAATCCGCAGCTGGTCCATCCAGGGCAGATTGCACGATCCGGATGCGGGCTTTGTCGCTGGGAATGTCCTGCCCATATTCCTCATGTAGCTGAGGATCTTGGGTTAGGAAAAACCCCAAGCGTGTTGGCTCCCCTTTGAATTTCACTTCAACGGTGGATGTCTTGGAATGGATCGGTGCCTCTGTTGTGGGTGGTAGTGTCTTCCGTCCAGATTGCCATCTGTGGTCCGGTAGGGGGTGGGAGCTCCTGGATCAGTAGATGTCCCTGGGGTTGCAGGTTCCATGTCCCCCTCGGTGTCTCTCCCTTTGCGGCTCCAGGAACTGGGGCGGCCGTAGGGTTCAGGATTCTCCTCTCCTAGGGAGCTGAGAGTTCTTTTCATCAGGTCAATAGCTTTCTCTAGGATCCAGTCTGAGTACGGTGCCCAGCTTCCTCCCTTTTCACTTGCGTGCAGGGATTTCTCCATCTCCTGCTTCCATTCTGGTTGCTTGGTCCCCCGTCTCAGGGTCACCTTTCTTGATTCCTTTCCCCACTCACTTTTCTGTCCAACGCCCATCGACCAGCGAGGCGTGTGGTCCTGTGTCTCCACCACTTCTTCTCCTGAGGAATCTGGCCTCTCGGATCCCAACATCTGGCAAGGTTCCAACTGGTCAGCGGCTCTCTTTCCAGGGAGTTTTCCCCCTCTTTTGCTCCATTGTCTGACATGGTAAATTTTTGCAAAATCCCCCGGCAAGGGTCTTCCTTCCAGGTGGATTAATTTTGCAAGTCCTGTCTAATGTAAGGACCCACCCCACTTTGCATCTTAAGAAGACAGAACTCTTGGAATAATTCTTCCAACAGGAATCCTTTTTTAAGAGAAAATGGTTGCAGGCATGCTAGACAGGACTTGGGGTTCAAGCTCTCCCATTCAAGGTTTTAAGGGGTTCCCCAGTAGTCCCACCCAATCAACCCCCCTTCCAGTGATAGTTTCAAGTATCACAATTCCATCCCCTTTCTTCTTCCGTCTGGCTGGAGACTTCAGATAACTACATGAAAGGCAATTACTCTTCTTTGATATGTTAAAGCTTAGAGGCCACAATAAACACACATTCAGTCCTTTGAAGTGTGCTGAAGGAAGTGAGGGCCATAAAGCCCCTTTGCTCTGCCCCTTTTCTCCCTCTTATGGCAGAATCCAGAGAAGGCAGAATTGGGAGTTTCTATGTTTGATAATTAAAGATGAAATATAATTGGATTCTGACAGAGGCACACATTTGAGCAAAGAGACCACAGGGCAGGTGAATCTACTAAAAACTTTATTGCAGCCTTAAGGAGAGCAGCCAAGCCTTATGAGTTCAAGGATCTGGAAGAGAGGCTGCGAGATCACTTCGTTTGCGGTTTAAGAAACAGAGATTTGCAGCAGAGACTTTTTGCCAGAGAAGATATCTCATTCCAAGATGCACTAAGAGAGGTAACGGCTGAAGAAGCAGCTGGAGGAGCTGTAAAGTCTCTATGGCCAACCAGGAGGTTCCTGAGATGGAAACTGTCCATCAGGAAGACATCAAAGATAAGTCAGACACAGATCCTGAAGACGAGGTGAATAGACTTTACCTGCCATTGGGAAAGAAGCAGAAGAGGCATCTGGACAAGGCCACTACAGCCATCAAATGTTTCAGATGCGGTGGAAGCCACAAAAGAGCTGAGTGCAGACTCCAGTCCGCCATATTCAGAGGGTGTGGGAAGTGAGGCCACATTGCAGCCGTATGTTTGAGTCAACAGAAGGCACAACCTCAGGAAGAATTGTGTCTGAAAGGTACCAGGGTCCCCAGCCAAAAGAGGGTGGGTTTCTGCGCATCGTGCAGGAGCATTTTGAGGACAGGAACACATAAACCCTGAAAGAAAAAACTGTCTTTAAAAGTAAGGTTGAAAGGGGTTCCTATAGCTATGGAGTTGGACACAGGATCTGCTCTCTCTATTATTTCTAACAATACATTTAGAAAGATCTGCAACAGTAGTGGCATTAAGGCCAAATTAAGACGATCCAACGTAATTCTCACAGACTTTCAGAATTCTAAAGTGTGTGTTAAGGGGGAGGCCACCCTTAATGTGCAGTATAAGGATTTTGAAGGTCCTCTAGACATGTTGGTAGAAGGGGGGGAATGCACGAGCTTTATTGGACTCGATTGGTTCGAGGCTCTGGGCATCCAAATCACTGGGCTGCACAATTTGCAAACGTCAAGCCTGGCAGAAGTCTGCAAGGAGTTTGCAGATGTGTTTAGTTCAGAGCTTGGATCCTTCAAGGGGCCTCCAGTCTCATTAAGGTTAGACCCAAAAATTACCCCCATCAGGATTAAGCCAAGGAGGGTACCTTTTGCCCTCAAGGCCAGGATTGATGATGAACTGGACAAATTGCTACAGCAAGGTATTTTAGAACCTGTAGATTCAAGTCCATGGGAAAACCCTATAGTAATGCCTCTAAAGGCTAATGGGGAGATACGTATTTGTGCAGATTACAAATGTACTCTAAATAAGGCTTTACAACAGCATGCTTATCCAGTTCCAGTGGTAAGTCACATTCTGGCAACCCCTAAAGGGGGCCACATCTTTGCAAAGCTTGACCTGGCACAGGCCTACCAACAGTTGCCTGTAGATGAGGCAGCTGCAGAAGCACAAACTATAGCCACTCATAGAGGGGCATTTAAAGTCAAGAGACTGCAATTTGGGGTTAGTGTAGCCCTTGGCATACTCCAAAGCGTCATGGAAAGCACGCTGTGTGGAATTCCAGGAGTCTGCCCCTACTTTGATGATGTCCTCATTGCTGGAGAGTCATCTCAAATGCTAGCTGAGAGATTAAGGGCTGTCTTGCTTCGTTTCAGAAAAGCAGGCTTTAAACTTAAAAAGGAAAAATGCAAAATTGGAGTCAATTCCACTGAATTCTTGGGATTTAGAATAGATGCCCAGGGTATCCACCCTGCTGAAGGCAAGCTGCGAGATATACAAGAGGCCCCTAGCCCTAAATCCAAGGGTGAATTGCAAGCCTTCCAGGGCCTTTTAAATTTTTATCATGCCTTCCTACCTCACAAGGTAGCTGTGGCGGAGCCATTACATAGGCTCTTGGACAAACAGGCTCCTTGGCAGTGGACTAAGGTCCATGAAAAGAGTTTCAATGAGGTTAAGGTCTTGCTGACTTCAATACTGTCTTAGCTCATTTCAACGAGCAGCTGCCTGTGTGCATCACCTGCGATGCATCTCCTTACGGGGTAGGAGCAGTAATCAGCCATCTGAAGGCTGATGGGACTCAGGTCCCTGTAGCCTATTATTCCAGGATCCTGTCTTCTGCTGAGCGTAGTTATGCTCAGATTGACAGAGAGGCTTTGGCCATAGTGGTCAGCATTAAGAAATTTCATGATTTCTTATATGGCCGCAAATTTACAGTCTTTACTGACCATAAGCCTCTCTTGGGGTTGTTTACCATGAACAAACAGATCCCACATATCATTTCTCCTCGTATGCTGAGATGGTCCATTTTTCTGTCAGCACACGACTTTAATTCACAAACCAGGAAAGGATATGGGTCATGCTGATGGCCTGAGTAGATTGTCTTTGCAGCAATTGGAGCCTGATCCGGCTCCAGCTGTTCATATTCTGTCAATTCAGGAATTATCAGAGTGTCCCCTCAATGCCAGGGATGTGGCTGCAGAAACTGCCACTGATCACATGCTCACATGCATGTTGTCATGGGTATTGTCAGGGTGGCCTAACAAATGTCCCGATACGGAGTTTCAGAGCTTCTGGAAAAAGAAGCATGAGTTTTCCACTTTCAAAGGTTGCCTATTATGGGGTAGCAGGGTTGTGATCCCTACCTCATTGAGGTCTAGAATCTTGTCCTCTCTGCATGAGAGGCTTCACAGGTGTCACAACCGCGGGCACCTAGGAGTCTCCAAGTGGGTGATCCGGTCTGGGCACGTAACTATGGGCCTGGTCATCTCTGGGTGACAGCTGTAGTCTGCGAGGCCTCGGGACCATTGTCGTACGAAGTGACATTGGGTGACGGCCGTGTCATTTGCAGACACATAGATCAGCTGCGTTGGAGATTGGACTCTCACTCTTCCACTCCTGGCTCTGCTCTGGGGGGGGGGATGATAATATGCAGTATGAAGATTCAAGGGATAGGGGGTTTCCCCACTTATCCACAACTACTCCAGACAGGGAGACATACCGGGGGTGTCCACATTACTCACCTTCAACAGATAATACTCCAGACAGGGAGTTTGACAGGGGGTATCCTCATATTTCACAAGGAAACAGTGACCAGGAATTCCAGCAAGGGCAAGGGTACGTCCCGGCAACTACCTCACAAAGGAGGTCCACAGGAAAAGGGGTGGCCAGGGAGGTGACTCCTGACTCTGGCACGTCAGGCACAGGTGGGAAAGCTCCAGAGCACTGGGATAACTCCGATACCCAGCACCCAGAATTGGCTGGCCTTGGGTCCGAGGGACAGTGCTCCCAAGGAAGGTCCATTGTGGACCTGAGGATTACCACCCCTCCAAGGTGTGCTGGCTTGGACGTAGAGGTCCGGCCAGCCAGCTGATGGGCAGGTCGACTGGGTACGTGGGGCAACAAAGTCTTGGCCTGCGGGGCCTGGTAGGCAAGCTCCAGGGACATCTATGGTTGAAGGGCAGCAATGTACGGGCTCACCTGGCCTGGCAGGCGAACAGGTGGGCCCAGCACCCTCGCCAGGTCCAAGAAGGTGGCAACAGACCAAACCCCCACCCAAATACCTGAGGGAATATGTTAACCTGTAGTCCAGTTCCAGGGGGACTGCGTAGGGAGGCCCAAAAATAACTGGGCAGTATTGTATTTTGGGGGGGGGGTTCTGATTCATGTATTCCCAAAATGATGGGGCGTTGCCCAATTCAACATCGGGTATTCCACATTCAATGCATTTGATTAATGGAGTGCATAACACTCTCACTAGAAACATCGTGTGAGATTGGATAGGCATGTTCCTTCCAGGAGGGAGGGGTGTTGTGTCCTGAGCCTGCAAAAGCAGGCTCGGGATGTTACAAGGTCCTGGGCAATTGCAAAAGCTGCCCGGGACCAGACTGAGTGACGCCGGCCTTGTGCGCATGCACAAGGCACGAAAGCACTCGGTAATTGTTGCCATTATGTTCGGGTCTCTGAGTTGTTAAGAGAGGCTCATAGATTGCCAGATTGGAAAAAGCTGTTACTAATAAAGACTGCTGTGTTCAAGATGAGCCTCCTCACTCTTCATTACTCTCAGGACATAACACTGTATATATTCTATTTCATGATAAACCACAAGTTTTATGATGTTCACATAGGATGTTTGTCTTAACTTGGCTGATAATCTTCTAAATTTTTCATGGGTTGACCTTAGCATCCTCCTTTTATTTACTAGGCCAAAGATTTCGCTGGCTATCTGAAGTCTATATAATTTTTTTAACATATAAGAGTTTACCTCATTGTCATGATATATCCAGTACGTATGACAGGTTATGGATCCCAGAGCCGAAGGCTGTCTGAAATTTCTTTTTAGCTGTAAATAGTGCCTATGTCAAGGCTGACTCTTAATGCACTGCTATTGGCACCTTGACAACAGAGGCTAGGGGAGGGGAAGGGGGGAATGATTGGAATGTATGGGGAGCTGGGAAGGAGCTAAGGAATATATGTGAGCTGTTTGCAGCCTAAGAAATTCCTAGGAAATTACTAGGAACTGCTTCCATCCTGTGACGATATCTGTAATACCATCAAACATTCACATCTGCCTATCCCAGGTTCTGGGTAAGGACTCGATAGGTAGACAAAATGCCAAATCCAGTCTGAACATCTGGCTGACTGTGCGATGATGATGATGATGATGATGATCATCATCATAATCATAATAATGGACTTCTGGTGGCGCTGCGCTGGTGATGGCGGCTACTTTGTAGCCGTCCTCCTGAGAAAGTGTTAGAACTGCTGAGAACAGCAAGCATCAGCTGTTCTGCGGTTTAAAACCTCCTTCCTGGGCAAAGGGAGGGAGAGGAGTATCACCCTGAATAGTGGTAGAGCCTCTGAAATCCCCCAAAGAATCTTTTTTGGGGGGTGAAAAGAGTGCTCCCACGGAGTTCAGGGTGTCTCCGCTTCTCAGCTGTCTTTGTCTCTCGCTGTTGGGGACAAAGCAAGACGCCGCTCCCACCTCCGCGATTAAAGAGAACTGGTGAGTTATTTTAAAAGCGGACAGAGCTGAACAGAGGATTTTACTTTTTGATTTTATTTGGACTTAAATTTTTGGATTTATTTTTATGCTTTTTTTTCTTTTGTGGAGAGGGAAAGTAAAATGGCGATTGGCAGTTTTATTTTTTTTTAAGGGATTGGAACGGAACGGACTTTACTTAATTACTTCTTTTTTATAATGATTTTTTTTTTGAAGGAGGATTTGGATTTTAGGAGGATTATTTTCCCTCTTTGTTAAATTTTTTTTTTACTTTTCTAAGGGATTTTGTTTTTGTATTTTTTAAGAAGGAGGAAAGAAGAAATATATTTTTTTAAAAAAGAAAAGATGGCTTCAAAGCGCCAAGCAACTTCTACAGTACCTAAGGTGGCTTCTTCTCCTGCGATATTATCAGTACAACAACCTAAAGCCACACCACCATCTTCTCCTCCTTTGCAACCAATAACGGTAAAAGACTTGCAAGATATAATGGGAAATGTGATATCTCAAATTAGAGGTGAAGTGAAGGAGCTTTTAGTGGAGAATAACAGTATTTTGAGGCAAGATATAGTTTTGGCTTTAAAAGGTCTTGCTTCTGTGGTTGAAAAATTGGATTCTCGTGTTGAAGAAGTTGCAGATAAAGTGGAGGTGCTGGAGGAAAAATTTGAAGGAATGAAAAAAAAGGTGGAAATTTCACAAGATGAAATTATTATGTCTCAATATAGAGAGATGGAATTCGCTTTAAGAATTAGGGGCCTGAGAGAGGATATGCAACAAGATTTGAGAGAGATGGTAGTAAATGATTTTGCTGTGATTCTGGGCAGAGAAAAAGAGGAAATATCCAGAGAAATTGAAAAAATATTCACAGTCAATTCTTGGATTGCAAAGCAAAGAAATCTGCCAAGAGATGTGGTAATTTACTTTAGGAAAAGATCTCTGCGTAATGAAATCATACAAGCTTTTTATAATAAGAGGTTTCAGATTGCTGCACAAGATGTTATAATTTTAAAGGAGATCCCATCTAAAATTTTAAGAAGAAGAAAAGTGTTTGCTTTCTTAGCAGATGAACTTAAAAAGAGGCAGATGCCATTTAGATAGGACATTCCGATTGGAATAGTGGTGAGCCATGCGGGGACACGTTATAGACTTAATACTGTTTCTAAAGCAAAGGAGTTTTATACTTCGGTCCTGGGAGCACGCTCATCACCACCTATAATGTTTAAAGCTTTGGATGGGAAGGAGGTAAAACAGCAGTCTGAAGAAGCTGTATTGATGAAAGCCGGAGAACCACAGGCTGCGTGGTTTCAACAAGCTGAGATGAAAGAGCAGAGAATGACTCGAGCTGCGCACAGACGTAAGGAAAAGGAACAACAGAAGAAAGAGGTTAAAGAAGTCTCACAAGAATTTGTTTCTGAGCCTGTGGGAGGAACAAGACCTAAGAGATCTTCGGTGCAATCCTCAATGGTAGATCTTCAAGCAGTCTTCTCCAGGCTATTGGATGAGGGAGATGGTAAAGCTCCTGACATGGAATGTTAATGGCCTTAATTCCCCTCAAAAGAGAAAGAAAATATTTCATTATTTAAAGCAACATAATAATGACATCATTTGTTTGCAGGAAATGCATATTATTTCTAAGGATCAAAAATATTTAGCTAATGCTCGACTGGGATCTCATTTTGTATCCTTTGCTCCTGGGAAAAAAGGGGGTGTAGTTATTTATGTTAAGCAAAATCTATCAGTTGGTTTAGTAGATTCTGATCCTCAAGGGAGATATGTAATGATTGAAGTGGGATTGTATGGTAAGAAAATACTTATAGTAGGCTTGTATGCACCAAATCAACAACAGGAACAATTTTATAGGTTGTTACATCAAAATTTGACTTTATTGGATTATAGATCTGTCATTTTAATGGGAGATTGGAATGGAGTTTTAAATACATATAGAGATAAAAAAGGATTTTCTACTTCTTTTAAACAGGCTAAATTACCTAAGGCCTTTTTTGATTTGAAAGAGGACTGGGAGTTGCGAGACTATTGGCGAGAACATAATATGGAAGAGAGAGACTTCACCTTTTTTTCGGATAGACATCAATCTTTTTCAAGAATTGATTTTTTTTTATTACAACGGACTTATATTTTAGGGTAAAGAATGCAAAGATATTTCCAAGGACATTGACAGATCACAGCCCAGTGTGGATAAAACTGGCTACTGAAAAAGAGGAGAGGAGATCTTGGAGGTTGAATGAAAATTTATTTAGACAAGAAATGAATGTTCAGAAACTTAAAGAGTATTTAAAGGAATATTTTGTATTGAATATGCATAAGGGAACTTCAATGGCAATAGTATGGGATGCAAATAAAGCTTATATGCATGGGGTTTTAATACAAATGAATAAGGCTTATAGACAGAAACAGGTGCAAAAACGTAAGGAGTTGGAAGATGAGATTAAATTAAAAGAAAAAGTCTTAATTTCGAATCCTACAGATGAGAAGGTTAAGGAATCCATAAAATTGCTTAAATCGCAATTTAATATGTTAATGGCGGATCAGACTGCAACCAATTTACTTTATATGAAACATAATACATTTTGTAACGCTGATAAGCCAGGGAGATGGCTGGCTTATCAATTGCGAAAGAAACAGAAGTTGAGAATTATAGATAAAATAAATCATAATGGTAAATTGGTATATCAGAAGGAATTGATTAAGAAATCTTTTTTAGATTACTATACAAAATTATATATGGGTAGGAAAGTACAGGCTTTAGATATAGATAAATATTTACAAGACACTCATTTTCCTAAGTTAACAGAAGATCAGAAACAAGAAATTAATGGATTGGTTACTATAGAGGAAATTGTCACAGTAATTAAATAATTAAAAGCAGGTAAAGCACTGGGTACTGATGGATTGACATCAATTTATTATAAGACTTTGATAGAGGAGATGATAGAACCTTTAAGGGAACTTTTTAATAATGTATTACAGGGATTAGAGACCCCCCGGTCTTGGGGCAGAGCTTTTATATCCTTGATTCCAAAAGAGGATCAAGATATTACTTTACCCAAAAATTATAGACCTATATCTCTTTTGAATGTAGATTATAAGATTTTTTCAAAAATTTTAGCTAATAGACTTATGACTGTGTTAAATCAGTTGATACATACGGATCAAACTGGTTTTATAACTGGAAGATATATGAAAAATAATGTTAGACAAATTATTAATTTAATAGAATATTTGGATAGGAACAACCAGATTTCTGCAGGATTGATGTTTTTAGATGCTGAAAAAGCTTTTGATCAGTTAAATTGGCAATTTATGTTAAGATTGGTTGAGGAAATGAATTTTGGAGATAAAATTTTACAGGCTCTTCGATCCATTTATCAAAAACAAACGGCGCAACTTATAGTTAATGGAGGTTTATCAGAGGTGTTTCCAATCGAAAAGGGGACTAGACAGGGATGTCCATTGTCGCCTTTGCTGTTTGTTTTAACCTTGGAAATTTTGCTGATCAAAATTCGTGAATCACCTAATATAAAAGGAATACAAATCAATAAAAATGATTATAAATTAAGGGTCTTTGCAGATGATTTGGTTGTTACTTTGTCTCAACCAACTTATTCTGTATCGGAGCTGTTACAATTGATAAATCAGTTTGGATAAGTTTCAGGTTTCAAGATCAATAATAATAAGACTAAAATATTGTCAAAAAACATGACCAACTTGGATAAGGAGATTTTAGTTAGACTGACAGGTTTCGAGGTTGTTAATAAGGTAAAATATTTGGGGGTTATCTTATCTGCTTCCAATGCAAAACTGTATAAAAATAATTATGAAAGGCTGTGGTTTAAAATACAAAAGGATTTAGAGAATTGGAAAAAGCTGCAATTGTTTCTATTGGGGAGAATAGCAGCGATTAAAATGAATGTCTTGCCAAAGTTTCTTTTCCTATTTCAAATGATACCCATTTTAAAGAAAGAAGCAAACCTAGATGAATGGCAGAAAGGTATCAATAAATTTGTTTGGGCAGGGAAAAAACCAAGAGTAAAACTTAAAATTATACAAGATATACGAGAGAGAGGTGGACTCAAGGTACCGAATTTGAAATTGTATTATGATGCTGTGGTTTTAACGTTAATTAGTGATTGGGTTAATTTAACAATGTAGATATACTCCTTTTGGAGGGGTGGGATTTACTATATGGATGGCATGCCTATTTAATTTATAATAAAAAAATTGACAGGGTTTTTAAGTATCATATTTTAAGAATTTCTTTACTTCGGGTTTGGAAGAAATATTATAGAATTGATTCAAGAATTCCATTATGGGCTATTCCATGGCATACAATAGAAGGAATAAGGAAAGGCGTTAAGATGGATAATATTTCTTATATACAATTACTTAAGTGAGATGGTAAAAATTGGCAATTAAAATCCATAGATGAATTAGCACAAGAAAATATTAATTATTCATGGTTTCAGTACAGACAACTATTGGAAAGGTGGAAGATAATTTATAAAGTGGGTTTGCTTAGAGAGGATGAGAACTTGTTAAAACAAATTAGAGATCAAAGCCGAACCCACATAAAAAGAATTTATGGTGTGTTAGTGGAATTGGATTCAGAAGCAGAATTAGTTAAAGATTGTATGGTTAAATGGACTCAAAATTTTGATGAACCGATTTTATTAGATACATGGGAGACTATTTGGGTGAGGAATGTTAAATTTACACAAACACAAAATTTACAGGAAAATTTTTATAAAATGTTTTACAGATGGCACCTTGATCCACAAAAAATGTCTCGTATGTATTCAAATTTGCAGCCTAAATGTTGGAGATGTGGCTGCTTGGATGCAACGTATTATCATATCTGGTGATCATGTAAAAGCATAAAAGCCTTTTGGATTAAGATATGGTGGAATATTCAAAGAATTTTCAAAAGAAGGATAAAATTTACTCCACAATTGTTTTTGTTGGGTATTATTTCTGATTGTGATGACAAAGAGATTATTTTAATGTTAAATTTAATTACAGCGGAAAGGTTGTTAATAGGGCAATATTGGAAGAAGGAATCTTTGCCTACTTTGCAAGAATGGTTTTTTAAAGTTTCTTACTTAGCTGAAATGGCAAAGATTTCGGCTTTCTTGAAAGATCAATCGCAAGAGAAGTACTTCTTGGTGTGGAAAAGATGGATAAATTTTATACAATATAAGTATGATATAAGAAAATATCATTTAGCTTTTGAATAATTTATATTTAGTTTAAGATATTATTTAGAAGTGTAGAATAGTTTTGTTTTTTGTTTTTTTTAATTATTACTATCATTTTTTATTTTTTTATTTTCTTCTTTTTCTCTTTCTGTTTTTTATATATAATGGAGTTAAAGTATTTAATTATTTGTTTACTGAATATAATTATATTTGTTTAAGGTTTATTTGGGTTTAAAGGTTTTTTTCTTTAAGTTCTAGTTAACCCTGTATTCAGCTCTGGGAAGAATGGGGGAGGGTTTTGGGGTGGGTTGGGAGGGATTGGGGAAGGGGTTTTATTGTAAAATTGTAAAAATTCATAAATAATAATAATAATCCCCCAGGATTATTATTATTATTTATGTACTCTGAGGAAGATGAGAGCTATGCCACAGGTTCATAAGTCTCATAAATAAATAAATAAATAAATACTGGACCGGTCTCATCAGAGGAGTCAGACAAAGAGTGTCTCTCCCATAAAAAATACGGTGAGACGTAAATTGCAGAATGCCATACCGGCTCGGATGTCACCCGGGTTAACAAGGTCCACGCTAGATATCGGAGTTCCTGGATATCTGGTGAAAAATGGATTACAGGACTCAGGACTGTTGGCTGAGCAACCAGGGCCAGCAGCTGCAGGACTACTGAAAGAAAAGATGTTTACCCGTCGCAGATACACAGTGATTGAAAACAAAGAAATAATTATCTGTTACTACAGATCAAGTCCAACAAGAAGAGGATATCTAAAACGAATGCACCAGTTCTGGAAAGAACAACATCCAGAATCAGAAATAACAGAACAGAGACTAGCAGATCAACGCCGATTTATAATACGAAATAAAGTATTCACAGAAACAGAATTGGATGAACTGCAAAGGTTTACCCAGGGCAAAGAAATCAAAGCCTTACCAAAAGTAATTCAGAATGTAGAGGCAAACCAGGGGGATTTGGCAGTGAAGGACTCCAGCAGAGATATACAACTGTTCTCATTTTTGGAAACCAGGCACCTCTTCCTTCAGGAAGAACAAACCCTCTAATAAAGAAATAAAGAATTGAAACAAAGAATAACTGAGCATCTAGAACAGCACAAAAACAACAGAATAAGGCTGCCTGCATTGAAGTTTGTTCCAAAGAAACAGCTAGCACAAGCATTAAAAGATGCAAATACTGCAATAGCAAGTATAAGCACCAATTCACTGCAAGAAACAAACCAACTAATGTCAGCACAGCTGCAGTTATAACAGAATACCTGGGATGTAAAATCAACAAAAAAGAAAAACAAACAAACAGTGCACCACAAAAATGGAAGGTTAGACTAGAAAATAAGATCAGCAAGTTAAGATCACATGCAAGCAAGCCAGAACAGATGAAAGAAAAGAAGCTGAAGAACAAGAAGACCAAAGAATACCTAATCAAGAAATACCACTTAGAAACAAGGACGATCAAGGGGGAAGACTGGAATAATAAGCAACTAAATAACAGCTATAGCCAAGGAAAATCAGTAGATATGAAGCTCGAATTGCAAACTATAGGCAGAACCTCCAATTTCAATCCAATCAGAAACGTTTCTACCAATCCATCAATGGAGAAACTGCAAGGAATCAGTCAGTACCTGACAAGGAAGAAACAGTGCAGTTCTGTAAGCAGATATGGGATAACCCAAAGAAATACAACAAGGATGCGGTTTGGTTAAAAGAGGTGGATGCAAATAAAACAGAAGTTGAAATGAAAGAACTAGTAATAACAACAAAAATGGTAGAAAAAAGAGCAAAGAAAATCAAAAATTGGTCATCACCAGGTGAAGATGAACTGCATGGGTTTTGGTTGAAACATCTAACTGTTAGACACCCACTCATTGCCAAACAGTTCAACAATATACTACAAGGAGGAGAAATTGAAAAGTGGCTAACAACTGGGAAAACCTACCTAATAATGAAAAATCCAGCAAAAGGGCAACACCAGGCAACTACAGGCCAATTACCTGCTTACCAACAACTTTCAAATTACTAACTGGTGTGGTAGCTGATGCAGTACAACAGCATCTAGTTGAAAACAATCTCTTTCCACCTGAGCAGAAAGGAAACCGCCCCAACAGCAGAGGAACAAAAGATCAACTCCTAATAGACAAAATGATCTTGGAAAACTGCAAGAGAAGGAAGACCAACCTGAATGTTGCATGGATTGACTAAAAAAAGGCATTTGACTCTCTGCCACATGATTGGATAATAAAGTGCCTAGAAATAACAGGAGTCAGTAGAAACATCAGAAAATTTGTGCAAAGATCGATGGCACAATGGAAGACACAGTTGCAGATCAATGGTGAGAAGCTGGGAGAGGTTAATATCAAGAGAGGAATATTTCAAGTAGATTCATTATCACCATTACTATTTGTTATTGCACTGTTTCCTCTGTCAACAATACTGAATAACTCAGGACATGGCTATCAAACATCAAAACATCTGCCAGACTATCCCACCTCCTTTATATGGATGATCTGAAGCTGTATGGAAAAACATCATCTGAAATAGAATCGCTGCTCAACACTGTCCGTATATATAGCCAAGATATTGTAATGGAGTTTGGCTTGGACAAATGTGCCACACTTACTATCAAACAAGGAAAAATAATGAAAACTGAAGGAATCAAGATGCCCCACGAAAATAACATTAAGATTCTGGATGAGGAAGAGTACTACAAATACTTGGGTATCCTTCAAGCTGACAACATCAATCACACTGAAGTCAAGAAAAAGATTAGAGGTGAATACATCAAGAGAGTGAAGAAGATCTTAAAGTCCAAACTCAATGGAGGAATACCATAAGGGCAATCAACACCTGGGCAATCCCAGTCATTAGGTACACAGCTGGAATAGTGGACTGGACTCAAGCAGAACTAAAAGCAATGGATAGGCAGACCAGAAAAATAATGACAATGAATCATGCCCTTCATCCATGCAGTGACATTGAAAGACTTTATCTACCAAGGCAAATAGGTGGGCGTGGAATGCTACAAGTACATCAGATGGTTGAAGAAGAAAAAATGGCTTTGGAAGAATATCTGAAGAACAATGATGAAGATGCACTGAAATTAGTATATCAGGACGGCTTACTAACTACTGGAGAGACCAAACTGGCCTACAAGAAAGACCAAATGAAGAACAGAATAGCGGCATGGGAAGACAAAGCACTACATGGCCAATACATGAAAAAAATAGCTGGGAAAGCAGATAATAATAAAACCTGGCAATGGCTAAGAGCAGGAAAATTGAAGAAAGAGACCGAGGGACTAATTCTGGCTGCACAAGACCAAGCCTTAAGGACAAATGCATACAAAGTCAAAATTGAGAAGACAGCAACAGACAGTAAGTGCCGCCTCTGCAAAGAAGCTGAAGAAACAGTGGACCACTTGGTAAGCTGTTGAAAGAAGATTGCACAGACTGATTACAAGCAGCGGCATGACAAAGTAGCAACAATGGTGCATTGGAAGATCTGCAAAAAATATCATTTGCCTGTAAGCAAAAACTGGTGGGATCATAAATAGAGAAAGTCATAGAAAATGATAAAATTAAACTGCTCTGGGACTTCAGAATTCAAACAGACAAGCACCTGCAACATAACACCCCGGATTTAACAATGGTCGATAAGAAAGACAAAAAAGTCTGGATAGTGGACGTGGCAGTGCCTGGAGATAGCAGAATAGAAGAGAAAGAACTAGAGAAGATAACAAAATACAAAGACCTACAAATAGAAATAGAAAGACTGTGGCAAAAGCAAGCAAGGGTAGTGGCAGAATCCAATTATATTTCATCTTTAATTATCAAATATAGAAACTCCCAATTCTGCCTTCTCTGGATTCTGTCATAAGAGGGAGAGAAGGGGGAGAACAAAGGGGCTTTATGGCCCTCACTTCCTTCAGTATACTTCTAAGGAGCTGAATGCTGAATGTGTGTTTATTGTGACCTCCAAGCGTTAGCATACCAAAGAAGGGTATTTGCCTTTCATGTAGTTATCTGAAGTCTCCATCCAGACGGAAGAAAGAAGAAAGGGGGTGGAATTGTGATACTTGAAAATTTCACTGGAAGGGGGTTGATTGGGTGGGACTACTGGGGAACCCCTTAAAACCTTGAATGGGGGAGCTTGACCCCAAGTCCTGTCTAGCATGCCTTGCAACCTTTTCCTCTTAATAAAGGATTCCTGTTGGAAGAATTATTCCAAGAAGTTTCTGTCTTCTTACGTGCAAAGTGGGGTGGGTCCTTACCGGTAGTACCAATAGTAATAGGCTCCTTGGGTGCAATCCAAAACAACTGGAGCACCACTTGAACACCATTGGCATTGACAAATTCGCTATTAGTCCATTGCAAAAGGCGGCCTTATTAGGAACTGCTTCCATCCTGCGACGATATCTGTAATACCATCAAACATCCACATCTGCCTATCCCAGGTCCTGGGTAAGGACTCGATAGGTAGACAAAATGCCAACTCCAGTCTGAACATCTGGCTGACTGTGCGATGATCATAATAATAATAATAATAATAAATAATAATAATAATAATAATAATAATCCCCCAGTGAGGCACTACCTTGACGTGGTTGTGGGGCTTTGTGTACTCTGAGGAATAATGAGAGCTATGCCAGAGGTTCAACCATGACTGGCCAGGTCTCATCAGAGGAGTCAGACAAGAGTGTCTTCTCCCATAAAAAATATGGTGAGACTAATTTCAGAATGCCATACCGGCTCGGATGTTGCCCGGGTTAACAAGGTCCGTGCTAGATATTGGAGTTCCTGGATATCTGGTGAAAAATGGGTTACAGGACTCAGGACTGTTGGCTGAGCAACCAGGGCCAGCAGCTGCAGAACTACTGGAAGAAAAGGTGTTTACCCGTCGCAGATACACAGTGATGGAAAACAAAGAAATAATGATCTGTTACTACAGATCAATTCCAACAAGACGAGGATATCTAAAACGAATGCACCAGTTCTGGAAAGAACAACATCCAGAATCAGAAATAACAGAACAGAGACTAGCAGATCAACGCCGATTTATAACACGAAATAAAATATTCACAGAAACAGAATTGGACGAACTGCAAAGGTTTTCCCAGGGCAAAGAAATCAAAGCCTTACCAGAAGTAATTTCATATGTAGAGGCAAACCAGGGGGATTTGGCAGTGAAGGAATCCAGTAGAGATATACAACTGTTCTCATTTGGAAACTAGACACCTCTTCCTCAGGAAGAACAAAACCCTCTAACTAAAGAATAAAAGAATTGAAACAAATAATAACTGAGCATCTAGAACAGCACAAAAACAACAGAATAAGGCTGCCTGCATTGAAGCTTGTTCCAAAGAAACAGCTAGCACAAGCATTAAAAGATGCAAATACTGCAATAGCAAGTTTAAGCACCAATTCACTGCAAGAAACAAACCAACTAATGTACAGCACAGTGCAGTTATAACAGAATACCTGGGATGCAAAATCAACAAAAAAGAAAAACGAACAAACAGTGCACCACAAAAATGGAAGGTTAGACTAGAAAATAAGATCAGCAAGTTAAGATCACATGCAAGCAAGCTAGAACAGATGAAAGAAAAGAAGCTGAAAAACAAGAAGACCAAACAATACCTAATCAAGAAATACCACTTAGAAACAAGGAAGATCAAGGAAGCACTGGAAATAATAAAGCAACACATAACAGCTATAGCCAGGAAAATCAGTAGATATGAAGCTCGAATTGCAAACTATAGGCAGAACCTCCAATTTCAATCCAATCAGAAACGTTTCGACCAATCCATCAATGGAGAAACTGCAAGGAATCAGTCAGTACCTGACAAGGAAGAAACAGTGCAATTCTGGAAGCAGATATGGGATAACCCAAAGAAATACAACAAGGATGCGGCTTGGTTAAAAGAGGTGGATGCAAATAAAACAGAAGGTGAAATGAAAGAACTAGTAATAACAACAAAAATGGTAGAAAAAAGAGCAAAGAAAATCAAAAATTGGTCAGCACCAGGTGAAGATGAACTGCATGGGTTTTTGTTGAAACATCTAACTGTTATACACCCACTCATTGCCAAACAGTTCAACAATATACTCCAAGGAGGAGAAATTGAAAAGTGGCTAACAACTGGGAAAACCTACCTAATAATGAAAAATCCAGCAAAAGGGGCAACACCAGGTAACTACAGGCCAATTACCTGCTTACCAACAACTTTCAAATTACTAACTGGTGTGGTAGCTGATGCAGTACAACAGCATCTAGTTGAAACAATCTCTTTCCACCTGAGCAGAAAGGAAACCGCCCCAATAGCAGAGGAACAAAAGATCAACTCCTAATAGACAAAATGATCTTGGAAAACTGCAAGAGAAGGAAGACCAACCTGAATGTGGCATGGATTGACTACAAAAAGGCATTTGACCCTCTGCCACATTGATTGGATAATCAAGTCCTAGAAATAACAGGAGTAAGTAGAAACATCAAAAATTTGTGCAAGATCGATGGCCCATGAAGACACATTGGCAGATCAATGGTGAGAGGCTGGGAGAGGTTAATATCAGAGAGGAATATTTCAAGGAGATTCATTATCACCATTACTATTTGTTATTGCACTGTTTCCTCTGTCAACAATACTGAATAACTCAGGACATGGCTATCAAACATCAAAAACATCTGCCAGACTATCCCACCTCCTTTACATGGATGATCTGAAGCTGTATTGAAAAACATCATCTGAAATAGAATCGATGCTCAACACTGTCCGTATATATAGCCAAGATATTGTAATGGAGTTTGGCTTGGACAAATGTGCCACACTTACTATCAAACAAGGAAAAATAATGAAAACTGAAGGAATCAAGATGCCCCACGAAAATACATTAAGAGTCTGGATGAGGAAGAGTACTATAAATACTTGGGTATCCTTCAAGCTGACAACATCAAGCACACTGAAGTCAAGAACAAGATTAGAGGTGAATACATCAAGAGAGTGAAGAAGATCTTAA